>NC_030825.1:26769693-28019693 GCF_001704415.2 Capra hircus | reverse complement strand
AAATAAATTTACAAAAAAATTAAGAACACCCCCCCCCAAAAAAAAGAAGGGGAAAAATCATATATGTGTTTGCAATAACAAATTGTTCTGATCCATTAAAGAAAAAAGATATATATGAGCAAGTAACTTCCTTGCTCAAAAGTACCCAAATATTTCCCATCATATTATGATCTGAAACCGCTACCAAGGTCTACAAAGTGACCCTTGATCGTCTCTCCTACTGTGTTTTCTATAGCTTTCCCTCAATCCGCCCCTTGTCCCTTGCTTCCCTGCTACTTGAGCACACTAAGAATACACCTGTCTCATACAAAGTACAAGAATACACCTGTGCTTTACTTTATGTTTCTTTGATGTGAAATGTTGTTGTCCTGTGTTACATGGGTCAGTCCCAGCCTTTGTTCAGGTCTCTCCTTCAGTGTCACTCTCTCAGATGTGTTATCCCACATCCTATTGAAAAATAACACCATTGGTTACTCTTCCTCCTCTTATTTTCCTCCATCTCCCTTGTCACCACCTGAAAATACGTCATGTATTGGTTTATCTGTTTAGTGTTCGTCTCCTCTACCGGAATATAAGTTTTACAATGCAGGGACTTTACCAGACATTATTCTAGGCTCTGAATACAGTAAACAAAGTAAATAGTTAATGGATATTTTGAACAAAAGAGATGTAGCCGTATTCCAGATTGAAAAGGTTTGAAGGCACATCCCCATGATTTTCTGATTCTCAATCATAGGTTACCTCAGTACAGGCTTTTGGAAAACCATGTTCACATAACTTGGTCTATTTGTTGTTGTTCAGTCACCAAGTGGTGTCTGATTATCTGTGACCCCATGAACTGCAGCACGCCAGTCTTCCCTGTCCTTCATTATTTCCCTGAGTTTGCTCAAACTCATGTCCACTGAGTCAATGATGCCATCCAACCATCTTATCCTCTGTCGCTCCCTTCTCCTCTTGCCCTCCATCTTTCCCAGCATCAAGGTCTTTTCCAGTGAATTGGCTCTTCACATGAAGTGGCCAAACTATTGGAGCTTTAGCTTCAGCATCAGTCCTTCCAGTGAATATTCAGGGTTGACTGGTTTGATCTCCTTACAGTCCAAGGGACTCTCAAGAGTCTTCCCCAGCACCACAATTCAAAACATCAATTCTTCAGCACTCAGCCTTCGTCATGGTCCAATTATCACTTCCATACATGACTATTAGAAAAATCATAGCTTTGACTACATGGACCTTTGTCAGTAAAGTGATGTCTCTGCTTTTTAATATGCTGTGTAGGTTTGTCATAGCTTTTCTTCCAAAGAGCAAACATCTATATGTACTTATGAATTTATGAGTAGATGAATGCCAATCTCCCCACTGGAGCTGTAAGCTCATGGGAACAGATGTTGCACCTCTTTTTATTTATATTTGTTTCCCAGCTCCTTACAGTATGTGTCACATACAACAAATATTGCTGGTTGAATGAATGTGTGTACTGATGACTATCTGACCCAGTTATGGCCAACAGCTGAACCTGCGCCTTCCAACTGTTTAACAAGGCAAAAAGCTTCATCATGCAACAATTGCTGTTACTGAAAACAATCATTTATTTCTGTCATATACCTCCATTCAGAATCCAGGTGTCTTGGAAACATGATATGGAAAGGAATAGGAGCTGGTATTTAGATAGACCTGGTTTCTAAATCTGACTCCCCTACCTAATAATCTCATTGAATAATTTATATATAACTGTCAGAATATCAGAATTATCACATATAAACTTGAAATATCTGTACCTATGTTTTAAAACTATGAAATCAAAACAAATTTATGTTTGTATAACCTGAATTTAAACCATGGTCCAGCCTCTTTGCCACCTACCCATAAAACTAAACTCAGGAATTATCAAGGGAATCCATTCTTGACATGCATCTCCTTAAAAATATATTTAAAGGGGTCAAATTCCTAATTTACAGTCACCTCTCAAACTTCCCACCACCAATTTTCTATTCTCGGGAACTTTGTGGCCACTCCAACCCCTCCCATAGGACTTTGCCAAACTCCCCAGTCCCTGTCATTCTCCCCTTTCTCTTTCATCTCTTTATTATTCCACTTTGCTTTAGGCTCTTTATTGTGCTCTCTCATTTTCCCTCTCAAGTCTCCATGGTTCTTCCTCTCTCAATCTATTTCTCACATTTACCAATGGAGATGCAACTGCCAAAAACAAAGCAAGCAAAAAGCCAGCTCTGTTCGCAGGGATGGAGGGAGGGAGAGTAAAACAAACCAATAAAATAAATCTTCGTCTTCAAACTGAGAACAGGGAAAGAAGGTAGCTGCTTAGGTTACTCAGCTAACAACACTGGAGCTAAGGTTAAAACTCAGGCACACTGGACCTTGTAGGGAGATTCTGAAACCCCAAATCTGCCTTAAAATTAGGGTAATCTGAGACCACATTCGAAATGATACAGCAGGAGGACGTTTAAGCTGCTTAGCTCTTTTTTGCCCCTTTTTGGAGGGCTCTAAGTAAAGGAACATGAGCGGCTCTCACATACGTATTTATATTTACTCCTTTCAACTGGTGGCCTCCAGAAAGAGAGCTCAGTGGCAGGCTTTGATTTAGCTGCAATCAGCTTGTTGCCATGTTAGCTCTGTTTAAAAAGGGCAAGCTACGTCGGTCTGCTCCAGCCCGTTGCGTGGTGCGCCAATTTGGTGAGGTTTATCATCTGTCTCTAATAGCAGTGGGCCCCAGAAATGGCACAGAGCAATTTTCTGCTTTCATTTCCGCTGCACTTGAGAAAAATCTGGGGGCAATATTTTAGTCTGAGGCAATATTTCTTAATGTTTTTGTCTCTTAGAATTGCTACTTAATTCTCTCCTTGACTCACTTTCAAGGAGTCAAGTTTAAGGCCGTGTCAATCGTTCAGTAGCTTGGTTCCAACCAGGTGGAGCAAAAGTGGAGTTAGGAGGCTGAGCCAGGCACCCAGGGTAAGGGAATGGGGAGAGGGAGTTGGCTCGATCACAGGGCAATTTCTCTATCCTTTTGCCTGGTGCAAATTTGTCCACAGAATCATTTCCTTGACTAGCAGGTGCTTAGTGCCTCTGTTGGGGGAGGTTATTGAGGGAATGTGATTGCAAGTTGACCCACCAGCTGGACCTGGGCTCCTCACCCATCCTCTGCCCTTGGAGCGTATCTTCCACTTGCCTTCCACACACCTGAGGCTTCCCTAGGACACAGTTTGAGACAGTAATGTATTGTGGAGACAGCTGAACTGTCTACATGACTGAGCCCTGTTAAGACTTCCATATAAAGTTTGTGATTCTGGAAGATGAGTACAGGGACCTACCCGTCTTGCACCACCCCAAACAAGCCTCATACATAAGTTCCTTTGCTTATTAAACCTGCCATCAATCTAAAGGGGTTTGCCTCTTTCTTCCATCTCTCTCTGACCTCCAAGTATGGGGGCCAGTTTTGGATTACACCTAGGAAGCTCCCAGGTCTGCAAACAGGTAATTGGCAAGCTGGCCAGGAGATGGAGAAATGGGTTTTAGGAAAAAGGCATATGTGGAGGAAATCTCAAGTGAACTGTTGGCCTAGTATGGCTGATAAAAAAAAATCAGATGGCTCAGTCCATCATGAGTGGACCACTGACAGCTGAATAAGGTAATGTCCCGCATTCATGTGGTTATACCATCACTGTCGCCATCTTAGATACCCTGGCCTTGGTCTGAGGGGTGTGCCATACTGTGCTGGGCTCAGCAAATACTTGGCCACTGAGTCACAGATCAATTTGCCTTTACAAGAGAGGTACAAGAATGGACCTTTCAAGTGCTTCCCCAAGGTTACCAGCACAGCCCCATTTTATGTCATGGGATTATAACCCAAGACCTGTTACCTCCTTCCTCAATTCAATACAATGAATCTGTTACATGGATGAAATAATGTTAACATGTGAAGACTAGCCCCTGCTGTAGGACACCGCAGGTTTTGCTGGAACATCTGTAAGGGGAGGCTGGGCAGTGGACCCACAGAAAGGTCCAAGCACAGGCACCGCCACCAAGTTTCAGGGAGTCATTTGGTTAAGAGGGTGTTGCCCTGGAACCTGTGATTGAGAAGATGAAAGCCTATCAACCCCTCAGAGCGTGAAAGAGATGCAAGTCTTTGAAGGGACTTTGATTTTAGGAGGATTTTATTCCCCGCCTGGCACAGTACCTCCATCCCTTGTACCAAATGGTATAGAAAGAGGGCATATGGGCTGGGAGATCAAAGTGGCAAGCTGCCTTTAAGAGGCAAAACTACTCGTGAAGCAGATTAAAGCTCTGGGTGTCTCCGAAGCATGGCTACCATTTGAGTCCGATGCGCCTGTGACTCTGGAAGGGATGCAGAGAGCACTGGGGCAGAGATGCAAAGGGAGAGAGTACTAGTAGGGTTTTGGCCCCAGCTCCAAAAGTGGGCAGGAAGCTGATACACCCCTGTACTTGCAGCTCCTACCGTGTACAGGGCACTCCTCCAAGTAGGGCAGCATATCATGGTAAAAACTTCCCTTCCTATCCATCAACCCCCGTCTGCCAGGTGCAAACCTCCACTCTGACTGAGTGCCCTGCCTATTTGCAGCAGAGGAGCAGCCTGTCCCCCAGGCCACTGCCTCTAAAAGTGCCAGTGCTGTTAGGCCCTGTAGAACAGGGTCCTCAGGAAATGGACCAGAACCGATCTGTGACATGTTTCTAACCAGGCCACACAGCAAGAAGTGAGCGGCGAGCAAAACCAAAACCATCCCCCCAGACCCCTGGTTTTTCACGGAAAAACTGTCTTCCATGAAACCAGTCCCTGATGCCAAAAAGGTTGGGGATCGTCGCTGTAGAATATGTTGTCCTCCAGAAGCCCCCGCTCCTGTGCCTATGGGAGCCTCTGCAGCCTAGAAAGAGAATGGGGGAAATTCCCACTGATGCCTGCTGTGCAGATGGAGCTAGCCTAGCCATCCGTCCACACAGACTGCAGACACTATTCAGCCCCATAATGACACGCCCTGGAAGGAAAGAGCAACAAACAGCAGCAGCCAAGGAGTTGAGCTCAGAGTGGTTTGGTTGATGATCACTCATGAGCCCTGGCCATTAATCCTTCGCACTGAGGGTAGGGCTGTTTAAATAGATGAATGCTGTGGCTTAGACAGCGGGAGGCTGAGGGGTGGATGATCATGAGTCATCATCATCATCATCATGATCAGGGTTCACCAGCATGAGCCTGAAACGATCGTCACTATCTTCCACAGCCCAGCTCATAAGGCACCGACAGCTCTTGGATTCAGGAAGCAGAAGCCCTAGCCTGGATACGAGCCCTTACAACTGACCTTTCAGTAGATACAGCAGAAGAAGCCCCCAGAAAGACTGTTACCACAGTGCCTCCATGGAATGATGTATTAACAAGGATGCCAAGTTGCCCTTGAAATACAGTGACTTGGTTAATTCAGTAACAGCATGTTCTGCATATTCTCACAAGTCCTAAGGCAATTGCCCGAGGAGTCAGGGGCCATCCAGTGGAATTCCCAACAGGTGAGGGGGTGGCAAATTGATTACATTGGTCTCCTCCCTGAGAGTGAGGGTTCTAAATATGCCTTGTTTTACATAGACACTGCTTCAAGCCTTCCCCTGTTGCCATGCAAAGCAGGCTGCCACCATTAGGGGATTAGGGACACTGAGTACCATGTATGGATATTGAATACACACATTTCAAACATGCAAGACTGGATAAAAGAACATGACATTGAATGGAAGTTCCATCTTCCCTCTAACACACAAGCAGCAGGGTTCAGTTCAGTTCAGTCACTCAGTCGTGTCCGACTCTTTGCGACCCTATGAATTGCAGCACGCCAGGCCTCCCTGTCCATCACCAACTCCCAAGTTCATTCAGACTCATGTCCATCAAGTCAGTGATGTCATCCAGCCATCTCATCCTCAGTCGTCCCCTTCTCCTCCTGCCCACAATCCCTCCCAGCATCAGAGTCTTTTCCAATGAGTCAACTCTTCACATGAGGTGGCAAAAGTACTGGAGTTTCAGCTTCAGCATCATTCCTTCCAAAGAAATCCCAGGGCTGATCTCCTTCAGAATGGACTGGTTGGATCCCCTTGCAGTCCAAGGGACTCTCAAGTGTCTTCTCCAACACCACAGTTCAAAAACATCAATTCTTCGGTGCTCAGCTTTCTTCACAGTCCAACTCTCACATCCATACATGACCACTGGAAAAACCATAGCCTTGACTAGATGGACCTTTGTTGGCAAAGTAATATCTCTGCTTAGCAGCAGGGTTGGTAGAAAGCAAAAATGGATTAAATTAGTAACAGGTAAAATCACCATGGGCTTTCCCGATAGCTCAGTTGGTAAAGAATCTGCCTGCAATGGAGGAGACCCCAGTTCTATCCCTGAGTTGGGAAGATCTGCAGGAGAAGGGATAGGCTACCCACTCCAGTATTCCTAGGCTTCCCTTGTGGCTCAGCTGGTAAAGAATCCACCTGCAATGCAGGAGACCCGGGTTCGATCCCTGGGTTAGGAAGATCCCCTGGAGAAGGGAAAGGCTACCTACTCCGGTGTTCTGGCCTGGAGAATTCCGTGGACTATATAGTCCATGGGGTCACAAGACTCAGACATGACTGAGCGGCTTTCACTTTCACTTTCACTTTCCAAACCACCTTGGCTGCGTGGACTAAAGTACTTTCCCCAGGCTTTAATACATTTGAATGATTAACCTGCAGGGCCTAGTGTCCCATATGCCAGACTGAGAACCCCTACCAAGGCATCAATAATCAGAAAGGTATTTCCCCCACTCACACCATGGGTCCATGAGTTATGCTGCTGAGAAGACAAGCCCCTTGACATCTGGGAAAGGAGTTAGAGTTTGCTATGGGACATCCTACGACACCAGTGAGTTACTTCACACCTGCTGGGATCCCATTGTCCTGCTGCAAGCTAGGCCTGCTGAAACATACTATACCTGCAATGGACCACATGCCATCAAAAGAGGAAAGAAAGTAAAGGTCCTGGTCTGGAATATCCTGCCCCCATCCACCTCTTCACACCTGAGAGTGCTGCCTCCCCCACCCCCTGCAGTCACCCAACCTACTCGTATGATTTGGACAACCAGGTCAAGTTCCCAAAGTGCAGCCACATTAACATCTAAGGATCAGGTCACAAGTGCAATTCTTACAGAAGGGAAGACCTCCCCATACAAGTTCCTACTAAATAATTCTTGTTTTAGCAACTTCTTTATCTTTTGGCTCTGCTGGGTCTTTGTTGCTGCACAGGCTTTCTCTACTGGTGGCAAGCAAGGGCTGCTCTCTAGTTGCAGTGCACGGGCTTCTCACTGCAATGGCTTATCTTGGTGCAGAGCACAGGCTGTAGGCACAAGGGCTTCAGTTGCTCTGTGGCATGTGGGATCTTCGTTCCCGGATCTAACCCGTGTTCTCTACATTGGCAGGTGGATTCTTAACCACTGGACCACCAGGGAAGTCCCAATAATGTCTTTTTAACCTTAGACTTCTGTTGTTCCTATGGTGTTCAGTCACAGGATGGGCACCTGATATAAATTCCCTCCTGCAGTGGCCCTCAAAGAATGCCCAGCAGAGAAATCAATCCAGTTGCTGGGTATGTGAGCAGCTCCCCATCTCTAGCTCACTGGGATCACCACGGTGGCTACCACTGCTCCAGGAAGGGGATTGGAAAGACTGAAAGCAGCACATTCAGGAAGAACAAGCTACAACTAGGACTCAATTCAACTGATTTACCAACACTAATCCAAAAACCTGGCTGGTGGCACGCACCATCAATAACACAGTATTCTTTTCTGCCAATCAAATACAATAGGCAGTCCCTCAGACTAGTGACCAGAAAGACCCTAGGAATCCCACCACTAGAGCTATGGGTGGCTATGCTCAGATTTGGAATGGCTTTATGGGTTTTACCCCAGAATGTGGACATTTGAGCCTCCAGGCACTCCTGTGTTAGAAACAGGAAAATCAAGAGAACCAGCTCGACTGTACCAGGAATATGACAGGGCATCTTCGCAAAGGACAGCGACTGATGTGCAGCGACTGCCACACTGCCAGGTATTTACTGAGTAACCCACGTGCCTCCCTGTCGTGTGGCACACACCTCTGTCCGTGGTTTCCACCTGGATGCTTGGGCCACTGCACCCTGGGTTCCTCCTGAGCACAGGGGAAAAGCCACCCACAGCAAAAATTGCCAGCTTCCTCCTCCCCAAGGCCAGAGGGCCACATTTTGTTTCTCACTGGTACAATGATTTGGCTTCCCTCACTATTTCCTCTGATGACCTGGAGGATGTGATAGCACACACAGAAGCCCTTACTAAATTCACCCAGCAAGCCTTAAATGATAGCCAACAAAGCCTATCCTTACTGACCACTGAAATGTGTCTAATGAGCAACAGTGTCCTCCAAAAGAGGATGCGTTTGGACACCATTACTGCCTCACAAGGGGGCTCCGGAGCAGTTATCCAAGCAGAATGTTGTGTTCATACCTGATGAGTCTGCTAATGTAGTGCCTTTATTAAATAACATAAAAACACAAATGCCCTGAGTGATCCAACCTCCAGCCTAGGGGACTTAATAAATCAGTGACTTGGATCATGGGGCTCTTGATTTTAAAAAAAAAATCATCATTGATTCTGGGATTCATTGTCTTCATCTGCGTTTTCTCTTACATGTGCCTGTATTGTTGCTACATCTGGCCTCCAATGGAGTCAGTGCCCAAACAAGCCACCTCTGTGCTAATGAAACCTCTTGCTGGCCATTCAGAAGAGGAGAACACATGAGATTATAGGAGCCTATAATGGGGAAATTATCTGGCAGTCCGGTGGTTAGGGCTCCACACTTCCACTGTAGGGGCATAAGTTTGTTCTCTGTTCAGGGAACTAAGATCTTGCAAGCCACATGGAGTGGCAAAAAAAAAAAAAAAAGAGCCCATAATGAGCGATAAAGTGTTGGAGGAGGTCACTGAAAGGATGTGTAATTGCCAGCTGACCCACAGCTGTACCCAGGCAATCGGAGGCTCTCACACCCTCCCCTGTCCTTGGAATGTGAGCTCTGCTTGCCTTCCCCACACTGGAAGCCAACCAAGGACACAGCCTTGAGATAGTAAGGTGGCATTGATACCACCTGGACAGTATATGTTATTGAGCCCCATTAAGGCCTCTATGAAATTTTAAGATTTTAGCAGACAGGTGCAAAGATCTGCTTGTCTGCAGCTGCCAGAGACAAGCCTCATATGTAAGTTCCCTTTCTTATTAAAACTGCCACCTACCAACCTGGAGTGGCCTGCCTCTTTTTCTGTCTCTCCCTGCCCTTTATCCATGAGGCCAGTTTCAGATTGCACCCAGATAACTCCCAAGGTTGATTTTGTCTTTGCAACAAACACTAACATTTCCATCCACCCTTTTAAAGTTAGAAGCTTATATACTGAAAGTATAGCAACGCATCTGTTCAAACTTTCGACATTTAGAGATAACCTCTAACAACTTTTCATGGCTTGCAGTCTCACATACAAACACATTCTTAATGGACAAAGTGGTGCATACTATTTAACTTCCTACCATCAAGTAATACAACATAATCATCTTTAAAAGCCAGCTAATTTTCTTTCTACTGCCTATTTTTTAATAGCACCACAAATCTGGTAGTTTATTTAGCCAACCATCTGTGGTTGTTCATATATTTTGTTTACAAATCATTCACTTAGACATGATACTCCAATCAACAGCTTAATATTGAGATACTATTGAGTAACTGAGAAGTTTTTTTCCACGTTCTCATGATGATGGAGAGCTAATGTTTATCCTTTGACTGGCAGCCAAAACTGACGTCAGGACTTGGAACCCCACTTGAAATTCCAAACTGAATCACCTTTCCCTTATCATTCAGCCTTCACGCAAACCCAGAGGTCCTGACTTCATGTCACAGAACCAAGTGGCAGCCACCTTCCTAAAGGCTGTCAGTGAGGCAGTTCCAGGCACGATGTGGAAATACATGCCTTGGTAACAAGGGGCTGCTGAATAAGTTCTCTTAGGAAGGAAGTCCATTTTCTCAACTGACTCTTCTCTCTAACACTGCAAATGCTGAGGTGATATGTTAAGGGACAGAGAGATATGTAACATGAAGATAGAGAGGGGGAGTGGAAGTAAAAAAGAAAAATTAAGGTAAGGGAGAGAGGGGTTCGTAATCAGTTCCACGTTTCTCTCTCCCTCCTCAAAATAGGTCTGGGATCCTTTTAATAGAAAGGCAAGGTTCCATCATTGCAACAGCTCTTAGAAACCATGGCATTCAAACTCTCCTTGGCAATGATAAGAAAACTGTGGACTAACAAGGATTTACAGGCATACCTCATTTTATCATGCTTTGCAGAGATTACGCTTTTTACAAACTGAAGGTCTATGGCAACCATGGTTCTAGCTAGCCTACTGGCACCATTTGTCCAACAGCTTTGCTCACTTCATGCCTATGTGTTGTTTTGGTAATTCTCTTGATATTTCAAACTTTTTCATTACTGTTATATTTGTTACAGTAATTTGTGATCAGTGGTCTTTGATGTCATGATTACAAAAAGGTTATGTCTCACTGAAGGCTCAGATGATGGTTAGCATTTTTTGACCATAAAGCATTGTTAAATTAAGGTATGCATGTTGGTTTTTTAGCTATAATGCTACTGCACACATTGTGGACCACAGTATAGTGTAAACAGCTTTCGTATGTACTGGGAAACTGAAAAAATTTGTGGGGCTTGATTTACTGCAGTCTTCGCTTTATTGCAATGATCTGGAATTGAACCCACCATATCTCCAAGGTCAGTCTGTAGGAAATGGAAACCCACTCCAGTATTCTTGTCTGAAAAATCCCATGGACAGAGGAGCCTAGTGGGCTACAGTCCATGGGGTCTCAAGGAGTCAGACACGACTGAGTGCCTGAGCACAGCACATACTACCTGTTTGTGAATTTTCTACCCAGCTTTCCATAGGGCTCTTTTCACTCTGCCTTGTTACCTCCAACCAAAAATTTAAACCAACGTTTATAAAGAGCTTATTAGCACTGAGCAAAACCACTCTGCATACATGATTCTATTTAACGCCAAAACATCTGTTTCAGGTAGCCACCAGCACCATCTCAGGAAGCCCAGGTACCATCCTTAAGGTGCCCCAGAACTGGCTGGCAAGGGAGCTGGATTTGAATGCAGTCACACAGCTTCTCAAATACTTCATCACACATTTAATGTGTAATTTAAGCTCAATATTCTCATTGACTATGCTGAGAGCAGAACCACAGATACACCTACTCCAACATGAGAAATAATATTGTGCTTTCTGGGAGATATATTTTTAAAACAAGCCCCAAAGAGTGCCTTCCAGAAGATGCAAACATTTCTAAGAGAAAAAGTATTTTCAGCAAAATGGAAAATCTCCAGTGCATAGTATAAGTAGTTTTGAGTATGAAGACAAAATTTTGGCAGGATTAATGTGGCTCGTTATGTATTTACAAGTTAAGAGTTGCACTCAATGACGGTAGTTTAAAAAAAAAAAAAAAAACAGAGAAGAACCACTCATAGAATTTATCAAGAGAAGTATATGTCTATTATAGTTTGACTGAAAACGGTCTATTTATAGCACACAAATGTGTCACCTTTTCTCGGTTATTTTACATTCTCACCTAGGAACTTTGAAAAAAAGAGGGTATAAAATAGTGATTGCAAATAGTCTGATTATCTTGACAAATGCAGTACAGCCTCTTAGGCATGACACTCCTGCAAGCCTCTTCAGCAACCCCGTGAAATCTGGAACATTGCTTGGTTCCACTACCCACGGGGAAATACAATTCGCGTCAGGAATTACCTGAGGCTGATGCAGCTGACAAATGTTATCTAATCAAGTCTATAAGCGTCTCAGACAGGTGCGTCTCTTCTCCAACCTAGGAAATCACCCTGAATAATTCATTATCTAATATGTTTCTCTAAGCCAACATAACTGAGGGGGGAAAAAAATGTCACAATGTGGCACTCCTTATGTAGAAAAAGCAAGGGCTTTGGAATTCTTAAACTCGCAAAGAAAACATCACAAAACTTTTTTTTCTGTTAAAAAAAAATAATTTTTTTCTGTTAAAATATGTTTAAAATACCAGGGAAATGTGGGCTTTGCTGCTCCATTACCAACATCCTAGATGATTTCCAAACCCATACCTTGGCTCTGTTGTGTTGTTTAGTTGCTAAATCATGTCCAGCTCTTACATGACCTCATGGACTGTAGCCCACCAGGCTCGTCTGTCCATGTGATTTCCCAGGCAAGAATACCGGAATAGGTTGCCATTTCCTCTCCAAGGGATCTTCTTGGTTTGGGAATCGAGCCCATATCTACTTCATTAGCAGGCGGATGCTTTACCACTGAACCACCAGCGAAGCCCCAAACCTTGGCTCTGTCTGGCTTCTAAGACAGTCTCCTCCATTGGTTAAATCCATCTCTAAATCGGCATTCTCCCTCTACCTCCATTTCGCCACAAGACACAAGCAAGACGTGAACATGCTTTGCAGAGCCTGTGGGTGGCGTCCCAGATCTCTCCCCGTTCGGCCCGGACAGAGTCCAGGCAGGCTCGCAGCTCTGTTTCTGGTGCCTCCTGGTTCTCATCCGCACCCTCACTCCCCACTGTCAAGACTAGAAGCTGGTCTGTTTTGTTTTAACCCTTCAGATGTCAAACCAGGTAGGTACTGGTCTGGTTTTGAACTAGTTTCAAACTACGGTGCTAGAGAACACTCTTGAGAGTCCCTTGGACAGCAAGGAGATCAAACCAGTCAATCCTGAAGGAAATCAACCCTGAATATTTATTGGGAGGACTGATGCTAAAGCTGCAACTTCCAATAGTTTGGCCACGTGATGCAAAGAGCCAACTCATCGGAAAAGGCTCTGAAGCTGGGAAAGATTGAGGGCAGGAGAAGAGGACGGCAGACAATGTGCTAGATAACATCTCTGACTCAATGGACATGAGTTTGAGCAAACTCTAGGAGGTTGTGAAGGACTGGGAAGCCTGGCATGCCACAGGCCATGGGGCTGCAAAGAGTTAGACATGAACTTAGCTAATGAACAACAGGGCACTGGACATGCTGCCATCTCCTTAGGGCCCAACACTAAACAGCCTCCTTCCATCAGTGACTCTCAAATGTTAGTGCACACCTGGAGAGCTTGTCAAAATACAGATTACAGGGCCACCCTGGAGAGTTTATGATTCAATAGATCCAAAAAGGATCAGAAAATACACATTTTAAAACAAGTTCCCAAATTGATGCTGATGCTACAGGGGATCACATTTTTAGGAACTTTCAGGTTACGTTAATGTTTCCCACACTGGCCCGTTTTTAAGAATTACCTAGGAGTGCCTGAGGAGGAAAAGGCACAATTTCATACCCCCTTTCCTTGTGGATTTCCATTCAGTAAATCTCTAGTTTTCACAAACTCTCCAGGTATTTATAGACAGGCATGTTGGAGCTTTTGAGTTGTCAAGAGCAAAGAGCGGCTCTAAACTGACAGATTTCGTAAAATTATGGTTTGAGGATAACGGTTGATACAGGTGAAGAACAGATTGATGGCATTCTCAGATTTAGCATTTCTCTGTTTGACTGCTCAGTAGCAATTGTACTAAACTATAAGTTGTTTGAGCGCAACGTTTTATGTCTTTCCTCCCAGATTAGTACAGTAAAGATTAGTGGAAGGGAGGAAAGAAGAAAGGAGAGGAAAGAAGTGGGAAGGCTGCTTTAAAAATACATAAGCCCAGGCCCAACATGACAGGAATTCTGATTTAATTGGGCTGGGGATGGGGGGGATCCAGGCATGGGCAGTTTTAGAAAGAACTGTAAAAGAGATAAGCAAGCAAAAATTTAAAAAGAGCTCTAGGTGATTGAAACATACAGCCAGTAGAGCATACGTTATGATCTGCTGTTCTCAGAATCAGCATCTCTGTTTCGGGTTAACATAGAAAGAGCAGAGAGTGACTAAGGTTCTAACTCAGCCATATCCTTCCTACCACATATATTCTATTCTACTTAATCTCTCTAAATTTTAGTTTCATCATCTATAAAATGAAGATAAAGTATCAACTACAATCAGTTACTCATGATGAGTAAATGAAACAGAAGTATCCATCTCTCCTTCACTCTGTTCTTTTCACTCCCTTTAGTAGTTTTCAATCTGGCTAGGAAGGGATAAGACAGATACACTGACAATAAATACTGGGCTGGCCAAGTTCGTTCAGGTAACATCTTACAGAAAAACCCAGAAGAACTTTTTGGCCAACCCAATAGATAAACAACAATCCTACTACATGGCACAGGGAACTACACTCAAAATCCTGTAAAAACACAATATTTTCTTCCCTCTTTCGATCATTATTTTATTCACTCACTTAACCTATATATATTGATTAGCCACCACATGCCAAGCACTGTTATAGGCCATACGGACAGAGCATTGGCAAAGACAAACCAACACACCCACGTCTCAAAGGACTTGGCAAAGTCCTGGAAATACAATGCACGTTCAACAAATGCTTATTATAACTATTATCCAAACCGAAGATAATAATGGTTACCTGGTCAACACGAAATGACAGAATGGAAAGTAACGGGCTTTATATATTTCAAAGGAATATTCTAATTAATAATTATAGTTGTGTTATGGCTATTACTGATATTACATTAATATGACCAATAGTATACATTTGAAGATTCATTCTTTTTTTTTTCTTTTCTCCCCACAACCCAAAGGGTGATATAGCCAAGGGATCACAGAATTCAGGAACTGACCAGGACCTCAATATCCTGGCTTCTCTTCAGGTCAATAAACCTTTTGTCTTTTCAAAGAGGACCTCCGAGGTCTTGACTGGAACTCCCTGCATGGCACAGGTGAGAACTCCACGGCCCTCTGCAGAGATGTTCCCTTCTACTAGACTTGCTGATTCTCACAGGTCACAGACAAAGAGGGGTTTTCATAGGTGAACACACCACAGTACTTGGTCAGTGCTTATTGACTTTAGGTTCTGAATAAATGTTTGTTGACTACAATAATAAATGAAAAAATGTATAAATAAAGGTCAAATGGCAATCTTTGCTCAAGGTGTGCACATTGAACATTAGGTAGCCAATGGGCAGCTTCTCAATTGGGTGTTTTAAAATATGACCATAAGCCTGTGAATATTTCATTGTCTCTGAAATAGTACCATGCGTAAGCATGGAATAGTACTGAATAACTTTTATTACAAATAAGTCTCTTTTCAATGGAAATTAATAAATTTCCTTTTCATATTATTTTTAGCTATCTAGGTCTTCAGCCTTTACTTAATGATGATGCACTTGATTAAATAAAATGAAAGAAAAATGAAAGTTCTTTCAGACATTAAAATGAATAATGAATTTAGACTTAATCCAAAAGCAATTTGACTTTAAACATTCATATGAAATTAAATGAGCCATTGAATTTGCTATATAAGCAAGCATTAATCTTATCTGGCTATGAAAACTAGAAAGTTATACAGTGACCCATTAATTTCAGAGCCTAATACAAGGTCTGTTTAATGCCTTTTCTCCGTTAAGAAGTCTTATTCCACAATATAAGTGCTTTTTCATAAAAATTTAAACTCCAATTCATTTTTTTTACTGTTCCAATCATGTGATAATCGACTCTTGACAAGATTATGGCTGCAAATCTAAATATGGTATATAATGTTGTCATGTGAAGCAGATTTTCTCATGGCTGGCCTCCACCAAAAAAAAAAAGAACATTTATATCACTGGCAGGAATGTGAGTATAAATTATCACAGCCCCTCCATCCAACAGTGTTTGAAGTAGTTTATAATTCACCCAGCACACGGATAGATGACCCTGTTACACTGAAGTAAAATTTACATAGAATTACCCAAACCAAAAGCAGCATTCCAGTACATACGAATCATACACTATAACTAGGTACAGTTCAATATTGAAACCAAAGAGCATATGTTTATTTTTAACACATTTAAAATATTTCCCCAGGAACTTCCCTGGTAGTCCAATAGTTAAGAATCCACCTGCCAATGCAGGGGACACAGGTTTGATCCCTAGTCTAGGAAGATTCTACATGCTTCAGGGTAACTAAGCGGGCATGCCACAACTACTGGGCCCTTGCTCTAGAGCTTGTGCCCTGCAGCAAGAGAAGCCACTGCAATGAGAAGCCTGCACACCGCAACTGGGAAGGAGCCCTTGCTCACTGCAGCTAGAGAAAGCACGCTCAGGTAACGAATACTCAGTGCAGCCAAAAATAAATAAATAAAATTTTTAAAATAAATAAATAAAATGTTTCCCCACATAAAAAACTGAATCATAACCTTATCAGGGATTTTTATATTCCAACTTTAGGTTCCATGTGCAATGAGCCCATTTTACAGTTGAAACCATACTTAAATGAAGGGTGAAGACAAAGATTAATCAACAGTGTTGCACTTATTACCTGATATAATACTTAGCTAAATGGCAAATCTATAACACCATTCTATGCATGACATTTCATTAATCAGTGCTGGAAGATGTGGGGGAAAAGGACAACAGGCATGAAAAGTGACATACATGTTTTTCATTGGCAGACAGGGTTACTATTAATTTCATTATATGCCATATGACAAACACTGATTCTTTCATGATAATAACAAGGGAACCAAGGAAGCAGAATGTGAGAATATGATACAGTGATATGGACTCACATGTATTAATGATTTCATTGCATTGGGATTAGATTAAGAAAGTAGATGGTTTACATCTATTAAACCCTCATTAATAAATATTAGTTCTTATTATTTAGAGACTGGCTAATAAGTCACCTGCTGAAATCTATAGCAGTACATTTAAATAATGAAGTCGATTATTAATGAAGAAGGATTTTGTAGTTTAAGAGAGTAAATCATTACAGAATGTTTTTAATGAAATAAGCATTGTTAATGATATAAATCTATTCATCCTTGGGCGGCTACTCAAAGTCTATATGGTCTGTCTCCAAAATACAGAATATGGAGACGGGGGAGTTTTCTGTGTCATTCATTCAGCTTTGTAGCCACTGATATCACTTGGGATTAAACAGTTTAATCCCATCTCTGCATTTCATCACCTCCCCAATCTCATGCACAAGTGACTGTCAAGACCATGTGCTAGGTTGCTTCAGTCATGTTTGACTCTGCGACACTATGGACTGTAGCCCATCAGGCTCCTCTGTCCATGGGATTCTCCAGGCATGAATACGGGAAAGGGTTGCCATTTCCTTCTCCAGGGCCAAGACCATATGGCCACTCCAACCAGAGGAGTGGGTGCTCCCACCAACCCAGAGGCTTAGAAAGTCCAAGTGCTTCCCTGCCCAGCCCAGCACAGCAGTCCTCAGGGGAGGCTTGAAGAAGGATCACCAAAGCTATGTTTTCTTTCTTTGTACTCACCACAAAACTTAAAGCTACTTTCACAAATTCTAAGTACTCATAGACAATTGATGATGAGTACCTTAACATTTTGAAAGTGAAAGTGAAGTCGCTCAGTCTTGTTCGACTCTTTGTGACCCCATGGACTGTAGTCCACCAGGCTCCTCTGTCCATGGGATTTTCCAGACAAGAATGCTGGAGTGGGTTGCCATTTCCTTCTCCAGGAGATCTTCCCAACCCAGGGATTGAACCCAGGTCTCCCTCATTATGGGCAGACGCTTTGCCGTCTGAGCCACCAGGGAAGATTTCAACATTTTGAGTTCTCCTAAAATGAGAAAGGAAGGTACAAAACTTTCCACTTTGAAAACAGATAAATGTGAGTTTGGAGTTCTAAAAAAATTTAAATAAAAAGAAGAGTTGGGCGTCAACTACATTTCTAAATGTGACACTGGGCAAGTTATCACTATTGTAAATATGTCCTATTTTGAGAACTGACCCCTCTTCACATTTTGGAGAAGGCTTTCCTTTTTCGAGTCTTAGTGGAATTCAGGGCTTCCCAATATTCTTCCAATAAATCATCATTTTTTCATAAGTTAAAGTTGTTTCTCATCATCTGCAACCAAAAATTCTTTTTTTTATTTATTTTTTAATTGGAGGAAAACTGCTTTACAATGTTGTGTTGATTTCTGTACAACAATGTGAATCAGCCATAATTATATTATAATCATATATATTCTATATTTATATATTGATTTTTATTTTATTATTATATTTATATTTATTTATATGTTATATATATTATATCCCTCCCTCATGAACCTCCCACCTCCTCATCCCACCCCTCTATGTCATCACAGCACACCGAGCTGACTCAGTGTACAGCACTCAGTGTCAATTGAGCCAGTGTACACCTGACATGGTAGTGTATACACAGTGATGCTACTTTCTCCATTGGTACCACTATCTCCTTCCCCTACTGTGTCCACAAGTCTGTCCTCTCCACTAGCATTTCCATTCCTTCCCTGCAAATAAGTCGATCTGCACCATTTTTTTAGATTACATATATATATATTAATATACAACACTTATTTTCTCTTTCTGACCTACTTCACTCTGTATAACAGGCTCCAGGTTTATCCACTCACTAGAACTGACTCACATTCATTCTTTTTTATGGCTGAGTAATATTCTAATGGACTTTCCAGATGGCACAGTGGTAAAGAGTTTGCCTGCTGTGGCAGGAGATGCGGATTTGATCCCTGGGTCAGGAAGATCCCCTGGAGTAGGAAACGGCAACCCACTCTAGTATTCTTACGTGGAAAATTCCAAGGACAGAGGGGCCTGGCGGACTACAGTTGATGGGGTCACAAAGAGTCGGACACAACTGAGTGTGCAGCATGCGTTCAGCACACATTCACACAATATTCCATTGTATGTGTGTACCATAACTTCTTTTTCCTTTCATCAGTAGATGAACATCCAGGTGCACCCAAGAATTCTGAGTAGCATATTATGTCTTTAATATCCCAATTCCCCATCTCTAAAACTGGGGATAGTCCCTCACACTATATACAAAAATAGACTCAATAGGTTGAAGACCTAAATGTAAGACCTGAAACCATAAAACTCCTAGAAGAGAACATAAGCAGGACACTTTTTGACTTAAATCATAGTATTTTTTTGGATCTGTCTCCCAAGGCAAAAGAAACAAAAGAAATATAAGCAAATGGAGCATAATAAAACTTGAAAGCTTTTGTACCAGGCAAAGAAAACCAATGACAAAACAAAAAGGCCACCTACTAAATGGTAGAAAATATTTGCAAACTATATGACCTATAAGAGGTTAGTATCCAAAATACATGAACAGCTCAAACAATATCAATATCAAATGAACAACTCAATATCAAAAAAAGAAATAAAGATATACCCAATTTTTAAGTGGGCAGAAGACCTGAATAAACATTTTTCTGAAGAGGACACGCAGATGCCAGATAGGCACATTAGAAGATGCTCAACATCACTAGTCATCAGAGAAATGCAAATCAAAATCACAATGAGATATCACCTCAAACCTGTCAGAGTGGTCATTATCAAAAAGTCTATAAATAACAAACGCTGCCAAGAATATGGAGAAAAGGGAATCCAGGTACACTGGTGGTCAGACTGTAAATTGGTTAAGCCATTATGTAAAACAGTATAGAGGCTCCTCAAAAAATTAAAATAGATCTATCACATGATCCAGCAACTCCACCACTGGGAATAAATCCAAACAAAAGGAAAACATTAATTTGAAAAGATATATGTACCCCAATATCACAGCACCGTAATTTGTACTAGCTAAAAGTATAGAAGCAACTCAACTATCCATCAACAGATGAATGGACAAAGAAGATGTGTTGTGGGTGTGTGTCTGTGTATGCGCAATGAAATATTAGCCATAAAAAGAATGAAATTTTGCCATTTGCAACAACATAGATGGCCCTATAGAGTATTGCTGCTGCTGCTGCTAAGTCGCTTCAGTCGTGTCCGACTCTGTGCGACCCCATAGACGGCAGCCCACCAGGCTCCCCCATCCCTGGGATTCTCCAGGCAAGAACACTGGAGTGGGTTGCCATTTCCTTCTCCAGTGCATGAAAGTAAAAAGTGAAAGTGAAGTCGCTCAGTCGTGTCCGACTCTTAGCAACCCCATGGACTGCAGCCCACCAGGCTTCTCCGTCCATGGGACTTTCCAGGCAAGAGTACTGGAGTGGGGTGCCATCGCCTTAGTGAAATAAGTCAGACAGAGAAAAACAAATACATATGTTAACACATATGTAGAATCTAAAAAATAAAACAAATAAATGTATAACAAAACAGAAGCAGATTCACAGATACAGAAAATAAACTAGTCAATACCAATAGGGAGAAGGAAGAGGGGAGGGGCAAGTTATGGGTATGGGATTAAGAGGTACAAACTACTGTGTATAAAATAGATAAGCAACAAGGATATATTGCACAGCACAGGGAAATATAACCATTATTTTGTAATAATTTTAAATGAAGTATAGAAGTATAATATTTCTATAAAAATATTGAATCATTATGTTGTATACCTGAATCTAATATAATACTGTAAATCAACTATACTTCAATTTAAAAGAATAAAAAACATAAACATTAAAAAGTAAATAAAAATAAATTGGGGATATTATGACCTGTGCTGCCTACCTCATTGGACTAAGGGAATAAAATGACATAATAAAAATAATGTTTATATTAGAAGTTACATGTGGTCTTCTATAATAGTATGTTCTCTTCTTGTAATAGTCTCCATAAACGTTGAGAAGTCCATTCCAGAAAATCTCCTAATTTTTGTAAAAATGGAAATAATTTGTTCTTAAACTGTTGTTGTGAAGACCAAGTGAAATAATACATGTAAAAAATAACCAACCATTGCCTAGCATGTTATAAACATTTGAAAATATTTTTCTTTTTTCCTCTTAATAAGAGAAAAAGAATAAAGGAATTTCAAACTTTATGAAAATTATGTCATCCAAAATCACAGAATGTCTAGTTGAATATACATCCCAAGCACAATCAAAGCTATATCAAAAAAGAGAAGTAATATGTATTGGTAAGAAAATGAAAATATAGTCACACCTTCCTGGTTTATGTTCTCTTATTAACTGTAGGAGTTTCTTAACTTCTTTGATCCTCAGTTCCTTCATTTGTAAAACAGGGATAATTACATCTCCTTCTCAGAGTTACAATTAGGATTTAAATACACAGTACATGTGGACATGGTTTATGAGCTCTTACACACTATACACAGGCTATTTATCATCATTTCATCAACTTAATATTTATTGAGATGGGTCATGCACACAAACACATTAATTTTACTTAACCACTATAAATATACCAGGCAGAAGAAAGATATAAGCATAACTATGCATCTATTGATTTTTCTCCTGACAAAATTCCCAACAAGTGATGTTGCCAAAAATGTACTGGCCCCCTGTTTAAGACTGATAGACCAGTGTTGCTAGAATATCAGCAGAAACCAGGAATTAAACCAACAGAGCCATGTTAATTTCAAGCTTCATTAGAACTTGGGCAAGTGTGCCTGTGGAGACCACCTGAGTAAGGGATTCACCCAGCCAAGCCCTCATTCACCATGAACCACATTCTATGCGTTTACCACAGCAATGCACAGTCCCTTTATCCTACGGACACCTTGTTTGGAATAATTCAGATTTCCTATTGCATTTTTCTTGAATCTTATTACAGATTAAGATAATCAGCTGAAGATAACATGTTTGCCAGACTGAATTAGCCAAAACTTTAAATAATTGATGATAATTGATGATAAACAGATACTGATCTAATAAACCAGTAATTGATGCTAAATAGATACTGATCTATCAATCAGTAGATCAGTCATATATGAGGTAAGCTATGGAAAATTTTATTCTTCAGTTTCCTCCAAATCAATGATTCGTTAAAAAGCATGGCCTCTGGGAAGGGAGGTGGGAGGGGGGTTCATGTTTGGGAACGCATGTACACCCATGGTAGATTCATGTCAATGTATGGCAAAACCAATACAGTATTGTAAAGTAAAATAAAGTAAAAATAAAAATTTAAAATGAAAAAAAAAAGCATGGCCTCTGAGAAGATGTACTTTCAACCAATAAAGCTTAAATAGAGCAATCCTTGAAGACAGCTTATTAAACTTAACAAATTTATAGTGAAACAATTTCCTTAATGTGGAAAACTGTAACTAAATAGTAAGAAAAAACCATAAGAAAAATTTAGATATTTTCCATTAGTCTTTCTTAAAGGCGTTATAAATTATATATTTTTAATAAAATAATTAAAATCACTCTTTTGCAAGTCCTTTTTAAATGCTCAGTTTAAGGTACTCTGTATAAAGATCACTATTTTAAAAGGATGTGTTAATCTAAGATTAAACATTCAGGGACTTCCCTGGCAGTCCAGTGGTTAAGACTTCACCTTCCAGTTCAGGGGATGCAGGTTTGATCCCCGGTCAGGGAACTCAGATCCCACATGCCTTGCAGCCAAAAAACCAAAATATAAAACTGAAACAATATTTTAATGAATTCAATAAAGACTTTTAAAATGGTCCACATCAAAAAAATCTCTAAAATTTTTTTAAAATAAAACCAATACAATATTGTAAAGTAAAAAAAATAATAATAATAATACAATAAAAAATTTTTTTATTTTTAAAAATTTTTTAAATTAAACATTCAAAGATGCTCTCAGGAAAGACACCTATGTGAGAGTTGTAAAGCTGGGAAAACCATCAAATGAGGAAGCAATCTGATCTCAAATGAGAGTGATGGAGAGAGGTTGGGTCAAGGCATCCTGAACTGTGATGCAATCATAGGAAGTTTTCACAAGACGATCAGCAAGCCTTCAAGACAGAATCACCATTAGATGAGCCCCATGTCTCCTTGGAATAAGCCCACTTTACTACTCTGCCACACTCCTTCATTCTGGGAGCAGCTGGCAGGAAACACTCTCTGAACACACAAGCTGCTATGGATTTCAGAGCACAGCAGCCTGTGCTCTTAGTCAATTAAACTTAGAGATTTTCAAGGTATAATCTCAGGGCTCTCATAAAGGATAAAATAAATGTTTCCAAATGAAAAATGTTTATATATGGTATATATCTCCTTTTTATTTATTTTATTGGTATGATGATTAATGTGGACAACAATTCCATGGTATTTCATATACACAGTGAGCAGGGGTCAATATCTTCATTTGCTCTCTATTTTCAGTTACTGTATTTGATGAGATATGTTCTTTGAAGCAATGGTTTGATGACTGAGTGAAACATACTCTTGCCATCTCTCCCTTAGCTTCACAAGCAGAAAGGACTGTTAAAGTATTTTGTCAATGTCTGGGACACAAACTGGTCTGTGTTTATCAATCAGCAGGATAATTATTGCATGAAGCATTAACTCATATGGGTGTGGCTCAGTGTAGGTGGGTTGGCAAACAAAGAGCCTAAAACCTCAGGGTTCCCTCATCACTGATTTATTACTGCAGTAATCGATACCATCTGAGCCACCAGGGAAGCCTCAATCCATAGCGTAATAAGGTCCTGTAGTCTACATTAGGATTTGCGGAAACTGGCAATCTCTTTTAAGCCTTAAGCCTAAAGACATACACTCCAAACCTACTTTCCCAAATGCTGTTCTGCAGAGCACTGAACCCTGGTCCAGTCACCAGTGCACTGTGCATCCACTTCATATTACTCCTTGTGTTCACTTCTTCTGCAAGAGGTTCTTGGGTCTTGCAACATAATTCCACTTTGTATGTGTGTGATAAGTCTCCTTCAGTTGTGTAACTCTTTGCAACCCTAAGGACTGTAGCCCAGCAGGCTCTGCTGTCCATGTGATTCTCCAGGCAAGAATACTGGAGTGGGGAGCCATGCCCTCCTTCAGCAGATCTTCCCTACCCAGGAAGCGAACCCGGGAAATTCCACTTTAATACACCTTAATGTATGTGTTAATACCTTCAGTTCAATTCAGTTCAGTCACTCAGTCGTGTCCGACTCTTTGCGACCCCATGAATTGCAGCACACCAGGCCTCCCTGTCCATCACCAACTCCCGGAGTTCGCTCAAACTCACGTCCATCAAGTCAGTGATGCCATCCAGCCATCTCATCCTCTGTCCTCCCCTTCTCCTCCTGCCCTCAATCCCTCCCAGCATCTTTTCCAGTGAGTCAACATTTCACATGAAGTGGCCAAAGTATTGCAGTTTCAGCTTTAGCATCAATCCTTCCAGTGAACACCCAGGACTGATCTCCTTCAGAATGGACTGGTTGGATTTCCTTGTAGTCCAAGGGACACTCAAGAGTCTTATCCAACACCACAGTTCAAAAGTATCAATTCTTCGGTGCTCAGCTTTCTTCACAGTCCAACTCTCACATCCATACATGACCACAGGAAAAACCATAGCCTTGACTAGACGGACCTTTGTTGGCAAAGTAATGTCTCTGCTTTTCAATATGCTATCTAGGTTGGTCATAACTTTCCTTCCAAGGAGTAAGCGTCTTTTAATTTCATGGCTGCAATCAACCTCTGCAGTGATTTTGGAGCCCAAAAAAATAAAGTCTGACACTGTTTCCACTGTTTCCCCATCGATTTCCCATGAAGTGATGGAACCAGGTGCCATGATCTTTGTTTTCTGAATGTTGAGCTTTAAGCCAACTTTTTCACTCTCCTCTTTCACTTTCATCAAGAGGCTTTTTAATTCCTCTTCACTTTCTGCCATAAGGGTGGTGTCATCTGCATATCTGAGGTGATAGATATTTCTCCCAGCAATCTTGATTCCAGCTTGTGTTTCTTCCAGCCCAGTGTTTCTCATGACGTACTCTGCATAGAAGTTAAATGAGCAGAATAACAATATACAGCTTTGACGTACTCCTTTTCCTATTTGGAACCAGTCTGTTGTTCCATGTCCAGTTCTAACTGTTGCTTCCTGATCTGCATACAGGTTTCTCAAGAGGCAGGTCAGGTGGTCTGGTATTCCCATCTCTTTCAGAATTTTCCACAGTTTATTGTGGTCCACACAGTCAAAGGCTTTGGCATAGTCAATAAAGCAGAAATACATGTTTTTCTGGAACTCTCTTGCTTTTTCCATGATCCAGTGGATGTTGGCAATTTGATCTCTGGTTCCTCTGCCTTTTCTAAAACCAGCTTGAACATCTGGAAGTTCATGGTTCACGTATTGCTGAAGCCTGGCTTGGAGAATTTTGAGCATTACTTTACTAGCGTGTGAGATGAGTGCCATTGTGCGATAGTTTAAGCATTCTTTGGCATTGCCGTTCTTTGGGATTGGAATGAAAACTGACCTTTTCCAGTCCTGTGGCCACTGCTGAGTTTTCCAAATTTGCTGGCATATGGAGTGCAGCACTTTCACAGCATCATCTTCAGGAGCTGATAGCTCAACTGGAATTCCATCACCTCCACTAACTTTGTTCATAGTGATGCTTTCTAAGGTCCACTTGACTTCACATTCCAGGATGTCTGGCTCTAGGTGAGTGATCACACCATCGTGATTATCTTGGTCATGAAGATCTTTTTTGTACAGTTCTTCTGTGTATTCTTGCCACCTCTTCTTAATATCTTCTGCTTCTGTTAGGTCCATACCATTTCTGTCCTTTATCGAGCCCATCTTTGCATGAAGTTTTCCTTTGGTATCTCTAATTTTCTTGAAGAGATCTCTAGTCTTTCCCATTCTGTTCTTTTCCTCTATTTCTTTGCATTGATCCCTGAGGAAGGCTTTCTTATCTCTCCCTGCTATTCTTTGTAAATCTGCATTCAGGGCTTATATCTTTCCTTTTCTCCTTTGCTTCTCTTCTGTCAGCAAAAACAAGACCAGGAGCTGACTGTGGCTCAGATCATGAACTCCTTATTGCCAAATTCAGACTTAAAGTGAAGAAAGTAGGGAAAACCACTAGACCATTCAGGTATGACCTAAATCAAATTCTTTATGATCATGCAGTGGAAGTGAGAAATAGATTTAAGGGCCTAGATCTGATAGATAGAGTGCCTGTGAACTATGGACGCAGGTTCATGACACTGTACAAGGGACAGGGATCAAGACCATCCCCATGGAAAAGAAATGCAAAAAAGCAAAATGGCTGTCTGGGGAGGCCTTACAAATAGTTGATACCTTAAAATATGCCAAACCATAACTTAATATTACCCAAAGCTTCATTTCTAAATAATACAGTAAGAATGACATCATCAAGGTATTAGATAAAGAGATCCTGGCCCTCACCACCACACAAAAACAAAGATAAAGCAAATGATCCATGGGTGAGGACAGCTCTGGAAGAACCCCGTGGGGGGCATTAGGGGCTGCAGTGACCCAGAGTGGCATGAGGACTGGGAATGGCAGCATTCAAGGAGGCCAGAAACATTCTGCCTGCATTGCCCCCATCACCTTCACTTGTGCGTCACCATGAAGAATCCCACTGGCCATGAGCTCCTCCCATGGAGGGAAAGAACAGCGGGATATCTCAGCAGCCTTGGCCACTGTTGATAACAGCAGCCCTAGGTACTATCACAGCGCACCCCCTGAGTCATCACGGAGACGCAGCTGCCAGACCTGCCTGGAGCCAGAGGTTCTGTGCCCCTTGGAACGGGAGCTATCAAGAGCCACCCTTTCCCCACTGGAGTCAGAGGTGCGGTTCCCCTGACCTGAGTCCTGGTGAGGCCACAGCCCCCATGCCGGGGAACTGACACCCACCATGAAGCATGTGCCCATGCACTGGTCCCAGCACCCACTAGCGCTACCACACATGCAGCCACATGCATGCTGGACCAGGCACCTATCTCAGTCGCAAAGGTACACCCATGAGCCTAGCTGCCTGCTGCAGCTACGTATGCATCCACACACCACCAGACCCAATTGGCATGCTCCACTGAGACCACACCACTGTGTACTTCCAGAACTGGCATCCTCGTACATCTTCCCGATGGATCTATTGCTCACCTCACCCAGCTAATATCCTTGCAACCGCCCATGAGAGGAGGTCTTTCCGTGCCTTGGCCAGTTCTTCAAGTTTAGAGGGGAAGACTACTTCTTCAAATACGAGGACAACAGTCCAGGAGTACAAGGAAACATAACAATTCAAGGAAACATGACACTGTTAAAGAAACGCAATAACTGGCCAAAACCAACTCCAAAGAAATAGAGATCTACACTTTGCCAAAGAATTCAGGATAATTTTTTAAAGATCAATGAGTTACAAGAGACCACAGGTAAACAGCTCAATGACATCAAGAAAATAACACTTGAATAAAACAAGAAGCCCAACAAAGATAAAGATATCATAAAAAAAAATATTAAAAAGAAATTGAGGAGCTGAAGAACACAATGGCTAAAATGAAAAATGTAGCACAGAACTTCAACAGCTGGCTCAACCAAACAAAAAAGAGACCTCAAAGGTAGGTCATTGGAAATTATGGATTTTAAATCCATTCAGACACTCTCAGTCTTTGGATTGGGAACTTTAATTCATTCACATTCAAAGAAATCATTGAGAGGCAATGACTCAGTACTGCCATTTTAATAGTTTTCTGTCTCTTTTGCTATTGTTTTGTTCCCCTCTTCTTCTCCTGCTATCTTCCTTTATTATTGATGAATGTGTAATGATTTCTTTGATTCTTTTCATCTTTTGAGTATATATGTCATAGGCTTTTTCTTGGTGGTTACTGCAAGGTTTGCACAAAATACAGGTATAATCATCTATTTCAAGCTGGTAACTACTTGACTTTAATTGCATTCAAAATGTGCACTTTAACCACTCCCAATTTATACTTTGTTTTTTTAGTCCAAGTTTCAGTTCTGTTCAGTTCAGTTCAGTCACTCAGTCATGTCCGACTCTTTGCGACCCCATGAATCGCAGCACACCAGGCCTCCCTGTCCATCACCAACTCCCAGAGTTCACTCAGACTCACGTCCATCGAGTCAGTGATGCCATCCAGCCATCTCATCCTCTGTCTTACCCTTCTCCTCCTGCCCCCAATGCCTCCCAGCATCAGAGTCTTTTCCAATGAGTCAACTCTTCGCATGAGGTGGCCAAAGTACTGGAGTTTCAGCTTTAGCCTCATTCCCTTCAAAGAAATCCCAGGGTTGATCTCCAGAATGGACTGGTTGGATCTCCTTGCAGTCCAAGGGACTCTCAAGAGTCTTCTCCAACACCACAGTTCAAATTTACTTCTTTTTATATTATATATCCATCAATAAACTTTTGTGATTCTAATTATTCTTAATATTTTTGCCTTTTAAGTTTTATATAAGTTATTTACACACTACCATTACACTATTACATTATCTGTATTTGACTATATATTTAACTTTAACCATGTATATGTGTGTGTATATATATATATATATATATATATACAACATAACATTATTCAGCCTTTAAAAAGAAGAAAATTTTGCCATTTTCAACAAGATGGATGAAACTGGAAGATATTATGCTAACTGAAATAAGCCAAAGACAGAAAGAAAACTACTGCATTATTTCACTCATATATGAAATCTAAAAATTCAGAGAGTAGAATGGTGGTTGTTGGGGACTAAGGAAGGAGTAATGGGGAGATGTTGGTCAAAGAGTACAAAATAGCAGTTATATGGGATGAGTAAGTGTAGAAATGAGGATGGTGACCATAGTTAATAATATAATATTATGCTATATTTGCTCCATTATATGCTGCATGCTGCTGCTGCTGCTGCTGCTGTTGCCAAGTCGCTTCAGTCGTGTCCGACTCTGTGCGACCCCATAGATGGCAGCCCACCAGGCTCCCCCGTCCCTGGGATTCTCCAGGCAAGAACACTGAAGTGGGTTGCCATTTCCTTCTCCAATGCATGAAAGTGAAAAGTGAAAGTGAAGTCACTCAGTTGTGTCCGACTCTTAGCGACCCCACTGGACTGCAGCCCACCAGGCTCCTCTGCCTATGGGATTTTCCAGGCAAGAGTACTGGAGTGGGGTGCCACTGCCTTCTCCAATGTGCTGCATAATATACTCAAAATAGGCTAAGAGGGTAGATTGTTAAGTACTCTCACCTCAAAATAAATAAACATGTGAGATGGTAGATATGTTAATTAGCCTGACTGTCATAATAACTTCACAATATATATGTATATTAAAACACCACACTGTACACTTTAAAATACATATAATTTTGTATTAAAAATTAACTAGTAAAAGTGAAGAGCTATTCCTAAAGCAAATAATTATAGGGAGATTAAAGCCTTGAAAGTAAAAGTCACTCGGTTGTGTTTAACTCTTTTAGATCCCATGAACTATACAATCCATGAAATTCTCCAGGCCAGAATACTGGAGTGGGCAGCCATTCCCTTCTCCAGGAGATCTTCCCAACCCAGGGATCAAGCCCAGGTCTCCCCCACTGCAGGCGGATTCTTTACCAGCTGAGCTAGCTGGGAAGCCCAATTAAAGCCTTAAATGGATACAATAAAAAAGAAAGATTTAAAATGAATAACCACTTGAATAAAGATGGGAGGTTTTTTTTAAGAGCAGAATAAACATCGGAGAAATTAATAGAGGGACACAAGAGCAAAAAATAACAAAATAAAAAATAAAGAAATTATAGAGAATAAGATCCCCACTGTGGGGACTTCCCAGGTGGTCTAGTGGTTAAGACTCTGCACTCCCAATGCAGGGGGACCAGGTTCGATCCCCAGTCAGGGAATTAGATCCCACATGCCACTACTAAGAGTTCACATGCTGCAACTAAAAATCCAACATGCCACAACTAAGACCCAGAGCAGCCAAAAAAGAGAATACCATTGTTACTTAATTAGCATATTTATTTTTTTATTTTTTAAATATAATTTTTTTTAATTGGAGGTTAATTACTTTACAATATTGTATTGGTTTTGCCATACATCAACATGAATCCGCCACAGGTATACACGTGTTCCCCATCCTGAATGCCCCTCCCTCCTCCCTCCCCATACCATCCCTCTGGGTCGTCCCAGTGCACCAGCCCCCAGCATCCAGTATCATGCATCAAACCTAGACTGGCAATTCATTTCTTATATGATATTATACATGTTTCAATGCCATTCTCCCAAATCATCTCACCCTCTCCCACAGAGTCCAAAAGACTGTTCTATATATCTGTGTCTCTTTTGCTATCTCGCATACAGGGTTATTGTTACCATCTTTCTAAATTCCATATATATGTGTTAGTATACTGTATTGGTGTTTTTCTTTCTGGCTTACTTCACTCTGTATAATCGGCTCCAGTTTCATCCACCTCATTAGAACTGATTCAAATGTATTCTTTTTAATGGCTGAGTAATACTCCATTGTGTATATGTACCACAGCTTTCTTATCCATTCGTCTGCTGATGGACATCTAGGTTGCTTCCATGTCCTGGCTATTATAAACAGTGCTGCAATGAACATTGGGGTACATGTGTCTCTTTCAATTCTGGTTTCCTTGGTGTATATGCCCAGCAGTGGGATTGCTGGGTCATAAGGCAGTTCTATTTCCAGTTTTTTAAGGAATCTCCACACTGTTCTCCATAGTGGCTGTACTAGTTTGCATTCCCACCAACAGTGTAAAAGGGTTCCTTTTCTCCACACCCTCTCCAGCATTTATTGCTTGTAGACTTTTGGATCGCAGCCATTCTGACTGGCGTGAAATGGTACCTCATTACGGTTTTGATTTGCATTTGTCTAATAATGAGTGATGTTGAGCATCTTTTCATGTGTTTGTTAGCCATCTGTATGTCTTCTTTGGAGAAATGTCTATTTAGTTCTTTGGCCCATTTTTTGATTGGGTCGTTTATTTTTCTGGAATTGAGCTGCAGGAGTTGCTTGTATATTTTTGAGATTAGTTATTTGTCAGTTGCTTCATTTGCTATTATTTTCTCCCATTCTGAAGGCTGTCTTTTCACCTTGCTTATAGTTTCCTTTGCTGTGCAGAAGCTTTTAATTAATTAGCATATCTAAAATGCAATGTATTCAAGAAAATAATCTGCACACAAAATTTTCAATAAATGTATAGTTTCCTTAAGAATAATAATTGTATACAAATACAAAATGGAAATTAATACATTAAGTTTCTCAATTCATGTTAAATATCTAAATGTTACTATCAACTCAATTTATCTGAGACCCAGGTCACTTTGGTCACAAGTTTTAGTACCATGAGGAAATTCCTAGTATTTTGATGAATGAGTTATTTGAGAATTAATTATATACTCATTTTTTATATCTTTTTTAGGAATTAAGGCTTTAAATATCTATATCTAATCAGTAGAACTTTCAAAGCCAATCAGAGTAAAAGGCTGATTTTTAAATATGTTTATCCTGAGGCAGGTGTTCTCACTGACATACTATACCCTGATTCACAATTACAAGGTCAATATAAAATTGCAGATCTTGAGATATGGGAGAATTTTAGAGTAGCAATGTACATGATAAATTGAAATATAATATTCACATATTAAAGCTCAGCATTACCATGCCTTTCCTCACATGATACCCCCAATTCTAGTTTCTGGGAATTGATGAATTTTCCTAAGTGACTATATACATTGGCACATTATATATACATATTATATAATTTACCCGTGGAAATGTCCTAGAAAGTAGTCATTTCAATGGCTAACTTGTCTTTTGGGCTAAGGTTCTAAATGCCTGCCTACCAATATCCATGGTCTTTGATGGATTAACTAAACTAAACCCATACACCTAGGTGAAGCCACTAACACTAACATGTATTGGTGAATGGAATACATACTAAAGGGATATACGCCACTTCCAGCCCTAAATAAGTATGTGCTAGTAAAGATTTAATAACCAGCTATTGGGAAAGTGAGGGGGGAATCTTGGTTTGCAGCATTTGCTGATTTCCATGGTAAACTTCTCCCACCATGCCTAATTTCAAAGTACCAACATAATATTACTAAACATGGAGTTGGGGGAAAAATGTATTATGTAGTATTTCTACCATATAGGAACAGTAGATGGAAATAACCTCAAGAGCACATAAACATGTAGTAATATTAGGAAATGATGTTTATTTTAATATAATTTAGTTAATTGTAAGTTTATGTAATTTAATTGTTCATAGTGGTCATATTTTCAAAACAACTCACAAAATTCCTACAAATTTAGCAGTTGCTTCTCACAGCCCAGTTTGAGCCAGCTCCTGCACACCGCTGCTAAGATCTACTGTGTGATACTCCATACTCTCCTTCTTTCTTTGTTTCCTAGCCAAAAGCCTAGGATTCAGTTGAAGTCTCAGTGTCTATAAAACCACTGGAGGAAGTTTGAGCCCCTGATTGAATGAAGCAGAGACTCCTGTCCCTTCTGATGCTGCTGATCCACAAGGGATTGAGAGTAAGAAATAAACCCTTAGTGTGTTAAGCTCCTTGATTATGTGCTGCAGCAGCCGATATTGACTATCCTGACTAAAACACCATCCAAAGAACAAATAAAGTTTCTCATTCACTGATTCCCATGTTTGGTGAATCGCCAAACCCACCTGAAAATGTTTAATAAAATACAGATTCCAAAGCCCTAGAGATGAAGAATTTTCAGGTGTATGGTCCAAGACTTTTAGGTTGGAAAGTCTTTCTTATAATTATCTAGGTCTGGGAACCACTGATCTAGTTCATCCCATTTCTCCCCAATTGTTTTTACTAAAGCACCCCTACAGTTTTGCAGAAGGAAAGCATTATCCATTAGCAGTAAAGGGACTTCCCTGGCAGTCCAGTGGTTAGGACTCTGGACTCTGCACTTCCACTGCGGGGGACTGATTCAGTCCCTGGTCAGGGAAGTAAGGTCTCATATGATGCGCAGCCCATCTACAACAACAAAATATAAAATAAATGGAATTCTTTTAAAAGTCAGAGTAAAATTAGAAGTGACAGAAGGTAGAAGATGAAAGGTGGAATACAGATGCAAAGACAAGGGGAATGGAAGGGGTGCAGTAACTCTTACCATGCATAAAGCAGAGATGAATATTGACTAGAGGTGATGGAATGTGAAACAAGGAAGTAACAGTAAAACTAAAATTAATATCAAACTATTAAACATTGGAAGGAAGAAAGGTGGGATAAAGAGGTGGCATCATGAAATTTTCATATTTCATAAAAGGGAGTAAATAGATAATGCCTTAAGTTGATTATTAAAAAAGGAAAAGGAGTTACAAGTGTATAGCTTAAAGCTAAAGAGTAATCACCAGGAAATCTAAAATCAAAACGGCCCATCCTCTAGGCTCTGGGACTGGAGGTACTGGGATTAAGAAAAAAAAATTCCAGCCCCATCCCAGGTTAACTGAATCTGAATATGCATTTTAACAAGATGTCATGTGATTAGCACGCACATTATAATCTGAGAAGCACAGACATAACAAGCTACAGAGCGACTTGGCATGTGCTGTAGCACTCAGGAGAGGAAAGAGAGAAAAAAAAGATTGTTATTACAGATGCAAACCAAATCTATAATGAGTGACCATGGGAAAACTCGGAATACTATGAAAAATCATAGTATTGTTTTCACCTTTTATTACATATGAAGTATATACTATAATATTTTCAGTGCTTACAGTCTCTAAAGGTTTTAGCCTAGCTCTTTTGTTATGTCTAAGACTCTGAACTTTATCTTGCAGGGAATGGGGGATCACTGAGCTAGAGAGTGGAGCAGTTAAATGCGAATTATAGGACCCTCCCTCAGGTACTTGAACGGAATGTCTGAGTGGAAAGAATGGCACTTGCCGATGATAATTTCCCACAGTTTTGTTTGTTCTCCAGTTGCTTAAAAATGCAGGATGGTGTATAAATGCTTCTTCACACTTCTGTTATCAAAAATATATTCCATCTTTAAACAATCTAAACTATCTCCTCTTGTATTATGAATGCAGTCTCCTTTCCTTATGGCCCTAAAGATTTTTTTTTGTCTCTCTGACTGTATCCAGGGTTACAATGCTGATCCTCATTTCAAATTCAAATAGGTCTTTTTTTCAAGTGCAAAGAAGTCACTGAATCTGTTGGTCTTTGGGCCAGCATGATCCACTCAAATTATGAGAAAGCCCTTTAGTTAGATAACAACCCTGGGTTGGAAAAGCATGTTTTTTGCTCTCTGGTGTCCCAGACCCCAGAGTATTAGCACGAATATACTTATTTCAGAGTAACTGCAGATTCATGCCCACATCTACCGATTAAGGGAAAAAGATAAGAGAGGGAAAGAGATCAGAGGGGACACAGTGACAGATCCGCGTCTATTCAAATTGTCCCAGGTGTCTGTGGGGACCACACTTTTCCACCTTCAGACCCTGTTGTCTAAGAGAAGTGCCCCCACCCCCGTCATTCCAGCAGGGGACAGTTGAGGTTGGCCTGGCCAAACAGGCACAGCATCAACCCCACCAGTGACAGTTTCAGGGCAGGCATGGACTAAGCCTAACCTGTGAGAACCACACCTGAGACTTCTGTATTGGGTTGGCTAAAAAGTTCGTTTGGTTCTTTCTGTACCATCTCATCTCATGGAAAAGCCAGAATGAACTTTTGGCCAACCCAACAGAAATTATCAGGGAGGAAAAATGTCTGTGATCAAAAATCTCCACAAAAACAAAAGCTCACACCAGATGGCTTCACAGGAGAATTCTATCACACATTTAGAGAAGAGCTAATGCCTATCCTTCTAAAACTCTTTCAAAAAATTGCAGAGGAAGGAGCACTTCCAAACTCATTCTATGAAGCCACCATCACCCTGATACCAAAACAAGACAAAGACAACACAAAAAAAGAAAACTACAGGCCAATATCATTGATGAACACAGATATAAAAATCCTCAACAAATTTTTAGCAAACAGAATTCAGCAACACACCAAAAAGCTCAGACACCACAATCAAGTTGGGTTTATTCCAGGAATATAAGGATTCTTCAATATATGCAAATCAATCAATGTGATATACCATATCAACAAATCAAAAGATAAAAACCATATGATAATCTCAATAGATGCAGAAAAAGCCTTTAACAAAATTCAGCACCCATTTTTTATTAAAACTCTTCAAAAAATGGGCATAGAAGGAGTCTACCTCAACATAGTAAAGGCCATATAAGATAAGCCTACGGAAAACATTATTCTCAATGGTGAAAAACTGAAAGCATTCCCCCTAAGACCAGGAACAAGACAAGGGTGTTTACTTACCCCACTATTATTCAACATAGTTCTGGAAGTCCCAGCTACAGCAATCAGAGAAGAAAAAGAAATAAAAGGAATCCAGACCAGAAAAGAAGTAAAGCTCTCACTGTTTACAGATGACATGATACTGTACATTAAAAACTCTAAAGATAGTATCAGAAAATTACAAGAGCTCATCAGTGAATTTAGCAAAGTTGCAGGATATAAAATCAATACACAGAAATCACTTGCATTTCTATATACTAACAATGAAAAGTCAGAAAGAGAAATTAAGGAGTCAATCCCATTCACCATTGCAACAAAAAGAATATCTAGAAAGAAACTTACCTCAGGAGAAAAAGAACTGTACACAGAAAAGTATTAGACACTAATGAAAGAAATCAAAGATGACATAAACAGATGGGGAGATATCCCATGTTTCTGGATAGGAAGAATCAATATTGTGAAAATGATTATACTACCAAATGCAATCTACAGATTCAATGTGATCCCTATAAAATTACCAATGGCATTTTTCACAGAACTAGAACAAAATATTTCACAATTCATATGGAAACACAAAAGACACTGAATAGCCAAAGCAGTCTTGAGAAAGAAAAAATGGAGCTGGAGGAATCAACCTTCCTGACTTCAGATTATACTAAAAAGCTACAGTCATCAAGACAGCATGGTACTGGCACAAAAAAAAGAAATATAGACCAGTGGAACAAGATAGAAAGCCCAGAAATAAATCCATTCATCCAGGGGACCTTATTTTTGACAAAGGAGGCAAGAATATACAATGGGGCAAAGACAGCCTCTTCAATAAATGATGCTGGGAAAACTGGACAGCTACACATAAAAGAATGAAATTAGAACACTTACTAACACCAAACACAAACATAAACTCAAAATGGATTAAAGACATAAACGTAATACCAGAAACTATAAAACTCTTAGAGGAAAACATAGGCAGAACACTCGATGACATAAATCAAAGCAAGATCCTCTATGACCCACTAGAGTAACAGAAATAAAAACTAAAGTAAACAAGTGGGACATGATTAAACTGAAAAGCTTTTGCACAGCAAAGGAAACTATAAGAAACTTGAAAAGACAACCCTCAAGAGACTGTTCTATACATCTCTGTCTCTTTTGCTGTCTCACATATGGCAAAACCAATACAGTATTGTAAAGTAAAATAAAATAAAATATGAAAAAGAAATAAGAAAAGACAACCCTCAGAATGGGAGAAAAGAATAGCAAATGAAATAACTGGCAAAGGATTAATCTCTAAAATATACAAGCACCTCATACAACTCAATGCCAGAAAAACAACCCAATCAAAAACTGGGGAAAAGACCTATACAGACATTTCTCTAAAGAAGACATACAGATGGCTAACAAACACATGTAAGGATGCTCAACATCACTCATTATTCAGTTCAGTTCAGTTCAGTCGCTCAGTCGTGTCCGACTCTTTGCGACCCCATGAATCACAGCACGCCAGGCCTCCCTGTCCATCACCAACTCCCGGAGTTCACTCAGACTCACATCCATAGAGTTGGTGATGCCATCCAGCCATCTCATCCTCTGTCGTCCCCTTCTCCTCCTGCCACCAATCCATCCCAGCATCAGAGTCTTTTCCAATGAGCCAACTATTCGCATGAGGTGGCCAAAGTACTGGAGTTTCAGCTTTAGCATCATTCTTTCCAAAGAACACCCAGGACTGATCTCCTTTAGAATGGACTAGTTGGATCTCCTTGCAGTCCAAGGGACTCTCAAGAGTCTTCTCCAATACCACAGTTCAAAAACATCAATTCTTCAGCGCTCAGCTTTCTTCACAGTCCAACCCTCACATCCATACATGACCACAGGAAAAACCATAGTCTTGACTAGACTGACCTTTGTTGGCAAAGCAACGTCTCTGCTTTTGAATATGCTATCTAGGTTGGTCATAACTTTCCTTCCAAGGAGGAAGTGTCTTTTAATTTCATGGCTGCAATCACTATCTGCAGTGATTTTGAGATATGCAAATCAAAACTACAATGAGATATCACATGACACCCATTAGAATGGCCATCATCAAAAAGTCTACAAACAATAAATGCTGGAGAGGGTGTGGAGAAAAGGAACGCTCTTGCATTGTTGGTGGAAATGTAAGTTGATACAGCCACTATGGGAGATGCTATGGAGAGATCTTTAAAAACTAGGAATAAAACCACCATATGACCCAGGAATCCCACTTCTAGGCATATACCCTGAGGAAACCAAAATTGAAAAAAGACACATGTATCCCATTGTTCATTGCAGCACTATTTACAATAGCTAGGACATGGAAGCAACCTAGATGTCCATCAACAGATGAATGGATAAAGTTGTGGCACATATTCACAAGGGACTATTACTCAGCCATAAAAAGGAAAGCATTTGAGTCAGTTCTGATGAGTTGGATGAACCTAGAACCTATTATACAGAGTAAAGTGAGTCAGAAAGAGAAAGATAAATATCATATTCATATATATGGATTATATATTCTAAATATTGTATTGCATATATACGGAATCTAGAAAAATGGTACTGAAGAATTTATTTACAGGGCAGCAGTGGAGAAACAGACATAAAGAATAGACTTATAGACATGGGGAGAGGGGAGTAGAGGGTGAGATGTATGGAACAAGTAACATGGAAACTTACATTACCATATGTAAAATAGATAGCCAACAGGAATTTTCTGTATGGCTCAGGAAAGTCAAACAGGGGCTCTGCATTAATCTAGAGGGGTGGAATGGGGTGGGAGATGGGAGGGAGGTTCAAAAGGGAGTGTATATATGTATACCTGAGATCAGCCCTGGGATTTCTTTGGAGGGAATGATGCTGAGGCTGAAACTCCAGTACTTTGGCCACCTCATGTGAAGAGTTGACTCATTGGAAAAGACTCTGATGCTGGGAGGGATTGGAGGCAGGAGGAGAAGGGGACAACAGAGGATGAGATGGCTGGATGGCATCACTGACTCAATGGACGTGAGTCTGAGTGAACTCTGGGAGTTGGTGATGGACAGGGAGGCCTGGCGTGCTGTGATTCATGGAGTCGCAAAGAGTCGGACACAATTGAGCAACTGAACTGAACTGAACTGATGGCTGATTCATGTTGAGGTTTGACAGAAAACAACAGAATTCTGTAAAGCAATTGTCCTTCAATTAAAAAAAAATCAATTAAAAAGAAAAAAATATCTTTAAGGAGATAAAAAGGGAAAAAGTCCTTATGGACAAAGACATGGATTGAGTTTGAAGCTGCCCCTTCTCAGTGTCACAGAGGCAACAACACACACACTTTCGGGCAGGGCACAAAGCCAAAACAGGCAACACGTGGGCTGATTAAAGATGGGCAACTAGAGCCAGTACTTTGGCCATCTGATGCAATGAATCGACTCAATGGAAAAGACCTTGATGCTGGGAAAGATTAAAGACAAAAGGAGAAGAGGGCAGCAGAGGACAAGATGGTTAGATAGCATTATCAACTCAATGGACATGAATTTGGGCAAACTCCAGAAGATAGTGAAGGACAGGGGAGTCTGGCATGGTGCTGTCCAGCAGTCCATGGGGTCTTAGGAAGTCATGGGGTCTCATGGGGTCTCAGGGGTCTTAGCAACTGAACAATAACAAAAAAACTAGAGCCAGACTGCCTAGGTTTGTAGCCTGGCTCATTAGCAAACTGAGTGATGCTGGGCAAGCCATTTGATCCTTGCTTGTTACTTGTTTCCTCATCTATAACTTGCAGTTGAATGGTAGAACCTACTTAAATAGGGCTGATAGATGAATTATGTGAGGTAATAACATGAAGCACAGAGAAGAGTGACTGGCACTGAAAAGAAATATATTTTTGATGGCTATCTTTTTTTAATCTTCCCTCCCTTCCTCCTTCCTCCTTTTCTGAGTCCATTATCTCCTCTTCTAAGTCAGAGATTGCACAGTGCTTAGGGAACAGATATGGACACACTTTAGTCTGGTGGGGAAGACACTGTGCCCATTGTGAGTTTGGATTTATGTGCCACACAAGCAAAGATCAGGGTAAAGAAACTCCAAACTTACAGAGAAGGGATTTCCCCCTGCATCACTGGGATGGTCAGGAAATTTTAAGGAAAGGGATCACACCTGCAATCACTGCAGGGCACAGTGGTGATGCTGTGAGGAAAGGCCTCCTTGCAGAGATTTATAGGAACATCCCACATTGATTCCCTCCTAAGGCAGGAAGTATTCAGCATGGGCCAAGCGCAAATGTGTAGGCAGTGTGAGCAGAACAGATGATCAAATTAACAGGGCATATTATTCCTGATAAAATACATTTACACTGGGTTGGGGTTTTTAAAAAAAGATCTCTGATTGCTGCCAACTCTATAGCTCTCCTAAGGAATTATGAAAGTTGGGGTTTATGAGTCAATACAAAGGCTGAAGTGGGATCCTGGTGGTTCTATTCTTAGGGTGTGAAAAAAAAATCAATTCAAAAGGCAGAATTAGGGCTGTGATTAACATGGAACAATAAGATCTCGGGAGTGTTTCAATCCGAGAAGGTGAGTCATCTAACATGCCTCCAAATAGTTCTGGGGAATCTCCCCAAGGCCCCACCTCTAGAAATAGACACCCTGAGAGAGAGTGTGTTGCCAACTGCAATGCAGCTGAAACACGGAAGCCAAATGCTTCTATTTATGAGAACTATTCTGATCTATAACTCTATAGCTTTTGAGCAATGCAGCTGAAAAATACAAAACTAACATAAAAAGACAGGTGAAGACACACACATACATATTCACACACACAGTCCCACATGTCTATCACAACAAATACATATGGCAGACACCCACAATGCACAGAGTGTATACCCCATGAATACTGATACTCACAATATTACATTCATACACACACACCCTTCACACATTCATACAAAACAAAATACATGTGCCTCTTGCATACACCTCTCCTACACTCACATACCCAAGACATGGCCACTATATAAGCCAGACCAGATAAGTCATAGCAATTGTATATATCAGCCCCACACCCCAAACATTCATCCAAAATATGCATCACACACAAACACACACACTAAAACACACTCCAAATTTAATAAGACTATATTTTGTAAGAGATGCAAAGCTTCAATTTTTAATGATGAAAAACAACAGAAAGGGATAAGAAGAGGAAACAGTTTCCATTTAAAAATCAAGAAGTCCCAGACATTCAAGATTCAACAGTTTTTGCATGACCAGGCTGAAGTTGCCCCAGGAGATTTACAACACATTTTATCCATTCTGCGCTCAGGTATGAAGATGGAAAGTGTCTGATGAAACAGCCTCCACTGAGCCCTTCAAAGGCGGGGGCTCTGATGTGGAGCTGGTGTGAATGGTAACAGCTATCTTATGTCTTCCCTTGGCTCTATCTTTATGCCTTTTCCAGGAATCTACAGCCCTGTGGTGGCACCTACAGGACTCAGCTCCCTAAGGTGAAGAAAGGCCTAATAAGAGGTAAAAGCATTCAGTTCTTTCCCCAACAGTGAAATAAGCAATACCCCAGGATAAAGACCACAATTTACCACTTTTTTTTTTTTTTTGGCCATACCACACAGCATGTGAGAACTCAGTCCCCAAAGGAAGGATCTTAGTCCACCCAGGGATGGAACCATGCCTCCTGCAGTGGAAGCATGGAGTCCTAACAACTGGACTGCCAGGGAAGTCCCTACAGCCATTTTAAATAAATCTCCTCCTTCACAGAAGATAGTGAAGGACAGGGGAGTCTGGCATGGTGCAGTCCAGCTGTCCATGGGGTCTTAGGAAGTCATGGGGTCTCATGGGGTCTCAGGGGTCTTAGCAACTGAACAATAACAAAAAACTAGAGCCAGACTGCCTAGGTTTGTAGCCTGGCTCATTAGCAAACTGAGTGATGCTGGGCAAGCCATTCGATCAGTTTGTTGTCAAAGAGGAAGAATAGGAGAGCCTAGGGGGAGATTTAGCCAAATCATTTCACTGATAGAAGTTTTGACGCATGACATGATGATGGTACAGGCAAGGTGCTCTAAATGCAAGGAAGAGTGACTCAAGAATGTTATGCATAAGAACAGATGCTATACTGTATTTTGAAAACCCAAGAAGACATTGAGGTGGGGCAATAAAACTGGGGGAAAAGAAAAAGGAGCTAAAAAAATGTTTAGCTATCAGTAGACATGCAAAGAAGCAGGAGCCAATTTCCATGTTCTGACACTACTTCCTACCCCTATTGCTTGTTTGCAGTCAGGACAGGGCATCAGCACAGTCTACCCATAAGCCTCTACTTTGCAGCGAGCAGATGCTCTCTGCTTACAGAGAACTTAAGCCATTTGGGGAAGTCACCTGTTATGGCCACTGGCTCCCTGTGGCCTCCAGCTAGACCCATTTCCTTGTGACCTGAAAGAATAAACTATAACAGGAGAAAGATTTAAACAAAAGTTAGAGCCAGGAATGTCCCACTTTGCCACTTGAGCAAATGTTCCATGTGTCATTTTTATTAATGCTATCAGGAAAAAAAGGATTTTACCAGCCATGAGTGGGGAGCTTAAGTGTCTTTTCTGGAGGTGCTGCTTGTGCTGTGAGAAATTGCATTAGGACTCTGGGCTTCCTGAGCTGATGGAATGCATTCATTTCATCCTGAAACAAAAGTAAATAATTCTGGAGGGAAACCAGTAAGTTCAGGCTTCCAGGACCACTCTTGCTTATTCTCTAGATGTACAAAGACTCCATCCAGTTGGAAATTGGCCAACTGTGAGAAGTACAAGTGATTTATTAAAATTGTTGTTGTTGCTGTTTAGTCGCTAAGTCCCGTCCAACTCTTTCGCAACCCCATGGACTGCAGCCCGCCAGGTTCCTCTGTCCATGGGATTTCCCAGGCAAGAATACTGGAATGGGTTGCCATTTCCTTCTTTGGGGGATCTTCCTGATCCAGGGATCAAACCCATATCTCCTGCATTAGCAGCTGGATTTTTTACCACTGAGCCACCAGGGAAGCCCAGTTTTTTTTTTTTTTTAATATTGATAGTCTAGGGAAAATCCCATGGACAGAGGAGCCTAGTGGGCTGCAGTCCATGCAGTCGCTGAGAGTTGGACATGACTCAGTGACTTCACTTTCAGTTTTCACTTTCACGCATTGGAGAAGGAAATGGCAACCCACTCCAGTGCTCTTGCCTGGAGAATCCCAGGGACAGTGGAGCCTGGTGGGCTGCCATCTATGGGGTCGCACAGAGTCGGACACGACTGAAGCGACTTAGCAGTAGCAGCAGTAGGCCATCTTGGCCCATGATGGTTATCACATAATGCATACAGTTGTCAAGACTTCCCTGTGGTGTAACACAAGAGGATGCTGCAACCTGGAGCTATATAATCTGACTGCACTGGAGATAAATGTCTCTTGTCTCCCAAAGTCAACAAATATGTGTGTGTGTGTGTGTGTGTGTGTGTGTATTCATTTTTAAATGACTTAGTTGATAGTTTTCATTGAATTACTCTGGGCTCACATATCCTGCCTCCCTTGCTTTCTCAAGATGAATCCAATCTTAAAAGATACAACTGTTTTATGCGCTATTTATGCGGAAAATCTGACCTGTAGGCCATTCGTGCCAGTTAATTAATTTTCCTTTGCTCGCCAGGCAGCTGTCACAGGGGTGGAGGATGCTCTCATTTTATGCCTAAAATAGTGCAGGGAAGGTTCTTCAAATTAGAATGCAAGAAGACACTCAGAGATAGCCCCTAAGGGGAAAAAAAAAACATGAAGCTGGAAAGAACCCTCAGCTTGGTCTCCTTTCCTTCCCATTTGCTCATATGCCTGCTTCCTCTCACAGTCCTTGGATTATAAATTTCATATCATAAAAGTCTCCTCTACCCACCTATCAAAAAGGGCTTCTTTCCACTTAGGCATTCATGCATTCTGTCAGTCAGACAGTCATTCATTCATCTGCCCATTCCGTCATTTCATTTATTCACTCATCCATTCAGCCATTAAACTCATTTTTCTAGTTTCCTGTGCAAAGGACCATTCTGAGCTGCTGCTTCTTGCCCACATAGCACCTGCATGTACGTTATCCACAATTGCTTCCAGAAACAGACAGTTTAGACACAGTGCCATGTCTGTCTTCCGAACTCTTTCCCTGCCCTCCCTGAGCCCATGCTTGTGCCTTTTCCTGACTCTGGTCTGTCTCCTCCTTTCCTTTAGGACTCAGCTTAATTGCCACCTCCTCAGAGGTCTAAATACCTCTCATTATACTCCCCCTCAATACCCCGACTTCTTTTATTTCTTCACAGTATTCATCACTACCTGCAATTATTTTTTATATTTCTTCATTTGCTTTATCTTTATTCCCACTCGCCCACTAACTCCACAAAAGCAGGCACCAAGATGGCTTTCACTTTTGAATGCTGAGAATCTACAGTACATTGTACAAAATTGTTGCTCAGTGAATACTGTTAGTGATCAAATGGATAAACACTTTTATCTTTGCATCTCCAGCTAATAATTCAGGATTCTGTATGTAACAGGTGCTTGGTAAGTGCTGGCTGCTCAGAAATGAATGGATTCTATCAAATATGGACTGTGAATTGAAAATACCTGGAGATGAGTCCATTTCTATTTTCCATTTTCTTTCTCCTTTGACACTAATAACATCTCTGTCCCCCTCTGTCTCTCTCTATCTCTAGGTCTCTTTCTAACTTTGTTACCTAGAATCCTTTGGAGCCATGTGGGGTTCTAAATGCTATTCCGAAGCCATCCTCGGAGAGATGGATAAAGCTGTCTCAGCAAAGCACAAACCATGAAAATACAACCAGCTGAGCTCTTAACACTTCTCATGATGGCTTCACATTTATATTAAAAATGTGGGTGAGGATGGACAGAATGTATAATTTTAAGCTGAGAGTCACTCACCCACTTACTTTTGATATATTTCTTCAATTGGGCTGAGAAGGAAATTTTGACAGAAAGAGAATTTTACAAAGTGTGAGTGGAGAATTTGCCCTGAAAGCTTAATTCTCCAATATACAACATGGAACATTTAGCAGGTCTCCTTCCTTGTTGTCCATTAAAATAATCTGTGGTTCTTGAGTTATGGACCTAAGCTAGGCTCCAAAAGTGCAGAAAGTGTTGTTCATCTTTTGAGGCAGAATATTAAGCTGAATTGAACAAAGAAAGCTGAGGATTACAGAAGCCTCGGGAGCCATTGGTGGTAATGGGTGATGGCTTTCTGCTTCATTCCAAAACTCCCCATGTTGTTTGGGATCAGGAGAGAAGAACCAACAAGCACCAAATTGTTAACACATTTATCTCATAAAAATAAGATGACATCTATAGAGCTCTCACACATCATCGTCAGCCGTGTCCGACTCTGTGTGACCCCACAGACAGCAGCCCACCAGGCTCCCCCGTCCCTGGGATTCTCCAGGCAAGAACACTGGAGTGGGTTGCCATTTCCTTCTCCAATGCATGAAAGTGAAAAGTGAAAGTGAAGTCGCTCAGTCCTGTCCGACTCTTAGCGACTCCATGAACTGCAGCCCACCAGGCTCCTCTGTCCATGGGAGTTTCCAGGCAAGAGTACTGGAGTGGGGTGCATTGCCTTCTCTGCTATAGAGCTCTAACATACAGTATATTGAATATAGACAATAATATTGGGCTATAAGTATGTGATGTGACATTGTTCCAACAGAAACAATACTATAATATATAAATATATCAAAGTAACACTATATACCTTAAATTTTCAGAATGTTACATGTCAAATTTATCTAATGTGAAAAAATAAGATTACATTACAATAGATAAAAGCTGAAAGCCACCTAAATGTACCTAAATCACCTGGTATATGAATAGACAAAATGAAGTCTCTTTCTGCAGTGAAGTACTACTCAGCAATAAAAAGCAATGAACTACTAACACATGCTTCAGCATGAATGAAGCTCAGAATGTTGTGCTCTGTGAGAGAAGCCATACGGTAGAGACCAAACATTGTGTAATACCATTTATATGAAGTTTCCAGGAATGGCGAATTTATAGAGACAGAAAGTAAATTAGTGGTTGCCAGGAGCTGGAGGTAAGAATGGGGATTAACTTATAAATAGATATGAAGAATCTTTTTGGAGAAGTAAAAATGTTCTAAAACTGATTTAAGGTGATGGCAATGGTAAGTTAATTTTTAAAAAAAATCACTGAATGGTATTCCTGAAATGGGTGAATTTTATGATACATACAATATACCTTGATAAAGTTTTTAAAATTTAAGATTATATTTTTCTTAACAATAGCACTGCATGCTTAGCTTAAATTAGTGCTCCTTTGACAATTATACAATTAATTTTTACATACATCTCTTTTTTTACTTATTTTTAAAGGTAAACTTGTCTTTCAAAAATAAAGTTGGGCAAGTTGTTTTTCAGAATATTAACTCTTAAAAATTAATTGCCTAATGGAAACAAATGGGCTGAAAAACACTCTTTCCAAACCAAAGTTTTTTCTGGGAAGATTTTAAATTATAAAATGTAGAGCTTTTTTTTTTCCTCTAAAATGAAATATTTGTCCTTTAATTTAGTTCATTTCACTTGATTTCAGAGATTCTAATTTCTTCTGGGCTAGTGGGAGTGGTCAGGTTTTTGTACACCTTCTCAAAGGGAATCAAATTTGCAATTATTGCTAGCATACCACAGACTCTTGCAAACCCATGTTTCACGCAATCTTCAGATCCCTCTTGCAATTAGCATATTTTCAAGGTGAAGTGAGGATGTCAAATTAATGTGGAAGGCATCAGGATTGCCAAAGGGCCCGAGTCAATTGGTACTGGTCTAATTGGAAGGACATGAGTCTTTCCTATGAAAAGAGTCAAGGGACTGACATCAGAAACAGGAAAGGTCCTTCACGTGTGAGCAGGGGCGGGGGAAGAGGAAACTGGAAAGACAAAGGAAGACTTGCTTTTCCCAAGAAAGTTAGGATACAGAAAAGAGAGAAGTCACAAGGAGAATCTTATGATGACACCTAGTTACCACTAGTTACGTGCCAGGCACTTGACAGGCATTATGCCATGGAAGTCTGACCAAAATGCTCTTGGTATTAATAAATTATTGTTCTTATTCTGCAGAAAAGTGAAGCCCAGAAAGATGAAATTATCTGCAGTAAATGATTATTAAGCACTTACTATATGCCATGAACATAAATGTTTTGCTTATTATTACAATAACCCATGAGGTAGATGTTATCACTTGTTATGCTGTAGATGAGAGAATTGAGGCAAAAGGAATTTAAGAGACATGCCCAGGTGCCACAGTTAGTGAACTTCACAGGCACTGATTCCAAAGCTGGTCCAGCCGCAGGTGGAGCATCAAACTCCGCAAGAGCTTGTGAAAGGCTGTAGACTCAGACCACCGAGCTTGGGAAAGGCTGTGGACTCAGGCCTCCGAGCCTGTGAAAGGCTGTGGACTCTCAGACCACGGAGCCCTTGTTTCAGCTGTTCTTGGTGACTCCAAATCTAGATCTTTCCTTCAGGTTGTTTATTTTTTTCTCCCAAGTTGGGCTACATGGCACTGTTGAGGGAAGAGGAATGGAGAGAATCTTACAGTCTTGAGTTTTTAAATAGAGCATCTCTGTTTACTGTTGTATATATTAGGGGTTTCATGAGATTTCATTTGAATGGAAGAAGCTCTGAAGTTTTAAAGAAACCACAATGTTAAAGCTAATATAACAATTACATCTTTTTGAGGATGGTTTGGATATCACTAGACAGAAATGGAAGGAAATGTACTCAGGGAGTTAGATCTGGTATTGAGTCCTGACTCTGACCCATACTAGTTCTGTATGACTTGATAAACCCATCTCTTCAATCTTCAGTTTCCTCATCAATTAAAAGGGAATGGTAGGAACTTTCCTGGTGGTCCAGCAGTTAAAACTCTGAGCTCCCAATGCAGGATCCCAGGTTTGATCCCTGGTTAGATCCCACATGTCACAACTAGAGGCCATATGCTCCATCTTTTAAAAAAAACTTCTGTATGCTGCAACTAAAGATCCCACATGCTGCAACTAAGACACAGCAGAGCCAAATAAATAAGTAATTGGGAATGATAGTTGTTTATCTTGCCAATGTTACCAGAAGGTTATGAGGATCAAATGAGATCATCTGTAACAACAAGCTTTGTGTCCTATAAAATAGTCTTGAAATAATAATAATAAATACAAGTGATTCACTGAATCGGTTCCTTGGCATTGTGCCAGGTAAGCTCCTTTACATGGATTACCTTCTGTAAACCCCACAATAGCTCTAAGCAGTAGGTACCACATTATCCCTATTTAATAGATAAGAAAGCTAAGGCTTACAGAGGTTAAACAGTTCACCCTGATGTCAGAACCAGGAAAGTGGTGGCACTTCTAGGATCTAGAATCAGAAACGGCTTTTGATTCACTTTCTAAATCATTTTTTTAAGATGCATATTAATGTCACCTCTTTTTAATAGTTCAAAGGGAAATTGATCACTCCTATTTCTGTTCTCTATGACACATTTGCACCTCTTTTAGAGACCCTAATCAGGGTTTCCCAGGTGGCACGGTGGTAAAAATTCACCTGCCAATGCAGGATACATAAGAGATGGATATTCAGTCCCTGGATGGGGAAGATCCCCTGCAGAAGGAGACAGCAACCCACTCCAGTATTCTTACCTGAGAAATCTAGAGAAAGGAGCCTGGCAGGCCACAGTCCATGGAGTCACAAGGAGTCAGATATGACTGAGCAACTGAGCACATACCGACTCTAATCACAGTCTTTCTTGCATTCAGGATGATGTGGTTCTTGCCTGACCTTCACCAAGCAAGTGCCAGAAGGCAGGGCTGCAGCTGTGCCCTCCAAAGCTCCCAGCATCTAGAGTAGTGAGTGTCTAGTAAGAGGGCATTGCCTTCTCCATAATTCCCCTGCCAGGCAGAATCGAACCTCTTCACGCTGAAATCCACACCTTCTCCTTGTCTTTCCATGGGGAGATCTGCCGGGATTTTCTAGACACATGCTACTACAAAAAACTTCGTGCTGTACTTAGTCGCTCAGTTGTGTCCGACTCTTTGCAACCCCATGGACTACGGCCAGCCAGGCTCCTCTGTTCATGGATTTTTCCAGCCGGGTTACATTTAGTTAAAATGGGAACATAATCATAATAACTATCATTACAGCAGTGGCTAACACTTATCGAGGACTTACTGGATCCGATTCTATGCAGAGTCCCTTGTGTGTGTCACCTCATTTAATCTTTACAACCAGCCTGGTCTCCACCAGCCCCTCCTGTATTGCACAGACAAGGAAACTGAGACTCACAGGGCAGATGAGAATGCGGCAGAGTCCACTGAGAACTAAGGGCTGCTGACCCCACAGCCTTAATTCTTCATCCACAAGCATCAGTGCTGCACTCTTCTGGAATTTCCCTTGCAAAATTCTCTTCACTCCTTTAGACACACGCATGTCAGCTCCTTGCTGAAACCACCACTGCACACCCCCCATTCTCACAGCTGTTCCAATTCATTCTCAACCTCCTCTCATTCATCTATCCCTGCACATACTTCTTTCTGTTCTAGTCATTGTCTTAATCTATCTGCTTGATTGTAACATTCTGTTCCATGACTGCACTTCTCACAGAACACAGCATCTAGACATACAGTGTCCAACATAGAGCTGACATTAGTATTAAGTTCTGAATTCTCCCTCTGCCATTCATTCATTCATTTATAATTCAGTAGATTTGCTATATAAGAGGCCAGCTATACTATCTTTTCCCTAGCTCCCAGAGCAATGTTTCTTGGTTATGTCAAATAGAGCTGTCTTAATTACTTGACTCAACGTTCAACTGTTAGTTATTGAAAAACCTGTGGAGGGAAAGTCTCCACAGGATTTCTGACATATTTTGACAGAGGGAAGGACAGGGCTTGAGTCCATGCCAGGGCCCTAGAATAAGGTGACTATAACCAATTTTATACAATTGTGTTTTCAACAGATCATGGAAGTAGTCGGAATTTTAAAAGACTGAACGATTACCCAAATTTGTCTGCTCAACATTTACTTGTTTATCTTAGAAACACATTCCAAAAGCAGACTCTGTAAGGAGAAAGAGGCTGTAGGCAGGAGAACTGTAGCTACTGGGGGTCACTGCTGGACACCTTCCATCTAACAACCCTACTTCTGATGTTCAGCTTATGTTATTACCATATATGCATCTCACAAAAAAACCTGGGAAACACCTGTTCAAATCTCTCAGAGTCTTTTCATGTGTTTGTTTGCCATTTGTTTTTCTTCTTTGGAGAAATGTCTGTTTAGTTCTTTGGTCCGTTTTTTGATTGGGTCACTTATTTTTCTGGAATTGAACTGCAGGAGCTGCTTGTATATTTTTGAGATTAATCCTTTGTCAGTTGCTTCGTTTGCTATTATTTTCTCCCATTCTGAAGGCTGTCTTTTCACCTTGCTTATAGTTTCCTTCGTTGCGCAAAAGCTTTTAAGTTTAATTAGGTCCCATTTGTTTATTTTTGCTTTTATTTTCATTACTCTGGGAGGTGGGTCATAGAGGATCCTGCTGTGATTTATGTCAGAGAGTGTTTTGCCTATGTTTTCCTCTAGGAGTTTTATGGTTTCTAGTCTTACTTTTAGATCTTTAATCCATTTTGAGTTTATTTTTGTGTATGGTGTTAGAAAGTGTTCTAGTTTCATTCTTTTACAAGTGGTTGACCAGTTTTCCCAGCACCACTTGTTAAAGAGATTGTCTTTTCTTCATTGTATATTCTTGCCTCCTTTGTCAAAGATAAGGTATTCATAGGTGCGTCAATTTATCTCTGGGCTTTCTATTTTGTTCCATTGATCTATGTTTCTGTCTCATCACTCATTATGAGAGAAATGCAAATCAAAACCACAATGAGGTATCATCTCACATCGGTCAGAATGGCTGCTATCAAAAAGTCTACAAACAATAAATGCTGGAGGAGGTGCAGAGAAAAAGGAAGCTTCTTACACTGCTGGTGGGAATGCAAACTAGTACAGCCACTATGGAGAACAGTGTGTAGATTCCTTAAAAAGCTGGAAATAGAACTACCATACGAGCCAGCAACCCCACTGCTGAGCATACACACCAGGAAACCAGAAGAGACACATGTACCCCAATGCTCATAGCAGCACTGTTTACAATAGCCAGGACACGGAAGAACCCTAGATGTCCATTGGCAGATGAATGGATAAGAAAGCTGGAATGGAACAATGATGTCCATTGGCAGATGAATGGATAAGAAAGCTGGAATGGAACAATGATGTCCATTGGCAGATGAATGGATAAGAAAGCTGGAATGGAACAATGGAATATTACTCAACCATTAAAAAGAATGTATTTGAATCCGTTCTAACGAGGTGGATGAAACTGGAGCCTATTATACAGAGCGAACTAAGTCAGAAAGAAAAACATCAATGCAGTATACTAACGCATATATATGGAATTTAGAAAGATGGTAACAATGACCCTTTATGCAAGACAGCAAAAGAGACACAGATGTAAAGAACAGACTGTTGGACTCTGTGAGAGAAGGCAAGGGTGGGATGATTTGAGAGAATAGCATTGAAACATGTATATTATCATATGTGAAACAGAGCGCCAGTCCAGGTTTGATGCATGAGGCAGGGTACTCAGGGCTGGTGCACTGGGACGACCCTGAGAGATGGGATGGGGAGGGAGGTGGAAGGGAAGGTCTGGATTTGGAATACATGTACACCATGGGAATGTATGGCAAAAACCACCACAGTATTGTAAAGTAATTAGCCTCCAATTAAAATTAAAAAAAAAAAAAGACTCTAAGATGAAGACTCATGGAGTCATGCTACACTCAGAATTATGACCTACAGAAGAGATAATATCTCACCTACTGTGAGATAATAAGTAGGTGTTACTCTTTTTTTTCCCTGTTTTTATTTAGTGTTTACTTATTTATGGACCGGAGAAGGCAATGGCACCCCACTCCAGTACTCTTGCCTGGAAAATCCCATGGATGGAGGAGCCTGGTAGGCTGCAGTCCATGGGGTTGCTAGGAGTTGGACACGACTGAGCGACTTCACTTTCACTTTTCACTTTCATGCATTGGAGAAGGCAATGGCAACCCACTCCAGTGTTCTTGCCTGGAGAATCCCAGGGACGGGGGAGCCTGGTGGGCTGCTGTCTGTGGGGTCGCACAGAGTCAGACACGACTGAGGCGACTTAGCAGTAGCAGCAGCAGTGTTTATGGACTATCACTGTACTAGTCCATAAGCACTCTGAGGTCAGGGACTGTGCCCATAATTGCTTCTAAACATATCCCTGGCACCCAGCACGGTACCTGGTACATAGTGGGTATACAATGAATAATGTGCCTTGGGAAGCAAGGAGATCCAACCAGTCCATCCTAAAGGAAATCAGTCCTGAATTTTCATTGGAAGGACTGAAGCTGAAGCTGAAACTCCAATACTTTGGCCACTTGATGCAAAGAACATACTAATTGGAAAAGACCTTTATGATGGGAAAAATCAAAGGTGGGAAGAGAAGGGGATGAGAGGATGAGATGGTTGGATGGCATTATTGACTCAATGGACATGAGTTTGAGCAAACTCCTGGAGTTGGTGATGGACAGGAAGGCCTGGCATGCTGCAGTCCATGAGGTCACAAGAGTTGGACATGACCGAGCAACTGAACCGAACTGAACCTTGCAATTGCTTACTTCAATGCCATCATACAAATACATATTCTAAGCCAGCAGTCTGTGGCAAGGTGTGTTGGCAGTGAGAAAATCAATACAGGGATACTGGGTATGAGTTGAAACTGATACCCACAGACCCAAAGCACCACAGTGGCTCCTGTCTGAGAGTGTTTCCATACTTCGGTGATATTGAGAGTTCACTTTCAGACCACTGCAATAAAATGAGTATCACAAGAAAAAAAAAGAACCATCACACCTATTTAGGGATTAAATCAAACCCTACAAAAGAGCATCTAAAAAGTTCGTTTAATTACTACTTTTTCTATCTTTTGGGATTGGAGGAAGAACAATATGAACTTTTAAAGACAATGTATTTGCAATGTCTAATATCAAGACTGGCTCAATCCGTACTTCTTATACTACTTGCGAAAAGAAAAAAAAAAAATGGTCATAGGCAGACATCCAAAAAAAAAAAAAAAATTCCTCAGAGTCTGTGTTTCTATAAGCCATCTCTTCCCATTAGAACATTGCTTTTCAGTATTTTAAAGTGTATGGATACAGTTGGGGAAAAAAGCAAATGACAATAAATGTATTGTAACCTTTTGTGTTACTCATTCAATATATTTTTGAAATCTTATCAGTTACTAATAACTGAACAAGACCCATGACATACGGAGCCTATATTATAAAAGGAAGATAGGTGTTTGTTTGGTGATCAGATTGAGAGTGGAGGCTGAAAATATACCAAGATTCTTGACACTGAGCAAGAGATTTTTCTCTATAGAATTAATATTTCCATATCATTATAATATCCTTGAATATATTATCTACATATAATAAAGACCATTTAAATATAATCTATATACATATACATTTTTCTTTAAGTATGTATATACAATGCATACATATATATCTTATATATAATGTTTATCATTAATATATACAGAGAGAAAAAGAGCACTTTGATAACTTTTTGTCAATGTTATGGGCTGAATATTTGTGTCCCACAACCAAAATTCATCTGTTGAAGCCCTAACCCCAATGTGACACTGTTGCTTTCACTAATTGTGGTTATTCAGACTTTTCTTTATTATTATACAGAATAATAATTGTCATCACTTATTTAAGTGGCCACACTTTAGAAGCTTAGTTAAAAGGAAAAAGAGTTGAATTACAGGGTGAGGATATTTGTGTAAATTGACTCATTTCAGGCATATATTAAGGTAGTAATGCATTATAAAACCAGAAAGGTTAGGTTTCTCTTGATTTGCACCTATCTTTTATTTACATTAAATATAGTTAAATTTTTCTGATGGCACAATCCTGTTCCCTTTGCTCAGCCTCCTGGCGGCCCATCTCAGACACTGGGAAACTTGTTTAGAGATAACTTTTCTTGACATAATCATGCAGTTTTGGAGGATGGCTGACCTGTCTCTAAACTCTGGTTCTGCAATTCACAGTTTGTGCTCTAAAATAAGCTTCCCACTTTCTCTTAACTTTGCAAGTGTTATTTAAATGGAAATAATAAAAGCCAAACTGGAAAAAAGAAATGCCAATCTGTAAGGAATCTTTTGAAAGACAATAAACTAAATTGGTAAAGCACCTGGCATACACGTGCACTGGTTTGCTTCCTCCTTCTCCCTTTTCTATCTTTATGGCCTCAGAGAAACAAACCCACAGAGAGAACACAGACAAGAAATGTTGCATGGGAAAAGCTCTCCATTCTTGCAAAGGAGAAATGACTTCAGAAACCCTCTTTATACCCTGCTTTCACCCACGTTTAAGAAACCTAAAAGCCCCATTTTCCAAACTAATACTTCTCCACAAAAATGTGCTTAATTATAAACCCAGCAGAAAATAACATTTTCTCCAGAGCACTAACTTGCTGAAATGTGTGTGTGTGTGCATGTAAACATCCATTCCTATTCTCAAAACAAAAGCAACAAGCTATTGCCCAATGTGTTGGAAAACAGCCCAAAGATGTGTTTCCTTTATTTTGTGACATTTTAATTTTTTTTTCATTTATATTATTATACTTAAAATACTATTACACATGAAAATCTGAATTTCTGCTATATTCTGAAGCATCAAAAGATCTGGTAAGTGAATAAGCCCTTACATATATGACCAAATGATTTTTGACAAAGATGCCAAGACCATTCAATGTGGAAAGGACAGTCTTTTCAGAAAATAGTATTGGAAAAACTAGATAACACATGTAGAAGAATGAATTTGATCCTTACCTTATACTACATACAAAATTAACTTGAGATGGATTGAAGACCAACGTAAGAATGAAAAATTTAAAACCGTTAGAAGAAAACATATGGGGAAAGCTTCTTGACATGGAATTTGGCCATGATTTATTGGACATGATGCTAAAGGCCCAGAAAGCAAAGTAAAAAACAGTCAAATTGGACTGCCTCAAAATTATAAACTTCTGTGCTGCAAAGGACACGAACAAAAGAGTGAGCTCTCCCATTAGAATGGGAGAACTCATGTTTCTGCTAAGGAGTTAACATCCAGAATACATTAAGAAATCCCACAACTCAACAAAAAAACAACCCAAAGTAAAAATGGGCAAAGAACTTAAGCAGACATTTTCCCAAAGAAAACATGCCCAACAAGCACATCAAAAGATGTTCAACATTATTAATCATTAGGGAAATACAGATTGAAACCACAATGAAATATCACCTCATACCCATTAGTATTTAAAAAAAAATAATAAAGACAGAAAGAGAGTAACAAATACTGGCCAAGATTTGAGGAAAGTGGAACCCTTGTGCACTATTGGTGGGAAAGTAAAATGATGCAGTCACTATGGAAAACAGTCTGGAGACTCCTCAAAAAAAATTTTTTAATTAGAATTACCATATGATCAAGCAATTCCACTTCTGGGTCTATACCCCCAAATAATTAAAAACAGAGTTTCAAAGAGAGAGGTATACATCCCTATGCATAGCAGCATTTCTCATCATAGCCAAAAGTTGGAGGCAACCCAAGTTTTCACCAACATATGAATGGATAAACAAATGTGATATATACATACAGTGGACTATCTGGCCTTTAAAGGACAGAAATTCTGGCACATGCTACAACATATACTTTGAGAATACTGTTATTAAAAAGCAGAGACATTACTTTGCTAACAAAGGTCCATGTAGTCAAAGCTATGGTTTTTCCTGTAGTCACATATGGATATGAGAGTTGGACCATAAAGAAGGCTGAACGCCAAAGAACTGATGCTTTTGAACTGTGGTGTTGGAGAAGACTGTTGAGAGTCCCTTGGAGTGCAAGGAGATAGAACCAGTCAATCCTAAAGGAAATCAGTCCTGAATATTCACTGGAAGGACTGATGCTGAAGCTAAAGTTCCAATACTTTGGCCACCTGATGCGAAGAGACAGTTCATTAGAAAAGGCCCTGATGCTGGGAAAGATTGAAGGCAAGAGGAGAAGAGGATGACAGAGGATGAGATGGTTGGATGGCACCACTGACTCAATGAACATGAGTTTGAGCAAGCTCCAGGAGATGGTGAAGGACAAGGAAGCCTGGCATGCTGCAGTCCATGGGGTCACAAAGAGTTGGACACAACTAAACAACAACAAATGCTTATTGCAATGTTAGTCCCACAAAGACAAATACTGTATGATTCCACTTACATGAAGTACCAAGAGCAAATTCAAATTCATAGAGAGGTGATTGCTAGAGACTTGAAGGAAGGAGAAATGCGAGCTGTTTAATGAGTGTAGAGTTTCAGTTTTGCAAGATGAAAGAGTTCTGGTTATTAGTTGCACAACAAGGTAAATGTACTTAACCTACTAAACTGTACACTTAAAAATAGTTGATGGTACATTCTATGTATGTGCATTTTATCAAATTTTTTCTTTGATTTTTCTTAAATTAAAAAAAAAATTCAACAGTAGTTAGTCTTCACAAGCATTCATTCCATGGTTCAGCAAAGTCATAGCTAGTCAGTCTTTCTTACATCTAAGAAGGCCTCACTCTTTCTCCTTATCTGCCGAACTGCATCCCAGGCATCAGAACAGAATCCTCACACTTACTGTATGTCCTGACCACTTGGTCTTTCCATAGCCTCTGCTGTAATCCTCTCCCCTAGGTAACAAGGACTGCTCCTATACAATCGTCTTGCCTTGGCTCAAATGTCACCATCTTGAGACACCTGCCTTACCACTCTATTTCAAATTGCAAACTTCCACCCCTCCTGCCACTACTCCTTTTCCTAATCTTCTACTTCATTTTCCTTCATAGCAGATATCAAACTTTGACCTATGATTATCTTAGTTAATTTAGTGCTCATTTCTCTTTCTTCTTGCACCACTCACCCATTATAACATAATATCCAAAGGGGAAACAGTAGTCTCTTTTGTTCCCTACTGCATTCCCAGTAACTAGAGCAGTATCTGAGGCATAGGAGGTGCTGAGTAAAATTTTATTGAGCTAAGGTATCAATCAATCAGTATGGAGAAGGAAATGGCACCCCACTCCAGGATTCCTGCTTGAAGAATCCTGTGGACGGAGGAGCCTGGTGGCCTGCTATCCATGGGGTCACACAGAGTCAGACATGACTGAAGCGACTTAGCATGCATCAATCAATCAACCAACAGTTGATAGACAATGGCGTTCTACAACTGCGCCTCTTTGTGTGTATATATACATAGCATAGGGCTCCCAGGTGGCACTAGTGGTAAAGAACCTGCGTGCCAGTGCAGGAGACATAAGAGATGTGGGTTCCATCCCTGGGTCAGGAAGATCCCCTGGAGGAGGGCATGGCAACCCACCCCAGTATTCTTGCCTGGAGAATCCCATGGACAGAAGAGTCTGGGTGGGCTACAGTCCATGGGGTCGCAAAGAGTCAGACACAGACTAAAGCGACTTAGCACACGCATACATAACATTTGCACACGTGTGTGCATTCTGGAATCACAAGTCATGAGATACCATCTCAGTGCACACACTGGCAGGTAAATGTATCATAATCTGGAGGAAATACTGTTGGTCCACTTCTCAAGAGTGTCTCAGGTTCACGTATGCACGCTACAATAAACACTTTTTTGCCATGGCCTCCAGGAAAACCCAGGACCACTTCAGGACCCTGTCTGTGTTCAGGCTAGGCACACTGCTGCTGCACAGGAAAAGGCCCAGGGCTGAGTGCTAAAAGACAGAGAAGGGACCCTGGCAGTATGAGGACAGGTGGAACTGCCCACTAGGGCTATAGCCAAAATCAAATGTGGGCCAGGGTGTAACTCAGTGGTAGCTTTGTTATTTATCCCCTGGAGCCATAAGCAAACACCTTCTACATGATTCATTTGAATCAGACTTCAAATTAGACTTCCTCAACTAACAAAAGGCTGGAAGTATAAAATGCTTTAGAGATAATGTCATCTGCCCCCCCTCCCTGGGAGAATAAGAAACAAAAGATAGGGAAGTTAAGTGATTATCTAACACATACCGCTATCAGAGCTATCAATAGCTCTCTGTCCAACGAAAAATTCACTCCCTGACACTGTTCCTGGATTCTCAATTAGGAAAGGGGTTTTCCTTTTATGTCTGATTGAAGACGGTGTGTTTGTGATAGGCTGGTTGTTCAAACTGGACTCCAGCAGGCATCTTTAAAGAAACTACCTTCAAGTAGTTTCAAGTTCCCTGAAATTACAGGTCACTACTACTCATTATAGATATTTAAAGAAATTCATCAATCCCTGGAAGAATCCATAGACAACTTAGCTTGGGCAAATCATTTGACTTATACATGTAAAAATGGGCATTTGGGAGGCAGCCTGGCATAATCACAGCTGAAAGATGGTGAGCAGTAGCTGTCGTGTTCTTTGATGTTTGCAAAAACTTCTGGAGAATTACATGCATTATGCCCTTCGTGAATACTTTTATATACATCTCCAAGATAAACGTTCTTTCATAAGAGAGGCATCCAATCCCCAAAGTAATTTATGTGCATAAAACTATGTTTTAAGGCAACAAAAACAGACATAAATTTTCCCTTTTCCTAATCCAATTTTGCAATAAAAAATTATTTAGGGGCTGGAAAATTAGGCAAGTCTTTTCCTTTGGCACTAACAACACAGCAGGAATGGATAAATAAGTAACAGGTAACTGAATCCCCCACACGCACAAAAGGTACCAAAGAAACCATCTACACTTAACAAGGCTCTTTGTCTGATTTTCTTTGGCTTTTTCCCCTTATTAGAATGTCACCATGCTAACCTATCCTCACTCTAGAGGCCATCTCTTCTATTCTTCTCTCCAGCTCAGGAGTTTCATCAAAGCTAATATCAAATCATCACATTGTACACCTTGCATATATACTATTTATTCATCAATTCTACTTCAATAAAGCTGCAGAGTGAGCAGTCAATAAATCAGAGTATCTCTCAGTAAAACTGTTCCATAGCAGGTTTTTCTTTAATTGTAAATGCTAAAGCTTTCAACTTCATAATTAAGTAAAAGCTGATTATAATCAATGCCTTCTAAGGAATGCTAAGAAAACATGCGCTTGATAAGTGCAGTGAAAACATAATTGGATCCAAAAATTGAGTCAGAACAACCAACTGGAAACAAAGCCTTCACTATGCAACACATTTTCTGGGAACCTCTCAGATTATTTTTTAAAAATTTACTTCCCTCAACTCAGAGGAAAAACGCCCCTATACACAATGCTGAATATAATTTCAAAGTGATATGGATGCCCTTTCATCATCCGTGGATCTCCTTGAATTCCAGATTAAGAAAGTCTGCTATTCCACTTTTTGCAAATCAAGAAATCTGCAAATAGTCACATATACCATTTTTAAAAGCTCCTTTTAATATGTTTAAGCATTTTAAAGCATTAGATTGTATTTTAAAGCATTAAATTGTATAGCAACCAGCACCTCCCCTTCATCAAAAATGTTCTTTAAAACAAAACTCTTAAAATTTTTTTATCCTGATATACACACCTGATTAACATTACATTCACATGCAATACAGGTTGGGGTGTAAACTCCATCTTAATATGAGTACTTAAGATGAGTTAATTATTGGATGATAATAAAAGACATTCTTCCAGCCAAATTACCAGGTGATTTGATTTTATGTTACCAAATCACGCTAAGTTGTAACAACGCTAAGCAGACAATATGAGAGATACTTTGTCTTACCCTTTCTTGAAGCATGAACTGAGCATTGAAAACATACTCTGTGTTTGAGCAGTTAAAGTTTCCACGTAACACCTGCAAACATTCCCTTTCCCTTCTGCATTCTCCACTAGACTATACATTTTATGAGGGCTCGGTCGTGCCTATCTTGCTGACAGTGCTTGACACAAAGCAAGTGTTTGATTTTAATGATGCATTTGGATGTCACAGTACAGCAGTTACTGTTTAGTCTCCTGCAAAACACCATGTGGGTAGGTAATGTCAATAGGTTAGAAACTGGTTTTCTCAGAGCGCTGGGGTTCAGGCAGAGGTGGAAAAGGAAACAAAATTTCTAAGAAGTCGGCCATGTGGGTGTATTCCACCCTCACTCCCCATTCCTTCTTCAATCAGATCATCTCTGCTTTAATCTGGGCTTCTACAGAAAATTTGTCAGAATGAAGAATTCCAGGTTCGAACAAACAGAAAGGTCTTCCGACTCCATAGCTGAATTTTGATGAAGTTAAATATAATAGTTCCCAAAACTTTTTTCTTTCCTATGGATGAGCCAATAACTTGACAATTGAAAAGTATAACTACTTTGTATTCAGTTCCTTCAGATTCAAGAAATATGGCCCCCAGCTATAGGTAAATCAATGAAGGTAGAACACACCCTCACACTATACACAAAAATAAACTCAGAATCTCTTAAAGACTGAAACATAAGACATGACACCATAAAACTCCTAGAAGAAAACATATGCAAAACATTCTCTGACATAAATCCTACCAAGATTTTCTTAGGTCAGTTTCCCAAGGCAAGAAAAATAAAAAATCCCATGGACAGAGGAGCCTAGCAGGGGGGTCCCAAAGGGTCCAAAACGACTAAGCACACACAACGTTTTTTGACTTCTTCATTTCTTGTTAGAAACTGACAAATTTATTGACATGTTGATGGTCTTAGTAATTTTTTTAATGAAAACACATTAAATGAGGACATTTTTAGGAAAAATCTTTTATATAAGCAAAACATGCAAGATCTTGATACTAATCCACATTTCCTCATGTTTCCTTGTCAATAACAAAATGTAGTTTTTTAATACTCATTCGATAAACAAATCCTCATATTCTATTTTCACAATCTATGCCAACCTTCTGTAATATAACTCCACAGCCACATAGTAAAGAATATTTTTGGAAATATTCTGATATCTCCAGACTGTCAAAATAAAACTCAGGAAATCTGAAAACTTGGTTTTTATGAGCACCAAACTTCCCATTCATAAAGAGGCTTATTAGAACACTGAAGCAAAGGATTCCCTCTTTCTTAAGGAATTATCAGAAAGTATTTGTTGTTGCTTGGTCTGTCAGCTGTGTCCGACTCTTTGCAACCCATGGACTGTAGCCCACCAGGCTCCTCTGTCCATGGTGTTCTCCAGTCAAGAACTCGGGAGTGGGAAGCCATTTCCTTCTCCAATCAGAAAGTACATCCCTTTGTGATTGTACACATTAAGTACATTAATAATCTTTCCATTACTCTTCTTTTTGTCTTTAGTCTGGGCCCATAGTATGTATGATGTGAGCAGCCACAAAAATGATGAGAACTGATTTTAAGCAACCTAAGTCTTTATTTGGTTTTGTCTCTTTTTCTGTGGAGATCTAGAAGAATTTATTAAACACATACACACAGCATTATGACACTGACTAAATTTTTTAAAAATAATAAAGTATTTTACAAATTTAGTTTCAACTCAGAATGAGTTAAAGCAATTTAAAAAAATGATGGTATCACCAGTACTCCAACTCAAATATTCAACTTCAACTTCCAAGAGTTCCTTAACCTACCCTACTCTTCACCAGCACCTGTTGGAAATACCAGTTCACAGTGCATTTGGATCTCTTACTTGGAAAACTAAAAAATTCTCACCATAGTCTCAGTCTTAAAGAAGTAAGAGAGAATAGGAATGAGTACTCACCTCCAAATCAGTCATTCTTTGACTTCAGAAAATCCCATGGTCTTAAAATCTTTAAAGTCAGAATCAGTTCCATTCACCACTCTTAAAGAGGCTGGTCTGGTGTCTGAGAGAGAGAAATTGAAGGTTATTTGATTATTGAATTCTCTCTAATTCAAATATATACATAAGTATCTGCTTTTTATCAGGCCCTGTTTTATATACTGCAGCAGTGAGGGAACAGAGAGAAAGAATCAAGTCCGTGCCCTCACAAAGTTTACATTCCACACTGATGCCAATATTGAAGGAACTTCATTCAAATATCATGCTAAATTTTTCAAGAGTTTCTTTTTGATTTTCCACAGTCTCTCACAAGGAACTGTGAACATCTTTTTTCTGGGGGTTGGTGGGGGAAGCTATGCTTTCTGCTACCTGGCTAGCACAAATGATTCAAGATTACAGAAAGAAACATAATGCTTCTTTATAACTATAAATGCAAACACATAAATATAGATATAAATATATGTATATCAGGCTTCCCTGGTGGTCTAGTGGTTAAGACTCCACCTTGCGATGCAGGAGACACAGGTTCAATCCCTGGTCCAGGAAGGTCCCACATGCCCCAGAGCAACTAAGCCCGTGTGCCCCAACTCCTGAGCCTGTGCTCTAAAGCCCTCAAGCCACACTGCTGAGCCCATGTGCCACAGCCACGGAAGCCAGCGTGCCTAGAGCCTGTGCTTCAGAACAAGAGACGCCACCAACAACAAGAAGCCTGCACACTGCAACTAGGGAGGAGCTCCAGCCGCCAAAACTAGAGAAAAAGCCCACGCACAGCAACAGAGACCCAGTGCAGTAAAAAATAAAAATAAATCAACATATACACACGTTTAAAAAGTTGCACAACAGAGGATACCATTTATGCATACACACACACACATATATGTTAATACACAGACACACACACAGAGTAAGAGTCTCATGGAGCAATTAAAAGTCAGAATTTGAATTTCAAAAACACATGTTCCAAAATGTACAGCTAAGTCCCCTTGCAGTTCACCTGAAATTACCACAATATTGATAATCTGTGATACTACAATATAAAATAAAAATATTTTAAAAAATAAAACAAAACACATGTTCCAGTCTTAATGCTATCACTTAACTAAGCCATTATATCTTGGGTAAGTTTATTGATCTCTTTAAATTTCAGTTGCTCACCTGTAAAGCTGGAATAATAATATGTACATACATAATAGGACTAATGCAATGATTAAATGTGAGCATGTATACTAAAGCACCTATTCCAGTGGCTGGCACCAAGTTCATATCTAAAACTCATTATTGCTATAATAGTCCTATTATTCTGTATATCATAAATGGAAATTAAGAATCCTGTCAGCAAAACCTCAATCATGTTTTCTGATCATCCAAAAGTATCATTCACAATCACTGGGGCATTCTCCTGTAAGTTTCTATAGAAACTCAGTTTCTAAAATTTGGTATCAAAAGCTGGCAGAAATTCAGCTGAGTGTCCCACTGCAGGCCTCCAAAACACTTCTACATCAGAATCTGTCTCATTTGATTTTCCAAAGCAGATCACTGGCATATGATACCCTTAACTGTTGTATAAAGAAAAGCAGCAAAACTGCCGTTGCTTTTGCATAAATAGCTTTTTTTCTTCTCTTTTAGCATTTTTCTTCACTTTCTTTAGATCTACACCTTAACAGAATTAATTTAGGAAGGTTTTTTTTTTTTTCCAAAAATGTAATAAGGCAAGTGAAACATTGTTACCAGATGACCCTGAACATAACTTAAACTTTTTAAATTAGTTTGGACCATCCTGTACAAACCAGTTTTTCTCTTTATGATATTATGGAGCTATTTTTTCAGGAATTTAGATAGTGCTATTCATCCTAAATGATGGTAGTTCCAAATGTCTTGAATGTAGTGTTTCTATGGTTTATACTGCTTCAAAATAGATCATATCTCAGTTCTCTAGTTTCACTTCCTGCCTTACCTTTCACCAGCCCAGACTGCCCCTAATTACATTCCACTTTCAGCTAGAAAAAAAGAAAACTAAGGGAAAACAGATAAATACTCCTGCGAAATACAAAAGTTTATTAAGTAAAAACAAAAAGGCTCATAGTTGCATTTTTCTCCCAGTTTAAAATGCATGGACTTCATGACATATTGCCCCTAATGGAATACAGTCATCTTTTGCTATTCTTAATTCTTGGAACTCTTCACTAAGTGCGCTTACTGGGAAAATATGTTATCATTTTATTACATAATAAAAATGCTGAGTTTTCACAATATTGACTGAGCCATGAATAGAAATACTCCATTTCTAATTTGCATATGATAGAACTCACTCCCTCTGGATAATTTAACTATGGGTTAAAGTTCAAATTGTGGATTAGACACATGTGCATCAAAAGCTCATGGCCTAGGAAGGTCACCAACCACAGATGTTCTAATCCTCTAGCTCTGGGGCCGAACCTGAAATCTCTCTCTCTCTTCTTTATGTTTTGGCTGCTCTGGGTCTTCACTGCGAGTAGCAGGGGCTACTATTTGGGGGTACATGTTTCTCACAGTGCTGGCTTCTCTTGTTCAGGAGTAAGGGCTCTAGGCACATGGGCTTCAGTGACTGGGGCATGTGGCTCAGTAGTTGCGGCTCCTGGACTCTAGAGCACAGGCTCAACAGTTGTGGCCCACAGGCTTAGTGGCCCCAAGGCACGTGGAATCTTCCTGGACTAGGGATCTAACCTGTGTCCCCTGCGCGGGCAGGCAGAGTCTTAACCACTGGCCCACTAGGGAAATCCCCGAACCTGGCATCTTGAAATTGGAGAACATTTCTCTAGGGGTTAAAGGATTTGGTGAAACGTACACTTTTCCGTATGTTCGAACTCAACTTTACCTACATCTTTCTACATTTCACCTGTACATACACTTTTCTAAATACACTTTCCTTTTATCTAAAATAAGAATTGGGTTAGATTTTTCAAAGAAAGCCAATTACTCCTCTGCAAAGTGGAGGTAGTATCAGTTTCACTGTAGCAATGTTTTATAAGCTGATAAAGCCTAAGAAAATGTGCATATGATCAATCCTTTGAAGGTGGCTTCATGAGAAATAGGGACGTACAAGATTTTTCACTTTCAAGATAGAACATAGATGAAATCCTCTAGGACATCATCCTATTAATGTAATTACACAGATTCAGGCACTGAAAGGAGTACTGGGTTGATTAGAAATGACAGTGAGAGGGCACAAGTAGAGATTTCCAAGCCGACTAAATAGGAGCCCCCGCTACTCGCAGTGAAGACCCAGAGCAGCCAGCATACATTTAGGTTAGAGTAAATCTTGCTGAAGAATGTCACCCTCCTTAAAAGAGACTCCTAAAAGGTAAATGAAAGTGTATTTGCCAGTGTAAAAATTGCATCTAGTTAGCAGTCTGTATATCAATATCTCAAAATATGCTACTCACAAAGACTCAGAAAAACATCAGAACTCAAAGGAAGCCTGGAAACTGAGAGCGAGAATGAAGCCATTACCAGAATCTGTAAAAAAAACATCTCAACAATCCAAGAGAGCTGAGATGAGACACCCTGCAAATGATCTCTCATAGCAAACACACCACCCAGAAGAGGTTTGGATCTCCGTTTATTTATCTCTGATTCAGACTCAGAAACCGGGCTCAGTTATAAAATGGGGCAGCTGTCCCTATCCCAGAAGATTCCCTTTCTCCCGTTTATGCCTCAGTCCCTTCCAAGTCTCTCCCATTCAAAATATACTGGAGGATTTTAAAGCTAAGAAGAAAAACAAGGCTGAAAAAAGGGAGGACTGACGATGATACAACACATTTAAGATGGTGTAAAAGATGGAAAGAAAACTGCTAATAAGCAAGGGACAAATCAGAGAGAAACTTAAATGTACTGTGCACAGGAGACGATAGTCTTTCAGAATTTTTCATGAGCCCAAATATTCAGGTACAGGGCAAAGAGAGTAGAAGTTTGCCTGAGTTCAACAAAGCTGCAGTACATAGATGAACGGTCACGGGGCAAAGGAAATCAGCCAAGTGCTGTGCACCTCAGCCCTTCCTCCTGCCCTCAGTCTGTGATAAAGTCAAATGAGAAGACCAGGCAGACAGCCATTAGTGGCCAGCGTCCTGAATAGATTGTCCTACAGTGTAGAGTGGACTGACTCAGGTTCAAGAGCAGTATTTTTAAATCAATTTTATTGAGCTATAATTTGCTTTAAATAAAACGTACCCACACTTGATGTGTTTTGGTACATGTACACAACCATGCAGCATTTCAATCAAGGTATAAAACATTTCCATGACCAGAAAGTTCCCCCATGCCCCAGGATAGTCAATCCTCTCCCCCATCCCAGAAAATCACTCATTCTGACTTGTATGGCTACAGATTAGTTTCACCTGTTCTGAATCTTAGACTATGTACTCTTTTGCCTCTAGTTTCCTTCACTTAGTTAATTATTCTAACATTCACCTATGCTGTTAAACGTGTCAGTGGTTCATTCTTTATTGCTGAGTAGTAATCCATTGTAATAATAGATTATTTCTCTATTCATCTGTTGTTATTTTCAGAGATTGGTTATCATGAATAAAACTTCTGTGACTGTGTGTAAATGTCTTTTGAGCATATATTTCCACTTTTCCTGGGTAAAAATCACCAGGAGTAGAATTGCTGGGTCATATGGTAGATAGGTATTTAACTGGCTAAGAATCTGCCAATTTCAGTGGCGCACACACCAGTCAATATACACTCAAGAAACAAACACAAAGGAATGGACAAGACGGCAGAGAAAGAAGGCCCCAAACTTACCTCTCCCCAGGGGCACACCCAAATTACAACTACTTATAGAGCAACTATCAATGAAAACACAACCTGAAGACTAGCACAGAAAACAATAGCCAAGATACAGAAGCCACCCAAATGTCCATGAATGAATGAATTTATAAAGAAGATATGTGATATATGGGGGAGGGGGGGAGTTAGAATGGAATATTACGCAGCCGTAAACAAAAAGTGAAATCTTGCCACATGTGACAACGTGGATGGACCTAGAACATATTGTCCTAAGTAAAATAACTCAGACAAAGACAAATACTATATGATTGTACTTCTATGTGGAATCTAAAAACAAAACAAATTAACAATCATGGCAAAACAGAAACAGACTCATAAATACAGAGAATGAACAGGTGGTTGCCAGAGGCCAGAGGAGTAAAGGGATGAGTGAAATAGGTGAGGGGGATTAAGAGGTACAAACTTCCAGTTACAAATAAATGAGTCCTGGGGAACAAATGCACAGTGTGGGGAATATAGACAACAATATTGTAATAACTTTGTATGGGGACGGACAGTAACTAGGCTTCTCGTGATGATCATTTTGTAATTTACAGAAATTTCTAATTACTATGTTGTACACCATGTTGTAGGTCAATGAAAATAAAAGGAAAGGAAAGAAAACTGCTAAACTCTTTTGTAAAGGATTGTACCATTTTACACTCACATCAATATGTAAGAGTTGCAGCTACTTCAAATCGTTACCATTGCTCAATCTTGGTTTTCTTGTTTTGTTTTAGCTATTAAGAGCAGTCGTTTGATGAGCCTAAAACAAAAGACTATATTTGTTTGTTACTTAACTTGGTTTGATTTTTGTCCATGCTGCAACCTTTACTTTGAAGAATTGCTGCCTACCAAGTTCATGAATTTAGGACCCATCATATGTACCTCATTAAGATTCTTCCCACCTGATCTATGTTCTAGGCTTCCGGTTACTTTCTTCCACCTCGGTTGCTACCAGGGTCTTAATTCCATGCAGGGCACATGGCCCCACTGCCTCATGCTCTGGCTCCTCTTGACCTTCCTGAGCTCAGATGAAGCCTAAGTCCCAGGGCCTGGAGGACAAGAGGAAGGGACTGGGTGATCCAATCTAGAGGGGTAGAGAAGCTGTCTCCTCTACCTTTTGACCAAAGGGAGATTAGAGATGGAATGGAGCTGGCAGGCAAATTTCCTCTGCCTTTACCATGTAAGCCTGGAGCCCAGTTGCTTTGTGCAGTGTGTCCAGCCATCCGTTCCGCACAGCTTAGTGGATGTACCTACTGAGTGACCAACTGTGATTCGTCGTGAAACAGTGGCCACACAGTAATGCATCACTTTGCATTTGTTCCCCATCCTTTCCAGCCTCACTTCCTTTTTCTCTCTCTGTCCTGGGATTTGAACTTGCAATAAATTACTGTCATTTAAATCTTGCCTCAGGCTCTGTTTTTAGGGAACTTGGTTTCTCTATAAGTTCCTTCTCTTGAGCTGTCTTTTTTTTTTTTTGGCCTCTCCACAAGGCATATGGGATCTTAGTTTCCCAACCAAAGATTGAACCCAAGTCCTCTGCAGTAGAAAAACAGAATCTAAACCCCTGGACCACCAGGAGAGTTCCACTTAAGCTATCTTGACTCTCATCTTTCTTAATGTGTTTTTCTTCAACCTTTCATTGATGTTATGAGTCATCCAGTGTTTCCCTAACAAATTCCACTGTGGTCAGAGTCAGTTTCTGTAGCTTAAGTCTACTATTTAATCACTTTATGAGACAAGGATATAATCTGTGGGATATTAGAATATATCTTTATAATGTTTTACCCTACAGAAGAGGAAATTGGGGATCGCAGAACTTAGTGAAGTCAATCATTGGTTGCTGCAGAAATGCAGACTCTCACTTGGCATATAGTATGTACTAAGCAAATATTTGCTGGATCTGAATCAGAGACCTAGGGAGTACTGCATTTTCCACCAAATTTTAATTCAAAGTCTGTGAGCTCCCTGTTATATCACACTTTATCTCAATTCTGGTTACAGATTTCTACAGAAATGGTTCCCTCTTAGATGTAGCATAAAGGATTCTCTATGATTGTCTGCCTGCTGATATAATTCTTCATCCAAATAGTTGCCTAGTCTGGACTGCTCCATCCCCTGAAAATAGAATTTTTTATTCTGTCTGATTTAAAGAGTAGTGCACTTGAGAAATCTTGAAGAAAAAGAACAAAGCCAGAGGATTTATTCTACCATATATGAAGGCTCAGTGTAAAGCTCTAGTAATTAAGACAGTGTGGTTTTAGCACAAGGATAGATAAAATAACCAGTGGAACAGAATGAGTCCAAAAATAGACTTCTATGATTACATGAGATACAATGGGGAATTTTTTTTATCTGGTTCTAGGTTAATTAGACATCCATACGGAAAAAAATGTATGTTTTGTTAGCTACTTCAAATAAACCTGAAAATTAAATCAAGATGAACTGCAGACCTATGTGTGAAAGTCTAAAATAATAAAGATTTTAGAGGAAAATATAGAACATCTTTATTTTTTGGCCTTGCCTTATGGCTTGAGGGATCAAAGTTCCCCAGTTCAGTTCAGTTCAGTTGTTCAGTCATGTCCAACTCTTTGTGACCCCATGGACTGTAGCACACCAGGCCTCCCTGTCCATCACCAACTCCCGGAGTCTACTCAAACTCATGTCCATTGAGTCGGTGATGCCATCCAACCATCTCATCCTCTGTCGTCCCCTTCTCCTCTCACCTTCCATCTTTCCCAGCATCAAGGTCTTTTCCAATGAGTCAGTTCTTCACATCAGGTGGCCAAAGTATTGCAGTTTCAGTTTCAGTATCAGTCCTTCCAAAGAATATTCAGGAATGATTTCCTTTAGGATGGACTGGTTGGATCTCCTTGCAGTTCAAGGGATTCTCAAGAGTCTTCTCCAACATCACAGTTCAAAAGCATCAGTTCTTCAATGCTCAGCTTTCTTTATGGTCCAACTCTCACATCCATATATGACTACTGGAAAAAACATAGCTTTGACTAGATGGACCTTTGTTGACAAAGTAATGTCTCTGCTTTTCAATATACTGTCTAGGTTGGTCAAAACTTTCCTTTCAAGGAGTAAGCGTCTTTTAATTTCATGGCTGCAGTCACCATCTGCAGTGATTTTGGAGCCCAAGAAAATAAAATCTGTCAGGTTCCACTGTTTCCCTATCTATTTGCCATGAAATGATGGGACCGGATGCCATGATCTTAGTTTTCTGAATGTTGAGCTTTAAATCAACTTTTTCACTCTCCTCTTTCACTTTCATCAAGAGGCTTTTTAGTTCCTCTTCACTTTCTGCCATAAGGGTGGTGTCATCTGCATATCTGAGGTTATTGATATTTCTCCTGGCAATCTTGATTCCAGCTTGTGCTTCATCCAGCCCACGTTCTTATGATGTACTCTGCATATAAGTTAAATAAGCAGGGTGACAATATACAGCCTTGATGTCCTCCTTTCTCGATTTGGAGCCAGTCTGTTGTTCCATGTCCAGTTCTAACTGTTGCTTCCTGACCTGCATGCAGATTTCTCAAGAGGCAGGTCAGGTGGTCTGGTATTCCTATCTCTTGAAGAATTTTCCACAGCTTATTGTGATCCACACAGTCAAAGGCTTTGGCATAGTCAATAAAGCAGAAATAGAACCAGGGATCAAACCCAGGATCTTTCCAGTGGAAGCATGGAGTCCTAACCACTGGACCACCAAGGAATTCCCTAGCATATCTTAATGATATTAAATGTAGGCAAACATTTTTTAACAAGACACCAAAAGTACTAACCATAAATTTGTAAATGATAAATTGGACTGTAATAAGATTTAGTATATATTTCCACCAAAATTTACTACTAACAGAGTAAAGGGTAACCCACAAAAGACAGAAGATCCTTGCAATACATATAACCAACAAAGGACACTAACAATGAGGAAAGCTGGATAGAAAGACGAATTCTTGAACAGATACTTCAAAAAGGAAGAGCCAAATGAGCAATAAACATAGGAAAAGATCAGAAACTTCACTGATCATAATGGGAAGTCAAATTAAAACCACAAAACAACGTACTACATACATTTAAACAGCTAAAATTAAAATCATAGAAAATACCAAGTATTAACTAGAATTTGGAACAATCAAGATCCTCTGGTAGACGTATAAGTTGCTACCATCACTTTGGGAAAATATTTAGAAGTATCTTTTAACAATGAACTTACCCATTTTATATAACTCGGTAATTCCACTCCAGGGTATATACCCAATAGCAGTGTTCACATATATTCACCAAAAGATATGCATTAGAAGGCTCACTACTGCTCATATTGAGCAAACTCTGGGAGACAGTGAAGGACAGGGAAGCCTGGTGTGCTGCTGTCCACAGGGTTGCAGAGAGTCGGACACGACTTAGCGGCTGAACAGCAGCAGCATTCATATTATCCAGACCCCTGTCAATGGCAGTAAAAATGAATGCCTGCTGTTAGATGTCAAGGACACTGAGGAGGGGACACTGTCTGGGAAGGAGTAACAAGGGGCTTCTGGAGCACTTTCATATTCTGCTTCTTGGGCATATTTAGTTTGTGAAATTTCATTGGATATTTATGTCATGTGCACTTGTGTTTATTTACATTTTAGTTCAACAAAAAGTGTTTAAATGTAATACATCTGTAACAACATTTAATGGAAGATATTAATAATATCTTTGTAGCCTAGTCCCTGAAACAAGGCATGACTTGTGTCCAACTGTAAGAATTAACAATGACTATAATTAGCTAAACTTCTGTCATTAAAAAGGTTATATTTTTCACTGTAGCAATTTAGCAGTTTGTATTTTTTATTACATTAAATGCAGTATATGATTCTATGAGTATCACTCTGTGTTATGAATTACCTCAATGAAGTAGTAGATGAAATCTCTAGTTATTGTGTTCTAATGTTTTGTGACTAGTCGTTTGGGGAGAATTGCATTTTTCCACAGACTTTTGAAGTGTTAAAAAAGAAAAACTTCGCTCAGTATGTATCTCCTTAGCACAATATTTGGCATAAGACATCCATTCATCCTATGTTTAATGAACTGAATGATTGTAAAATTCAGTTGATATGTTCAAAGATATTGCAAATGAGTTTTAAAATGGGACTTTTTAATGTGAGGTCCACAGACTACCAGTAGTTACAAACTTGTATGGGAAAAATGACATCTCAATTTGAGTTAGCCTCCAAGTGAATTTTAACATTTTGTTCAATTGTCTCTGTCACTAGTAGAAATCACAGATATTGTCATTTAGTATTGCAACTGTTATCCTGACATATTTTCTATTTATCATTACATCATTATACTGAAATTACAACTGTTAACAGACTCACCACAAGAACTTATCAACAGAATTCAGGAAGGGGGCCAAAGAAAGGGAACCTAAGGACTTACCTGGAAGTCCAGTGGCTAAGAATCTGCCTTGCAGGGCAGGGGACGTGGGTTCTATCCCTGATCCAGGAACTAAGATCCTACATGCCACAGTGCAACTAAGCCCATGTGTGGCAAATAGCGAGAAGCCTGCCACAGTGAAAGATCCCATGTGCCACAACTGAGACCCAATGTAGCCAAAAATAAATTTTAAAAATTTTTTAAATTTATATAATACAATATTCTATAGTACCATGGCATAAAGTGAATGTACACTTCATAATCACTCAGAGAATCTGACCATTTCATTTCGACATCGCATTTCACCCTGAACGGAAAAAAGAGATTGTCTTCCCTAATGAGGCCAACACATCCCAGTACACAATACGCTCCCTAAATCTCAGCCACATTAAACCCAGAAACAAAAGTTTCTCTTTCATTCTTCTGTTCACAATTGTGCACAATATCCTGACCCAGACTAGCCCACCTACAGCCTATCTCCCCCACTGCAAATTTCCCAGGGAGCTTTTTATTTGTCTAAAGCCACCTAAAACCATATGACCAGGTATTGTATTTGCCCCATCTTCACCCTTCCCCACCAACTTTCTTTCCTAAAAGGGTCACCTATACGCAGCACACCTATCAGTGGCCAGGCCCTATGACTTCTGGTTACGTTCAGAATGGAGAGCCTTGACAGGAGGTCTGAGGGGGTAGGAGACTGACCACTTCTTCTCCCTTCTCACATTGAACTTAAAAGTGGTACACACCCTCTATGCCTTGCAGTGTCTTTATTTCCTGGCCACACTTTGAAAATGGTCCTTTATTCAACCGATCTCAAATTATCCTGCTTTGAGTGTGCCATACACTTCCTGCTGGTGTCTACACTGATTGATTCAGAAACTAAACAAATTAAGACTTCCCATCATCCCATCCAATGGGTTTCCCTGGTGGCTCAGACAGTAAAGAATCCACCTGCAATGAGGGAGACCTGGGTTCAATCCCTGGGTTGGGAAGATCCCCTGGAAGAGGCCATGGCAACCCACTCCAGTCTTCTTGCCTGGAGAATCCCCATGGACAGAGGAGCCTGGTGGGCTACAGTGCACGGGGTTCCAAAGAGTTGGACATGACTGGGCGACTAAGCACAGCACAACACCCAATGATAGTCAGGGGTCTCTGATTCTGTTAATAACATTTTTTTCATACTTTTTATACTTTTTTTCATACCTTTATGGCATTTTTTTACATGTCCGTGTTCTCCACTAGCTTCTTAAATGCCAGAGGAATAACTGCGTAGTATACTATACGGTTATACTCCTAGTATCTGGCAAAGTCCTCATATGTAAAAGATGTTTAATCAAAGCTTACCGAATGAATGTATAAACAAATTTCAGAAATTATAAAGGTAAACCTCAGCATAAATGAAAGTTTTTTATCAATTACGCTGGCCTTTATTATCTCATTATTGCTCAGTAGATATTTTAAGCTCTAAACTTGGTTTAGGATTGGAAAAGAATTTTACAGATTTATCACTTTTGTGTAACAATGTATTTTCAAAACAGTTTTATAATACAACATATAATACTAAGAAAAGATCCAATTGTATTCTTGTATCAAATGCCATTTAGTTTTCATCTTTGTAATTTCCTCCCTAAGAATTTCAGAATGCAGAGGGCATTGGATAACATAAGGAACTATTTCATTCTTACACAAAAGTAAATATCTTAATAGATTGCCAAGAGCAAATCCCTATTTATGTTTTCTTATTATTTTTTTTTCTTCAAAATATTTATTACAGGTTTTAAATGACAGATTCCATTCTCAGAAAATAATTATGTCAATTTAATTAATTGTCACCTCAGGGTCAATTCTTTTATATCTAAGATTGGAACAGAAAAGTTTCCAAAAACAGAAAGCCATTGCAGCTAGGCACCTGGAAGATGAGACTCAATTCAAATAACTTAGAAGCAAACTCTTAAATATATAATTTCAGAAATTGTTCATATTATTTACTTTATTTAATTTTAGAACTTTCACTTAGAAGTCACACATTAAAGAAACAATTGAAACCTCCCTTGTAGCCAGCCCTGCTTTATTCCCTTCTCCTATTCTCCCAAGTTGTATGGCTTTTCCAGATATGTTTTTGAATTTTTAATACATATATAACTATCCATAAACAACGTGCATGCATACTCAGTCAGTCAGCTGTGTCCAACCCTTTGCGACCCCAAGGACTGTAGCCAACCAGGCTCCTCTGCCCATGGGATTCCCCAGGCAAGAATACTGGAGTGGGTTACCGTTTCCTACTCCAGTGGATCTTCCTGACCCAAGGATAGAACCCACGTCTCCTGTATCTCCTGCTTGGCAGGCGGATTCTTTTACCACTGAGCCACCTGGGAAGCCCATCCATAAACAACAGACAGTATTACTTTGTGTGTAGCCTTTTTTAAAAAATCACATAAACTGTATTATATCATGGGTGTTGTTCTACTCCTTAGATTTTTCACTCAAATTGTGCTCCTGAGGTCTATCCAGATTGATAAATCTGAATAAAGTTCTCTTTTTTTCAGCTGCTAGAGTGGTCAGACATTGCCAGTCACTGAGCCACGATATATGTCCTTGCCTTTTTTCTTTCTAAGAGAAACATAATATTGTTTTCAATGTAGTCATGTGCCCTGAAAAATTAAACAATATTTTCCAAGCTTCTTGCAGTTAAATTTCTAGCTAATGCAATTGAGCAAAGTCTTCTTGGGATTGCTCTAGAATGGTCGATTCATCTATGACAAAGGAGGCAAGAATATACAATGGAAAAAAGACAGTCTCTTCAATAAGTGATGCTCAGAAAACTGGACAGTTAATACATAAAAGAATGAAGTTACAACACTTTCTAACTCTATGCACAAAAATAAAGTCCCAATGGATTAAAGACCTAAATGTAAGAGCTGATATGTTAAAACTCTTAGAAGAAAACATAGGCAGAGCACTCTTTGACATAAATCACAGCAATATCTTTTTGGATCCACCTCCTAGGGTAATGAAAATAAAAACAAAATAAACAAATTGGACCTAATTAAAAGCTTTTATACAGCAAAGGAAATCATAAACAAAACAAAAAGACAACACATAGAATGGGAGAAAATATTTGCAAACAAAGCAACCAACACAGAATTAATCTCCAAAATATACAAACAGTTCAAGCAGCTCATTATTAAAAACAAACAATCCAATGAAAAAAATGGGCAGAAGATCTAATTAGACAGTTCTCCAAAGAAGATATACAGATGGCCAAATGGCACATGAAAAGATGTTCAAAATTGCTAATTATTAAAGAAATGCAAATCAAAACTATAACAAGATATCACCTTACACTGTCAGAATGGCCGTCATCAAAAAGTCTCAGCTGGAGAATATGTAGAGAAAAGGGGACCCTCCTACACTGTTGGGGGGAATGTAAATTGGTACAACCCCTATGAAGGACAGTGTGGAGGTTCCTTAAAAAACTAAAAATAGAACTATTATATGATCCAGCAATCCCACTCCTGGGCATATATCTAGAGAAAACCATAATTCAAAATGATACATGCACCCCTATATTCACTGCAGTACTGTTTACAATAGCCAAGATATGGAAGCAACCTAAATGTCCATCAACAGAGGAATGGATAAAGAAGATATGTACATATATACAATGGAATATTACTCAGCCATAAATAAGAACAAAATAATGCTATTTGTAGCAACTTGGATGGACCTAGAAATTATCATACTAAGTAGAAGTTTAGACCCTTGGTGGCCTTGTGGAGCTACCATAGCAGCTACAGGTGGTCCTGCCTCTGGACTTCATGTGTGTGTGTGTGTGTGTGTGTGTGTGTGTGTGTGTGTGTGTGTGTGTGTTTAGTCACTCAGTCATGTCTGACTCGTTGACTGTAGCCCTCCAGGCTCCTCTGTCCATGGGATTCTCCAGGCAAGACTGTTGGAACAGGTTGCCATGCCCTCCAGGGGATCTTCCTGACCCAAGGATCGAGCCCAGGTCTTCCGCATTGCAGGCGAATTCTTTACCACTGGAGCCACCAGGGAAGCCCTCATATAAAGTGGGAAAAGCAAAATCTCTTTTCAGTTAAGGTACAGTAGTTGGTTCTCTACCACATGCAGCCTTGTTAACTCCTAACTCTTAGAATTCCAGTAATGAATATGCTATAGATACATACATCCATTTATCCATTCTAGTAAGTTATTTATTTCTACTTCTTTACAGTTATAACCAGTACTGCAGTCAACATCTTGTATAATGAACTCTTTACATATATCTGAGATTCCCTAGCACTAAAAGTTTATAAAATCATACTGATTTTCAACTTTGGAGAACAGTTTAAAACACCTAGAAAAGTGATAGTTTTTTACATTCTCATAAACAGTGTCTGCATTTTTTTACCCCTTACATCTTTGCCAATTTGAAAATAAGTCCTGCCCAGTGAAATTTTTGTAAGTCTTGTTAGTATGAAATAGAATCTCATTTTTTAAATTTGAAATTCATTAATTCCTAGTGAAGTTGATCTTTTTTGTATTAAATTTTCTTGTTCTTTTCTTATTGGACTTTTGACTACTTTCAAATTAATTTATGGAACACAATTATATGAGTACATGAGTAGGTCCAGAAATCTCTGTAAATCAAGGAAAGAATTTCAATTCAATAATGGCAACTTTTTGTTGAGTATTTGTTACATTTCATCAATTCTAATCGTCATGAAAATTCTGAAAGACAGTAAGATAGGAATTACTATTCCCTAAATTTTTGTTATTTTTATAAATTTCATTACACTGCTACATTATTCTGAGGTTTGCATTGACAAGGAGGAGTTATTATTTGTCCAAAACCATACAACTAAGAAGTAGGGGAGCAGAGATTTACTCCAAAGCCTGTACATTTTTTATTACATAATGCTTACTTTAAAATTATGCCATTTTTATTACATAAACCTATTAAGTCAAAAGCATATGTATTCATACTTGTTTTTAAACATGGAACTGAAAAACAGACATATTTAAGAAACAGTTCCTGGTCAAGAAAAATATGAGATAAAGAGAAATTCAAAAAAGAAAAGATTGAATATCACCAGAGAAATGGTCCATAATTGCTACTTGGACACAACTTTAATTTTAGTAGGTTAAGGGAATGCAAGTGATCCATCTTAGTTTTAGAGAAGCAGGTGCTACTTTAGCTCATGAAATTTCTCCTTGCAGAATTAATTGAAATTGGCTTGGCTATGAGTACTCTCAGCTGATTTGGGAACTGGCTCAAGAGTCACGAACAAGAAATAATCATAAAACGCTGAGTGTCTAGTTTGCTGCTGGGGTGGCACAGGGATTGATGGGTTGAGTTTCATTTGGCATCTTCATTAACAACCTGAAGGAGGGAGCAAATAACTTGTCAATGAACTTCACAAATAGTAATGTATGAGGAGGCACTGCAAACACTGATAAAGACTATTTAATTATCAAAAGAAATCCCGAGAAGTTAGACATGTAGACACAAGCAAACAACCAAAAATGCACCATGGAAATTTTAAGAGTTGAGAGCAGGAACGGGGGAGGGTGAGAGTTGACAGAGGAAATAATACTAATGTTTATGACATCATCAACTAAAAACCTTCTAAGGCATTATTTCTAAGGCAAATCCAGGAGTTACAGTGAAAAGTCATCCACTGATGGACACTTAGCTGTTTCCATATCTTGGCTATTATAAGTAACACTGCAATGAACATAGGAGTGCAGATATCTCTTTCAGATCCTGTTTTCATTTTCTTTGGCTATATACCCAGAAGTGGGATTGCCAGATCATATGGTAGTTCTTAACTTTTTTTTTTAGGAACTTCCCATACTTATTTCCATCCTGGCTACACAAATACACATTCCCACCAACTGTGCAAAAAGACTCCTTTTTCTCCACATCCTCACCGACACCTGTTATCTCTTGTCTTCTCGATTTCAATGAGGTGATATCTCATTGTGGTTTTGATTTGCATTTCCCTGACAGTTAGTGATATCGAATACCTTTTTTGTACATATTGGCCATTTATATGACTTTTTGGGGGAAATATCTATTCAGTTTTTCAGTGTACTATTCAGTGTACTTTTTAAGCATATTAAAATTAAAAAGCTATAAGTTCTGGGGATCTAATGTATAGCTAAGTAAAGTAAATAATACTTTATTACATACTTGAATGTTGCTAAGTTGCTGAATCTTAAATGTTCTCACCACAAAAAAAGAAGGGTAATTATGTGATATGATGGAGGTGTTAGCTAGCACAAATGAGGTAATCATTTTGAAAACTATATGAGTATCAAATCAACACACTGTGCACCTTAAACATACAAAATGGTATATGTCAATTATATCTCAATAAAGCTAAATGGAAAATGAAGTGAAAAGTCAATTAGATCTTAGCTTATAATGTGAAAAGGTTGCCAAAAAGAACTCTGGCTTACTGCTGTATGGTAGAGCGGAAAGAACCTTAGGTTCGGATTCAGTAAGACAGATCTGAGATTTGAACCCCAGTCTTTCATCTGATTCAGGTTTTAATTTCATTTTATGTGGGAATGATGACAACACCTCACAGAACTGCCGTCTGATTAACATGACAGTATATGCAAAAAGCAACAGGCTGAACGCCTGGCATGACCAGCCCACCAGCAAATACCATATAAAGTAATCTGATACAGTCCTTGGGATGAGTTGCTAGACTCAGCCCTGAGCACTTTAACTCTGAAAATATGGAATTAAACTGGAGAAAGTATCAAGAAAGAATAAGAGGAAAGGACGGAATAAAGTCAAGAGAGAGACAGAATAATTCAATCTAATTCACTAGATCCAGAAACACAGCTAGGGTGTACAAGGCTGAAGATGTTCATTGTAATACAAACAGGAGATATAAGTAAGAGTAATGGCATGAGATTAAGAAAAGGAAAAATTAAGGAAATGAAAATAAAGGAAAAATTTTCCTTTAGATGAGGAAAAATTTTTTTTCCTTGATACTTATATCAAATAGAATCAAAATATTCATACAAAGAGAAGTGAATCAATTCTTAAAGTACTTTAAGTGAACTGTATAATGGTTCAAAAAGTTTATCAAAGGACTAGGAGTTTGGGGTTGGTAGATGCAAACTAATACATTTAGAATGGATAAACAACAAAGTCCTAGAGTATAACACAGGGAACTGTATCCTGGGTACACCATAGTGGAAAAAGAATATTTAAAACAAATTTTTTTTTAAATTATCAAGGGAAAAACCCCTTCTGACTTCTTTTGAACTCTAATGCCTTTGATAATAATTCTCATACCACCATGACTCAAAGTTGTCCAAGAGATTCTAAGACAGTCATAGAATAACTGATCCTTTTCTTCAAATTCTTAGCAAAAATTCCTAATAAGTCATTGAATAGAATGTTTACAGATTTAAGGTTCCCTTTAAATGATCCTTAAACACTCTGGTATACTGCTGCATATATGATGATATCTGATTCTTCACACAGTTATATATGCCATTATTTCACAACTGATTTATCCAAATTTCATTATATTCTGCAAAATAAATTACTCTATTCAGACACTCCAATTCCTAGACAAGTGTGAAGTTCTCCTCCACACTAGAAAAAATCTTATTACTTGAGTCTAGAGCAGGCTTTGGTTTGGTGCAGGTTAGATAACCAGCATATATTCAAGCAAGAATCAGGAGAAGAAACATGTAAGGGGGAAGACAGACAGCTGATTAATATATCAAGTTACCCCTTTTTAAAAAAAAACCACTAATTCTAAAAAATATATGCTCCTCTGTTCAGTACAGTATTATTTACAACAGCCAAGATATATAAGCAACCTAAGCATCCACTGATAGTTGAGCTGGTACAGAAGATATGAGATACATACACACACACAGGAATATTACTCAGCCATAAAAAATGATGAAATCTTGCCATTTGAAATAACATGGTTTGGCCTAGAGGGTATAATGCTAAGTGAAATAAGTCAGACAGAGGAAGATAAATACTGCATTATTTCACTTACATATGGAATCCAAAAACCAAAACAAATGAATAAATAAAATAAGACAAAAACAGAGCCATAGGTAAAGAGAACAATCTGGTGGTCACCAGAGGGGAGGGAGGTGTGACACTGGGTGAGACAGTGAAGGGTATTAAGAGGTACAACCTTTCGGTGACAAAATAAGTAAATCATGGGAACATAACATGCAACATAGGGAATATGGTCAATAACATTGCAATAACTGGGTGTGATGACAGATGGTTACTACACATCATGGAAATCAATTCATGCCATATACAAACATTGAATCAGTATGTTATATGCCTGAAACTAATAAAATATTACATGTCAATTATAGTTCAATTTTTAAAAAAAGGAAAAAATACCATCAAATAATATATACTGTCAACCATATGCCAGGGACCATATGAGGTCTTGGTGATTTAACAACAGTCAATAAAGACTAATGTTCCCACCCTCAAAGACTTACATTTAAACAGATACATGATGGCAAATAAAACACAACTTCTAGGGTACAAAAGTGTATGAAGAAACATGAAAGGATTAAGGGGTGCCTTGGGAATGGGAACAGGGAACAAGACCATTAGTTAAGTGGTCAAAGAAAGCCTCTTAGTATAACATTTGAGAAAGGACCTGAAAAAAGTGAGGGATGAAGCTCAATTTAGGAAAATCACATTCCAGACAAAGAAAAAAAGTTACCACAAAGGCCCAGCTCCTGTATATTCCAGGAGCAACAAGAAAGGCAATGTAGTCAGGATGGAGCAACCAAGAACTTGTAGGTAGTCTTGGATGGAGGTAGCAAAAGTGAAAGGAATTAAGGTTAAAAAGCAGGCAGGGGTCAAACTGTATAGAGCCTTGAAACCTGGGGCTAGGCATGGGAAAGCAATAAAGGCTTTGAGAAGGAAAGTAACAAGATTAGATTTGCATTTTTAAAAGCTCGCTCTGGGGGGGGTTCCCTGGTGGCTCCGTGGCAAAGAATCTGCCTGCCAATGCAAGAGACATGGGTTCGATCCCCAGGTTGGAAGATTCCACATGCCTCGGAGCAACTGAGCCCAGGTGCCACAACTATTGAGCCTGTACTCGAGAGCCCAGGAATCACAACTTGTGAGCCCACATGCCACACTACTGAAGTCCACACGCCCTACGGCCATGCTCCACAACAAGAGAAGCCACCGTCCACACACCGCAAGTACAGAGTAGCTGCCATTTGCCACAACTAGAAAAAAGCTGTCACAGAAACAAAAACCCAGGATAGCCAAAAATAAATTTAAAAATTTAAAAGACAATTGCTCCTTGAAAGGAAAGCTATGACAACCTAGTTGGTGTATTTAAAAGCAGAGACACCACTTTCCCCACAAAGGTCCATATAGTCAAAGCTATGGTTTTTCCAGTTGTCATGTATGAATGCGAGAGCTGGACCATAAAGAAGGCTGAACATTGAAAAATTGATGCTTTCAAATTGCTGTGCTGGAGAAGACTCTTGAAAGTCCCTTGGAATGCAAGATCAAACCAGTCAATGCTAGAAGAAATCAGTCCTGAATATTCATTGGAAGGACTGATGCTGAAGCTGAAGCTCCAATACTTTGGCCACCTGATGCGAAGAGCCGACTCATTGGAAAAGACCCTGATGTTGGGAAAGATTGAAGGCAGGAGGAGAAGGGGATGACAGAGGATGAGATGGTTAGCTAGCATCACCAACTCAATGGACATGAATCTGAGCAAGCTCCAGAAGATAGTGAAGGATGAGGAGCCTGGCATGCTACAGTCCATGGGGTCACAAAGAGTCAGACATAACTTAGCAACTGAACAATAACAACAAAAGCTCATTGCAAAAGCTCTTTGAAAAATGGATTTTGTTGGGAGCAGGATGGAGGGAAAAAAAGATAGGAGTGGAATTAGGAAAGCCATGTTACTGAACCAGGAAAAGAAGATAATGGTAACAGCAGGGATATAAACAAGCCTATAGACTCAGAAGACATTTGGAAGGCAGAGCCAATAGATTTTACTGACATATTAGATGAGAGGAAGGCCCGTTGGTTGAGAGAATGGGCTGCTGAGACGACCGGAAGGAATGGTTTGTAAGTCAGCTGCCTATGTTGTCAAGGACAAGCAACATGTGTACGTTTGATGTGTTCAGAAGAGTGAAAGATACCGGCATGAGATGTTTTATCCATTTATTAAGTCCCTTTAAGTATCCATTAATTCCTGAATCATTTTTAAATGATGGATTAGTATATGGGCTTTGGTAAATTTCAGAATCTGTATTTCAGGTTGGGGAACTCATATCTCATTCATACATCCTTAGCTGACCTCTTTCATGTTTCAAACTTTGCCTGTCATTCCCCACAATTATCTCACATCCAACCCAACTCTATCATATTTTGGAGGGTCCCCTATACCCTTTCCAAACCATTGAGATTTTAGAGCTCTCCGGCTTGAGGCTTATTTGAAAGAGTTCATGTTGGATAACGGAATAATGGGACTGTGTTCTGTTCTAGACACTCATTCATCATTTCTTCCTCTTTCTGAGAGCTTTTTCTTTCTTTCTCGAGGATTGCCCTCTATATTGTCAGCATGACAGCCCCCTGCTCTGGAACAAGGGAAATATAGTTCTCTCATGCTTGTTCCCTAGTATGGTCCAGAATTTCCTAGTCAATCTAAGCTAAATAGAACACCCCAGACAATCTTGGTACTCCCACTTCTTTTACACTCTATATTTAAGACATTGCAGCATCACACTGACTCTACCTCCGACCTGGCTATGCATCGGTCCCTCTTCTTCATTCTTCCATCACAACTTTACTATGAGCCCTCATCACCTCCCCCTTCCATGATGGCAATAGACTGCTTGGTCTTCCTCTCTCCATAGAGTTGGTGGTGCTCTTTCTGAAACATGGATCCAGTGATTTCCCGTGAACCTAGAGCAGGTTTTCAGACTGTGCTTTTTGAAATCCTAGGGAGTGTGTAGATGTGTAGTTGCCTTTGAATAAAAAGCAACTGGTAGATGGAAAAAGTAGGCAGGGCTCCCGGCCATCTTCCTGGCTTCCACTGAGAGTGAACCTCCTTTTCTTTGTTACTTATTTGTCTTCTGAATACAAATTTTTCAATAAAGAGTGTCAGTGAAAGAAAAAAAAAGAGAGACTGAAAAATACTGACCTAGTCTAGTCCTAATTTCTTAATATACATTCAAGCTTCTGCAAAGCTAATCTAGTCCAACATCTGCTCAGGTATTACCCCACTAATATCCACTATAGTTCAGCCATACTGTACTGCCCATTCTTCCTAAAACATGTCATACCCTAAAATATGGGCATGCAGACAAGAACTCACCACATAGAGAAGAAAAAAGGCAACAGCTAAACCTAGTAGAGACAAATCTACCCTCACTTTCCTCCTGCCCTCCTAGGTCCTCATCAGCTGAATGCAACAGGAAGCTGGAAAACAAGCAAACTGATTAATGAAGTCCAAAGAATTGCTCCACAGAATAGAGGTGGGAAGGCGTAAAAAAGTCTGGAGACTCAAATGAAAAATATCAAAGATCCACAAGCTGATAGGTATCCCTAGAGGACATTTGAATGTCTGCTATATTGCTTTCCAGTTTCCCGGGTGGCTCACTGGTAAAGAATCTGCCTGCCAATCCAGGGGATGTGGGTTTAAGCCCTGGGTCAGGAAGATGCCCTGGAGAAGGAAATGGCAGCCATTCCAGTATTCTTGCCTGGGAAATTTCATGGATGGAGGAGCCTGGTGGGCTACAGTCCATGAGGCCGCAAAAGATAGGACACAACTTCGCCACTAAACAGCAACACTGCTTTCATGTCATCTGCATGAATCCCGCTGGGACACACTTTATTTCTTTGTTGTTGGAAACAGGATAAAAGAGGATGATGATGACAATGATGATGATGATAGAAGAGAAGAAGGTGGAGAAAGAAAGGCTACAACACAACAAATACCACCAAAGGTTTTTTTTTTTTTTTAATATGCATTTAACAGCTGTTTGTTGAACACTTGCTAAGTTTTAGACTGCTGAGCAAACTACTGACGATAGGGAGAGAAGACTTGGTTTCTGTCCTTAGGAGCTTCCTATTTATTGGAGAAATCAGATCCATGAATCAGTGTTTCCAGAGCAACATTAGCTACTACATGGATAAATGGTGGTTCAGTTGCTAAGTTGTGTCCAACTCTTGCAACCCCATGGACTGTAGCCTGCCAGGCTCTTCTGTCCATGGGATTCTCCCAGCAAGAATACTGAAGTGGGTTGCCCTTTCCTTCTCCAAGGGGTCTTTCCGACCCAGGAATCAAACCCGGGTCTCCCACATTGCAGACAGATTCTTTACTGATTGAGCTATGAGGGATAAATACATGGTTAAATATATTGAATTCAACCAGCTTCTATGGTTATTTTATTAATAGTAATCATAATTATTATTACTATTAAGCTTTACTACATATAAGGAAATTTGTTAAACTACTTAAATCAGACCTACCTCACATGATTATGGCAGGATTAAAACTAACCATGTATTATTTTCTTTACTTCCTATCTAAACAAGAATTTGGAGAAGAAAATGGCAACCCACTCCAGTATTCTTGCCTGGAGAACCCCGTGGACAGCGGAGCCTGGTGGGCTGATATCCATGGGGTCGCACAGAGTCAGACACGACTGAAGCAACATAGCAGCAGCAGCTACACAAGAAAGTTTAAGTTACTCACTCAGAGTCTCCTGGCTAGTAAGAGGCAGAGCTATGATTAAGCACTTGAGGACTCCCCTGGTGGTGCAGTGGATAAGACTCCACCTACGAATGCGGGGACATGGGTTCAATCTCTGGTCCGGGAAGATTCCACTTGCTGTGGAGCAAGTTAAGCCCATGGGCCACGAGCACATGCCTAGGGCCTGTGCTTCGTAACAAGAGAAGCCACCACAATGAGGGGCCCATGCACAGCAACAAAGGGTAGCCCCTGTTCGCTGAAACTAGAGAAAGCCCAAGCAAAACAACAAAGACCTGGTACAACCAAGAATAAATAAATTTTTAAAAAATTTAAAAAAACAACCCAAGCACTTGGGACTTCCCTGGTAGTCCAGCGGTTAAGACTGCACTTCGAATGCAAGGATTCTGGGATTAATCCCTAGTCAAGGAACTAGATCCTGCCTGATGCAATGAAAATCTGTCATGTCACACCGATGACACAAAGTAGCCAAATAAATAAATATTTTTTAAAAAGCACTCTGTGCACCAGCCCCAAGCTGAGATGACCCAGAGGGATGGTACGGGGAGGGAGGAGGGAGGGGGGTTCGGGATGGGGAACACGTGTATACCTGTGGTGGATTCATGTTGATGTATGGCAAAACCAATACAATATTGTAAAGTAATTAACCTCCAGTTAAAATAAATAAATTTATATTTTTAAAAAATAAATAAAATAAATAAAAACAATCCAAAAAAAGCACTCTGATCCCAGAGACACACACCCCTAACAGTTTCAGAGATTGAGAGCACAGTGGTCTTCCTTTGAAAACTGCTCTTTGTATCCTTTCAAAATCCAAGGGCGTTTTCTTTACCAATTTACCATGTCCCCTGTTATCCTTCTCAGTAGCTAAGACTCAATTCTCTAATTGCATCAAATATTGCATTAGCTCAGTATTACACTAATTAGCACCATTTGTTTACTAGATGATGACAGGGTGGGATGGAGGTTCCTTGCCTTGATGCCCATTATTAAGATGATTATTCCCCTGGGGGGTGATGTGGAAAATAGGATTGAGGTACACTGCCGCATGTGTGGATACCTGTGGCCTTTAGCAAGGAGGATGGCCCTACCCCAAATTATTCCATCTGGCAGAGCTGTTACCTGCTGTAGTTCACACATGAATGGCAGCGATTTGCATGCAAATGGGGGCCTACATGCTTTCTTGGAGCTAAGAGCTATATTTCAACATTTCACAGTGGAATTAGTCAGTGGACAGGACGCTGCGACTTTGTGGATGTGCCAGCTAAAACCCTTCTAAATTCCAAGCTTTGTGTTTCACAGCAAGATTGTTTATTGAACCAGTTCGTGGAAGTTCCAAAGACTCCTCTGCTGAAATACTGCCAGCCCCAAGCTCTGATTTTGACATTGATGTTGTCAGTTGAGATTAAGCATTGGTCTTAATGAATGCTGGCAGATACCTTCTGAGGTATGATCACCCGTGTTCCTGTGGCTAAGTAGCAAAGCTCTGGACAGGAGGAAAACGAAGGTCTCAGGAGTAACCTTTTTTTCTAGCTCCCCTTCATTTGTTCCCCATTTCTGAAAAGATAAAGGTCAGGTTCCTTGACCAGTCTTCATGAATTTACATGATCTGAGCTACACTGGTCTTTTTGCCCCCATGCTGTCCCACTCTTACACTCCAGCAATCCTAATGGACTTCTCTTGCCCTTAGAACACACGATGCAACCTTTTAAAAGACTTTCCTTCCTTTACACATGCTGTTCCCACTATGGAATGACCACCTTCACTATTGCTGGATGATAAACTTTAAAGCTGTGGATGATGAGCCCATAAAACCCCATCCAGGTTATTTTGCATGTTCCAAATAAAGGTGATTTCTCCATCTCCAAAACCTCACCTATATTTTGACTGCTATTGCATGAAACAAGACTTACATGCAAAGATAATAGTCTTACCACTTGACACTAAGCATCTATAACTCATTCATCCTTAAATACCCAGATCTCAGCACACGGTTTGGCATATAGTAAGTGCTCCATCCTTGTCTAATTTAACTGAGCCCTTTTCCCAGGTATTTGGTTATAGGAGGTACCTGGGAGTTTAAAAGAAACCACAACATAAATTAGGAGGTTGGGATTAACATATACAAACTGCTATATATAAAATAGATAATCAACAAGGACCTACTATATAGCTCAGAAAACTTATGCAATACTCTGTAATAACCTATATGGGAAAAGAATCTGAAAAAGAATGGATATATGTATATGTATAACTGAATCCCTTTGCTGTACAACCTGAAACTAACACAACATTGTAAATCAACCATAATATAAAATAAAAACTAAATTTAAAAAATTAAAAATCATAAGCAAATGAAACAGAAGCATTACGAAGGATGCAAAAAAATTCCTTAATCCTCCTAACCAGAAAAACACTTACAACATTATAGGTCAATGCATATCTATAACTGTGTCTATATATGCGTACGTGCTAAGTCACTTCAATCATGTTCAAGTCTGTGTGACACTATGGACTGTAGGCCACCAGGCTCCTCTGTCTATGGAATTTCCAGGCAAGAACACTGGAATGGGTAGCCATGCCCTCCTCCAGGGGATCTTCCCCACCCAGGGACTGAACCCGCAACTCTTATGTCTCTTACACTGGCAGGCAGGTTCTTTACCACTAGCACCACCTGGGAAGCCCATTTGTTGCTCACTCACCAAGTTGTGTCCAACTCTTTGCGACCCCATGGACTGCAGCACACCAGGCTTCCCTGTCCCTCACTAGCTCCTGGAGTTTGCTCAGATTCCTGTCCATTGAGTCGCTTACGCCATCCAACCATCTCATCCTCTGTTGCCCCCTTCTCCTCTGGGCAGGTGCAGAAGCCCATATCTCTATATATCTATATCTAAGATATTCATATATGAAATAGAAATAGAGCTTTGATTATTAGGTTTTTTCTTCTGCTTTGTTTTTAAAGAAATTTACATTGACTAGTAGGAATGAGTTCTCCTTTGTAGACAAAGATGACACAGAAGAAATCAGTATTCCCTCCTGATGGAACAAGACAGTGAGGCTTGCTGGAATCCACTTAGCACAATCAGTTGGTTTATTATCTCCCGATTATGGAAGTGGAGAAATGAGATATTTAATCAGGACATATTTTAGAAAGTTGTAACATATTTGCGTATTTCCCTAAGGCCTGTAATGAAGAGCTCTTAATATTTCATTTTCATTATTACCAGAAGAGAAGAGTTACAATAAAAACTCTCTTTGTGGTCTGAGTCCCAGAATAAAGAATCTCAGCGTCTCTAGGTCATTCAAGTAGTGACCCCACAGTCAAACCAAGCAGAGAACCACTCAAGATCAGGGCTCTGGGCTCGCTTCCCCATCCACTTCCACTCCCTGTCTCTGCAGGCACTCTCTGTCCCTAACACACAGAAGGACATCTACTTAGAGTCTGTTTTGAAGCTCATGAAAAATAATCACTCCTATATGCAGGATGATGTGGACACCTCCCACTGAATACCAAATTCCTCCACAGGCTCTCTCTCTACCGTGTGAAATTTGGCAACTCCTGGGGACAGGAGTTAGTGCACAAATGAGTAAACTGACGTATATCATGGGAAGATCAAGAAGAGACTGCAGTAGGCCATCTGTAGGATCTTTTCAAGCTAAATAATTATCCGATTAAATTAGTGTCAAGCAATAATATCCACTCAACCAGAGACATACTCATTAAGCCAGAGAATATATTTATCAAACACCAAAACATTAAATCTGACTCAATTACTACTCTGGCTGCCAAATCCTCATCACTTTTGAAAAGCTGGATTTAAAGTTAGATGTAGACTGTAACCAAGTGTGCTCTGTGCCTAAATAGATCGAGACCACAGAGCTGAGTCCTGTGATAACTGCAGAATGCATAGACAGATGATTCTTCTCTGGACAAAGACACACATTTGGCTCTGTTTTCCGTATCTCTCAATATGCTGCTCTCATATTCCAGGTCTAGGGCTCATCATGCCAAGAAAAGAAGCTTCAATTTACAGCAAAGAATGGGCGGGTACAACTCCCAGGGATGTTTGAGTCTAACCAGACAGTGCTGCCTGCTTCACATATCCAGCTTGGTCTGCGGTGGTGTGTCTGATAACAGCAAGAGACAAAGGCAGACAGCATGATCACTGCAATGGGAAATGGGGACCAAGGAACAACTGGGTCCCCGCAGCCCCTGGCAGGATGGCCCTGGACGGTAAATTCAGCCATTCCCAGACACTGATGGGAAGAAACAGATTCAGTTCACTGGGTGTTTTCAATCTGCTTTATATATTCACATACAATGCTTCCCAGGTGGCACTAGTGGTAAAGAACCCACCTGCCAATGCAGGAGCCTCAGGTTCAATCCCTGGGTCAGGAAGATCCCCTGGAGGAGGGCATAGCAACCCACTCCAGTATTCCTGCCTACAGAATTTCATGGACAGAGCAGCCTGGAACGCTACAGTCCATAAGGTCACAAAGAGTTGGGCACGAATGAAGAGACTTGGCACATACACAAACACACACAGTTTATGTTAGTTTACGTTTGGAAGGACTGGTATATTTATTCATATTTGGAAGGACCAGTAGACTTACTTATATTTGGAAGGGCTCATATATTTATTCATATTTGGAGGAACTGGTATATTTATTGATATTTAGTTATCCATTGAGGGCATGAGGAGTATAAGAGAAAGAGGTGTGGAAGCGAAGATTATCTGGAAAGGCAAGCTGGTATAACAGGAGAAAGTAAAGGCTTGCTAAGCTTCTAAAGAATAGTCTTTTAAAGGTCAGCTAGATGTGTGTGTGTGTGTGTGTATGTGTAAACCATATTTGACAGAAAGGCACACTGGCTCGCCCACAAAAAAAAAAAGCACTATCAGGATGACTCTGCCTGCCAATGCAGGGCATGTAGGTTCAGTCCCTGGTTGGGGAATGAAGACCCTCACATGCTGAGGAGCAACTAAGCCTGCCTGCAATGACGAGAGAGAAGCCAGCTCACTGCAATGAAGATCCTGAGTGCCACAACTAAGACCTGACCCAGACAAAAATAAATTAATCTTTTTTAAAAAGCACAGTCTAGCATGTGGCATATCCTTCTCACAGTCCAGGGAATGGGGACTTTAGAAGCTGGACAAAGAGCGAATACAGGAAGGTGCCTGTCCTCACGTGCATAGACATCCAAAGTCTGTTCTTAGTTCTCATTTTTCTTTCTCTTCCCCTCTCCCCCCTGCTCCTCTCTCTTTCAATATCCATCTACCTATTTCTACTTATTTTCTGAAAGCACTCAAACTTCATCATATCTCAGTCCTTCGTATGCTAGCAGGAAAATTCTATCCCTCCTTGCACTGAGTCCAGCCTGGCAACTGCTGAGCACACATGCCACAACTACTGAAGCCTGCACACCCGAGAGCCCTGGCTCTGCAAAAAAGAGAAGCCACTGCGGTGGGAAGTCCGCGCATCACAACTAGAGAGTAGCCGCTGCTTACAGCAGCTAGAGAAAGCCCGCACGCAGCAACGAAGACCAGCGCGGCCAAAAATAAATCATAAATAAAGAAAAATAACAGTACTGTGTTGCATATTTGAAAACTGCTAAGAGAGTAGATCTTAAAAGTTCTTATCACAAGAAAAAATATTTGTAACTATGCATGGTGAGGGATGTTGACTTATTACAATGATCATTTTGTAATATGATATTGAATCATTATATTGTATACCTAAAACTAAAGTTATATGTCAATTATACCTCAAGTTTTAGAAGTCAGTAAAATGTGACCAACAGACTGAAGCCAAAACTATACTGCTTAAGGCCATACAACTAAATCTAAATCAGATTATCAAAATAGCCTGCTCAACTGGGCTTCACAAAGGAAGCCAGAAATATTTCCTATGGCCATTCCCACTTATATGTTACAAAAGAAAGAAATGACCTCCTGTCAACCTTTGCCTGTGATGTGAACTCTTAGTTGTACTTCAAGACCCAAATCAAAAAGTACTTATTTGAAAACATTTTTCTGAATGCTCTCTGAGAAGGTGAGTCAATCACTCCTATGTTCTAACTGTACTTTGTGCTTGCCTCTTAACCAGATGGGTTCAAACAGCTTTTTCACTGACTTCAAGGTAATGTTGATCATAGAGCTTTCTACCTAAAAACAGAGAGGAAAATAGAATTTGCCAGAGTTGTTATATGAAATCATTACTAATGAATGTTTGCTTAGGTCCCCCACAATATGAAAACACAGCTACCAGCTATGGAGGGTTTCCTCTGGCTTTATTTATTGCTTTTCCCCTTTAAATTAGGAGCTCCTCTAGAAAAAGAGACAGTCTTAATCACCTATGAATCCCCACTGTCTAGCAGGTGGTTTGGCACATAGAGATAGCACCCTCCAAAGTTGTGGAATATGTGAGTGAATGATTGGGATATCTGACGATCAGCATCCACTGCTACAGATAAATTACAGCCTGGTTCTTGGCAGATTCCAGGCGATGAAGTGTTCGGGCAGGTTCACAGAGCCACAGGTTCAGCCCCAGCTCGGCGAGCCTGCTGAGTCGTTTCTGCACATTGACTGTATTTCGGGCGGCTCTTGATCCTGATCACTGGCTTAATCACCTCTGCTGGCTCCTTTCCTGCTTCTTGGGGAGTGAAAAGTTTCTGCTGTTGAAAGAATGACTGCCTGTGATCCCATCCTTTCCATTTGGGCAGTCTCCTATTATTGTCGCTTCTCCCCCTTGCTCTAACAAGTGGCTCCTGCTTCATCACAAAGCATTCTGCACTTCCATCTCCCTTTATCCCTGTGTGGAGTGGAACAGAGCAGAGAGAGTTCCTCCCTGCCCACATTGTGCTGACACTGAAAGAGACACAATCATCAGGCGGGAAGGAAAGATGACTTTTGAATCAGAACAAATGCATCCCGGCCCAATCCTATGCTTCATTTAATTAGGAATCAATTGGCTGTGGCCACCATGACGGAGTTCCTCTTTTCATAAGAAACCAGAGCTAACTAACTAACTCTCTCTCTTCTCTCTCTCCCTTCATTCGTATGAGAAGTGGAGGGAGACGGAGAAGAACTGAGTTTGAAATTTTAAAAAAACATCTTGCCGAAGGAAAATCAGAGTGAGCAAAAATAAATAAAAACAAAGATGATATGATAAGGAAATTGATTCCAACTCCCAAAATGTACTGAGCATCTAATATGGACTAAGAACTATGCTAAGATCTGGGAAGATACCTGTGGAACAAAGACAGGTTTCCTGCATTTGAGGATTGTAAGGGAATAACTTCATAGGATGATTACTTGGAATAATTTGTAATATTTAGCTTGGGAAGGGAAAGAAGTAGAGTTGTCAGAGTCTTGTCTGAAAATATATGATAGGATGCAGAATGGCTTCCTCCAAGCTCCTTGCAATAGTCTACAAAATTCTGCACTATCAGCACCTGTCTGGCTACCTGCAGTTCAGTTCAGTTCAGTCGCTCAGTCGTGTCCGACTCTTTGCGACCCCATGAATCGCAGCACGCCAGGCCTCCCTGTCCATCACCAACTCCCGGAGTTCACTCAGATTCAACACCACTGTAAATGTAAGTTTCATAGGGTGGTGCATTAAACCACCTAAGATCGCAGCATTCCAGGGAGGCAATAGTGATAAAATACTTAGGTTCTTCTACCACTCATCCTTGCTCCTTCTCCTCCAAGCCAACGATGAATCCATGTGCTTGCATTTCCCAGCTACAAAAAAAATGTTTAAAATGTACCCCTGCAAATGACCACGACCTTTATGGATAACATATGAGAATGCAGGAAAAGAAGAGGATACACAACTTGATGGAATCAGAATCTGAAGCTGATCATCTTTCGCACCCCCTCAGGAAGTGTGACTTCTGTTGTCATATCAGGTCTTTGCAGCCACACAGTGTCCTTGTCAAGAGTTGCGACCTTTTACTTCATCCCTTTTAAATTCACACATGCCATTTGTCACACCCGATGCCTCAGAACCAATTCCAAGTTATCACAGTCCATCTACTCTGGTGTTCGTGTGTCTCTCTATATTTCGAGGCCACCTCGTCTTCTTTGTCTTCCTCTCTCTGAATTAACAAACCAGTTTCAAAGGTTTTGCTTTGCCTGGGACCCAGATGGCTGTGAACATGTATTTATTAGCCATCACTCTTAGGGTTGCAAATTAATGAAGGGTCGATCAAACTAACAAACTGGTGAAAGTAAAACAGGGGACACTACTAAATCGCATCACTAAAACGGCTGGTTACTGCTGTTGCTGCTGTTTAGCTGCTCAGTTGTGTCCCACTCTTTGCCACCCCATGGACTGTAAGGCTCCTCTGTCCGTAGGATTTCCCAGGCAGGAATACTGAAGTGGGTTGCCATTCCCTTCTCCGGGGACTGAACCTGTGTCTCTTGCATCTCCTGCACTGACAGGCAGATTCTTCACCACTGAGTCACCTGGGATGCCCTCCTGCCTCTTCAGTTCAGTCACTCAGTCGTGTCCAACTCTTTGTGACCCCATGGACTGCAGCACGCCAGGCCTCGCTGTCCATCACCAACACCCGGAGCCTGCTCAAACTCATATCCATCGAGTCGGTGAAGCCATCCAACTATCTCATCCTCTGTCGTCCCCTTCTCCTCTTGCCTTCAATCTTTCCCAGCATCAGAGTCTTTTTCAGTGAATCAGTTATTCACATCAAGTGGCCAAAGTATTGGAGTTTCAGCTTCACATCAGTCCTTCCAAAGAATATTCAGGACTGATTTCCTTTCGGGTTGACTGATTTGATCTCCTTGCTGTCCAAGAAACTCTCAAGAAACTTCTCCAACACCACAGTCCAAAAGCATCAGTTCTTCAGTGCTCAGCTTTCTTTTGACTGTTTGACTGGGGTGTGTCCCCAGCCCTGAAGCAAGCCCTGAGGCTCCAGGATGAAACAGTTGGGTTGGCTGGTCTCTTGCCCACCCCTGCAGCTGAGAGTGGATCAGCTAAAGATCTGAGACAGAAGATGGATTTCCAAAAGGAGTCTGCAGAAACTGTTATTAGTAAAGACAACTATGAGAAGGGAGAAAGAAAAAGGCAGAAATACCCACCTTAGTTCCCACATTTGAACAATGAGCCCCTAGCTTTTCAGACAGTTTCAGACATGGAGCTAAAAAGGAATGCCTCTGAACCAAATTTTAGGCTTCCAAGGATTGGCTTGTTTCCTTTTAGCTGATCGCCCTCTTATGTCTCCTGGAGGGAAGCACTGATAGAAAGAGAGGGTGAGAGGACAGATAAAAGGACATTCATTCTTGACCTTTAGTGAAGTGAAGTGAAGTGAAGTGGAAGTCACTCAGTCGTGTCCGACTCTTTGAGACCCAGTGGAATTCTCCAGGCCAGAATACTAGAGTGGGTAGCCTTTCCCTTCTCCAGGGGAATCTTCCCAACCCAGGAGTTGAACCCAGGTCTCCTGCATTGCAGGCAGATTCTTTACCAGTTGAGCCACAAGAGAAGCACCCTTTTGTGAGGGCGATGTAATCAAATGTTAATAAAGGCAAAGTGTGATAGATCTAGACTATAATTATCGACAGGATGGTGGAGCTGTTCTACTAGGAGGCCATCAGTTTGTTTTCCTTTAGGGTATTACATTGATGCCAAGCTGGACTATTTGCACACACACACAAATATATATATATATATATATATATATATATATATATACATTCAGTTCAGTTCAGTTGCTCAGTCGTGTCCGACTCTTTGCAACCCCATGAACCGTAGCACGCCAGGCCTCCCTGTCCATCACCAACTCCTGGAGTTCACCCAAACTCATGTCCATCGAGTAGGTGATGCCATCCAGCCATCTCATCCTCTGTCGTCCCCTTCTCCTCCTGCCTTCGATCTTTCCCAGCATCAGGGTCTTTTCCAATGAGTCAGTTCTTTGCATCAGGTGGCCAAAGTTCTGGCACTTCAGCATTAGTCCTTCCAATGAATATTCCAGACTGATTTCCTTTAGGATTGACTGATTTGATCTCCTGCAGTCCAAGGGACTCTCAATAGTCTTCTCAGACACCGCAGTTCAAAAGCATCAATTCTTCAGCTTTTTATTAGTCGCTTCCCAGTGCCCCACCATCTCAGGGTCACTTCACTGCACACTGCCTCATTCATGGATCTGTTATTTAGATCTTCATGAGATGCACTTATGGTAACAATGTTTTCTCTTCCCACAGTAACAACTGGACCTTCTAATAACAATAATGTAAGTACTGTTAACCTCACCATTATTATTAGCACCAAAAATGACAGAAGAAAAATGTGATATGACATAATAGCCATATTGAGGAGCAATGTAATGTGTGCTGTTCTCTCTAAGCACTTTACCTATATTATCACAATTAAGTCTTGAAGCAAAACTATGAGGTCAGCACTTTTTTCCATCCACACTTATACAATGAAGAAAAGTGACACTCAGAAACCAACGTTTCAGGATTTCCCTGGTGATCCAGTGACTAAGACTCCTCACTCCAAATGCAGGGCGCCTGGGTTTGATCCCTCGTCAAAGAATTAAATCCCACATGCTGTAACTAAGAGTTAGCATGCCACAACGAAGATCAAATGTCCAGCATGCCGCATAAGACCCAGCAAAGCCAAATAAATAAATATTTTAAGAAGAAACCAACATTCCAACTAACAGACAAACTAGTGAGTGTCCTCCCCAACATGCCCTCGGCCCTCCACACCCAACACATGTCCTTCATTCATCTCTTCTGCCTGCCCTGCTTTCTCTAGCCTTTGCACCTAGGTTGCTCTTGATTTCTAGTGCTCTCTCAGGGAAGGTATGTTTTCAGGGCATACTTGTCACAACCATAAGTGAAGACCTATTCCTTGCTGGCTAACTACTCATCCTCCTAAGAACAAAAGGCACCTCCTCAGACCTGACTCCCCAGACGTCCGCACTTCAAGGCTTCCTCCTAATATAATGCATGATTGCATAGTCACCAGCACTGTCCTTCTAGACTCAAAGCTCTGTTTGGTTTTCACCCAGAGTGTGTCCTTAGTCTTCAGCTCAGTTTTAGTCATCTACTGCAAATGGCTGAATAGATGCATGACTGTAATGACTACCCAGGTGGGTGACAGGTGGTTTGGGGGCCACTGGACTCTACACATTTTCTCATGGTTTCCTCCGTGTCCTACTCCCACTTCCTACTGCCTCCTTTTGCTAAACCTTATCTCCCTGATTTGAGAACTATGGATCTACTTAATTACTTACAGGAGTAAGAAAAAGAACAGAAATTTTTAAAGTCAGCCAATTACAGGGAAGAGGGACATGTGAAGACTTCAATAAGCAGCAGCCTGCATATCCCATCCAATAGTGACACTTGTTGCCGTAAGGATCGAGAGCCCAGTATTGCCTGCTGCTGCTGCTAAGTTGCTTCAGTCGTGTCCGACTCTGTGTGGCCCCATAGAGGACAGCCCATCAGGCTCCCCCGTCCCTGGGATTCTCCAGGCAAGAACACTGGAGTGGGTTGCCATTTCCTTCTCCAATGCATGAAAGGGAAAAGTCAAAGTGAAGTCGCTCAGTCGTGTCTGACTCTTTGCGACCCCATGGACTGCAGCCTACCAGGCTCCTCCGTCCATGGGATTTTCCAGGCAAGAGTACTGGAGTGGGGTGCCATTGCCTTCTCTGCAATATTGCCTAGAAGTTTCAAATATTCAGAAATACTGATTTTTAGCCTTATATGTAAAAATCTCTCACTATTTCAATATCAAGTGTAAGATATATGACCTTGCACAAGTTATCTAACCTCTCCATGCCTCAGTTTCCTCATCTGTAAAATAAGGACAATACTGAACCCTAATTAATAGGGCTGCTATAAAAAGTAAATTTCATGGTATTTGTTAAAAGCTTGGAGCAGTTCTTGGCGCATAGCGTTTTCATATATGTGTGAATGTGTGATTAATATGTAATATTCAAGTTCATGTTAAATGTATAATTGGATATTGAATATACAACTAAATACTAAATATGTAATTGAATAACATCAATAATAATACATTTTTAAAGAAAAACACTGGGAGCCAAGCAAAACACGTCTACAAACACTTATGGTCTACAGGTCATCAGACTGGGACCCCTGCTTTTATCTTTACTGAAAACCTTTTGGGACTGCCTCTGGACATAGCATACCTCCTGACTCTTTTTCTCTGCGCACACAATCCCTAATTTTCTAAAATCATGACTGCTCCACCTACTCCTGAGTCCCAAGACTACTCCAAAAGGGACAGTTTTTAATAAACACCTCTCCCCACCACAGGCCTGCCTGGAAGTGTGATTAAAAAATTTCCCCCTAAAAAGCAAGTCCTTTAGGAAGCTACTACTTCCAAAGCCTCAGAGGGGTCTCTCTAAGCTGCAGCCCACTTTTCAATCAATCTTATCTGTAATGTTTGCAGATTGCACCAGCCACCCCTGAAGCCAGCAGCGTTATCAGCAATCAGCAGCATGGTGAGGACAGAGCATAGGCACAGTTGAGAACAAGGCTAAAAATAACCATTTTCAAATTAAAATCCTGAATAGTAGAAGGAAGGGGGGAGGAGAAGCAAGACTCGGTAGGGCAGGTTTTATTTACTTACATCCCTGAATCAAAGATAAAAGGAGTTGGGGGTTTGGCAGACTTGTTTTCATTGCCAGGAATGTTGTCAAAACACGAATGATGATGCAAAGCAAGTGCCTGTCACACAAACCCAAAGGAAGCTTATTTACACATTTGGGATGAGTAGGGCTGTAAATGATGGTTTAATTGGGAAAATCTGCTTAGTCATTTGAGCATGCAGACCTAAAAACAGACGGAACATAGTATTGGGAGGAAAATAAATTTAAGGAAATTTCTTTTCTATTGCTCTACTCTAATACATTTCCCTGGTTCCTCTGCCTCTCTCTATTCCATTTTTGTTTCCATTGGAAAAAAACACTGCTCAGCATTTCCCAGGCTGCCCTTAACCTTTCGCACTTGCTCACTTGGGGCCTGTGGAAGACAAAGCATTCTCTCAATGATTTGAGACAGGCTCTGGGCAGTACCCAACACACGTAGACTAACCTCTGAGGCTGGGATAGCGGCTTCCTAAAAACAAACAGCACAAGGGCTAATGGATTAAGGAAGGTGTGTAGAATGTTCAACTCGATATCCAGCAAATAACAAGCATTTAACAAATATCAGTCTCCTTACCTGCCACACAGTAGGGAACTGGCATTTATTATCAAAAAGAAAAAAAATCATTACTCACATCTATAATAAGAATTTTTGACTGGAAAGGATTATTATATCAATGCAGTAATAATGATCATTTCTAGATGGGAGGTTATGGTTGATATGGTTCCCTTCTTTATACTTTTATTTAGGTTTTTTTGTAATTTTCTAAAATGATAAATAAGATTATTTTTAAATTCAAAATTCTGGATGCCATTATATTAAACGTATGTCATTTGAGTCTTGTACCCACCTATTCCCATCCCATGATCTGACCTTCTAGTAAAAGTAATTCATTAATAAGCTTTATAGCTTTTTTGGCTCTTTCAAAATGTTCTAGAAATTGGCATTTTGCCAATTATTAAATGAAGAGAAGTTGGCACAAATACCAACCTTAAACTGAATATCACTTGACATGATTGTAATCTCTCAAAACATACAAAAAAGCATATATAAACATATATAAATAATTAGTAGAGCATGAACAGCTTATTTCATCAGTTTGGCCATTATTCTTAAGTAAGACTTTTTGTCATCTGTAGAAGATACCCGTAATGGACCATTTCCCACCCTCAGGGCACCTAATTTCAGCACTTGTATGGTGGACAGTTCCATGCATCTTTCCCAATATTCCACCACAGTTTTCTGAACTGCTTTCTCTAAAGCTGGGGAAGATGGCTTAGCCACATGCAGATGCAACCCAGAAATGTGCAGGGGTCTACCCCAATGCAATCCTCATGCCATGGAACATAAGAGCCTACGGATAAATGTCCCAACTTCTTTGTCTTTCAGTGAGACAGTTCTAGGCAGTAAACAGCTCATTAGCACATATTTCACTGTTTTTCTTCCTTTCTTCTCTCTCTCTCTACTTTCCACACTTCTGTGACTACCTCCAGTATAAACTCCCCAATATCAACTCCTTGTTTTAGAGTCAGCTTTTAGTGGCAGGAGGAGGTGTGGCTGGACCCACAGTAAGACATAATTGTAATTTATAGGTTAAAAAGAGTCTTCAAGTCACTAATGATAATAATGTCACTGATGACAGTTACCATTGACATTTTCTTTATTAGAATGTGGTGTCAAAATTAAACTGACTGTGTAAGCAACCTCCACATAAAATGGGACTAGAACAAGATTCCCTTCTGTCTAGATGTGCTATTGGAACACAGAATTATGCTAGGCATCGAGACATAATAAGCAAGTGCCTTTACCAGCTCATGGGCAAAACTTTTTTTACCTCTTGGCCTTAAACGACCAGGATTCTAGGAACAAGACAAGCAAGGAAGACTTGCCTCAGTCAACAGTAACTCCTCCTTACAGCCTGAGTTTTTGACAGCCTGACAAAAGAACAGGAATTATGCCAGTTTTTCTGTTTAGCATGAGCTCTGCCACAGGACCAACGACATATAATCTGTATACTTGCTTTTCCTGCCACAAGCTGTGACACATTATCAAAGCTTCAAAAGTCATTCCATCTTAGTGCAACCCTGGACAAACTTATTTCCACCTTGTTTCTGGTAGAAGGACAGTCACTATATCCTACTTTCATTGACTTTTCTGATTTTTATATTAAATGTTGACATGTTGATATTAAATGTTGTGTTTGACAATTCAAGCTCATCAAATGTTTTTTGTTCTGTAAAATACAGATAGCAATAAAACATTGTAGACTGTTGTGAATACTGCAAAAAAATCCCTGAAATCTGTTTTGTGAAGTCCCTACCACAAAACCATGTCTATATGCTAAATACAACTATTAAAATCAGATCCAATTATAACAAATGCACAATGGAAAAATACCAAGTCAGTTTTGCACTTAGAATCTGGAGACACTTTAACTAAAAGTAATATAAGTTCTCTCATTCTTTTCATTTTTTTATGCAGTTAGCCTTCATTAAAACTGAACTATAATGTGTAAAGAGAGGAATGTATCAAAAAAGCAAAACTGATCAAGATATCCATCTAGAGAATCTCACAATATAGAAGGAAAAACAGATATATACATAGGTTTAATCATACACTAAACATTTATGAAATGCAAGCTTTGTACTAGAACTGCATTAGGTAATAGAAACACAAAGATGTAAGATTCTATCTCCTCTGAGAGAAGCAGCTGTCCAGTGAACCAACAGGAACCCCTTCTTAATATGATATGTATTATGTTCAACGTTAACATGAGAAGACCTTAAAAGCAATAACCAGCTTTATCGAAGGGAGTTAGAGATGGGTGCAAATGATACTCACAAGCTTCACAGTTATGACTGTTAAACTGGTATATGAAGGATGTATTGTTGTCGCTGTTGTTTAGTCATGAAGTCGTGTCTGACTTTTGCAAACCCATAGTCTGTAGCCCGCCAGGCTCCTCTGTCCATGGAATTCTCCAGGTAAGAATACTGGAGTGGGTTGCCATTTCCTTCTCCAGGGGACCTTCCCAACCCAGGGATCAAACCCAGGTCTCTTGAATTGCAGACAGATTCTTTACTGACTGAGCCACCTGGGAAGTCTGCATTGGGAGGCAGATTCTTAACCCTCAGACCACCAGGAAAGGTCCTAGAATCACTACTCTTGACTATGCTGTGTCTTCCCATTCCCAAAGAATGGTTCATGAAAGAAACTAAATAAAACACAAAGATTCCTTCTTTTTTATCACAAAATGGCCTTATGCTCATTACAAATCTTTATCAAGTACTTTGCAAAAACTGGATGAAAATGTTCTGCTTTGGCAAGTCCTTTGATGGTCAATATTTCAGAGGACATAACAGGTTCAGGAAGCCATTAGTCCCAGATGGCATTTATGTACCAGTTACATGGAGACCCAGGAGCAGGTGCCCACCAGTATAACTTCTGGAAGAAGTTAGGAGGGAAAATAAAATTATTAAGGAATGGAAGGAAATGAGTCACCCTTCCTTAGAGTTTACTGAATTTATCCTTGAAGAATTTAAGAAAGCCTGTTCCCAGCATCATAAACTTTTAGAGTTTAGGGGAACATGAATAAAGTCTATTGATCCGTTTTCGGTTTAATTAGTCTCCATGTTCTCTGTGCCTGATTTAGTTTCTTGCATTATAGTATGTGTTTAATAAAAGATTGTTAACTGAATGACTAATCTGATTAATTGAGAACGTAAACTAATGTTTTTATGCCTACAGAACAGAAAATTAATGTCATGTTTTTATGCCTGCAGATTAATTCTTAAAAGTTTTAAGTTGACCGAAAACAAAAATGAGAGCCTATTGTCTATGACTGAAAATATAATACTTGAAAAAATGTAGTTTGAACACTATGGTTATATCATTGATTTTTCTGAAATTAGAACCATTCTGCATCTAATCAACCTGCCTCTCTATAGCTGACATCAACCATTGAGGAGATGAAGAAAAATCTCATTTGTGCCAGTATCTGGCAAACTAACACAAGTTAATTTGTCAATTAAACTATCACTGTAATAGGGACGGCTGCAAACTAACATTAGCAGGTTAAGAGAGGCAAGCTGTATAATTCATAAAGAAAAACAGCAAGTCCACAACAGGAATGCAGATGTAACTTAAATGAAGATGAACAATGGCAAAACTAAATTGCGGACAGGGTCTGAGTGACCTCTAGTGTTGTTAAGAGGAATATTAGCAAAGCATGAGCAACAGAAACTAGCATACAGGGCAGAATCCTAAATACATATATGCTGCTGCTGCTGCTGAGTCACTTCAGTGGTGTCCAACTCAGATATATATATAACTACACATATATGCATAACTGTACACACATAAAACTACACATACACACAGATGTATGCATACTTATTGCAACATAGTGTAAAGAACCTGCCTGCCAATGCAGGAGACATAAAAGATGCAGGTTCGATCCCTGGGTCGGGAAGACCCCTGGAGGAGGGCACGGCAACCCACTCCAGTATTCTTGCCTGGAGAATCCCATGGACAGGGGAGCCTGGTGGGCTACAGCCCACAGGGTCACAGAGTCAGACACGACTGAAGGGACACTCGCACAATCATTTCCGCTGGTTCAAAAAGTCACCCAATATCATGCATCGAACCTGGACTGGCGATTTGTTTCATATATGACGTTATACATGTTTCAACTGGATGCTCGGGGCTGGAGCACTGGGATGACCCAGAGGGATGGTACGGGGAGAGAGGAGGGAGGGGGGGTCAGGATGGGGAACACGTGTATACCTGTGGCGGATCCATGTTGATGTATGGCAAAACCAATACAATATTGTAATTAACCTCCAATTAAAATAAATAAATTTATATTTTTTAAAAAAGTCACCCAGGAAACATGTAGTACTCCACATGTCAGTTTATCACTAAAATACTGACTGTCTGGATTTACTGACTTAGCATTAAAATGTCTTCATTTGTATATATACAAAAGTTTGAGATGTTAGTCTCACCATTCAAATGCCTTTGGGGAAAAGAAATAATACTTTGTATTAAATGTAAAATAACGGGAGGTTTCCTAACTGATACTGGAAAAAGGTCAAGGGAATGCAGAGAGGCAATAAAATCATTCCAGTTTTGGTACTGTTGAGAGTGCTTACATTGAGTAGCTTCACCTTCTAATGTATGCATTGATTTTTCTAAAAGCACAGCTCTGATCACCTTCAATCAAGGTTCTTCAAAAGCCCCTGATTATCTACCAAATTAAGATCAAACCCGTAGGTGGGTCATTCAAGGTCTCCTATATGACCAGACCAACCTTCATCTCTTGTGAAGAAGGCATTGCCAGATGTTACAACACTTGTATTATTTCTGCACAGACAGACTTTCCACCTACCAATGCTTTTAAGTGAAAGAATTTTGTAAACTTTTGTGTAAAGATAGCTCCAAACCCGGAAGGGCTTACAGTCTATTTCTAACATCTCCTGATTTCAACTCCTATTTCTACTACTTGCTAGATGTGTAATTTGAGGAAAATTACTTAGCCCAGCTTAATTCAGTTTGATCATCCCTAACACAAGAATAATGTACATCATGCGTATTACTATAGCTCCTCCTACGTGACAGAAGATAAAGAAGGGAAAGAAGAAACCAGGTCAAATACCATCGTAGCCTTGGAAACCTGGAGAAACCACTCGACTCTCTTAACTCCGGTTTCCTCACTTGCAAAGCAGGTACAAAAAACAATTTCATAATCTTAAGATGAGGATTAAAGTCAGATGAAGTCAAAGTGTTAGTCACACGGTCGTGTCCAATTCTTTGGGACCCCATGGACTGTAGCCCGCCAGGTTCCACTGTCAATGGGATTTTTCAGGCAAGAATACTGGAATGGGAAGCCATTCCCTTCTCCAGGGGATCTTCCCAACTCAGGGATTGAATCCAGGTCTCCTGTATTGCAGGCAGATTCTTTACCATCTGAGCCACCAGGGAAGTTTCCCCAGTGACTCAGCAGGTGAAGAATCTGCCTGCAATGCAGGAGACACAGGAGAAGCGGGTTCAATCCCTGGGTCAGGAAGATTCCCTGGAGGAGGAAATGACAACTCACTCCAGTATTCTTGCCTGAAAAACCCTATGGACAGGGGAGCCTGTCCCTGCTCTCCCTTGGGAGAGAGACAGGGACAGGGGAGATCTCCCTGCCAGGGGAGCCTGGCAGGCTACAGCCCCAAGGGTCTGAAGAATTGGACACAAGTGAGCAACTAAACACACATACAAAGTCAGATGACTTGCATGCAAAAGCAGTTACTGTATCATAGGAACTCAATAAATGCTTAACTCTGCACACCCTAAGACCACTGCCTCCACCAGCTTCTGCCATCTGGGGCAGGAGCATGGATGTTGGTGATGCCATCAAGCCCTCTAATTGGGCTGGGACCTCTGACTGTCTTGTTCCTCTTTTTCCTATTGAAAATGTGGTCAGCAAAGTATTCTAGAACATGTAAATAGTCCATCTAAGATGTTATTATGGGCCATCTGAAAATAATAATTTACAGGGTGATCCTGTAAACCAACATTAGGCAATCAGTAAAATTATTTTAGCTCATAGACTCGTCTAAACCAGGCTCAGAATGAAAAATTAAAATAGAGCTTTAATGTACGATTCCAATACTTAAAATAGAAAAACTCATAAGAATAGAAAATGGAATGATGGTTGCCAGAGGCTGGGGAGGAGAGCTGTTTGACAGGTACAGAGGGACGATTCTACTGCAAAAGTTCTGGAGATTGGCTGCATAACAGGGTGAATATACTTAATACCACTGAGCTGTGTACTTAAGAATGGTTATATATTGGTAATATTATAGGTATTTTTAATCACAATTCTTTAAATTTTTTTAATTTTAAAAAGCTTTTATGAGAGAAAATTCACTACCCCTTAAATGCAACTTCTTCCTGCATCTCCACAGGCCACATACACACACACACACACACACACACACACACACACACACACAGTGAGATCGTGTGTAAAGAGTGATCTTTGTCTAACAACCTACAATTTTACTAACTGGCTTCACAAAGTCCATATTATTTTGATTCTATGTTGAGGAATGATGAAAAGTACATTTTTTTAATCCCTCTGAATGCCACCTAACATGTAAGAAGAGGAACTGCTGCTAACTTATTTGACTAGAAACACAACGAGTAAAAGGACCAGGGCTTCTCTGGTGGTACCATGGATAAGAATCCACCAGCCAGTGCAAGAGACCAGGTTCGATCCCTGGTCCAGGAAGATTCCACATGGCTCAGAGAAACTAAGCCCATGCACCACAGCTGCTGAAGCCAGTGCCCCTAAGCCTGTGCTCTATAAGACAAGCCACCACGGTGAGACGCCCACCCACCGCAGTGAACAGCAGTCCCCGCTAGAGAGAGCCAGGGTCCAGCAACGAAGACCCAGCACGACAAAAAAAAAAAAGTAGTTTTTTTTTAAAGACAGGATAAAGGGCCCATCCTAAATTTAAAAAAAAAAAAGAATAAACTCCCTCCAATTATTATCAGACTTTGTGTGATTATTAAAACGATTTCTCAACAAACAGCTACCAACAATTCCTGCCTATACCTGAAAACTTAAGACCAGCAATGAAAGCAGTTCCCAAAGCCAGCTCCACCATGGTTCCCTTCCTGCTGAATCCACTGCAAAAATCACAAAAAGTATAAGTCTGCTCTGCTGCTTTCTCAGGCTAGAAATTCCAAATTACTTTTAAAGCCTCCTCATTAATGTACCTCTCCAACAGCCTAACCCTGATTATTGGCCTGATATCCAGAATGCTTAGAGCTTGATGAAAAAGGATAAAACTCAGTAGTCTTGAGTGTAAGTGAGCTGAAATAACCCCGTCCATTTATCCCCAGATCCCTGTGCTTCTCCAAACCAGTGTACCCTCTGATGCTATGTTTGTACTCCTGGATGGATTCTAGCAGTCCTAGGTGTCTTCTAACTCAAGATCACAATTCACGTTAGGCAGCTGTTTCAAGTTTTCGGTGATGTAATACATATATTGATTGCATATATATATATATATATATGCACAAATTGATATGCATACATATAAGCACAAATCATGATTGTATAAATTGATGCATTTTCACTAAGTGAACATTTCTACATAACACTCGCTTTGTTACATTCAAGTTATCCTGCCAAGGATTAACTACTATACCCAGTATGCTAACTTTTAACATCATACATTAATTTTGCCTCTTTGGAGGGGGCAGGACTTTATATACATATAATCATATGGAGGGATCTGTGGTTCATTAGTTTCATCTATACTGTTTTATGTAGATGTACTTGGTTCCCTTTCATCACTGTGTAAAGCAAACGTATGTAACATGACTTCTTGGTCCACTTTACTGTTGCTGCAGCTTCCCACTTATGCGAAATTCACTCCTCATATGTGGGTCTATGAATGCACACCTCAAATCATTGTACCTTACACTTCTGGCCATGCTCTAATGTTCTGGCAATAACCACAGAGCTGCCTTGTCACTCTCTGTCCAAGTCAGTAATTCCCAAATTTCATCTCTAAGGCTTAATCGGCTACTGCTCTATGTGAAAAATCAAGAAACTCATTTTCTTCCTTGAGAACAATGTGACCTTTCTGTATTTGTGGATACTCTACTATTGCCTTAGAAATTATTTTTTAAACACTATGTTCTATCTGCCTAAGTTCCACTCAACGACATTTATTAGAGTCTCCTCTATGTGCCAAGCACAGTGACCCTTACAGAATTACAAAATAAATTACCACAGGGAATGCCCTGGCGGGCTCGTGGTTAGGACTCCATGCCTCCACTGCAGGTGGGGCAAGGTTTTGATCCCTGCTCAGGACACTAATATCCCAGAAACTGCATGGTGGAACCAAAAAAAGTAAATAAATAACATACAGTCCCTAACTAGGGGGAGCTTAGAGCCTACTGAAAGAGTGCTAAGTCACTTCAGTCACGTTCGACTGTGACCTCCTGGACTGTAGCCCGCCAGGCTTCTCTGTCCATGGGATTCTCCAGGCAAGACTACTGGAGTAGGTTGCTATTTCCTTCTCCAGGGGAGCTTCCTAACTCAGGGATCAAGCCCGCATCTCTTACGTCTCCTGCATTGGCAGGCAGGTTCTCTACCACTGAGCCACCGGGGAAGCCCTGGAAAGAGAGATGGTGATATATATGTGACTGTCCACTGCCACCAGAAGGGTATGCACTGTTCAAACTCCTCACCAATGCAATTCTAACTTCAGGCAAGAATAAAGTCATGACCCCAGGGCTGGGGGCTCTCAGGAAAGTCTTAAGTAGCTCACCTTAAGTGTAAAATGTCCTTGAAGTGTTGTGCATCAGTAAAGGTATGCTTAATAAAATGATCACGGCTTTTTTAATATCAAAACACTTCCCTTCACAACTGTCAGTTAAAACAGACACTCCAGGACAGTGAGCCCTGTTTAACACTTGAACCTTAGCACTCCTGTAAACTGCTAATATATTAAACCACTGTAGACATCGCCACTGAAGTTTAAAAAGGACAAATCTAAACAACCTGTAAAAATTTACCACATAATAAAAGGACATGAGACACCTCTATCAATCTTGCAGATGATCCACAAAAACCTGGCCATATTGTGTTTTGATATATACTAATTGATTTGATCTACTTTTCCCAGGAGATAAATAATTCTTCAGACAGTTTATCCGTTTTAAACAACCATGCATTTCATAGTAAGTATCTGAGGCTTTAAATCACAAACTTCAGTAAAACACAATCTGAAATTCTAGTGTCACTCATACAGTTAATAACCAAAAAAGTAATACTCATGATTTTCCTAACTGTTTGAAAGTAGAAATTGACTCCTGGGAAGGCAGAGAAGCCAATTTGCAGTGAGCAGCTTTCATTTTCTACTTTTAATTCAAATCTTCATAAAATTGTTTGAAGTCTTGGCACAAGTAGTGGTATTCCAATGTAACCTATAAGGGGCTCTTTGGAGAGGGACATTTATATGTAAAATATATTCTGCACACCAACCAAACAGTCAGCAGACTTTGAGTGCTAAAACAGGACATCTTCTAACCAGAGAGAAGAAAAGTGATAACAGTGTTAAAAGATGATTAGAATAAGAGTGAGAATCCTTTGGGCACTCTTGTTTGGGCTTGCTGTTTCTATTCTGTGCAAAGGGAGTCATGATACCTTTCATTCATTCATACACATATCCTGGAACTCAGAAAATCCAAGGTTATGTACAACTAGGAGGCCTCCAAATACAGACGGGGATTATAACGGCTTAGAACTGAATTAATGTCATCTAGGCTAAAGAAGGGGGTTCCCCGGTGGCTCAGCAGTAAAGAATCTGCCTGTAATGCGGGAGCGGCAGGAGACACAGGTTCAGTCCCTGGGTTGGGGAGATCCCCTGGAGAAGGGCATGGCAACCTACTCCAGCATTCTTGCCTGGAGAATTCCACGGACAGAGGAGCCCGGTGGGCTACAGTCCACAGGGTCACAAAGAGACACAACTGAAGCGACTTAGCACATACACGGACTAAAGAAGAGAAGAAAAGATGTTCTGAGGGCTGATCCAATATAGAGGGGAGAAACAGGAGGCCGAAGGGAACATTAGAAGAAGCAATCCATGATGTAGGAGAAAAAAGAGGAGTGTGGAATGTCTTCAAATTAAGTGTATGTTGGGTGGGGTGTGGGGGTCAACACGGTAGGAATAATCAACTGTTCCAAAGATTCCCAAGGCCAAATGAGATGAGTTTGACCAGTGACTGATGGAAACTAGCAAGCTAAAGTCACAGGTAACCATAACAAGCATGGTTTCAGTGACTAGGGAGAGCAAAAATGGAATGAGGAGAGGATAAACAGAACACAGAGACCGCTTTCAAGGAGACTGCTATAAAGAAAAATGCTCAAAGTTTATAGTATCTGGAGCAGGACTCTGAAGATGAGATAGATTAAGCCACATCTTTATGCTGATGAGAAAATCTAACAAAAAGAGGGTAATTGATGATTTGGAAGAGAAAGGACTGGATGCAGTTTACAGGTACAGAATCTCATTTACAAGGTATGTAGGGAGGGGAAATCAGATAAGAGCTCTAAACTCCCTCCTCTGTGAAAGGGAGATGAGCAGAAGGTGCTGGCATTAGGCAGATTTGTCATGGGGAGGCTGTAACAATTTTCTTCTGATTGCTTCCATTTGCTTCAGTGAAATTAAAAAAAAAAAAGAGGTCACAAGCTAAGAAAGGAGAAAGGACAGGTGTTGAAAAACTGAGGAGAAAAAAGTATAGAGGCAATCATTTGGATAACCTGGTTTTCTATCCAAAACCTGTCACTCCAGGCTATATGCCTTAAATAATTAAATTAACCTTTCTGATCCCTAGCTTCTTCATCTCTAAGACAAAGATGACAGTTTCATCATGGGGTTAATCCAGCACTTCAGAGGAAGTGTTATTTGGCTGTTTCTTCCTTACAAAAGTAATCATCACAGATCTTCCAAAATGATGTTCTGAAACCAATTATCACGTGAGTTTATATTTAATACGAACACACACATGCACTGAATAGATGGCATGAAAAGGGCTCCAGGGCACACCTACAACAACTAGTCTTAGAGTTGGATTGACTCAAAATATTCCACAACCAGAAATGCAACAAGTCAATTGTGGTAGGAAAAAACATAGTGCACAGAGGCTGAGTCTGCTCCTGAGTGAAGCACTCACTTGCTGCGTGCCCCAGATTCCACCTCACTTCCATGCAGATATTCCCAATCTGTAAAATGAAGCCCTTGAGCTTAACAATCTAATTCTTTCCAGCTCTAAAATTCTGTGAACATGTGAATCACTCCATTTAGACGTAACTGCCCCTTGCCTACCCTAAGCAAGGCTTGGAAGTGTTTATATTTATAGCCAGACCACCCTCTGCTCTGTGACAGCCTAGGATGGGATGAGGTAGGAAACGAGAGGGGGTTCAGGAGGGAGAGGATACATGTATACCTGTGGTTGATTCATGTTGATGTATGGTAGATGCCAACACAATATTGTAAAGCAATTATCCTCCAATAAATGAAAATTTAAAAAAAAAAATTGCTGGTCTGCCAATGCAGGGGGCACAGGTTTGATTGCTGGTCTGGGAAGATTCTGGATGCCTCAGAGCAACTAAGCCTGAGTGTCACAATTACTGAAGCCCGAGGACCTAGAGACATTGCTCTGCAATAGATCACCACAATGAGAAGCCCACGCACCGCAACAAAGACCTAGCACAACCAAAATTCAATTAATCAATTAATTTTTAAAAGGTGACATTATAGTATCTTCCTGATTATACTTAATACTTAATCTTTAAAATAAATGTTAAATATTCTAATTAAGTTTTGAGTGATTGTATCTTGTGTACTGCCATAAGTAGAGAATTATATCAAGACATTATTGATAATTTCTGCTGTATAGCAAAGTGGCTCAGTTATATACGTACTGACTCACATATGTATGAGCCATGTACTCATATGTACACGAGTACATTTTTTATGTTCTCCACTATGGTTTACCCCAGGACATTGAATCTAGTTCCCTGTGCTACACAGTAGGACCTTGTCGTCCATCTAGTCTATATGTAATTGTTTGCATCTACTAACCCCAAACTCCCAGTCCATCCCTCCCCAACTCCACTCCCATGACACTAAATAAACACTAAACCAAGACTGTAAATAAACACTCTAGAGTCTTAGCGGTTACACAAATATACTTCTTGGCAAAACTCTTAAAATAAACTATAATCTTTAAAAATCAGTGCTAAATGTTATTTTTATCATTTAGTTAGCTTTTATGGAAAATTATTAACTTATCCTTCAATGACAAGTTCACAGGTTTAAAAAAAAAGAACATGAATATTTAAGTTTTTTAAACTTAAAAACTTACATGGCACAATCATATGTAAAAGTATTAGTCGCTCAATCATGTCTGATTCTTTGCAACTACATGGACAGTAGCGACCAGGATCCTCTGTCCATGGAACTCTCCAGACAAGAATACTGGAGTGGGTAGCCATTCCCTTCCCCAAGGGATCTTCCTGACCCAGGAACTGAACCTAGGTCTCCTGCACTGCAGGCAGATTCTTTACCATCTGAGCCACCAGGAAAGCCCAGTCATATGTAGAGTCATGTATTTTTAGTTATTTGAAATGAATCTTGGTTCCAGTAAGCCCAATGATAAGATAAGCATTACCATGGCTGACTCTGTCACTTAGAATGGACTTCAATTATGAGAAATGTATAATAATGAAGATGATGGTCAACATCTGTTGACTAACCAAATATCCAAGTTCCTTCATCTGCCCCTGTAACAATCAACAAAGCATTGACATTTTATCTAAGCAATTGTCCTAACATCTCACACAGTAGCAATGAATTTAAAACTTGCTCAATATTCCCATCATGGTGGTGCTCATTCTGTAACACACAGAAATATCAAATCACTATGCTGTGCAGCAGTAACTGTCATAGTGTTGTAGGCCAATAATACTTCAAAAACAAATTCATAGAGAGATCAGATTTGTGGTAACCAGAGGAACAGGGGAAGGGATTAAGGGCAGAGGGACAGGTGAAAGTGGTCAAGAGGTACAACTTCTAGTTATAAGATAAATAAGTACTAGGGATATAATGTATAACAAGATTAATTAACCCTGCTATAAGTTATTTGGCTTCCCAGTGTAGGAGATGTGGGTTCAATGCCTAGATCAGAAAGATCCCCTAGAATAGGAAATGGCAACCCACTCCAGTATTCTTGCCTGAAAAATTCCACGGACAAGCTTGGTGGGCTACACCATGGGGCCGCAGAGGGTCAGACACAACTGATCATATAAGACTAATAGATGGGGAAACATGGAAACACTGGCAGACTTTATTTATTTATTTTCTTGGGCTCCAAAATCACTGCAGATGGTGACTGCAGCTGTGAAATTAAAAGATGCTTGCTCCTTGGAAGAAAAGCTATGACCAACCTAGACAGCATATCAAAAAGCAGAGACATTACTTTGCCAACAAAGGTCTGTCTAGTCAGAGCTATGGTTTTTCCAGTAGTCATGTGTGGATGTGAGAGTTGGATCATAAAGAAAGCTGAGCACCAAAGACTTGATGCTTTTGAAGCTTTTGAACTGTGGTGTTGGAGAAGACTGTTGAGAGTCCCTTGGACTGCAAGGAGATCAAACCAGTCAATTCTAAAGAAAATCAGTCCTGAATATTTATTGGAAGGACTGATGCTGAAACTCCAATGCTTTGGCCACCTGATGCAAAGAACTGACTCACTGGAAAAGGCCCTGATGCTGGGAAAGACTGAAGACAGGAGGAGAAGGGAACGACAGAGGATGAGATGGTTGGCTGGCATCATCAACTCAATGGACATGAGTTTGAGCAAGCTTCAGGAGTTGGTGATGGACAGGGAAGCCTGATATGCTGCAGCCCATGGGGTTGCAAAAAGTCAGACACGACTGAGGGACTGACTGAACTGAAGAGAGTAAATCCTAAGAGTTCTCATCACAGGGGAAAAAATTCTTTTTCTTTTATTTTGTATCTGTAGGAGATTATTGATGTAATCATTTCCTGATGTATGTAAGTCAAATCATTATGCTGTACACTTTAAACTTATACAGTGCTGTCTGTCAATTATATCTCTAAAACTGGAAGAAAAAACACTTTCATCACAAAGACTTCCAAGGTTTATTTTCTGTGCCTCTCCTTATGATATGTCTATACACTTCAGTGAAACTAACTTTCTAAAAAATTCATATGACCTTTTCCTTGTGGTAGGGCTATCAGATTTAGCAAATAAAAGTACAAGATACTGGCTTAAAATTTAATTTCAGATAAGTAACAAATAATTTTTTAGTACAAGTATGTCCTAAATATTGCACTAAAATAATTGCTTGTGGTTTTCCAAAATTCAAATTTTACTGAGCATCCAGTCTTTTAGCTGACCACCCTACCTCTTTGCTGACTTGACTATCCATAGGATCCAGGAAATACACTGAGCACATGGTGACGATGATGATGGTGATAGCATCTGATTTTTATAAAGGGTTAATTAAGGCCAAAAATAGAGAGCTTTTCTGATTGTATAAATGAACAGGATTTGCTTGAATTAGTGCAACATTAATCTATTTTGTGCTTAATTGTCTGAAAATTCATGCATTCATGACTAACTGAATTTTGCCAAACTCTTACCAGGTACTGGTTATATGGCAGTAAGCAAAGCAGACTGGTGTCTTCCTCCGGGAGCTGCACTAGCAGGAAAAAGGTGTCCCGTGATAAGTTTCACGAATGGACAGCCACGGAGGAGAGGTGCAGTAAAGAAAACTAACAGGCGTCATGAGAGAGCAAACAAGGAGAACCCACTTCACCTAGGAGTGTAGTCAGGTGTAGAGAAGGCCTCTCCAATACTGAGACCTAGAGTTTGAGTCGGCAAGGAACAGCGTTGGGGGACCAGTAGGTGAATTTGCCAAGCTAAACGGCCTGGAGAAGGCCAGCATGGACGGAATGCGGCGAGCAAGGCGACAGAAACTGAATCCATCCGCAACGGCAGAAAATGAGTCTCCTGAAATAGATGGGGACCATCATGTGGGATCCTCTGAGTCATGTTAAGGATATGGGATCTTCTTTTCATGACATGAAGAAGCCTTCAGAGGCTTTTCAGCAGTATGGTGAGATGATTGAAACTGCCTATTAAAACACGCTGTCTAGGGACTTCCCTGGTGCTCCAGTGGCTAAGATTGCACTCCCAATGCAGGGGCCCGGATTCGATCCCTGATCAGGAAACTAAATCCCACATCCAGAAAGGAAGAGTTCGCATGCCACAAGGAAGATCGAAGATCCCACACACCACAACTAAGATCTGGTGCAGCCAAATATTAATATAAATATACAAAAACAATAGCAACACTCTATCCAGCTGTGAGGTGGGAATCTGATACAAAAGGGAGAACTAGCCCCACAGGCCACTGAAGGAGAGGAGGCATAAGGGTGTCTTTGACTGGTGTGTTGATCATGAAGACAGAGGAATACTTTGGAACAAGAAATGACAGGATTTGTCATTGGGTGTAAGTAAGGATGAGATGTCAGATGACTTGTTTACTGCATGAAATTGGGATGGGGAAGAAGGATGGATATGCTATTTCCCAAAAACAACAATTTGGAGAGGAGCAAGTCAGATCAGATGGGGTCAGGGAGGGAAAGGGGCAATGTAAAGTTGGCCCTGTTAAATCTGAAATGCACATTTACCCTCATACCTGGCCTCAGCCCTTGTATCACAATAATCTGAATCTGGAAATAATCTGAATCTGGTGTTATTAGCATGGTTTGTTGGACTAAAATATTCTATGTTCAGAAATGTCTTACTTCATGGTCCAAATACAAATGAAAAGGACATGGTGTTTACCCAGGACAGAACCTAATGAGTTTGGGTCAAGGGATAACTTGTAGGACTGGAACTAATTAAACACTGAGATTTGAAAGAAGGTATAGTCGTGTTCCTCATAAAATGCAAATAGACTCTATCATGGACAAGATTTGTCTCCACTAAATAGAGAAAAAGATTCAGATAAAGGAAGTCTTCATATACAATTCATTGACTTTCTTCTTGACAGTTTGACAGACAAGATACAAATAGTTTGCTTTTGGAGCTGACTCTGTTTTCAAAACCTCAACCAACAATCTGGCTGAGTGACCAAAACCATTAGTTATAGAAAGTAAAGGAGTTTTCCACCTCATCCTCAGCACTTCTCATCAAGTTAACTGTATGAACTTGTATATGTATTGTTCAATACTTGTGACCTCATTTTATTCTACAAAGAAAAGTTTGAGAAAGTGAGTTAAATTCCCTTATATTTTTCCCTTCCTGAGAAAGGATGATAATCCCACCTAGAGTTTATCATGGAAAAATTTCAACAGGGACAGAATTATATGAAAATGAGCATTAGAGAGAAATGGTTGAAAATAATACAAGGATACATTTACATGACTTCTGCATGTGTTCTTGGTCCAGTGTAGTGTGGTATGAATAGACCTTATTGATAAATTAGATACTTACATATGTGGATATATCAGTACATATAGAAATTAGGGCAGAGCTTTGCAAAAATACACCAATTATGAAATGAACAAAACATATCTCACTTCTTAATAATCTCACACAGTAAGTGCACACGGTACTTTTTCTTTTTCTCTTTTTTAATTGTCTTTTTTTTTTTTTTGGCCATTCTGTGCATCATGTGGGATCTTAGTTCCCCAACCAGGGATTGAACCCATGCCCACTGTATCGGGAGTGGAGAATCTTAACCACTGGACAACAAGGGAAGTCCCACACTGCTTTTTTAACATAACTATCCCACATGGAAACATTTTAAGACTCTAAAAGTATATTTGTTAATGTCTTAATGGAAAGAAGTATGTTCAGAGTATTTTCTTTGAAATGAAAAGTGTCAACCATCTCTGCAGCTTTTTAGAACTGAGATGTTAAAGATCTTTGGTGTCAAGAATGGGCTTATTGTGGACTGCTGATAGTACAGACTCCTACATATGTTCCATTGTACTTCTGAGCCATGCTAATGATCTGTGCCTAATGAATTAGGAAGAGCGTTTTGAAGTCACCTTTTCCCTGGTGGCTTAGACGGTAAAGCGTCTGTCTACAATGCGGGAGACCTGGGTTCAATCCCTGGGTCAGGAAGATCCCCTGGAGAAGGAAATGGCAATCCACTCCAGTACTATTGCCTGGAAAATCCCATGGACAGAGAAGCCTTGTAGGCTACAGTCCATGGGGTCGCAAAGAGTCGGACATGACTGAGCGACTTCACTTTCTTTCCCTGATCATCAACTCTCAACACCTTGTCAAAAAGCACCAATGGCTATCACGATGACATCCCCTGACTGTCCCTTCTTAAGCGCAACCATTGAATGCATTCGAAGGCTTTGGGAAACAGGCAGCAAAATGCAAGGGGAGTTCAAGAGTGCATACCTGAGCTTTTAAAAAATTAAATCTGAAATATTTGAGGCATGGGTATTTCAGTGGAAAAAGCGAGCTTTGCCACATGGGAATTCCACTTTTGTCCAATTAGGAGAAAATAATGGCTTATAGTTACAGCATATTTTTAAGTTACCTGTTTCACATTTGTTATCTCATTTACTAATACAAAGTTCCTTTAAGCACCATTATTATTCCCATTTTATAGATGAGGCCTTCAGAGATGTCAAGATGCATGCTTAAGAAACAGTCTTTATTTAGTAAGTAGTAAAATGGCAATTCAAACACAGTTCTCTATGATTCCAGAGAGTGAGCTTGTAAGCACCCTCCTAGGTCCCCAGTTACCGTGCCATGATGTGGAAATCTATGAAATCAGCAAATTTTCCAAAAGCCCAGTAGGAATCAAACATTTACTTATCAAGAGGGTCCTGGGGACTTCTCTGGTGGTTCAAAGGCTAAGACTCTGGGCTTGCAGTGCAGGGGCCCAGGTTCGATCCCTGGTCAGGGAACTGGATCCTAGGATCCTACATGCCACAGCTAAGAGTTTGCATGCTGCAACGAAGACTGAAGGTCCCATGTGCCACAACTAAGACTCACCACAGCCAAATAAATTAAATACATAAATATGTTTTAAAAAATAAAAATGTAGGGACTTCCCTGGTGGTCCAGGGGTTAAGATGCCACCTTCCAATGCAAAGGGTACTGGTTCAGTCCCTGGTAGGGGAGCTAAAATTCCACATGCCTTGGGTCGAAAGACCAAACCATACAACAGAGGCAATATTTTAACAAATTAAGACTTTAAAAATAGTCCACACACCAAAAAAAAAATTTTTTTAATAAATAAAAATGTAAAAGGCATTCTTAGCTCACAATCCATACAAAAACAGGCAGCACACCAGATTTGAACCAAGGGTTGGAATTTACCCTCTGCTCTAGGAAATTAAAGAGGAGGGGCTGTCCTCCCAGAAGTAAAAGAGAAAGAAATGTGCCCTTGTCTGAAAACTTGAGTCAGGAAACTAATGCCGCAGTCACTGTCCAAGACAGTCACATTCTATGTTGAACTTCCACCCACTTTACTAAGCCCATGGCTGCTAATTTTAGGATGTCTGTATAAGGGCAACACTGTCCTCTAAATGACTAGACACTGGTTATAGATACAAATCACCAGAGATGTGCCTGGTACCCAAAACATGCTTTGACAATACTTTGACTCCCTCCCTCCTTCCTTCCTTTTGCTGATTTCAGCTTCATAAATTTGGTGTGAATATACATTTACTTCACATTTAAACTGTTGTTTGTTTTTCTAATTCTGGCTCATAAAAATATAGGAAAGCCAAATCTTTATTACTTAAAACAAACAGCTATCATTAAGTTTGTTGCTGTTGTTGTTTTATCGAAGTCGTGTCTGACTCTTTTGTGACCCCATAGATTTTAGCCCACCAGGCTCCTCTGTCCATGGAATTTCCCAGACTAGAATACTGGAGTGGGTTGCCATTTGCTTCTCCAAGGGATCTTCCCAACCCAGGAATCGAATCTGCGCTTCCTGCATTGCAGGTGGATTCTTTACTGCTGAGCCACCAGGGAAGCCCTTATTATTAAATTCACTATTGTTATTTTTTGAGAGGTTAAATTGTTCCAGACCTGTAGACAAAGGACAATATAGATCATATACAAAAGATACTTTGGTGGTGGGCTCCACTACTTCCCCTATATAAAAGTTGCACCTTGTGTGTCATTTTCTCCATGTTCCACACATACACATGCACGTGTGTGTATAGAATACACATGCCTTTCTCTAGTCTCTCTATTTATGCACACTTCAAAATAAAAATTTTCATTAACTTCATTCATCTTTTGGATTAGCCAAAGGAGAGCCTTGTAGACATTAATGCAGCATAGAAAATCAATACATCACAATTAGTAGAAAGCAACTGGAAAGCCTCCTGGCTTTTATTTTATTTTATTTTTACTCACATACATTCAGTTTGTTCAAATGGAAGACAGTTTTGCTATTCATTCCATCAGCCGGAATTCTTGAACCAAAGAAGCCAATGGACACTAATGAAAAGGCATTTTTCATGTCCGCTGCATTTGACTCAACACCAAGTTGCTTAATGAATTACATTTGGGTTTCACCTAGAGTTGATTAAATATTTAACATTTGGAGCAAAAATACAGCTGCATTCAGTAGGTTAAGGGTGAGCCATAAAATGGCTTCTAATAACCAATTCTAGAAGAAGTGCATTATAGGAAACACTATTAAAAACTAACCCAATAAACCAATATTTTAGATTAGAAATAACAGAGGCCCAAGAGATCAGATGGCATAGTTGAAGTCATCCAGCTAAATTTTAATCTGGCATTCCTTTTATCTGGATATTAGGCTCATTCTGAGAAGCAGAAAACAGGACTTATTTCTTTTAAGATGGGCAAATCCTAGTTTTCAGAGACTGGCCCTCTTTTTGAACAGGTGTAGACTGCATCTGACCTCAGAGTGTCCGTGTTTCTGACAATTCCAAATGAAGTGCCTGCTCTAAGGGAAAGATGTGGATTTTAGCTGCTGCCCTAGGACGGTGCAGGGTTAAGTGCCAACATGTTTGAGTACAGGATTTATTCTTGAAGGTGCCAGCTTCGGCTAATTGCAGATATAAAGATAAGACACCAGTTTCAAAAAGAACAGCACACGGCAATGAGACCATAAGATATGCTCACTGGGCTCCTTCCCTACCTAAGGACAACTGACCACACTAGAAAAAGCAGACTGTTAAAATTTAATGTTACTTCTAATTTAAATGTGACTAAAGAAAACATTAATACTTGATTCTGATTTAGAAGTTTTTTGTGGCAGCGAAATTACAAGGTTCCTCAGAGGAAGAAAATTTTTATTTTTATGGTATTACTAAGGTATGAATGATACAATAAAATGCACGTGCTCAAAGAGGACAATTTGACCAGTGTTGAAATTTACATACACTCATGTAACCAGCATCACAGTCAACATTACAAACAATTCCATGACGCCCAGTAGTTTCCCAGGCTTGTCTGCAACCTACTCTCCAACTGCTAATCTGTTTCTTGTTTGTTTGTCCTGTTTATTTGGGGGGAGGGGTGTTTTTTTGTAGTTTGGGGAGTATATTTTACTGGTTTCCAAGTGATCCTTTATTGAAACAGTTTCCTTAGTATTAATAGTTCCTAGCTAGCTGGACTTTCAATTGCACCAGCTGATGTCATCTCTGTTGTGTCAAGACGGTGGTGACCATCAGCACTGCTGCCATACACGGGGCAGTCCTCAGGATGTCTTGAATGGTTCCAAAGAGCTCACTGGCTAAAACTCTGTGCCACGTTTGTCATGCAAAGATGACAATCTCTTCAGCAGTAGTATTTCCTGTGTGCTTCATGCTGTTCTGCTTGTTTCTGTCTCGAGGTGGTTCTTTGAGGGCTTTGATGGCCAAGGCAGAGGAAGAAGGTACCACCTTAATCAGGCCTGTACTAAGTGTGCAGGTCCACTATAGCAGGCCCTTCTTATCACTGGTTGCCTTGGTGATGTCACCACCAAGCTTTTTCAGAGACAGACTCAGGGGACAGATCTTCGTGACCAGGGCAGACGTGGCATCAATTTCCCCACTAAGCCACCTCAGATAAACACAACTTCACTATTGCTGGGTGGAATAAGCAATCTGTTAGAGGCAGCTGGTATTGAACAAACTTGGATGCTAGAAGATTGGAGAAAGTTGTAGCCTTGCCTCCTCTGAGATAAACAAGGAAAGCTGCTTTCTGTTATTTTATATTTGTTTGCATTTTTTAGAATGTTCTAGAATGAGACCATATAGGATGTCCTCTTTTTTGATCTGATTTATGTAATTCAACATAAATGCTTTTGAGATCCATACTTGTTGTTGCATACATCAATACTCTGTCCCTTTTATTGAGTTTATGGTAATAATGTAGAAAACCTAAGGTGAAATGGGCCATAGATGAAAATGTCAACCTCCAAATATTCTAAAAGAAAACAAGAAAAAATCATAATGGTCTTGAGTTGGGATAAAATATCTAAGACAACGAAAGCATGAACTGTTAAAACACGAGTAAATTGAATTTCATCAAAATTAAAACTTTCACTCTTCCAAACACACTGTTAAGAAAACGAAAAGGCAAGCCACACAGACTGTGATAAAATATTCACAAGACATATATTAGGCAAAGAATCTTGAACCAGGATATACAAAGAACTCCGTAAGAAGAAAACAAACACACTGGGGTAAAAAGAAAAAACAACGGTCAAGATATTTTATCAAAGGCTTCACCGAAGAAAATAAACAGGTGACCAACACACACATGAAAAGACGTTCAGCATTATTAGTTTCTTAGGGAACTACCAATAAAACCACAGGGAGATATACCACACACCAACTGGAAAAGGCAAGTGCCAGTGAAATACGGAACAACTGGAACTCTCAGACGCTGCTGGTGGGTGGGTACACGGCACAGCTGCTTCGGAAAACACTTTAGCGGTATTTTTAAATGTTAAACATTCACTGATCACATGACCCAACCATTCCACTCCTAAAGCAATTACCCTAGAGAAATGAAAACATATAACCACATAAAGATTTACACATGAATGTTTATAGCAGCTCTCTGTTTAATAAGCAAAAATTTAGAAACAATTTAATACCCATCAACTATGGGCTTCCCAGGTGGCGCTGGTTGTAAAGAATCCACCTGCCAATGCAGAAGACGCTAGTTCAATCCCTGGGTTGAGAAGATCCTCTGGTGGAGTAGGAAATAGCAACCCACTCCAGTATTCTTACCTGTAAAATCCTGTAGGCAGAAGAGACTGGGAGGCTACAGTCCATGGGGTGGCAAAGAGCCAAACACGACCAAGCACATATGCAAGCATGCACAGGCGCGAACACACACACACACACACACACACATCCATCAGTTAATTAATTTTTAATATTGAGTTACTACTTCCTGCGGGACTCGTGGTAGATCACGGGAGCAACCTTCAACCAGTGGTTTGAAACCTGCGGATGACTATCCTTTCAGATGAAAAGTTCGGAAAGGCATTTTGTAGTTTTTTCAGGGGTTCCTGGAAGAATCAAATCACCATCTCCCAGAACAGTAATCTTGATATACACTGACACTGGATTTTCCTTGTTCCCTATCTCTTTCCTCCCACCCTCTTGTTTCTGCTTCCTGATGTCACTTCCCAAATAAACTGCACACCAAGTTCATATCTGAGCCTCTGTTGGGAGGATTTGAACTAAGACATGGCCCCTGCAAATGCCAGGCTCAGTTCCAAGAAACAACCCGTATTTCCAAGAGACAATGCTGTGTGTCACCTGTATTAGTTCAGTCAGAATGCCAGCTGGGACACAAAAAAATCGGGTCCATAGGTCTACGTGATGCTTCTGGAGAGGAATTTGGAAGAGAAAGCATGAACAGGGAGGTCTGCACTTTCTATTCTGTTTTTTTGTTTTTTGGTTTTTTTTTTTAAGCAGGAAATTTTCTTTTTGGTTTTATTATTTTTTTAATTTTTTTAATTTTAAAATCTTTAATTCTTACATGTGTTCCCAAACATAAACCCCCCTCCCACCTCCCTCCCCATAACATCTCTCTGGGTCATCCCCATGCACCAGCCCCAAGCATGCTGTATCCTGCGTCAGACATAGACTGGCGATTCGATTCTTACATGATAGTATACATGTTAGAATGCCATTCTCCCAAATCATCCCACCCTCTCCCCCTCCCTCTGAGTCCAAAAGTCCATTATACACATCTGTGTCTTTTTTGCTGTCTTGCATACAGGGTCGTCATTGCCATCTTTCTAAATTCCATATATATGTGTTAGTATACTGTATTGGTGTTTTTCTTTCTGGCTTACTTCACTCTGTATAATCGGCTCCAGTTTCATCCATCTCATCAGAACTGATTCAAATGAATTCTTTTTAATGGCTGAGTAATACTCCATTGTGTATATGTACCACAGCTTTCTTATCCATTCATCTGCTGATGGACATCTAGATTGTTTCCATGTCCTGGCTATTATAAACAGTACTGCGATGAACATTGGGGTACATGTGTCTCTTTCAATTCTGGTTTCCTCAGTGTGTATGCCCAGAAGTGGGATTGCTGGGTCATAAGGTAGTTCTATTTGCAATTTTTTAAGGAATCTCCACACTGTTCTCCATAGTGGCTGTACTAGTTTGCATTCCCACCAACAGTGTAGGAGGGTTCCCTTTTCTCCGCACTGTCTCCAGCATTTATTGCTTGCAGATTTTTGGATCGTAGACATTCTGACTGGTGTGAAGTGGTACCTCATTGTGGTTTTGATTTGCATTTCTCTAATAATGAGTGATGTTGAGCATCTTTTCATGTGTTTGTTAGCCATCCGTATGTCTTCTTTGGAGAAATGTCTATTTAGTTCTTTGGCCCATTTTTTGATTGGGTCATTTATTTTTCTGGAATTGAGCTGCAGAAGTTGTTTGTATATTTTTGAGATTAGTTGTTTGTCAGTTGCTTCATTTGCTCTTATTTTCTCCCATTCAGAAGGCTGTCTTTTCACCTTGCTTATATTTTCCTTTGTTGTGCAGAAGCTTTTAATTTTAATTAGATCCCATTTGTTTATTTTTGCTTTTATTTCCAGAATTCTGGGAGGTGGATCACAGAGGATCCTGCCGTGATTTATGTCTGAGAGTGTTTTGCCTATGTTCTCCTCTAGGAGTTTTATAGTTTCTGGTCTTACATTTAGATCTTTAATCCATTTTGAGTTTATTTTTGTGTGCAGTGTTAGAAAGTGATCTAGTTTCATTCTTTTACAAGTGGTTGACCAGTTTTCCCAGCACCACTTGTTAAAGAGATTGTCTTTACTCCATTGTATATTCTTGCCTCCTTTGTCAAAGATAAGGTGTCCATATGTGTGTGGATTTATCTCTGGGCTTTCTATTTTGTTCCATTGATCTATATGTCTGTCTTTGTGCCAGTACCATTCTGTTTTGATGACTGTGGCTTTGTAGTAGAGCCTGAAGTCAGGCAAGTTGATTCCTCCAGTTCCATTCTTCTTTCTCAAGATTGCTTTGGCAATTCGAGGTTTTTTGTATTTCCATACAAATCTTGAAATTATTTGTTCTAGTTCTGTGAAAAATATGGCTGGTAGCTTGATAGGGATTGCATTGAATTTGTAAATTGCTTTGGGTAGTATACTCATTTTCACTATATTGATTCTTCCAATCCATGAACATGGTATATTTCTCCATTTATTAGTGTCCTCTTTGATTTCTTTCATCAGTGTTTTATAGTTTTCTATATATAGGTCTTTAGTTTCTTTAGGTAGATATATTCCTAAGTATTTTATTCTTTTCGTTGCAATGGTGAATGGAATTGTTTCCTTAATTTCTTTTTCTACTTTCTCATTATTAGTGTATAGGAATGCAAGGGATTTCTGTGTGTTGATTTTATATCCTGCAACTTTACTATATTCATTGATGAGCTCTAGTAATTTTCTGGTGGAGTCTTTAGGGTTGTCCTTGTAGAGGATCATGTCATCTGCAAATAGTGAGAGTTTTACTTCTTCTTTTCCAATTTGGATTCCTTTTATTTCTTTTTCTGCTCTGATTGCTGTGGCCAAAACTTCCAGAACTATGTTGAATAGTAGCAGTGAAAGTGGGCACCCTTGTCTTGTTCCTGACTTTAGGGGAAATGCTTTCAATTTTTCACCATTGAGGATAATGTTTGCTGTGGGTTTGTCATATATAGCTTTGATTATGTTGAGGTATGTTCCTTCTATTCCTGCTTTCTGGAGAGTTTTTATCATAAATGGATGTTGAATTTTGTCAAAGGCCTTCTCTGCATCTATTGAGATAATCATATGGCTTTTATTTTTCAATTTGTTAATGTGGTGAATTACATTGATTGATTTGCGGATATTGAAGAATCCTTGCATCCCTGGGATAAAGCCCACTTGGTCATGGTGTATGATCTTTTTAATGTGTTGTTGGATTCTGATTGCTAGAATTTTGTTGAGGATTTTTGCATCTATGTTCATCAGTGATATTGGCCTGTAGTTTTCTTTTTTTGTGACATCTTTGTCAGGTTTTGGTATTAGGGTGATGGTAGCCTCATAGAATGAGTTTGGAAGTTTACCTTCCTCTGCAATTTTCTGGAAGAGTTTGAGGAGGATAGGTGTTAGCTCTTCTCGAAATTTTTGGTAGAATTCAGCTGTGAAGCCGTCTGGACCTGGGCTTTTGTTTGCTGGAAGATTTCTGATTACAGTTTCAATTTCCATGCTTGTGATGGGTCTGTTAAGATTTTCTATTTCTTCCTGGTTCAGTTTTGGAAAGTTGTACTTTTCTAAGAATTTGTCCATTTCTTCCACGTTGTCCATTTTATTGGCATACAACTGCTGATAGTAGTCTCTTATGATCCTTTGTATTTCTGTGTTGTCTGTTGTGATCTCTCCATTTTCATTCTAATTTTATTGATTTGATTTTTCTCTCTTTGCTTCTTGATGAGTCTGGCTAATGGTTTGTCAATTTTATTTAGCCTTTCAAAGAACCAGCTTTTGGCTTTGTTGATTTTTGCTATGGTCTCTTTTCTTTCTTTTGCATTTATTTCTGCCCTAATTTTTAAGATTTCTTTCCTTCTACTAACTCTGGGGTTCTCCAATTCTTCCTTTTCTAGTTGCTTTAGTTGTAGAGTTAGGTTATTTCTTTGACTTTTTTCTTGTTTCTTGAGGTATGCCTGTATTGCTATGAACTTTCCTCTTAGCACTGCTTTTATAGTGTCCCACAGGTTTTGGGTTGTTGTGTTTTCATTTTCATTAGTTTCTATGCATATTTTGATTTCTTTTTTGATTTCTTCTGTGATTTGTTGGTTATTCAGAAGTGTGTTGTTCAACCTCCATATGCTGGAATTTTTAATAGTTTTTCTCCTGTAATTGAGATCTAATCTTAATGCATTATGGTCAGAAAAGATGCTTGGAATGATTTCGATTTTTTTGAATTTATCAAGTTTAGATTTATGGCCCAGGATGTGATCTATCCTGGAGAAGGTTCCGTGAGCACTTGAAAAAAAGGTGAAATTCATTGTTTTGGGGTGAAATGTCCTATAGATATCAATTAGGTCTAACTGATCTAATGTATCATTCAAAGTTTGCGTTTCTTTGTTAATTTTCTGTTTAGTTGATCTGTCCTTAGGTGTGAGTGGGGTATTAAAGTCTCCCACTATTATTGTGTTATTGTTGATTTCCCCTTTCATACTTGTTAGCATTTGTCTCACATATTGCGGTGCTCCTATATTGGGTGCATATATATTTATAATTGTTATATCTTTTTCTTGGATTGATCCTTTGATCATTATGTAGTGGCCTTCTTTGTCTCTTTTCACAGCCTTTGTTTTAAAGTCTATTTTATCGGATATGAGTATTGCCACTCCTGCTTTCTTTTGGTCTCTACTTGCATGGTATATCTTTTTCCAGCCCTTCACTTTCAGTCTGTATGTGTCCCTTGTTTTGAGGTGGGTCTCTTGTAAGCAGCATATAGAGGGGTCTTGTTTTTGTATCCATTCGGCCAATCTTTGCCTTTTGGTTGGGGCGTTCAACCCATTTACGTTTAAGGTAATTATTGATAAGTATGATCCCGTTACCATTTACTTTATTTTTGGGGTTTGGGTTTATACACCCTTTTCGTGTTTCCTGTCTAGAGAATATCCTTTAGAATTTGTTGGAGAGCTGGTTTGGTGGTGCTGAATTCTCTCAGCTTTTGCTTGTCTGTAACGCTTTTGATTTCTCCTTCATATTTGAATGAGATCCTTACTGGGTACAGTAATCTGGGCTGTAGGTTATTGTCTTTCATCACTTTAAGTATGTCTTGCCATTCCCTCCTGGCCTGAAGAGTTTCTATTGAAAGATCAGCTGTTATCCTTATGGGAATCCCCTTGTGTGTTATTTGTTGTTTTTCCCTTGCTGCTTTTAATATTTGTTCTTTGTGTTTGATCTTTGTCCATTTGATTAATATGTGTCTTGGGGTGTTTCACCTTGGGTTTATCCTATTTGGAACTCTCTGTGTTTCTTGGACTTGGGTGATTATTTCCTTCCCCATTTTAGGGAAGTTTTCAACTATTATCTCCTCAAGGATTTTCTCATGATCTTTCTTTTTGTCTTCTTCTTCTGGGACTCCTATAATTCGAATGTTGGAGCGTTTCATATTGTCCTGGAGGTCTCTGAGATTGTCCTCGTTTCTTTTAATTCGTTTTTCTTGTTTCCTCTCTGATTCATTTATTTCTACCATTCTATCTTCTATTTCACTAATCCTATCTTCTGCCTCCGTTATTCTACTATTTGTTGCCTCCAGAGTGTTTCTGATCTCATTTATTGTGTTATTCATTATATTTTGACTCTTTTTTATTTCTTCTAGGTCCTTGTTAAACCTTTCTTGCATCTTCTCAATCCTTGTCTCTAGGCTATTTATCTGCGATTCCATTTTGATTTCAAGATTTTGGATCATTTTCACTATCAATATTCGGAATTCCTTCTCAGGTAGATTCCCTACTTCTTCCTCTTTTGTTTGGTTTGGTGGGCAACTCTCCTGTTCCTTTACCTGCTGAGTATTCCTCTGTCTCTTCATCTTGGTTATATTGCTGCGTTTGGGGTGGCCTTTTTATATTCTGGTAATTTGTGGAGTTCTCTTTATTATGGAGCTTCCTCACTGTGGGTGGGGTTCTATCAGTGGCTTGTCAAGGTTTCCTGGTTAGGGAGGCTTGTGTTGGAGTTCTGGTGGGTGGAGCTGGGTTTCTTCTCTCTGGAGTGCAGTGGAGTGACCAGTAATGGGTTATGAGACATCAAAGGTATTGGAATAATTTTGAGCTGCCTGTATATTGAAGCTCAGGGGAGTGTTCCTGTGTTGCTGGAGAATTTGAGTGGTATGTCTTGTTTTGGAACTTGTTGGCCCTTGGGTGGAGCTTGGTTTCAGTGTAGGTATGAAGGCATTTGATGAGCTCCTATTGCTTAATGTTCCCTGAATTCAAGAGTTCTCTAATGTTTTCAGGCTTTGGATTTAAGCCTCCTGCTTCTGGTTTTCAGTTTTATTTTTACAGTAGCCTCTAGACTTCTCCATCTATACAGCACCGATGATAAAACATCTAGGTTAAAGATGAAAAGTTTCTCCACATTGAGGGACACTCAGAGAGCTTCACTGAGTTACAAGGAGAAGAGAAGATGGAGGGGGTAGTTAGAGGTAACTGGAATGAGATGCCGTGAGATCAAGAGAGGAGAGAGCAAGCTAGCCAGTAGTCACTTCCTTATGTGCGCTCTATAGTCTGGACCACTCAGAGGTATTTATGGAGTTATACGGGGAAGAGGAGAGGGAGGAAGTATACAGAGGTGGCCAGGAGGATAAGAGAGAGGAATGAGAAGGAGACAGACAAATCCTGCCAGTAACCAGTTCCTTAGGTGTTGTCCACCGTCTGGAACACACAGAGATTCACAGAGTTGGATAGAGAAGAGATGGGGGAGAAAAGAGATAGAGGCCACCTGGTGGAGAAAAAGGAGAGTCCAAAGGAGGAGAGAGTGGTCAAGCCAGTAATCTCGCTCTCAGGTAAACTTGGGTAGTGAAGTTTGGGTTTTTAAATGTACAAAATTGACAACAAAAACCTAAGAGCAAAGATTAAAAATCTAGAGTAGAGGTTGGATTTTTAAAATACAATATTAAAGAAAAGAAGCAGAAGGAAAAAGGAAGAAAGAAAAAAAAAATAAACCAAGAATTATTAAAAAAAAAAAAACCACCAACCATCCAAAGACTATACATGGTGTTTGCCTTAAAAAATAAAAAAAATTTTTTTAAAACTCTTTTTTTTTAAATAGTAATAGTAGGTTATAGAAATAAAAATTAGAGGAGAAATAGAAGACAACAATTTTTAAAAAGTTAGAAAAAAAACAAACAAAACAAACAAACAAACAAAAAAAAAGGAATGATTTTAAAAATAGTAAAAATATATGTAGCCCTTCTCTGATGTTGTGGGCCATGTGGGATCACTTCCAAGGTGGTTCCCTCTGTTTAACTTCTTCTGTTTGCTGGCTTTTTAGGCTCACTAGTTCAGTCGCGCTGTGGGGAGGGGGGATGCTGCAAACAAATAGCACTGTCGTGTGCACGCAGTATCTCTGCCCCGCTTGACCTGTCCTTTCTCGCGGCGCACAAACCGCTCCGGCTCTACGATGCTCAGCCGGGAACCGTCTGGGGCCAGCCCTAGGCTGCGTGCACTTCCCCGGTCCAAGCCGCTCAGGTTCGGTGCTCAGGCAGCCCTCAGAGGCACAAGTTCGGCTGGGACTGCGCTTTGTGCCCTTCCCAGGTCCGAGTAGCTCAGGAGTTTGGCGAGTGCGATCGCCGCGGCTTGTCACCTTTTCTGCCACTGCTGCTCAGCTTTCTGGGTGGACCGCTGGCGCCCCCCATGAGGCAGATTGTGACTGTCCAGCACCCCCAGAAGTCTTCGCAAAGGAGCCTGCTTGCAGTTAGGTAAGTAAAGTCTCTCCAGGTCTGCAATTGCCCCTTTCCAGTCCTTACGGCTCTGGCTGCCTGTCCCTGGCGGGGGATGGTCTGCAGCCGGCTTTTCCCGTTCGGTCCTTTGTTCTGTGCTCGGTCCTGGCGGTGTCTTATGTTCGAGTTTATCGCGTGGTAGCTATCCCACAGTCTGGTTTGCTAGCCCAAGTTAGATCGTTCTGGTTGCGCGTGGGGCGTTCCTGCCCAATTCTTACAAAGCTCTGCAGCCCGCGCCTCCCGCGCGTCCCTGCCCTGCCCCCACTTCCCAGTGGCGGATGCAGGCGTCTGTGCTGCTTTTCCGCTGGGGGAGTTACTGTTGGGCTTGTAATCTCTTGGTTTTAATTATTTATTTATTTTTCCCTTCCTGTTATGTTGCCCTCTGTGTTTCCAAGGCTCGCCACAGACTCGGCAGGGAGGGTGTTTCCTGGTGTTTGGAAACCTCTCTTCTTAAAATTCCCTTCCCGGGACGGGCTTCCCTTCCCGGGACGGACCTCCCTCTCCACCTCCTTTGTCTCCTTTTTCGCCTTTTATATTTTTTCCTACCTGTTTTTGAAGACAATGGTCTGCTTTTCTGGTTGCCTGATGTCCTCTGCCAGCCTACAGAAGTTGTTTTGTGGAGCTTGCTCTGCGTTGAAATGTTCTTTTGAGGAATTTGTGAGGGAGAAAGTGGTCTTCCCGTCCTATTCCTCCGCCATCTTTTCCTGCATCTCTCTATTCTGTTTTTAATAAACTTTAATAGGCATCATCACTTGAAAAGTTGGCCCTTGACTGAGCACTCATAAAAAGTTTTGGTTCCTGTCTTGGAAGACAGAGCTGCCATGCTCCAGTTGTAATAAGGGTGTGGCTTTATGACCCTCCTGCCTTTAAACCTGAAAACGCCCTGGGAAAACAATCCACCTCCTTGCAAACATTGTGGAGCTTCATACCACCCTTCTGCTTATTTATTCAGTATCCAGAATGAGGATGAGATACTCGTGGATTTTCTGGATTCTGTTTTTATTTTATTTCATTTCTAACACGTGTATGGCTTTGCTCCTTTCAGGATTCATAGAAAACGCAATGCCCTTCTTTCTTCACTCTTCAGCAGGAGCTCAGAAGAAAACAGAACACCGTGAAAGTCTTAACACCCTGGATTCCTGAGGATGTGTTACCCTCTTTTCATTCACATTCTAACAAGAGGGGGTAAAGGGCTATGACGTGAGTAGGAAACACGGATCTAGAAACAGAAATCTGGTACATTTTCCAAGGCTTCACGCAGTTACTGCCCTCACCATAAAACCTTCTTAGATCTCCCCTCGGCAACCTCAGCACTCTTTTTTGCACTTTCATAACCAACTCATTTGCTCTTAACCCACCAACAAAAGAGCAAGGCCATGCCTGGTAGAGAAGGTTTTGGTTTCACTGGGTCCTACAATCCCAGTTTGTAATACCTGTTGCCTTGAGTTCAGGAGATATTTTTAAGGAAAACCTCAGGCCCCTGAGAGAGATTTTTAAGGTAAACCTCAGACCCCTGAGTTCCAGATCGGCCTCCAATATTGACTTCAGGTATGGTTTTTCCTCCTATATCCAGAGACATGAAAACCTCTGTGTAGAAATTCTAGTCCATGTCCAAGGTTCAAGGCGTTAAACAGGCTTTCACCATATTAGCAGGTTACAGGGTATATATTCAAGTACACAAGTGTATTGTGAGATTCATCATGAAACATCCTTAACAAAGTGTTCGCTAAGTAATACCCAGTGCAAGACACCAACATTCTCTCTGCCTCGGTGTTTCTCCTCTAGAAAACAGGAATAATAAGAACATGATAAGGATGAAATGTGAATAGCATTTCCCCAAACGAACCAGCTACTCAGTGACGTCAAACTATCGTCATCAACAGTCTGAAAAAAATTTCTCAGAAGTCACTTAGGGCAATGTGCAGAAACAGAAATTCTAAATGTAGTGACATTTTGCTAGAGAGGATGTTTTCAGCAAAAAAAAAAAAAATGGGGAATGTTTGTGGCAACTGTGAGTGCTGGTGAGTATTTTAAACTGTTGAGTATTTAGTAATCGTTTTTTAGGGTTATTATGGTTGTGGATTAGTAGAAGGACCCTAAGTGTTTCAGTAAAGGGCACAGAGACGTCAGCACCACATTTTGTAATTACTAGAAGTACTAATATTTTGCAGAATCTTCAAAGAGGCTCTGAAGAGTTACTTATAACTTTGGCCAGGCTTGTTTTATTTTCCTACCAATACTTCCAAACAGAAGATACACTCTTGCTCACTGTAATCCAAGGAGTCATTGTGAGTACAGCTATAAAGCCAAAGTTCATGTCTCGGACTTGGATAACTAAGTAAATTTCTCATCACTCAGGTCTTTTTTCTTTTCTGGCTATGCCTTATGGCGTGTGTGATCTTAGTTCCCCAACCAAGGTTCAAACCCGGACCCCCTGCAGTGGAAGTGTGGAGTCTTAGCCACTGGGCCACCAGGGAAGGCCCCTCATCGATCAGTTCCATATGTTAAATATTGTAGCCCTCATTATGCTCTGAAGTGTCACAGCTCACTAGGTTTTTGGAGTGGTAGCAGAAACATATTTGAAAAGGAGAGAAATCTTCACGTGTGTGTGTGTGTGTGTGTGAGAATCTGAATTTTATTCTTCTTTGTACTCTAAATGATGACCGTAGCCATGAAATTAAAAGATGCTTCTCCTTGGGAAGGAAAGCTATGACAAACCTAGACAATTATATTAAAAAGCAGAGACATCATTTTGCCAACAAAGGTCTGTATAGTCAAAGCTACAGGTTTTCCAGTAGCCACGTACAGATGTGACAGTTGGACCATAAGGAAGGCTGAGCACCAAAGAACTGATGCGTTTGGACTATGGTGTTGGAGTAGACTCTTGAGAGTCCTTTGGACTACAAGGAGATCAAACCAGTCCATCCTACAGGAGATCAACCCTTTTGGAAATCAAGTCCCATTTTATAGTAGGGGCAAAAATACTACCTATTTCACACGGCTGTCATGAGTATGAAGTGACACAATGCACGTTGAGAGGTTGGGAGTGTGCTTAGCACCCAATTAGAACTCAGATATTAGTTTTGTCATTAACTGGTTACCTATCCCTATGTGATGTACCACTTTCCCTATGCCTCAGTTTCCCCTTGTCTAAAACAGGTATAATAAGATTATTATCAGAATAAAGGGAATTCCAAGGGGGTACAGTGAATCTGCCTGCAATGCAGGAGACCCTGGTTCAGTCTCTGGGTGTGGAAGATCCCCTGGAGTAGGAAATGGCAACCCACTCCAGTATTCTTGCCTGGGAAATTCCATGTTCAGAGAAGCCTGGCGGGCTACAGTCTCTGGCGTCCAAAAGAGTCAAATAAGACTGACCACACTGCCCACAAAGCAACCAAAGTGAAATGAGATGGTGGGTGAGGAGCCGTTCAGATCAGTGCCTGGGTAAGGAGGCCCTCCCTTGCTTACTCATAAGACAGAATGCAGGCCAAGTGTCCCAAGTTTAATGGTCACTAGTCAAGAAACACCACACACTTTGAAGTAGCCAGAGGGAACTGATGCTCAAAGAGAAGGTAAGGCCTGGAGTGGAAGCCAGCTTTATTTATTGTCAAGGCCAGCACATTCATCAACTCTCCTCATTAAAATTTGCCAATTAATGAGCAGTAGCATACCCCTTAGCAAAGGTCAGTGGCAACCTAAGCAAACTTATCAAAAATTCAAAGAGGTGCAGAGTTTGGGAAAAGTTCATTCTTTCCTTAATTAACGGATCTAATTACAATCCTGACATAACAAAATGCAAAATGCGCTCTTCAAAAGACACCAAGTCAAAGGTTTAACAGCCCAGATAACCTTCTCCTTTGGTTCCGGCTGACCCAAATGTAGGAGAGGGAGGGAGAAGGGAATCTCAGCACACAGTCAACAGGGTTGATGAAACGCCTTTTTAAGAAATTAAAGCTTAGTAGCATATCAGAATCCCAGAGCAACAAAGGAATTGAAAAGGAATAAACATGCTCCCACATCCCACGATCTGGGTGAACATAGAGTCAAGGCTTTCACTAATCTCCCTTCTTAGCAGACGTCAAAGTATTTATCTGGTGACCTTTCCTGACTAATTATGAATACCACTTTAGCATCCTAAAAAGTCTGGGCCTGTAATTGTTGCCTCACTTAGATAAAATCTAAGATACACTAAGACAGAATGGACATGCTGCGCCTAAATTGTTTCTAAAATAGCAGGTCCAGAATTTCAAACCAAGTATCACTAACCAAAAGCCTTTGAGAAAAGGCAGTCTGACCTCCAGCTCATCTATTCAGAGAACCACTGTCTTGAGAAGGCAAGCTTGGTCTGTCTCATGACACGGAACCAGCATCATAGGAGACTTCAAAAGCCCTGGCAACTTCAAGTGCTGGTTCTTTACATGAAAATGAACAGATAGGAATCATGAAGTCTCGGTGCTTCTCACTAGTTTCAAGGTGTTCAGAACTTTTAGACAGCAAGGGGGTTTCCCATTCAGGAGTTCCTAGGTGAGAAGCACACTTGTGGATTAGAATAAACATATTACAGGCTCTGGGGGCTCAGCTGGTAAAGAATTCACCTGCAATGCAGGAGACCTGGGTTCGATCCTGGGTTGGGAAGATCCCCTGGAAAACGGAATGGCTACCCACTCCAGTATTCTTGCCTAGAGAATCCCATGGACAGAGGAGTCTGGAGGGCTACAGTCCATGTGGTCACAAAGAGCCAGATACAACTGAGTGACTAACACTTTCACTTTCAAAACAGTATTTATCTGGAAGAGGGAACTGATGCTCCAAGAGAAGAAATGTCTCACCTCAGACCAAACACATGGGTAATAACCAGTAAAGAACCCTGAAATCCACCCTCAGCAGGGTCAGGTGTGGAAGTTCTACCCACTGAATCATTTCTTTATTCAACAAACATCTGTTGAGCATCTTTCACATGTCAGGCCCTGTTTAGTCACCAGGATGAGGTTGAATGTCCAAAGCAGATATGTCCAACCCCTCGTGGGGCTAGTATTCTAGTGAAGGAAGATAGACAATAAAGCGACAAATAAATAAGCAAGAAAATGCATCTAGGGAATTCCTGGGAAGTCCAGTTGTTAGGATTCGGCTAGGTTCAACCCACTGCCAAGGCCTGGCTTCAATCCCTAGTCGGGAAACTAAGATCCCATAAGCTGCACGAAAAGAAGGAAGCAAGGAAAGAAAGAAATGCATCCAGTATCAGTGCTTATAGAGAATGAAAACAGAGGGACGTGAGAATGACTGGGTGGCCATTATATTTGGAAGGACCCGAGACGCTCTCCCTGAGAAGTCACACTTCAGCTGAGACTTGAAGGACGCACACTGCCGCCTATGTAGAGACCAGAGAGGAACACATACAGCAGGAGAGAAAAGCTCATGCCAAGGCCCAAGGCTGCTTAACAACGCCAAGAAGACCAAGGCATCCAGAACCAAGAGAGGAAGGAGAGGAGCATACAGCGAGGCAGGGGCGGCAGGCCACGAGCAGATGCCGCAGGTCTGTGCACCCAGGACGGGGCAGACGGCTCTACTACAAGGGCAATAGAAGCCACTGGAGGGTTTTAAGCAGAGACTGTGCGTGTGCTCAGTCGTGTCTGACTCTTTGTGACCCCACGGACTGTAGCCACCAGGCTCCTCTGTCCATTGGATTCTCCAGGCATGAATACTGGAGTGGGCTGCCCTTTCCTTCTCCAGAGGATCTTCCTGACCAAGGGATCGAACCTGCGCCTCCTGCATCTCCTGCTTTGGCAGGTGGATTCTTTGCTGCTGAGCCACCTAGGAGTCCTGGGAAATACAAGCTGAAGAGTGATCTGAATTCTCCTTAAAAGATCATCCTGGCATATATGTAGAGTCCAGAGTCCTGCAAGAAAGCCTAGTAAGAAAGCTGTAACAGGCAACCAGGTGAGAGAGGAGACTGAAGGTAGAGATGGAGAGTGAACAGAACTCATATATCAACTGATTAGATGTGGGAGACGGTGAGAAACGAGAGGAGGGAAGCATCATTGCTGGGTGTGAGGTTTGGGCAATCAGATAAGTGGTGGTGGCTGATATTGAGAAGAGGGAAAAAGGCCACGGGAAAGAATCAAGCGTGAAGGTTAGCAATAGCTGTTTCTGGTCAAACTTGAGATGCCTACTAGACATCACTATGTGATACCAGCTAGATAATTCAAAATAGAAATCTACAAATCTGGGGTTCTGGGAGGACGTTGAGAATTGAGGCATCCAGCAGACAGTTATCTTCCTTGGTGGTGGTTTCCCGGCTACCTCGAGTCGGACGGACTCTTTGAGACCCCATGACTGCCAGGCTCCTGTGTCCATTGGGATTTCCCAAGCAAGAATACTGGAATGGATTGCCACTTCCTTCTCCAGGGGATCTTCCTCACCCCAGGGATCAAACCTGGGTCTCCTGCATTGCAGGCGGATTCTTTATCAACTGAGCCACTGAGGAAGAGTTCCCACTTAAAGTCTTGGCCTGGATGAGGTCACCCAAGCAAAGGGAAAAATTTCCCAAAGGAGCAATCCACCCCACTACTTTCCAGGAGAGCTCTGGGCTTTTTGCTCACGCACAGCAGTTCTGTGACGACACTTGAAAACAAGAGGGAAGGCAGCGGCTCTCAGCGCCCTTGGACGCATTGTGTTTGGAGTGGGAGCCTCTTCTTCCCGGCAATCAAAAGACCCTTGCAAGTGAGATGCGAAGAGGGTGCACGGCCTGTGATGTGCCGCCGAGAGAACCCTGGTCCCTAACTCAAGTCTTTCGTAAAGAAAAAGAAAAAAAAATCAATCCGCTTCCACACCAAACTATGGAGTTTTACTTACTGAGCATATAAAGGGGGGCGAAGCTAACAGCCGCCGCAATCACAGGCAGCCTTCCCTGAGAACTCGGTGTGAGGCTGCCCCCTTGTGCTCACTAGTGGGTATGACCCGCGAGGCGATCCAAAATCAGCTTAAAACCAGGCTGCCTCACACGAAGCCGCCTTTATTTCCTCTTAAATTTTTTGTTTTCTTTTTTTAAGCTTTTATTTATTTAGTTAGTTGAACTATAGTTTCTATACAATGCTATATGTCACAGGTGTACAATATAATAATTCACAATTTTTAAATATACTCCATTTATATACTCCAATATACTCCATTTATAGTTATTATAAATATTGGCTATATTCCCCATGTTGTACAATATATCCTTGCAACTTATTTTGAGCCTAATAGTTTGTACCTCCTCATCCCCTACCCCTTTATCGCCCTTCCCCTCCTTCCTCTCCCCACTGGTAACCTACCAGTTTGTTCTGCTTCATGTTACATTCACTAGTCCACTGTATTTTTTAGATTCCACATATAAGTGATGTCAGATACTGCAGTGGTCATTATAAAGGAAACATGCCCAAATACCAAATACTCCACTACCCTCAGAATGAAGCCCTGTAGCAAGTCAAGGTCCCTACGGCCAGGACACCAGCTTATCTTTAGCTCCACACGCAGCCCACCCCTGCTCACATCTCAGCATACCCTCCTCCATGAGCTCCATGAGCTGGCCCAGCCTCCCCACATCCTCCTCAAACCCTTCCCGGCTTTCAGACCTCTGCCTGGAAACATCCAAGCTCACGCTGGGAAACCTGCTCTGGGCATCGAGGGTGGGCGCTCCCCTGACATATTTCTCTCTTCACAGTCTTTGCCATGCCTTCTTATAACTGTTGCACATTGTCTGTCTCCCCTTGAGAATGTAAGCTCTACTTCCTAGAAATAAGCACCACTTCCTTGAGATCAATATCATGCATCCCAGTCACAGGGACATAGATAGGAAATAAGAAAGCTCCATGTGACATTAACTACCCAAACATTGAAACACATCTTTCTGGGACTTCCCTGGTGTTTTGGCAAAATCCCTGGTTAAGATTCTGAGCTTCCACTGCAGGAGGCCTGGGTTTCATTCCTGTTCAGGGAACTAAGATCCTGCAAGCTGTGGCCAAAAAAAAAAAAATTTAATAAAAACACATCTTTCTCTGTCTGTCATACAAGGTATGACTCTCAAGCAAAGATACTGGTGGCTTTACTGATTCAGATACCCAGTGGTCCTTTAGGGTACCCTAAGGAGTATGACCTTGATGTGACATACGGGCCTGATTCACTCGTATCTAGACTGGATTTGCCTGAAACAAGTTGAGTGCAGATGACGGCAGAAGCAGGAATGTGGAAGAGTGGAAATAAAACAGAGGAGGAGGAATGGGTCACTGTGCTATTTGCTTGTGGCTCAAATAGAGCTCAGTGATACCACAACTCCAAGAACCCAGTGGAAAGCACTTCAGGGTTGTCCTTAAGAAGGACAGGAATAGGGTGCATTAGTCAACCAACTCTCCTTTTCCACTGGCGAAGGACTGCTCCCTTGCATCTCGGGGCTGTCCAGATAAGAACCTGACTGTCCTTCCATGGTTTTAGAAAACCTCCTGGGACAGAAAACCAGAAAGAGACGAGGGCACACATGCCTAAAGAAGGATGAGGATGGGAAACTTTCCCACCTCAGCAGAGCTGAAAAAGATGAGTGGAGGGGGTGTGGCCTCAGATGCCAGGCGTCTAGGTCTCACCCTGAATGGTTTAGAGAACACCCTGAATGTTCTGTGGAGCACAGGGTACCACACTTGCCAGTTGCTAGCTGTGTGTGATTCGGCAAACCGCTCTCTCTGAATCTTAACTTCTTCATCCACAAAGTAATTATTAACAGTAACTATAATTAAGGGCTCTTTAAATAACAAATTGTTAACATATGAGAGGTGCCTGGTGCAAGGAGAAAAAGAAATTAAGTTGCTACAGTATTGTTAATAAAATAATAATTAAAAGAGTACTGTCTCATTTGCTCATGGTTTCACACCTGTTGACTCCATTTTGGTCTTGTTCTTATGTAGTAGCTGCTGCTGCTGCTAAGTCCCTTCAGTCGTGTCCGACTCTGTGCGACCCCATAGACGGCAGCCTACCAGGCTCCCCCGTCCCTGGGCTTCTCCAGGCAAGAACACTGGTAGCTTCTGTTTATTCAGAAGTATGCTAGCTGGCTTGGCTTCTTTTCGTTCTTCCTTCTTCCTTCCTAATAAATATTTATTGAATCTTAACTGTGCTTCAGACACAGTACTCACCTAAACTCTGCTTTGTCCTGAGACCATATTCAAGCATTCTTATCTGAAGTACTAGAAATTCACTGTATATGTAAATACTGCCCACAACCACATAACACACCATGCAAATATTTAAAGTCTTTCCAGGTCACCCTGGAAATGCAACAAACAGACCAGAACTTCCATCGAAATGAGCACTGTTCTACTGATTGACTCCACTTATACAAGGTACCTAGAATAGTCTAATTTATAGAATCGGTAGGGGGGTGGGGACTTAGTTTTTAATGAGGACAGAATTTCAGTTTAGGAAGGTAAAAAATTCAGGAGATGGATAACGGTACAAGTTGAACAATATTGTGAAGGTACTTAGTGCCGATCAATTGTACAGTTTAATATAGCTAAAAGAGCATGTTTTATATTAAGTGACTTTTACCACAATCAAAACAGTTTTCATCGAAAAAATAAGTCAATATTAAGTTAAATAAATAAATAAGCATTGTTCGTCTTAGTGACCTTGCAAAATTTCGCAATCTGCCTCTCTCCCTCCTTCACCCCACTCACGCACTCAGGGAACGATACAGAGTTGACATATTATTTTTAACGTATTTCAAAACAAAAACTATTTTTGCTTGATTTGCAGGAAAATGCAACAACACAAACAGAGGCGTACATAACACTAGAGACCACATCTCACTAATCTTTGGCCACTCCGACTCCATACCTCCCTAGTAACCTTCACTTTGTAAGTCAACTGTGTTAGCCACTATTTTCATCCACTGATCAAATATTCTAAGCACCTACTATAAGCTAATTGATGTGTTAAGAACTGAAAAAGGACACGAAGGTAATTAAAATATGATTTATGATCTCGAGATTGCTATGGACTAACAGGGAAGTTAATATTAAATGCCTCTTCGAAAAGATCTTAGGAGAATTTTATGGATGAAGTTGAACTGAAAGGTGGGTACAATTTCAATAGACAAAAATGTGAAAGAAAGAATACCTGACTAGCAGCAGAAACAGCACCAGCAAAAGCACCTTGTCAGGGGAGACACACACATCCTAAAATGAGAGTGTGCAGTAGGATGAGAACTTACAGTATTTTTTAATATTTATGTGCCTGCTTTGGGTCTTAGTTGCCCCGCAGCATATGGGATCTTAGTTTCCCAACCAGGGATCTTAAATTTACATCACCTGCATTGGAAGATGGATTCTTAACCATTGGACCACCAGGGCAGTCCCTAAAGTTTAGAATATTGATCGGAAGAATATGCTAGAAAGAAAGCTTTCAGTTCAGTTCAGTTCAGTTCAGTCACTCAGTCGTGTCCAACTCTTTGTGACCCCATGAATCGCAGCACACCAGGCCTCCCTGTCCATCACCAACTCCCAAGTTCACTCAGACTCACGTCCATCGAGTCAGTGACACCATCCAGCCATCTCATCCTCGGTCGCCCCCTTCTCCTCCTGCCCCCAATCCCTCCCAGCATCAGAGTCTTTTCCAATGAGTCAACTCTTCGCATGAGGTGGCCAAAGTACTGGAGTTTCAACTTCAGCATCATTCCTTCCAAAGAAATCCCAGGGCTGATCTCCTTCAGAATGGACTGGTTGGATCTCCTTGCAGTCCAAGGGACTCTCAACAGTCTTCTCCAACACCACAGTTCAAAAGCATCAATTCTTCTGTGCTCAGCCTTCTTCACAGTCCAACTCTCACATCCATACATGACTACTGGAAAAACCATAGCCTTGACTAGACGGACATTTGTTAGCAAAGTAATGTCTCTGCTTTTGAATATGCTATCTAGGTTGGTCATAACTTTTCTTCCAAGGAGTAAGCGTCTTTCAATTTCATGGCTGCAGTCACCATCTGCAGTGATTTTGGAGCCAAAAAAAATAAAGTCTGACACTGTTTCCACTGTTTCTCCATCTATTTCCCATGAAGTGATGGGACCAGATGCCATGATCTTCATTTTCTGAATGTTGAGCTTTAAGCCAACGTTTTTAACTCTCCATTTTCACTTTCATCAAGAGGCTTTTTAGTTCCTCTCTACTTTCTGCCATAAGGGTGGTGTCATCTGCGTATCTGAGGTTATTGATATTTCTCCTGGCAATCTTGATTCCAGCTTGTGCTTCTTCCAGCCCAGCGTTTCTCATGATGTACTCTGCATAGAAGTTAAATAAGCAGGGTGACAATATACAGCCTTGACGTACTCCTTTTCCTATTTGGAACCAGTCTATTGTTTCATGTCCAGTTCTAACTGTTGCTTCCTGACCTGCATATAGGTTTCTCAAGAGGCAGGTCAGGTGGTCTGGTATTCCCATCTCTTTCAGAATTTTCCACAGTTTAGACCAATTAAATAATTAACTCATATGATGGGATCTGCTTAACATTGAATGCAATTTACGAGAGCACTGTGGAAGCAAGACTTATTTACACTTCAGAATTTACCAGTGGAAGGCTGTATTTAACTTTGTCATAGAGGGGACAGTGATTTCTATCATTTAGACCAAGCTCATGAAGACAGCTATCCAGACATTACCCATCATATGTGAATTTCTATTCATGAAATGCAGTCTACAGATTAAATAATATCTTGCACACAATTTTAAGCTCTATATGAAATTTTAATCACCAAAACAATTCATTTAACAGTGGTAAATAATTTTTCTCACTCAGTAGAGAATATAGATACCACCACCATCCTAGCACTGAAAAGATCTAGAGGAGGCCACATAGAAAACACAGTCATCTCAGACTCTGAGATCAGGGTAACTGATGCAATCAAATCAATACATCGAAGTTCCTCTTTTTTTTTTCCAACTTTTAACAATAACCACTGTTTTTCAGGGGACTTCCCTGGTGGCTCAGAGGTTAAAGTGTCTGCCTGCAATGCAGGAGACCCGGGTTCAATCCCTGGGTCAGGAAGATCCCCTGGAGAAGGAAATGGCAACCCACTCCAGTACTCTTGCCTGGAGAATCCCATGGATGGAGGAGCCTGGTAGGCTACAGTCCACAGGGTCGCAAAGAGTCAGACACGACTGAGCGACTTCACTTTCACTTTCACTTTCCCTGGTGCTCAGATGGTAAAGAATTTGCCTGCAATGCAGGAGACCCAGGCTCCATCCCTGGGTCAGGAAGATCCCTTGAAGAAGGGAAAGGCTAGCCACTCCAGTATTCTTGCCTGGAGAATTCCATGGACAGAGGAGCCTGGTGGGCAACAGTCCAGGGGGTTGAAAAGAGCTGGACACAACTAACAGACTAGCACTTTTTTTCACCATTTGTCAGATGCTGCTCTTTGAGAATGGATGAGATGAGTATGGATTGGAAACTGAGGGTCAGTTAGGTGACCACAGCAGGGATTTAGGTGAGAGAGACTGAATGTCTGAAGATGATACCAGAAGGAGTAAAGAAGAGGAAGGAGAGGGTTTCAGTGGGGGTCCAGTGGTTAAGACTTCACACTCCCACTGCAGGCGGAGCTGTTCAATCCCTGGTTGGGGAACTTACGATCCCTGCAGCCAAAATTTTTTGAAAAAGAGGAAGCAGATGTGACAGATGATGTATTAGTAAAATTCTTAAAAGGACTAGCTGAACAAGGTCAACTGAATGTGGAAATGAGGCATAAAATGAGAATACCTCCTGTTTCTGCCTTGGACAAGTGGGTGAACTGTGATGCCTTTTTCTGCACGTGTTTCCATGCCAGTGTACGTCGGAAGGTGTGAGTTCGGTAGGTGAGGAGTTCAGTTTTCTTGAATTGAGGAGTACTTGTAATATTCAAGAGAGGCTATTTAGTACAACTGACCAACAACCTGCCCTACCAACAGCTGTGCTATTTGGAGATTCAAGCAGGACCTTTATATCTCCTGAAAGAAAAGAGTTTGAATTTTTTTAAAAAGGGGCGGGGAGCGGGTGGAGAGAGTTGTTTTCCTCCGTAAGTCTGAGCAAAAAGCTCTCAGTTAACTCACTGAAGGTTTTACTACTAATACTTAGGTCCTCAAGAGTAGGCACTCTGTCTTATTCACCCATGTGTCATTAGAACCTAGAATTGCACATGGCCCAAAGAAGACATTCAGGAAAGACTTGTTGAATCAACTAACTAATTAATGTTACAGCAATAAATCTCTGGCCTGTTCTAAACAGTCTCTAAGGAGTCTCTGGGACTACTGGATAGGAATCCAAGCCTATGCATAGAGTTCCTTGGGGAAAAGGAAGGATGAGCTAGAAAAATGATTGTTTCAACTTCCAGGAAGTAGGGACACCTTCAGAATACAGCCAGTGGCTTCCTCCCACACACATCATTTTATTTCCCACACTGAGTCTCGGACCAGAGATGAACACATGTTTTGAAAAGAGAAGGGAGGGAAGGAAAGGGAGGAAAAACTGTCATCGCTCCCACTGGCTTTTAATTTTATTGGCTCCAGACATTCATGGAATCTGATTTTGTAGTCTTCTGATGCTCTTGCACCCTTCTCTGCTTTAGTTTAGCCAAGCTTGAAGAGTATTTACTCGACAACCTACAGTATAGCCCAGGGAGCTCTGCACAAGGTTATGCGGCAGCCTGGATGGGAGGGGAGGCTGAGGGAGAAAGGATACACGTGTAGGTATGACCAGGCCACTCTGCTGCGCACCTGAAACCATCAGAACATTGTTAGTCGGCCATACTCCAATACAAAATAAAAAGGGTTTTTTTATTTTTAAAAAATTTAAGAGTATTTACTCCTTGAAACTAAATGGTTATTGAATTTAGCTCATCCTGGACACTCAGATCTAATGAAAACAAAGGAAGAATGGAAGGAAGCAAGAACAGAAAGAAAGTTCTTTACAAAGACGGGCTTTCAGGGACCTCCTAGTGGTCTAGTGGTTAGGACTCTAAGCTTCCAGTGCAGGGAGTATGGGTTCAAACCCTGGTCATGGAACTTAGATTCTGCAGATCCTACATGCCATGTAGCGTGGCAAAAAAAAAAAACAACAACAACAACAAAAAGAAAAAAGACTGGCTTTCATTCATGGAACTTTATAAGCCCAATAAATGTGGCTTTTTTTTTCCAAAGCACTCAATTATTCCATAGGGAAGCTTACTTGGTCCCTAACCCAAATCAGCAGCAACATTTAAAACAAAAAAAGCACAGAAGGCCCAAATTCGGGGTCAATGACATCTGTTCCCAAAGGGTGACCTAATTGTGGGGAACTGAACCTGATATGAGAAAAGGTGAAAAGAAGCTGGGCTGGCTACTAAATCCTGGTCACAGCCTGTTGGTATATGAGGAAAATAAAAGACAGACTTAGGAGAGAGGGAAAGTCCAGTTCAGTTAAGTCACTCAGCTGTGTCCGACTCTTTGCAACCCTATGGACTGCAGCATGCCCTGTCCATCACCAACTCCCACAGTCTACTCAAACTCATGTCCATTGAGTCAGTGATGCCATCCAACCATCTCCTCCTCTGTCATCCCCTTCTCCTCCCAACTTCAATCTTTCCCAGAATCAGGGTCTTTCCAAATGAATCAGTTCTTCACAACAGTGGCCAAAGTTTTGGAGTTTCAGCTTCAGCATCAGTCCTTCTAATGAATATTTAGGACTGATTTCCTTTAGGATGGACTGGTTGGATCTCCTTGCATTCCAAGGGGCTCTCAAGAGTTTTCTCCAACACCACAGTCCAAAAGCATCTATTGTTTGGTGCTCAGCTTTCTTTATAGTCCAACTCTCAAATCCATACATGACTACTGGAAAAACCATAGCCTTGACTAGATGGACCTTTGTTGGCAAAGTAATGTCTCTGCTTTTTAATATGCTGTCTAGGTTGGTCATAATTTTTCTTCCAAGGAGTAAGTGTCTTTTAATTTCATGGCTGCAGTCACCATCTGCAGTGATTTTGGAGCCCAAAAAAACAGTGTGTCACTGTTTTCATTGAAAACTGAATGCGAAGATAGGTTGCTAAGGATTTGAAATGAGCCTGAAAAATGAGCAGATTCATATAGTCCATGGAATAGATGGCTTGGGACACTCTACTAAGACACTGGTATAACATCAGTGGTATCTAAATAGGGGCATTGAAACTCAGTTCCCATAAACTTTTTTCTAGTAAAAACACAGCTTGAAAATTTGAAAAACTTTCACCACCAAAGATGAATTCTCCAAATGCTCTGGAGGAGTTGGAAAATCACTTGCCTCCAGCTGGTTCTTTGCTCTGCTGATGATTTGTATACATGAGAATAAAAGGTTCAGTGTTCCTATTAATTACCTAAAAAATGATTAATGTCCTCTTCCACTATGGAACTGGAGATTCAAGAGGTAGATCGTTTAAATCTCTGTATCACAGATATCAGAAATGAGTATTCTTCCTTGTACACTCAATCATACTTTTGCCCAACTTTCTTTCTGCTACCATTCTATACACTCATATAGCACATTGAGAAGAGATGAAATTCACATTCATCTTGTTTTTGCTCAAATTCCAGAGGTAGACATGGTGAGACACAAACTTTCTAAGTTACTGCATATGTGTGGGTAATCACACCCTTCACTTTACCATTAGAATGTTCCTTTTTCCCAAAACGTTCCCATATTCCTCCCTGAACATTTCACCTAAACTTGCTATATATCCTCAAGATTTTCACAATCTTTTTTTTTTAACATTTATTAATTTATTTATTTGGCTGCATCGGGTCTTAGGTGTGGCACGTGGGATCTTCATTGTACCATGCAGGATCTTTCACTGCGGAGCACAGGTTCTCTAGTTGTGGAGTGCAGGCTCACTAGTTACGGCACAGGGCTTAGTTGCTCCACAGCATGTGGGATCTTAGTTGCCCGACCAGGGATCAAACCCATACCCTCGCATTGGAAGCACAGAGTCTTAACCACTGGACCATCAGGGAAGTCCCAACACAACTTTAAAAAAAATAATAACACTAAGCATAACTTGTCTATTGTGCCTATGGTTTGATCTTAACTTTAATAGCCTCCAGTCTTGCAATTCACCTTTCCATTTATGACCTCTAAACTATAATCTAAATCTGGATTTTCCCTATTTTCATTGCCCCGTGCAAATATCCCACAAGATAAAACATTTCTCTTGGGGGCACTCAACTGTATTACAATTGCCAACATGAAGGGTTCTCTGGAAAGCTCATCTCAGATTATGTCATGCCGAAAAATATTTAAACCAAAAAGGATATTCAATCAGATAATTATTATTTCTCTGCAAATTGTTAATGAGTATCTTTGGGCTCAGGACTTATAACAATCAGCACTTGTGATGACTTAGATGAAGACGTAAAAGGTAGGAACTCAGGTTTGTAAATAACATGAAGATGTAGAGAAAAAAGCTGTTGGGTGAAGCACAATAAGCAACTACCTGTTAGCTACTGTTGGTGGCTCAGACGGTAAAGAACCTGTCTGCAATGCAGGAGACCCAGGTTTGATCCCTAGTTTGGGACGATCCCTTGGAAAAGGAAATGGCTACCCTTGCCAGTATTCTTGCCTGGAGAATTCCATGAACAGAGGAGCCTAGCAGGCTACAGTCTACGGGGTCGAAAAGAGTTGGACACAACTAAGAGACTAACATACTTAAATCACACATTTTATATTTTATCATAAAATATCCCTATAGATGTGCTGTTGTTATTATCGTACTTCTAATTCATAGAGGAAGAGTTAGGTCTTACCATGTTTAGGGCACAGGGGCAGATCCATTGCAGCTGAGGAAAGGAACAGAAAAAAATGTCTGTCCCTGGAGGAAAGAGTAGACATGGGCCATTAGACACCTCCTCTAGCTTAGCAGCAGCAGCAGCTAGCTGAGCAGGAAGGGAGCAGAATCCACAGAAGACTTCATCCTCAAGACCCAGATAGGTCACAGTGCCTATCTGATTCTAAGGCTTAATCAAAACAGAAAATATGGCCCCTCCTCTGCTCTGACAGACTAAAGTCAGAAAGAGAAAAACAAATATTGTGTATTAACACATATATGTGGAATCTAGAAAAACAGTACAGATGAATCTATTTCCCGGGCAGGAATAGAGATGCAGACGTACAGAACAGACATGCGGACACTGGGGGGAAAGGAAGGGTGAGACGAATTGGGAGAGAAGCATTAAGATAGGTACAGTACCACGTGTGAAATAGATAGCTAGTGAGAAGCTGCTGTCTAGGGCTGGGAGCTCAGCTCCATACTCTGATGACCTAGAGGGGAGGGAGGGAGGCTTAAGAGGGAGGAGATATGTATACCTATGGCTGACCAAATGTTACTGTTTGGCAGAAAACAACAAAATTCTGTAAAGCAATTATCTTTCAATTAAAAAATAAATTTTTTAAAAGAGGGAGGGGATATATGTACACATATAGCTGATTCACTGCACTGTAAAGACACTAACAGGGTGAAGCAATCATACTCCAATTTGAAAATAACAATACTAGCAGTCCATTGCCGAAGAGGGGCAACAGTGAGGACCTAATGCCTGTGGCAGAGCACATATGAAGGGAAACCCTCTGGAAAGTTAGTCCCTTCCACCTTAAAGACAAAGAAAAGCTAGAAGAATCTGTGGTACAAAGACGATGCTCTAGGTTGAACTGCTTCCTGACAAAAAAGCTATGTTAGACTCCTGAGCCCTAGTACCTCAGAATATTACCCTATTTGGAGATAAGTTCTTCACACAGTCAAGTTAAATGAGGTCCTTTAGGTGAGCCCTAATTCAATAGGGTTGATTTCCTTCTAAAAGGGGAAGGATGGATATAGAGCCAGACACACATAGAAGATGATGTGAAGAGAAAAACAGGGAAGACAGCCATCTCCGAAGAAACCAACTCTGAAGACACTTTGATTTAGGGCTTCTAACCTCCACAACTATGAGGTAGAAATGTCTGTTTTTCAAGCCATTCAGTTTGTGGTATTTTTTTTAATGACAGCCCTAACAAACTAAGACAGAGAGTAACCACAGAAAAAATAAATCCCAAACCTGACTTAACTCCTGACTCGACTGAATCAACCACTATACTAAAGGCCTAGCAAAAAGAAAGGCATGCCAATTTCCAAAGATAAAAATTATTGACTTAAATTTCTACAGTCCTAAAAAAGAAAGGTCTGGCTCTCAATCAAAAACTACCAGGCATACAAACAATGACAAACCAAAAAAAAATTAAAAACTGTCAAGACAAAGTAAGCAATAGAATCAGACTTATATATGGCACAGGTGTGGAGACTAACAGGGACTTCTAAATAATTATGGTTATTATGTTAAACGCTATCATAGAGGGAATTCCCCGGTAGTCCAGTAGTTGGGACTCCGTACTTCCACTGCTGAAAGCCCAGGTTCAATCCCTGGTCAGGGAACTAAGACCTCACAAGCTGCAGAGCACAACCAATGGAAGGCAGGTGGGGGGTGGCGGGGTGCATCATGAAAAGGTGAATGACATGCGAGATCAGATGAATGATTTCAGAAAAAAAATGGAAATGCTAGAAATGAAGATCACTGTAACAGAGATAACGAATGCCTTCAACAGACCAATCACTAAACTTGACATAACTGAAGGAAAAAGTCAGTGAGTTTGAATGTATCAATAGGTCAACAAAAATTACTCAAACTGAAACACAAAGAGAAAAATAAGACCAGAGAATCCAAGAGCTATGGGACTGCATCAAATGGTCTCATACACATGAATCCCAGAAAAAGATTCCATTTCTTTTCCAGAAGAGAGAGAGAAATGAGGAAGAAAAATGTTCAAATAAATAATAGTGACAAATACTCCAAAGCTAACAACAAACACCTGTGGTTTAGCAGGATAAGGACTAAACAAAGCACACCTATGTACACCATGTCCAAACTTCCTGAAATGAAAGATATAGAGAAAATATTAAAAGGCAGCTAATGTTCAAGAAATATTACTCAGACATTTAAAAAACTGGAATATTCCCATTTGCAGCAATGTGGATAGACCTAGAGAATATTATGTTTAGTGAAATGTCAGAGAAAAAATACTATATGACTTCACTTACATGTAGAATCTGAAAAGTGAATAAATCTATATACAAAACAGCAACAGACTCAGAGAAAACAAATTTATAGTTACCAAAGGTGGGGGCAGTGGGATAGACAAATGAGGTGTATGAGATTAACAGATTCAAACTACTATACATAAAATAGATAAGCAACAAGGATTTACTGTACAGCAAAGGAAATTATGCTCAATATCCTGTAATAACCTATAATGGAATATCAGTTCAGTTCAGTTCAGTCACTCAGTTTGTGTCCAACTCTTTGTGACCCCACGGACTGCAACACACCAGGCTTCCCTGTCCATCACCAACTCGCAGAGCTTGCTCAAACTCATGTCCATCGAGTCAGTGATGCCATCTAACCATCTCATCCTCTGACATCCCCTTCTCCTCCTGCCTTCAATCTTTCCCAGGATCAGGGTCTTTTCCAGTGAGTCAGTTCTTTGCATCAGGTGGCCAAAATATTAGTTTCAACTTCAGCATCAGTCCTTCCAATGAATATTCAGGACTGATTTCCTTTAGGACTGAACAGTTTGATCTCCCTGCATACAGATTTCTCAGGAGGCATATAGATTTCTCAGGAGGCAGGTAAGGTGGTCTGGTATTCCCATCTCTTTAAGAATTTTCCACAGTTTGTTGTGAGCCACAGAGTCAAAGGCCTTGCCATAGTCAATAAAGCAGAAGTAGATGTTTTTCTGGAACTCTGATAATGGAATATAATCAGCAAAAAAAGAAAAACTGAACCACTACGCTATATACCTGAAATTAAGACAATATTATAAATCAATTATATTTCAACTTTAATTTCATCATAGCAGCCAAGTTTAAAAATAAATAAAGGCAGCTAGAGGGAAATCACACATTACATAGAGAAATGAGAATTATAGCAAACTTCCTGTCAGAAACCAAGCAAGCCTGGGCGATTTTATCCTGGATAGCACTATACCTGTTAAAGAAATCAACTGGCAGCTTAAAACTTTTCCACAAAGAAAATTAGACAGCTTCCAAGGTGAATTCTAGCAAATGTTTAAAGAAAAAATAGTAACACTCTACATAAAGCTTTCCAGAAAATGAAGAGGAAGGAACATTTCTCAAATCACTCTATGAGTGCAACACTGCACTGACACCCTGACAAAGACACCGGGAAAATAGAAAGCTGCAGAGCAATATCCCTCTTGAGCACTGACCAAAAAAATCCTCATTCCTAAGTAAGTCCTCATTCACTGAGATCTTAGTAAATAAAATCAACAATAAATCAAAAGGAAAATACATCATGACCAACTGGAATTTATCTCTTGATGCAAAGCTGATTAAACACATGAAAATCAATATAATTCACCACATCAACGGGCTCAAGAAAAACTATACTACTGATTCAACAGAAGCAGAAAAAGCTTTTAATAAAATTCAAAAACCTCTCATGATACAAACTCTCAGCAAACTGGAAATATAAAGGAACTTCTTTAACCTGACAGTTAATATTCTTAATGGAGAAAGGCAGAGTGTGCTTTAGATAGGGAACAAGGCAAGAATTCCACTCTTACCAATCCTATTTAACATTTTACAGAAGACCCTAGGAGATATAATAAGAAAAAAAAATAACAGGAATACAGGTTGGAAAGGAAGAAATAAAATTCTTTTTTCACAGATGACAAAGTTGTTGTATACATAAATAATCCCAAGAATTTGTCACACACACACCAAAAAAAACCTAATAGAACTAATAAGTGAATTTAGCAAGGCTGCATGATACAAAGTCAATGTATAAATATCTATTATATTTTTATATACTCACAGTGAACTATTAAAATTTTAATTTTGTAAAAAGTCACTCACAATAGCAGAAAAGACATGCAATACTCAGAGATAAATCTTATTAAGGATATGTTATATGCTGAAAAACGTTAAATATATAATACTGATAAAAGAAATTTTAAAGTACCTGAAAAAATAGATATATATACATTTAACATATCAGGTAAATAGATTGGAAGATTCAATATGGTTAAGGTGTTGAGTCTTTCCCAAACTGACATATAGATTCAACACAATCCAATAAAAAATCCCATCAGAAAGTTTTGTACAACCAGATAAGCTGATTTTTAAAATCACATGCAATTACAATGGCATGAGACTAGCCAAAATAATATTGAAAAATAAGAGCAAAGTAGCACTCCAGTATTCGTGCCTGGGAAATCCCATGGAAAGAGGGGGCTGGCAGGCTATAGCCCATGGGATCACAGTCAGAGATGGCTGACCGACTAAACAATAGCAACAGCAAACAGGCTCCGAGACGCACACTCACTCAGCTCCTAGGAGGATGGCCCAGAAGGGTCTGACTCTGAAAAGTGGTTCAGAAAAGCAAAGTGAATCTTCTTTTAAAAACAGAAAAGGGACAAAGTAGGACTGATAACTATCTGAATTCAAGATCTACTGTTGTAAAGATAAATAGTCAAGGCGAATGATATTAAAGGAAAAGAATAGATATTTAACTCAATGGAAAAGAACAGAAAATCCAGAAACAGATTAGCTTACATAAGTCAGCTGATTTTAGACAAAGGTGCAAGAGTAGTGAGTCAGTTCAGTCGCTCAATCAAGTTTGAATCTTTGCAACCCCATGGATTGCAGCACGCCAGGTCTCCATGTCCATCACCAACTCCCCGGAGCCTACTCAAACTCATGTCCATCGAGTCGGTGATGCCATCCAACCATCTCATTATCTGCCATCCCCTTCTCCTCCCACATTCAATCTTTCCCAGCATCAGGGTCTTTTCCAATCAGCCAATTCTTCGCATCAGGTGGCCAAAGTATTGGAGTTTCAGCTTCAGCATCAGTCCTTCCAATGAATATTCAGGACTGATTTCCTTTAGGATGGACTGGTTGGATCTCCTTGCAGTCCAAGGGACTCTCAAGATCTTCTCCAACACCACAGTTCAAAAGACAAAAGTGTAAGGGCAAGTCAATAAAGAAATCATAGCCTGTCAACCAACTGGTGCTGGAAAAAGTGGGTCAATACAAAATACAATACAAAATCTATATAAAAATCAATATAAAAAACCTAAATGGAAACAGAAACAAATGAGACCTATTAAATTCAAAAGCTTTTGCATAGCAAAGGAAACAATAAACAAATTGAAAAGACTACCAAAGATTGGGAGAAAATATTTGCAAATGATGTGACTAATAAGGGATTAGTCTCCAAAATTTATAAATAGCTTATGAGTCTTAACAGCATCAAAACAAACAGCCCACTCAAAAAAATAGGCAGAAGACCTGAATAGACATTTCTCCAAAGAATACAGAGGGCCAACAGGCACGTGAAAAGATGTTTAACATCGTTAGTTATTAGAGAAACACAAATCTAAACTACTATGAGAGATCACCTTACACTCCTAACACTTTTGGCATTTCCTCTGATTGGAGCGCTGAAGGTGTCTTTTGTTATATTAATGAGATGACTTTTGGAATACCCTTAGGTAACTTCCCTGGTGGCTTGGAATAGTAAAGAATCCACCTGCAATGCAGGAGACCTGGGTTGGGAAGATTTCCCTGGAGGAGGGCATGGCTCCCCACTCCAGTATTCTTGCCTGGAGAATCCCATGGACAGAGGAGCCTGGCGGGCTAGGGTCCATGGGGTCACAAAGTTTCTGATGCAAATGAGCGACTAACACTTTCAATTTTAGTAGGTAATTTAGTGATGGGGGTTGGGGGCTGGTCCCCAGGAAGACCAAGGAAGCAATCAAAGGGTAGGAACTTTCAGTGCCCACCCACCACCCGCTCAGCTTCAGGGAGAGGAGAGGGGATGGAGATTGAGTTCAACTGCCAATGGCCAATGATTTAATCAGCAGTGCCTATGTAATACTGCTGCTGCAGCTAAGTCGCTTCAGTCGTGTCCGACTCTGTGCGACCCCACAGACGGCAGCCCACCGGGCTCCCCCGTCCCTGGGATTCTCTAGGCAAGAATACTGGAGTGGGTTGCCATTCCCTTCTCCAAGGCATGAAAGTGAAAAGTCAAAGTGAAGTCGCTCAGTCGTGTCCGAATCTTAGCGACCCCATGGACTGCAGCCTACTAGACTTCTCCGTCCATGGGATTTTCCAGGCAAGAGTACTGAAGCCTCCATAAAAACCCAAAGGACAAGCTTTGGAGAGCTTCCAGGCTGGCAAACAGGAAGACTTGGAAAGAGTGGGTGTGCTGACAGAAAGCATGGAGGCGCTGTGCCTTATCCATACCTTGCCCTCTGCATCTCTTCCATCTAGAGGTTCCTTATAAATCTTTTTATAATAAACCAGTAATCAAGTGAGTAGGGCTTCCCTGGTAGCTCAGTAGTAAAGAATCTGCCCGCCAGTGCAGGAGACATGGGTTTGACCCCTGGTCCAAGATCACCCAGAAAAGGAAATGACAACCCACTCTAATATTCTAGCCTGGAGAATCCCATGGACAGAGGAGGCTGGTGGGCTACGGTCCATGGGGTCACAAAAGAGTCGGACATGACTTAGCAACTGAACAACAACAAATCTAGTGAGGAGACCAGTTTTCTAGGATCTATGCATCACTCTAGCAAACTAATTAAACCCAAAGAGCACAGTCGTAGGAACCTCTAATTTATAGCCATTTGGTCAGAAGCACAGATAACAACCTGGGCTTTTGCAAATGGCATCTTAAGTGGTGGGGAAAGGGAGGGAGCAGTCCTGCAGGACTGAACTCTTACCCAGTGGGATCTGAAGCTATCTCCAGGTAGACAGTGACAGAATGGAGTTGACTTGCAAGACAACCAGTTGGTGTCACAGAGAATTGCTTGGTGTAGGGAAAAAATCTCCATGCATTTGGTAACCAGAAGTGTCAGAAGTAAAGTGTTTGTGAAGGTAAGGAGACACATAGGGAAGAAAGACCTTATAGGGAAGAACTGGGGTTTTTTTCTTACACTGAAGGAAAAAGCTGAGTTTGCTTCCTAAACAAAGATGATTTGCTCTGCAGCTAGCTTCTAACTTTATTTCCTAATGTGTGTGTGTTTTTGTTTTCTTATTCAAAGGCAATCTATGTTTGTCTCAGCAAAATTGAAGCATACAGGTAAGCTAAAAGAACATTTGAAAACATCCACAATCTTACTGCCTAAAAGTAATTGTTATTGACTCTTGTATTTACCTTCTTCTACAGTTTAGATTATTTTTTCTGCATACATGAATTTCTTTATTAAAAAGGTTTCACATTATTTTGCAAACTGTATTTTTCATTTCAAAATGTCTCTGAGTCAATACATATATTCATTTGACAGGCAGGTGGAATTTCTACCACTAGAGCCACCTGGGAAGCAGGAGACATAAGAGACGCAGGTTTGATCCCTGGGTTGGGAAGATCCCCTGGAGGAGGGCAGGGCAAACCACTCCAGTATTCTTGTCAGGAGAATCCTATGGACAGAGAAGCCTGGCCAGGTTACAGTCTATGGCATTGAAAAGAGTCAGACATGACTAAAGTGCCTTAGCAGGCACATACGCATATATTCATTTATAAGATCATTTCTCAAATTACAGACGTACACAGTAAGAGTTTCTTTGTCTCCCCAGTAATCCATCTCTCCAGCTGTGACTGTAGTTACTGTTTCAGTGTATATCCTTCCAGGTATTTTTATATTATATATATTAATATATATATATATATATGCAATCTAAAAGCAGGGCCAGCAGAAGTTGATGGAGAAGACACTGGAAACCTAGGGAGGAAAGACAGGCAAGAAAGCCAGAGCTTTGGGACTTCCCCGGTGGTCCAGTGATTAAGACTTCATGCTTCCACTCCTGGGGAAACAGTTTCAATCCCCAGTCAGGAAACTAAGATCTCACATGCTGCGCAGCATGGCAAAAAAAGAAAAAAAAAAAGGCACAGCATTAGCAGGCACTGTGCTATTACAGGTACTGAAACCAAGTAGGACCCTTCTGGGCTCTCCTGGGCACAAAAGCCTTTTCTTGTCCCTCATTTATCTTCTGTAGAAAAATACCTTAGTCTCCCACACCTTTCCTGAGTTTCAAAGAGTAGACTCAAGCAGTTACTAATGGGGAAGTGAGGGAATGCGGAAATAAAGGAAAAGCAGTGAAGAAACAATAGTTGAGCAATAAAACAGAGTCCCAGTTCCTCCTCCAGGAGCTACACAGAACAATCTGACCTTGAGCTGTTCTGCAGGAATGAAGATTCCCACCAGGTAGACCACGGTGACTATATGCTGATCACACAATGGAGACCCCGGACTTGCTGGAACCAGAAGGCTGATGATGAACATTCCTGAAACAACACCTGTTACCTCATCACCAACCAATCACAAGTCATGTGTCCACCCCCCATAACCCTCACCCCAAATGTTGCCTTTAAAAGCCTTCTGCCAGTAAGACGGATGTGAAACAAACTTATGCCTCCCATCTTCTAGATCAGTCCCCTCTCCATCAATAAACGTTTTTTGGCTCCAAACTCTGTTCTTTCAGTTTGTTTGGCCTCACTGTGCGTCAGACACATGAACTTAGATTCAATGATGGTACTGTTTCTCTCAACCCTTAGAACGAACATATAAAGTAGGTAATCATATCCCTATTTTACAGATGGAGCTGCTGCTGCTGCTGCTGCTGCTGCTGCTGCTGCTAAGTCACTTCAGTTGTGTCCGACTCTGTGCGACCCCATAGACGGCAGCCCACCAGGCTCCCTTGTCCCTGGGATTCTCTAGGCAAGAACACTAAAGGAGGTTGCCATTTCCTTCTCCAACGCATGAAAAGTGAAAAGTGAACGTGAAGTCGCTCAGTCGTGTCCGACTCTTCGCGACCCCATGGACGCAGCCTACCAGGCTCCTCCATCCATGGGATTTTCCAGGCAAGAGTACTGGAGTGGGGTGCCATCGCCTTCTCCACAGATGGAGCTGCTGAGCCCTAAAAGATCCATTAACTATCCCAAAGCCACACAGCTGACAAATGATGATCACATGTTATCAGGCCTGCCCTATTCCCAGGCCCAGGCCTTTAACTAGCATGCTGAGTTCTCAATTGAGGGTGATTCTGTCCCAGGGGACATTTAGATACAAAGTCTGAAGATACTTTGGGTTGTCACAACTGGGGGCAGAGGAGAGGCTACAGGCATCCAGTGGGTAGAGGCCACAGATGCAGCCAAACATCCCACAGTGGGCAGGACAGTCTCCCATAGCAGAGAATTATCCAGCACAAACATCAGTAGTGCCAAACTTAAGTAACTCTGCATTATGCCACAGGAGATATGGAAGAAAAGTTTCAGGGTGAGACAGGATTTTGCCTCATGGTCCATAATCTTGGTCCTGGTGGCATGCCTTTCCCAATGTTACACACATAAGCCTGGGGTCAGAGAGTGTCTGGTTTCTGCCCTTTGGGAAAAGAGAAGGTTGGGGTTGGTGTTACAGAGGCAACTCTTAAAATATACCACAAGGGACTTCCTGGTGGTCCAGCTAAGACTCTGAGCTCCCAATGCAGGGGGCCTGGGTTCGATCCCTGTTCGGGGAACTAGATTCCACATGCCACAGCTGAGAGTTCACATGCTACAATAAAGATAGAAATTCCCAGGAATCCACAAGGGAGAGTGTAGAGGTGAGGTAACACCCAGGGAGGCGGAAGCCATGCCCTGGCATGATGACAAACAGGACTGAGCAGGGGAAGGTGGGAGGAGAGAAGCCCAGGAAGGAGCAGCTCCAGTAGGAGGGGGGCAGAGTCAGCAGCAGATGAGCAATAACCCTAGAGACCCCTGGAAGGAGGGCTCATCTGGGTGGAATTCCTTCCCAAGTGATGAGCTAAGGGGAGCAGTATCTTACTCTAGACCAACAATATGTTGGTCTCAACTTGTACAGAATTAAATGACTCATTCCCACAGAAAAGTGTGAAACCTCAAAGAATGCTGAAATAAAGAATTTTACAAAGTTAAAAAAAAAGGGGGACTTGCCTGGTGGTCCAGTGGCTAAGACTCTGTGCTGTCCCCCCTAAGGCAGGGGGTCCAGGTTCGATCCCCAGTCAGGGAACTAGATCCCACATACCACAGCTAAGAGTTTACATGTTGCAACAAAGATCCTGTGTCCTGCAACTAAGACATGGTGCAGCCAAATAAATAAATATTAAAAAAAATAAAAAAGACTGAAGAACTCAAGTGCCACAACTAAGACACGGTGCAGCCAAATAAATAAATAAACACTTTTTAATAAAATAAAAACACACCACAGGATGACTATGTTGAATTGAAAGAGAGGTTTTGGAAAGTCTGACTCCCGTTCAAAAAGACAATACCCAGAGCCCCTGACTACAGCATCAGGAAGCGCTGAGCCCCCAGCACAGGGCAGGCAGGGGATGGGAATTTTGTCCCCATTATCCACAAAGTGAACATTTTCTTAACAATAACACAGTGATTTCAGAAGCAATTTAAAAAAAAACAAGGATCTTTCCCCAAAACTCCAGAGCTTTTCTGATTTTTGTCAGCAACAAAAGAATTCGGCTCCCAAAAGCAGGCTGTATCTCTGAATATTAAAACTCTCATCTTGGGAAATTTTTTGTCTTCAGACAGCCCCTTTTAAAGTTATAAATGAAAGTCACTCAGCAGACTATAGTGCTCACAGACCCCTTTTATCTACTAAAGAAAGACAACAGAGTGAAGACCCAGGAGCCAGAGACCAAATTACTGACCTTGAGTCACCTTCCACACCACGTATGGCCCAACCAAGATACGGAGTTAAAAGCTTTAGCCAGAGCAACAGCAAACGATGTAATTTGATGATATAAAGAAATCCATCAAGGGAGAATAAATGACTAGATCGTATTATTCATAGAGCTCTCAGAGTTTAAAAAAGACCCTCAATTTGCCTTCAGCTAAGCCCTTTCATGCTAAAAATCAACCATTCCACTTTCCCCTCCTGTCCAGAGAACAAGCAATTCTGCAGCCACATAACTGGTCCACTGGAGCCTGGACTGTGCTAATGAGTTTATTATTTATCTGCCTAGAGCTGCATCACTCCCCCCAGCCTGAATGCTCTCATTTCCCTTTTCTGTAGTGGTTACTATCAAGTCACACTAATACCTATTCATCCACATCTTCAACATGAGTTCCTGTGTTCCTCCACCTCATCTGCACCTCCCACGCAATCCAACTATGATGCTTTCAGAACAGCCACCAAATCTAAGCATTGAGGATCTAATGCCCAAAACTGCCATAGCTAGGATACACCATAGCATTTGTGGCTTATCCCCAAGACTTACAAATTGCTATCTTCACACTCAAGTCTGTTTCTTTCTGCCTTATCATCTCCCTGATTCCTGACTACCAACATTAACTACCCATTCTCATTATATACTCAGCACTGTATAAAAACTACAGCTTTTTTTTTATTTTTTATTTTTTTTAAATTTTAAAATCTTTAATTCTTACATGCGTTCCCAAACATGAAAATACAGTTTTATTTAGTCCTTGCTCCAACCCATGAGATAAGTATTATTACCTCTATTCTACAGATAAGAAAGCTAAGGTTAGAGTTTTAGTAACCTATAAAAAATAACATAAAAAATAACTGGCATATTTCGTCCTAAGTATATCTGACCCCCATAAGCATTTTTACTACACAGCATACAAGATTTATGGATAAAACTTGTACAATCTGTTACTAGTAATTATTGCTAAAATATAAGACGATAACTAATTTTATGTCTGTCTTAATTATTGCCTGCTGCTGCTGCTGCTGCTGCTACTAAGTCGCTTCAGTCATGTCCAACTCTGTGCGATCCCATAGATGGCAGCCCACCAGGCTCCCCCATCCCTGGGATTCTCCAGGCAAGAACACTGGAGTGGGTTGCCATTTCCTTCTCCAATGCATGGAAGTGAAAAGTCAAAGTGAAGTCGCTCAGTCGTGTCTGACTCTTCGCGATCTCATGGACTGCAGCCCACCAGGCTCCTCCATCCATGGGATTTTCCAGGCAAGAGTACTGCCTATATTTCTCAATATTTAAAATTGGGTATACACGATTGAGTAACAAAAGGAACTCACCCTTACATCAAAAACAACAAAAAAACAGGTGAAATAAGTGTGGTGACCCAAGAACAAAAGAGCAAATAACCAAGGACGGTCTTGGAATGCAGGAACAGAAAAACCAGACCGTTATCATCCTTCCCTCCCCCAGGTTGTAAATATTTTTTTTCTTTTTTAAAAAAATTAATTTATTTATTTTAATTGGAGGCTAATTACTTTACAATATTGTAGTGCTTTTTGCCATACATTGACATGAATCAGCCATGGTGTACATGTGTTCCCCATCCTGAAGCCCCCTCCCAACTCCCTCCCCATCCCATCCCTCAGGGTCATCCCAGTGCACCAGCCCTGAGAATGCTGTCTCATGCATCAAACCTGGACTGGCGATCTATTTCACATATGATAATACACATGTTTCAATGCCATTCTCTCAAATCATCCCACCTTTGCCTTCTCCCACAGAGTCCAAAAGACTGTTCTTTCCATCTGTGTCTCCTTTGCTGTCTTGCAGATAGGGTCACCGTTACCATCTTTCTAAAGATGGTACATGCATTAGTACCTAATGTATATCTAAAGATATACATGCGTTAGTATACTGTATTGGTGATTTTCTTTCTGACTTACTTCACTCTATATAATAGGCTCCAGTTTCATCCACCTCATTAGAACTGATTCAAATGCATTCTTTTTAATAGCTGAGTAATATTCCATTGTATATATGTACCACAGCTTTCTTATCCATCTGTCTGGTGATGGACATCTAGGTTTCTTCCATGTCCTAACTATTGTAAACAGTGCTGTGATGAATATTGGGGTACACGTGTCTCTTTCAATTCTGGTTTCCTCAGTGTGTATGCCCAGCAGTGGGATTGCTGGGTCGTATGACCCAATCAAAAAATAGGCCAAAGAACTAAACAGACATTTATCCAAAGAAGACATACAGATGGCTAACAAACACATGAAAAGATTCTCAACATCACTCATGATCAGAGAAATGCAAATCAAAACCACAATGAGGTATCATCTCACGCCAGTCAGAATGGCTGCTATCAAAAAGTCTACAAACGATAAATGCTAGAGAGGGTGTGGAGAGAAGAGAATCCTCTTACACTGTTGGTGGGAATGCAAACTAGTACAGCTACTATGGAGAACAGTGTGGAGATTCCTTAAAAAACTGGAAATAGAACCCCCATGTCATAACTATTAATGGAACAGTATAACCTGTCTCCCCTCCTACCCCACAGGGAGAAGGCATTTGCCATACTCTTCCCCCACCCAGTATACGTGCCTCATCCAATCAGCAAATGACCTGCAAGACCCCTATCCCACTCCTTGTGCCCCAGCTAGAAAAGAGAACTGAGGACCCTGTTCAACGTCAGTTCTCCCTTGAGCTGGTCCAATGTTCTAACAGCATCTCGCACTCTAATAAACTTTATTTCCCTCTCATTCTGTCTCATGTCTGGAAATTCTTTTCCAACCCACGCCCAGACCACAACAATAAGGACTTTGCTGGCGGTTCAATGGGTAAGACTCCCTGCTCCCAACGCAGAGGGCCCAGGTTCAATCCCTGGTCAGGGAACTAGATCCCACAAGCCACAACATTCACATGCTGCAACTAAAAATCCTGAATGCTGCAAGGAAGACCTGGCACAGCCAAATAAATAAAATAAGTAAATTTTTTTAAAAGATGAAACTTATGAAACAAAAGTTTTCAAAACTCTGGACATCAAGCAACAAAGGCAGTGATCCCTGAGAGATGGGAAACAAATGAGGGGAGCCCTATGATTGCCTCAAAATACATTATTTAGAAAGTGCACCTCTGTGCAGGAGGGGAAACCAGGCAAAACAGAGCAGACTCCCTGAGTTGAAAAGGCAAATCGGAGAGTTCACAGAGACCAAAGTGGCTACAATTTACAGCACAGAGACCTCCAGATACCACAGAGGGTGCCCTTTAAGTATTTAACGAGGACTGATAAGTGCAGTGCATATGTGTGAAAAAACTACCCATCCAGACCAGAAAACCATGTGATTCACAAGTCGCTGAGTACACAGGAGGGTCTTGCCTCAGTCATGGAAAATAATTATCACTAGACAGCTCTGCTCAAATTCTACCTAACATTTCTTAAAAGCTATACACAAAAGGATCAGATTTCTTCCAAGTAACTTAAATATGTCCCAAAATAAACCTCAAAAAGATTTAGAGGGATACAAAAATATCCAGCACTCAGTAAGGTAAAATTCACAATGGCTGGCATCTATTGAAAAATGAACAGACATGAAAAAGTAAAAAGATACAGCCATAATGAGGAGGACAATTAAACCTATTGGTATTCATGCATTCCGTATGTTCAAAATTTGAAGTACAGACATGAAAAATAAGATACAAACAAGCTTCTAGAGATGAAAAATACAATTATAAAATAAAAAACTGACTTGATGAGAGTAACAGCAGATTAGACATTACAAAGAAAAAAATAAGTGAACTTAAAAACACAGCAATAAAAACTATTCAAAATGTACCACTGGGGGAAAAATGTATCCTTGAGAGAAAAGAGAACCCAATAAAATTAGAATCAGTGAGATGTGGGACAAATTCAAAGCAATCTAATATATGGGTACTTATAGCCCTAAAAAACAGGGGGAGAAGGAGAAAAAAGTACTTGAACAAATTACAGTCAAAAACTGTCAAATAGGATGAAAACTATAAACCACACATTCAAGCTCAAATGTACCCCAAGCACAAGAAAAAATTTTTTAAAACTATACCAAGATGTATCATAATCAAATTACAGAGGGGTTAAAAAAAATCTCAATTTCAGCTGGAGAAAAAAGACATGTAGAGAGGAACAAAGATAAGGATGAGAGCAGGTTTCTCATCAGAAACAAAACAAGAAAATAGAAGAGTAACGCATCTCAAGTACTAAAAGACAAAACTGTCATAAAAGAATTCTAAGCCTAGCAAAAATGTCTTTCTAAATAAAAGCAATTCAACAGGGATGAACCTTGAAAACATTATGCAAAGTGAAAGAAGTCAGTGACAAAGTCTATAGATACTATTTAATTTATATGAAATGTCTAAAATAGGAAAAGCTATACAGAGAGAAAGTAAGTTAGTGGTTGCTTAGAGCTGGGAGGTGGGGGCAAAAGAAGGTGATTACTAAACTACAATAACAAAACAAAGAGTCACAGTTAATGAAGCTAACAAGGGTGATAAAAACAGAACCATAAAAAATCACCTTTAAAAAAAAGGCAGAAAAAGAAAAAGAAAACAAAGAACAGATGAGACAAACAGAAAACAACCTGAAAGATGATAGGCTTAAAGCTAATCAAAGCAGTAATTACAATCAATGAAAACGATCCACATATTCCAATTAAAGGCAGAAATGGCCAGGTTTACAACTAAAGATAGACAAATCCGTGGAATAGAACAGACCCCAGAAATAGACCCATGCTGCTGCTGCTGCTGCTAAGTCGCTTCAGCTGTGTCTGACTCTGTGCGACCCCCATAAACAGAAGCCCACCAGGCTCCCCCGTCCTTGGGATTCTCCAGGCAAGAACACTGGAGTGGGTTGCCATTTCCTTCTCCAATGCATGAAAGTGAAAAGTGAAAGGGAAGTCGCTCAGTCGTGTCCAACTCTTAGCGACCCCATGGACTACAGCCTACCAGGCTCCTCCATCCATGGGATTCTCCAGGCAAGACCCATAGATGTATGAAAAATTCAGTTGATTTTTTTTTCAATGATACTAAAACAATTCATTGAAAAAAACAGTCTTTCAATAAATGGAGATGGAACTATTGTATTAGTATAATCTATATATAAACATAGCAAAAATAACTTTGATCCATATCTCATACTTTATACAAAAATTAACTCATTTGAACCCAAATATAAACCTTAAGCTTCTAGTAATACAAAGGAGAAAATACACTGAATTAGACAAAGGTTTCCTAGCTACAATACAAAAAGCACAATCCATAAAAGACCAAATTAATAAATTGAACTTCATGATAATGGAAAATCTTTGTCCTTCAAAAGACTATTAAAAGAGTTAAAAGACAAATCACAAAGCAGGGGGAAATTTTTGCAAATTTTATATCTGATAAAAGACTTCTTCTGGAATATTTTACCTCTTAAATCTCAAAAATAAGAAAACAACCTGATTTTTTTAAATGGGCAAAAGAGTTAAATCAATTCTTCAGAAAGTAAAAAGACATACGAATGGCAAAGAAGAATAAAAAGATGCTCAATATCATTATTCAATAAGAAAATGAAAATTAAAACCACAATGATACAGCACCACACACTTTAATTTCATGGCTTCAATTTAACAGGCTGATCATTCCAAGTGCTAGTGAAGATGCCGAGGAGCTGGGCTCCTCAGACACTGCTGGTAGGAAGGTAAAATGGTACAACTGCTTTGGAAAACAGTTTGGCACCTTCTTAAAAAATTAATAATACATCTACCATGTGCGTGCTAAGTTGCTTCAGTCATGTCCATCTTTGCAACCCAGTGGACAATAGCCCCAGACTCCTCTGTCCATGGGATTCTCTAGGCAAGAATATTGGAGTGGGTTGCCATGCCCTCCTCCAGGGATCTTCCCGACCCAGGGATGGAACATGCGTCTCCTCCGACTCCTGCACTGCAGGCGGATTCTTTACCGCTGAGCCGTGGAGGAAGCCCTACGTCTACCATGCTGCTGCTGCTAAGTCGCTTCAGTCGTGTCCGACTCTGTGCAACCCCATAGACGGCAGCCCACCAGGCTCCCCCATCCCTGGGATTCTCCAGGCAAGAACATTGGGGGGGATTGCCATTTCCTTCTCCAGTGCATGAAAGTGAAAAGTGCAAGTGAAGTCGCTCAGCTGTGTCTGACTCGCAGCGACCCCATGGACTGCAGCCTACCAGGTTCCTCTGTCCATGGGATTTTCCAGGCAAGAGTACTGGAGTGGGGTGCCATTGCCTTCTCTACATCTACCATACGATCCAGCTATTCCACCCCTAGATATTTATCCAAGAGAAAAGAAGAGCTATGTCCCTACAAAGACTTGTTTAAGAATGTTACAGCAATTTTATTTGTGATAGCCAAGACTGGGAATAAGCCAAATGTCCATCGACAGGTAAAAGGATATTACAATTGTGGTACATCCATTCAATAGGATATATTCAGCGATAAAAAGGAATTAACTATTGATTTATACAATATGAATGACTTTCAAAATAATCACGCTGAGTTAAGGAAGCCAGACTAAACAAATTTTAATAGAAAAACATATTTTGTCATTCTTTTTCTATAAATTCTAGAAAATGCAAACTGATATAGTGGTTGGATAGCACCACTGACTCAACAGACAAGAACTTGGGCAAACTTCGAGAGATAGTAAGGGATGGGGAGGCCTGGTGTGCTGCGGTCCATGGGGTCACAAAGATTCGGATACAACTTAGTGATTAAACAACAACAATAGTGACAGAAAGCAGATCACTGGTTGGAGGGAAGAGGGAGCAGCCAGGATGATGGGCGACAAGAAGGAAGAATTTTAAAGCAAAGCAAGAAAAATACAGGTCTTGAATTATACGTTTACTATCTTGATTGTGACAAGTGTATACATAAGTAAAAATGTATTAAATTATGAACTATAATATGTGCCATTTATTGAATATCAATCATGCCTCAACAAAAACGGGCACTCACTATTTTAGAATCATAAAGCATTAAAGCATATCTTAATAAATCCAAAGAGATGTCTAAACTAGTGGGAATTTCATTGCTATAATAAGCGAAGACATTTTAGGGGAAATGGAATCTACAGTTTCTATGAAATATCAATCTGAAAGCCCAGCATGGCTAAAATATGTTATGGGCCAGATCATAGCTGGTGATAACTGCCTATTTGCCTAACTAACAGAAATAAAATCTAAAATAAAACAGTACTAACAAAAGTAAAGTCTAAAATAAAAATCTACAGAATTTCAAGAGATTTATTTCAACCATTCATACAAGGACTCTTTTCCTCATGAGACCATTAAGTGGGGCTCCTTCAACACTGACTCATAAATCTAGGATAAAAAAAAAAAAAACACTTATTTCAGTAGCTAATGCTCCATGCTAACATTTCTTTTCAATCACCAAGTGAAGGTCCATCACAGTCATAAGGACTCCCACAAATCATTTCACTAGGTGTTGCTGTCTACTTAAAAGCCGCCATCCAGTGAAACCTCTAGCCATCAATTTCACTCCTCTTTGAGGACTTCAAGATCGTCTTTTTAGCTGTCCGGTTTGTAAGCCAAGCCACAATCACTACCAAAGATTCCACTACTGAAGCACCTCTCTGTTTAACTACTGATCTTCCTCAACTAACAAGCGTTACCTCCTGATAAACCTAAGTTGAAAACATAATAAATAGAAAAAGAATTTAATATACCTAACTTACCAAACGTCATGGTTTAACCTAACCTACTTTAAACTTGCTCAGAACACTTACATTGGTGGCAGGGGCTTCCCTGAAGGCTCAGTGGTAAAGAATCTGCCTGCCCGTTCAGGTGACATAGGTTCAATCCCTGGGTCAGTAAGATCCCCTGGAGAAGGATACTGGCAACCGACTCCAGTATTCTTGCCTGGGGAATCCGATGGATAGAGAAGCCTGGCAGGCTACAGCCCATAGGGTCACAAAAGAGTCGGACACGACTTAGAGACTAAACAACCACCTTCAACTTGCTCAGAACACTTACATTAGCCTACAGTTGGACAAATTCACCCAATGCAAAGCCTATTTTATCATAAAGTGTTGAATATCTCTGAAGATACCGAATACTGTACTGAAAGTGCAGAACAGAATGATTAAAAGTGTATCAGTTATTTACCCTGGTGATCACGTGGCTGACTGGGAGCTGCGGCTCACTGCGGATGTCCAGCATCACAGGTGAGTATTATATGTGTATATTGCTGGCCCAGGAAAAGAGCAAAATTTTAAATTCCAAGTACGATTTTTATTGAACACATATCACTTTCACATCATTGTTAAGTCTAAAAATCATCAGTCAGGACCTCCCTGGGGGTACGGTGGATGAGAATTCACCTGCCAGTGCAGGGGACGTGGGTTCGATCCCTGGTCCAGGAAGATCCCACATGCCTGGGAGCAACTAAGCCCACTCCTGAAGCCCATGTGCCTAAGGCCTGTGCCATGCAACCAGAAAAGTCACTGCAATAAGAAGCCCACGCACCGCAGCGAAGAGCAGCCCCTGCTCACCGCAACTAGAGAAAGCCCACATGTAGCAACAGAGACACAGCACTACCAAAAATAAATTAATCAGTTAATAAAAAAGGAGGTTGTGCATTTTTAAAAAATGAAATAAAAATCGTCAGTCGAACCATTACAAGTGGAGGAAAGTCTGTATTTAATTGCACTTGCCACAAGAGAAACTGCACAAGAAAGTGTAGCCTCCCTCGACCCAAGACCATAAAGAAACAGACATTTTGAAATTTTATATTCTTGTTTTAAAAGTTGGTACTCTCATTTTGGGAAGAGAGGGAAGACAAACAAGTAATTATACTGAAATCAGTTTAATTTCAGTTCTATTGAAATCCTCTGGGAAAAGGAACCAGGATCAGAGACCGGAAGAGGGACTTTTACTTTTTACTTCACATCTTATAAAATTTTTTTAAATTTTCTACTCAACACATGTAACCCTTTAAAGTCACCAGAGGATATCCTGGTATTAGATTTAAGATCCTTTTGTATTCATTTCTACAATCCTCTGTGTTAAATCTTTTTAAAAGGTGATTTTTAATAAAGTTCATCCTCCATTGTCACTGGGCCCATTCAGAACCAGGAGGAATGGAGATCTCTTCATCTGAGCCCTTCCTTTTACAGACGGAAACACTGATGCTCAGACTAGGGCACTAGAGATTAGAGAGCTAGTCTGCCCAAGTCCCACCCAGTAACTGGTATGGCCACTGCAGGGGCTAGGGCTTCCTAACTCTGAATACATCCTACCTAGTATCTATATAAAGACTCCACAGTAAGCTTTTTAAACACTAAATGGAGCAATATTTTGAATGCCACACCCTGAAAGAAACGGGTCCAAAGCGGGAACTATCAGATGCGAAGTCGTGGAGCAGATTCAAGGAGGAAGCTAATGGAGCATGTGGAAGTTTTCTTGTAATGCCTGAATTTCTTTAAAGGGACATCACAGGGACAAGGTAAGCAACACGCTCCGTGCGGCTCTAGAAAGAACTAGGTCTCATGGGAGGAAGTCCAAAAGGGCAACTGCCAGTGGTCCAGCTGCTCAGGATGGAGTGGCGCCTGTTTCTTTGTGTGCTCATGCGTCATGCATACAGCAAGCTGGGCAACAATGTGCCAGCTATGCTGGAGAAAGGGACAGACGCAAGAAGAAACATAAGCTGGATGCAATCCAAGGTCTCTTCCCCTCCGGGCCAGGGCAGACTTCTACACACTGGCTGCTCCTTAAGTGCAGGAAAATCATTCTTCCTCTTGCCTCCTTTCACTTGGACACTGCCTCATCGTCTACTCCTCTGCCCATGAAATAAATGAGCTACACATGGCTTCACAGGATTAAAGCTTTAAATCAGCAGCAACCATTACTGGACACAGTGGCAAAGTAAGAGCACAGGGTCTCACAAACAGCCAAGGAATAGAGCTTCCAAACAGAGCTAGACAAAGTTCAGAACGTGAGGTGGCCTATTTGTTACATCCCGATCTTTCCGTCTCATGACCCTATATATATCACTAGGGTTTTAGTGTTATTTTTGTCTGTTTTCTTGTTTGTTTTGCACTCATTTCAAAGCATCCTGTCTATTCAAATAGCAGCAAAGCAGGCTAAACAATCTTACACAGCCTAAGGGTACTGGATCTTTGAAGTAATGTTAAACAAATCCAGCTTCTAAACTTCCTTAGGGCAAGCCTACCCTTGTATCTTCTTTGAGGAAGAAAGTGAGAGGTGAAAATTAGCAGAATGAAAAGTGGGCTGAACACTGAATATTATCCCAAAAAAACACTATTTTATATGTTTCGTCATTATTTTATTTACCCATGTAATGGGTAATGTGTGTAAAAAAAATAATAATGTGTGAAAAACATATGAGCTCTGACCAGATCAGACTTTGAACTTTGGGAAAGTGACTTAACCTCTGAGTTTCAAACTCATCAAGTGCATGGAAAGAAAAACAAATTTCTGTTGATCTTCAGATTCATACACTGAGCTAATTGAAAGCATCCTTATTTAAATGACACCTAAGTCCTTCAAACTCAACATGAACCTATATAACCTTCCAGAGTTCTCTGTTCCTCATTGCATCACCACACACATAGCCATAAATCTGAGTCATACTAAATATATTACTTCTTCCTTACCCACCCACATTGATCTAGTCACCAAAGTCCTCTACTCTAAAAAGGAGTATTGTGCAATCATTAAAAATAAGATTGAGGAACTTCCCTGGAAGTCTAGTAGTTAAGACTCCACACTCCCAAGGCAGGGAACTAAGATCCCGCATGCTGCAAGGCACAGTCAAAATAAAAGAGGGGGAGAGATGAAGAAATATCTAATATCTTAGAATGATGTCCCAAAAGCATGTGTACATACACACAGAGGATAAGATAAGAGACAGAAAGGGAGGGAAGAAGACACAAAAAAAATTACAAATTGCTTTCACTAGTTACCAAAGGATGTTGGAAATGGAGTTGTTGCTTATTTTTCTCTTTTTGCTTATCAATACTATATAAATTTGCTATCATAACTATTAATCAAAGGATAAAGTTACAGTTTTAATTATGAGAATTAACTGAGGAATAGATTCCTTTGCTAAAATATCAGAAAAACAAACCCTATTGTTGCTTCAAGATTGAAAGCAGCAGCATGGAGCAGTGATTAGAACTCAAACTCAGCCAGATAGCCTGGCCTGAACTCGAGCTCGGCCACTTTGCCTTATGACACACTAGGTGAACTACTTAACCTCTTAGCTTCCTCATCTATAAAACGGGGAAAATATTAGGGTCAATAGGACAATTAAATTAATTCCTACTAAACCCTTTAAACGGAACCTGTAATATATTAGGATGTACTGCTGACCCTTGAACAAGGTGGGTTTAAACTGCACAGGTCCACTTCCATGCAGATTTTTTTCGATAGTATATACTATGGTACCACCTGGTCCAAGGTTGGTTGAATCCACAGATGTGGAACCATGGGTAGGAGGGCCAACTATCAGTTAGATGAGGATTTTCAACTGCATGGAGGGGGGGCAGTTGGGGGGCCCCTGAGTTGTTCCAGGATCAACTGTATTTAAATGTTGCTATCGGTAGTAACAGTAGCACAAGCAACTTCATCATCATCATCCTGTCCTTCTCCATCCTAAGCCAGGCCCTTAATTTCTCTCATTGGACTATCTCAACAACCTTCTAATTCCTCCCCCTATTTCTAGCACATCATAAATTCTTCATCCAATCAGCAACCATACTGATCAATCTAAAGACAATTGCAACTATGTCACCATATTTACAGACAACATCTTTATCTTGGTGGGCTATAGTTACTAGTTCTGGGCTGGCCCCCCTATCCATTTTCCTTTCCTCACTTCCAAAATAAGTTACTTTGTACTTTGGAGCCTGATAACTCCAAACTGCTTTCCACAAACTCTGGTCAAACACATCATTTCCCACATAGCTTCCAGCTTTGCTTATGCTATTTTCCTTGCTTGGAATGTATCACCCTTCTTTTCTCCCTTGGATGGCTTTTATCCATTCAATCAGGTTCAACATAGATGCATGTCTAGAAAGCTTTCCCTGAAACCCCAGGTACTATGACTCCCCTTCTTTTTCACATAACATCCAGTGTTTCTACTACGAAGTGTTCCTGTGTGGCTATTTGCACACCAAACTATGGGAATCTCAAGGGCAAGGACTATGTTGATTTCTTTGTATGCTCAGATTCTAGCTCTGCCCATACACTCAAGTGTGTGTATAACTGAGTATATCTGTGTAATTACCTCATAAGGATTTGCTTTCCAGGTGGCTCAGTGGTACAGGATCCACTTGCCAATGCAGGAGACCCAGGAGATGCAGGTTTTATCCCCGAGTTGGGAAGATCCCCTGGAGTAGGAAATGGCAACCCATTCCCATATTCTTGCCTGCACAATTCCACGGACAGAGGAGCCAGGCAGGCTACAATCCATGGGGTTGCAGAGAGACAATCGCAACTTAGCAAAGAAACAGAAACAACAACAAAGGTCTGTGGGATTAACTGAAACGGCAATTCTCTCTTTTTAGTTTACTTTTTAAATCAAAAGAAACAACAGAAAAACGTCACACACACATACCTACCTAACCACCTACTATGTGCCAACGCTGAGCTAGGTACAGTAGAAATGGTGATGATATAATAATATAAAAACAGTGATAAAGTGAAAGTCACTCAGTCATGTCTGACTCTTTGTGATCCCATGGATTGTACAGTGTATGGAATTCTCCAGGCCAAAATACTAGAGTGGGTAGCCTTTCCCTTCTCCAGGGGATCTTGCCAACCCAGGGATCGAACCCACGTTTCATGCACTGCAGGCAGATTCTTTACCAGCTGAGCCACAGGGAAGCCCAAGAACACTGGAGGGGTCGCCTATCCCTTCTCTGCTGGATCTTCCCAACCCAGGAATCGAACCAGGGTCTCCTGCATTGCAGGCGGATTCTTAACCAACTGAGCTATCAGGGAAACCCCAAACTCTTAGAAAACAATAACAGTATGAGGTAACATTTGATTAAGTACAAAAACAAGATGCAAATAAAGGAATTTAAGGGATTAGCAAAGGAATAAGTTCTTTGTTGAATTCAGTGCATTGAGACCTGTGAAATTGGACCCTTGATGGCTCAGGGCATAACGGGGATTCCCCCAGACAGAAGGCTGGCTGCATGAAGAGCGCTCTGTGTTTTGTCTTCTGCTTGTATTCTTTCCTCTCATTCCACTGTAGCATCCAGGAGTATCCTGATGTTTTGGCTTTTTTTTTTTTTTTTCTGGGGAGGAGGGGCCTCTCCATGTGGCATGCGAGACCTTAGTTTCCCGACCAGGGATCAAACCTGTGACCCCCGCACTGGAAGCATGGAGTCTTAACCACTGGACCTCCAGGGAAGTCCTTTCTTCACTTCTTGGAATCCACAGTGGCCACTAAACATGTCCTCCTTGTCTTAAGTAGAGCAAGGATAAGCTGGTATGTTCAAAAACAATGTCAATAACCACCAAAAGGTGAAATTATAAGTCAAGGAAAATATAATAGCAGAAATTAACAGTCAAACATTTGTGAGCACCAAACAACAATAAAAGCATAAACACACACACAGAGTGTACTTAAAGCGGTGATCATAGTGCCTTAGGAGTAATAAGCCTTGGCAACAAGTAGCTATAACTTCCTCAGAACAAACCAGTAGGCAGGAGGATTCTGCAGACAAGGAAACTGAGGCTCAGAATGATTAAGAGAGTGGCTCAAAGTCACAAGGTTTGTTGTAGAGACAATATTCAAGCCAGTGTCCACTAAATTGGAGAGTCTATGTCCTTTTCATTATTGTGGGCTCCCCTCCTAGCCTGCTGTACCCCCCTAACACATAAAATAGATTTCTCTCCTGATCGATACTACCTATCACCTTAAGCTACACCTGCTAAGTATTGATTCACATGTCACTTCAAAATGCTCACCTCCTATTGGCAGAGGCCAGCCTAGCTGCAGGGGAAAAGAGGACCCAAGAAATCCATATACTCCATGATCCTGGTCTGTTTTGTTCCTTGACGCCCAAGACCAATTTACTGTCATGAGCATTCTATTCTGGCTGCCCCAGGCAGTAAGGAAGAAATACAATATTGGGAACTGTGTATACACGATGCCCAAATTTGCTGAAATAACCAAAAGTGGGTATGGAAACAATGGAAGATCATATTCACAGGCCTCTCCTAACATCCCTATTCCCCACCACATAAGAGAAAAAACAGAGTTCCCATCACAGAAGACAAAAGGCATAACCTCTGGTATCGGAACCAGGATTTAAAGTCATGGAACTGAGACATATCAATTTTCTTATGTGTAAAAGGGGTTGTTACGAGGATTCAAAATAATAACTTGCCCAGCCCACTGTAAGACAAGTTGAACACTGCTGCTATTGTAAATACTAGTAGCAGAAGTAGTAGTTACTGTTTTAGCACATGACCACAAGTGACAAAACACTGGGCTGGGAAGTCCTCGATGAATTGCACGGGCTCTTGGAAACCAGCTCCTACATGAATCCTTTCCCTTCAACATGGGACCATGTATAGTCCAACTTAGACAAATAATCAGGAGTTTGACAACGCATATGTGAGGAGACAGTGCAATCTTCCCATTCCTTGAGGGGCTACCGATCTGATGAATAATGAGGGTGAAAGTCGGTAACGAGGCATAATGGTAGGAAGCATTCCCCATTAAATATTTAAATCCCAGTTGCCATTCCCAAGGCCCCAGAACTCACATGCTCAGATCTGAAACAAACGAAAAACAAGAGAGCAAGTAAAAAAGTTAACAGCCCACTTCAGAAATGACTGCATTCGTTCTGTTGAGCAGCTACGTCAGTTCTGGTGGTTCCCACCCACTTGCCAGTGTGTGACTCTATTCAGAAGGAAAGTCTTTAATCACAGCACTATTACAGGATCTTATATCCTGAACCCATGAGGACTCTTGTCAAAAGTAAATATCTTGCAAAGGAAACTGAGTCACTGGCTCACAGCTCTATCTATCCCAGGCTTATTCCTGATGCTGAGAGGCCACAGGGCAGTACCTATCTTTTCCCTGTGTGCTTAAGGTTATCTAACTATGGCTTGGCCTTCCACCTTCCCATGCACTGTCTATAAAGGTCATAAATGTCCTTCTATCTGCCTAGACTCAGGTCAGTGCACAGATTCTGACTCTTATGTTATACTGGTCGTTTAAACTTTCCCTCTCTCATTTTTTTACATGTAAAGCAGTAGGTCAAGGCATAGTATCCCAATGAGCCCTCAATGCCTTGACACAGGGCAGTACCTATTCTGAGGTTAATCTGAGGATGTCAGGGGGAGGGATACAGTTAGGAGATATATACAGCTAATGCATCAGGCCATAAAAGTAACTGGGCTCCATTTGCATTTGAAAGTAACAAAGAGAAAAGGAAAAAATCATGTTAATAGCCTACAATATCTTGCCAAATAAATTTAAAGGAAAAGTGTCACATTTCCTCCTTATAAGCAATGACTCTTACCTTCGGATCAACTTCTGCAAACCCACCTTGGCACCCCCTATCAGGTCAACAGCATTGTTTGAAGTCAGCTCAGTAGCCTAAAATTTAAATAACTGTGTATTTCCCAAATCTATCCCATCCCTATTATTTTAGGTACTGTGGCTGGTTATTTGATACCCGTCTTTGATTCCATCTTCAGCTATCAACCCTGCAATATCTATACTCTTCTTTACCTCTAATCCATCCCAGGGGTCAGTTAAAAGCTTCGAACATAAATCTCCTCTCAGTGAGCCTACAGAGAATTCATTCTCTGTTCATCCTGTCTTAAGCATCTGCATTTTCATGTATCAAATCTACCTCTGTGGTTTTAACCTTTTTAAAATAAAGTTCTTATTCCCAAACACTAAATGTCTCCCCATGAAATAAGGGTCCAAATATCTCGGCCTGGTTTTCGAGTATGTTCACAACCTGACCCCCAATGTCCTGCATCCATCATACTTTCTGTCCCCCTCCTTGAATTCTGGAGTCCCCTCAAGATAGACTGGCTGTCGGTCCCAGAGTGCACTCCTGGACCCTTTCCTCAACACGTGTGCACGACGTTTCCCCCCTGCAGGGAGACCTTCATCCACCATCTGTTCATGTCTCAACCATCCTTCAGCAGCAAATGTCCCCCTTCCTGAAGACCTCCCTGAACTCCCACACAGAAAGGGTCTTTCCCTTCTCTGAGCCTCAGTGCCCTCTCTCTAGCATGAATTACAATGTGATGACTCCACAGGCGGAGTTCTTCACCAGTTCACTCAAACTTTTCTTAGTGCAACAAATTAATCTCTGAGGAGTTTGAATCCCGGCCATTTATTAGACCTGGGGTTGTTTAGTTAACCTCTACCAGCCTCCATTCACTTGCTTGTAAAATGGGGGTAAGACTTCCCTGGTGGTCCAGTGGCTGTGACTCTGTGCTTCCAATGCAGGGGGCCTGGGTTCAATCACTGGTTAGGGAACTAGATCCCACATGCAGCAACTAAAGATCCCATGTGTTGCAACTAAGACCCAATGCAGCCAAATAAAATAAATAAATAAATACATAAAATGGGGGCAAGAATGATTCCTACTTCGCTTAGGTTATTATGAGGATGTCGTGAGACAACATATGACCAGTACTTAGCCAGCTGTCTGACACAGAAGAGCTCACTAGATTTTAGCTATGGTTCTTGTTTATTTGTATCTGTGGAAGTTACTCTCCAAAGAGAGTTCCCTCTCTATAAGTGTGTGCTGCTTCACCCATTACCACTATTACTACCCCTCCTCTTGAGTCAGGGCTGGCATTATGGCTTTCCTCGATCAATAAAATGCAACAGGCCTTGCAGACGCCACCACTCCAGAGCCTTCTATATTGCCCAGCTATGGTCAGTCCCACTGTGTTCTTCAACACCGCTGACAACAGCGAGTCTTTAGACCACATCTCCTTCGAGCTGTCTGCAAAGTTCCAAAGACAGTAGAAAACTTTCATGATCTGAGCACTGGGGGGAAAGGATAAATCCTGCTTTAACAGAATTCCAGGATTTATGTGCCAGGGTGGTGACTTCACATGCCATAATGGCACTGGTGACAAGTCCCCTATCTATGGGGAGAAATTAGATGATATGAATTTCATCCTGAAATATACAGGTGCTGGCATCTTGTCCATGGCAAACACAGGCCCCAACACAAACGGTTTGCAATTTTTCATCTGCACGGCTAAGACTGAGTGGTTGGATGGCAAGCATGTGGTCTTTGGCAAGGTGAAGGAGGTCATGAATCCTGTGGAAGCCAGAGAGAGCTTTGGGTCCAGAAATGGCAACACCTGCAAGAAGATCACCACTGTGAACTGTGCACAAATCTAATCAATTTGACTTTTTTTATCCTTGCTGCTTGACTTTTTTTTATCCTAGCTGCTAAGTCACTTCAGTCGTGTCCAACTCCGTGCGACCCCATAGACGGCAGCCACCAGGCTCCCTCGTCCCCGGGATTCTCCAGGCAAGAACACTGGAGTGGGTTGCCATTTCCTTCTCCAATGCATGAAAGTGAAAAGTGAAAGTGAAATCGCTCAGTTGTGTCCGACTCTTCGCAACCCCATGGACTGCAGCCTACCAGGCTCCTCTGCCCATGGGATTTTCCAGGCAAGAGTACTGGAGTGGGATGACATTGCCTTCTCTGAAAGCCAGCCACCTCGCTGTAAAGAAACTTGGACTAGACTATTGGATGATGAGACCACAAAGAAAGAGAAAGGCCATATGGAAGAGCACTGAGATGCCAGACATATGAGTGATGTCATATTGGATCTTCCAGCCAAGCTCAATAGTCAGCTGAATGCATGTGCATGAGAGACTCCCCAAGCAAAACAAGCAGAAAAACTGCCCATTTGTGCCTCAGAAACCTTAGAGTCAGCCATGGATTTATGGGAAATCATAAATTATTATATAGATAACTAAAACAATATCTGTCTACTTTCCCCTCTACTTGATCATGAGCTCCTTACGCGTAAGGATCATATCAAATTTACATTTGTATCATCAGCTCCTAAACAGACAGAAGCTTCAATTAATTCATACATTAATACACTAGTGGAGTATGTGAGTGGCTAAGGCAGAGTAGTTTGAACGGAAAGCTACTGAATGAATTATTTCCTATCTCTTTATGAGGATACTGGATATATAGAATCAAAGCACAAGGTACAAAAACATTAATACAATCTGACAACCTAAGCAAGAGGACCCCATTTTTGAAAGCTCCAGGCTCAGCATCTTGGTTAAACATTTCCCTTCCAAAACAACCTGGATCCGTGTCAATTTCTAAGACACTGGCAACCTGGGTAGCCTGAGGAAAGGAAATGGGAAACTTGGATTTATTGCACCACGTTGAAACTGCAGAGGGAAACAGACGGGAGATAAAATGTTCCTTGATGTTGACATTTTTCTGCCCATTCAAGTAGTGATTGCTGCTCACCATCTGTCTTGGCTCCAGAGAGTTGGGTCTTTGAGCATTGAAAGAGCTTCCTTCTGTCACTTCTGCAGAATGATATCAAATGTATCACCTCTTAAGACTATATTTTGTCTACAGAATCTAGCTCTGTCCCTTTAAGCCTGACAGCCCATCCCCAGATCAAAAGACCTAAAAAGAAGTTATCTCATCCAGCTTTTTCTCTTTCTCAAATTTTATCCTAAACTATAACCCTCTTGTTTTTATATCTCTTTTCTGTTAAGAATCTTGCCTATGTCCTCAGGCTCTTACTATGCACCAGAGGTTCTGATCCCAAGCTCTTCACCAAACACAATGACTTATTTTCCCATGAACTTTCCAACTTCCGGTTACATGAACAAAGTGAAACCATACCACCTCAGTCATACCACCTTCTGGCCAAAGCATCCAGAGTAAACCCTTGTGATCTCTGTAATTTCTGGGCATTACACATAAGATCTCAAATGAAGCCCACATTTCATCTGCTGGAAAACATTTTACACGAATCCTTTGGGAATGGGTTATGAAGAGAAACAAAAGGATCAAGGATATGATCCTGCTAACTTAAGTAGATGTGAATGAAACCCCGTGCCAGAAACACTTGATGTGACTTTCACTCTTGACTTTTCATCAAGTAAAAAGTCATGTCCTCCACAATAATTTTTGTTAATTCTCAAGGTTCTTACATTCTCACTGCCACTCCACGCTGCAGTTCCCTGAATCTAATGAATTCTTGTTCCTAGTTTTAATAATGCCACATGTACATGTACTGAGCCTCAAATACCTTTCTTATGTCATAAAATGCTTCTTGAGTCTTTCATATGTGAGTGCAACAAAACCCAGCCACTGTGGTCAGGACATAATGACCCAGTGAAAGGACAGGAAAAAAAAAAAAAAAGCAGTTGACAAACAGCAGTGAACACTCCTCCAGGAAAAGTTGAATGTGCTCTGCAGAGCAGCACCTCATTCTGAAGGTGAGCTGGGAGAACAGAACAAGATTCCCAGGGAAATAAAAAGCAGGAGATACTTACACTCAAAGCGTGAGCCATTAAAACAGACAAACCCCAAGTTACAGCTAGACATTTCAGTATTGGCAGAACAAATGGGCAGGAAATCAGCAAAGAGGTGGTAGATCTGAACAGCTATCAACCAGCTTGACCTGAGTGACATTTACAAGACACTCAACCCAACAATGTCAGGATACACATTCTGCTCAAATGCACACAGAACAGTCACCAAGAAAAACCCTATACTGGGTCATACCCTAAGTCTCAATTATTTCAAAAGGACTCAACTCCCAAAAAGTATTTTTCTCCGACCACAAAGAAATTAAATTAGAAATCAATAGCAGAAAGATTTCTGAAAAAAAATCCCCAAAGTTTTTAAAACTAAATACATATCTAAGTAATCCACAGGTCAAAAACAAAATCAAAAGGGAAATTTGAAAATACTTCGAACAGGAGGAAAATGAAAATATGAGAATTTATGGAATGTCACCAAAGCAGAGAAATCTATAAGACTAAATGGTTATATTAGAAAAGAAAAATCAATTTCACTTTCCACATTAAAAATTAGAAGTAGAAGATAAAATCAAACCCGCATTAAGCAGAAGAAAGGATATACTAAAGATCAAAGTGGAAATAAATGAAACAGAAAACAAAAAGGCAATAGGAAAGAAATGAAGCCAAAGTTGCTTCTCTGAGATCAATAAAATTAATAAAACTCTAGCCATAATGATTAAGAGAAAAACACAAAAGACTCAATTATCAACATAATGAATAAAAGAGCTACAACATTTAAATATCTACAGGGAATTCTCTGGCAGTCCAGTGGTAGGACTTGTTATTTTCACTGCTAGGACCCAGGTTCCATCCCTTGTCTGGGAACTAAGATCCTGCAAGCCATATGTTACAGTCAAAAATAATAAAGTAAATTTCTACAGATATTAAAGGAAAAAGGCAAAATAGGGGACTTTCCTGATGGCCCAGTGGTTAAGAGACTGCACTTCCAATGCAGGAGGTGTGGGTTTGATCCCTAGTTGGGGAACTAAGATCCTATACGCCACTCACCCAAAAAATAAATAAATAAAATTTTAAAATATAATAAACAACCTTATGACAATAAATACAAAAACTTAGATGAAATGCACAAATTCCTTAGATGATACAAATGACCAAAGCTCATTAAAGAAAAAATCTGGCAACCTGAAAATGACTATCAATGAAAGCAGCCTAAACTATAATTTAAAACACCCCATCAAGGGAAAATGGATACTTGTGCGTGTATGACTGAGTCTCTTCACTGTTCACCTGAAATTATCACAGCATTGTTAATCAGCTATACCCCAATATGAAATTAAAAGTTTTTAAAAATAAATAAGGTATTGTATATACAGGGGAAAAAAAGTATACATACATCCCAATGTTCATTGCAGCACTGTTTACAATAGCCAAGACATGGAAGCAATCTAAATGTCCCTTGACAGTGGATAAAGATGTGGTGCAATGGAAGATACAATGGAGTATCACTCAGTGATTAAAAAGAATGAAATAATGCCATTTGCAGCAACATGGATGGATCTGGAGATCATCATACTAAGTGAAGTAAGCCAGAGAAAGACAAGGAGCATACGCTATCACTTATACGTGGAACTTTTACAAGTGGTACAAATGAACTTATTTACAAAACAGAAACAGACTCACAGACTTAGAGAAAGAACTTATAGTAACAGACAGGCGTAGGGGGTGGACAGGGGAAGTGCTGAAGGAGGGATAGATTGGGAATTTAGGACTGATAATGTACACGCTGCTGTATTTAAAACAGATAAGCAACGAGGACCTGCTGCATAGCACAGGGAACTCTGCTCAATATTCTATAATAACCTAACTGGGAAAAGAATTTGAGAAAGATAGATATATGTATATGTTAAACAGAATCACATTGCTGTACATTTAAAACTAATAAAACATTGTTAACTATCCAATATAAAATAAAAAGATTTTTAAATAGTAGCTGCATCATTAAAAAAGAAGAAAACTCCAGGCCAGATGACTTTCCAGTGCATTCTATCAAATATTTAAAGACGAAATAATGTCAATTCAATACAAACTCTTCCAAAAATTGAGAATGGACTACTCCCCAACTTATTCTGAGGCCAGCAGTACCCCAACAACAAAATCAGAAAAAGACATTACAAGAAAAGAAACAGACCAATATTCCTGTTGAACATAGATGCAAAAATTCTAAACAAAACTTCAGCGAATCAAAACCAACAATATATTAAATGGATAATATATCAGGACTGTGTGGGATTTTTCCAAGGAATGCAGGGTTATTTTAACATTCAAAATTCAATCAATGTAATACTAACTAAAGACAAAAAAAACACATGAAAATCTTAATAGCCACAGAAAAAGCATTTGCCAAAATCCAACATCCAATTCTGATTTTTAAAAAACCTCTGAAAACAAGAAACAGAAGAGAACTTCTCCAATCTGAGAAAAGCCATCCACACACACAGACACGAAAACACACCCAAAAACAGTTAACATCATACTGAATGGTGAAAAACTTGAATATTTTCCCCCTAAGATCAAGAACAAGTCAAGGATTTCCACTCTTATCACTTCTACTGAACACTATACTGGAAGTTCTAAACAGTGTAATCAAGCAAGAAAAAGAAATAAACAGTATTATTCACAGATAATATGATAACCTATCTGGAAAAAGATGAAATCAACCAAAAAACTACTAGAATAAATAGATGAGCATAGGAAAGTTGTAGGATTCAAGATCAATACATAAAAATCAATTATATTTGTATATGCTATCTACAGTTGGAATCTGAATTTTTTAAAATATCACTTAAAACAGGTATTTTAAAATTTTAAATAATTAGGGATAAATCAGAAAAAGATGGGAAAGACCCAAACAGTGAAGACAAATGTTGCCGAGAGAAATTAAACAAACGGAGAGCTATACTCTGACCATGGGTCAGAAGACTCAGTGTTGTTAAGACATCAATTCTCCTCCAAACTGATCTGCAGATTCAAAGCAATCTCAATCAAAATCCCAGCAGATATTTTTGTAGAAACTGATAAGTTAACTCTAGAATTCATATGAAAAGGTAAAGAACCTAGAATAATCAAAAACAACTTAGAAAAAGAACAAATTTGAAGGACTAACATAACTCATTTTAAGAGTTTTTTTTAAACTAGAGTGATCAAATCAACATGGCATTCTATAAAAACAAACAGAAGAGTGAGTCCAGAAAAAAAAACCTACACATATACGAACAGCTGGATTTTTACAAAGGCACACAGACAATACAGAAAGGATAGTCTTAACAACAAACAGTGCTGTAACAATTGGCTGTAAGTACACTCTGGCAACTCTAGACCTTCGTTCCCATCGGCTAGCAACTTACCAGGCACTATACCAGTCACCCAGAAACCCACTCTGCATTTTGTCCTGCTCCCCACTGCTCCCACCACCCAGCTTGACTCCCCTGCATAAATCACTCATTCTAGTTGCTCACTCAGCCCCTACAGACAGCTGAGGAGGGCACCCCCAGGGGACTCTCTCCAGACCTGTGGCCCCCTGGGCCTGCCATAACTGTTGCCATCCTCCCTGCAGTGACCAGCCTGTATGCTAGGAAGAGATTTCTGGACTCTGCCAGGGTGCAGATCTGAAGCAAGGCCCACGGACACGCAGGGCCAGACAGCCAGGGCCTGGGCAGCGGGCTGCCACACTGGCTGCTCTCCAACCACCTGGTCCCACTTACAGAGCCTTCCCAGAAATTGGACACAAGTCAAGCTCTGGTTAAAAAATGGGTCCTTACCACAAATGCCCACAGGGTCTAGGCCTAGAAGTTGAACCAGTGGAGGGTCAGGGAGGAGACAACAAAGGATGGAGGGCACTGAGGCAAACTACACAGAACAGCCCATCCTGGTGGCAGCTGACTCCTGCCTACCCTGACATGAACCAGTATCGTCACAGCCTTGATTTTTAAGAAGATGGGAATCCAGATTTTCACGTGTAACTGTCTAAGTGTCGTCAGTGAATCTAACGTAAAAGAAAAGCCACAAGAGGCAAACACCCCAGTTCTGAAGCCACCTTCAGCCTCAGATGCCAGCAGATCCCAGGTTAAACCCTTCAAGGCATGGGATCAGCTCCGGTCCTGGGTGCCTGCGAGGGCAGGTGTGAGCTAGGGGAGCTACAGGCAGGGCTTTTTGCTTCCATCCGAGAACAGCAGCCCAGCCACAGCTCAGCTTCCCAGCTGCCTTCCCCGGCCAGGACCAGACTCCCAAAGTAGCTGTTGTCTCAGCCCCACCACCTGGAAGCCCAAGTGATGAGACTGGCAAAACCTCCCACACACGATGGGAGCAAATGTGGCCATGCCTTTGCACTGCTGCCTGGTGACAGTCCTGTTCAAGATGAGCCCTCTGAACCTGGGGAGAGAAACAGCAAGCGGTTAGAGTGGAGACTTGCCAGCCTTCTCCACAAAGACCACCCTATCAGCCCGTGCCCCCAGCTAAGCACTGTTCTGGCCACCCTCAAAATATCTGTGGTGGCCCAGCTCGTTTCCCCAGTGTCCTCTGCACCCCACACATGCGTTTCCACCTCCATTTTGAGTCTTGGCTCTTTCAGAAGGTTCATCTGATGATATCAGCCCACTGAAAACCCCTAGGAGACCACTTAGCTGGTGGAGCGCTGCCATCTGACAGCCCGTGAGCTGCTCTTCAGCAGAAAGCTGAATCTGCAAACGTCTCCGACGCTCCCCAGCTCCACTTCCCAGAAGACCTGCCCCATCCAGGCCCTGGCCTCACCAGGCCCTGTAGTTTATCAAAGGCCTGGAGCCCAGAAGCTTCTGGAAGGAAAGACACCTTGACCACAGCTTCCCCATCCTGAGAATCAGTTAGGAAAGCACATCGGAAAGGACTGGGGTGGTCCCCTTCTGGGTCCACGAGCAGAAAGGGCCCGGGAGGATGCGGCTGGAGGGCAGAAGGTGTGGGCTGGGAGGGAGGCCCCAGGGCCCCGCGGCCCGAGTCCCTCCGCCGTGTGGGTCTCACCAGCGGCGGTGCACTGAGCCGTCACCTTGCGGCCAGCTACACGGGGCCAGGTCGGCGAGGGGCCTGGCCAGCACTGTGCTCGGAGCCTCGCGCCCCTGACTCTCCCGTTCTCAACAACAAGCCCGGACACGTCTGGGAGGAGGTGGCCGACCAGGACACATGCCGGGGAGCTGTGATGCCAGCCCGGCTCCTGCAGAAGCCACTTCGGGGAACCTCCTCGGCGCCCTCCTTTCTCCCCGGGCCTGGGCCTCAGCCTGCTTTGCACGACCTTCTGTCACCTGCTCCAAACACGGGAGCCGCTAAGAGGGACCGCAGCCTGGGTCATCCCCGGAACCTGGGCCCAGGCCGGAGCCCACACCCGGGGCACAGGCGGCCTCTTCGCCCACGGAACGCCACCGCCGCCTGCCTCCCACACGCACTCAGAGTCACCGGCCTCGTGCCGAAGGGTCCCCCGACAGCCGGCGCGCCCAGGGCAGGCTCAGGGGTGCGCATCCCTCCGCAGAGGCTGCAGGCCCAGCGTCCAGGCGCTGCTCCGTGTCCCCTGCCCTTCTCCGCAGGAAACAATCGGCGCCCGTGCTTCCGCCCTCCACCCCCTTTTCCAGCTGCCCGGCAGCTGCAGGGAAGGACCGGCCCCCACAGGCCACGCGCTCACGGAGGGCGTCCTGGGCAGGAGGCGGGCCTGGGAGTCCGATGCCCTGGAAATGGCAGCCTGGAGAAGCAGCTACTCCTGCCCGAATCCTCCTAGCAATCTGGTGACCGCCTCTCAGACCACACGGCGGACTTGATGGCCAAGGGCTCTTCAGCCAGCACGCACCTGACTGGTGCCCAGTCGGAGGCCCGCGTGCCCCCGAGAAAATCCATCGTCCAACTGCAGGGACAGGTGACCCAACACTCAACACAGCGTCCAGTGCTTCGTGTGGGGACGTGGGGCTGAGCGCAGACTGAAGGGAGGGTCTAGGGAAGGCCTGTGACTCCAACTTCTGTAAATTAAACTCAATCACTAACCGGTGCACAAATCTCCTGTGAAATTCAATTTGGGTTGTTTGTTTTTTAGAGTAAAATTACTCTACAATGTTGTGTTAGTTTCTGCTGTGCAACAAAGTGAAATTCAATTTGTTTGAAAAATATAAGTAGGTCATCTTATAAAAGAGAGAGAGGAAGGAAGGGATCTCAAACAAACAAGCTAATTGTACACCTCAAGGAAATAGAAAAAGAAGAATAAACTAAACCTAAAGTTAGGAGGAGGAATAAAGATGAGGGTGGAGATAAATGAAATAGATGATAGAAAAACAATAGAAAATATTCATGAAACTCAGATCTGGGTTGGTTTGTTTGTTTTTAAGATAAAGAAAGTTTGACAAATCTCTAGGTAGACTAGGAAAAAAGACTCAATATTATAAATGAAAGAAGAGACATTACAACTAATATTATAGAAATGCAAAGGATCATAGAAGACTACCACAAACATTTATTTATACGCCCACAACCTAAGAGAAGGAGATAAATTCCTGGAAACACACAACCTACCAAGAATGAATAATGAAGAAACAGACAATCTGGACGACCAGTAATGAGTACGGAGATTGAATCAGTAGTCAAAAGTCTTGCAACACAGAGAAGAACAGGCCCTGATGACTCCACCAATTAATTCTACCGAATATTTAAAGAAGAATTAATGTCAAGCTTTCTCAAACACTTCCAAAAATTTAAGAAGAGGGAACACTTCCAAACTCATTTTAAAAGGACAGCATTACTGTGATACCAAAGCCAGACAAAGGCATTACAAGAAAAGAAAATTACAGGTCAAGATCCCTGATGCATATAGGTGAAAAATCCTTAAAATACTAGCAAATTAAATTCAACAACACATTAAAAGGGTCATACACCATGACCAAGTGAAATTTATCCCTGAATGCAAGGATTGTTCAATATACACAAATCGGTAAGTGCGGTATACTACATTAACAAAATAAAGGACAAAAATCATAGGATCATTTCAGCAGATGCAGAAAAGGCATTTGACAAAATCCAATACCCAGTCATTATAAGAACTCGCAACAAAATGAGTAGGGAGGGAACATAATAACATAAAGGCCACATATGACAGCTAACATTATACTAAATGGTAAAAAACTGAAACCTTTTTCTCTAAGATCAGGAACAAGACAAGGGTGCCCATTCAGACCACTTTTATCCAATACAGTTATGGAACTCCTACTCAGAGCATTTAGCAGGGAAAAGAAATAAAGGCATCCAAATTGGGAAGGAAGAAGTAAAAATGCCGCTGTTTACAAAGGACATGATATTATATAAAGGAAACCCTAAAGAGTCTGCCAGAAAAAAAAAAAGAAAAAAGAAATGCTGGTACTAATACACAAATTCAATAAAGATGCAGGATGTAAAATCATATTAAAAAATCAGCTGCATTTCCACCCAGTGGCTTAAATCCTCTGGGCCACACTGGGGTTGTCAACAAAAAGAAGAGAGAGCAAATGAACCCTTGCTAGAATACGATGGAGAAGATTCAATTCTCTAAAGCTCTTAGAAGACCTGGGTGGGGTGGGGGTTTCTAAAGTGATTTTTACAAGCCCCTGTCTCCTGCCCAGCATTTCTAAAGGAACTGAACCTATACCTTTGACAGCGAAGGGTGATTCCAGCAGGCAGATGGGAACTGAACGCCACAAGTATCAATAAATAAGTCTTGAATGTCACTTTACGGTCTTTTTGTAAGCCAGATGGAGAGGGGGTAGGTAATGAGAATTTCCTTCCACAGGCTCTCTGTGATCAGCAGCCATGGCAAAAAGATCCCAGGATCCTCATATCCAGGGCTCTCTGCCACTGGTCCCCAGTCTCATAAATCCAAGAGGAACCAAATCATGTGCCTGAACTCTCCATCTAGCAGTGACAGAACTCAACTGCTCTTTCCCACTAGACACACACACACCTTCCAATGTTCACCTGTTTTTCTGACCCATCAGCTACTCCACTCTGGAAAAGTAATGGTATTACTTATTTTGAAATTTTGATCAGAAGTCAAAGTAGACATTCAGGTCAGGTCACCATCACTGTCACAAAAATTTACCAGAAGGAGCAATGTAGCAGGGTAATATGTTATCTATTGTATGTTTCCCAATTTCATGTCCTAGCAGGTAAGCAAATAATTGGGTGTGTCACCATTGACTCAGGAGAAAAAGAAAGCTAAGTTTAAATCAGAGAGATGTTGCAAATCTTTTTGCAATTTTTATCTAAATGTTAACCCTCAGGAAGAAGAGGATTCAGAGGTATGGACATCTTAGGGCTATGTCATGGGTAATTTTATGTGTCAATTTGACTGACTAAGGGATGAGACCAAACAGCTGGTAAAACATAATTTCTGGATGTGTCTGCAACAGTGTTTCCAGGAAAGATTGGCATATGAATCAGCAGTTGAGTAAAGAAGATTGCCCTCCCCAGTGTGGGTGGGCATCATCCTATCCATTAAGAGCCTGAATTGGGACTTCCCTGGTGGTCCAATGGCTAAGACTCTGCACTCAGTGCAGGGGGTCCAGGCTCGATCCCTGGTCAGGGAACTAGATCTCACATGCCACAACTAAGAGTCTGTATGCCACACCTGAAAGATCCCTCACGTCGCAACTAAGACCTGGTTCAGTTCAGTTCAGTTCAGTCGCTCAGTCGTATCCAGCTCTTTGCGACCCCATGAATCGCAGCACGCCAGGCCTCCCTGTCCATCACCAATACCCGGAGTTCACTCAGACTCACGTCCATCGAGTCCGTGATGCCATCCAGCCATCCAACCATCTCATCCTCTGTCGTCCCCTTCTCCTCCTGCCCCCAATCCCTCCCAGCATCAGGGTCTTTTCCAGTGAGTCAGCTCTTCGCATGAGGTGGCCAAAGTATTGGAGTTTCAGCTTCAGCATCAGTCCTTCCAAGGAACACCCAGGACTGATCTTCAGAATGGACTGGTTGGATCTCCTTGCAGTCCAAGGGACTCTCAAGAGTCTTCTCCAACACCACAGTTCAAAGGCATCAATTCTTCAGTGCTCAGCTTTCTTCACAATCCAACTCTCATATCAATACATGACCACTGGAAAAACCATAGCCTTGACTAGACAGACCTTTGTTGGCAAAGTAATGTCTCTGCTTTTGAATATGCTATCTAGGTTGGTCATATCTTTCCTTCCAAGGAGTAGTGAAAAGTGAAAGTGAAGTCGCTCAGTCATGTCTGACTCTTTGCGACCCCATGGACCGTAACCTACCAGGCTCTTCTGTCCACAGGATTTTCCAGGCAAGAGTACTGGAGTGGGTTGCCATTTCCTTCTCTAGGGGATCCTCCCGACCCAGCGATCGAACCCAGGTCTCCCGCATTGCAGACAGACGCTTTACCATCTGAGCCACCAGGGAAGCCAGGGAGTAAGCATCTTTTAATTTCATGGCTGCAGTCACCATCTGCAGTGATTTTGGATCCCCAAAAAAATAAAGTCTGAGACTGTTTCCACTGTTTCCCCATCTATTTCCCATGAAGTGATGGGACAAGATGCCATGATCTTCGTTTTCTGAATGTCGAGCTTTAAGCCAGCTTTTTCACTCTCCTCTTTCACTTTCATCAAGAGGCTTTTTAGTTCCTCTTCAGTTCAGTTCAGTTCAGTTCAGTCGTTCAACCGTGTCTGACTCTTTGTGACCCCATGAATCATAGCACGCCAGGCCTCCCTGTCCATCGCACAGCCAAATAAATAAATTTTTTTAAAGAACCTGAATTGAACAAAAAGGTAAAGGAAGGGCAAATTTGCTTTTTCGCTTGAACTTCATCTCCTCTCCTCAGACATCAGCGCTTCTGGTCCTCCTGACATCCGCTTTACTGCGATGGTCTGGAACACAATGTGTGATCTGTCTGAGGTATGCCTGTGTTATTTTTTTTTTCCTTACATGTTCAAAGTCGAGTGAAAGGGTTAATAAGGGTTTGGGTAGATGTCCTTACGTGGCTTGGCATTCTGTAAAGTTTTGGGTGAACAGGCAGAGCACAGACGATTTTTTAGGGCAGAGAAGATATTCTGGACCATACATAATGATGGATACACGTCATTATACTTTTGTCCAAATCTGTAGAAGGTACAACCCTAAAAATGAGCCCTCGTGTAAACTGTGGACCTTGGATGGTTATGATGGGTCAGTGTAGGTTCATCGGTTGTAACAAATGTAACACTCTGATGGGAGATGTTGATAATGAGGGAAGCTAGGTGTCTAAGTAGGGGTACAGAGTCGATAAGGGAAAATGTCTGTACCTTCTACTCAGTGTCGCTCTGAATCTAAAACTGCTCTAAAACAGTATTAAATAAAGTAAATATGACATACATTCTACTCCAGGATATATCTATCTTGTTTCAGTTTTGTTTTTTTTTTTTTTAATTAAATTACTTTCTGGTAAAATCGCTTAATCCTCTTCCAAAAGCAGAATGGGGACTGCTCAGCCTTTGCAGTGTCCTGCGTGGCGCATTCTGAGAAGCTACCACGAGGTGGCAGCATCCACCCACAGAGGCTACAAGCAGCCTCGCCCCTTTCTGCAACAAGGAGATGGGAGGAAACCTGAGTCCTCCTCATCTATTTAGCGGGAGTCCGAGATGCAGGTTCAGGGCAGATTCATTCAGAAAACATTGTAACCATATGTTTTAACCTTATGAGAGGCAATCTTCTCCTCGTCTCCACAGGTACACACATAGTGCTCCCCTCACTATAGAAGGTATAGAAGGTCCTCAGTATAGAAGGTCCTGTCACTTTCTATACCGCTGTGGCTCTTTAAACACACATAAACACGCCCCACCCAAGTTGTCCAAGCCCAGGAAAAGCCCCTGATGCACTAAATGGTAAAGTTCAGAGGGCTATTGCATCTGTTCATTCATCCCTATTTTAAATACAGAAGTCACTGGAGATGCAGCATGTTAAATAATACATGCTGTGTATTATTTACAAATAATACACAGCAAGACAGCTTCAGTATTAGGACTGACCAGCCCCAGTGTCAGCCAGGTCACCTCAGTGGAGGTGGGGGGGATGGTACTCTGCACAGCCAGGACCTACAGGAAACCACCAACTAAGGAATTCCAGACCTCAGATGAGCACACCCTGGTACCATGAAGTAATTCACTCCCTTTTTTCACTCCACAGCTGCTTGTCAGTGTGGTTTAGTCACATCTCGATTTTCATAGACCACCTAGTGGTTGAAGAGAGATTCAAACCCACATTTGTTGGATTTCAAACCCCCTTCTTTCCGCTATCACTTTATTGTAGTGTTTATCTACTATTGGAACTTTTCCTGCAATACTGGAGGCGGGGGGACAAGAATATCTGGTTCTCTGAAAAGATTTAGTGTCACTTGCTAATTTTTTTTTCTTTATACAAATAGAATCCAATAGAATTAAACAAAGAATTTTGCCAAATGCTAAACAGAAGTTTTCCCATTAAAGACATAGCATAGTTAAATGAAATGGAATATGGAATTCTAGTCAACAAGAATTCTCACAGGTATAACAGAAAAAGAAATTAGCACCTGAAAAGCCTCAATGAAATTAGCACCTGAAATTAGCACCTGAAATGCCTTCAATAGCACCTGAAAAGGAGAAGGCGATGGCACCCCACTCCAGTACTCCTGCCTGGAAAATCCCATGGAAGGAGGAGCCTGATAGGCTGCAGTCCATGGGGTCGTGAAGAGTCGGACACGACTGGGCGACTTCACTTTCACTATTCACTTTCATGCACTGGAGAAGGATATGGCAACCCACTCCAGTGTTCCTGCCTGGAGAATCCCAGGGACGGGGGAAGCCTGGTGGGCTGCCATCTATGGGGTCACACAGAGTTGGACACGACTGAAGCGACTTAGCAGCAGCAGCAGCACCTGAAACGCCTCATCACCATACAAAATTTAAGTTCTATGACTATTGACACACTTGCTCAAAATCGTTAGTAAAACAAACTATGCTTTCTTAGTTTGAGGTTATGTAATTCTTACTCAGAAGAGTTTTTTCTATGCTACTGCTAGCCACAGGGCCATTATAACCAGGAAACCTACAGTCAACAAAAACAAGACCGGGAGCTGACTATGGCTCAGATCAGGAACTCCTTATTACCAAATTCAGACTGAAATTAAAGAAAGTAGGGAAAACTACTAGACCCTTCGGGTATGACCTAAATCAAATCCCTTATGATTATACAGTGGAAGTGAGAAACAGATTTAAGGGCCTAGATCTGATAGATAGAGTGCCTGATGAACTATGGAATGAGGTTCGTGACATTGTACAGGAGACAGGGATCAAGACCATCCCCATGGAAAAGAAATGCAAAAAAGCCAAATGGCTGTCTGGGGAGGCCTTACAAATAGCTGTGAAAAGAAGAGAAGCGAAAAGCAAAGGAGAAAAGGAAAGATATAAGCATCTGAATGCAGCGTTCCAAAGAATAGCAAGGAGAGATAAGAAAGCCTTCTTCAGTGATTAATGCAAAGAAATAGAGGAAAAGAACAGAATGGGAAAGACTAAAGATCTCATCAAGAAAATTAGGGATACCAAGGGAACATTTCATGCAAAGATGGGCTCGATAAAGGACAGAAATGGTATGGACCTAACAGAAGCAGAAGATATTAAGAAGAGGTGGCAAGAATACACAGAAGAATTGTACAAAAAAGATCTTAACGACCCGGATAGTCATGATGGTGTGATCACTCATCTAGAGCCAGACATCCTGGAATGTGAAATCAAGTGGGCCTTAGAAAGCATCACTATGAACAAAGCTAGTGGAGGTGATGGAATTCCAGTGGAGCTATTTCAAGTCCTGAAAGATGATGCTATGAAAGTGCTGCACTCAATATGCCAGCAAATTTGGAAAACTCAGCAGTGGCCACAGGACTGGAAAAGGTCCGTTTTCATTCCAATCCCAAAGAAAGGCAATGCCAAAGAATGCTCAAACTACCGCACAATTGCACTCATCTCACATGCTAGTAAAGTAATGCTCAAAATTCTCCAAGCCAGGCTTCAGCAATATGTAAACTGTGAACTTCCTGATGTTCAAGCTGGATTTTAAAAAGGCAGAGGAACCAGAGATCAAATTGCCAACATCCGCTGGATCATGGAAAAAGCAAAAGAGTTCCAGAAAAACATCTATTTGTGCTTTATTGACTATGCCAAAGCCTTTGTGTGGATCACAATAAACTGTGGAAAATTCTGAAAGAGATGGGAATACCAGACCACCTGACCTGCCTCTTGAGAAACCTGTATGCAGGTCAGGAAGCAACAGTTAGAACTGGACATGGAATAACAGACTGGTTCCAAATAGGAAAAGGAATACGTCAAGGCTGTATATTGTCACCCTGCTTATATAACTTCTATGCAGAGTACATCATGAGAAACGCTGGGCTGGAAGAAGCACAAGCTGGAATCAAGATTGCTAGGAGAAATATCAATAACCTCAGATATGCAGATGATACCACTCTTATGGCAGAAAGTGAAGAGGAACTCAAAAGCCTCTTGATGAAAGTGAAAGAGGAGGATGAAAAAGTTGGCTTAAAGCTCAACATTCAGAAAATAAAGATCATGGCATCTGGTCCCGTCATTTCATGGGAAATAGATGGGGAAACAGTGGAAACAGTGTCAGACTTCATTTTGGGGGGCTCCAAAATCACTGCAGATGGTGATTGCAGCCATGAAATTAAAAGATGCTTACTCCTTGGAAGGAAAGTTATGACCAACCTAGATAGCATATTCAAAAGCAGAGACATTACTTTGCCAACTAAGGTCCATCTAGTCAAGGCTATGGTTTTTCCAGTAGTCATGTATGGATGTGAGAGTTGGACTGTGAAGAAGGCTGAGCGTTGAAGAATTGATGCATTTGAACTGTGGTGTTGGAAAAGACTCTTGAGAGTCCCTTGGACTGCAAGGAGATCCAACCAGTCCATTCTGAAGGAGATCAGCCCTGGAATTTCTTTGGAAGGAATGATGCTGAAGCTGAAACTCCAGTACTTTGGCCACCTCATGAGAAGAGTTGACTCATTGGAAAAGACTCTGATGCTGGGAGGGATTGGGGGCAGGAGGAGAAGGGGACGACAGAGGACAAGATGACTGGATGACATCACCAACTCGATGGACATGAGTCTGAGTGAACTCTGGGAGTTGGTGATGGACAGGGAGGCCTGGCGTGCTGCGATTCATGGGGTCGCAAAGAGTCAGACACAACTGAGCGACTGAGCTGAACTGAACTGCTGCTGCTGCTGCTGCTGCTGCTAAGTCGCTTCAGTCGTGTCCGACTCAGGGTGACCCCATAGACGGCAGCCCACCAGGCTCCCCCGGTCCCTGGGATTCTCCAGGCAAGAACACTGGAGTGGGTTGCCATTTCCTTCTCCAGTGCATGAAAGTGAAAAGGGAAAGTGAAGTCGCTCAGTCGTGTCCGACTCTTCACGACCCCATGGACTGCATCCTACCAGACTCCTCCGTCCATGGGATTTTCCAGGCAAGAGCACTGGAGTGGGGTGCCATCGCCTTCCTTGGAACTGAACTAAGTTGCATTAATAAAAGAATGAAGTGATTATCGGGCCTCCCTCGTGGCTCAGATGGTAAAGAATCTGCCTGCTATGCAGGAGACCTGGGTTCGATTCCTGGGTTGAGAAGATCCCCTGGCGAAGGGAATGACAACCCACTCCAGTATCCTTGCCTGGAGAATCCCATGGACAGAAGAGCCTGGTGGGCTACAGTCGCAAAGAGTCAGACACAACTGAGCAACTAGGCAGAGCACAGCATAGGCTGATGATGTATTGATCATCTGTTCCTATGTAACAAAATGCCACAAAGTTAATGGGTTAAACTGAGAACTTCCAGTTTAGCTGGGTTTAGAAAAGGCAGAGGAACCAGAGATCAAGTTGCCAAAATCCGTTGGATCATAGAAAATGCAAGAGAATTCCATAAAAACATCTATTTTTCCTTCATTGACTACACTAAAGCCTTTTAGTTTAGTCTGTGTGGATCATGTACAAACGGTGTGGATCACAACAAACTGTGGAAAATTCTTAGAGATGGGAACACCAGACCACTTTACCTGCCTCCTGAGAATCCTGTATGCAGGTCAAGAAGCAACAGAACCAAACCGAACATGGAATAATGGACTGGTTCCAAATTGGAAAAAGAGTACATCAAGGCTATATATTGTTACCCTGCTTATTTAACCTCTATGCAGAGTCCATCACGAGAAATGCTGGGCTGGATGAAGCACAAGCTGGAATCAAGATTGCCAGGAGAAATATCATTAACCTCTGATACGCAAATGACACCACCCTTATGGCAGAAAGTGGAGAGGAACTGAGGAGACTCTTGATGAAGGTGAAAGAGGAGAGTGAAAAAGCTGGCTTAAAACTCAACATTCAAAAAACTACAATCATGCCATCCAGTCCCATCACTTCATTGCAAATAGATGTAGAAACAATGGAAACAGTGACAGGCTTTATTTTCTTGGACTCCAAAATCACTGCAGATGATGACTGCAGCCATGAAATTAAAAGACACTTGTTCCTTAGAAGAAAAGCTAATACCAACCTAGAGACCATATTTAACCATTTAAACCTATTAACCATATTAAAAGCAGAGACATTACTTTGCCAACAAAGGTCAAAGGTATGGTTTTTCCAGTAGTCATGTGAGAGTTGGACTATAAAGAAAGCTGAGCACTGAAGAATTGATGCTTTTGAACTGTGGTGTTGGAGAAGACTCTTGAGAGTCCCTTGGACTGCAAGGAGATCAACCCTAAAGAAAATCAATCCTGAATATTCACTGGAAGGACTGATGCTGAAGCTGAAACTCCAATACTTTGGCCACCTGATGCAAAGAGCTGACTCATTAGAAAAGACCCTGATGCCGGGAAGGATCGAAGGCAGGCAGAGAAGGGGATAACAGAGGATGAGATGGTTGGATGGCATCACTGACTGGATGGACATGAGTTTGAGCAAGCTCCGGGAGTTGGTGATGGACAGGGAAGCCTGGCGTGCTGCAGTCCCTGGGGTCTCAAAGAGTCAGACATGATTGAGTGACTGAACTAAACTGAAAGTGATTATCACACTGCCCTCTGACTGGATCAGACCTCTCCCAATAGTGCCAAGTTCTTGTTATGACATTTTATGATGGGTTTAGAGAAGGAAATGGCAACCCACTCCAGTACTCTTGCCTGGAACATTCCATGGACTGAGCAGCCTGATAGGCTACAGTCCACGGGGTCGCAAAGAGTCGGACACGACTGAGCGACTTCACTTGCACTTCACTTTCACTTGTGTTAACCTGAAGAACGGATTTTGATGCAAAAAGTTCTTATAATATTTTAGGATGAAAAGAGAAGAGAGCTCAGGATGGTCAGGAGCTCTATGCCAGATGTCCCCAGGATCCTCAGCTGCTTCTCCTGCCATGAACTTAAGAAGAAATGGTTTCTTATGTTATTTATTTGGCAGCAACAGGTCTCAGTCACAGAGCTTGGGATCTTTTAGTTGCAGCACGTGGGATCTAGTTCCCTGAGCAGGGATTGAGCCCAGCCCCCTACACTGGGAGCACAGAGTCTTAGCCACTGGACCACCAGGGACGTCCAAGAAATGATTTAATGAGGGGGCACCGCAGCTGTACTCAAACATGCAGGGCATTTGTTTCCTGGCTCTAGTGGTCAGATGCAGATCTTTGACTAGAACGTACACAGATAGGGATTATATTGTGATGGGGAAAAGCATTGTCATGCTGAGTGCTGTCCCACAGTGGAACAGGTGACCTGGTGAGAGCATCAGTATTTGAGGAACCAGCGAGATCCATAAGCAGAAAATCCTTCCATGCATGTCCTGTGCATGCCAAATTCTAGATGTGCAGTGGTGTTTGAGGTAGGCTTTGTCTTTGCCCTCACAGGACCTTCACACAGAACACAGACCAGAAAAAAATATAGTTTTAACTATAAAGTATAAAACATACTATGGTAAGAACAAGAGTGCAAAAGAGCCCATCCAAAGGGCACCTGACCCTGTCTCTGAGTGCAGAGGATTTTGAGAGTGGATACCTAATATGACACTTAAATAGTGAAGGCGAATTCTTTGAATAAAGAAAATAGGAGAAAGAGGAGATTTTCCCCTGAGAAGAAAGCTCCTTCCCAAATAATTCTCTGTAACCTCCTTCACATATGTAACCTTTAAAAACATCAGGAAAAATAGCCCATCGTTATCAGTTATCTATTGCTGCATAAGCCACCTCAATATTTTGTGACTTAAAACCATAACCATTCAGGGATCTTCCCTGGTGTCCAGTGGTTAAGACTCCAGGCTTCCACTGCACAGGGCACAGGTTTGATCCCTAGTTGGGGAACTAAGATTCCATATGTCATATGGCAAAAAAAAAAAAAAGGTAATATTAAAAAACCCACAATCATTTATATGCTTACGATTCTGCTCTTGGCCAGGCGTACACACAGGAACATCTCCTGGCTCACCTGGGCTCATTCCTGTGGCTGGAATCATCCAGTAGCTCCACTGGGATGGACTGGTCAGACGGCCTCAGCCAGGACACCTTGGTTCTCCCCCACAGCCTCTGACCGTCTGGCAGGCTAGACGGTTCCCTTTCTTGGTGGTCTCAGGGCTGCATTCCAAGAGGACACGAGGGGACATCATAAGGCACCTGGGGACCCAGGCTCTGGAACTCATATAGCATCATTTCTGCCACTTTCTACTGGTCAGAGCAGGTCACAAGGCCAGTTTGGATTCAAGCAAAAGGGAAACAAGCAGGAGACCCGGGTTCAATTCCTGGGTCAGGAAATACCCCTGGAGAGGAAATGACCACTCACTCCAGTATTCTTGCATGGAGAATCCCATGGCAGAGCAGCCTGGCAGGCTGCAGTTCGTGGGATTGCAAGAGTTGGACATGACTTAGCGCTACCTTTCTTTTCTCTCTTTAAAAGGGAAACAGACTCTTCCTTTTGAAAGGAGGAGCTCCAAAATACTATGGCTCTCTTTTCCCATCTACCTTGTGTATTCTAAGAAAACCCAAAGTGGAAGGAATTAGGGGAGACTCCAGGGAGGAGATGGAGCTTGAGTTCAGTCTTAAAGGATTCATCAGATTTTTTTTTAGAAGAACATAGCATCATAATGACGTGGAGCTGTCAGAGAGGATAGGTGACCTGTTTGAGGAAGAATACAGGGATTGGCATCCAGCTCAGGGGGCAGAATTTTGGGGAAAGACCTATCGGGAGAAGAACGTCACCACACCTAGTCCTGTCCCACAGGCATGTGGCTGTTCATGATATGATTAATAAGTGCTGACTGTGAGGGACTTCCCTAGTGATACAGTGGTTAAGAATTTACCTTCCAATGGTGGGGACTTGGAGGAACCTAAGATCCCACACACTGCTAGGCAACTAAGCCCAGGCACCAAAACAAAGACCCATTGCAGCCAGTTTTTTAATTAAAAAATAAATAAATAAAATAAAATAAATACTGACTGTCCAATCAAGGCCAAAATTATGAAGGTTATATGGTAAATGTAGGAGTTCGCCAAGAGAAAATGTTTGATCAAGGGAGTTGGGCAATGAGACTTTTCCTAATGTGTCTGAAATGTCAATTCATAGACACTGCATAAAGTATTGTAGCATCCAAACTATTTTGTTTCCATGGATCTGGTCACAGCCTTTAATTATCTGTACTTTCTGTGGAGGCTGATGTGATCATCTGTGTGAATTCTGGCTCCTTGTTCTGATCACATCAATTCACTCAGAGCAGAGGACAGAAATAATGTCCTCAGCAAGTTACATTTCCATCTGACATAAAAATGGACACTGAAACCAGAGGACCATTATGAAAGCAGATATGAAGGCATATGGCGGCTAACATCTAAGCCAACACACATTATCTCCCTCCGATTGCATTTACACAAGATTTTTTCTTCTCTTTGCCCTCAGTAGGTAGAAAGAAGATGTTTTATTGCTAAAAGGTTGGAGAGAGAAAGAGCTGAGACTGAAATTCTGGAACTAATCAACTTTGGCAAAACCAAGATAGTGGTTGCTTGTCACTATAGTGGTAGATCGCCCAGGATCACATGGACCAAATGATTTAAGCCGCTAAGAACAGAACATAAACATTTCCCCACATCTGTGGTTGCTCTGTGAGCAGGAAGCAACATGACGCATGATGAAAGTACAGTCATAAAAGACCGTGTATTATTACTGTATGATTCCAGTTACATGAAAGGTCCAGAAGAAGCAAATCTATAAAGACAGGAAGTAGATTAGTGGTTGCCTAGGACTACAGGAGAAACAGACGGTAGCTGCTAAAGCACACAGGGTTTCTTTGTTGTTTGGTCTCTAAGTCGTGTCCGATTCTTTTGCAACCTCATAAACTATAGCCCAGGAGGCTCCTCTGTCTGCGAGATTTCCCAGGCAAGCATACTGGAGTGGGTTGCCATTTCTTTCTCCAGGGGATCTTCCCAGTCCAGGGATCGAACTTGCATCTCCCGCATTACAGGCAGATTCTTCACCGCTGAGCCACAATTTCTTTGGGAGATGATAAAATGTTCAAAGTTTGATTGTGTAACTGAGCAGAGGGCCTTCCTAGGACAAACCATTTCCCCATGTGCTCTGCCTGCCTCTTATTTGTAGAAAAACTAGCCTCCTAAGGCCTTCCCCAGCTTCCAAAGAATATGTTTAATCAAAGAGGTGAGAAGATACAGGGACAGAGGAGAGCAGTTGAGCACAGGTATTAATAGTTTAGCCAAAAAACAAAGCCAAAGACCTTCGGTTCCTCTTCTAGGGCTGTAGATAATATTCTGAGCCAAATCCTTTGGGCTGTTTTGCAGCCACTGACACCCCCACCAGGTGGGAGGAGTTAACTGCGTGCTGCCCACAAGCACATAGACCCCAGACCAGCTGGGTGATGATGCTGACTCCCAGTTACCTCACCACCAGCCAATCAGAAGAATGTCCACGAGCTGATCACACACACAGCGCAACCGCCTCCCTCTCCCTATCTTTATAAACCTTTGCCTGAAAGCCATGGGGAGTTTGGGCCTTTTGAGAATTAGCTGCCTAAACCCCTTGCTTGTTCCTGCTATAAACACTGCACTTTTCTTCACCACAATCTGCTGTCATTAAATGGGCTTTTCTGCATGTAGGTGGGCAGACTGAGTTTGGTTCAGTAACAGTTGTGGTGCTGGTTATAAAACTGAATACATTAAAAATCATCGAATCGTACACATTAAATAGGTGAATATATGGCATGTGGATGCTATATCAATAAAGCTGTTCCAAATAAAACTAAGCTAAATTAAAGCATAAACTCTCGTTACATGCAAATCCTGTCATTTGGATTCTGGCTGGCAACCCGCCTCCAATCTAACCTTTGTGCTCAGAAAGTCTTTTCGAAATCAAGGAGAGACATACTCTCAAAGCAAAAACAAGTATAATAAAAATGTCTTCTGCTTTCTAATTGTGCCCTTTGTTTTTTCAATCCGAAGGGAGCAAAGGGCTTTTACACACAATGGTCTTAGTGATACTCTCCTCAGTCATTGCGCGGAATAGTTTTTTTTTCCACTGACTAAGTAAGTTTAATGTTGCTATTTTCGTTAAGTTTTTATTGGCTTCTAGCTGCTTTACAACGTTGTGTTTCCACTGCACAGCAAGGTGAATCGGTTGTGTGTGGATGCCTGCATGCTAAGTCACTTCAGTTGTGACTCTTTGCAACCCCGTGGACTGCAGCCCCCCGGGCTCCTCTGTCCATGGGATTCTCCAGGCAAGAATACTGGGGTGGGTTGCCATGCCCTTCTCCAGGGCATCTTCCAGACCCAGGGACTGAACTTGCATCTCTTAAGTCTTCTGCACTGGTAGGTGGGTTCTTTACCACTAGCACCACCTGGGAGGCTTGCTGTACGTGTACATATATCCCCTCTTTTTTGGATTTCCTTCCTTTTTAGGTCACCACAGAGCACTGAGTACAGTTCCTTAAGTTATACAGTTGGTTCTCATTAGTTATCTATTTTATGTGTAGTATCAATGGTGCACACACGTGAATCCCAAACTCCCAATTCATCCCACCAAACCCTCTTCCCCCACTGGTGTCCACATGCTTGTTCTCTGTGTCTCTGTTTCTCATTTGCAAATAAGAGCATCTATATCATTTTTCTAGATACCACATATATGTGTTAATATATGGGGTTTTTTTGTTTTTTTAATTTATTTCTTTTTTTTTAATGGAAGCATAATTGCTTTACATAATTTTGTTGTTTTCTGTCAAACTTCAGCATGAATCAGCCATAGGTATACATATATCCAGAGAAGGCAATGGCACCCCACTCCAGTAGTCTTGCCTGGAAAATCCCATGGACGGAGGAGCCTGGTGGGCTGCAGTCCATGGGGTTGTGAAGAGTCAGACAAGACTGAGCGACTTCACGTTCACTTTTTACTTTCATGCATTGGAGAAGGAAATGGCAACCCACTCCAGTGTTCTTTTCTGGAGAATCCCAGGGACAGGGGAGCCTGGTGGGCTGCCGTCTCTGGGGTCGCACAAAGTCGGACACAACTGAAGCGACTTAGCAGCAGCAGCAGCAGCATACACATATCCCCTCCCTCTTGAACCTCCCTCCCATCTCCCTCCCCATCCCACCCCTTTATATGAGGGGTGTTTTTCTCTTTCTGGCTGACTTCATTCTGTATGACAATCTCTAGGTCCATCCAGAGCTGTACAAATGACCCAAGTTCATTCCTTTCTATGGCTGAGTAATATTCATTGTATATATGTACCACGTCTTCTGTATTCATCCTCTGTTGATAAACATTTAGGTTGCTTCCATGTCCTCACTTTCAGGAATAATTTTATTTACATTTATTTGCATATAGGAAACTGAGGTTCAGAAACATCAGAATCATATAGTGGTCAGGGCTTAGCTTTAGTAGACATACAGTGCTTTGTTCAAATTCCTTAAATACAACTTATTAACCCAAAGACTTTTGGCAAGTTTTTACACCTGAGTTTTAGTCACTTCATCTTTATTAGGGATGATAATAATGCCTCTCTCATAGGCTTGTGAGAACTAGAGGAGAATTTATCCACACACACATGCACATACACACACACACACACACACAAGCACACACATGGACACACAAACACACACACAAGCACACACATGGACATACACAGAATGCTAAACTTCAAAAGAGTGTAGCAAACGGTTATTAAACTGGCCTCTGGAATCTGACTACTTGGGTTCAAATGCCAGGCCTGCCATCTGCCAAAGCTCAATCATGTAAGAAGCTTGGCTTCTCTGTGCCACATTTTCTTATAAAAATGGGGACAGTAATGGACTTCAGTAATGGCAGTGGTAATGCAAGGGACATGGGTTCTATCCCTGGTCTGGGAAGCTCCCACATGCCTTGGGGCAAGTAAGCCTGTGAGCCACAGCTACTGAGTCCTCGCGCCCAGACGCTTCAAGCTACGGCAAGAGCAGCCACTGCAGCTGGAGAGTCGCCCCTGCTTGGGACAACTGGAGAGAGCCCTCAAAGCAGCAAGGATCCAACAGTCAAAAATGAGTAAAATTTCCTGAACAGGGATCAAAACCACGCCCCCTACAGTGGAAGCACGGAGTCTTAAACACCGGACCCACAAGGAAGTCCCTGTTCAAGTTAGTTTTGATAAAGAGTTCTCTGCTATGATCACAAGGCACTCATATACCGCCCTGCACTATGCTGTTACTCAGTCGTGTCCGACTCTGCAACACCGTGAACCCCACCAGGCCCCTCCGTCCATGGGAATTCTCCAGGCAAGACTACTGGAGTGGGTAGCCTATCCCTTCTCCAGGGAATCTTCCCGACCCAGAAATCAAACCAGGGTCTCCTGCATTGCAGGCGGATTCTTTACCATCTGAGCCACCAGGGAAGCCCCAATACCTATTTTCAGGAGAGTATATAAAGGTGGCCATTTGTATCTCGGCCTTCGCCTAGGTCACTCATTCATTCAATCATTTTCCTAGTGCTCTCACTAGCCCTAGTTCAAATACTTTGCAATATATTAAGTTTCAATTTCCTTATCCTTGTTAGGAGACAAGTCTGACCAGATTTCTCACCTGATGCAAGTTCTGGGTCTTCTATGTAAGGTATGTTTGAATGGAAAACAGCCTTGGAAGCTAGAGACACATATTTCGTGAGATGTTTGGAGATTATCTCTCTGGAGATACGGCAAGGTAGTAAAGATAAGCCTTTTCCTCCTCTCTCCCTCGGTGGAAACCTGCCTACATTCCAGGGGAATAACTGATCTCTCTCACCATTGGAAAGGATCACCAGTTTCCTAATCTGAGGGCTCCTGTCCTATGGGGCACCCCTCTGCATGAACAGGCAAACTCTAGCCTTCATCACCTTTCCCCACGGAGCGTGAAGCAGGCAGAAAAGGTGCCCTGGCAGGTGAGTACTAAATCCTCCTTGTCTCTGACCCAGAGGTCTCATGTCTGCTCTAAGTATATAAAAACTCTAACAGGCTAACTCAGACTTTTCCCAATTTCTGACTTAAGATTTTATAAAATGAACAAGAGTCAACCCTTTAGGATTTTCGTCAAGGCCATATGAAATAATGTTGGCAAGCATTAGCTATTACGCGTCAGTCCCTGTGTTTTAATATGGGCTTCCCAGGCGGCTCGGTGGCAAAGAATCCGCCTGGCAAGCAGGAGATGCGCGGTCGATCTGAGAGCACCTTGACCGTCTGACGACCTGTGTCTCGTTCTCTCATGTCTTCCAGCCTTGACAAGTGCTCTTCCTTTATCCTGGTAACAGCCTTCCTTTTCTGCTTAGTAAACTTGAACTCAGTCTTCAGATTCAAGTCAGTGTTTCCTCCTCCAGATGTTTTTTCCCATATTTTTTATTGCAGTATAGTTGATTTACAACATTAATATTAGCTTCAGATGTACATGGATAAGGAAATGCAAACCACTCCAGTATTCTTGCCCGGAGAAATCCATGGACAAACCTGGCAGGCTACAGTCCATGGGGTCGTAGAGTTGGACATGACTGAGCAACTATTACTCACTCACTCAGGTGTACAGCACAGTGATTCTGTATTTTTATATGTTATACTCCACTTAAAGTTATTACAAAACAATGGCTTTATTCCCCACGCTGTACAATATAGCCTTGTTTTTTTTTTATACATAATAGTTTGTATCTCTTAATCTACCTTTCACCCCTATTCCCCTCTCCCTTCACTCTCCTTACTGGCAAATACTACTTTGTTCTCTATATCTGTGAATCTGTTTCTGTTTTGTGATATGCATTTGCTTGTTTTAGATTCCACATGTAGTGATAACGTAGAATATTTGTCTTTCTCTGATTTATTTACGCATAATACACTCTAGGTCCATCCACATTGCCACAAATGGCAAAATTTCATCTTTTTTTTGACTGAGTAATATTCTATTACATACATTTATGTGTGTGTGCTCAGTCATGTCCAACTCTTTATATAAATATATATATATATATATCTTTATATATGCTGCTGCTGCTGCTAAGTTGCTTCAGTCGTGTCCAACTCTGTGCGACCCCATAGACGGCAGCCCACCAGGGTCCTCCATCTTTATTTTTATATATATATATCTTCTTTATTCATTCATCAGTTGATGGGCACTTAGGATGCTTTCATATCTGAGCTATTGTCAATAATGTTGCTATGAACGTTGGGGTGCATGTATCTTTTCAGATTATTGTTTTGTTTTCTTCAGATATATACCAACAGCAGAATTGAAGGATCATATGTTAAAGTTTTAGTTTTTTGAGGAACCTCTATTCTGTTTTCTATAACCACTGCACCAATTTACAACCCCACCAACAGTGTACTAGGCTTTCCTTTTCGCCACATCTTCACCAAAACTTGTTATTTGTAGACTTTGTAATGATAGTCATTCCGACAGGTGTGAGGTGATATCTCATCATGGTTTTGGTTTGCATTTCTCTGATGATTAGAAGTTCCAATACACCGGCCACTTGATGTGAAGAACTGACTCATTAGAAAAGACCCTGATGCTGGGAAAGATTGAAGGCAGGAGGAGAAGGGGATGATAGAGGATGAATGGTGGGATGGCATCACCAGCTCGATGGACATGAGTTTGAGCAAGCTCCGGGAGTTGGTGATGGACAGGGAAACCTGGCGTGCTGCAGTCCATGGGGTGACAAAGAGTCGGACAAGACTGAGCGACTGCACTGAACTGATGACTAGTGATGTTGGGCCCTTTCTCGTGTGCCTGTCGCCCATCTGTATGTCTTCTTTGGAAAACCCAGGTGCTTTTACTTGCCATCGCAGGTTGGATGTCTCTGTTCTGCAGTTCTGGCCAGCAGCATCTGTATTTACATTTATCATCACACTCAGAGAACCCCAAATCAGTTCTGCCCTTCAAAATGCTGTCTTATGGCAGATACTGCATCTTCCTTTATAATTGCCCTTTTTCACAACGTCCCCCTAGGGTGATGATATGTTTTAGAAGGATACTGCTGGCTGTTCCTAAGGAGAACGCCCTAAGGGGCAAGACCGGAGTCCAACAGTCTAGTGAGGGGCTTCTGGGGTGACCCAAGAGAGTGCTATGATGCGATCACGTGGATGAGAGGCAGGTGCCTTCTACTTCCTGTGATAATGAGAGCTGGGCCTGATCCCCAACTCAGCCCCTCCCTTGCTATAGACTTTGGGCTCCAACTTCCTTCCAACTTATTGTGAGGAGTAAATGAGGGAATAAACGTTTTAGTAGCTGTTCATTAGTATATTCTGGGGGTCAGCTGGGGAGTGTGGGAGGTGATACAGAGCTGGATCAAGGATGACTTGGATTTCTGGAAATGGGTAAAGTCAGAAATGACTCAACATTGAGCATGTCAAGTCTTGATGGGAGGGCAAATTTGGGATCTGCGGATGGAATAGGTTCACGCCTTCACATCTCAACCTGAATCCTGGTCTTCACCCCCATGGGCAGGGCAGGGTGGATCCAGCAGAGGCAGCCAGAGAGACAGAACTGTTTGAGAAAAACAACAGGACAACTATGTGACAGGCTAGGCCCTATTAAAGGTGCTGTGTGTGGCCCTGGGTGAGTCACCTTCTCCATGTCACCCCTCCTGGTTCCCCATTCAGAGGCAACCCCTCTAGACTCTGGGCTGCTAGAACCACCACATGACAGACAGTTACTTACAGCAACCCCACAGTTACTTACAGGTACCCCACAGCTACCCCAGCACAGACAGGCATACACAGGACACGCGAGGCCACGTGTGCACCTCCCTCTCATGCAGGTGACCAGCGTGAGCCCAGGGCTGGTCCAGAACCCAGAGCTAGTCATGATTCTAGCTGAAAGGGCAGCTGGGGTCCCTCAGGTGAAGTGTCTTGAGTGTGAAGCAGAACAAAGGGAAACCAAGACACACCCAAGGGCCGCACAAAGGAAGCCACAGTTGGACACCTTTAATAAAGGGTTTTCAAAAATCATTTATTGAAATCCTCATAGTTACCAGGTAAAAACGGGAGGTGTGCTTTTCCAGAGTGACTTCACATGCACAGAAAAGTGTCTAGAGACATTCTGCGAGCCAGGGGGAGAGGTTTCCAGATGGTCCACCAGCCAAAGACCCCAGTACATTCTGTGGGGGCTCTGGAGATGCCCTCCAACCCTGAGGAGGGGCAGAGTCACCAGAAACTTCTCCTCCAGCCTCCTTCTGGTAAGAGTGCCTGCACCCAGGCCTCCCCCAAGCTCTTCTTCCAGGGCTGCACCTTCTCCTGGGGCAGGCTGGGCGTGGAGGACAAGGGCTGAGGGGATACAGAAGGCCCCGGTCCATCCAGAGAAAGGGCTGCTTCTTCAGATGAGGTGGGCTTCAGCCGTACCATCCCCTCCCCACCCAAGGCCACAAAGACAGCCCAGCATCCCCTGTCCTGGCTCAGGGGCCTCCTCTGTTCTCCTCAGAACAGGAGGCCACAGGGCTTCTCATCGAATGGGTCTGGAAGCCAGTACATGTACACCTGCCACCACTCCCACACCCACACACAAATGCGGCACACCCAGACGTCGGCACAGAGCCACACACTGCTGACTTCCACGTGTACACACAAATGAATGACACAACAAGGTCACACTCACATGCAGTCATCCCAAGTGCCCATGGACACTCTCCGAAGATTCCAAAGAGGCACGTTCCTATACAGCCACCATATACACGTGTGCGCACACGCACACACACACACACACCCCCCACATACAAGTGGGCCCCTCATAAGCACTCTCTCCTTACACAGTTTATAGAAACATCCACGTGGTAGCCGCTGGGGGCGGCTGCTCAGATCCCCTGCTCCCTTTCCACTGAAGCATTCACTTGCCAGGCAAGGTCACGCAGCAGGACAAGGGGCTGCGGGGAGGTCAGTGCACAGGCATAAAAGCCAGACCCCTCGCCCCAGTTGAGGACCACTCTTCAGGGCCATTATAGCTTCAGAGCCTTGGTTCTTACTGCCCAGGCCTGCTTCTGTCATTCCCCCAGACGGTGATGGCGAGAGCGCTTCCCTAAAAGTACAAGTCTGTGCAAAGGTCTCTCCTTAAGGGTCTTCAGTCCCCTGGCCTGGAAGAGACTACATGTTTTCTTCCTTCAGCCTGAGGCTGACCCGCAGCACTGATCCACAGCCTGGGCCTGGAACAGAAGCCTGGAGATGGTTCCTGGACAGGCCACCAAGGAGCTGACTCCAGGTCAGGAAGAGATCAGGGGATCCTCACAGTCATCTGCAATTGGTAAAAAGAATCTACCCTTCATTTGTGCTTTTGTTCCCAGTCCCAAGCCCCAGCTGGCCAGGTGACCTTAGGCAATATTTCGTTCCTTTGACCTCAGATTCTCCATATATACAGTGGGAAGTCTGGAGTTTGGGACACAGGCTTCCACTGACATCTATAAAGGGCTGCACGGCATGGTCCAGATTTACGCTGCTCCAAACGTGGTCCACTGGCCAGCAGCACTGGCCTAGCCAGGGAGCTTATAAGAAAAGCAGAATTACAGGCCCCACTAAGACCTGCTGAATCAGAGCCTTTATTTTCACAAGACCCCTGGGTGGTTCCGATGCACATCACAGCGTGAGAAGCACTGTCCTGAAGGAGCTCTGAAAGCCCTTTCAGTTTCTAGATTCTGTGACCTACAACTTCACCTGCATTGGGATGGAGGGTGTGGGCCTTTGGGTTGAGAGGGTTTATTGATTTGCTAGTGAAGTTTTGTCTTTGTTGCTCTCTCATGACTATAGACAGCTCAGTTCCAGGCAGATGGAACTCCAGCAGAGTTCCTGGCTGTGTGGTAAGAGTAATTTTTTAAATAATAATACAAGCAATGATGAGGGTGGAGTACGGTGAAGAATTTCTTTGACTCAGGATCTCCTCACTGTTAGACATTCCTGCCCCCTTTAACCCAGGAGAATCCAATAAATATTTGGATCTACCTGGAGCCCAGAGGGCTGACTTTTCTGAGCTCAGAAGAGTTTCTGGAAACACTTCCTCTGAGTCTGCCTGAGGGTGACCAGGAAATGGGAGGAAGGCTCCAGACACCATGTAACAGGGCATGATATTATCAACAGTCATTTCCAACTGCTGGAGTCCAGAGCCTGTGAATGCCTGAATCTAAACGTCACCCAGACTGCCTGGACCAAGGGCTTGCAAGTGGTCTGTTAAAACTGATTTAAAGGGAATGGGAACTCTCTGGCAGTCCAACGGTTAGGACTCCATGGTTTTACTGCCAAGGGCCCAGGTTCAATCCCTGGTCAGGGAATTAAGATCCCAAAGCCACACAGCATAGCCAAAAAAAAACTGATGAACTTGACATATATATATATATGAGTGCTTACTTGGAAGTTTATATGTAAAATGAAGAGAATACCAATAAAGTACAGATACATGGTTGACTTGAGGGCAGAGGAGGCTGCCAGAGGCTCTCTGATTGCAATGGCAGATGGATGGATTAAAGAATTCAGTCAGTTCAGTTCAGTCACTCAGTCGTGTCCAAATCTTTGCTACCCCATGGACTGCAGCACACCAGGCTTCCCTGTCCATCACCAACTCCCAGAGCTTGTTCAAACTCACGTCCATCAAGTTAGTGATGCCATTCAACCAACTGATCCTCTGTCGTCCCCTTCTCCTCCTGCCTTCAATCTTTCCCAGCTAATTAGCAGATGAGGACCAAAATCTGAAATGCAGGATTCAGGAGTCCAGGTCATCAATAGTAGGGTTGGGAGTGGGAGGTTAGAGGGAGGAAAAAAAAACAGGAAGTGGCCAGAAGAGGTGACCAGTCAGAAGAGGGAAGCCAGCTAGCCACTGTCTTCTGAAGATAAGAGTCAGAAGGTGGAGAGCCACCCTGATGATGGTTGAGAAGAAAGACAGGAACCAGTGGGGCCAGCAGGGACAAGTTAGACAGTGAGGTGGAACACTGGCCGTGTTTTCTCCTTCCTTCCTCCCCAACATGCAAACCATCATATATCCTACAAAGTTCAGATCAAATGCCATCTCCTCCATGAAGGCTTCCCTGATTTCCACAACTGGCACTGAGTCCTCCGTCCTGGGCCCTCCCCGGCTCTCTCTCCTCCAGCTCATCTTTGCCACATTCTGCCTCATTCTATTATAGCTCCCTTAAAAGGCAACTGGTTGAGAATTCTCTGGCATCCCAGTGGTTAGGACTCCATGCTTTCACTGCCAAGAGCTGGGGTCAGGGAACTAAGATCCCAAAATCCACCTGCCAAAAGAAAGGTAATACTGTGTATCCTTTGTACTTGATTATGTGTGTGCGCGCCTCTTCCTTTAGACTCCTGCTTGGAATGGAGACGTGGGGGCTGAAGCTGTGACTGCCTCCTTGGACCACTGGGTAAGGGCCACACCTTATGGAGGGTGGAGGCACGAGCTGGGCTGCTGAGGGCTGTGTGGGGCAGAAATGCCATACTAGCCCTGGACTGCCTATCTCCAGGTTTTTAAGTTAGAGAGATATATTTTATCTTGATTAAGCTTGTTATTTCGGGTCTCTGTTACCTGCAGATAACCCTAATTTTAACTGATAAACTGGGAATTATTTCTCCTTTTCTACTTCTACCTGCATTTTAATCACCAAACACTTTTGATTCTTCCTCCATGATAAGTCCAGATCTGTAACCTTTCCTCCCTCATTGCTACTTTTACCTGAACTCAGACAATCGAGAATTTCTTGCCTGGATTATTGTCAGCCTTCTTCTGACCTTGCCTCCCTACTCCTTGGACTTCCCTGGTGGCTCAGTGGTAAAGAATCTACCTGCCAATGGAGAAGACGCAAGTTCATAGCTCAGGAAGGTCCCCTGGAGAAGGAAATGGCAACCCACTCCAGTATTCCTGCCTGGAGAATCCCATGGATTCTCATGGACAGAGAGGAGCCTGGCAGGCTACACTCCATGGGATCGCAAAGAGTTGGACATGACTCAGTGACTAAATAACAACAACCCTACCCCTAACAACTGTCCTTTCCAATTCACGTTTCATACCGGTAACTCAAATTCACTTTCTTAAAATGTATTTATTACAGAGTTCCACACCCAGAATGGTGATAACTGGTAATATTTTCTGTAATTTTTTATGAAGCAAATATGACAAAGTTGTCTTATTCTCTCCACAAAGGCAAACACCCTCTTGTGCCCTCCTGATCCTGAACTGAACTGCATTTTTGGTGCATTCTTTCAAACTTTTACATATGCTTCTGAGTGAATGTATGCTATGGTTTTGTGTATTTTCAAATTTTATCTAGGGACTTCCCTGGCAGTCCAGTGGTTAAGAAGACTGAGTCAGTGGTTAAGACTCAGTCTTCCAACACAGGAGCTGTATTTTGACCCCTGGGTGGGGAACTAAGATCCTGCATGCTGCAGGGCACAGCCAAAGCGATAAACAGATAAGCGAATATGATCACTTCTTTAAAAATAAGAAATAAGGTGAAATTTCACCTAAACGGCTCCATATTACACTTACAGTGCTGTAACTTGCTTTTTTATGTTCTTGAGGTCAGACATGTTGATACCTATAAACTGAGCTCATTCATGTCAGCAGTCTGTAATTCTTCACTGTGTGACTGTAACAGCACATGCGTCTCATTTTCTATTGATAGGCAACTAGGTTGTTGCCTGTGTCTTAGTTTTACCAAAAACGTTTCACTGACATTCTTAAACATACACAAGGTCTCTAGGATCTATCCCAGGAAGTATAATTGCTGGGCTCTGGCGACAATGATTGTTATGCTTTGAAACGTATCCTGCAAAACAGGTAGCTTGAAGCTCCAACCCACATACCTGGGAATGTGATTTACTAGCAAAGGAGGTCTTTGCAGATGTAATCAAGCCATTCATGTGAAGCCCTTATGGTGGTCCCTAACCCCATATGACTGGCATCCATGTAAGAAGTGAAGAGACAGGGAGAGAACACCACATGAAGATGGAGGCAGGGGTTAGAGCAATCTGTCAGTAAGCCAAGGAACTAGCAAGGATTGCTGGCAACTGCCAGAAGCTAGGAGAAGGGCAGAGAACAGACTGATCTTGGAGACTCCAGAAGGAATGAACCCTGCCTTGATTTTGGAATTCTAGCCACTTAAAACTGTGAAAGAATATGCTTCTGTTGCTTTATACCATCCAGTTTGTAGTAATTTGTTACAGCAGTTGTTAGGATACTAACGCAGACGGGGAACGGAAATCATGGCCTGTGAGGGCAAAGGCTGAGTTCAGAGAGTGAGCAGGTGAGTCTGAGACAGTAAGTTGGGGCTGCACTCGGAAGAGCCTAGAATGTGACACTAGGCAGGCATCTAGACTTGCTCATTTACATACTGTCATGCCATAGGAGATAAACTAAGTCAGCAAGAGATACAGTTCTACTTGGGTTTTAGAGAAGAGGGTCCCAGAAACAGCCATTGGGAATTACCTGGCGGTCCAGTGGTTAGGACTCTGTGATTTCACTGCCAAGGGCCAAGGTTCAATCCCTGGTGGGGAAACCAAGATCCCATAAACTGTGCAGCATGGCCCAAAATAAGAGAAACAGCCACTGTTTAGAATGGACTTGTTTGAATCTTTCCACGTCTGGAGTCTCAAATTCTTCTGCTTTTTCCTTTTAAGAATGATTAATTCCCTTCCACACACAACTGCAAGGATTTGACAAACACAATATCATTAATAACCACCAGTTGTTTCTAGTTTACTAAACCAGACCCTGTTTTTCGACCTAATCGGCTAATCCCGCCTAATCCTCAGAAGTGTCCCAGGAGATAACGCAGGTTATCTTCTCCGTAACAGAGATTAGAAACCACTCAGGAACGAGATGAGGTGATCTGCATTTACGGAAACATCCGGCTAGAGATTTAGAAACGTCCACTTAGGTAACTGGCTCTATAGTCTTAGGCAAATTACTTCACCTACGTCAGCCTATCTTTTCCCATCTTTTAAAGTGGCATAATAGCAGCTACCCCTTCGGTCCGGTCCGTCGTCGTTAAATGAATGAAGTGTGTCGAGCGCTGTAAACTGCGATAAACTGTGCTGTCACTGTTTTCCGGGACCACGTGGCGCCGACCCTGGGACCAGCCACCCAAGGCTGCACAGAAATCCAGCCTCTCCGCTCCGACCGCCAGGGTGCGCTGTGACGCGGCTCGGGGCCTGGCGGGAGGCCGCTCTAGCTTCGCTCGGGGAAGTCGCTGCCCTTACCTTCAGCAGGACCTCGCGCCTCTGGGTCCGCGCCCGCTGGCATCTCCGCTCAGTCCTCCAGCTACCCACTGCCCGCCTGCCACCCACCATGGCCCTGCTGCACTCTGGCCGTTTCCTGTCTGGAGTCGCCGCGGCTTTCCACCCAGGCCTCGCTGCCGCGGCTTCTGCCAGAGCCAGGTAAGCAGGGGGGAAAGGAGCCGGGGCGACGGGCCTGCCCAGCCGAGCTGCCGGCGCCCCAGGACGTCTAACCCGCCTTGAAGGCACACGTGGGCACCCTCACACACCAACTTTTTCCGCTCCCCTCTCGGATTCACAGGGGGCTGATGATTGAGCGTCCACATCTTACAATGACCCTTTGGGTCCTACATCCCACCGCTCCCATGTCCCTGGGACTGTTGGAGAGCATGCCAACGTGTTCCCCTGGGTTAGGAAGTGTGTCCCTCTACGGCACCCGGACTCCATTAGGGGTTGGGGGCGGGGGTAGGATCTCAGTTTCGGCTCAGTTGGGGGTGGGAGAGAGGGGAGAGCACCCAGGCTGCAGCGCAGAGGAGGCCTCGCGCGGATTGGCTGCGGCGCCGGCACTGCCTCGCGCCTATTGGCTGCGGCGCCGGGGGAGCGTGTGCCCTTGACCCGGCCGCTCTTGGGGGGCGGCACGGCTCACCCGTAGTAGTCTCCCTGGGACGCTGCAGGCTTGGACCGACTGCGGCTGACGACCGTTTGTGTGTCGGGGCAAGGAAGCTCGAGGGAGGAAGATTCTTGGGCTCTGGCTTTCGGGCCCGGCCTTCCTCTGCATTCTGTGGCCTTGGCTCCCAGCATCCTCCCGCCAGTCGCCTCCTGAGTCACCAATGACCCCTCCCCCAGCCCTTTGGCCCTGGGATGTAAGAGTCCGGGTGGAGTGACTCCCCCCTCCCGCCTTTTATCCCTCAGGAGGTCTAGCTGTGGGAAAGTTGCCTTTCTTCCCCTCCCGCTCGCTGTGCTTTTTGATCTAGTATTTCTTCATCCTAGTTTCACAGAGCCAGGCACTACACCTGTGCTAGATAGATACTGCGGTGAACAAGCAAGCCCGAGGGAGGCGTCGCTGCCACTCAGAAATTCCAGATATGTCATTTCAAACTGTGTGATGTGTTGCAGAGAAAAGGTTGCAGCGCATGAAACGAGTCAGTAATCCCTTCCTAGTGGAGAGACCTAAGCCAGGCCGTTTAATTCACTCAAGAAGCCGATTTGGGACAGTGCCCTTAATAACTCCCTAATCAGGAACCGACTCTCCAAAACCACCCCAATCAGATATTAACTCTAAAGAGCGAAGCCTTGACCTCTCGGACGTGTCTTGGCCTTTTCGTTTAAATGCATCCAGGAAGCCTCTAAGCCGGCGGGACACTTTGTCCTTTCCAAACCCTGTACAGGTTTGCCCAGGCTTTCACTTTCTTCTCTCCCTGATTTGGTTCCTTCTTGGCCCACTGTCAAGCTGTGCTCTTTAAGGCAGCCTATCTAGTGGGCCAGAGTTAGGGAGGGCTTATCCTTCATGCAGCAAATTTGGAGAACAGAAAGTAGTACCTAAAATTATAGCCAAGTGACAGTCTGTTTCACCATTGTAAATCTCTTGTTCTCTGGATTTGACTGAGTGCCCTCAGCTCTACTTACAAAGTGACTGGTGAAAATCCTTGTGGCTCTGACCTTTTAGTCATTCTTTCACTTTGACAGCCTGATTCTTTTGTGTCTTTTCCCCATTAGAATGTGAATTCCATGAGAGCAGAGACTATACCTACTACCTTTACTGTTCTGTCTCAGCATTTAGAACGTTGGTTGGCATGCCTTTCAAATGAAATATTTTAACTTTAAACTTTGATTTTTAAATTAATGCAACAGAGACAAATACAACATTTTAGCATTGTATCTTAGTTCAAAATCTAAACATAGGGGAACCAGAGTGGTGCAAAATGTGTACCAAAAAGTCTTAAAGTATGTGAGCACCTGCAGTTGAGGTGTTCAGGTTTAACACTGATGCATGACTGACTGATAGAAACAGGTGCCAGGCCTGGCTATGACTGTTAACTGTTCAGACAACAAGAAAGTAAGAACCTCCTTTCCTGCCACTGTGGATGTGATCTTTACCTAAAGCCAAATGGTTAAGTTGGAAAACATTTATAAAAAATAAACTCAACTGGTTGAAGTTTCTTTTTTTTTTTTTTAACAACTCATTCTAATACAGTGAAACCTTGGCAGTTGGTATTCAGAAGAACTGGGTATTTATCCTATGAAATACTTAATTTTCATACTTAAGTCATTTAAATGAACTAAGTTCAAGTGTTTCATATAGCTGCATTTTTTATAAAGAAAGCACTAAACATTTAACCTTTCCTTATTGTGCTATAAAAACACAGTAACATGAAATGGGACAAAGTCACAGGACAGTGAAGAAAGGAAAATATGCTAATGTATTTTAGAGATATCTGTTCTTATTTAATTCTGATTATTTAATTTGTAGTGAAATACCTGAAAGAGTATCAGAAGACCCTTTAAAAAGGCCGTGTACGTTAGTGGTACAGTAACCAGTAAGAAGATCATAGTTGTAGTATCATCTTTGTTGTTTTTAATTCTATGATCATAAGCAAGTTAATTAACTTCTCTTATTTTAAATTAAGAATGTGAGGGAAAGCATTTTAAAACCTGTGAAGCACTAGGTAGGCCTGCAGAAAAATTGCAGAGTTTTTGAGTTGGAGATGCTTATCTGCATACTTTGCACCTGACATCTTTTGGTTGGCTGGTCAATATTGCTCAATGGCTGAAGTTTTGCACTTTTGTCCAAAGTGCATAGATAAGAGTGCTTTGTAGGCCACAAGTTATCAGCATCAATTTTGTCCCTGGAGCACTCTTGGTTCCCACTAGTAATCTCTTAAAAACAGAGTTCTTGCAGTATAGGTATGATCTTTACCCTTTTAAGCAATAGAATAATAAAGAGCATAAAGAACTCAAACATCCTTACTGATGTAGAACTAAATCAAATGAAATATCCCTGCTCCTTTATTTAGATTAAGATTTTATATTTTGAAATTCTTTTAGAATTCTTAAAAGATAACGCTCTCAGTCAGTTCTCTGCCAGAAGACTCAAGGCGGTGATTTCTGAAGAAATTTCTCTACTAGATAAACTTTTTAAAGAACTTGACAAATAATTGCTTTTCATACCATTTAATAAGAAGGATGCCTTCTCCTTGTGGTTTAGGAGCAGTGGCTCTGTCATTGTTGATGGAAGGCCTTAGAAATAGAACTGCGGTTTTAAAAGTGAAAAGTGCATACTAAAAGTTCTATGTCCTTAGGCATTCAGGACATTCCTTGCACTCATCATTTAATGATAGTGATATAGATGGGCAGGTGGCTACATGTTTTCAGGGTCTGAATCATGGGTAGGATATAATGAAAGCTTTCGCCAGGCACAGTTCAGAAATTGCTTCGGGATATCTGTTTCTTACTATTGCTTAGGTACTGAAACAACCTAGCAGCCTAGAACAATGAAAAAGAAAGAAGGAATTTGACTCCTGGCAGGAGCGCTATTAAGGAGGAGAATTGATGTATCTCCCAAGACTCCAGAAAAAAACTGAGTAGTAATCATTGAAAAGCAAGAAAGGCCTGCATTTGGTCATAAAGTTATAACTTAAGCTCCTTGAATTTTTTATATACTTGCCTCACCAGTCTCTGTACTAGTGGCAAGATGGTTTTAAAAAAAAATGTAGTAGTAATTACTTAGTAACAGTGATACCAGCTAACATCAAGCACTCACTGTGTACCAGACCCTGTTTTTGAGTGTTTCACATTTAATAACTCCTTTCATCCTTATAACAACCCTCTGAGATAGGTACTGTTGTGCCCCTACTTTACAAGTAAGGAAAGTTGAGGCTTAGAGAAGTTAATTGATTTGCCAGTGCTCACACAGCTGGTAGGTGACTGAGCATTGGAATCCGTGCTGTTTGCCCCATCCTGACATTGCCCAGGGCAAGCTGTTAAAAGAAGTAAAAGCCTGGGAAATCTGAACATGGCATAATCCACCCTTTGACAAGAGAAAATTAGCTGTACACACCAATTACAGCTCCAGAGACTGAGACAGTTTTCCACTTGTCAGGAGAGCTTAAATTCACTTCTGCAGCCGCGTCTGAACAGCCATCCCGTGTGCCTTGTGGAGGAGAGAGGTATATTAGTGCTGACTGGCCACAAGTTCAGCAAGAGAACGATTGTTGGGAAAGAAATTCTAATGAAATAATAATTCGTCAGGCTTTCAGTGTGGATAGTGTGCTGTGCTGTGCTGAAACATTTGATTGGTTAGGATTGGATAAATGATTACTAGCAAAAGGTGGGCTATTTCACCTAAGTCTTTGGGAACCTTGCTTCCCTAGCTTCCAGTGTCTACTGCAACACCCTAGGCTCTTTCTTACCCCTAGCCTCTGCTTAGAATGTCTTTTTCCTCCTCTCATCTGCAGCATTTAGCTCCCAGGTCACCCTCTCCTGGAAGCCTTCCTAAGCCTGTACTTTACTCCCCTTCCCAGGCTATCAGGCCCTTTCCTCAGGGCCCCTATGAATAATAATCTATGCCCGGTCTTCATCACTGTACATTATCCCCCTTGCCTCCACCCCCCAGCCTATATTGTCTATAACTCCCTACTGGTCACTCCACTGGGCTAATCTGGTGGTGAGGGATTGTGTTTGTTGTTTTTTTTTTAATACCCAGCTCTTAGCACACAACAGGTTCTCAGCAACTGATTTAGAGATCATAAAGACTTTGTTTTCTATAATATGAAACTATAAAAAAAACTCTTTCTGTTCATTATCCCTGAAGGAAAAGGTAGAATAATCTTTTTCTCAGAACAGTAATTTACCATGAGGTAAAAACCTCAGTTTTATCCACTAATGCATCCATGCTGCCAGGAGTTTTATTGGGGGGAGAAAAAAGATAGTGCTTTTCAGGGGTCAATCACAAAGATAGTTTTTGGTAAAAGATAGCCTGAAATTTTTATGTTTTCTGTAGCTAGGATTCAGTTTGGGGAAGGTCAAATGAAAGTGTTGTTAGATGTTATTAATATTTGGTCCCTTGATTAAGATTAGCGAAGGTTTGTGAGTACCAGGGAAATAATCATTGCTTACCTATATGATCAAAACAACAACAAAATAATATAAACATATAACATGATTGTAAAGAACCTGGCTCTTTCAAATGTGCAGAACATCAAAAAAAATAAGTTTGAGTTGGAAAATAGACAAAAAAAAACCTCATTGTACCTTAAATTCTTTTGTTCACTGAATTGCTAGCCAAAACTAAGATTAATCTACTAAATTTGTTCTAATTTATCCTTAAATAATCAAAGACATGAGAGTCTACATAAAGCATAGAGAAGTATTCTGCTTTCTAAAACACAGAATCTCTAACATCTAGACAGATTACACGAAAGGTAAAAAGTAACCTTTCATATTGTTGGTAAAATCACCAAGAATGATTGAGCAAAAACCTTGTTAAAATGGCGACACATTTCTAGCTTCTTTTCAGACCCAGTTATTACAAATCAAAACAAAATTCACTTTCTAAGGTTTGTCATGTAACACCACTTGCGGCGTCTCAGTTCACTGACAAGGGATTGAACCAGGCCACGGCAATGAAAGCCCAGAATCCTAGCCATGAGGCTACCATAGAACGCAACTCCCCTAAAGTGTGTCTTACATGTTCTTTCACAAACTGACACTTTAGGATAGTCTCTCAGTTTCATTTCTGATACAGTGAATCTTGGTAGGCATATGCCATATAAATAAAGGCTCAAAGGCTCTTTTGGATCCTTAGTAAATTTTAGGAGAATAAAGAGATACAAAGACCAAAAGGTTTGAGAGCAACTGCCCACTCCAGTACTCTTGCCTGGAAAATCCCATGGGTGGAGGAGCCTGGTAGGCTGCAGTCCATGGGGTCCTGAAGAGTCGGACACGACTGAGCAGCTTCCCTTTCACTTTTCACTTTCATGCATTGGAGAAGGAAATGGCAACCCACTCCAGTATTCTTGCCTGGAGAATCCCAGGGACGGGGGAGCCTGGTGGGCTGCTGTCTCTGGGGTCACACAGAGTCGGACACGACTGAAGCGACTTAGCAGCAGCAGCTTTAGGACAACACTTTTTTCCCTTGAAAAACAAAAACTTACACATTTATTTCTGTGTCACTGTTGATCATAGTATAGTTTCAACCACTCAATCATTATAATCTTAACCAAAGTAACTCATATTTCACAGATAAAACAGGGGAGGGAGTTGATGTCAGTCCTACACAGCACTTAATTAGGCTTAGTAATCAGCATTTCAGTGTTTTGTCATACTTAGAAGTTATCTCCATATCAATGATTAATTACTCTGTTAACTCATTATATATGAATCCAAGATTTTAAGTTATTCAAAGATCTGAGAAATTGTCTTCAAGTATTCCAAAATTTACAGTTCTCCCAAAAATTCTCTCCAAAACCCATAACCCTAGTCTAATCATGAGGAGAACATCAGACAAATTTCAGAAGAGGGACATCCTACAGAGTATCCCTAACCAGTCCCCCAAAACAGTCAACATCATCAAAATAAGGTATGTCTGATACTGTCGCAGGCAAGAAGAGCCTAGGGGGACATGACAACTAAGTGTGATGTGGTGACCTGGACAGATACAGAACGCTGGGTAGAAACTAAAAAGTCTGAATAAGTTGTAGACTTAACGTAGCAACCATTGGTTCTTTCATTGTAACAAGTGTACGGTACTAATATAAAGTGTTAAGAGGAAACTGTTGTGGGGTGGGTGTACAGGAGTTCTGTACTATCTATCCAATTTTCTCTAAATATAAACTGTTCTAAAAAATAAAGTCTGTTAATAAAAGTAAAAGTATATTATTACTGGGAACCTCCCCGGTGGTCCAGTGGTTAAGACTCCCTGCTCCCAAAGCAGAGTGCTGGGTTCGATCCCTGGTCAGGGAACTAGAGCCCACATGTTGCAACTAAGATCCCCCATGCCACAGTGAAGATCAGAGATCCCATGTGCCACTGCAGAGTCCCAGTGCAGCCACATAAGTAAAATTTTAAAAATATATTAAAAAAATATACTGTTACTGTTGAAATTTAAAATTTGTCAAAATAAAAATATGGTTGAACACAAATTTACATTTTCCATAATTTTGGACATTTAGGAGTGGTGTTGGGCTTCCTAGGTGACTGAGTGGTAAAGAATTCACCTGCCATTGCAGGAGACGTAAGAGATGTGGCTTTTTTTTTTTTTTAATTGAAGGATAATTGCTTTACAGAATTTTGTGGCTTTCTGTCATACATCAGCAAGAATCAGCCATTTATTTTCAGGGCAGCAATGGAGAAATGGAGAACAAACCTATGGACAAAGTGGGAGGAGAGGAGGGAGAAGGGGAGATGTATGGAGAGAATAACATAGATATTTACAATACCATGTGTAAAACATAGTCAATGGGAATATGACTCAGGGTACTCAAAACAGGGGCTCTGCGACAGGCTGAAGGGTAGGGTGGGGAGGGAGATGCGGCTCTGATCCCTGGGTTTGGGAAGATCCCCTGGAGAAGAAAATGCCAACCTACTCCAGTATTCTTGCCTGGAGAATCCCATGGACAGAGGAGCCTGGTGGGCTACAGTCCGTGTGGGATCACAAGAGTTGGACACGACTGAGCATGCACGTGTAGGAGTGCTGTTAGCGTCAAGTGAACTAGTGTAAATTGAGAAAAAACAAACCCACATAGAATAAGATGTATGCTTGTATTATAGTAACATGAATAAATAAAATATATAGCTGGGTTTTAAAATCAAATTTAGTCTTCTTTATCAAGGATTTAATTTATATGAACTTGAATTTCTAAAATGTTTCTGAGCTGTTAAAGAAAAGAAAAATTGAGTCTAGCACATTTTAAGCACTAAAAATTCAGTTTCTGTAACAATTAGAACAGACCACCTTTACTTTGAGGTTTTTATAATCTATTTTATCAGAAATAGAGTAATCAGAGATAGAAAACATTTAACATTCAGACACTCAGAGATATAACAAACAGAAAAAGACTTTCTGAATTATACATGGAGACCTTATATCTCTTAAGATCTGTAACTTCAGGCTTCCCTGGTGGTCCAGTGGGGACACGGGTTTGATCCTTGCTCTGGGAACTAAGATCCTGCATGCCAAAAAGAAAACACTATAACTTCAGCTACAGATGAGGAGTAAAAACACACAATCTCAAGTCTTATTTTAAAAAAAGAAGATGTACAGAGAACTTTCCTAGTGATCCAATGGATAAGAATCCCCCTGCCAATGCAGGGGACACAGGCTTGATCCCTGGCCTGAAAGGATTCTGCATGCCACAAAGCAGCTGGGCCCGTGCACACTCTCCACTGGTGACCACTCCTTTGTTTTCTGTATTTCTGGGTCTGCTTCTTTTTTGATAGGTTCACTAGCTTTGTTGTATTTTTTAGATTCCACAGGTAAGTGATATACAGTATTTGCCTTTCTCTGTCTGACTTAATTTCACTTCACATAATGCCCTCCCAAGTCAATCCACATTGCTGCAAGTGGCAAGATTTCATTTAAAGGATATCTTTTAAGGTAAAATCATGACTCATACAAATATAACATACTGAGCATTGTTAAAGATTTTAACTCAATAAATAATAAGGAAATCAGTGCAGTGTTACAACTGCTCTAAATACCTGGCAATTCTTTGTCATCTTCTCCACCACTTCTGCCCCGGCCTGGTTCAAGCCTTCACCTCTTTCTCTTGCTGGGTAAGGAACCAGATTTTTCAGTGATCCTTCTGCATTTCCTCTCCCTCTCTGCATTCAGTGACCATCTTGTGACCAGACAAGCTATAAAAATCTGTTCACATCACTGTTCTTACCTGATCACCATCTGCCCTCCAGATAAAAAACTTAAATGATTCTGTATATTTTCACTGCATCCAAAGTAGAGCCCTGCAGTCTATTTTAGCAGGCTTTCCAAATGATGCCCTTAACAAGTTGGTAAACAGGCTAAAATGCAACCCCCTTGGTTGGGTGTATTACGTAACAACTTTACATTGGCCTTGCTTCCTTCTCTTCTCTCATCATTTACCACTCAGCTTCTTACTGCCAAATTACTTGCGGTATCCTTTGCCTGGGAATTCAGGTCAGGTTTGGATTGCGTTGAAAGCATGTACATCCACCCTGTCCTTCCCAGGATGATTCAGGTATCCCTGCCTTTTGCTTCTCACAGCATTTGTGTTGATATTATTGGCCTTCTCCACTCTTCAGCAAATGCTGTGATGTCTTAGGTATTGTATTATATTGGTATCTATTGCTATACTGTATGCATAGTAGACATGCAAACATTTCTTGAAATGGATTTTTGGCAGATCCAAGTTGTCTCTGGCCATGGAAATCTAGGTACTGTGACTGATGTCTTATTTTTCCCATTACAGCTCCTGGTGGGCTCATGTGGAGATGGGACCCCCAGATCCCATCCTGGGAGTAACCGAAGCCTTTAAGAGAGACACCAACAGCAAAAAGATGAACCTGGGAGTTGGTGCCTACCGGGATGATAATGGAAAGCCTTATGTGCTTTCAAGTGTCCGGAAGGTAAGCTTGCTAGACATCTGTTTGATGGGGATAAATAACTGAGGGGCCCTCCTGAAGACAGACTCCTGGATTGGGAATCAGAAGACCTGGGTTCTAGTTCTAATACTCACTACCTGAATCACATGTGTTATCTGGGGTAGTCTCCTTAGCTATAAAAGTGAGAGGTTGGAACTATATGATCTTTTCCAAGATTTAACTTCTATGATTATCTGTAAAACAGGCAGAGTGTAATGATGGCTGAGATGGTTGAATGGCATCACCGACTTGATGGACACGAATTTAAGTAAGCTCCAAGAGCTGGTAATGGACAGGGAAGACTGGCGTGCTGTAGTCCATGGGGTCACAAAGAGTCGGACATGACTGAGTGACTGAACTGAACTGACTATAATGATCAATCCTAAAGATGCACAAAAGGACCAAGGATTTAAACATTGTCTCTTGGTGATAGGAATAGCCCGTTGTGGATGAGGGTTACCATTGTTATTTTCCATTTCTCCCATTTTGATTGCCTTAATAAGACACAACTACCTAGGCCTGCTCTGTCCTTTCATCCTACTGAACTATTAAATAATTTTATTTTGTTATATTTTTATTAGTAGTCTTTTTACTGGTTATCACAACTCTAAATAATGTAACTAATTTCCTTCTAACAACTTTTTAAAAGAAAGTATTTCCTTTCCATCTGCACCTCTTCTGATGAAATATCAGTGTGCTGCTGTGTCACTTCCAGACATGGAGTAGTGATGTGTTGTTCCTACAAACAGCAGAACTAGGCATCCTGAGTGGGAGTTACAGAAGCATAGTTTCGGGTGACAGTAAAGAACCACATTTGAGCTTCAGTAGGCTGGCTCAGGCCCTTGGGAGCCACTGCAGTAACAGAGCAGGGGCTGAATGAACCACCAAGAGAAGAAATTTCTGAGTGTGTAGGAGTACAGATTAGGTGTCATCTCTCTAAGTAGAAAAAAAGGACTTAAAAAATAGCTGTGATGAGAAGACTCACAAAAACTGCCGGCTCCTGGGTCTCAGGTCATGGAGGGGTTACTTTTGTTCTCAGTGAGTTAGTTTAAAGTATTTGGCGTGAGGCTTCCCTGGTGGTCCAGTGGATGAGAATCCGCCTGCCAGTGCAGGGGTCATGGTTCAATCCCTGGTCAAGAAGATCCCACATGCCTTGGTGCAGCTAAGCTCATGTGCCGCCACTACTGAGCCCATGCTCTAGAGCCCATGCTCCAAAACAAGAGAAACCACTGCAGTGAGAAACCTGTGTGCCACAACTAGAAAAAGCCCATGCACAGCAATGAAGACCCAGTGAAATCAAAAATTAATTTTTTTAAGACCTGGATTAAAAAGAAAAAGATTATTTGCCTGAACAAATTTTTTAAAAATAAAATTTAATTTAAAAAATTAAGTATTTAGCATGTGTTAGCTATTGACAGAAGCTGAAATACTACCACACACTTTTGTATATTACCTCCTAACTCTTTACCTGAGTCATATGAGGTGTAGAAACAGCTGTTGAGCAAACTGAGATTCAAGGAGGTTAATAAATCACCCAGAGTCACACAGCTAGTAAGGGTCAGCCAGGCCTCTGACTCCAAAGCATGAAGCTACGTGACTATAACTGTCAACCTTGAGACTCCATGGACTATAGCCCGCCAGGCTCCTCTGGCCACGGGGATTCTCCAGGCAAGAATACTGGAGTGGGTTGCCATGCCCTCCTCCAGGCGATCTTCCCAACCCAGGGGTCGAACCCAGGTCTCCCACATTGCAGGAAGATTCTTTACCATCTGAGCCACCAGGGAAGCCCTCTTAGACTGGCATATACCTTGAAATACTCCTTTATGTATTCAGTTTGATTTTATCATCTTATATTTATTTTAAGTGTTGCTCTTAAACTTTGCTCTTGTGCATCCTGAGAATGCCATGTTTTGTTAAACCAAGAGATATCATATACCTACCCATTCACATAAAACCTAACTTTAAAAAATAATAAAATATGATTTAAAAAATATAAAATTTCTGTGCTATTTATAAAATATATTCTAGTTACCCTTCTTCTTGGACAGTATCTCCAAACTTTTTAAAAGAGGCTTTACTTCCAAAATTTAACTTAGAAAACATTTTTTCCTTATCTAGGCGGAGGCCCAGATTGCTGCAAAAAATTTGGATAAAGAATACCTGCCCATTGGGGGACTGGCTGAATTTTGTAAGGCATCTGCAGAACTAGCCCTGGGTGAGAACAATGAAGTGTTGAAAAGTGGCCGGGTAAGTAGCACAGACTCTGGCATCATACCGGGTCTATTTTTAAATTTAACAGATTAAAGAAATTTGAAATAATTTAAACAAGATATATCACTTTGTGTGTGATGATTGTTTGGAGGTGGCTACATGATGACTAATATCTCATCCTTTAGATAGTAAATCGGCACTCGTTCAATAAAAGATTTCCTATAATACTAATTCCCAAAATGAAGTAGGAATATGAAAGTGTAATCTGACCAAAGATTTGCCACTGCTTTTGCTGTTAGTCTGTGTGAGCTCTTGTTCGTTTTACACTGAATGGCTTTTAAGAGTGCCAAACTATGCTGAGTTTTAAGGCCTGAAGTTAGCCCTCTCATCCTCATGCTCCCACGCTTCCAGCTTAGGTACAGGAAACAGGCAGAAAACAAGCCACAGGGGGACTTCTGGGGCCAAGACAAGTCTGGCAGTCCTCTGCCGCCTCTTCACAGCCAGCTTGCACGTAGAAAGAGAGCAGACCATACTGACTTCTGAGTGTCTCCCTCCTCTCAGGGCAGAGAGCCTCACTATAGCCGTGAGAGGATGCACAAGGGACTGCTAGGTGTCTCCTCCCTCCAGTTCCCTGGGGGCCCTCTTTCTATGAAAGAAAGAGGTCCCTAAAGGTCACTGAACATAAGCTTTTTACAAACAGATTCTTGTATGCACCCACAGAAAAAGCATAAGCCAGTTCATGCACATGGGATACAGCCAGCTAGCCTGACATGTGGGCTCATGTGCATTACAGTTTACTTGCCTTTGAAGCAAATATATTTTTTAAATAGATACATTTGTGTGTTTAAATATTTACTTTTCTGGGTAAGTCTGGGGGAAAACACACAAAGTAGCAAAGCTAAACTAACACATCTCCCTTCCCCCTTCCCTAGGCCAGAGTAAATGGTTTACTCATAAGACTGGTCTAAGTCAGTACATCAGTTCATTAACTCCAAGAAAAGCATACACCCTCAACCCCAGGGTCATGTAGTATTGATTGTAAGTCATGGACAAAATATGGTCTGACGGCTGGCTGTCAACCAACCACCTGTTGAAGTAAAGTGCAGTAACTCAGTCGTCTGTGACTCTTTGTGACCCCATGGACTGTAGCCTACCAGGCTCCTCTGTCCATGGGATTTTCCAGACAAGAGTACTGGAGTGAGTTGCCATTTCCTTCTCCAGGGGATCTTCCCAACCCAGAAATTGAACCCAGGTCTCCAACATTGCAGGCAGATGCTTTACGGTCTGAGCCACCAGGGAAGATCCAACCACCTGTTTACGAGTCATTAAAATGTCTATATTTTTCTGTAATTTTGCTTAGTCTGTGTTCCTTGAGTGAATTACAGCTAAGTATAAGACTGGCCTATCTTAAAATAACAGTTTAAATAAAATAACATCAGTTTCTCTTTTATAAATTGCTATGCCTTTGTCAGTCTTATTATCAGATCTACAGTTAGGTTTTTATTCCTATCATGCCAAAGTTTGCATAGGCAAACTTTGTTTACAAAAGAGTACATTAATAGGGGTTCCCCCCATTTAATGCACCGCCTTCCAGTCCAGAAAATAGACTTATGTTTTATAGAGCATAGTACTTTGTGGTGTCTTCAAGCAAACAAACAAAAAAAACCCTACTGTAGTTTCTTCGTCATCCCCTAAAGTTGACCAATTTGAAGATTTACTGAGGCCGTTTCCCTGTTACCCAAAAGATATTTTCAGATTATGAAAACTCATAGGCTATGATTCATGTAATAATGTTATTATAACATACTTGTTGACTTTTTAAGATGAGTTGCTTTTTCATGTTCAGACAGTCATTCGATTTCATCTAAGTCTAGAATAATATTTTAATGTAGTGGCTGTTGGTCATGTTTTTTTTCTATATATAAATCAGTCCTTTTTCATATCTGGTTGAGGCGGGAGTTGTATCCTGAAAATTTCTGCAACACAGTATGACACTGACAGTTTTCAGGCCAGGCCTGAATTAGTGTCCACATGAGCAAAGGTGCTGGAAGGTGAAGAACCAGCTCTTCTGAGAACCTGTAAGGAGAGTCTTGCCTGGAGAATCCCAGGGACGGGGGAGCCTGGTGGGCTGCCATCTATGGGGTCACACAGAGTCGGACACGACTGAAGCGACTTAGCAGCAGCAGCAGCAAGGAGAGTCTATCTGTCTCTCAGAAAATGGAATGAAAACAATAGTGCTGTTCTCTTGTTTCCAAATCTCCACTTGGAAGGGTGTCCTCGGCTTCTGAAGAAGGAGGGGTACTGACTGTACAGTGCCTCTCTGTGGGCTTGGGCGCAGTTTGGGTAAGTTGTGGGCCCGCAGAGAGAGGGCTGCACCTCACTGACCACTCGCCTCTCTCCTTCAGTATGTCACCGTGCAGACCATTTCTGGAACCGGGGCCTTAAGGATCGGAGCCAATTTTCTGGTGAGTCTGGAAACTCCTTCAGGAAAGAGCTGTAAGATGGTCTGTAAGTTAGGGATGATGGGGTTCCCAACTCCATATGTGTTTGACTTCTGACCTGGAAGTAGATTTTCTCTTTCCACAAGGCTGGAAGATTTCCTGTTCTCTGATACATGAAGTTTGAGGAGGGGAGGAATGGAAGTACTTGGGAAAAACAATAAGGAAGAGATTATTGTAAAGTACAACTTACTGAGCACATACTATAACTAGGAGCTTTTATATTTTAACATGTTTTATCTTTCTGAGGGAGACTTAGTTAGTGCCATTTTACAGAGGAAGAAAGTGAGCCCAGACAAATCCTTGGCGACACAGCCCAGTATAATTGTCGGAGCCTGAACCAACCCAGGAAGTCTCACTGCTGAGTCACCACTGTCTCTCAGTCATAGAGAGCAGCTGACTTTCAGTAGAGCAAAACGTCCTCTCAGTAAAATATACTTTTTTTTTTTTTTTTGGACTCTCCTTTCTTCATTTTTCCATTCACTTTCATTCAATCTTTTAGCAAAGATTTTTTAAGTTCAGCCGGGATGTCTTCCTGCCCAAACCAACCTGGGGGAATCATACACCCATCTTCAGGGATGCTGGCATGCAACTCCAGAGTTATCGGTACTATGACCCCAAGACCTGCGGCTTTGACTTCACAGGCGCTATTGAGGACATTTCAGTAAGTGTGGCTCTCAGGGCAGGAGGGAGAGGGAACAAGGAATAAACCTCCTTGTGGAGGTTTGAAGTCTCCCTACTTGAGTCCAATATCCAACTTAAAATACTGGGATGAGGGACTACCTGGTGGTCCAGGGACTTCCTGGTGGCCCAGTGGTTAAGCCTCTCCATCCACTGCAAGATATTATGGATTTGATCCCTGGTCGGGGAACTAAGATCCTTCATGCCACGTGGAGTGGCCAAAAAAAAAAAAAACCCAAGATGAGCTAATTCCAGACCTCATGTTATCTTCGTTACTTATCAAATAATGGTGACCCTGTGCATTTCAGGTAAATGATCTCTTGTAAAGCTGCAGAGTAATCTCTTGGTCCTTGTTCTTTTTAGAAAATACCAGCGCAGAGTGTCATTCTCCTGCACGCCTGTGCCCACAACCCCACGGGAGTGGACCCTCGTCCTGAGCAGTGGAAGGAGATGGCGACAGTGGTGAAGGTGAGGGGGGTGAACTGACCGCTGACAGTTCTGCATTTAGGAACTAGCCTTGGACGCTTCACTTGGCAGAGTCTTAGCAGTGAGAATTAACCTCAAGGCTGCATGAAATTTCCACTCATTGTGTAGTCACCAGAAAAGAATTCCTCATTTGCATAATTAGCAGTTCTGTAATTCATGATACACCAGGAGTTTGAAAATAACCTTTTGTTCCTCAGCCAAGATGTATGGGACTCTGATAAAACTTGTCCCTGGCTAGTCTGCACAGTTGGCATCCTCAGCCCCATGGCATCTGCTGGTGGTGCCTCCACTTGCCCTGGTCAGTGGTTACGCGGTCATCCTTTCATCCACTGTTTCACATCCCCTCCTGTCTTTGCCACTCTTCTCAGCACTGCCATTAATTATCCACAGTGAGTCTCATTCTTCTATGAGAGAAGGCACTCATCAAAGTTCCCAAGGAGGGAGATACTCCTATTGCCTCACGTCCCCATTCTCATTCCTTTTGGTTTTCCCTTTCTTTTGATTCTGTCAAACCTAAGCTACGAACAGAATGAGACAGAGAAACAGCATTCAGAGAGCACTTTCCAGATGAGATGGTTATAATGTGGCCTGGAATAAGATGGCCTGCCAGAGTCACATTAGCCCCAGGAAAGGCTGAAGCTAGTCGTATGTTGACTGGACCAAAATAATTACCCAGACCACTGTGGGCCTTAGAAGAGCTTCCTGTTTGGACTTCCCTGACAGTCCAGTGGTTAAGACTCTGCTCTTCCAATGCAGGGGGCGCAGGTTCAATTTCTGGTCAGGGAACTAAGATCCTACACGCTGCACAGCTGGGCCGAAAAACAAGAAAGCAGTTTTCCTGTTTGACCACACAGCATTCTATCCAGACTGGATTAGCTTTTCTTAATGTCTTCTTGAAGGCCGATATCCACCAACATAAAATATACATATATATGTTAATATCTTAACTCTAGGAAAGATAAACATCTCCAAACTGACACCTGGGGGCAAAATTGTTGACCCTAAGCAAAGCAGGCATGGTCCCAATAAGCACAGGTAATCATCTGGGGCGTCTTAAGAAGGACTGTGTAAAGCTTTGGTCATCTTTTCTTTCCTTCCCAGAAAAACAATCTCTTTGCATTCTTTGACATGGCCTACCAAGGCTTTGCCAGTGGTGATGGTAACAAGGATGCCTGGGCTGTGCGCCACTTCATCGAACAGGGCATTAATGTTTGTCTCTGCCAGTCCTATGCCAAGAACATGGGCTTATATGGTAAGCTAAAGGACTGAGGGTAATGTGTGTTTTATTGAGATTGAAGAAGTGCTGGGAGAGAGGGCCACAAAAGTGTAGAGTCGAGTGGGGAGGGATTGCACATGAGGATGTGTTTATAACAAAGAGTTATTTTTGTAGTGCTTCTAATGGAAACATATAAGAGATAGCAAATTTAATCGTGATTACCTTTATCATTTTCAATCAGAGAACCAGAGGACAAGATCCGTTTTGTCTTTTCAGGTGAGCGTGTGGGAGCCTTCACTGTGGTCTGCAAAGATGCCGAGGAAGCCAAAAGAGTTGAGTCCCAGTTGAAGATCCTGATCCGTCCCATGTATTCCAACCCCCCTATCAATGGGGCCCGGATTGCCTCCACTATTCTCACAAGCCCAGATTTGCGGAAACAATGGTAAAGGCGATTTGCACCTCCCCAGCCATCTGCCTTTCCCACCACTGATCCTTCAAAGCTCCCTTATACTTGGCTTATAGGGGCATGCAGTTATCACTCAGCTTCCATAGGTGAAAGGGGAAGGAGAGAGGAGTATGCATTTTATCAGCACTTTCGAACGAATAAATTGGTTCTCTCCTGTAAGAGACAGGCCTAATTCAGAAACAGCAGTTCCCTGTGGTCCATTATCTCCATGTTAAGCAAAACCTGCCTTCTCCTAAACTGAAGTGTCTTACGTAGGAAAACTTTCTTAACGAATGTTATATCTTTGGTTTTTATCCTAATAATAGCAAGCATTGAATTGGTATTTCTGCATATTTTGTATTATCTATACTATCTGAATCTCTTGGCACCTGTGCTATAAATTAGTGTTACTCAGAAAAAAAAGATTTTTTAATCACAATCCACATAAAGCTTATGTCTTACATCATCACCTATGTATGTATGAATATATAACTGAAACTATATACATATATATACTATATATGTGTATATATGTGTGTGTGTGTGTGTGTATATATATAGCTTTCAAAACTCAATATTAGGTCTTCCTGAGCTATATTCCAATTTTTTTTAAATGCCAATTGCCCCCAACTATATTGAGTTTGTGACCTACTAATGGGTCATGGCCACAGTTTAGAAAACATTGCTCTAGATCAGGGGTTGGCAAACTATGTTCTGCAGATCAAATCTAGGCTGCCCCAATTCTAATAAATAACATTTTATTGGCACACAGCCCTACCCTCTTCTTGATAAATTTGTATGGATGCTCTCATGTCACAACAGCAGAGTTCAATAGTTGTGACAGAGGGTTATACAGCCCACAGAACCTAATATATTTATGATCTAGCCCTTTAGAGAAAGCTTACCAATCCTTGCTCTATATAATTCAGAGTCTTGGAAGATGTGATTTGTTATGTAAGAGTTTATCCTGTATAGCTGATTAGCTGAGGGGTAGATCCCTAAGCAGCTAATGGGATAGAAAAGCTAAGTCTGTAAGAAACTTCATCCTCAGCTCACCTGGATATCATGTGACAACTATTTTTTCTACCTTAAATTAATCCTATGAACATTGAGGGTAACTAGAGTCTGATTCGAGATATTTCAGATATATGCTAGGCTTACTAAAAAATCAACTACTTTTTAAATTAGAATTTTATTTTTTTTCCTTTACAAAATTATTGTGTGATTACATTTCATAAAATTTGGGCAAGTCACTATAACCCAGATTTTTTTTTTCCCTTTGCCTGTTATTATTCCTATTGTAACATGAATAATATGTCTATATATTTATTATTATATGTGTATGTATATATTAAATATATATGTGTAGGGTTGGTTTGTTTTTGTCGCAAAGAATTATAACCTTTTTTCTTAATTTTTAAGTGGTTTTTAAATAAGACTTCCATAGTCCTTAATGGTTATCAAGATTTTTTTTTTTAATGTGTCCATTTCAATATTCATTTGAAGTCTGTAGTGTACAGAGATGACAGAGATACTGTGCTAGGTGACTAAGATGTTTGTCCCTTTGGGGAGTTTATAATCTAGTGAGAGAGATAACATGTATAGCACTGATACAAGACAGACAGACAGGATAAATGCTGAGTAAAGGAAGAGCTGTTGATTAGTGGGAGATGAGGAAGGATGTGATGCAGACAGCGTCATTTGACTGTGCCTTGAAGAGAGAGGGAGCTCTTTTCCAAAGAAAGGGAGGCGAAAGGAAACTTGGAGGGAGAGATGTGCGTGAGGATCAGCACAGGCGCAGGATGTGCTTTGAACGTCGCAAGTGAGTCTTGTGGCAGAAACACTGAGTGTAAGGAGGATGGAGAGGGCAGCGAAGCTGGGACGGTGAGAGCAGATCAGGAAGTACTCTGATTCTGTAAGAAGTCAGATCTTCATTCTGTGGATAGCAAGGATCATGGATGTGACCCTTGGGGGCAGTGGTTGCTGAAGTGGCCCTGCATCTACCCATTTCACATATTCAGTGCCTTTAGGGCCCAGGCTCAAAGTGAGTGGAACTGGATGAATAGGGCTACAGGAAATTTAAAATCAAAAGCCATCCATAGTGGGGCCAGGGGTTCCAGCTCCAGCGAGTCATCACACTGCTGATGCAATGTTGCCAGCTTCTTGTTTTTTAAGAGAGGCTGCAAATCTACATCTTTGTGTGCAAGTGCCAAATTTACGAATGTTTAACCGGGTCACATAAGACTCTACTAAGACTCTTATTACGAAGACTCTTATTTGACCTTTACTTGGCAACATGTAACCTCGTTTCTAACTCTGCATGACATCATCATAGAGAGATGGTTTGGAAAAGTGAACCCATAAGAACAAGGAGGTAAATTCTTCACAGTCATCTAGCTGGTAAAAGCCCACAAGAATTGCCCAGAGCTCCACAGGAATGGAATGAAAGGGTAGATCCTGAGGAAGGAGGAAACTGTGTCTTGAATCCAGAGGACTGCTTTCTTTGCTCCTCAGATGAAATTAACCCTCTCCTCTCAGGGCTCTCTTAGCACAGCACAAATCTATTGGTTCACGGCTTGTCCTGCTTTGTTCCATAGTCGGTTTTTACAGGTATGCCCTGGCCGCAGGTGGCGAGCCTTTAAAGGCAAGGGCCGGGTCTCAGCCCTCCCCTTCTCCTCAGCACTTAGACATGGCTGGGTGCATGGCCATTTCACGGTACACTGTCTCAAGTGTGAAGGTGGGAATGTTTCTGCCATCCATGTTAAAGAATAAGGTAATATTTTACTGTATAATTTGAAGGTTTTGCCCCCTGCATAAAAGATGGAGAGCCTTAGCCCTCCTAAGTTTTAGAATGATTTATTCATTCTTTTTTTTTTAATTTGAAAATCTAATTGGCTTTATTAAATAATTCATAAATTGGGCAGTATCCTTCTGGTAAGTAGAAAGGCACTCTGTTCATTTTCCTTAATAACTCAATTATGTCAACTATTTTAGTTGCCTGATCATAGTGTTCTGATATAAAGCAGAAAGCTATCAAATAGCTTTCTTCCCAGACTAGGACTTGGTCAAGAACAAAGTGCTGAGAGCAGGCTTATCTGTCAGTGCTTGGCCAGAACTGAGCTACATCTTGGGGGATTTTTTTTACAGGTTGCAAGAAGTAAAGGGCATGGCCGACCGCATCATCAGCATGCGGACACAGCTGGTGTCCAACCTCAAGAAGGAGGGCTCCTCCCACAACTGGCAGCACATCACTGACCAGATTGGCATGTTTTGTTACACAGGCCTAAAGCCTGAACAGGTGAGTAGACTCCCATTTCTCTCCCGCTGACTAATTGATCTGTCCTTGCCAACCAGAATTCCTCAGGCCACCTGTGTATTTAGGATTACCCTAGGAAGAATCATTTCGAAGCCTTTTTAGGTAAGAAGTATGAAGCATTCATTTCATCTTATTCTTTGTTAGTCGTTTACCTTTTGCTAGTTCTTTACCTATCTGTTTACTCTGTGAGGTTACAAACTTCTGAAGAACAGAGCTTGCCTTGGACATTTTTATGACCAGCACTGTTTCTCAGAAAGGATTCCAGAACAAGCAAGAGCCTGAATATTGATGGGAGAAGTAGCTATTCCATAGCTAGATTCTGGGTCAATTTTTCTAGAAATGCTGAATCTAAGATTTTTTTCCACTGTCCCCACCTCAGAATTCAACATCCTACTTTAAGATAGCTATTTATTCTTCTTTTGTTCTAAGCTAACACACCAAACTCTAGGAATGGGTTTAAGTGAGAAAACAGCGTCTGTTCTTTTTTTTCTGTTCTAACCATTGGCTAGTTGTGCTGTGCCAGGGCTGGGGAGACCACCCCCCTCAACCAGGAAGGACCCACACACTCTCCTCTCTGCAGGTGGAGCGGCTGACCAAGGAGTTCTCCATCTACATGACAAAGGATGGCCGCATCTCGGTGGCAGGGGTCACCTCAGGCAACGTGGCATACCTTGCTCACGCCATTCACCAGGTCACCAAGTAATTCCCCTGGTCAGCGGGAACAGAGACAACCTTCCTGTCTTCAGCCTCTGCTGTTATGAGATCCACATGGAGGAAGAGGGAGGGTGGATGGTGGTGAGCGGATCATTTTTTTCAAACCACAGTACTTTAAAACTCTACGATTGAATGTGTTTCTCAGAAAAGAACGTGCAGTGAAATAGGGCGGAGGCACCTGTGACTGGTGTCGGGAGCTTTGTGGCTGTAAACCAAACTCGCCCTCATCCTTTATTTCCATTTTTTCCACCAGAGTTTACATGTACGAGAAAGCGCCCCCCCCCAAAAAAAAAAACCCTGTCAATCACACCATTGCAATATTTCAGAAGCTTTAAGTGAAACACCTTTTGGTGTCATGGGTTTCTCTGGAGAACCAGCCTGAAAACAGCACCTGTTAGAGGCTTTATGAAAAGATGAAGTTCTAACATTAGCAGTCAGCCTCATGTTTGTCCTCCCGTGACTGAGCAACTTGTCAACAAACTGTATTATGGAAATCATGTTTTATAGCGAGTCTGCTGCCACTGTAGTGGGAGAAAATAAAAGATGCTCTTTCCCATCTTATTTAAGAAAAAGAGAAAGAAGGCTTTTCTTTCTAGTACCTGCAAGATTTTAATGTTCCTCTTTTCTCCCTAATCACTGCTGTTCCTTTCCTCGGGCCCAGAGATCTGTAACTAGCGCAGATATTCATCCTGTCCTACTTACTCCCTGAGTGACCATCAGTCCCATCCCATAGGATTTATTTATTTAAAGAATGAAGAACATTATTCACTGCTCATCCCAATACCCTCGCTTTTCTCAGCAAAGAATAGCAAAGAGTAGGTAACCGCACTTTATTTGGGCATCCTCTGCAATGTGAGGATGTTGCCTCTGCCCAGCTGGCCCTCGTACCTTTGTGCAGTGTGGTTGTGCGGTCAGTCGTCTCATCAGGAGTCAGGCAGTGCAGGGTAGAACCGGGAAAGAGGATATTCTGGGCTTCAGTTTTAACCTTCGTGTGCTGCCAGCTGGGCTCAGGCTTCACTCTCTGGAAAGAAAACCACCATTTGCTCTAATCATGTAGACTTGTTGCAGCCTGGTTTCTCTGTTACAATAAAGTTACTGTAGACTCAACCTGTCTACCTGTTATCTTTTTTCTTTAATGGGATGAAAAGGTATGAGTGGGTATATATCCCCGGAATCTGGAATTGTGTCCAGGTGACCATAAGCCAAGAGATGTTTTAGCTGTTTTGAATGTAAACTAAAGCCACATCTTAGGTGTCATTCCTTATATCCAATCCAATAATGTTGAAAATGTGGGTATAATCGTTTGGACCTTGGGGGAACAAGTAAGTGGAGCACCTCAAAATCATGTGGATATAGGCAGTGATGAGATGATGGGGAGGTGGCAACTTCAGATGTCTATAGGAGTCAAGCAGGTAATGTAAATAAATAGTGCATATAAAGTAAAAAAGTGATGTGAACTTGACATGAGATGCGTATTGGTGACCAGCCAACATCCTCAGGGTGAGACATAGAGAAGTAATTGACAGGTACTCTGAAAACAAAAACCCAGGTTGCAGGTCTTCAGTTTTTCAAATAAAATGGAAATCCTGATTTTTTTTTTTTAAGGAGGTCTATTGATGCTTAAAAGCCGGCAACTAATTCTTTTTTTTTTAATGACTTATAAGCAAGATGCAAACTAGATCACCAGTGTGCAGCCTCTACCATAAAGTCACGTACTCCGTCAGCAAACATCCCAAGATTTTCCTGTCACCTTATACTTCATGCCAGGAGCCATTCAAGACAGGACAGCTCTGGACAGACCGGCAGTGGAGCAGGGGTCAGGCCCAGAGCCTGTCCACAGTGTTTTGATTATGGTTAGGAGGGGAAAACGGGCTCACCTTGGTCCTTCCCCCTTGCAACTCCTCACTCTCTGAGAGAGAGACACAGTGCATAATGGGCTCAGCCTCTTGGCTCGGTGTGTTCCTGTTGCTAATGGATATCCCAAGGTGATGAAAGGTCAAGTGAATGGACTGATTCACTGGATGTCTTTGGGAAGGTATCTTAAATGGGGAAACAGGCAACAGATTAGTCAGCAGCTATGTAAAGGAGCTGACTGCTTATCATAGAAGAAACTGCTTCAAGTCGCCCTGTCTGGAGCCAAAGTAGTTGGCCATCAAGACCTCAGCTGGAAAAGGAACTTGACCACGCGGCCAACCTTGTTATTTTTAAACACATGCATTTCCAGCTCACCCTGGACTAAGTCCTATGCCTCACCGAAAAGTCATGCAGGGTGTGAACCTGATTTTTTCTGACAGTTCAGTCTGTTTGCCATCAACCTTTTCCTTGCTTCCTACTAGAGTCTAAGATGTTAATGTTTACTTCCGCTCGATAGAAGAGGTGGTTTGCCTGCCCAGAAAGAGAAGTTATGCCTTTGTTTCACTATAATTTAAGGCAGAATAGTTCTCAAATCTGGATTTTTAAAATATTGATTCCCTGGTCTTACCTCCAGGCATTCTAACTCAGTATGTCTGAGGTAAGGCTTGGAATTTTTTTTTAATAATAATAAACTTTCTAAGTGATACAGAGATACAGCTGACCCATGGGCCAGCCATTGGGTGCTATTAGACCAAACTGCCTCATGCTTACCTCTAAACAACCAAAGTCCAGCTCATTCAACCAACTTGAGAATTTTGTTTTTGAGAATTTTTTCCTTACTTCTAGGCTATGGAAATTTTTTAAATTAATTTTTATTGGAGTATGTTGATTGGAAAAATTTTAATAGAAATTAATGGTTTATTTCTATCTAATAACTGAAAAACCAACTTTTTCTTTTTTAAAAAAGTCTTATAGACATGTTGGGAATAGTGTTGCAAATCACATAATTGACAAGGGATTTGTATCCAGAATATATAAGGGAATCTTACAACTCAATAAAAAAACAATAACTGGAAAAGGGGTCTGAATAGACACTTCTTCAGAGAATACATACTAATAGCTAATAACCATATGAAAAGATGGTAACATGAGTCATCAGGGAAATGCAACTCAAAACCACAATGAGAATCACTTCACACACACTAGGATGGTTATAATCAGACAATAGCAAGGGTTTTCATGGATATAGAGAAACGAACCCTTATGGACTTCCCAGGCAGCACAGTGGTAAAGCATCCACTGCCAATGCAGGAGACGCAAGAGATGCTAGTACGATCCCTGGTTTGGGAAGATCCCCTGGAGTAGGAAATAGCAGCCCACTCCATTATTCTTGCCTGGAAAATCCCATGGACAGAGATCCCTGGCTGACTGTAGTTCACAGAGTTGCCAAGAGTTGGACACGATGGAGCACATGTGCAGTTATAGTTACAGAACATTTATACATCTGCTGTAGGCTTCCCTGGTGGTTCAGTGGGTAAAGTGTCTGCCTACAATGCGGGAGACCTGGGTTCGATCCCTGGGTCGGGAAGATCCCCTGGAGAAGGAAATGGCAACCCACTCCAGTACTCTTGCCTGGAAAATCCCATGGACTGAGAAGCCTGGTAGGCTACAGTCCATGGGGTCGCAAAGAGTCGGACACAACTGAGCGACTTTCCTTTCCTGGTCAGAATGTAAAATGGGACAATTGCTTTGGAAAACAGTCTGGCAATTCCTCAAAAGGTTAGATGTTACCATTTGACCCAGAAATTCTACTTCTATGTGTATACAAAATAAATAAAATGTGCATACAAAAACATGTGCCTGAATGTTCACTGTGGCATTATTCGTAAGAGCCAAAAAATGGAAACCATAAAAGTCCAATCAACTGATGAATGAATAAGCAAAATTTTATATAGCCATACACATACATACATGTAATAATACTCAGCAATAAAAGGAATAAAGTACTAAGATATGCTTCAATCTGAATGAATCTTGAAAACAGTTCATACAGAGCACAAAGTAGATTAGTGGTTGCCAGGGGCTTGGGAGAGGGAGAAATGGAGAATGACCGCTAATGGTTGCAGGGTTTTGGGGTGAGTGATAACAATGTTCTGATATTAGGTAGTGGTAATGAGCAAAACTCTGAATACACTAAAAACCACTGTACTGGGCACCGAAAGTATGAATTCTGTGGTAAAATTCATAAATCACAACAAAATCATTTATGTTTTAAAAAACCTGAAACAGCTCAGATATCCTTCAAAGGTGATTGGTTGCACAAACTGCACAGACCATGAAATATTGTTACTCAGTAACAAAACATACACTCCTTGCATGAGTCTTCCAGCAATTATGCTGGATAAAAATAGCCAATCCTAAAAATTTACAGACTTTATGATCCTATTTATAGAACATTTTTTGAAATGAAAACCTTTTAGAAGTGGAGTTAACTGCCATGGATGAGTGATTGAGAGGAGTTACAAAAGGGGATGGCCTTGCTGGAGGGAAGTGAGTGTGGTTATGTTAACAAAAGGGCAACAGGAGGGATCCCTGTGATGAATGAAATATTCAGAATCTTGAATGTGGTGTATGTAGATTTGTGAACTACACACATGATGAAGTTGTACTGAACTAAATATACACCAAAAATGACTATAAATGTGACTGAGGAAATAGAATATGATCAGTGGATCAAGTCAGTGTCAGTATCCTGGTTGTGATATGGTGCTGTAATTGTGCAAAATGTCACCACTGAGGGAAACCAGGAAAACTACACAGAATCTCACCAGCAAGGACCTTTGGTGCGTGGAGTAGAGGTAATATAGATGAGGCCGTTGGAATGCCAAAGGTTATGTGACAACTTTCAAGTGGCGCACAGCCAGAAACGGAAGCCAGGGCTCTGGACACTGATTCATTCATTCAACAAATATTTATTTATTTGAGTGACACCAATGCCTCAGATTCTCAGTTGTAGAATCCAGGCTCTGGGGTTATAACTATTAATATGAACAACCCTCAGGCCAGCTACACCTCAAGGAGGTACAGATGACCCCTCTCTATCCTGAGTTAAAAAGTCCAGAGTCCCTGTCTGTGGGTGTGAAGGCAAGAAGGGAAACAAAGAAGGGCAGTGAAGCCAAACAGCCAGGGCCCACGGGGCACCGGGACTGGCAAAGATACCAAACAGCCCAAAGCTCTTCCTAAAAGGAAGCAGAAGTGTGTGGTTTGGCCAAGGGACCCAGAACCAAAAGTAACCGGATAAATACGGGCGGGCAGGGTGCCAGGACTAGTTTGGGGCAGTGCTTTCAGGATGAGGATTAGAGAGCTGGCAAACTCATTGGGAAAGTCCCTGATTCTGGGAAAGACCGAGGGGAAAGCTTTGGGATGAGGATTAGGGAGCTGGTAGACACATTGGAAAAGTTCCTGATGCTGGGAAAGATCGAGGGCAGAAGGAAAAGAGGGCGTCAGAGGATGAGATGGCTAGACGGCCTCACCGATGCAATGAACATGCACTTGGGCAAACTCCGGGAGTTAGTGAGGGACAGGGAGGCCTGGCATGCTGAAGTTCACGGGGGTGGGAAAGAGTCGGACACGGCTGGGCGACTGAACAACAGTCTAACACTGGCGCCCGCAGAAAACTACAACTCCCAGCGTGCCCCACGGTCTGCCCCGGGCCCGGCGGTCATGTGATCGCTACTCACGTGTCTCCACTGCCGGCCGGGGCTAGAAAGACCGCAGGTAGGTGGAAGGAGGTACACACTGGTGGAGGGTGGAATCTGAGTCCCCAAGGGCCCCACCGCGGCAGAACCCTACTCATTCGCTGCAGGGCTCTGCAGCCTGGCATCCTCTGTCCCACGCCAGCTCAGGGTCGGCCGGCCCTTGCCGCGCCTTATCCCGGCCTGTCCCTACCTGGTTACCTGTCGTGCCCCGGAACCCCCTCCCCAGTTTACCACACAGCAGCCCACTCTCTGTCCTGGGTGGGCCGTGGCCCACTTTCCAATGCAGCCCACCCCTCGTATTTCTGGGATTCGGCCCCAGGCTGGCCTGGGTACTTACTCTCGTTGGGCTCTCAGGGGCCTACTGCAATGGTTACAGCTCTGGCCTGAGCGCGTGGGCATTAAGCTGCTAGTTCTGACTCTGCCAACGAGCCTCTGGGACACTAGCCTCTCTCCCTCCGTGGGTCTTTCCCTAACTGAGCTGGTGCTTCACTCTGAGTTGAGAGTCAGAGAGTCTTACTTCCCTTCACTCTGTTCACCAGCACTGGTGAAGTTTGAGAAAGAAAAAATTGAAGGCAAACAGGAAAGTGAGGAGAATCAGATCTCAGAGTTTGGGGGAGAAGACACCATAAGGAATAGCTCTCTGTCCACCAAAGCCAGAAGGGCGGAAAGAGCAGGTAAGCTGGGGAACATAGAGCAGAGTAATTTGAGGGAGGGGAGGCTAAGAGATTCCGGACCAGTGCAGAGACCTCTTGTGTCTGAGAGGTGAGCAGGATGGAAGACGGGGTCTCACAGCGTGGGGAGCACCTGCTTTACATGGTTCTCTCTGGAGCTACACTGGAAGCCTCAGATCAAAAGTGCCTCCAGTACTCATTCACTACTTTGATTTTTTGCTGAGTTGCTGGCTGGGTGGCAAGTTGCATAAGAGGAAGCCCTATGGCATCTGACTGATCTTTCTGGATTTGGAGCCAGCAGGGAGACATTTTCCCCAGAGCTTTGTCCCTTTTGCATGCTTGGTGACATGCGGAGAGCACCCAAACGCCCCCTTTTCCCTCTGATAAGTTTACAGCTCCCAACTTTGTTCAGCCATCACAGGAGGAGCCATGGCAAGAATCAGACCACCCAAGAGGCTTCAGTAGACATTTTAAACCCCCCAGTGTGCTGGGGGCATGAGACGGAATGCGTCTGTGATGGGCAGTGGTGAGGTCAGTCATGTGGGATAAGAGAATTTAAATCCTCACTGAAATTTTGAAGGGCTTTGAAAGCTCCACAGCATTTAGACTCTTGGCCGGAGGGAGGTATGCTGGGCTGTAAGAAACTGAAATACCCACAGTTCTAGGTGAGGATTGTTCTTCAGACCCTGCGGTATAGAAACCAGTTGGGAAGCCAGACAGATTTGGATCTAAATCTTGCTCTGCAGCTTGCTACTGTGTGATCCTGAATGAGTGATTTGATCTCTGTGAGCCTTGTGACCACTGTAATCTAAGGCATGAGTGAGATAAGATATGTGCATGACACTCCTGCTTGATGCGCGGCCTCTAGTGCTGACATGTCGGTACCCCTCTCTTATGAGTTTGTGTCTTACCTGATCAGTGCGTGAGCCTGAAGCAGGAGTCACGTCTGACATCTTTCTGTGTCTGCCATTACCCTGGGGCACCCAGTGCAGTGATCCACACACTGGCATACCTGGGTTTGGATCTCAGCCATCTGATCTTGGGGAAAGTTGTTACCTTGGGATAACAGTATACCTGCCTTTCCCATCTAGGTTTAGGAGAGCCAGAACCCACAGGCCTCCTAGGATAACAGCGCCACACAGGCTGGAGCCACCCTTCCAGCAGAACGTGTGTTCCCTCAGTTCCCCAGCAGATGAGGCCGTGAGACAGAACGCACAGACCCTGCGGGAACAGGATTCCCCGGGCCATGGCCCAGGTCAGCATCAACAGAGACCTTGGCGAATGGGGCTTAAGCACGGACTCTGGGGAGCGTGCCCGTCTGCTGCAGAGTCCCTCTGTGGACATAGCCCCCAAGAGTGAGGGGGAGGCCCCTCCTGGGGGTGCGGGCGGAGGCACCACTTCAACACTTGGAGCCATCTTCATCGTCGTCAATGCCTGCCTGGGTGCGGGGCTACTCAACTTTCCGGCAGCCTTCAGCACTGCCGGAGGCGTGGCAGCCGGCATCACATTGCAGATGGTGAGTGAGGGGGGCCTGGCAGGCAGAAATGCAGAGTGGTGGGTCTGGGCTCCTGGCCTCAAAAGGGAGGCTCTGGATCAGGAGTGGTCAGTGACACGTGCTAATCACTCTCCCCTCTGCCACACATGGCTGACGTTATTAAACTACTGTAGCATTCTTTCCTTTGAGGCCAGATGAGGTTTCAAAAGTCTTCCTAGCAATTAGGGAATTTTAGACATCAATTGCATGTTTAATAGTTATGTGGTTATGTTTAAAAAGCGGGCCCACACCTTTTAGAACTGCATGTTGAAATGTTTACTGATGATATGATAGTTTGTATTTTCTTCAACGTAATCCAGAGTGGGAGAGAGAAGAGATGAAACAAGACTGGTCTTGAATTGATGGTTTTTTTATTTTTAATATTTTGGCCACTCCACACAGCATGTGGGATATTAGTTGCCCACCAGGGATTGAACCTGTCCTCCCTGCATTGGCATCATGGAGTCCTAACCACTGCCCCACCAGGGAAGTCCCTGAATTGATGATTTTTGAATTTGAGATCTGAGCGATGTTTGAAATTTTCCTCAAAACTTTTTGTCTTTAAGGAAAATGTCGATTCCGGTAATCTATTAAAATTGCCCTGCAGGATAAGGCTCGTTTGACAAATGGGCTTTGGGCACCAGGCCAGTAAACGCTGAGCAAAACCAGGCTACTCTTTGCTGCCAGGCCTTTCCCACACACTCTTGCTCCACCCTGCCTGCAGGCCATGCTGGTTTTCATCATCAGTGGCCTCGTCATCCTGGCCTACTGCTCCCAGGCCAGCAATGAGAGGACCTACCAGGAGGTGGTGTGGGCTGTGTGTGGCAAGCTGACAGGCGTACTGTGTGAGGTCGCCATTGCCACCTACACCTTCGGGACCTGCATCGCCTTCCTCATCATCATCGGGGACCAGCAGGACAAAAGTGAGGTCCCCCCTCAGTATCTACCTCATCCCTCCCCCTTGGCCCTGGGGATCTTGCGGCGGGAGGGGAAGAGCATGGAATACCCACCCAAGGCCCAGCCCTGGCATTCATCTGGGAATCCTCCCTGCTGGCTGCTGGGCCCATGAGACAGTTGGAGATCCCGGCAGAGGTGGAGGACCATACCCTGCAGTAGCCTGGCATCACCTTCCCTCCTTCCTCCCTCTGCAGTTATAGCTGTGATGGCAAAGGAGCCTGAGGGGCCTGGCGGCAGCCCCTGGTACACAGACCGCAAGTTCACCATCAGCCTCACTGCCTTCCTCTTCATCCTGCCCCTTTCCATCCCCAGGGAGATCGGCTTCCAGAAATATGCCAGGTTTGGAGACCCCACCCCAGCCTGTGCTGGACAGCAGTTCTGGTCACAGGCAGTCAGAGACCCAAGGGCAGCAGGGGAACCCCTCTCCTCCCTGCCACTTTGCCTCCAGGGGCAGAAAAAAGGGACGAGGCAGGGGCAGACCAGGGCTTGCAGAGGTTCTAGCAGAAGACCTTCCTTTTGTGTCATCCTTTTGTGTCAGCAGCTAGGGAGCCAGTGGCTCTTTGCATCAGTGGGAGCGTTGGTTCCAAATGTCCTTGTCCAAGAAGGAACGGATAGTAATCCTGAATGTGAAGGCCTCTCCTGGCCTGGGCCTTGTCTTTCTCACAAAGCATGGGATTTTTTGATCATTTGGGATTGTTAGCTTCGCAGCATTTTCCATGCAGCTCAGTGTGAAGGGAAGGTACTACCTTCTTGGCTCAGAGTCTGAAAAACAGGGATTCTAACCTGTTTCCTGTGATCCTTAATCGAAGGGGTCACACTCAATGTCCCCAAGGTTCCCTTTAATGTTGACTTTCTGGTATTAGTTCCTTGGAGCCTTCTACCTCCAGCCTTTCCTGCTTCTCAAAGGCCCTGCTTGCAGCTCTGGCCATACCTGGGCCGCTCTGATTGAAGTAGCAGATGTGCTTTGAAGCCCAGCGCCCCCTGCTGCAGTCTCTGAGCTATGGAGCTGAACCACCTCATTTCCCAGTGGCCACACGTCAGTCTGGTCCCCTTTTGGCTTCCTAACTGTGGCTTGTTTCTCTGAAATTTATCTCTCATGCATTTCTTAAGTCTTTGTTTGGAATGATCTCCCAGTTGGTTCCTTAGACACTTTTGGTCACGAAGGTGAAGGGTGGATGTCCCTGGGGATAGAATCGAAGAAGAGGCAGCTGGGACTAGGGAGGAGGAGGCTTAATTCATCCTTCCTGGCAGCTTCCTGAGCGTTGTGGGCACCTGGTACGTCACTGCCATCATTATCATCAAATACATCTGGCCTGATAAAGAGATGACCCCAGCAGACATCCTGAACAGGTTAGTGAGGGCCCTCAGGAGGCACACAGGGTAGAAGCTGCACTTGGGCCCCAGGAGGTATTGGGTCAGGCCTCAAAAAGCCACACAGGAGACTTCCCTGTGGCTGAGACTCCATGCCCCCAATGCAGGGGCCCCTGGTCAGGGAACTAAATACCACGTGCAATGACTAAGACCTGGCACAGCCAAATAAATACATTAAAAAAAAAAAAAAATCCCAAGGCTCATCAGGGGTTTGACTCATTGGTCATTGTAGGAAGGAGACAAGAGGTCCTGATCTCTTTTTACTGGAGAGAAGGGTAAGAACCAGAGATGAGGGCCAGTTTGCCAATGATGTCCAACAGATGAACCAGTGTGAGACTAGGCCTTAGGTTATAGGCCCTGCCAAGGTGGAACTGCACATTTTTTCAACATGTGCTTACCTGTATCTTCTTTGTGAAAATAAATCAATTTTCTCATTTTTTTAAAAAAAAGTTTTTTTCTAAAGCTTTAAAACTTTTTAAAATTAATTTATATTTGGTCATGCTGGGTCTTCGTTGCTTCTAGAGCTTTTCTCTAGTTGTGGCAAGTAGGGACTACTCACTAGTTGCGGGACACGGGCTGCTTTTACATTGGTGTCTCTTGTTCTCTCGTGGAGCACGGGCTCGGGCTTCAGTAGTTGCAGCACGTGGGCTCAGCAGTTGTGGCTCCTAGGCTTAGTTGCTTCTTGAAATATGGGCTCTTCCTGGACCAGGGATCAAACCCATGTCTCCTGCATTGGCAGGCAAGGTGTATTTTTTACCACTGAGAGGAAGTTTGGTTTCCTTTTTATTGAAAGAAACAAACCACAGAAGCAGAAGGCCAAGTGCAAGAACCAAAACTTCTGGATTTGAGTCCCAGGATGGCCTTCCAGAGCCTCAGTTTACTGGCCTGTGAAGTGTGTCCTTTCCTGACTCCACACTTGTGTGGGCGGGATGTGTGTAGCTGGCTGCTGGGGGCTGTGGGGGGCTGACTGAAAAGTAAAGGCATGGGGCAGTTGGGGACTCCGAGGGCTTCACAGGCAGCAGCATGTTGTGTGTCTGTCCGCAGGCCAGCCTCCTGGATAGCCGTGTTCAATGCCATGCCCACCATCTGCTTCGGATTTCAGGTGCCAGTTGCAAGGTCCCTTTTGTTCCCTTAGCTCACTCCCCATCCTGGGAGGAAGTCCACATTATCGGTGGGACAGGGGCAGGGTGGTGGTGGGGGTGGTCCTGGAAGGGGGAGCTGAGTGGGAGTCCCAGGACTTTGCCCTTTGTCCTTGGGATGAGGTCACTTGCCCACCCTGACCCTGCCCTTCACCCTGACAGTGTCACGTGAGCAGCGTACCCGTCTTCAACAGCATGCGGCGGCCCGAGGTGAAGACCTGGGGCGGCGTGGTGACGGCTGCCATGGTCATCGCCCTCGCTGTCTACATGGGCACGGGTAAGCGCTCCCCTCTGAGGGCCAGGCTTAGAGGGCTCCCACTCTCCGTCTTCGTCCCTAAGTCCTCTAGCCCAGGATTTCCTGGGCTTAACCCTGCATTCCCAGCACATCAAATACTTCTGTTGGCATTGGCTTGAACTTGGGGTGCCTTGGGCCTCCTCCTGCCCAAATGAAAGGTGTGTGCCTGCATTCATTCAGCAGCTCTCAGTGGGTACCTAGTCAGTCAGTCCCAGGAGCTTTCTCAGCGTGGAGGGGATGCCATAGACAGACAGAGGTCTGGTCCTGCTTGCATGGAATTGACAGTCTATTCGGAGAGACAGTCTTATAGCAATAAACCAGCAATCAGAAAGGAGATCCCAGATGCGCGCCACAGCAACAGCGGACCAGGGAGGATGTGGGTGGGGCTGGCTTTAGGGGGCGATCACAGACAGCTCCCCTCAGAGAAGGTGGCATCTGGGGAAGCCCAAACCATGAAAAGGAGCTAGAATCTGAAGAGCCCGGGGGAAAAGAATTCTAGACAGAGGAACGAGAAAATGCCGAGTCCCTGAGGCCGGGACAGAAGGTCTGTGGAGCAAGCTGTGGGGGTGGGTGGTGGGCACAGCCAGATCGTTGAGCACCGGCGGGAGCCAGAGATGAAGCGTTTTCAGCAGGGGTGTGGCTCGGAGAAGGGTTGGCGCTGCGTGTTGTGTGGAGAACGGTATGGATGAGGGTGCAGGACTGGGAGACCAAGCAGAATGGGCCGGTGATTGCTCCCACAGATGGGTCTCAGGACCAGCTCTGTACTAGTCTCTGCAGACACAGCTAGGAATACAGAGCCAAGAACAAGGGAGGCAAATAGGCAGAGCCCCTGTTCTCCTGGAGTTCATGTTTTTACTAGTTGAGGGAGACAGATGATAAACAAGTGGAAAAAAAAAAAGCCTCTGAGGAACACTGAAGGAAAGAGAACAACGTGATGTTGAGAGAGTGCCTGGCGTCGGGGGTCACTGGATGAGGAGGGACCTCTGAGCTGAGACCTGAATGATAAGGAGATGGGCAGACAGAAGTTAATGCAGAAGCTCTGAGACAGGAACTGCTGGGGGAGTTCAAGATCAAAGAGGTAACAGTACAGGGATGGGAATGTGAGAAGTCAGGGAAGGGGCCTTCTGAGTCCAGCCCCGACACCCTTCTACGCCTCAGTCTTAGCCTCCAGGGCTGCTCTCTCACCTCCCCATCTGCTGCTGGGCTGAGCAAGGGACGGTCCATCTCCCTAACCCTCCCAGGGTCGCTCTGACCCAGCCCTCTCGTCCCCGCCCTCAGGTATCTGCGGCTTCCTGACCTTTGGAGCCGCCGTGGACCCTGACGTGCTCCTGTCCTACCCATCAGAAGACGTGGCTGTGGCTGTGGCCCGTGCCTTCATCATCCTGAGTGTGCTCACCTCCTACCCCATCCTGCACTTCTGCGGACGGTGAGCCCCCTGCCCCACCCCTTGAAGGTGGTGCTTCTCGCCAGGGCCCTTGGCTGCCCTTTGAACCTGGCCTTGGGCCTTGTGTAACATCCATTCTATAGAGGGAGACACTGAAGGCACAGGAAACAGTCAGTGCCTAGGATGGCCCTGCAAGCACCCCCAGCCGGGTCTTGGGGGGCCACCTTTGCCCCGGAGTCACCAGAACAATCTGTGAGTGCTCTGAAAACCTCTAATCAGGTCCCTTCCTGAACACCCTGTCTTCTGGATACCCCAGACCCTCCCTTTCCAGGAGTCTAGTGGAATCAGTCCCCATGGGGCGTGCAAACTCTGGACCAGGCAAGGCACTCAGTCTTTCACATTCACCATCCCATCCGGTCCCCATGGCAACCCTGAGAAGAATGCCACTAGACCCATTTCACAGTAGAGGAGACTGAGGCCCAGAGATTGCCTCCCCTACAGTCCATCCAGTTGGGGGTCTGGCTCCATAGCTGGAGTTGAGGGGGCCGCTGCCAGCAGGTGCACCTCTGAGCCCCTCTCTGTGTGGGCAGGGCGGTGATCGAAGGCCTATGGCTGCGCTACCAGGGCATGCCGCTGGAGGAGGACGTGGGCCGGGAGCGGCGGCGGCGAGTGCTGCAGACGCTGGTCTGGTTCCTGCTCACCTTGCTGCTGGCTCTCTTCATCCCTGACATCGGCAAGGTCATCTCAGTCATTGGAGGCCTGGCCGCCTGCTTCATCTTTGTCTTCCCAGGTGTGGACCCCCAGTGACCCCCAGCTCTCACTCGCAGACCCTCCTGGCCTCAGCTCCTCTCTTGCTCACCTGTGGGGGAGGATAATCACCAGCATTTATCAATCACCTTCAGGCTTTTTGGGAACCCCTGTTTAAGCATCACCTCCTGCAGAGAAGGTGTAATTGTCATCTCCATTTTTCCCATGAGGAGGTGTGAGGTTCAGAGAGGATAACAAACTTCCCTAGAGGTTAACAAACTCAACTAAAGAGGAACAGAATCTTTTCAAACCGAAGTCTGTCCAGATCCACGGTCTATATAGTCTTAACTCTTATTTCAAGAACCTGTTCCTCCGTGACTGTCAGGGATCTGGCTGGTAGAGTCTGGCAGTGGCACCCTGCCATGGAGGTTGGGAGACTTGAGTTTCAGACAGTCTGCCGCCAGATCCCTGGGAAACTCCTGTCTGCCCAGTCACGAGTTCTGCCTATACCCAGCTTATTTCTACCCAAGAGGCCAGCTGGAAAGCCCTTGCCACTTTGCCTGGAGCAAGGGGGCCACACTTGCTCAGAAGTGCATTGGGAAAGCCCTGCAGTGAGGGCACCACAGAGTCGCCTCCCATTGCTGCCCCGTTAGCTCAAGGTCTTGTGTGCCACCCAAGGACCTTTCCTGGGAGACCAGTTGCCAGGCTTCCAGCCGGGTCAGATTGGAGGCAGAGATGGAAAATGTGGAGGAGGAAACACAGGCCTTTCTCCATCCACCTCCCGTGTCTCCTGGCAAAGGTGGAGGCTGGCCTGTGACGGGGGGAGCCCAGCCACGCTCTCAGGGCCACCTCTTCTCTTCCAGGGCTGTGCCTCATTCAGGCCAAACTCTCTGAGATGGAGGAAGTCAAGCCAGCCAGGTAAAGCAGGGCCCAGCCTGTGGGCCTCTTGGGGAGGTGCTGGATGCGGAGGTACCCTTAAACTGGTCGGAATCAGGAGACCTGTGTACTTTGAAAACAGGAGTTTTTAAAATACTATTTTAAAAAATATCTATTTATTTGGCTGTGCTGCATCTTGGTTGCAGCATGTGAGATCTAGTTCCCTGACCAGGGATTGAACCCAGGCCCCCTGCTTTGGGAGCATGGAGGCTTAGCCACTGGACCACCAGGGAAGTTCCTTAAAATACTTCCTTTAAAATGAGTGACGTGTTAGTTGTAACAGTTCAAGCACTTCTGAAGGACTTTAGAGGAAAACGTGGAAGTCCGTCCTTCCCCACCACCTTCTCCCTTCTCCTGAGAGAGCTCATGTCATGAGCGTGGCCTGTGCCCTGTAGACTGTTGCTGTGTGTGCACAGATGTCTGTGTACACAAAGTGATGCGTGTGTATACACAGACACATGGGTTTTTGTGTCTGGCTAGGTTTTTTTCAAAAATTGTTCCAAGCCAGACACACTTTTCTACCCCTTTTTTTTTCACTTAACCATGTATCTTGGAGATCACTCTCTGTCCACACAAAATCTACTGCTTCCTTTTTCAGTGGCTGTAGAATCTGTTGTTTGAATGTGTCCTGAATGTGAACACACTTCTGCACATACACCTTGGCACACCTGTTCAAGGATCTTAGTGTCATCGATTCTTAGAAGGAAGTTGCTTTATCACTAGGCATGCCATTTTCACTTTGGCACGTGGGTTCACATTACCCTCTCAAGAGGCAGTACCAGTCAGAGTCCCAGCAGCAGTGAAAGAAAGTGCCCTGTTCCCTATATCCCTGCCACCATGGTACATAGAGGCCTTTTCAATATTTCTTAGTCTATTGAAAACAAAACACTACATTTTAAAATTTTTTACCTTTTTAAAGTGTTCATAGTATTAATTCCATTCATATTTTTGTGTAACGGTCACCACCAGCCATCTCCAGAACTTTTTCATCATCCTAAACTGAAACTCTGTACCCATTAAACAGTCATTCCCTATTCCCCCTCACCCCAGCCCCTGGCAACCAGCGTTCTATTTCCTGTGTGAATCTGACTCTTCCGGGTACTTCCTATAACTGGAATTATATTTGTCTTTTTTGTACCTGGCTTCTTTCACTTAGCATAATGTCCTCAAGGTCTGTTTGTTGTAACATGAGTCACAATGTCGTTTGTTTTTAAGGCTGAGTAATATTCATTGTATGTACAGGCCACATTTTGCAAAAAACTGCATTGTTTTTAATGTGTACATGTTCCTGAGTGGTAGAGAGGTTATGACCAGGTTGCATGCTTTAAAAAAAAAACCAACAGAAAATTATTGTGGGGACTTCCCTGGCAGTCCAGTGGTTAAGACTCTGTTCTTCCAGTGCAGGGGGCATGGGTTTGATCCCTGATCAGGGAACTAAGATCCCATATGCCATGTGGTAAGGCCCCCCCAAAAAAAATCCAATTATAACCCTGCAGCTGTTTTTGATACATACCTTTGCAGATGTCTTTTGACTTATTTTTTAATAAAATGGATCACTCCATGTGACTTGCTTTTTCCTGACCATCTTTCCCATCAGGAGACATACATTCTAATTCTGGTCCTGCCCTTGGTGTCCTGTGACCAGTCAGCTAATCGCATTAGGTCTTGGTCTCCTTACCCGTGGTCTAGCAGTCATACACTCAGCCCCATAAAACTTTGTGTGAAAGCTGTTGAGAAGTAGGAAGTGCTCTGCCCACAAGAGAAGTGGTGTAAGTAATTACAGTAATTAACTGATGTATGGCAGCCCACTCCAATATTCTTGCCTGGAGAATCCCATGGACAGAGGAGCATGGTTGGCTACAGTCCATAGGGTCACAAAGAGTCATGACTTCAGACATGACTGGAGTGACTTAGTACATGTATTTACATATATATGAAAGTCTGAAAGTCAGTAAGGTCATGAGTGGTTGACTGACCAGGCCCTCTCTCACCCTCTGCTCTACAGCTGGTGGGCGATGGTCAGTTACGGAGTCCTCTTGGTCACACTGGGAGCCTTCATCTTTGGCCAGACCACAGCCAATGCCATTTTTGTGGATCTTTTGGCATAAGATCACTGCCTCCCAGAGAATTATTAGCCTTTGTTCTTGGACCCAGGAACCCATCTCATAGAGCTTCAGGACCACCCTGGGCCCGGCATCATTCCCCTCCACTGGTGGGATGACATCCGCAACATCCTTTTCCAGGAACAGTTCTGGGGTGAAATCAGGCCCCACCCCCGTGGACAGTTCAAACTCAGCTCCCTTCCTGCTCCCCCATCCTGGCAGCGCCATGGATGGTAGGAGGAAGTCTCATGCCACAGGGGAACCTCCTCCCCTCCTTCACCTCTCGACTTTTCCATGCCTGGACGCCGTGGGTAAAGAGTGTCAGCAGGTCTCCAAAGAAAGAACTCAACCTGACTTGCCTCTGGAGAAACAGTGTGCACCGAGGGGTGCGCTCCTCCACAGAGAAGGCTGTCCCGAGTAGAGGCTCTGCTCATCATCCCGGGACTCAGCACCTGCTCCCGTGTGTCGGCAGCCCAGCCACCAGCGGCTGCCTCTTGCAAGTCCCAGAGGAAGCCTGAAAGCATATGAGTGCACCAACGCAGGTAGATGGATGCCTGGCCACTGCCTCCTGGGCCCGCAGAGAGCCCGAGAGCCCCCTTGCCCATGGCTGATTGACATTTCCCAAGGCTTCTGGGGTCTCACCCTGCCTCTTTACCCAGACCTGATGGTCCAGGCATCCCTCTGCTCCTCCATCCCAGACATCACCAAGTCTAATGTTTACAAACGGTGCCAGCCCAGCTCTGAGCCAGGGGCCAGGAGCCACCCCGTGCCACGGTGCTGTGAGTACTCCCTGAACTCACCCCACGGTGGGGAGTCTGCTTTCTCTCTTAGATTCCAGATGGGCCCTTCTTTTCAAAGCAACAAGAGTGGGGACGTCCCTGGTGGTCCAGTAGTTAAGAGTCTGTTTGCAGTGTCGGGGGCACAGGTGCAGTCCCTGTCAGGGAACTAAGATCCTACGTGCCGCGAGGTGCGACCAGAAAAAAAGTTAAAAATGGGACAAAGGCGCAAGAGTGGGTGGTGGAGCAGGCTGGGAATGCCACGCGAGCTGGGCTCGTGAGGATCAAGGTGACTGTGTCTGGTATCTTCACTTTCAACGGCTGCTTCTCTTCTCCCTGCCCTCCACGTCAACCCCAGCCTGGTACCCGGAGACGAGACAAGAACGGCAGCTGACATGTTATTGTCTGGACAACATTTGAGTGTAGTCATGCTGGCCTAGAAGTTTCCCTTCCAGTCTGGATCTTGTCTGCTCCTTTCCCCCATCACCTCTTCACCCCCACCCCATTTTCCTATGGAGCTCAGTCTCTCCTGCTCTCCTAAGTATGGGAGTGGGGTGGACGAAACCCTCTCTTGTCCGCTTCCTCAGCTCCACATGTCCACCAAGCCTGGCCTCGGAGGCCTGTTAATCACATTAGGACATAGCTAGGTTGTGCCCCACGCGAGGTAAGGAGGGATATTCTCCACCTTCATATTTTGAACACTTTGGCTACTCAGGCCAACCCCAGGCGCCGAATCAGGCTTTCTCTGCCTGGAACACTCAGCATTTTCCCTGGCTCTTCCTGCCCAAAACCTCTGAATGGAGGAGTGGGGGTGAGAGGGACACGTTCTCAGGGCAGTGAGATACAAGCAGAGGCTGGCTGGAGCCACATAGACTTCTGCTCAGCCCCAGCCTAGGTGACTTGCCCCTCTTCACATCCCCTCTAGGCTCCCCCAGGGCCAGGCCCACATGGCCGTCTTCTCTCAGCCTGCTACACAGCACCAGGCCCCGCCAGCGCCCATCTGGACAAGGTTGGGAGGATGGACATCAGCAGGGCTGCACCGCCGCCTCATGTTGCATTTCAGTCACGGGTGGGGGTCCGCAAGGGGGAAAGGAGCTGGAATCTGGCCTAATAACCTCAGGAGCCCCTTCCCCTGCCCTCCCTGCCTGGGCATTTTACTGTTTCTTTTTTACCTGTGCACATTCAGACCAGGAAGAATGGTTAATAAAAAGGGACTTGTGCTGCTGAGCTGCGTGGTCTGTGTCTTACGCTGGGGACAGTCCGGGCCACTGGCAGAAGGAAGACAGACTGGGGTGGGCAGTATGGGCTGGGATGTGGCAAGCCCCTTTTGGCTTCACCATCGATGACCCTTGAGTTGAGAGTGGGCCCACTGCGCTCCCCTTACCAGCAGGAAACCTCAAGTGGTTTTGGACACCTCTGCCTTCTTCCACGTCCCATCAACCTTTCCCTGCTGACTTGGGACTCTGCCTTGGCTCGCACCCATCCTGTGCAGGCACACGTTGGCCTCTGTGTTGTATGTCCCCCCTCCACAACCTCAAGTTTTGGGGTGAGCCTCAAACTCCTGAGCATCCCCAGTTTGTCCTTTCAGAGGCTGGTGTTGAGAGCAGGCCCCATTGTCCCAGTTGAGGAGCCATCACCGTGCTCAAGTGCTGGGAAGAAGATACTTGGCAAAACACCAGCTCTGCTCTCTCTTTGCTGGGGAAGACTGACACTTAGCAAGTCACCACAAATACGGACACACAAGTTGTGATATGTGCCAAGGGGAAAATAACAATGTTACATCTGGGGGTCTGGCGCTTCTCCGAAGAGTCAAGGAAGGTTTCCTGGGGGAAGTGACATATGAGTTGGCCCCTGAAGGATGTGTAGGAATGAACTAAGTGAAGAGGTGGGGAGACCTTTGCAGGCCATGGGAAATGCATTTGCGAAGGTGGGAGGAACCTGGTGGTTTGAGGAACTGGAAAGTGGCCATTGGTGGAGCATGGCCAGGGTGTGGGGGAGTCTCAGAGGAGAGCAGAGCATTCTGGGATGGCTTCAGTCGTCAGTGGATGCCCCTTTAGACTTAAAAGTCTAACCAGCTCGCCTTCTCCCACACTCTCTATCCCTCTCACACTCTATCCCTGCTCAGGTATTTTGCAAAGATGGCCCTCCCTCCTGGTGGAGATGGGGACTCTCTCCAAGGAGGAAACATGATGTAAGACTAGACAGGTGGGGGGCTCCCCTGTGGTCCAGTGTCTAAGACTCCAGGCTTCCACCGCAGGAGGCATGGGTTCAATCCCTGGTCGGGGAACTAAGATTTCACATGCTATGCAGCCAAATAAAAAGACTACACAGGTGGGACAGCTTTGGGCCACGCTTCACACTTGCTTAGTGGGCCAAAAGCTTGAGGGTGGTTTCACTTTCTCTGAGTAAACAGAGGGAAGAAAAGCTTACATCTATGCTATAGGCAAACCAATAGCCAAATTCATCCATTCATCCATTGTAGCCAAGACTTGTAAGTACTTAATCAGTGTCTGTCTTCCTTCCCCATTAGACTGTAAATTCTATGGAGGCAGGCACATCTCCCTTATCCATCAGTTATCTTAGCCGGTGCCTGGAACACACTTAGCAAGTGTGCAATAGTTGTTGCATGAATGAATGAATATCAGCTAAGACTTGCTGATTTCCTACTTTGTGCTAGCACTTGCATCATTCACATTTGGTCTTCGTGACAACTCTATGCAGAAGTAAAAGCTAAGAGATGTTACGTAGTTTACCCAGGGACACACAGGAAGTAATATTGGAGCCAGACAGCCCTCTTGCCGTGCATGAATGAACAAGTGAGCAAAGGGCTCTTAGCCTGGTGACTTCTGACCCCAGAATGCAAGCTTAGGAACTTCCAACCCTCATGCTGGCACCAACATCAGATCCTGGAACCCTTGGCTTACCCTCCCAGCCAAAGCACATCAAGTGGTGGGATGTCAGCTAGCCCGTGGCTCTGGGCAAGTCACTTCCCATCTCTGAGCTTCTGTTTCCCGATCTCTAATGTGGGACTGATCATCACTGACCTTATTTACCTCCCAGGATAAAGGAGAGCCAGTGTTAAGAAAGTACATGAAAAAATGACAAGCGCTTTATGACCGGAAATCCACATTTACGGAAGAAATGTGAAAACTCGGTTTCTCCTCAGGAGGCCACATGCCAGGTTTCCCCTAACACTTCCTGGGAGCCAGGCTATTTCTCAAACTTTAATGTACTTACAAAATTTTTATCTCCTTAGGATACAAATTCTGATTCAGTAGATCTGGTGTGCACCCCACTCCAGTACTCTTGCCTGGAAAATCCCATGGACGGAGGAGCCTGGTAGGCTGCAGTCCATGGGGTCACTAAGAGTCAGACACGACTGAGCGACTTCCCTTTCACTTTTCACTTTCATGCATTAGAGAAGGAGATGGAAACCCACTCCAGTGTTCTTGCCTGGAGAATCCCAGGGACGGGGGAGCCTGGTGGGCTGCCGTCTATGGGGTCACACAGAGTCAGACATGACTGAAGTGACTTAGCAGCAGCAGCAGCAGCAGATCTGGTGTGGGGCTTCAGTCTGCATTGTAAATGCTCCCATTTTTGCCCAGGCTGGTCCTTGGACTGTACTTTGAGTATCAGGGGACTGGTAGACAAAGCAAAGGCTTTGGCTTCAGACAGAGCTGGCTTAGATCTGAGCAATACCTCTTTACACTGGGAACTCAGGAAATCAGTTCAGTTCTAGGAACCCCACTTTCCTCAACTATGAAGTAGGAGTTATGGTGCCCATCTTGTAGATGAAAATATTAAAAATCCAAGGACATGTGGTATAATATATGTGAAGTACCTGGTAGATAGCAGGGATCGTGTTGGTCATTTCCTCATACTGGAAAGGAAGAGCAGGGCAGGGGGCGCATGGTGTGTAGCTACAGTTCCATTCTTTGGTCAGTAGAGGTCACCTTTGTATAATTTCAGCCTGTAGAAGAGAGGCGCCTGTTGGAGGAGCCTGGAAGGCTGCAGTCCATGGGGTCGCTGAGGGTCGGACACGACTGAGTGACTTCACTTTCACTTTTCACTTTCATGCATTGGAGAAGGAAACGGCAACCCGCTCCAGTGTTCTTGCCTGGAGAATCCCAGGGACAGGGAAGCCTGGTGGGCTGCTGTCTCTGGGGTCGCACAGAGTTGGACACAACTGAAGTGACTTAGCAGCAGCAGTATGGCTTCAGAGGCTCCAGTCCCTTGAGTCCCTCAGGTTCCTAGTGATCTGCTGCCTAGCATTTCTGAATGATGTCCCTCTACTGGGGCAGGGCCACTTCTAAATCATGGCCTCCAACCTAGTGGGGGAATCAGACCAGTCAAGTAATCTAATTATGCAGGTACATGTGGTAAGTGTAGATTCAATATTACAAATCCAGATTTGGCAATTCACTGCTGGGATACAATGAAAAATTTTTCAGTCGATATGGAGGAAGGCCAGAGATAATGTAGCCAGGAAGAAGGAAGAAGGCAGACACCCTGTCCTCCAAACACTTTATGTTTCCTGAGAGGTGGGGTGGGAGGGGAGAGGAATAGGCACATGATTCATCTATTTGGAGATTCTTCCATTAAAAGTGAAATTGAAAAAAAGAAAAGATTTAATTGATGTGTTTTAGAGTCCAGCATGTAAGAAGCTTAGAAGTGGCCACTCCATCCTAACAAGTAAAAGTTGAACAAACCAAAGTCAACTCTTCTAAAATGTGTAAGATAAGTCAGACTATAAGGCACACCCCTGCCCCTCAAATTAGAGAGAGACACAAATACAGAGCAGAAACCCACAAGCAGAAACCTCTGTGGGAGTCAGTGCCAGAGTAAGGGAACCTAAACTGTAATTGATGAATTTTTGGAGATTCAGTGCAGACAAATCTGAGGGAGAAAAACACCAAGGAGCCCAGTTCTTTGGGGAGAAGGAGGCATACTTTGAGACTTTGTGGGTTTTACCTAAAGTTCTACCAAGTTCTCATAGTACACATCAGGGAAAAAAATCCATCATGCTTCCAGCAGAGAAGGGTAAAAAGAACCATTCTGAAATTGCTAGAGCATTCTGTTCTTGTTAACAAAGATATGCCCTGGGGAGATACTTAAAATTTAACCAGAGCCTAACCTACTGGGATTTTATCAGAGCCTAACCTACTGGGATTTTATCAGAGCCTAATAGACCTAAGGGAAGGGAAACACACAACTTCATCCCACTCTAGCCACTGTGTCCCACCTAAGGGGGATTAGAGAGAGAGCAGAGAAACATAAGCGTCCACAGTCCAGAAGCACACAGGCTAAGAGTATGTGATCCAACCGTAGGACTACAGGAACACTTCCCCTCCCCTTATACCGTGCAACCTCATTACTAAAGGCCTGCTGCTGCTGCTGCTGCTGCTGCTAAGTCCCTTCAGTCGTGTCCGACTCTGTGCGACCCCATAGACAGCAGCCCACCAGGCTCCCCCGTCCCTGGGATTCTCTAGGCAAGAACACTGGAGTGGGTTGCCATTTCCTTCTCCAAAGCATGAAAGTGAAAAGTGAAAGGGAAGTCTCTCAGTCGTGTCCGACTCTTAGCAACCCCATGGACTGCAGCCCACCAGGCTCCTCCATCCATGGGGTTTTCCAGGCAAGAGTACTGGAGTGGGGTGCCACTGCCTTCTCCTACTTACTGCAATTCCTTTTCCCTAGTACATTATGTCTGGCTATCAAAAAATAAAAATTATAAGAGGGCTTCCCTGGTCCAGTGATCAAGACTCTGCCTGCCAATGCAGGGGACATAGGTTTGATCCCTGATCCAGGAGGATCCCACATACCATGGAGCAACTAATCCCAAGTGCTACAACTACTGAGCTCACATGCTGCAGCCACTGAAGCCTGTGTACTCTAGAGCCCATGCTGCACAAGAGAAGCCACCACAACGAGAGAGTAGCCTCCACTTGCCCCACCTAAAGAAAGCCCTCACACAATAGTGAAGACCCAGTACAACCACAAATTCTTTCTAAAATACAACATATACTAAAAGGCAAAAAATACAGTTTGGAGAGCCAGAGCATCGGAGCTAGACTCAAATATGGCAGGAGTGTTAGAATTATCAGAGCAGGAATTTTAAACAACTGCAATTAAAATGCTAAGGGCCCTCACGGATAAAGCAGACAACCTGCAGGAAGAGAGAGATGGGCAATGTAAGCAGAGAGAAGGAAATTCTAAGAAAGAACCAAAAAGAAATGCTAAAGATTAAAGAAGTAAAACAAAACTTTTAAGAGAGATGCAGAATGCTTTTGATAGGCCTGTACTATATAGGGGGGTTCCCAATGTCTGAGTGGTAAAGAATTCACTGCAATGCAGAAGACTTGGGTTTGATCCCTGGGTTGGGAAGATCCCCTGGAGAAGGAAATGGCAATCCACTCTAGTATCCTTGCCTGGGAAATCCCATGGACGCAGGAACCTAGTGGGGTACAGTCCATGGGGTTGCAAGACTTGGACACAACTTAGCAACGGAAACAAACACACAGTATAGATTAGATACAATTTAGGAAAGAATCTCTGAGCTTTGGGATATCTCAATAGAAACCTCCAAAGCTGAAAAGAAAAAAAAACTTAGAAAATAAAATCCAAGAACTGTAGAAAACCAAAAGTAATCATGCACACAGAATAGGAATATCAGAACAAGAGAGAAATGAACAGAAAAATATTTGAAACAATAATGACAGAATTTCCCCAAAATTAATTTTAGGCACCCAGTTAACTAATCCTCTGAAGAGAAGTGGATGACAGAGGATGAGATGGCTGGATGGCATCACCACTCGGTGGACATGGGTTTGAGTAAGCTCCAGGAGTTGGTGATGGATAGACAGGGAGGCCTGGCATTGCTGCAGTCCATGGGGTCACAAAGAGTCAGACACGACTGAGCGACTGAACTGAACTGAATTAACTAATGACTGATTCAGGAAGTTCAGAGAATACCAAGCAGGATAAATGACAAAAAGTTTGCCACCAAGTCATATCATTTTCAAAAACAGAAAAAAAAAATCAAAGAAAAAAACCCTGAAAGAAGCCAGAGGATACTGTTCTTACAGAGAAGCAAAGATTAAGAATTACAGGACTTCCCCAGTGGTACAGTGGATAGGGATCTGCTTGCCAATGCAGGGGACACAGATTCAGTCTCTGGTCTGGGAAGATTCCACATGCTGTGGAGCAACTAAGCCCCAGCGCCAAAACTACTGAGCCGAGCTCTAGAGACCTCAAGCCACAACTATAGAGCATACGTGCCCCAAGTACTGAGGACCGCATGTCTAGAGCCTGTGCTCTGAAACTAGAGAAGCCGCCACAATGAGAAGCCCATGCACCTCAACGAGGAGTAGCCCCTGTTCATCACAGCTAGAGAAAGCCCACAGGCAGCAATGAAGACCCAGTGCAACCAAAAATAAATAAATATTTTAAAATAACAAAAAATTAAAAACCTGCCTTCCTCCTCCATCCCCCCACAAAAAAATTTAAAAAAAAAAAAACAAAAAAAGAATTACATAAAATTCCCAGGACTTCCCTGCAGTCCAGTGGTTAGGACTCTGCACTTTCACTGCCCAGCCCTGGGTTCAATTCCTGGTTAGGAAACCAAGATCCTGCAAGCCAACACAGGTGTGGCAAAAAAAAAAAAAAAAGATTTACAGTTGACCCTTGAACAATATGGGAGTTAGAGGTTCTGACTCTCAACATACTTGAAAATTTCTATATAATTTATAGTTGGCCCTCTATACCCATAGTTCTCATCTACCAACTGCAGATCATGTAGTATGGTAGTATTTACTACTGAAAAAAATCCACTATATATAGACCTTCGCAGTTCAAAGCCATGTTGTTCAAGAGTGCACTACACATCTGACTTCTCTGAAACTACCCACGCATAGAGAGTTGAGTGTAATATTTTAAACGTTAAGAGAAACCTAGAATTCTATATTCTGTAAAATGGTCCTTCAAAAGTGAAGGAGAAATACTTTCTCCGACAAACAAAAATAGACTTGCCTTCAAAGAACTGTTAAAAGGAGTTATTTAGAGAGAAGGGGATTTTTTGAGGGGTGTGGGGGACATGCCACCCGGCTTGGCTTGTGGGATCCCCAGGGCTAGAACCCAGGCCCCCTGCAGTGGAAGTTCAGAGTCCTAACCACTGGACCACCAGGGGATTCCCAAGAGAAGGGACATTAAATAAAGCAGATACCACAACTATAAAGCCAGAAGAGAATACTTTGAAAAATGAACAAAAAGAAAACTAGCACCTAAAGATTACAAGTATGATTGCCAAATTTAAAAATAAATCAAAAGAAGAGTTAAAGATAGTTAAGAGAATCTCCTGGAAAGCCAAACGAAAAGACAAAGAGATGGAGGGAATTCCCTGGCTGCCCAGTTGTTAAGGCCCAGCAGCTTCATTGACAAACAGATGGAAAAAAAGAGATAAGAAAATTAAGTTTCAACTCAGCTACAACATCTGACTAACAGGAATTCCAGAAATAGAGAACAGAGAAAATGGGCAGGGACAGGAAGTAGAGGACCAGAGAAAAAGAGATATAATCAAAGAAATAACTCAAGAAAATTTTGCAAACAAAGACATGAATCTCAGTATTTGAACCAGTGAATTGAATTTTAACAGCTTCACACTAGGAATAAAGAGAAAACCTTAAAGATTTTCTGAGATGGTAGGGGGTAGGGATGTCATGCTTCTTGGCATCACTGCAGGCTAGAAGATAACACATCAATATTTTCATAATTTTTTATATTTTTGAAAAATTAATTAATTCTTTGACTACACCACACAGCCTGTGGGATGTACTACATCCTGCCCCCTCCAAGTGGAAGTGCGAAGTTTTAGCCACCAGATAGTCAGGGAATTTCCAATGCCTTCATAATTTTTGAGTGAAACTTTTCAACCTGCAGATTTCATGTGCAACCAAACTTTCAATCAAGTATGAGGCTGAAATAGAAATATTCCTAGATAAATAAAGGTTAAATAAATTTACATCCTGTTTTACCTTTCTCAGAAAGTCACTGGAGAATATGTTTCAGCAAAATAGAGCTGTAAAGCAAGGAAGTGGAAAGCATCTAGGAAACCAAGAATCAATCTCAGAAGAACAACCAAGAGGTTTTCAAATGACAGCTGGGCAGCTGACCAGAATGTGGCCAGTTCAGTTAGAGCAAGAATATGGAGCACTATCAAAGGAAAGTCTCCAGGGAGAAATAAAACTAAGAGGTTATCTGACTTGTCTAAGCATTTGGAATAATTACTGACAGATCTGTTGGAGCGTTTGGGTAAGTATGCATGTAACAAAGCAAATGGGAAAATATGGCCATTATTAATCACAGGAAAAACAAACCAGATTTACACAAAAGGAAAGGTAATCAGAGTAAACTACTAAGCACAGCAGTGAATGATATTTGCATACTCAATAATGTCCATACTGATTATTTAACCCTATGGGCTGTATTGTGACGTAACTTCATTTTTAAAGGGGAGGAAAGGACTTCGAGGTGCAGGAGCAAGAAAACTAAATCTTTTATCAATAATTACTGCTTTTAGTTTTTAAATCACGAAATAACAATATAAGCACATTATCTTAAAATACTGAGATAAATGCCAAAAGAAACAGCTTAAAAGAGATAAACGTAGGCAACACAGCAAGCTGGAGGTGGGCAAAGCTAGGACAAAGGACTGCTGGCGTTTCATATGAGCTTTTTATTACCACTGGATTTTCTTTAAAAAAAAAAAAATGTGGCTGTGCCTGGTCTTAGTTGCGGCATGCAGGATCTCTGATCTTAGCTGTGGCCTGTGGGATCTTAGTCGTGGCCTGTGGGATCTTAGTCGTGGCCTGTGGGATTTAGTTTCCTAACCAGGAAGCCAATCCAGGTCCCCTGCATTGGAAGGGTGGAGTCCCAGTCACTGGACCACCAGGGAAGTCCCAGGACTGGCTTTTTTAAAACAAGATGCGTGACTAGTTGCTTTTTTGTTGCTGTTGCTTTTGGCCACACCAGCCAGGATGCAGTGCTCTTCCCCGACCAGGGATGGAACCTGTGCTCCCTGCAGTGGAAGCAGAGTCTTGCCTACTGGACCACCAGGGAAGTCCTGTTTTGTTTTGGTGCTTTAAACTTAAAATTATTTTTATATTTACAATACCCAAGGTATAGAAGCAACCTAAGTGCTCAGTGATAGAAGAATGGATAAGATGTGGTGTATACATACATGTTAGTCGCTCAGTCGTGTCCATGGACTGTAAACCGCCAGGCTCCTCTGTGCAGGGGATTCTCCAGGCAAGAATACTGGAGTGGGTTGCCATGCCCTTCTCCAGGGGATCTTCCCAACCCAGGGATCAAACCCTGCATTGCAGGTGGACTCTTTACCATCTGAGCCAGTAGGGATGCCGGTATATATATATATCATTTTTATAGAGTGACTGATTATACACAATGAACTATTTTTCAGTCATAAAAAAAGAATGAAATCTTGCCATTTGGGACAATATAGATGGACCCAGAGGATATTATACTAAATGAGATAAGTCAGACGAAGACAATGATTTCAATTATTTGTGAAATCTTAAACACCACAACAAAATGTAAACAGAGTCATAGATACAAGGAACTAACAGGGGGATGCCAGAGGAGTAGGGTGGGGAGATGAGAAAGATGGATAAGGGAGATTAAGAGGTACAAACTTCCAGTTACAAAATAAGTGATTCATGAGTATGGAATGTACAGCGTGGGCGATACAGTCAGCAACTATATAATATCTATGTATGGTGAAAGATGGTAGCTAGATTTATCATAGCGATCATTTTGAAATGTATGTGTGCTTAGTTGCTCAGTCGTGTCTGACTCTGCAACCCCATGGACTGTAATCCGCCAGGTTCCTTTGTCCATGGGAGTTCTTCAGGCAAGAATATTGGAGTGGGTTAACATTCTCTTCTCCAGGGGATCTTCTCAATCCAAGGATCAAACCCAGGTCTGCCAAACTGCAGGTGAATTCTTTATGATCTTTGCCACCAAGGAAGCTCATGAATACTGGAGTGGGTAGCCTATCCCTTCTCCAGGAGATCTTCCTGACCCAGGAATCGAACTGTGGTCTCCTGTACTGCAGGCAAATTCTTCAACAGCTGAGCTACCAGGGAAGCCCTTTGAAATGTAGAGAAATATCAAATCACAGTATTGTATACTAGGAAGTAATAAAATGTTGTAGGTCAATTATACTTCAAAAAACAAACAAACCAAATCATAGAAAAAGAGATCAGATTTGTAGTTACCAGAGGTAGGGGAGTTTGATGAAATTAGTCAAAAGATACAAACTTCTAGTTATAAGATGAATCAGTATTAGGCATGTAATGTACAGTATAATAAATATAGTTAATACTACTGCATGTTATCTGAAAGTTGTTAGAAGAGTAAATCCTCCCCATTATACACCCTTATACAACCAACTCATCCTCATCACAGTCATGAACATGTAAAATCCTCTCACTATTTTCAAAAAGAGATTATAATCTCAGCACTTTGTTTCCAAAGAGAAAGCATAATTCCCCAAATTGTAAGATGCCAACCCTAGCCCAGTACAAAAGGAAAAAAAATGTTTTGCTAAGAAAAAAAAAAAAAGAGTAAATCCTAAGACTTTTCATCACAAGGAAAGAAACTTTTTTTTTCTGTTTCTTTTATTTTGTATCTATATGAGATGACAGATGTTCACTAAACTTATTGTGGTAGCCATTTTATTATGCAGTCCACCTTAAACTTACAGAGTGCTGTGTGTCAATTATATCTCAATAAAACTGGAAGAAAGAATACATTAAAATAACAATAAGAAAGACTACAGCAGAACTGAAACAGGAGGGAAGGGGTCAGGTCACAACCTTTACAAGAATGTCACAGGGACTTCCCTGGTGGCTCAGTGTGTAAGAATTGGCCTTGAAATGCAGGGAACTCGGCTTCACTCACTGGTTGGGAAACTGAAATCCAACATGCTGCAGAGCAACCAAGCCCAAGTGCCACAACCACTGAAGCCTGTGCTTCAACTAGAGAGTCCATGCTCCACAGCAAAAGATCCCATGTGACGCAATGAAGATCCCATGTGCTGCAACTAAGACCCAACGCAGTCAAGTAAATTAAAAAAAAAAAAGAATGACATAACCTGAGGATAGGGCTTCCCAGGTGGCACCAGTGATAAAGAACCCACCTGCCAATGCAGGAGACTTCAGAGATATGGGTTCAGTCCCTGGGTAGGGAAAATCCCCTGGAGGAGGGCTGTATTCTTGCCTGGAGAATCCTATGGCTAGAGGAGCCTGGCAGGCTACAGTCTAGAGTCGAAAAGAGTTAAACACAAGTGAAGCGACTTCGCAGCAGCAGCAGCCTAAGGACCTGACAGAAGCTGTGTGTGTACTTAGTCACTAAGTCATGTTGCTCTTTACAACCCCATGGACTGTAGCCTGCCAGTCTCCTCTCTCCATGGGATTTTCCCAAGCAAGAATACTGAAGTGGGTTCCTAACCCAGGGATCAAATCCACGTTTCTTGTGTCTCCTGCCTTGGCAGGCAGATTCTTTACCACTACGCCGTTTGGGAAGCCCATAACATAAAGTGATTAAAACCAAATAGGTCCAAGATACCACTCTAATGGCAGAAAACAAAGAGGAGCTAAAGAGCCTCTTGATGAGGGTGAAAAGAGGAGAGTGAAAACGCTGCCTTAAAACTCAACATTCAGAAAACTAAGATCGTGGCATCTGGTCCTATCACTTCCTGGCAAATAGATGGGGGAAAAGTGGAAACGGTGGCAGATTTTATTTTCTTTGGCTCCAAAGTCACTGCGGACAGTGACTGCAGCCATGAAATTAAAAAACGCTTGCTCCTTGGAAGAAAAGCTATGATCAACCTAGACAGTATATTTAAAAAACAGAGATATCACTTTGCCGACAAAGGTCTGTATAGTCAAACCTATGGTTTTTCCAGTAGTCATGTACAAGTGTGAGGGTTGGACCATAAAGAAGGTTGAGCACTGAAGAACTGATGCTTTCGAATAAATTGTGGTGCTGAAGAAGACTCTTGAGAGCCCCTTGGACAGCAAGGAGATCAAACCAGTCAATTCTAAAGAAAATCAACCCTGAATATTCATTGGAGGGACTAATGCTGAAGCTGAAGCTCAAGCTCCAATACTTGGCCACCTGTTCCAAACAGCCAACTCACTGGAAAAGACCCTGATGCTGGGAAAGATTGAGGGCAGGAAGAGAAGGGGGCAACAGAGGATGACATGGGTGGATGGTATCACCGACTCAATGGACATGAGTTTGAGCAAGATCTGGGAGATGGTAAAGGACAGGGAAGCCTGGTTTGCTTCAGTCCATGGGGTCACAAGGAGTCGGACACCACTGAGTGACTGAACAATCCAAGGTGGCAGATGAGTGGACTTCCACTAGACCTTGAGCTTCTGTATATGGTCACTGTAACACATCAGCACGTCATGACTTACCCACAGGCGCCATAGCAGTTCCAAAGCTCAAAAAGTGGGTAGTGGCCCAACTCCTGGAAATCCCCACCACTTCCCTGGTGACTCAGATGGGAAAGAATCTGCCTGTAATGTGGGAGACCTGGGTTCGATCCCTGGATCAGGAGAATGGAATGACAACCCACTCTAGTATTCTTGCCTGAAGAATTCCATGGACAGAGGAGCCTGGTGGGCTACAGTCCAGGGGGTCGCAAAGAGTGGGACACTACTGTGTGACTACACTTTCACTTTCCCCCAAATAGCTGTAATACTCCTTCCTCTCATTAGCCTATGAAATCACCCACCCCTGTATAAACTGACAACCCCATACCCTGGTGCCACTCTCTCCTTCTTAGATGGCCCACATTCTGTCTGTGGAGTGAGTTTCTCTACATAAATCCACTTCTTACCTATCACTTTATCTCTCACTGGATTCTTCCTGTGACAAGACATCAAAGAACCTGAGCTTCATTAAGTCCTGAGACCAGGTATACAATCTCAATTAAAAGACCATTGTTTCAAGTTCCAATCTGGATTTTGGCTGGGTTTGCATCCCAGCCTGTGGGTTCAAGTCCCAATCTGAGTTGCACAATTTCAGAAAGTCAAAGTGTTAGTCGCTCAGTTGTGTCCAACTCTTTGCAACCCTATGGACTGTACCCTGCCAGGCTCCTCTGTTCATGGGATCCTCCAGGCAAGAATACTGAGTGGGTTACCATCCCCTTCTCCAAGGAATCTTCCTGATCCAGGGATTGAACCCAAGTCTCCAGATTCCCTACCATCTGAGCCACCAGGGAAGCAGTTTCAGAAGTGCTTGTTAAAAGCGATCATAAAACAATTTGTTTTTAAATAAGAGAAGTAAAAATTGAATGTCTATTATAGGCCATGTTGAAATTCTAGCTTTGCTGCTTCTAATGAGGCCTTAGGCAATTAGTTAAACTATCTGGGCCTGGATTTCCTTATCTATGGATTACAATATTTGTTGTGGCAAGGACTGCTTGTCAGCCTTCTCCCTTCTTAGACAACAGTACAACTTGTGAAATATTAATTTTTAAAAAATACATGTATTGGTCTCTGCACCATTTCTGGCATAGAGCTCCTGAAACGTTTGTAATTTCCTAGATGATAAGGGCATTTTTGGAGCATCTTCTGTTGTAACGTTTGGTATTTGACCCTGGTTCCTGCACAGAGCTACTAAATTCCTTGGAATTTCCTGGGCAATGATTACTGTGCTCTTGGATAACTGAAGGATTGGAGCAGGTCACCAGAAAGACCAGGCCAGGATTAAAAGCTTAGAACTTTCAGCCCCACCCCTCAAACTCCAGCAAGAGGAGAAGAGCTGGAGGCTGAGTTAATGGTCAGTCAGGCCTATGTGTGAAGCCTCCACAGAAATCCTAAAAGTGCACGGCTGGCAGAAGTTCTGGGTTGGTGAACACATCTACATGCCAGGAGGGTGGTACATCCTAACGCCATGGGAACAGAAGCTCCTGTACTTAGCACCCTTCTGGACCTCACCCTACGTACCTCTTCATCCTAGCCATTCATCTGTATCTTAAATATCCTTTACAGTTTTATGTATTTACTTTCGGCTATGCAGGGTCTTCATTGCTCCTCAGATTTTCTCTAGTTGTGGAGAGTGGGGGCTACTCTGGTTGCAGTGCATGGGCTTCTCATTGCAATAGGTCCTCTTGTTTCCGAACACAGGCTAAAGGGTGAGCAGGCGTCAACGGTTGCAGCTCCCAGGCTTTAGAACACAGGCTCAGTAATTCTGGTGCACGGGCTTAGTTGCTCCAAGACATGTGGAAACTTCCCGGATCAGAGATCGAATTCTTATCTCCTGCATTGGCAGGCAGATTCTTTACCACCAAACCACCGGGGAAGCCCTGTATCTTATAATATCCTTTACAATAAACCAGCAAATATAAGTCAATGTTTCCCTGGGCTCTGTAAATTAATGTAGCAATCGATTAACCTCTGAAGTGGGAGTCATGGGAACCCCAATCCATAGCTGGCCACCAGATTCAACTGGGGGAAGCTAGGCCCACCCCGCCAAGAGGGAAGTGACAAACAATTTGTGGCCATCTTTATCTACCACAGGACTTCCCTGGTGGCTCAGATGGTAAAGCGTCTGTCTACAATGTGGGAGACTTGGGTTCAATCCCTAGGTCCGATCCCTGGGTCAAGAAGTTCCCTGGAGAAGGAAATGGCACCCCACTCCAGTACTCTTGCCTAGAAAATCCCATGGACGGAAGAGCCTGGTAGGCTGCAGTCCATGGGGTCGCTAAGAATTGGACAGACTGAGAGACGTCACTTTCACTTTATCTACCACATACTCTGGAAAAATATACATAAATACTTAGCTCAAAGGGTTGTTGCCAAAATTATATCCAATTTATAAAAAATGCCTTGCTTATACTAAGGAATAAATAAATGTTTTATTACTGTTATCCTTTTTAAGAGGTCACATTTGGCATCAGAAGGTACCTTTTTTTTTTTTTTTTTTTTTTTGCCCCATGGTTTACAGGATCTCAGTTTCCTGACTGGGGATTGAACCTGGGCCATAGCAGTGAAAACCCAGAATCCAAACCAATAGGCAACCAGGGAACTCCCAGAAAATAATTTAAATAAATTAGGATAGAATTCTTCATTTACAAGAGTTCACCTCAAATCTCTAAACAGCAAGATCTCCTTGGAAAAGAGGACTTGGGTTATGTTATTTCACTGACATCTTACTAGCTAGAAGTCACCCTTCATACTCACAGAGGTGCCTTTTGAAGGGTCAACTTGGAGAAAGAGGCTCTTGCTGGGAATGTGACCAGCTCCATCTCCTGGAGGGACAGTGGTTGGAACAGGGGCCAACTAAGACTAGATGATGTCCCCAGGCCTTGACTCCTGATGACCAAAGCTGAGGGTGGAGGAATGAGCGGATGCGTCCAAAGGCCACTTGTTTATTCTCAGTAAGATTGACTCTGTGGTCCCTCCCAGCTCTGGAAGATTATCTGTCCTCAGCCTTTTCCTCCTCAGTTCCTTATCACAGGGGTTGTCAATAGAAGCCCTGTGTGCTTATCATTTAAAAAGAAGGAGGAGGAGAAGGAGAAGAAAGAAAAGAAAGAGAAAAAAGGAAGAGAGAGAGGGGGAAAAGAAGGAAAGGTAAAAAGGAAGAAGAATTAATAACTAATGAGAACCTACTGTGGAGCGTAGGGAACTCTGCTCAATGCTCTGTGGTTACCTAAATGGGAAGGAAATCCAAGGAAGAGGGTGAAAGTAAAAGTGAAGTCGCTCAGTCGTGTCCGACTCTTTGCGACCCCATGGACTGCAGCCTACCAGGCTCTGAGGAGCCTCTCAGTCCATGAAATTTTCCAGGCAAGAGTACTGGAGTGGGTTGCCATTTCCTTCTCCAGGGGATCTTCCCAACCCAGGGATCAAACCCGGGTCTCCTGCACTGCAGGCAGATGTTTTACTGTCTGAGCCACCTGGGAAGCTGCATGTCTGTGTGTATATATATATATGTATGTATGTATACATGAGGCTGATTCATTTTGCTCTACAGCAGAAACTAACACTAAACTACAGCAGAAACTAAGAGCAAAGATAGAAATCTGGATGTCCAGCCTCTCTGAGAAACTACCACATCTAGTAACACTGTGTTCAATCCTTTCTGGAAACCACCAGCTAGAGCTGGGTAGACCCCCCCAATTTCCAGTTCAGTACAGTACCAACCTGGAAGCTTCTTGCATGTATGTTTCCTGCCTGGCACTTGGGGATATCTGGGTTTTGGAGCCCTGCAATGATCCTTGAACCAAATCAGCCAATCCCAGCCCGCCCAGGCACTACCCTGTGAGCCAGCATCTGTCCTGAGGTTCTGAAATGTCAGTGGCTGAGCAGGAGCCAGCACTGGAGCCAGCTGTCCTATCAGCCTCTGCCCAGAAGCTCAAGCTGACAGAGGGAGCGGGACTGGCCAGGAATACTAGCCAGGGCAGTGTAGGGAGTGAAGCGAGATGGATGTGGCCTCCCAGCTTCACCATGAACTTCGGCTGTTCTCAGACCCCAACATCCTCCAGGCTTGCCTGGCTGCTTATGGTTAACAGAGGCCAAGGAGAAGCTGACTGTGCCTTCTTCTGAGCCATGCCTGTGGGGCACCATGCATATTAGTATAAGGGAGATAGTGACGGACAAGGGGAAGCCTGGCATGCTGCAGTCCATGGAGTTGCAAAGAGTCGGACAAAACTGAGCAATGAACAACAAAGTAACCACGATCAGCGACCCATCATTCTGCTTAACTGAATTCCTGATTAACCTGTATATCTCTAACCTAAATGTCCTTGATGTTTAAAAGTTAAAATTCTAAAATGTGTTAGGAATGCTTTCCTCTTTAGCAAAGAATACTTCATAAACACAAGACAACTGAATCTTTGGGGAAAAAAGGTCTGGCAGAGAGCTTCTTCCTTCTTCCTTCCTCCACAAGCTGTTTTTAAGCATCTGTGATGTGTCACCCCCTGTCTAGGCTTGAGGACAGAGAGGTGCAGATAGTAACCAAAGGAAAAAAAGCATCTGACAGGTTTGCTGGGTAGATTAACTGAGCTCAGTGTTGGAAAGTCCTCCACACTGGGTCTGGGTCGGTGAGTACACAGCAGGTGTGGTAGCCAGGACCTGAGTGTGTGCACAGTTGCTCACTCACGCCCAGCTCTTTGCGACCCAATGGACTGTAGCCCACCAGGCTCCTCTGTCCATGGGATTCTTCAAACAGAATACTCGAGTGGGTTGCCATTTCCTACTCCAGGGGATCTTCCTGACTCAGGGATCAAACCCACATCTCCTGGGTCTCCTGCATTGGCAGGTGGATTCTTTACCACTGTACCACCTGGAAAGCCTGGCAGGGCATTCCAAATGTGTCTTGCCAAGATGTTCTGCTGGGCAGTCAGATTTGGGTTTTAATTTTTTCATTCTTTTTAAAAATCTTGTCCCTCTTTATTTTTTGGTCATTTTAAGGGAACTTTCTGCCCCAGTTGGACTGGGCATGAAAAACGATAGAAGACTTCCAAGGCCCAGACCAATGCTAAATGAGTGCTCCTTCTCGTCACTGGTTGCCTGCCCTCAGCAAGGTACAGACAGTAGGGAAGAGTCACTGTTAGTCTAAACAGGTTTCTTTCCCTCTCTGGATCTCAGGTTCTCTTCCTCTACAGTGGGAGGGCTGAAGCACATGACTGCTGAGGTCCTTCTGACTTCTGTGGGTCCAGCTGGAATTTGCCACTAATTATGCTGCAGACGCCTCCCAAACCCTAACCCATCACACATGGCTGATGGGGCTGAAGCCAGGCCAGGAATTAGCCACAAGAACTGGAGCAGCCTGAGCCTTCAGTGAGGACCCCAGAAGAAAAAGAGAAGCCAGTCATTTCCCACCCCAACACAGGGCTTCTGTAGGAGGGGAGGAAAGGTAGGGAGGCCCACTTTCAAGCAGCTGGGCTGCTTCCTGGCCACAGGATCTGCCACACCATTTGTGGAGTCCTTGCTCCACAAAAGTTATTAAGAATTCAAGACAGTGACAGCAGAGCAGTCAGCCAAGAGTGGGGACCTTCTAAATATCAGACCGTGCGACTCCACAGGTAACACACCCATGAAGCTGGCCTGCCTGGAAACCCTGGGACACGGTGCCGGAGGACCCCTTTCTCTTTCTCCTGCAGATTTGGGGAGTCCCAGGAGAACCCCTTGTCCAACCATCTGGTGCCCTGGCTGAATGGTCTGCGCTAGAGCTCCATGCAGGGAATTCTGGCTGAGGTGGGCCCTGCTGGGTGAGGTAGGGGCTTCCTGGGAGCTGTGTTGGGGTGGGGCAGGAGGGATAAAGGCCATGTGGTCTGCTTTTTCCTTGATGATCTAAGTCAGAGCTATAGTGAGGTTCCCTAAGGAGCCCTGCTCCACCTAGTGCCAGGTGGTGAGGGTTGGAGAAATAGACTCAGGCCTTCAGAGCCGAAACTCTGGGGGAGCAACTGGAGACAGCAGCTCCATGTGGTGGAAAGAACACTGGACTTAGGTTCAGGGGGCATGAATTGTAGTTGGTGTCACTTTGGGCCAGTCACTCCTCATCTCTGAATCCCAGGATTCTGAACCATATATTTCCTTCTGGACTTTTTAGGATCAGGTGAATAACGTTCCATGGAAGGCAAACCATCCTAAGCATTACTAAAAGCTGCAGGGTCAGGGAGTTCCCTGATGTCCCAGGGGCTAAGACTCTGAGCTCCCAATGCAGCAGACACAGGCTCAATTCCTGGTTAGGGAACTAGATCCTGAATGCCACAGCCAAGGCCTAAGACCCATCACAGCCAAAGAAATAAATAAATAGATATTTTTTTAAAGTTGCAGAGTCAGTTCATATGCTATGATAAGGCCACCTCCCAGCTGTGGGAACTTGGGCAAATTACTTAACCTCTCTTTATTTAACCTCTCTCTGCAGGTCTCTGTGAAGAGGAAAACAATATTAGTATTGTGAAGATATAGATTATTTAGGAGAAGTTTAGCGTATATGTGCCATGGAAACTGACTAGTTCAAATGTGGGCTCGGCCATATACTAGTTATATGGCTTTAGGTAAATAAACCTGGTTGGGCCTCAGTTTTTTCATCTAAGAAATGGGAATAATAAAAGAACCTACTTCATGGGAATTCCCTGACAGTCCAGTGGTTATGACTCTATGCTTTCACTGTCAAGGGCCTGGGTTCAGTCCCTCATCAGGCAGGGAACTAGGATTCCACAAGCTGTATAACAGAACCAGGAAAAAAAAAAAAAAAACCTATTTCAAAGGCTGCTGTGAGGAATAAGGAGACAATTCCTGTAGAGTACTTAGTACAATAGCTGGCAGACAAATTATCTATCCACAAAAGAGAGAACAGGACAAGCCAGGGGCAGTTTTGAGGTTCAGGAAGAAGCTCCGTTGTAAAGTTTGGCCTGAAATGGGAATACCCTCTGTCACTTAGGTGATGGAAGGATTCTCTCCAGGGAAGGTTGGAGAGGCTGGAAGACAGAGGGCCTCCCTTGCCTCCCTTGTGATACCAACCTGGGGGATACCCTGGAGCCACCTACTCCCAGGCTGGAGCAGCCACCTACGCCCTTCCCTGGCTGCCATCTGGTTAGAAGCCTTTGGCAAGAGGTCCACAACACCTGCATTCAGGCTAGTGGGTGCCCTTTGTGCCTGCAGCCCGAAGGACTCCCACACATCTCCCTCCTCCCTATAGAGGGAATGCTGACAAATCCCTCTACATGAGTCCACACAGTCAGAACCTGGTGGCCCACGTTCTAGACCTGGAATCCCCACTGCTGTGGGTTTGAAAAGTTCACCATCTTTTTCCAGCCATGACTTATATGTCTTTGGAGAAAGATCCTGAAACTCCAATACTTTGGCCACCTTATGCGAAGAGTTGACTCTTTGGAAAAGATCCTGATGTTGGAAGAGATTGGGGGCAGGAGGAGAAGGGGATGACAGAGGATGAGATGGCTGGATGGCATCACCGACTCAATGCACATGAGTCTGGGTAAACTCTGGGAGTTGGTGATGGACAGGGAGGCCTGGCGTGCTGCAGTTCATGGGGTCACAAAGAGTCGGACAAAACTGAGCGACTGAACTGAACTGAACTGAACTGATGGGGATATGTGGGGCTTCCCCCGTAGCTCAGTCAGTAAAGAGTCTGTCTGCAATGCAGGAAACCCCTGTTCGATTCCTGGGTCAGAAAGATCCCCTGGAGAAGGAAATGGCAACCCACTCCAGTATTCTTACCTGGAGAATCCCATGGACAGAGGAGCCTGGCAGGCTATAGTCTATGGGGTTGCAAGAGTTGGACACAACTGAGCAACTAAGCACACACACAGTGCTTGGGGGGGATGGGGGTATATACATCCCCCCACCCCGAGTGCACAACTTTTCAAGGATCCATTTTCCAGCAACTTCAAGGTAAGTCTCGGGTCTCTGGATGGCTGAACAGGAGCCAAATGCCAATACTCCCCAATAATCTTTATCTTGTCCTTCACTCTTCCAAATATTCTTTGAGCACCCAGTCTGACACAGACCGGGATATGATGGTGACCAAGACAGTCTCTGCCTTCTAGGTGGGGGGATAGACAATCAATGTACACACACATAAACCGGGTCATTTCAGAGAATGTTAAGGGCTGTTAAGGACCGCTTTCGACATCATAGTTGGAAAAACTTCCTGAGGAGACAGATGAGTTAAATGACAAGAAGCCAAGAGAAAAGCCTCAAGAAAAGTGGTCCAGGCAGAGAGAAAAACAAATGAAGACTGAGGCATAAAAGCCCAGGTGGAAAGAAGGCCACTGAGGACAGAGGAGAATGAATAAGGAGCACGTGGTAAAGTGCTACTGGGGAGATGAAGAGGAACCTGGGGGCCTTGTAAGCCATAGTGAGAATTCTCTAAGAAGTCATTGGAACAGGCTTCCCAGGAGGCACAAACGGTAAAGGATCCACCTGCCAAGGCAGGAGACACAAGAGACACAGGTTAGATCCCTGGTTGGGTTTGATCCCTGGGTTGGAAGATCCCTGGGGGGAGGAAATGGCAACCCACTCCAGTATTCTTACCCAGAAAATTCCAAGGACAGACGAGTCTGGCAGGTTACAGTCCACGGGGCCGCAGAGAGTCAGACACAACTGAGCGACTGAGCAGCAGCAGAAGCAGGAAGCCACTGGAGGGGTTTTAGGAGGAGGCTGGACTGCAGGGGATGGAGGGAAAGCAGAAGGAAGGGACCCAGTAGGGCCTGTTGCAGTGATCCAGGCAGATGACGGGGACACATGGGCTAGAATGAGAGCGCTGGAGGTGGAGATGAGTGGAAAGATTTGGGATATGTCTGGAAGACAGAGATCAATCTCTGACCTTGAGTCCTATCCCCTTGGCCTGTTTCCCATCTATACATAAGGTTAATCTGAGAGAAGTCAGCTGCTCTAAGATAACTGAGTGTGGTCTGTGTTAATCATGCATGAGGCACCAAGAATAGAGACCTGGAGATGGCACTAAGCTGGGTTTGAACCCTGGCTCTGACACTGACTGGCTATATGGTAGTGAGCAAGCTCTTTAGCCTCTGTGCCTCAGTTTGCTTATCTGTAAAATGGGGATACACAAAATAGTACTTGCTTCACAGGATTACGGTGAATAAACATATTCAATGACAATGAATATACGGGGCTCAGAGCAGGACCTAGTGATCAAGCTCAGCCATTATCACTGTTACCATCAGGAGGGACTTCTCAGCACTTAATTGTGTCTTCTGGTGTCTGGGCTTCGGCATGGGAAAGGAAATGAGCAACTACCAGCTGAGTGATGATGCGCTGATAGAGTATGGTTACTACCCTGGGCTCATTGGCAATGAGTAAGTCCTGTTTCCTTCCTTGGCATGCCTACTTTTGAGGCAGCTGGCTGTCTGCCATCCATAGGCCAGAGGCAGGTGATGCCACCAGGCAGGCCAGTTCACATTGATCAGAGGTAATTAATACAGCAGGCACTGGGAGTGGAGGTGAGCCCGGGTGGCCACACCCACACTGCCTGATTCGAGGTCTCAGCCCACATCCTCAGGCCTTCCCACAACACCTACTACTGCTCTTCAGGTACACCACAGAGGACAACTTCTTCAGCGCCGTGAGTCCCCGTCTCCTCCATGAGGGCTGGAAACAGGGCACCTCCTTCCTCCTCAGCTGGTGGGAGAGTAAAGGAAAAGAAGAGCTCAGAACCCCAGCGGGCAGAGCTCCCAACACAGTGCATGCTCCCAAGTTGGTTTAGAGCAACCCTGTGAGGCAGGCAAATTGGTGGGACTCACATGGTGATTTAAAAATTCTTATTTCTGGGGACTTCCCTGGTGGTCTGGTGTTAAGAACCCACCTTGCAATGCAGGGAACTTGGGTTTACTTCCTGGTTGGGGAACTAAGAGCTCACATGCCGCGGAGCAACTATTGAAGCCCATGGGCTGCACCTAGAGAGAGAGAGTTTGTGTTCGGCAGAGTATCCCGAGTGCTGCAACTAAGACTTGGCATAGTCAAACAAATAAATATGTACATTCTTATAGTCTTATTTCTGGAGGGTGGGGAAATTTCTGAAAATGGTCAAAAGGTACAAACTTCCAGTTATAAGATAAATAAGTTCTGGGGATGTAATTCAGCATGAAGACACTAGTGAATAATACTGTTACTGTATATTTGAAAGTTGCTAGGAGAGTAGATCTTAAAAGCTCTCATCACAAGGAAAAAAAAAATGTAACTCTAAGTGGCAATGAACAGTAACTAAACTTATTGTGGTAGTCACAATAAGTGATGCCTTCGAACGGTGGTGCTGGAGAAGACTCTTGAGAGTCCCTTGTACAGCAAGGAGATCAAACCAGTCAATCCTGAAGGAAATCAACCCTGAATATTCATTGGAAGGACTGAAGCTGAAGCTGAAGCTCCAATACTTTGGCCACCTGATGTGAAGAGCTAATTCATTGGCAAAGACCATGATGCTGGGGAAGATTGAAGGCAGGAGAAAGGGACAATAGAGGATGAGATGGTTGGATGGCATCACTGACTCAGTTGGACGTGAGTCTGAACAAACTTCCAGGAGATGGTGAAGAACAGGAAGCCTGGCATGCTGCAGTCCGTGGGGTCGAAAAGAGTCAGACGTGACTTAGAGACTGAACAACAACAATGTGGTGGTCATTTTGCTATATATACGTGAGTCCAATCATTATGGTGTATACCTTGATCTAATACAGTCTCATGTGTCAACTGTATATCAATAAACCAGAAAAAATTTAAATATGTAAAAATAAAAATTTTAAAACATCCTGTCTCTTTTTGCTTTTCAATTGTAAATACAATATACTGTCCTCATTAAAAATTCAGGCAATATTTCCTCCCCAGCTTGCAGAAAAACAAATTACCCCAAGGCCTTCCAGCCAGTAAGAGGCAGAGTGTGCACTAGAATTCAGGATATTTTGTGTCTAAGGGCCGAGTTTGTCCTCTGGGCTATGTGGCCTCCCAGAGGGCCTCTACCTCTGCCCCCTACCCTGACCTAATCCAGAGGAAACCTACAAAGGGTTTAGCAAACAAACAGCAGATAGGCCCTGATCCACATCAGATAACATTGACTCCCCCTCAGGAGACAGGACTGTCCCCAGTTGCTCCTGCAGTACTTGCTGTCACACCACTCTAGTCTCTTCCTCCCAACAGGGTGTGCATATCTGAATGCAAATGATGCAAATCTGAGTGCAAGCTTTAGCACTCTATGATTTTTTAAGCCAAATATGCAGCAGGAGGTCTCACTGGGAAAGATGACAACACTGAGGGGATGACCTTCCCAGAGCAGCATTTCTGCCTCTGCTCCCTGGGCTGGTGCTTGTCCCTCAAGGTCCTTTTTATTTTAAGTATTTATTTATTTGGCTGTGCCAGGTCTTAGTCCTGGCATACAGGATCTTTTAACTGCGGCATGCAAACTTGTACTGTGGCATGTAGGCTCTAGTTCCCTAAGCAGGGATTGAACCTGGGCCCCCTGCATTTGGAGTGTGGGGTCTAAGCCGCTGGACCACCAGGGAAGTCCCAGCCCTCAAGGTTCTGATTAGCCATTGCCAGAACCCCAAATGGAACGTACCTCACACCTTCCTTTGAGCCTTGACAAAGGGTTACGGTACACAGGGAGCTATTCCGGCTCACCAAATTTTGATTTGCAAATAAGGATGAGCATTTCAGGAGTGTTTACTGGGCAACTGAACTCCAGATTTCTGCCAAGGAGTTTGCCTGCCATGCCGCCTTGCAAAATTCATGCTATGCATGCTCACACGAAGATAGTGGAATACCACGAGGAATACGAATGGGGAAGATAAGAGGACCACAGAACCTTTGACCCTATCTAAATGGGCCAAACTTAAAAAAAAAAAAAATCAATTGCTAATCCTGGCCTCTAGAGCAATGGTCCCTAACCTTTTTGGCACCAGGGAGCGGTTTCATGGAAGACAATTCTTCCAGGAAGGGGGTGGCGGAGGGGATGGTTTCCGAATGCTTCAAGCGCATTACGTTTATAGTGCACTTTATTCCGAATTTAATGCCGGTGCTGATGTGACAGAAGGTTCCGGTCTGTGGCCTGGAGGTTGGGGACTGCTACTCTAGAGCATAATCCACCCCGCTGACTTGGTGGAGCTGGCTGGCACTTGGTGGTTCTCTCCCATGAGGAAGGAAGCAGCAGTGCCCTCAGCTCCCCTTCATGTCGGATGTGTCTCCCCGGGTCAGCGCCAAGACTGCTGCCCATCCAAGAGACCAGGGGGCACAGGCTTGGGTCCCTCATGCTTTGCTAACTGGTTTCACCACGTTAGGTATCAAAGTCAATAGAGTGTGCCTGAAAGGCCAGCAAACTGTGTTTTTACCCTCGACCCTGGAAAGCCCTTGGGCTGGTTCCTCTCTGCAGGTTCTGGAAGCTTATGGCATGACTCAGGGCATTTCCCTCAACATCTGCAACCTCTCCTTACCCTGCTGGGGGGCACATGGCTACCAGGGGCCTTATGCTTGCTGACACGAGCAACCTCTTCTGAAGATACCAGGTCAAGACTTCCTTGGTGGTCCAGTGGCCAAGAACCTGCATCGCAACACAGGAGACAGGGGTTTGATCTCTGGTTAGGGAACTAGGGTTCCATATGCCATGGAGCAGCTAAGCCCTGCTGCAACTATTGAGAGCACCACAACTAGAGTCTCTGAGCTCACATGACGTGATGGAGATCCTGCACGATGCAACTGAGACCTGATACAGCCAAATAAATACATAAAATTTAAAAAGTTACCCCTGGCTAAAAATATATATATATGTACCAGGTCAAAAGGGGCACCTGAGTAACTGGTTGGTGAGGTAGGATGGGAAAGATTGAGGGCAGGAGGAGAAGGAGGCAACCGAGGATGAGATAGTTGGATGGCATCATCGACTCAATGGACATGAGTCTGAGCAAACTCCGGGAGCCAGTGAAGGACAGGGAAGCCTGGAGTGCTACAGTCCATGGGGTCGGGGTCGCAAGGAGTCGGACACAACTTAGCGACTGAACAACAACAACAGTAATGGTGGGATGCAGGATGGTGAGGGCTGTGCCCTGTAGTCTGGAGATAACTATTACAGGTAATGCTTCTCTCCACCTTTGCAACTAGTCTAATCCACCATCATGTCTTGCCTGGATTCTTACATCCTTCTAACCTGGAGATTACTGCTGCTCCCTGCCCCTTTGCTCTCCTGTAATTTTTTCTTCTTGCAGTAACCTTTTAGAACTAAGGTCAGCTCACATCATCCTCAGCTCAAAATCTATGTATGGCTTTCTCGTCTTACTAGGATGAAAGCCACAGTCCTCACCACAGCTGTCAGGGCCCCACGATTCCGGTTCCCGTCTGACCTCATCTTCTGCTACCCCTCCTCTCCCAGTGCTCAGCCGCAGTGGCAGACTCACCACCCTTCAGCCTCAGGAACTTTATACTTTCTGGTCTCCTGCCTGGAACCCTCTGCCACGAGATGTCTGCATGGTTTCCCTCCCTCACTTCTTTTGGGGCTCTGCTCAGATCCTTTATCAGAGAGGTCTCCCTAAACAAAAAGAGCTGTCCACTTCCCTAACCTGCGTCCTCTGTCACTCTAGCACCTTGCTCTGCTTCCTTACTTTTTGTAGCATTTATCCTGCCTCACATGATTTCTTTAGTATTATTGTTTATCACAACCCCCTGTTTAAAATCAAGATCAATGACTGCAAGAACTTTGCTTTTTGCTGCCACAGTCTCAACACTTGGCACACAAGAGGCACTTAAAAACTATTTGTTGGGGCTTTCCCAGTGGTCCAGCGGTTAAGACTCTGTGCGCCCAATGCAGGGGGCCCAGGCTGAGTCCCAGGTCAGGGAACTAGACCCTGTATGTCACAACTAAAAGATTCTGTGCGCCGCAACTAAGACCCAGCACAACCAAAAAAAAAAAAAAAAAAAACAAAACTCCGAAAACTATTTGTTGAATCCATGACTGAATAAATGAAGTGTCTCCGTGCCAGGCACTGAGTATTTTATGTACTTCATCAGATCATGTAACTCTCTAAACAACCTCCACAGTAGGTCTTATGGTGACCCCACTTCACAGATGAAGGAACTAGAGCTTAGGAGAGACAACATCCCAGTGCAAGGTTACCTAGGGCGACCTTGGACTGTGGACAGCATGGTCTGAGCCAAAAGAGATCAGGATGTGGGATGCTCAGGATGGTGGGGATGGGAAGAGGCAGCACTTCCCCAGGTTCCCCTGACCAGGACAGGTGTGTCCTTGGACTCCTCACTTCTTGGGACCATCATGTGGTGATGGTGAGAGTGGAAGGCAGGCAAAGTAGCCTGGCTGCCCCTCCTCTCTCTATCCAGCCTTCTTCAGGCAGCTCTCCCTGACAACTCCTATTTGGGGTACAGGGTGGACCCAAGGCTTCTGTGGAAGCCAGAAAAGTTCCAGAGAGAAAGGACTTTGAGATCACCTGGGTCAATTCTTCTGTTGTACAGGAGAGGATTCTGAAGTCTAGAGAGGGGGAAAGGGATGAGCAGAATCACAGTAGGGGCTCAGGGGCTTACAACATGGGAAGAGTTTGTGGGATCCCCAAACAGCATGTCTATGAGGCTCACCAAGTTTTGGGGGCACTGGCCTGGAAAATGGGATGGTGGGAGGGAATAGTTGAGGCTTTCAACCCCTAATCCCTTCCATACTCTGCCTCCAGTCTCCTAATGGCCCCATCTCTGGGGTACCTGAATGTCTCCAGGCCACACCACATACCTGTGTTTCAACCATGGAGCTGAGACACATCCCCAACTCTCTTCCTGCCTGGGAACTGTGCAGGTAAGCCTGAGGAGATCTGGCAGCTCCTGGCAAAGGCATGAGAGTGTGGATATGACCTCCCAGGATTACAGGGCCTTCTTGGGGAGAGGTAGGGCAGACATGTGTGTGTGTGTGTGTGTGTGTGTGTGTGTGTGTGTGTGTGTGTGTGTGTGTGTGTGTATTACTCGCTCAGTCGTGTCTCTTTGTGACCCTATGGACAGTAGCCCGCCAGGCTCCTCTCTCCATGGAATTCGTCAGGCAAGAACACTGGAGTGAGTTGCCATTTCCTTGTCCAGGGGATCTTCCCGACCCAGGAATTATACCCTGTTTCCGGCACTAGCCCAGGGCAGAGATAACAGCACTAAGGTGTAGGTGAGGGCAGGCTGTTTGCTCACTGTTAGGATCCCAGCGCTGTATCAGTGACTGGAACGCAGTAGAGACTCAAATAGTTGTAGAAAGAAGAGATGGATGAGGCAGAGGCACCTGCTACAGTCGGAAGCAGATAGGATGGAGGTGCAGTCCGAAAGTCCAGGAAGAGGTGTGGGAAGGAATCGTTATCCTGGGAGAGTGGATAGGCCCATATCGAGGAGCAACTTTTAACTGATTAAGAGGTGAGCTTGGGGCTTCCTTGGTGGCCCACTGGTTTAGACTCTGCCTTCCAATGCAGTGGACTCAGGTTCAATCCCTAGATGAGGACCTAAGATCCCATATACTTTGGGGCAACTAAACATACGAGCTGCAACTAGAGAAGCCAGAGGGCCACAACAAAGGGTTCCAAAAATAAACAAATACATATTTCTTTTTGAAAAAAGAAGTGAGGCTGAAAAGGGGCTCTGGAACTCCAGTTCCCAGTTTCCCTGTGTTCCAGAGTAGACATGGGTTGTCTGGACACCTTCAGCTGCCTCTCCCGGCTGCCCCCAGATACCACCACTCTCCCCTGAGAGCCGCTGCAGGATGACCTCTGAGCCCTTGTCTATAATGGGGACACTGACCCGGCTTACCAATTCTTGGGGAGGGCTATGTGCGTGGAGGCCCTGAGGCAGCCAGTGAGGACATGATACCCCAGGAGAAGGGTAGACTGGAGCGGTCTGGGTGGGGGTGGAGGTGAGGTGGCTGTTTTTTCTTCTTCCCAAGCTTAGCAGCCAGGGGGTTAAGTTAAGCCAAGCTTAACTTCCCATGGGGGCTGTTGCTGGACACATTCTGCTTTGGAGAAGAACCCTCAGGAGAAGAAGGAGGAGGAGGAGGGCTGGCGAAGATCAAAGCCCAAGTGTTTCCAAAAAATGGTCCCTCCAGCTATCTAAAACTGCTAAGACGAACTCCAAGGACTTCCAGTTCAGTTCAGTTCCTCAGTCGTGTCCGACTCTTTGCGACCCCATGAATTGCAGCACGCTAGGCCTCCCTGTCCATCACCAACTCCCGGAGTTCACTCAGACTCACATCCATCGAGTTGGTGATGCCATCCAGCCATCTCATCCTCTGTCGTCCCCTTCTCCTCCTGCCCCCAATCCCTCCCAGCATCAGACTCTTTTCCAGTGAGTCAACTCTTCACATGAGGTGGCCAAAGTATTGGAGTTTCAGCTTTAGCATCAGTTCATCCAAAGAAATCCCAGGGCGGATCTCCTTCAGAATGGACTGGTTGGATCTCCTTGCAGTCCAAGGGACTCTCAAGAGTCTTCACCAGCACTGCAGTTCAAAAGCATCAGTTCTTCGGCGTTCAGCTTTCTTCACAGTCCAACTCGCACATCCATACATGACCACTGGAAAAAACATAGCCTTGACTAGATGAACCTTTGTTGGCAAAGTAATGTCTCTGCTTTTCAATATACTATCTAGGTTAGTCATAACTTTCCTTCCAAGGAGTAAGCGTCTTTTAATTTCATGGCTGCAGTCACCATCTGCAGTGATTTTGTAGCCCCCCAAAATAAAGTCTGACACTGTTTCCACTGTTTCCCCATCTATTTCCCATGAAGTGATGGGACCAGATGCCATAATCTTCATTTTCTGAATGCTGAGCTTTAAGCCAACTTTTTCACTCTCCTCTTTCACTTTCATCAAGAGGCTTTTGAGTTCCTCTTCACTTTCTGCCATAAGGGTGGTGTCATCTGCATATCTGAGGTGATTGATATTTCTCCCGGCAATCTTGATTCCAGCTTGTGCTTCTTCCAGCCCAGCGTTTCTCATGATGGACTCTGCATATAAGTTAAATAAGCAGGGTGACAATATGCAGCCTTGATGTACTTCTTTTCCTGTTTGGAACCAGTCTGTTGTTCCATGTCCAGTTCTAACTGTTGCTTCCTGACCTGCATACAGGTTTCTCAAGAGGCAGGTCAGGTGCTCTGGTATTCCCATCTCTTCCATAATTGTCCACAGTTTATTGTGATCCACACAGTCAAAGGCTTTGGCATAGTCAATAAAGCAGAAATTGATGTTTTTCTAGAACTCTCTTGCTTTTTCGATGATCCAGTGGATGTTGGCAATTTGATCTCTGGTTCCTCTGCCTTTTCTAAAACCAGCTTGAACATCAGGAAGTTCATGGTTCAGGTATTGCTGAAGCCTAGCTTGGAGAATTTTGAGCATTACTTTGCTAGCATGTGAGATGAGTGCAATTGTGTGGTAGTTTGAGCATTCTTTGGCATTGCCTTTCTTTGGGATTGGAATGAAAACTGACCTTTTCTAGTCCTGTGGCCACTGCTGACTTTTCCAAATTTTTTGGCATATTGAGTGCAGCACTTTCACAGCATCATCTTCCAAGATTTGAAATAGTTCAACTGGAATTCCATCACCTCCACTGGCTTTCTTCATAGTGATGCTTCCTAAGGCCCCCTTGACTTCACATCCCAGGATGTCTGGCTCTAGCTGAGTGATCACACCATCATGATTATCTTGGTTGTGAAGATCTTTTTTGTACAGTTTTTCTGTGTATTCTTGACATTTCTTAATAGCTTCTGCTTCTGTTAGGTCCATACCATTTCTGTCCTTTATCGAGCCCATCTTTGCATGAAATGTTCCCTTGGTATCTCTAATTTTCTTGAAGAGATCTCTAGTCTTTCCCATTCTGTTGTTTTCCTTTATTTCTTTGCACTGATCGCTGAGGAAGGCTTTCTTATCTCTTCTTGCTATTCTTTGGAACTCTGCATTCAGATGCTTATATCTTTCCTTTTCTCCTTTGCTTTTTGCCTCTCTTCTTTTCACAGCTATTTGTAAGGCCTCCCCAGACAGCCATTTTGCTTTTTTGCATTTCTTTGCCATGGGGATGGCCCCTGTGTGCCCCAATCTCTATCTTGTGATAGAAATGTGCCTTAATCTCTATCTTATTATTTTTTGCAGCAGACTTTATTGTTTTATTCTAAGAAATCGCCACAGCCACCTCAGCCTTCAGCAACCACCACTCTGATCAGTCACCAACCATTAGCTTCAAGGCAAGAACCTCCATCAGCATAAAGATTTCAACTCACTGAAGGCTTGAACTGTGGTTAGCATTTTTTAGCAATAAAATATTTTCAAAATTAAGCTGTGTACATTTTTTTTTAGACATAAATCTATTGCACATTTAATGAACTATAGTGTAACTCAGTATGCCAACAAATTTGGAAAACTCAGCAGTGGCCAAGGAGTGGAAAAGATCAGTTTTCATTCCAATCCCAAAGAAAGGCAATGCCAAAGAATGTTCAAACTACGATACAACTGCACTCATTTCACACACTAGCAAAGTAATCCTGAAAATTCTCCAAGCTAGACTTCAACAGTACGTTAACTGAGAATTTCTGTATTTCAAGCTGGATTTAGAAAAGGCAGAGGAACCAGAGAGCAAATTGCCAACGTCTGCTGGATCATCAAAAAAGCAAGAAAATTCCAGAAAAATACCTACTTCTGCTTCATTGACTACACTAAAGCCTTTGACTGTGTGGATCATAGCAAACCGTGGAAAATTCTTTTTTTTTAATCTTAAAAACAAACCCTTCCTTCCCCTCCACCTACAGCTCTCCTGGCAGCCTAATCCCTCTGGTTTAAGGTCCCTTCTCTCCATACAAAGAAAAGGCTCTCTCCAAGGTCACATAGCCCTATCACACTGCCGAAGGCCTTATCAATCTCTTCCCTGCTTGGCTGCTCAAAAACATTGAGTCCCTCTGTCCTCTGGCTAGGGTGACTGCATTCAGCCTCCAGCAGTCCTCAGGCCTCCTGGGCTGGTCTATTTTCCAGCAAGATAACGACTCTTCCCTCCTCAACCAGGAGTCTGAGCATAGCTTTTCTCAGGGCCCCAGGGCCTCTGCTCTCTGAAGGCTCCCCCAGGGCCACCAGCTGGTCAGTGACTCAAGTCTCCATCAGCAGTTCCAGCTCTCAGTCGCCTGGGGCTTTAGCCCAAGGGGGCCACTCCACTTGTGTGAAACATATGCACTTAAAAAAAAAAAAAAGAAACATATGCACTTTTAAATTGAACTCACTATCTCTGCTCCCAAACCTGCTCCTCCAGTCTCCCTGCTTTATGGGATGGGGTTGCGGGGGAAGGGGCAGGGGGGAAGTACCCAGGAGCAGACAATCCTTCCCTTTGCCCTCTCACCTTTCACATTCGATTAGTTGCCAAAGCCTGGTGCTTTGGGCTCCCACATCTCTGGTGGCCCCACTTCCCTCTATTCCCGCCTCCCCTGGATTTCTGTGGTGGCCTCCTGGTAGTCTCCCAGCTACGTCTCTTGCTTGACACCAGTCCTTTCTCCATGCCACAGCCAGTCTGACCTTCAAACAATGCAAATATTAGCACATTAGCTGTTTCATCCAACACTTCAAAGTCTCCCAGAGCCCTTAGGATAAAGGGCTGACCACAGAGGCTTAAGCCAGCCTCTGGCTGCTTCTCTAAGCTCCAACCTTTCCGTTCTCTTAATTCCTCAAAAATGCCAGCAGTCATCTCTTTGAGGCTTAGCTCTTTGCTGGAAGGTACTGCCACTCTGTCTAGAGTACCCCAACTCCTTTCACATCCATTGAGAGTCTTTGAATCCCTAGACTAGGTTGCCGGTTCCTTCCAAACTCTCTATGTTCTCCATTTGTTAACATTGATCGCATTTGAATCCTTTGTTCTGTCCGTTGGCTTCTCGACTAGTTTGAGCAGAGGATAATGACCACCATTAACTTGCACAGGTGCCTGAAGTGCCTACTGTGTTCTGAGCAGGACAGAGGTGAAGTGAAGTGAAGTGAAGTTGCTCAGTCGTGTCCAACTCTTTGCGACCCCATGGACTGTAGCCTACCAGGCTTCTCCATCCATGGGATTCTCCAGGCAAGAATACTGGAATGGGTTGCCATTTTCTTCTCCGGGAGATCTTCCTAACCCAGGGATTGAACCCAGGTCTCCCGCATTGTAGGCAGACTCTTTAGCAGATGTTTAATCCATGATTATCTGTTGAAGAAATGAGTGTTCTGCCCTGGTCGGGGAGGGGTATGTTGAACTGCCCTGGCCCAGGGTTCCACTGATTGACCAGGGCTCAATCCCTGGTTGGGGAACTTAGATCCTATAAGCTGTGAGGCTTGCATGCGTGCTCAATTGTGTCTGACTCTTTGTGATCCTGTGGACTGTAGCCCACCTGCTCCTCTGTCCGTGGAATTTTCCTGACAAGAATACTGGAATGCATTGTCATTTCCTCCTCCAGGGGATCTTCCTGACTCAGGGATTGAACCCAAGTCTTCTCCATTGGTAGGCAGTCCTTCCCACTGAGCCACCTGGAAGGGGTGGCTTGGCACCCCTCAAAAGGGGAATTTAGAAGACAATATTCAACTTACTGCCCCCTCCCCACTTCAGTTCAGGATATCATGTAAGTTTATTTCTCTAAGATGACAGCAGAGATGGGTGCTAGGTAAATGATGTTAAGTGTAAGCTGGGGGCAGAGGGATTGAGACAGCGCACAGAGAAGTCTATAGAACTAAAGGAGAGCTATCTGTGAAGGCAGGGGCCCAGATGGGCAGAGGATGAAGAGCTCAGACTAATGGTGCAGGTTTCAGGCAATCGTTTCAAACATACAGGTCTGTAATCAGGGAGAACATAGAAAATTAGGGCAGAGTCACACAGACTCTGCCTGGCTCAGAAGAATTCCATCAATAGTCCTAAAGTCCACACATCTGTCTACAGCCCAAGGCAGGTTTCTCAGACCTGCTCCAGCTTGTTTGCAAGCATTCACTCAGTGTAAAACTAACCACAAACTAACCATGAACCAGAGGAAATGCTTCACAGCTTTTCCTTTCCTCTCTTAGCTTCTTCCCTGTTCACTCATGAAAAGAGACAGAGGGACAAGCAATCTTTAAAAAAAAGTCACAAGTTTCTACACAGTCTTTGGACAGAATCCCCTGTTAAGGAGAGGATCTAACAATTCAAATGTAAACTTAACTGGAAAATGCCAAACTCATGGCAGTATTTTCAGAACCTGTGTCACTAATTTATAATACCCCTGTCAGATGATGCATCACATTGTTTTGGCTTGAAAACTGTCTGGTCATTCCTGGATCACTGAACATGACAGTTGGGAGATCACCTAGGCACGGGGGTTTCCAGCTGATGGCTTAGAGGGCGATAACTGGGAATGTACGCCATGAAGTCAGAAAGCTTGGGCTGCAAGGCATGCTTTGCCATTGACTAGGTATGTGATCTTGGGCAAGTGATTCACCTCTCTAAGCCTCAGTTTTATGATCTGTAAAATGGGGTCCTTATCCTATAGGGTCTTGAGGTATGGATGAGATAAAGCATGTAAAATTTTACCTTTAGAGTATAGTACTTGATATATTATTAGTTAATAAACCTATGTGCACATAAGGACCCCACAGTAAGTCCTTGCCTTCCTAGGGGTCCACAGAACACCAAGTATCCTCAAGTATTGGGGTCACAAGTATCCCCCAATTGGGGATATTCCTCAGAATAATGAAGGGGGAAAAAGAAATACAGGGAGGGGAAGTGACTTTCCCAAGGTTACACAGAAAGTTAAGGGCACAGCCCAGCTTAGGAACTGGATTTTTGAATTCATCAATGGCCTTCATAGAACATGCCTCCTTGTTCATCCCGCATCAGGGTAGAGTCACCAAATTCATATCAAAGCTTGGGTGCCCAGGGAGACAGAAGGTTTTGGAGCTAGGCAGTGGTGATGGACTGGAAGAAGGTCAGAATTCAGACTTAGGCTGTCAGTGAGTAGTTTTGGATAAGACAGTCAAAATTACTGTAAGCTGAAGCTACTGACTCTCTGATAAATGGGACTGAAAAACAAGAACATGGAATAAAAAGGTCTTGTATCTCCTCTTTCAGTTCAGTTCAGTCGCCCAGTCATGTCCGACTCTTTGCGACCCTATGAATCACAGCACGCCAGGCCTCCCTGTCCATCACCAACTCCCAGAGTTCACTCAAATCCATGTCCATCGAGTCCGTGATGCCATCCAGCCATCTCATCCTCTGCCGTCCCCTTCTCTTCCTGCCCCCAATCCCTCCCAGCATCAGAGTCTTTTCCAATGAGTCAACTCTTCACATGAGGTGGCCAAAGTATTGGAGTTTCAGCTTTAGCATCAGTCCTTCCAAAGAACACCCAGGACTGATCTCCTTTAGAATAGACTGGTTGGATCTCCTTGTAGTCCAAGGGACTCTCAATAGTCTTCACCGACATCACAGTTCAAAAGCATAAATTCTTCGGCGCTCAGCTTTCTTCACAGTCCAACTCTCACATCCATACATGACCACTGGAAAAACCACAGCCTTGACTAGACGGACCTTTGTTGGCAAAGTAATGTCTTTGCTTTCGACTATGCTATCTAGGTTGGTCATAACTTCCCTTCCAAGGAGTAAACATCTTTTAATTTCATGGCTGCATTCACCATCTGCAGTGTTTTTGGAGCCCCCCCGAAATAAAATCTGCCACTGTTTCCACTGTTTCCCCATCGATTTCCCATGAAGTGATGAGACCAGATGCCATGATCTTTGTTTTCTGAATGTTGAGTTTTAAGCCAACTTTTTCACTCTCCTCTTTCACTTTCATCAAGAGGCTTTTGAGTTCCTCTTCACTTTCTGCCATAAGGGTGGTATCATCTGCATATCTGAGGTTATTGATATTTCTCCCGGCAATTCCAGCTTGTGCTTCTTCCAGCCCAGCGTTTCTCATGATGGACTCTGCACAGAAGTTAAATAAGCAGGGTGGCAATATGCAGCCTTGATGTACTCTTTTTCCTGTTTGGAACCAGTCTGTTGTTCCATGTCCAATTCTAACTGTTGCTTCCTGATCTGCATACAGGTTTCTCAAGAGGCAGGTCAGGTGCTCTGGTATTCCCATCTCTTTCAGAATTTTCCAGTTTATTGTGATCCACACAGTCAAAGGCTTTGGCATAGTCAATAAAGCAGAAATAGATGTTTTTCTGGAACTCTCTTGCTTTTTTGATGATCCAGCGGATGTTGGCAATTTGATCTCTGGTTCCTCTGCTTTTTCTAAAACCAGCTTGAACATCTGGAAGTTCACGGTTTACGTATTGCTGAAGCCTAGCTTGGAGAATTTTGAGCATTACTTTAAGCACCTCCATACATTTTTTTTTTTCAAACATTTTATAACACAGTTTTCTGCAGACCTCAAAGTCTCAAAGTCCTTTGTCTTCTAGGTATTTTTGCCTCCACCCCAAACCAATTCAATAAGGCTTTTGTTTCCTAGCACTTACATATTCTTCTCTAGGCTATTTTAAGAAACAATTAAAAGAGTTTATATAGTTCTTCCAGAGTCTGGTATGCACAATTAATTGGGGGGTGAAGGATTGGAAGAAGGCTGAGCAAAGAGGCCAGGTGAGTAATTAACAGCTGGTAAAAATATCATGTTTCTAATTATGTTTGAACCCCAGAACACATAATTGCTGAGTTACAAGGTGACTCAATTCTTTGTGAAGGTCTCTAGTAAACTACTTTGTCTGGGCATGACTTCCAACTATGTCTTTCAATAAAATGAAAAAAGTATACCAGGTGATCTCCACTAACCCTTCCAACTGGAAAACATTCTATGCATCTCTCTCCTTTCTAGTGAGTATAGAAGCCACTCAGAATTCATGATAACACACAGTTGAAGACCTTTGATCTCCAAGCTATTTATGTGGGAGTCCTTGCAGGTACTAGGCTAAGTCCCCAAAACAAGTCAAATCCTAGGAGTAGTGTTGGTGTAGCTGGGGCTGCGAGTTTGGGGGTGGGAGGGAGGGGTTGGCAGTGGACAGAAGGGTCTCCCAGAGCAGCCTTAGGGTAAAGATAAGCTGAAGTGGGGAAAGGCAACTTAGCTTTATTTCATTCAACTTACTTTACTTTAGGAGATTTATGTCTAAGACCAACTACAATTCTAGTTGTAGAATTACAGCATTGATCTTAGATAGCCGACCTCTACAGGTATCTTTTTAAAAATATATATTTTAAATTATACAAATGAAACATGAATACATCCTATTTTCAAAAGTTCGAATCTATGGTAATAAAACAAAACAAAGGTCAATCTTGTCAAAGCTATGGTTTTTCCAGTGGTCATGTATGGGTGTGAGAGTTGGACTATGAAGAAAGCTGAGTGCTGAAGAATTGATGCTTTTGAACTGTGGTGTTGGAAAAGACTCTTGAGAGTCCCTTGGACTGCAAGGAGATCCAACCAGTCAATCCTAAAGGAAATCAGTCCTGAATATTCATTGGAAAGACTGATTTTCAAGCTGAAACTCTAATACTTTGGGCACCTGATACAGAGAACCGACTCATTGGGAAAGACCCCGATGCTGGGAAAAATTGAAGGCGGGCGAAGAAGGGGACGACAGAGGATGAGATGGTTGGATGGCATCACCGACGCGATGGACATGAGTTTGAGTAGGCCCTGGGAGTTGGTGATGGACAGGGAAGCATGGCATGCTATAGTCCATAGGATTGCAAAGAGTCAGACAGGACTGAGCCACTGAACTGACTGACTGAAAATAAAACAAAAAGCTCCCTTTACCCTTCCTCATTCCACTTCCTACCCAGGGATAACCAGTGATGTCAGCTGGGGGAAATGGCGTATCTTTTCAAATCTTTTAATACATTTATTTACAGGTAAATACAAATATAGTTCCTTTCTCCTACACAAATGGTAACATACTGATTATGCCATCCGTTTTTGGTTTTGTTTTTCTTATTCTGCACCTAACGATTAACAATAAATCTTTGAATCATTCCATATTAGTACCTACAGACTTATAGTTTTAAAAAACTTTGCGGTATTCCATACTCTTATTCATCTTCTTTTCTATTGTGTCCAATCTTTTAGGACCTCATTAACCCCATCAATTAATATCTTTAAATATCCATCTCTGTACAAATTTGCAATATTCACCTGTGGAGTAAATTCTTAGATATCGGATCAATGGGTCTATGCATTTTCAGTTTTAATAAATCTGGCTAAAATTCTGCTATCCATTGAGGTTTCAGCAATTTTATACAACAAGGTATAGGAAGGACTTATATTCTCATCCTTGATTCCGTGGTGGCTCAGACAGTAAAGCGTCTGCCCACAATGCAGGAGACCGGGTTTCGATCCCTGGGTTGGGAAGATTCCCCTGGAGAAGGAAATGGCAACCCACTCTAGTACTCTTGCCTAGAAAATTCCATGGATGGAGGAACCTGGTGGGCTACAGTCCCTGGGGTCACAAAGAGTCAGACACGACTGAGAGACTTCCCTCACTCACTGGTCTGTTTAAGGAATCTTCTATCACTAACATTATAATGTTTTAAATCCAATTCTCCATCGCATGATTTTTCAACATTTATTTTCTCACGTGTCTGTCAAGTGCCAGGCACTGTGCTAGGTGCTGGGATACAGCCATGAACAAGACTGAAGCAACCCTTCCGCTTATTGTACATGGGGTCCTTGGGTATCCTACACGTATTTGAAACCACCAGATACTCGGTTAAAGTTTGCTGGAAGAGTTGGCGTTCAACGAAGGCAGGTGTCAAAAAGTATTTTTAGGAGGTTAGAGAGATCAGTCAGTCACAAAAAGACAAATTATGCATGAGTCTACCTGTTCAGTTCAGTTCAGTCGCTCAGTCCTGTCCGACTCTTTGCGACCCCATGAATCGCAGCACGCCAGGCCTCCTTGTCCATCACCAACTCCCAGAGTTCACTCAAACTCACGTCCATCGAGTCTGTGATGCCATCCAGCCATCTCATCCTCTGTCATCCCCTTCTCCTCCTGCCCCCAATCCCTTCCAGTATCAGAGTCTTTTCCAATGAGTTAACTCTTCACATGAAGTGGCCAAAGTATTGGAGTTTCAGCTTTAGCATCATTCCTTCCAAAGAACACCCAGGGCTGATCTCCTTTAGAATGGACTGGTTGGATCTCCTTGCAGTCCAAGGGACTCTCAGGAGTCTTCACCAACACCACAGTTCAAAAGCATCAATTCTTGGGCGCTCAACTTTCTTCACAGTCCAACTCTCACATCCATACATGACCACTGGAAAAACCATAGCCTTGACTAGACGGACCTTTGTTGGCAAAGTAATGTCTCTGCTTTTGAATATGCTATCTAGGTTGGTCATAACTTTTCTTTCAAGGAGTAAGCGTCTTTTAATTTCATGGTTGCAATCACCATCTACAGTGATTTTGGAGCCCCAAAAAGATAAAGTCTGACACTGTTTCCACTGTTTCCCCATCGATTTCCCATGGAGTGATGGGACCAGATGCCATGATCTTCGTTTTCTGAATGTTGAGCTTTAAGCCAGCTTCTTCACTCTCCTCCCTCACTTCGCTGGATACAGGTGACCACAAAATCTTTTTTTAACCACGAAATCTTAAAAGAGATGTTTCTATATTTTTTTCTCCTGACAGCAAAGGGCATAAGTATTCCTTCTGCTACCACTAACAGGGACTAAGCCAAACAAAGAACCCGAGAGTTTCCTATTTCTCCGTAAGGAGTGCCTTCTTCCAGAGGCAGAACTAGACGGGAAAGTTCTGACCGGAGCATGAGAGGACCAAATGGGACTACGTTCTCCAGAATGCATTGCTCTTCCTGGGGCGTCGTAAATGAGGGAGGAACTCGCACTACTTTTGCGACAGGGATGGGCGGAGGGGGAGGACTACACATCCCAGGATGCAAAGCGCCAGAGCGCTAGTTAGAGCCTGGCTTGCTTGTAGGTTTCTCGTAACCGGCGTTCCCCGCCAAAGAGACGCGGGGCAGGACGGGAGTGTTTAAGATTGGGAATCCCCGTGGTCTACCGGACACTTGACACTTCGAAAGAGGAAGGAGAGTACTGGAAGGCTGTTTTTCACTCTAACTCAGAATAGTTCCCGCGCAAGGTGGAGAGGGCTTAAGGGCCCCCTCCTTTATTTATTGTTTCTCAGAGGCTTTGCCAGACCCCCATTGGTCGAGGATCTCGAGGGCAGGTGGGAAGTCCATGAAGCCCCAAATCGAAGTTATCTGCTTCTCCCCATTGGCCCTCGCCTCGAGCGCAGGCGCGAGGGCTCCGACTCCAGTCCCTGGGGACTGGTGAACGGCAATTGGCCAAAGCCCGCGAAGTAGGAGTCTGGATTGGTAGTTGCTAGCAGGAGCCTGGTTTCTTCCTTGACTTCTGCAAGTGATAGTGTGTGATTGGTTTAAATCCGCGGGCACCTGTCGATGATTGGGCGGGAGCCACAGGCGGGGTGCGCTCATTGGCTGGTGCTGGGTCCATCCCTTCTCGGGCGGGCAGCAAATGATGAAATAGGAACGGGGAGGGGAAAGGCCGCGACGTGAGCGCGCGACCTCCGGCGCCATTTTGTAGAGAAACAAGCGGAGTTAACCGAAGAGGGGGTCTAGGAGAACCGGAGTCGGGGACCCAGGAGTTTCCTGTGTCCAGCGCCGTCGGAGCCGCTTGAGGTGTGGTGGGCTGGGGTCGGGTGCCGAGGCCGACAGGCGGTGTCAGCTACGGAACTTGGGTGCCGGTGCGGGAAGGAACGGGGGTGGTCCCGGGGCCACTGGGAGCGTTTCCCGGGGCTCCGAGGTGTGAGGGGCAGTCGGGACGGGGAAGTGGCGAGGCGAGAGAGGGCGGACTGTCTCCCTTCGGCCCGCGGAGTCTTCGGCCTCTGAAGAGAAGAGGGCTTGGTGAAAGCTCTAGGAAACCGAGGGCAGAGCGCGGAATGAGACCCGGGATTGGCCCCCCCTTGCCCGGGCCTGGCGGCTCTGAGGGCGGTGTTGGCGGCACTTGGGGCGGCTGGGCCCTCGCTTCGCGCGGACTGCACCCTTCGCAGACTCCACGAGCTTCTCAACTGCCGGATGGGTGCTGCGGGCATCGGCCTCGGAGGCCTAGCTCCGGGGAGGCGGGGGGGCGAGGTGCCCGTGTTCGGAGGAGTTGCCGACTCCGGGTTCCTCTCGGTGGACCTGGAGCTGCCAGTCCTCCTCCCCCGCCCCCAGCACGTTGTCAAACCCCGGGTGTTTCGGGTGTCCGCCGGTGGGAGGGGCGGGCGGGAGCGAGCACTTCCTCATTACTTCTTGCCACAGGTTTTGTTCCACTCGCGCGCCCGGGCGCTCACTCAGTCTCCGGAGTCGGCCCCCACCCACCTGGCTCAGTGTCTGTTCTGTAGTAGTGGTGCTACTCGCCCAGGAGAAGAGCTCTCGTAGTGAGCCGAGCATTTGGGAGGCCTCTGTGAGAGATACTATGGGTCTCCAGGGGGTTACATAAGGCCAAAAGCACAAATGTTCTTTTTCAGTCCCACCCCCTCTGTAGATTTCACCCAAGTGGGTTCCCACAGATGAGTACCCTTCCTAGGATTAAACTTGAATGCTTGATGTCTGTGGGTCTGGAGATGTGTTTAAAATAAACTTTGAGCAGGAAGCTTTTCCCTTTGAAGTCACTCAAACATCACATATTTTAGGACTCTTAAAAGTATTTTTTCCTGAGAGTATTAACTCTTAGTCTCTCTTTTTATTTCTCTGTAATTCAATTGCCTTGGGGAGTTTAACAGTTAATAATTGAGTGAGTATAGTTGATTACTTTTTGCGGAGAAAATTCTGAGTGTTTGCCTCGTCCGTTTGATAGGAGTAGGGATACACGGATGGAAAAATGATTGGACAAATACAAAATCAGGAAGTAGGTCAAACAGATTAAGAACAAACTTGTTTATGTAGAAGTATTTGGACTTAATATCCTCAGGTTGTCATATCTATCCTTCCAGAGATTTGGCAGTGTAGTATTTTAGCTCTTAATAAGATATTTGGTAACAGTTTAAATTATCCTGTTTTAGGGCATTCCAAATTGTTACCTTGTCTAAGGAGAAAATGAGCTGATGGTACATAACGTTGTAGGCATCTAGTTGTGCTTTGAAATGGTCGCATGATAATACTTGTTTGGAGAGTTGGTCCCTTTTCAACAAGTGAAGGGTCCCAATTCCTTCCGTGGAAACAAGGCAGAGATTTGACCATCAGTAACAACGTCTTACCCTCTTCTTGCCTAAGATTGTAACCTTAGCAGTTTTAAGGCACCTTTTTCTGGCATTATTGTGGAACAACTGAAATGCTTTTGGTTCCTAACTCAAATGGATCTCTGGCTTAGCCAGAGAGAAATACAGTCTCTTAGATTTCTGCTGGGGTTTTAAGTACTGGTCTCTTTAATATGGATCTTGTCAGGCTAAGTACTGTAATGTCCTTCTAACTTTGGGTTAAGTCATTAAAAGAAAAAAACTCGGAGGACAGAAGAGGAAATGCTTATTTCTTGACAATATGCTTAAAGACTAATATCAAATTTGCTTGAATGTTCCTTTTTCCAAGTATATTTTTGGTTAGATCCTGATCTAGTTATGAGAAGTTTCTTTTTAACCAACTTAAGTTTATGAATTTATGAACTTGAATCTTTATTTCATTCTACTGTGTAACAGATCTTTGTTACTCAATACTGTGGAAGAGAATCTATCTACAGTAATTTAAATTGGATGCCCAGATTTTTCAAGACACTTATTTTTGGTAAGATGTTTATGATTCTTGAATTAACAAAATTTGGAGAAGGCAGTGGCACCCCACTTCAGTACTCTTGCCTAGAGAATCCCATGGATGGAGGAGCCTGGTGGGCTGCAGTCCATGGGTCGCTAAGAGTTGGACACAACTGAGCGACTTCACTTTGACTTTTCATTTCCATGCATTGGAGAAGGAAATGGCAACCCACTCCAGCGTTCTTGCCTGGAGAATCCCGGGGGGCGGCGGGGGGTGGTGGAGCCTGGTGGGCTGCCATCTATGGGGTCACACAGAGTTGGACACGACTGAAGTGACTTAGCAGCAGCAGCAGTACCAGTCATAAACTTGGTGTTTGGTTTTTTTTGGTAAGAGAGCAAAACTAACTTGTAAGTCATTAAAAAAATATTGGTTGAAGCATTTAACTGGCCCTCTTTCCAAACTGAACTTCCTGTGGGGAAGTTTCAAAATGGCATCCTACTGAGTCTTATATTAAGACCTTATATAAAGATCATGCAGTTCCTTTCCTATTTGCTCACAATGTTAAAGAAGCATATTTCGAAGCTAAAATGGGCTCAAATCCTTCATCCTTTTATGTACACAATAGTTAATTTTAAGGTACTTTTCATTCATGTATTTGCAGGAACGTAGCAAAGCAAATAAATTATTCGTTGAAAAACTCGTTTGAGAAGTCAGTAGAAGTGTAGACTTAATTTGAAATCCTGTGTTGAGATTTGAAGGAAATACAGCCTTTGGGAGTATGGAGTATAGGTTTGAGAAATGCATTTCTGGAAAAAAAAAATGTATTTCTACCTCTAGGCTAAATTAGAATGTTGAAAGAGATGTTAAAGTGTCTGCAGTGGAGGTGTAGGTTTTGTTGTTGTGGGTTTTTTTGTTTTTGTTTTGTGGTGTTGGACTAATTATATAAAATGTAAAGTGAAAGCATTATTTGAAAGATACCATTTTATTGCTCCTAAGCTTCCTATTAAGAGCTCAACACTTCCCCTTTTAGATAATTAGTTTGAAAGTTTGTCACCTTGGATTTAGAGCTCTTAGGTTTGAAATGCAGCGGTACTGTTAATTTTTTTGTGAACTCATAATCAGAATAGTTACTTCTTTGTTTCAGACCCTGTCTTTTTTGCATTAGCTTTCTAACTGATCTCCAGTGTGTTTTGTTTATTGGATTTCTTTATTACATAAATAATACATGAAAATGTTGTAAATGTAAATGATTCCAGGAATGCAGTTAGTTTTTTATATTAAAGACCAATTGTCTACCAAGTCATTGGTTTGAATCTAGGCATTCTGTACTCAAGTTTTTCAGTACTTTGACCTATCACTGTGTAAGTATTGACCCCTCTGTACTCACAGCAGCATGTTACTAACTTATGGTGTAGTTAAAAGGTTGTTGCAGAGTGGTTCCCAAATGCGTTTTTGCCCCTGTTATCTGGAGTGTCATCATCTGTAGTTACCAAAACATTACCATTCCAATTCATATCCACATGTACTGTCTATAATCTTTTCCCTGATTCCCCTAAGCAAAATTAATTTCTTCTTCCTCTTGGCCAGTTTCACTTACCTGTACCATATATTGATTTGTAAGTTTTCTATCCTACTTTGTAGTAGGTAAGGAGTCTCTCATCCTCCAAACACATGCAGTTGTCCTGAGTTGTAATTGAATAGTGCTTCCATTTGTTACACTTGGGTAGATTTATTGAACATGGCGTTCTTGGAAAACCATACACCCTGGTTTTTGTTCTTTGAGCGCACAGGCTGTTTCTCTTCGAGCTATATATACTTAAAATTCAGTTGACATCTTTTAGAAAGTTAAACTTTGAAATCTAGTCATACAGAATTAATGGTATGTTTAGAAAATTGAAGCCCAGGAAATTGAAGTGACTTCCTTAGATTAGTATTAGACCAGATTTTCTTACTCTAGCCCACTGTTGGTTCTGTCTTGCCATACTACTAAAGTACAAGGAAAACTTTGATCGTTCATCAAAAAGGTGAGGATAATCTATGATCAACCACTTATTTTTAGAGGACAAGATACAAAATTTGAGTTTTTCATCTCTTCAGTGTGAAAAAATAAACTCAAGTATGACAGAAAAGATAGTCTTTTACAGTTATTGAAAGTGGGCATTACTGAACTTCAGTGTAATAAACTTGCATTTATTTCTTTTGAGGCCTTCAAAGGATGAGTGGCTTAAAAAAATTTCTTTTTTTTACTTAAATTTTAAAATGTTCTTCACTGTAAATTGAATTGTGACAGACATTTGAGTAAGTTTTCTTTTGGTGTAGTTAGTTTTAAGGTATAGCTCTAAGAAGAGTTCTCTTATTTTTTAGCAGTCTTAAATATATGGCATAGCTTTGTAATTTTGCACATGTTACTGGGAAGATGCTTCTGAATATTTGATTTCAGATCAAGAACTGATTCTTTTCTGATTTTGGAGTAAGCATGCTTTTTGAGCTCTTTTCACTTTTTATAAATAAATTATTTGCTAACACTGAACTGAACAGTTGTTTAAAGTATGCTGATGTATGGATTGTAGTCTCTTAAAAATGTGAAGAGACTTTCCTGGTGGTCCAGTGGTTGAGACTTTACGCTTCTACTTCAGGGAGAGCTGGTTCAGTCTCTGGTTGGGAAACTAAGATCCCATGTGCTGCATGGCCATAAAATAGATAAAATTGTGAAGCTATCCACACAAGGCTATTAAATGTTTTTTAAGTTAGTATTAAGATTCCATTGCCTTGAGTAAAATTAGCATATTTGAAGTAAGTCAACTCTTGATCAATTTGTTTCTATCCTTGGCAGAGCTTTCATTTCAAACCAATTTATTACCTGTCGACTCTTATGCCCTTGAATATTTCCTTATTCCTTGCCAGGTGGGTTCTAAGAAAAAGTTTTACACTAAACCTTTCTAAGCCTGGAAATACATAATTTGGGGGTGTCCACAATTTGAATTATTCATGCTGGTGCTCTTTGTTCTTTAGGTAGTGAAGAGATATGTATACCATGTATAGTCATTATTATGGCATGAGTATTTTAGGAATAATCCTCTTCCCTTTTCAGACAGTTATGCTAGATGTTACAGAAGTTGAGATTGTCTGTCCAAAGGTAAACTTTAAAAATTCCTTGAAAGTATTTGATTTTTGTCTTCTCCAATCACTAAGCCCTCAAGGACTGGCAACTACAAAATGTTGGTATGATAAATTGCTTTAATATACTAACCTAGTTTTGGGATATGTGTATAGCTTTTTAGAGTTCTTCTGTGTTTGGGTTTCAGTCACTAATTCTCTTAATGTGCTATTATCTACTTTGCTTTCTACCCTTGGCTCCCCTATGGTTTATTCTCATCTAGAGTGATTCTTATATTTTTATTTTACTTTACAATACTGTATTGGTTTTGCCATACACTGACATAAATCCGCCGCGGGTGTACATGAGTTCCCAATCCTGAACCCCCTCCCACCCCATATCATCTCTCTGGGTCATCCCAGTGCACCAGCCCCCAGCATCCTGTATTGAACCTAGACTGGCAATTTGTTTCTTACATGATAGTATACATGTTTCAATGCCATTCTCCCAAATCATCCCACCCTTTCCCTCTCCCACAGAGTCCATAGAGTGATTCTTATATTTTTAAAACTAAGGTTGTGTCTTCTGTTCAAACTGTTCATTGATTCTCCATTTGTCTTTAGTAAAAGCCAAAGAAAGTCCTTTCATCATTAGCCCTGTCCTGTATCTTCTCATATATTCCACCTTCCTCCCGCCAACTTACTCTCTCCCTCCCTAAGTTTACTTCAGCTACAGTTGACCTCCATGTCTTTCTTTTCACACATTTTTCCTCTCTGAGGAAGCCTTTGCGTTAACTGACAGGTCTCTCTGCCTGGAACATTCTTTCCTCAGATGTGTTCATGGCTAACTAAACCCTTCAACTCCTTAAAATCTGCTTAAATAACTGCTTTCTCCATAAGACTAACTGACCACCCTACTTTAAAATCTATGGCACCCTGCACCCCCTTCCAACTTGGTTCACTTTACTTTGCTATTTTTCCATAGTATGTAGTGTCTTTTAAAATATGCTTGATAATTTTTTATGATTTTTGTTTCTCTCCCACAGTGGGAATGCAGGGATATATGGCTGTTCACTGGTGTAGCTCAAATACCTGACACATAAACTGTTTCTTGGATAAGTTTTGGTAGCCACTTCACATTAGCCATATACTATTTCCTAACACTTGGTGGATATGAGTTGTGCTTGACTTTATGTTGACTTTGTGGAAAGCCAAACTTGAGGTGTTCACATTCTAGGGCCCACCCTGCAGAAAGTGGATGGAAAAGCTGTTTTTTGAACAAGGGCACTGTTTATGTTTGGGCAAAGTAGTTCATTGGTGGTGCTGTTCTCCTTCTTTGCAAGATGTCTATTGCATCTCTCCTTCGCACTGAATTCCAATGACTGTCTCATTCATGTTTCAAAATGCTTTTGGAGACAATATTGCTTCCTAGTTTATTCCAGTGAATACCCTTTTGGGGTTCAGGTTTGTTGTCAGGGTTATTTTGCTTACTTTGTATTCATATATTGTTGGGATAAGTCACAAGTTTACTTAAAATTAATTTTAATTTTAGACTGGCATATGTGAAACACTACATATAGAAAAGGAATACCATGTTTCACTGATTCTAAAACATTTTTAACATTTTAACACCTCTGGAATTGAGATGTATCATGTCAGAAGAAATATTACCAAATAAACTTTGTAAGTGATAACATAAAATAATGATCACAATTGTTATCACAATTGAAGACAAACCAACCTAGAATGAGATTATGGAAAATTATCTCCAGCTTTGATGGGTGATGAAGGTGGAAGAAATGCAAATTTTTAATACATTTTATTTCCTGATAAGTCTAGTCAAATTGTATTTTAGAAACCTAGAAATGGAATACTGGTTTTGGACTTAGAAGGGTTATGGAAAATTTTTGCTGCCCTCAAAGCTAGTTGTTTGGTTAGGAGTGGAGGCAAAGAAGAGATAGGAAGCAAACCCAAGGTCTGTTCTCAGGAACTGATGAAAAGATAATACACATGAAACAATAGTGAGCAATGTGATTAAATTTTAACTACGCAGCATGCGTACTGAAGGGAAGGGGAGATGGGTCAGCACTTCAACTTGTAGACCATCTGATGTATTTGGAAGGGTTTGGAGGGACTGGGGCTTGGGCCGGGCCCTGGTCTTATTGCCTAATGGTTTTATCCTCTCTATGGAGGAGTCTTGGCCTGTCTCCTGGTGACCACTAATGTCCCTCTCATGGAGGTCATTAGTGATCTCCTAGTAATTTTGATAATTTACAATAATTTCTTTTTTATGCTGCCAAATATATGTCATAAAATCCCTTCTCCATGGTTTTCATAGACTGTTATTGATGTGTTATTTATTGGTTGCTACACGATGAGTTTAGAAATAGCTAAACTCCCAAGTTTACCTATTTTTAAAAAATTTTTTGGCTTTTTATTCAGAGGCACAGCCTGGCTAGATGCTTCTGACAAAGTGTTCTCACAAAGTTGCAGTGCAGGAATCCATAGGCCATAATCATCTTGTGCCTGAAGGATAGTAAGAAGGGTCTGAAGGGTACAAGCTTACTCATGTAGCAGTTGTCAGATCTCAGATCCTTGCTGGCTGCTGTTTAGGAGGTATCAGTTCCTTGCCATATTGCCCTCTCCACAGGGTTACTCACAACAGGACAGCTTGCTGCTTTCTCTCAGAGCACAGGTTTAGAGAGGTAAACAAAGCTGAAGTCGGTCTTCATGTAACTTAATCTTGGAAGTGATTTTCTAGTCTCTTATTTTGAAGTCACACTTAAGGTCCAGCCAACATTTAAGGGAGCAGATTACTTAAAGATGTAAATATTAGGCAGAAAATATTGGGGTTATTTTACAGGTTGCCTGCCGCAGTGGACAGATTCTTCCTGGGAGCTCTCCTATGGATGTTATCTGTTGCTAGGTTTTAGTTATTACCATTAAGTAAAGAACTCTCCTTGGTTTCTGATATTAACAACTCTCAAGTTTCTTCCACCTCTCTGTCCACTCGTCCCTTTGTGAGTTCCCCTCTTTTTGTCCTTATTGAAGTATAGTTGAGTTATAGTGGTAGTTTGTTTCAGATGTACAACATAGTGATTCAGTATTTTTATGGGTTATACTCTATGTAAAGTTATTATAAAATATTGGCAATATTTCCTATGCTGTACAGTATATCTGCATAATAGCTTGTACCTCTTAATCCCTTGTCCCTATCTTGCCCCTCCTCCCATTCCTCTCCCCCATTTAACCACTAGTTTGTTCTGTGAATCTGCTCCTGTTTTCTTATATTCATTTTTTTTCCCCCAGATTGCACAAGTGGTAACTTACAGCATTTGTCTTTGATTTTACTAGGCATAATACCCTCTAGGTCCATCCACATTGTTACAAATGGCAGAATTTCATTTTTTTTAAATGGCTGAGTAATAGTCCATTATATATATATTTATATATGTCCATTATATATGTGTGTGTGTCCCTGTATATGTGAATGGACACATCTTTATCTGTTCCTCTATTGATGGACATTTAGGTTGCTTTGATATCTTGGCTATTATAAATAATGCTGCAGTGTGCATTGGGGTATATGTTTCTTTTCAAATTAGGGTTTTAATTTTCATTTGATACATACCTGGGAGTGAAATTGCTGGATCATATGTGGTTCTGTTTTTTAGTTTTTGAGTTTTTTTTTTAACCTTTCCATAAGTTCTAAGCTTCCTTAGGACTCTTTGTAGGCCTGTCTTATGCTCATTTCTGTAATTCTCCTATGCTATCATCGAAAGCATCATGACGAACAAAGCTAGTGGAGGTGATGGAATTCCAGTTGAACTATTAAAATCCTGAAAGATGATGCTGTGAAAGTGCTGCACTCAATATGCCAGCAAATTTAGAAAACTCAGCAGTGGCCACAGGACTGGAAAAGGTCCGTTTCCATTCCAGTCCCAAAGAAAGGCAATGTCAAAGAATGCTCAAACTACCACACAATTGCACTCATCTCACTCTCTAGTAAAGTAATGCTCAAAATTCTCCAAGCTAGGCTTCAGCAATACATGAACCGTGAACTTCCTGATGTTCAAGCTGGTTTTAGAAAAGGCAGAGGAACCAGAGATCAAATTGCCAACATCCGCTGGATCATGGAAAAAGCAGGAGAGTTCCAGAAAAACATCTATTTCTGCTTTATTGACTATGCCAAAGCCTTTGACTGTGTGGATCACAATAAACTGGAAAATTCTGAAAGAGATGGGAATACCAGAGCACCTGACCTGCCTCTTGAGAAACCTATATGCAGGTCAGGAAGTAACAGTTAGAACTGGGCATGGAACAGCAGACTGGTTCCAAATAGGAAAAGGAGTACATCAAGGCTGTATATTGTCACCCTGCTTATTTAACTTCTATGCAGAGTCTATCATGAGAAACGCTGGGCTGGAAGAAGCACAAGCTGGAATCAAGATTGCTGGGAGAAATATCAATAACCTCAGATATGCAGATGACACCACCCTTATGGCAGAAAGTGAAGAGGAACTCAAGCCTCTTGATGAAAGTGAAAGAGGAGAGTGAAAAAGTTGGCTTAAAGCTCAGCATTCAGAAAATGAAGATCATGGCATCTGGTCCCATCACTTCATGTGAAATCGATGGGGAAACAGTGGAAACAGTGTCAGACTTCATTTTTTTGGGGTCCCAAATCACTGCAGATGGTGATTGCACCCATGAAATTAAAAGATGCTTACTCTTGGAAGGAAAGTTGTGACCAACCTAGATAGTGTATTGAAAAGCAGAGACATTACTGCCAACAAAGGTCCATCTAGTCAAGGCTATGGTTTTTCCAGTGGTCGTGTATGGATGTGAGAGTTGGACTGTGAAGAAATCTGAATGCCGAAGAATTGATGCTTTTGAACTGTGGTGATGGAGAAGACTCTTGAGAGTCCCTTGAACTGCAAGGAGATCCAACCAGTCCATTCTAAAGGAGATCAGCCCTGGGTGTTCTTTGGAAGGAGTGATGCTAAAGCTGAAACTCCAATACTTTGGCCACTTCATGCAAAGAGTTGACTCATTGGAAAAGACTCTGATGCTGGGAGGGATTGGGGGCAGGAGGAGAAGGGGACGATAGAGGATGAGATGACTAGATGGCATCACCGACTCGATGGACATGAGTTTGAGTGAACTCCGGGAATTGGTGATGGACAGGGAGGCCTGGTGTGCTGTGATTCACGGGGTTGCAAAGAGTCAGACACGACTGAGCGACTGAACTGAACTGATCATCTGTATGTTGATTCTGAGATCTGTTATTTGCATCCCACACTTGCTGTGCTCCTGGCTGTAAGTACAACTGTCCAGTGGATTTTATCTGTATGCCTCACTTCAGACAATCCTCATTATCTTTCTTGCCCTTCACACTTTCTTCCTCAGTTGTTTCATGTCAGGAGTAAGTGGAACTCAGGTGCTTAGTCTAGAAAGGTGAATATTTGATTTTTCCTCTTTCTTCACTGCTTTCCTTACTCTCCACAGTTAAGAGTCCTTTCAATTCCCTCTTGAATGCATTCACATCTTTTTCTCACTGATAGCCTTAATTTCTCTGACTTCTTCTCAATTTTTCACATTGTCAAAAAGTAACTTTTAATTTCACCCATTCATGTCTGTTAGTAGACAGAGCAAGCTAACATTGTAACTAATAACCCCAAGATATTAGTGGCTTAGCAGGGTAGACATTTGTATCTTTCATTGAGAGTGTTCATTTAGGTTACCTTCTGTGTAGTAGTAATTGAACCCAGGCTCCTTCCATCTTGTGATGCCACCTCCCTCTAGGTGCTAGGAGTTCTATTCATTCACCTGGCAGTTGGTAGAAGAATCAGAGGATCATGCGTATGAGGTTTTACGGACTGGCTCTGGAAGTGGCTGATAATCATTTTTGGCCTACATTTCATTGGGTAGAGCTTAGTCTGTTTGCCACACCTGTGCAGGAGCCTGAAAAATAAGTCCGGCTATTGAGCCAGGAAGAGAAAACAGATTCGGTGAGCATTTAACCAGAATCTGTCACTTCCTTCTTCCCTAAAACATAGTTCAGTCACTCAGTCATGTCCGACTCTTTGCGACCCCATGAATCACAGCATGTCAGGCCTCCCTGTCCATCACCAACTCCCAGAGTTCACCCAAACCCATTTCCATTGAGTCGGTGATGCCATCCAGCCATCTCATCCTCTGTCGTCCCCTTCTCCTGCCCTCAATCCCTCCCAGCATCAGAGTCTTTCCAGTGAGTCAACTCTTCGCATGAGGTGGCCAAAGTACTGGAGTTTCAGCTTTAGCATCGTTCCTTCCAAAGAACACCCAGGACTGATCTCCTTTAGAATGTGCATATCTAAGCCAATCTGAATAGCTTCCAGAATTGTCTTTATGATAAAATGTAAAATTCTCAAATGGATTCTGCACATTCTAGAGAAGAGACCCACAAATTGAGTCCACTTACCTTCAAAAGGCATTTCTTCTCGGTTAGTAACAGAAGGAATGTGTTGGGAGGTGGGTGCCCAGTAATTCTGTAGAAAGACTCACAGGACTTGGCATATGGCTCTACTCAGGGCTGTGATTTATTACAGCAAAAGGATACAAAGCAAAATCAGGAAAGCAAACATGCCGAAGAGTCCACCTGTCAGTGCAGGATATGCAGATTTGATCCCTGGATCAGGAATATTCCCTGGAGAAAGAAATGGTGACCCATTCCAGTATTCTTGCCTGGGAAATCCCATGGACAGAGGTTGGAAAAGAGCTGGGCACAACTTAGTGAGTAAACAACAGCCAAGGAAAACTAGGGCTTGTTCTCCCGTGCCTGAGCCTCTCCCAGTGGGAGTCACACAGGACTCACTTAATTCCTCTAGCACTTGTGACAACACATGTGTATGAAATGTTGCCTGGCAGGGAAGCTCATAGAGACTCAGTGCCTCGGTTGGTTATGAAGAAGGCACCTTCTGCCTACCACATAGAAAAATTTCAGATTCCCAGAGGGAAAACAGCTGTTCAGCATAAGCCACATTTTTGGGTACAGTTTAGGCACAGTGAGCCTCATTCTGGGAATGGCAGTTCTCTCAAAATCCAAGTACTGACAACAGCCAAGAGCCAACCTGGCAAGTCTTCCTAAGGAGAACCGATCTCAGGTCTTCTCTGTTAAATTAACTCTTTTCTGCACAGGGAATGAGGTTCAGACCTCTGTAGATTGGGATTTCTATATAGAGAATCTTGGAATATGCAAAAAAATTTTATTGACCTTAACTTTTGTTTTTGAAAATTGCTTTTTTATCAGTGGGGATAAAAAGGTTAATTGCCATCTTAGCTTCTCTCATCTAACTTTTCATGTATGGTTACTGTTTGTATTCCTCTAGATAGTCCGCATATAAGGACTACACACATGTAGCTTGCTTTTATCCCCTAATAGATATTTCCAGTCTTTCTAGGTAGCTCTTTTTTTTAGTATTACATAATATTCCAGTTTTTTATTTGCTTAACCAGTGCCCTTTTGGTGGATCCCAGGCAGTTCTCAGTAAGTTTTTTAAAGAGTTGGTCATTTCCTGGATGAAGAAGGAATCAATTAAAAGACAAAGTGCAGAGATAGGGGGCTTAGGGCCCTAAAGCTCTTTTTTTCTTTTTTTAAATATGATGTATTATTTATCTGAAATTCAAATTTAGTTATCCTACTGTTTTACTTTCTGGCCACACTGTGTGGCATATGCTCTTATTATTCATCATTTTCTGTAAGATTGGCGATACTTATATCAGGAAATGGCATTAAAACAATTAGATTCTTTAAAATACTTATTTGGAAGTTATAATGCAAGTTGTGTTTTTTAAATCCTGTATCTCCTACCCTATTATTACCATGTTTTCATAATTCTTCTACTTAGTAGCTGCAAGTTCAGCTATTTCTCTTTAAAGTTGGGATAATACCTTCCTCAACAAGTTACCAGATTTAAATAAACTGACATAGTTGACCCTTGAACAATGTGTGAGCTGGGGCACCAACTCCATTGCAATAAAAAACTCTTGGGCAGCTTTACAGTTTTTATCTGTAGGTTCAACCAACTTTGGGTGTGGTACTGTAGTATGCATTTATTAAACAGAAATCCACATATAAGAGGACCCTCCCAATTCAAACCCTTGTTTAAGGGTCAGCTATAGGTAAAATGTTTAGAATAATTCTAATATTAAAGTATTTGTTGTGATTATGCTTCTGTAAGTTATCCTATTATGTACACGGTAATTATAAGTAGAATTATAATAAGTGAGCCAACATTTTGGATGAATGACTTGGAGCTGTACACAGTAAATTTAGAGCCCCTGCCTACTGGAGAAGTATTAAACATCAGGATATATATTTTAAGTTAGGGCGGGTTTGGTCCCTGCGTTGGGAAGATCTCCTGCAGAAGGAAATGGCAACTCCAGTATTCTTGCCAGGAAAATCCATCGCACAGAAGAGCCTGGCAGGCTACAGTGGATGGAATCGAAAAGAGTTGGACTCAACTTAGCGACTGAACAACAGCAATAAGGGTTTAGTTGGTCATGAAGTGAGCTCTCGTAAGGAAACCAAAGTGAAAAGGGGGACATCTGGGAAAATTAGTATTGGTTGCTTCTGGATGCAAGAGTAGATACTTGCTCTGATTCATATGGGCCATAGCACTTTACAGTGTTGTCCAGTATGGCTGGTCCAGTATGGCTGCCCACATACGGCTTAGTGCTGCACAGGGGAACTTCGTTTCCCAGCCAGGATCAAACTTGAGCCCACTGCACATGAAGTGCGTACTTTTAACCAGTGGACTGCCAGGGGAGTCCCTAATTTTGTACTAAGATTAGTAAAAGTTAAGTAATATTTTAGAAATTGAGCCTTTTGGTCACTGGTCACATTTCAGTAGCCGCATGTTCGTAGCTGCCATATTAAACTGTGCAGTTGTAGAACATTTTCATAATCGAAGGAAAGTAATGAGAAAAGAAGGCTCAACTCAGCCTCTTTTAGTCAGAATACTACTTTTAAAGACTTAGTAAAGAGAACAGACTTGTAGACACAGTCAGGGAAGGACAGGGAGGGACAATTGAAAGAGTAACATTGACACAAACCTTTGTTGTTGTTGTTCAGTCCTGTGGGATTGTTTGCCACCCCGTGGACTGCTGCATGCCAGGCCTCCCTGTCCTTCACCATCTCCTGGAGCCTGCTCAGACTCATGTCCATTGAGTTGATGATGCCATCCAACCATCTTGTCCTTTGTCATCCCCTTCTTCTGCCTTCAGTCTCTCTTAGCATCAGGGTCTTTTCTAATGAGTCAGCTACCATATGTAAAATAGCCAGTGGGAGTTTGCCGAATGATGTTAACTGGTGCTCTGTGACATACTGGAGGGGTGGGATGGGGGTTCAGGAGGGAGGGGACATATATATATCTATGACTGATTCATGTTGATATATGGCAGAAACTAACACAATATTGCAAAGCAGTTATCCTCTGATTAAAGGCTATCACAGGCAGAGCCTAAAAAAAAGAGAAGAATTTTCAAGGTCAGACTTTGGTATTAGTAGAGTATACCTAAGAATTCTGTGTGTTTTTAATAATGGAAGTTGGGGGTTCAGTAAACCTGATAGTCTTGGGCCTAGTCTATTTGGCTTTTTTCGGGGGGGAGCTTCTCAAAGTACCTATTGATGCCATATTTAAACCTAGAGCAAGCAAGTTAGGTGATACTGTGAAGGTTGCTGGCCTCTGCTATGAATAACCAAATTACCTTTACAAAGATGTCTCTGGTCTAGCCAAAAAAGGAATCAGTGGGAGGGACTTTCCTTATGTTACAACAACAGGCTGTGTCAAGTTATACTTTTCTTAAACTAATCCCAGAGCTATTTGTAAAATCGGTGGTTTTGTAATTTTAAAATTCAAAAAAACCCATCTCCAGAGTTTAAAACGTAATGTTCTGTTCTCTTTGCCCAAAGATTTTGACTCTTTCGGTGTAAGGTAATGTTTAGGAATCATCATTTTTGGCCAAGCCATGCAGCTTGCATGATCTTAGTTCCCTGATTAGGGACTGAACCTGGGCCCACAGCAGTGAAATCTTGGGAGTCCTAACCACCGGACTGCTAGGGGATTCCCAGGAATCAGCTTTTTAAAAAAGAATTCCATTTATTTCTGGCGTGCTGGGTCTTCCTTGATGTGCGAGCTACTCTGTAGCTGTGTGCAGTCTTTTCATTGTGATGGCTTCTCTTATTGTGGTGGCTTCTCTTCCATGGAGCTTAGGCTCTGGGGTGTGTGGGCTTCCGTTGTGGCATGTGGGCTCAGCAGCTGTAGCTCCCGGGCTTTAGAGCACAGGCTCAGTAGCTGTGGCAAATGGACTGACTTGTTTCTCGACATGTGGGATCATTCCGAATCAGGGATGTCTCCTGCATTGGCAGGCATTCTTTACCACTGAGCCACCAGGGAAGCCCCAGGAATCAGCATTTTTTCCCCTCCCACTCCTTATATACGATTGCCTTGTTGCAAGCATCGCAGTAAATTCTGTATTCTGTTAAGCCCCTTGAGGTCCGTGTTTATTTTTATGTTTTCTGTAGCATCTAAAGTATGCACATGGTATATGGTTAGGCTCAACTGTGAATTAATAGGAGGGCCATCTCTAGAAGATGATTCTTATGGTATAGTATAGTGGAGTAAACTGCAAAAGTATCATTTGACATTTTGTATAATCCTGATAAAAAAGGAATAATAATAGTGAAACTTTCCAATTAAAAATATTTTCAAAGTTTAATGAACTTGATCTTGTTTCTGTAGTAAGATTTATGTTGGTTTTATGCTTGAAAGAGCTACACATACTTTAATCTCCAAATTATTGACAGTCATCATCAGCAAGAAGTTTCACTTACATAAATATATGATACATTCAGAGCATTTTTTTCAAGACATTAAAAAATTTTAAATTGAAGTGCTTAAAGATAAAGGCTTGTCCTTTTTATTTAGTACTGACTTTTAGAAAAATGTGAACGTATTTTGAGCCCAACATTAAAAATAATGATGTAAAAGTAAAGATGTTGCTTTAATTTGAGAATTTGTGTGCATAGCAGCATTGCAGCTGTCTTGGATGCCATTTGAACAGAGAAGACGAGATTTAAGGGTTTCAGTTGCTCCTGTGAGGAGCCAACGACTCAGCTTTACCATATCATCATGGGGACCAGTCAGTCACAACTTGGTCTGCCTGTTTACCCTTCTTGGCATGTGGTATGTAAACTTCTCCAGCAGCTCCACAGAAAAGATTGACAGTTGCTTACTTTTCAGCTAGCTGTTAAAAACTGATGTTGAGGTGAAAGAGCATCATCTACTGTGCTTGTGATGGGTACCTTCTGTTGTTCCCATGAGGGCTCTGGAAATCCTTATCTCTGCTATACCTTAAGGATAAACCCTTTTGGGAAAGCTTTGGTATAGCTGAGAGATTCCCAGGTGGTGCAGTGGTAAAGAATCCACTTGCAAGTACAGATGGGGCTTCCATCCCTGGGTTGGGAAGATCCCCTGGAGGAGCAAATGGCAACCCACTCCAGTATTCTTGCCTAGAAAATTTCCATGGTCAGAGGAACCTGTAGTCCGCAAGGAGTCAAACACCTGGAGAGACAGAGAGCACAGGCTCAATAGTTGGGGCAAATGGACTTAATTGTTCCTTGACAGGTAGGATCTCTCCGAATTAGGGATTGAACCCATGTCTCGTGCATCATTGCAGGCAGATTCTTTACCACTGAGCCACCAGGGAAGCCCTAGGGATCAGCATTTTGAGTACTGCAGATACACAGATGCACACGCACACACACACACGCACACACACGCACACACGGTATAGCTGAGGCCTCATTTTACACATCGGGAGGGGGAAGCATATATGTTTAGTCACTTTTACACATCGGGAGGGGGAAGCATATATGTTCAGTCACTTATTCAAGGTCATTTACCCTTTACTGGTCTTTATGGTTTTAAATTTTGAATTTTAAAAAATAATTGCTTAAACTTACCTTAAAATTTTTACTTTGTAAAAATTACCATGTACTTGTAAAATTTTATTTGTTTATTTATTTGGTAAAAATTTAAATACAACTTGAGTACAAAGTCAGTTTTTGGAAATCTCATCATATGGTAGTAATTCCTGCTTATAATGATGAAGGTGATACATGCCCCCATCCCCAGTTTTGTTAAGAAAAATTCTTTCACATGTACAGAAAAAAGAACAGTACAGTGAACAACCCTGTAACGTCTTCCTAGATTCAAGTTAACATTCTGCCATGTTTATTTTCTCTACATTTCTATATTTTTACTGAAGTATTTGATCACAAATATTTCAGCATGCATCTCCTACAAATTAAGACTTTCTGCCATATGCATGTGTACATGCTCAGTTGTGTCCAACGCTTTGTGACCCCATGGACTATATAGCCTGCCAGGTTCCTCTGTCCATGGGATTTTCTGGGTAAGAATACTGGAGTGGTTTGCCATTTCCTTCTCTGGGATTTTCCTGACCCAGGGATGGAACCTGCGTTTCCTGCATTGCAGGCAGATGCTTTATTGCTGCGCCACTAGGGAAGCCCTATACTATTGGTGGTTCTTGCCTGAATTGGTTTTTATACTGGGCAGCGTTATTACAAAATGGCAACTTAATCTTTTATACTTCTAAAATTTGTTAGCCAGTACCTTTCTGTACGAGGTACATCTTGTCCTTCCTCTTTAAGTGTAATCATGGATTCAGAAATTCTCATTCACTGTGTTACAGTCATAGGCAATTTTTTTTTACCCTGTGATTTATTGGAAGGAACTTTTACACATAGTAGCTTACTGCAATTACAGGTTGGATAATCTTCTAACTATGTCAGAATGCTTAACTGCTTAACTGTTTGGATTTTATTTTCATCTGCACACATGAAGAACTTAGAATTCATAGGAAGAAATTTGTGGCTGCCAAAAGCAAATTTGATCACCAGGGTGGATTCAGAAATGTGTGTTCGATGTTCTGTTCCCTCAAGCATTTCTAAGTGATGTGGCATTTGAGGTAAATTATAGAAACATTGTTCGTAAGTCCCTTCTAGTGCTCAAATAGACCTAGCATTAGTAACAGTCCTTTTAATTGGCTCTTGTGTCTTTCTGACATTATCCCCCTGAAACTTCTGAGTGTTTCCCATTTTTGTCACAGGATGATCCAGACTCATCTTGCATCTTCCTTGTTTAAAAATCCTGGAATTAGTCATATCTCCAAGGAATCTTTATTCTTCTTAGCATTTAGAAACCAAGATCCAGAAGTTAGATGAGCTCCTTGCTTCTGGGGTATCATTGTTTCTAGGACTTTTAAAAAATTGAGACAGAATTGATATATAACATTGTAAGTTTAAGGTGTATAACATACTGGTTTGATACATTTATAATGTAATATGATTGCCTTTGTAATGTTAGCTAATACATCTGTCAACATCATATAATTATTTCTTACAGTGAGAACAATTACTGTCTTAATAAGTTTAATGTTTATTATACAGTTTTGTTGTCCATAATCACTGTACTGTGTATTAGATCCCTAGGACTTATTTGCTAGTTGCATGTATGTACCTTTTAAACATACATTCCCTCACCCCCTGGTAACCACCATTCCACTGTGGTTTTTCAAGTTTGATTTTTTAACATTTTAACTTATTTTTTTATTGAGTTATACTCAACATAATAGTTTCAGGCATACATCAAAATGATTTGAAATTTGCATATATTTCAAAATGATCACAAGTCTAAATGTTTATTATTACACATAGTTGTTAAGTCTGTTTTTTTCCTTTTTTCCTGACTTCTCAGATTTACTATAGTCAGCATGTTGTATATTATATCCCCAGGACTTAAACTTCATAACTGGAAGCTTGTACCTTTTAACCACCTTCACATACTTAATGCATACACCTCTCGCAACCATCGGTCAGTTACCAGTTCTCTGTATAAGTTTGATGGTAGTTTTTTTTTTTTCCTAAAGATTCCACATAGAAGGGAAGTCATAGTCTTTGACTTATCTCACTTAGCATTATGTTCTCAGACCCAACCACGTTGGGACAGATGGCAGGATATTTTTCCCCCTCGTGGCTGAAGAGAATTCCATAGTATACAGAGTTGACCCTTGAATGATACGGAATTAGGGGCATGAATTCCCATGTATAACTTCGTAGTTGGTGTCAGCATGTGCAGTTTGGCATCCAGCCACAATCATATAATGCCATAGTACATATTTAGTGTAAAAACCTTCGTGAAACCTTCGTTTGGTGGACCCACTCGGTTCAAGCCTGTGTCTTTCAAGGATCCATTGTATGTACTACATCTTCATATGTTTGTCCATTGACAGAAACTTATGTTATTTCCATATTGGCTATTGAAAATAATGCTGCAGTAAATACAGGAGTACAGATATCTTTAATAACCTGTTTTCATTACTTCTGGATGTATATGCAAGTGAGATTGTTGGATTGTATGGTTGTTTTATTTTTAATATCTTGAGGAACCTCTACATTGTTCTCCATAGTGGCTGAACAAGTTTATAATTCCACCAGCAGTATATAGGGCTTCTCTTTTCTCCACATCCATGCTAACCCCTCTTGTCTTCCTGTTGATAGCCATCCTTATAGATGTGAGGTAATACCCTGGTTTTGATTTGCATTTCCCCCAAGGATTAGTGATGTTTAGCACTTTTAATGTTGGCTAGCTGTTTTGGTGTCTTCTTTGTCCACTTAGTTCCTCTGCTCATTTTAAAATCAGATTTGGAACTTACCTGGTGGTCCAGTGGCTGAGACTTAGAGCTCCCAGTGCAGGGGTAGCGGGTTCAATCCATGGTTGGGAAAGTAGATTTTAGATGCTGCAACAAAGAACTCCCACAGTATAAATATTTTTTTAAGTCATATTTGTTTTTCTTACTGAATTGTATGAGTTCTTTATAAACTTTGGATATTAACCTCTTGATACATGACTTGCAGATATTTTCTCTATTCTGTAGGTTGTCTTTTCATTTTATTCTTTGGTTATACTGAAGCTTTTAAGTTTGTTGTGGCCTGATTTTGTTCTTTTTTATGATTGCCTTGGCTATTCAGGATCCTTTGGTTACATAAAACTTTTTGAATTTTTTTTTCTATGAAAAAGGCCTTTGGAATTTTGATATTATGTTGAATTTATTGATCGCTTTGGGTTGCTTGGACATTTTAACAGTATTAAGTAACACTGTCCTTCCTGTGTTTATTACTATTATTTTTCTTATGCTTGCTTTCAACAAAGTCTTGTAGTTTTTGTTGTACAATCTAATATATTTTATTAGACTCAGGAAATTTTTCTTTATTTGGCTGCATTAGGTCTTAGTAGCATGTGGGTCTTAGTTAAGACCTAGTGGTGCTAGGTTTTAGTTTGCAGCATGTGGGACCTAGTTTCCTGACCAAGGATTGAACCTGGGCCCACTTTGTTGGGAGAATGGAGTCTTCAACCACTGGGCCAGTAGAAGTCCCAGAAATTTTTCAAATGAGTTCCTGTTGATACTTAAATTTCAAATAAAATATTTCAGGTTTTAAAAACTTTTATCTTTTTAAAAAATTTATTTTTTAATTGAAGGATAATTGCTTTATGGAATTTTCGTGTTTTCTGTCAAACTAAACTTTGATCTTCACTACATTGATCTGTAATGATTCTGGATGCCTATTCATTTATTTACTGTATCCAGTAATATATAAATGTAGCATAAAATTACAGTAAAATATTAACTGCTGAAAGTAAACCTGTTGAGTCAAATTTCTTTGATTTCTTTCTGTCCTTAAAAATATATCCCACTCTACATCAAGAATGTTCAGGATACTGTGTTAGTTGAAATATTTGTTTTTACTGTGTTCTTTATTAGCTTGATACTCAGGTTCATTTATTCTTTTTGTTTGTTTGTTTTTTATGAAATATCAAAGATGTAAATAATGGTTCAGAAGTCAAAACCATATAAAAGGTATAATCAGTGAATTTTTGTTCTGATTCCTGTCTACTACCCACTTATCACCCACTCCAGTGTAGGTAGCTTTTTATTAGTTAATAGCTGATCTTTCCATGTATTTTTTGCAAAAAAAAAAAAAAAAAAGCAACTGTGTTTATGTGTACATATATACAAAATAAAAAGTAGCATTTATAGAAATTAAAGCTTTAAACAAAGAGTAGAATACTTTGTACATTATCCGAGATGTTTGTTCTCCAGTCACCAACTCATGACCATTCCTTTGCTATGATAAATATTGCAGTGAATAATATTTTGTATGTGTTATGTTACATGTGTGACATGTATAGATTTCTTAGTGGACTTTTAAAAAATGGAATTTTAAATGAAAGCCTCTCTGTAATCTCTGTTAATCTGTAGCTTGTTTTCTCTGCACATGTAAACATAGGTGTGTTTATGCGATGGCATCATGCTATTCAGAGTACTGCAGCTTTTCACTCAGTGTCATGAATATTCTTTTATGTTAACACTTAAAAGATTAACTGTAAACCACAACTGCCTGGTATTCCTTAGATTGGATATTCAAGAAACAATTTTTAATATTGTGTAGTGTTTTTCAGTTAAAATGTGAAATAATTTTATATAAGTTGGACTTCTACGTACCATTTTATAAGCTTTTCATTCTGCACTGTGTAGTGGATGTTTATAGCAGAACTACATTTTAAATGTCTATTTCACATGTTGGGTGGGATTCCATTGGATGTAGGTAGATAATCCTTTTACTGCTGTGTGTGTGTGTGTGTGTGTGTGTGTGTGTGTGTAAAAGATACTATAGACAATATACATATATACTTTGAGCAATATATATACATATGTAATATATACATATATTGTTTCTAATATCTTTAATATTAGGAAAAATACCAAGAATACACTTTAAAAATCTTTGTCTTCCAAAGTTGCTGTTTTAATCTTTACATAGCCATATCCTTGGTAGATTTCTTTTATCCTTGGTAGATTTTTAAAAAATTAATTTGCTGTTTATTTGGCTATACCCAGTCTTAGTTGGCAGTATGTGGGATCTACAGTCTTTGCTGCAGCATGTGGAATCTTCTAGTTGTGGCATTTGGGATCTTTTTTAGTTGCAACATTCAAACTCTTGCTTGAGGCCTGCAAACTGTTAATTGCAGCATATGGGATCTAGTTCCCTGACCAAGGATTGAACCTGGGCCCCCTGCATTGGGAGTGTGGAGTCTTAGCCACTGCAGCACTGGAGCAGTCCCTGAAGTTAATAATTATTTAGCAGTTTGAGTCCCTGATATATATGGAGACCAAAACTAGGCACTGCGTATGCACATGAAATGCTCCTGGGCCACAGATCCCTTACAGTTGAGGAGTATCTTAGACTCTCAGATTTAGTGATCTTGAAATAATTTAACATCTAAACATTTTGAAGGAAAACTGTTGGAAGACACTTTATTGTTTTGCACTCATCTATTTCAATAAAGATGGCCTATAAAGACATTGTGACCCAATTTATATATACATTATGATGCTAAAGGTTAATTGGAAGGGTCTTAACAACTTAATAGTGCAGTTACTGAGGCAGTTAAATTAAAAATTATCTATCATTTACTTGCATGTGATTGTACTTCTGACTAGGAAAATTTCAATGGATTGTCATACCTTTTGGTAGAGTTGGAATATAAGTGCAAAATCCTAAGCTTCAGTTTATAGTTTTTCAGATATGCAGTGAACTAACTCCTTGTATGGGCCATGTAGTGCTTGTAATAAGTTGATGAACAGTAAAACAATTATGATCACTTTCATGTGAAGGGATAGGCAAATATGTTACCCATGTTTGGTGATATAAGGTGGAAAGAAAAAAGACTGGTGCGGAGGGCGGGGCGGGATTGCAATTTAGACAGGGTAATACTCACTGAGAAGGTGACATTTGTGTAGACTTGAAGTAGTTAGCCATATTGGCATCTGGAAGAAGATGGTTCCAGGCAGAGGAATCTAAGGTAAGAGTATGCTGGAGAAGCAGCCAGGAGGCCACTGTAGCTAAAGGGAACTGAGCAGAGGGGAGTGAAGAAGAAGGCTAGAGCAGCACCGGTGGCTGGGTTCCCTCAAGCTGTGTTTATTCATAGGCCATTGTAAGGGCTCAGGCTTCCATTCTGAGTCATTGGAGGGTTTTGAGCACAGGATGACCTGAGTGTTTTATATTTGGAAAGTCCTTTTCTCGTGTTGAGAATAGACTGGTGTGGAGCAAGGGTGGAAACAGGGAGACTAGTTAGGAGGTTAACATAGTAATCCCAGTGAGAGGTGATGATTCTTGGTTATAGCTGTGGTAAGAAATGAATAGATTCTGCATATATTTTATAAGTGGAGCCAAAAGAATTTTTTGACTGATTACAGTGAATGGGAAATCTAAGAATTTGGCCTGAGTAACTTAAGGAAGGAGTTGGTATCAACTGAGATGGGGAAAACAGGTGCAAGGATCGAGCCCATGCCCCTTGCAGTGGAAGCATGGAGTCTTAACCACTGGACTGCCAAGGAAATCCCAGGGGCTCAGTTTTGAACACGTTTTTCATTAGGAAATTATATAACACAGTTCTAGATACATGAGGGAAATTTGGGTTGGAGATAGAATTTATAGAAGTTATTGCTATATATAGTTTCTAACATTGTAAGACTGAAGTATATCAAGAAAGTGAATGTAGAGAAGTCCAAAGATTCCAATACTGTGAGGTCAGAAGAGGAAGTGCTGGTAAAGGAGACTAAGGAAGAGACCAGTGACATGGCATTTTAGAAACAGATTAACAAAAGTGTAACTTGGACAGACGGATCAGTTTCTCTAAGGCTTCTGGATGGCTAAGGTGATCACATGTCCTAGTTTATACCTGTTGTCTTGGTGTAAATTGTTAATGGTACCCCTTTATTTTCAGAAGCATCCTATTTTGGTTAATAAATGATGTTGTCACCCTGCTAATAGATCCCATAAAGTGAGGGCTCAGTTGGGCATTAGTTTAATGCATTAACTTGCTTATGTAATGAAGACTGACTTGTTGAAAAGTGTGTTAGAGTAGTATTTTTATCCTTTGCAGTTGTTTTTTTTTTGGCCATGCCTTGCAGCTTCGGGATCTTAGTTCCCAGACCAGGGATTGAACCCAGGAACCGAACCCTGGCCTCCGGCAGTGAAAGCACCAAGTCCTAACCCTTGGACTGCCAGGGAACTCCCTCCTTCGTAGTCTTTAGGTGTTAATGCGAAAAAGTTGTAACCCTTGTTACAGAGCTCATGTCAGAAGAGAAGATATAGTTTGAAGTGCCAAAGTAAGCAGGAATTCATTTTATTGGAAGGTCAGTGAACACTTACTTTGCTGGATTTGTGCTGTACCACAGGTAAACCTGCTTCCCAAGTGGCGCGAGGGGTAAAGAATCTGCCTGCCAAAACAGGAGACGCAGAGAGAGACACTGGTTTGATCCTTGGATTGGGAAGATCCTCTGGAGTAGGAAATGGCAACCTGCTCCAACAGTCTTGCCTGGGAAATCTCATGGAGCTGGGTGGGCTTCAGTCCATGCGGTCACAAAAAGATTTGGACATGACTTAGCAACTAAACAACAATACAGTGTAAAGTAACTACTGTTCATACGAATACTATACTTTGAATAATACATATTTAGGGTTCTTTTTGGCTCTGCTGGGTTTGCATTGCAGCTTAAGGGCTTTTCTTGTTGCGGAGCACAGGCTCCAGAGCGTGAGGTCTTGGTAGTTGCAGCGTGTGGGCTCTATAGTTGTGGCTTGAGGGCTTAGTTGCCCCATGGTGTGTGGGATCTTAGTTCTCTGACCAGGGATTGAGCGTGTGTCCCCTGCATTGGGAGGCAGATTCTTAACCACTAGACCACCAGGAAAGACCTTGAATAATACAGTTTTAACTGAACACAACTTATAAAAATTAAAAATACTTTGATTTATACTTGCCACTAAAAACAAGCATTTTATTTTACTGTTATTATTATTTGGCTGTACTATGCAGCTTGCAAGACCTTTAGTTTCCTGACCAGGGATTGATACTGGGACCATGGCAGTGAAAGTGATAGGTCCTGACCACTGAATTGCCAGAAAAATCCCCCAAAATGAGCATTTTAGGTTTTTAATAAAGAGGTCTTCTTTTGACCCCTTTTATTCACACAGTTCTGATGATAATGTTATCTGAAGGCATCTTAGCCAAGGACTTTCTGACTTAGAGTTTTTATTTTGAACTTGGGAGGTTATTGAGTGGTTTCTTGGACTTTTTTTTTTTTTTTCTGGAAATGACCTGTATATAAGCTGCCTGGTTTAGCTTGGATGTGAAGATTCTTGAAACAACCAGTGGTATATATGTGTAGCTCTGTTCATTTTTCCTCTAGTTCCTTTGGCTGATATTTTACGAAAATCTCAAGTAATCTACTTATTCTAAACTTACCTACCCTTCTGATGGGTTTTCCCCCCTTTTCTTTGACTTTTCTTTAAACATTTCTTTGAAAAAGAAAGGTGGAAAATAAAATACATACTTATGTGAAAACAATGTTAGAAACTAAAGAAGATTTAAAAGGCAGTCTTCCACACTTTACCTTCTTACTCAGAGGTAGCTATTAAATACTTTTTCAACAAAAATTCCTATGTCCTCACCCCCACCTGCAGGATCTTAGTTCCCTGACCTGGGATGAAACCTGGGCCTCTGCAGTGAGAGTCCTAACCACTGGCCTGCCAGGGAATTCCCATCTGTGTCCCTGTTTTTGTCTTAATAAGTGTCTTTCCTGCACAGTTTTGCTTCATTTCTGTTTAACAGCTGCTTTGTTTCAATATACCATAATTTATTTCTTCTTGTATTTCTTCATATTTAAGCAGTTACTTTTTGCTCTACTTTTTCTATTTGCTGTGATACACAGTATTTCACTGAAAATCTGTTTCCTTTGAGTTCTTGAGGTAATATACATCAAAAGATACAGTCTTAATTGTGGAATTATGGTTTTCGGAGTAATGCAAAAATCACTTTCTACAATATTGCCAATATTTGAGTTTCAGAAAAGGTTGTACCAGTTAATAATGTTAACAGTCTTGGTGAAATATGCCATCATCATAATATGAAGGAAACAACTTGCTCTAAGAATTTACAGCAAGCATGTTAGTTACATATAATGGATAGATAGCATCAGTTTATCTTTGACTTCTTATATGGCATTACTTTAGAATAAACAAAAATGCCTTGCTACGTCCCCAAGATTCTCTTACTGTTTTTTTTTTCCCCAGAAAGATGTAGAGAAGAATAGCATAGGTAGAAACAAAACAGAACAAAGCAGGGTAGGCTTTCTGCATTGTTAAGAAGTTATTAAAGGTTTAAATGCCCTTACCAAGGGGATTTTTATTTTTATTTTTTTCCCAAGGGGATTTTTAATCTTCATGAATTTCCTTTACCTTACGTAGTAAGTTCTGATGGTAATGAAGTTATGAGCAGATTTCTGATGGTGAAGCTGTGGATAAGCTTAGCTCCTTGCATTCAAAGATTCTTGTGTCAGCAGTGGTGCTTGGTGAATTCTTAAAAACTTGGAGTGGGGTGTGTGTGTGTATGTATATGTTGTGATACAGAATAGCCCTGTGTGTGTTGTGATGCAAAATAGTTCCTGACTCAGCAGGTGGTTGGAATTAATAAAATGATAAGCATCCTGTCATTTTAGCTATATTGCTGCTTTGAGTTTCCTTTCTAAATTCTGTTACTGAGAAGTTTGAACAGTGCAGGAAGAAATTTGGGTTCTAGGGCCCTTAATTTACTTTTAGGTCAGCTGTTCAAATACTGAAACATATATCCTAAAATACGGCTTTAAAACCAAACTACTGTCTGATTCTGAAGCAATACATAAGTAGTAAGGTGAATAAATGTAATCTGTAAATAAGTTGTAGACAGTGTGGGAAGAGGGATTGAGAATGTCAAATGAATGTTTCTTTCCACGAGCCCTAATTTTAGGGTAATACTTTCTTGTGGCTTCTAAAGGATGTAGTGTAAATTATCATTGAAATTGTTAAAGGAGAAGCCTCGTGTTACAGGGCATCTTGCTAAAAATACAATCTTTTTTGAAGCGGATGGATGTATTTTCTTTTTATACTGCCCCTACCTAATTTTTCAAACTTGGCATCTTTTTATCAGTAACGGTTGAGACATCATAATTTTTTAAAAGGTCCTTGGTGGTATTTCAGGTCTTAAGATGGAGAGTTATTTAACCTCTTTTAATCCTAATAAATTACCTAATTAAATTTTTTTTATTCTAAATAGGTGCCATGTTTCAGAACAGAGTAAGACTCCTGGTAAAAAAGAACTAAAGACACTGTACGGACACCAGATACAGGCTGATTACAAAGAAAGCAGTAACCTGCCTCTGAGGTGACTAAAGGGGAATAATGGTGATTTTGCGCCGGGCTCGGCCGCCTGCTTCCGCCCCAACCAGCAATGAATCTTGACTCGCTCTCGCTGGCCTTGTCTCAAATCAGCTACCTGGTGGACAATTTAACCAAGAAAAACTACCGAGCCAGCCAGCAGGAAATACAGCATGTAAGTAAACTAGTGAGAAAGCAAGCATCATTAAAGGAATGAGTGAAGGAAATGAGTAAAGGAATACAGTGAAGAAAAATTGGAAATTTACTTGGGTGTGCTGCATGAAAAATAACTTTGCCTCTTATTTCTAGTGATTTCAGCTTAATGTATAGAAGAGATCTTACTTCATTGCTTTTTTCTGCATTTTAGGATTCACAGATTTTGATTTTTCTATAAGCTTAGGAATCTGGTCTGTTTCATTTTAGTCGGTCCCGTTTTCTTTTCTGCCTTAAAAAAAGTGAGATATACTTCACAAACTATAAAACTGATCCTTTTAAAATGTAAAATTTGCTAGTTCTTAGTATATTCATAAAGTTGTTTGGCTGTCGCCACCTAACTCGAGAATGTTCACATCACCCCAAGAGGAAACACCTGAATCCATTAGCAGTTGCTTTCCATTTCTCCCTACCTCCAGCCATTGGCAACCACCAACCTACTTTTTGCCTCCATGGGTTTGCCTTTCTGAACATTTCATATAAATGGAATCATACCATATGAGGCATTTTGTTTCTGCCTTCTTTCACTAGCGTAAGTTTTCAAGATTAATTCATGTTGAAGCATGCATCTGGATATTTAGGTTTGGTTCCACTTTTGGCTGTTGTAAATATTGTGGCTATCAACATTCATTTACACGTTTTGGGTGGATGTTTATTTTAAATTTTGAGAGTATATACCAAAGAATGGAATTGCTGGGTCATATGGTAATTTAGGAGAACTGTGGTGGAAACTCAGTAAAAATCTTGGCCAGTTCCACAGGGAGAGCTGGAATGGATATCACAGTGGTCCCCTGGGGGTCCCAGATGGCTTGGCCTTTGTATCCGTGTTGTTGTATGAGGGCTGCCTCAGAAAGACCATGTGTTCTTGGGTAATACGATTCAGCTTAGACGAACACGGAAGGAGCCAATTGCAGGGGTACCTACAACTTTACCTTGAAGTGGGAAATATGGTGGCACTGCCTGGATTTCCCCCAGCAAGGCTCAATGTGGTCAACTTAATAGTATATTATAATTGGTTTGATCGTCTTCTCTACTCTGAAGACCTCAAGGTGTGGGACTGTCCTTTAGTCTCTGTCTCCTATACCTAACCTTTAGTGTTCAAGTGCATTTGAATTGAAATGAAAGAAGGGATAAATTATTTAATAATTAATTTTGAATGTCGATGCTAGAATGTTTGGTGTTAGCCTTGGGCTGAAGTTTTCAGTGTGTACAGATTTTCTTTAGACAAGTGTGGCCTCACTGGTACCTTTCAGATAACCCCCCTATTTTACTTTGAGAATGGTAAGAAATTTAGAACTGGGATGGGAATAGGGTTCTAGTTCTTGACTCTGGATTTCCTTTGGTGATAGGTAAAGGCTTATTGCAGTTCTTAGCTGCCTAGTATTTATTTTTATAAATATTTAGGGGCTTCCCTTGTGGCTCAGACAGTAAAGAATCTGTCTGCAATGCGGGAGACCCTTGTTCAGTCCCTGGGTTGGGAAGATCCCCTGGAGAAGGGATCTTCTCCAGTATTCTTGCCTGGAGAATTCCATGAACTGAGGAGCCCGGTGGGCTGTATAGTCCATGGGGTCACAAAGAGTTGGACACAACTGAGTGACTAACACTTTTCACTTGTTGTGGCTTAAATAGGTTGACAGGAATTGTGTTCCTTTTGTTCTTTCTTCTGCTGACAAGTAGGAAGAAGGAATATTTATCAGATTTTCTTTAGATGTAGGAAATCTGTAAACGTGAATGAGCTGGCTAGTATTACTATGCTATAGGTGAAAAAGCAACTTGAGAATTTAATTTGCCCCCTTAGTCAGGATTTTACGATGTCCTTTAGAGAGTAACTCCTATAGTTTTTTCTTTGAAAATATTTGTTGTCATTATTAAAGAAGATATGAGGACTTTGCTGGTGGTCCATTGGCTAAGACTCCACACTCCCAACACAGGGGTCCTGGTTCGATTCCTGGTCAGGGAACTAGCTCCAACATGCTACAACTAAAGATCAAAGATCCCTCATGCTGCTGCTAAGACCCGGTGCTGCCAAAGAAATTAGTAAATATTTAAAAAGGTACTATATGAGTAAAATATAGAAAAATAAACTCAAGCCTGATTTTCCTACTCAGCTTTTTAATACTTGAGTAATTTGTGGTTTGCATTAAAAGTATTTTTATTACAAAAACATTTTATACTGTTCTTTAAATGATAGTCTCAATAAATTTAAAAATTTTATTAAAATTTCAATTATTTCATTTATAAAATGTAATAATACAGTTTTAAGATTTTATTAAAGATGATCTCAATCACACATGAGTAGGTATAATAGAACCCCCATGAATCTGTCATCTGGTTTCATTTACCATAAACCTAATCTCAATACCATTATCACATCTTTTTTTAAAACGCTCAGTAAGTCTTTTTTTTTTTTTTTACTGTTATTAGAGTATAGTTGATTTACAGTGTTTGTTAGTTTCTGGTGTACAGCAGAGTGATTCAGTTATGTGTATGTATATTATTTTTTGTATTCTTTTCCATTATTGTTTTATTACAGGATACTGAATATAATTCTCTGTGTTGTAGAATAGGATGTTTATCCAGTAGGATGTGTTTATCCATTCTGTACAATAGTTTGAACCTGCTACTCTCAAATTCCCAATCCTCCTCCAAACCCTTCCCCCCAGCAGAATAGTTCTTAAGCATCAAATATCCAGTTAACATTAGCATTTTTTCAGTTGCCTCATGTAAAAAAATGTAAAAACTGTTGACTTGAGTCAGGACTGCTCCCCCATAGTTTGTTTCATTTTTATTAAATGTCTTTTAAAATTTATGGTTAATCCTTCTCTTCCCACCCCCTGCAGTTATTTTGTTAAATCAGATTGTCCTATAGTTACCCACTGTCTGAATATTGCTGATTACATTCCCGGGGTGGTATTTTACATGTTCTTTACTTTCCTATAAATTGATAATTAAATTTGGGAACTTAATCAGATTAAGTTTTTTTCCTCCCTTAGGACAATTTTATGGGTGGCAGTGTATATTTAATTAGGAGGTTCATAATGTCTAGTCTCTATTTTTGTGATTTTTGTCAGGCATTGTTCATTGACTGGATTTCATTGATTGTTAAGGATTGCAAAGTGGTAACATTCTAATTGTTAGCATTTTTTATTAGTTGAAATAGTTCTGTAAATGGAAACTTGCCCTTACCACCTGTAATTGTCTGGTTGCCTGAAGTATGATTTATATAGAGGAAGGGCTTGATTCTGTTCGCTAGTTTTCAAAATGACTTATTTCCTAGCCTCCAAAATAAGACCAATGAATGATTTTTTAATGTTAGAAATCTGCATATTTTTTAACATATTTGATGTGTTTGAATCCATTGAAAGTATTCTTGATATTCATCCATTATCCTTCTTGGCCAGTGAAAGCTTATTCTTATTGGCTTCCAAGTCCTTTGACCCTATTTTAAATTAAAAAAAAAAAAATCTTCCTTCCTTCCTTGAGCCTTCGCTGCTGCATGGAATTTCTCCAGTTGCAGTGTCCCGGCTTCCCATTGTGGTACTTCTCTTGTTGCAGAGCACAAGCTCTAGGTGCACAGGCTTCAGCAGCCTGGGGCACATGGTATCAGTTGCTCCATGACATGTGGGATCTTCTTGGACCAGGTATTGAGCTTATGTCCCCTGCATTGGTAGGCAGATTCTTAAACCACTGGATGACCAAGGAAGTCACTGAAGTTTTTTTTTTTTTTTTTTAAATATGAGAGGCTAGAATAGGAAAAAAGTAGTCTTAGTTCCACCATCTTTTACTTAGGAGTTTGACAGTTTTGTCCTTAAATTAATGTCTTTTGTGTTAAAAGTAATCTTTTATGTCTCCCGCAAAAATTTTTCATGTTCTTTTCAGTATGTTAAACTGTTTGAATAGGTGCACTGTTTTTTATAAAGTAATCCGAAGCATTCATACAGATAATGCACTAAAAACCCAGAACGAATCTTTTGGTTCATGGAGTCTGTTAATGTGCTGTTTAGTAGACAGATTATTACTCTACATATACATTGTGCTAAGCTCTTTTCAATAACCTCAGATATGCAGATGACACCACCCTTATGGCAGAAAGTGAAGAGGAACTAAAAAGCCTCTTGATGAAAGTGAAAGAGGAGAGTGAAAAAGTTGGCTTAAAGCTCAACATTCAGAAAACGAAGATCATGGCATCTGGTCCCATCACTTCATGGGAAGTAGATGGGGAAACGGTGGAAACAGTGTCAGACTTTATTTTTTATATAATCACTGCAGATGGTGATCACAGCCATGAAAATAAAAGACGCTTACTCTTTGGAAGGAAAGTTATGACCAACCTAGATAGCATATTCAAAAGCAGAGACATTATTGCCAACAAAGGTCCGTCTAGTCAAGACTGTGGTTTTTCCAGTGGTCATGTATGGATATGAGAGTTGGGCTGTGAAGAAAGCTGAGTGCCAAAGAATTGATGCTTTTGAACTGTGGTGCTGGAGAAGTCCCTTGAGAGTCCACTTGGACTGCAAGGAGATCCAACCAGTCCATTCTAAAGGAGATTAGTCCTGGGTGTTCTTTGGAAGGAGTGATGCTAAAGCTGAAACTCCAGTACTTTGGCCACCTCATGCGAAGAGTTGACTCATTGGAAAAGACTCTGATGCTGGGAGGGATTGGGGGCAGGAGAAGGGGACGGCAGAGGATTAGATGGCTGGATGGTATCACCGACTCGGTGGACGTGAGTCTGAGTGAACTCTGGGAGTTGGTGATGGACAGGGAGGCCTGGTGTGCTGCGATTCATGGGGTCGCAAAGAGTCGGACACGACTGAGTGACTGAACTGAACTGAAGCCCTTTTCTTGACTAGATATGACATGAGCACAGATACATAAATTCCCAGTTCTCACTTATAGTCTAGTGAGACATAGAAAATAGAAAATTATCTGGTGATGTACCATGGAGAGAAGTAAAGCAGGGTGAGGGGTGATGATGGCAGGTCATATTCTATTTTAGGGAGGGTAATTAGGAAACCTCTGACTGATGAAGTGACTTTACAGCAGAAACCTAAAGGAGGTGAGAAGACAAACCGTTTTTAGATACCTGGAGTTTTTTAGTTAGAGGGAATAGCGTTGGTAAATTTGAGCAACAGCCAGAAGCTCAGAGCTAGTACTAATAATCAGATCAGTTCCTTTAGGGCTGTTCCCTGTGGGCTATTATAAAAGTTGCAGTTGTGTTAGATTTCAGGTTATACTCTTTAGGGTAAAAACAACAATGGACAGAAAAAGTGAGGCTCCCACGAGTGCAGTTTGTTATAAAATTGTTGCCTTACAACTTCAATGTGTCATTTGTGCTGTTTGATATTTTTGGTGTAGAGGGGAATCAATGTACACAATTAGGTGGGGCTAATTCCTGATAGTTTCTATTTTTCTTTCCTTCTTGCTAGTGCCTGTAGGAAGCATTTTAAAAATACGTAATCACAAAATATTGGCACTTCCATCTCAATTCCTAGAACTCTTATTCCAGAATGAACAGTTATGTAATTTGGGATGTTGTCCTAGAGGTGAATTAAAAAAAAAAAATCACTCAGTTTTGACTACAAACTCGTATTTTTGGTTTTAGATTGTGAATCGGCACGGTCCTGAGGCAGACAGGCATTTGTTACGCTGCCTATTTTCGCATGTGGATTTCAGTGGCGATGGTAAAAGCAGTGGCAAAGATTTTCATCAGGTATTTGGGGCTTACACAGTATATATTCGCTTAGATCCAATTGTTCCCTGAGTTGCATTTTGGGCATAGTTGCATAGCAGATCACACATACAAATAGGATCCAGAAATAATCTTAGCTGAATGGCTTAAAGATAGAGGGACTTCTCCTTTTCTTATCCTTCTCTTCTCTTGCCTGGCTGAAGAAGGCAATGGCAACCACTCCAGTACTCTTGCCTGGAAAATCCCATGGACCGAGGAGCCTTGTAGGCTGCAGTCCATGGGGTCGCAAGGAGTTGGACGTGACTGAGCAACTTCCCTTTCTCTTTTCCCTTTCATGCATTGGAGAAGGAAATGGCAGCCCACTCCAGTTCTTGCCTGGAGAATCTCAGGGACTGGGGAGCCTGGTGGGCTGCCGTCTCTGAGGTCGCACAGAGTTGGACACGACTGAAGCGACTTAGCAGCAGCAGCACCACCAGCAGACCATTATAGCTACACAATTCAGGCTTAGAAAACTGGGAATGAGACCTGCTTGAAGGAAGTGGGACTGTAGGGCAGTCCTGCTTGACAAGTAAGTTAGGCAGAAAGAAGATCTCTTGTCCTAGATCGAGTTCTATGGCTTGATTCTTAATCTGGGAGCAGTTTGTCATGATATTATGGTGACCTTGTCAATGGACTCTCTCCTGCAGAGGTTTTAGTTAACACTTCTTGTTAATAGACTTTGGTAGTTTCAGTGGGATTTTTAAAGAGCTGATTTTGATAATGTAGGAACAGTATACAGTATCAGGTTACCCTTTAATATTCTGAGCAATGCTGCTTCTGTTTATGCAAGATAATGACTGAGTGCTAATGAAATTTTATTTTTCATTTTTAAAGACTCAGTTTCTGATTCAGGAGTGTGCGTCACTGATTACGAAGCCAAATTTTATCTCAACGCTGTCCTATGCCATTGATAATCCATTGCACTATCAGAAGGTTGGTATTCCTTTTAGTAGCCCTAAGATGTAATTTCTTATTAGATGTTGTAAGAAACCCTTAATCCTTGATCTCGTATCATATTTTAATTTAAAAACTTCAAATACCTACTTTGGGGGGTTTTATAGCTTTCTAACAAAGTCAGGGTAGTTTGATAATAATTAGAACCTTAATAAAACTGGGTCATATCAAGGCTTAAGCTTGTCAGAACACAGTTCCACAACTGTTGCTAGCCTCACTACAAATTTGTCACTCCTCTGCAGCACCATAATTGGGTGAACAGATGCTTTTATAGATCTGAAAATTGTATGCTCCTATTTTAAAATAAAGTTTGGTTTGTTTCAGAGTTTAAAGCCTGCACCCCACTTATTTGCCCAGCTGAGTAAAGTTCTCAAGTTAAGCAAAGTACAAGAGGTAAGTGATTTAAGAAAAGAGATATGCAGAATTAGCAATAAAACAACTATTTGTACTCTTTGGTCAATCTGACCCTTCTTGTTTCAGGTAATTTTTGGCCTTGCCCTCTTGAATTCTTCCAGCACAGATCTCAGAGGTTTTGGTAAGTTCTTCTTTCCGGTAGTGAGGTTAGAGTCTTTAAAATCTGTGGATTTCTGAATCTTGAATTTCCATAGCTTAGAGAGTATGATTATTTTTGTTTGATCTCCTTTGTGTGTATATAGTAAAAACACATTAAAATTTGCCTTCATAACCACTTTCAAATGTATAATTCAGTAGGGTTAACTGTTCACATTGTTATGTAGTGGATGTCTGGAACTTCTTTGTTCTGAAAAACTCACGCTCTGTACCTGTTCAGAAATTCTGTACCCCCTCACCAAACCCTTGGCAATTGGTCTTTTATTTTATGTCTGCCAGCTAGAGCTGTGAAAACACAGAGGGTGAAGGGTGAGTTGGTGAATGAGAATGATGGTCATCTATCTACATTTTGATGGTATGTGACTTCTGACCTGTTGTGGTGCAAAAATAACTTTTGTTTGTTTGTTTACTTCCCTTCTAGCTGCCCAGTTTATCAAACAGAAGCTTCCAGATCTTCTGCGTTCTTACATTGACGCAGACGTCAGTGGAAATCAGGAAGGTGGCTTCCAAGATATAGCAATAGAGGTCCTACACCTCCTCCTGTCCCATCTCCTCTTTGGGCAGAAGGGAGCCTTTGGAGTTGGACAGGAACAGATAGACGCCTTTCTTAAGACGCTGCGCAGAGGTAAAAAGACTGTCTGTAGCCTGTAAAAGATGATACAAAAGATGGTTTTTTTGGATGAACACACGTGGCAAAGGGATTTCAGAATACAAATGAAGACAGTGATTTACCTTTCTGTTAAGTTGATAATCTTTGAGAAGGAAGAGAGTATTTTATAATTTAAAATACAAAAGTGATAAAAGCCTTGTTATAGAAACAATATAATGTGAAGAGTACTTCACCGACAGTCTTGCTGTCTAAGTGCCACCTCAGTTTGGGCTTGGTGTATTTCCATGTGGTCAGATTTTTCCCTTTTATGGGAGACAGAGACTGCGGTATTGTGGCATGTTCTTTTTGGTATGAAAGAAATTGATCACTCTTGATATACCCACTTTACCTCTTTGGCTGCTGGCATTGTGCTCAGATAACTCCTGGTTCTGTTGTTGCCATCTTCCTTTCAGAGATCTTTAAAACAAATCTTATAGTGGACTAGCCACTATCCATTTTTACTGTCATTATTGTTTTCTTAACGTTTATATAATTTATATTAAAATTTGTATAATTTTAAACTACATTAACTTTCTCAGTAATAGGAAGTTTTCCACTTGTCAGTGAAATGAAGAGACATGGATGTACTAGTTGTTTCTGATGCCTTCCTTGCATGGGAATTGATAGCTCTGTGTGACATTTTAGAGTGATATATAGGGTGTGAAGTATATAGTGATATATAGGAACAACAGACTGGTTCCAAATAGGAAAAGGAGTACATCAAGGCTGTATATTGTCACCCTGCTTATTTAACTTATATGCAGAGTACATCATGAGAAAACACTGGGCTTATGGAAGCACAGGCTGGAATCAAGATTGCTGAGAGAAATATCAATAACCTCAGATATGCAGATGACACCACCCTTATGGCAGAAAGTGAAGAAGAACTAAGGAGCTTCTTGATGAAAGTGAAAGAGGAGAGTGAAAAAGTTGGCTTAAAACTCAACATTCAGAAAACTAAGATCATGGCATCCAGTCCTATCACTTCATGGCAAATAGATGGGAAAACAGTGGCTGACAGTTTTCTGGGCTCCAAAATCACTGCAGATGGTGACTGCAGCCATGAAATTAAAAGATATTTACTCCTTGGAAGGAAACTTATGACCAACCTAGACAGCATATTGAAAAGCAGAGACATTACTTTGCCAACAAAGGTCCGTTTAGTCAAGGCTATGGTTTTTCCAGTAGTCATGTCTGGATGTGAGAGTTGGACTGTGAAGAAAGCTGAGTGCCAAAGAATCGATGCTTTTGAATTGTGGTGTTGGAGAAGACTCTTGAGAGTCCCTTGGACTGCAAGGAGATCCAACCAGTCCATCCTAAAGGAGATCAGTCCTGGGTGTTCATTGGAAGGACCGATTTTGAAGCTGAAACTCCGATACTTTGGCCACCTGATGCAAAGAATTGACTCATTGGAAAAGACCCTGATGCTGGGAAAGATTGAGGTCAAGAGAAGAGAATAACAGAGGATGAGATGGTTGGATGGCATCACTGACTCAATGGACATTGGTTTGGGTGGACTCCAGGCGTCGGACACGACTGAACTGATCTGAACTGATAGGGTGTGACTTGGTCAATAGATAATGGGATCTAAAAGAATTAAAAATATACTCACGACCGTTATATATGACAAAGGAACATTCAAATTTTAGAATTGGTGTTGAAGTCATAGTTTGGACTGGGCTAGCCGGGTTGGAAAAAACTGAATAAACTTTGCTTTGAGTATGAACTTGTCAAAGACTCAGGTTTGAGGGACTTCTAAAGAGTAAAAGAGGACAGTTCGTTTTTAATCAATATAACAGTTATAATTATCTTCTTCCTTTCTCAGATTTTCCCCAGGAACGCTGTCCCGTGGTGCTTGCACCACTTTTATACCCTGAAAAACGGGACATTCTAATGGACAGAATCCTGCCTGATTCCGGAGGGGTAGCTAAAACCATGATGGAGAGCTCATTGGCTGATTTTATGCAAGAAGTGGGCTATGGCTTTTGTGCAAGGTTGGTAGTAAGGCATTTTAAACCTCTGATTACTCTTAGGACAAGTACAATGTCCTTTTTTAAAGCAAGTTCCTGATGATTCCTTGATGTGTTTTCTTTGCCTCTCGAGAATTTTGCTTCTAAATTCAATCTTCCACATATTAGTTTTGCTGCCACCTATTAGTGTTTTGGTGGCTAAATTTCTACTTCTCCACATCCCCTAATTGCTCACATTTATGATTCAGGGGTTCCTAGCCTAGTTGGCATGTTAGGCATTTTTAGCTTTTGAGAGAGAAAGGGCATTGCAGCAAGTGTTAATGGGACTGTGTCCCATCCAGCATGCCTGATTTGCTCCTGCCTGCTCCCACCCTCAATTTCCTCACTGTGCCTTGATTTTTACAGTCTTCCTTTTCTGGCCTTTCATACCCTGCCTCTCAAATATTTTCCCCACCTGCCAGGGGCATCAGAGGAAATTGCTTACCCTAATGGTAGCACTTAGACTGTTAACAAACAGTGGATCATTAATGTTTCTTCTGAGAATATATTATTAAGGGCGTTTATGTGCTTTAGTTTGACTGTAAGTGTAACATTTAATATTTTTAAAACTCATGTAAATCACATTTCCACTTACGTTTGAAAGTGTATTTCTTATGTGTATGTATGTGCCTGGCATAAAACCTCTGTTGGTGCAAAGTGAAAAAAAGTACATTTTCAAGGCTTTGTACATATCAGAATAACCCTTGATTGGTATAAATCAAGTTATTCTTTAAAATACTGTTATTCAAAGATTGAGGAGGATAATTTTGTTTCTTTTTGAAAGATACTACTCTTAATTCATAGTTCCTTCTTTCATCAGTATTTTAAACTTTTTTCTTAACTGGGCATTTTTTCCATTACTTGCTGTGTAAAAGTAAGAAGAAATGAAGTGTATTACTCTATGTTAGTAAAACTAGTGATTTCACTCAAAGACTCAGATGAGTGTTTATCTTAACTTTGGTGTTGAGGGTGCCATTTTTCTGAAGTTAAATTTTTGTTTCAGTATTGAAGAATGTCGCAATATAATCATGCAGTTTGGTGTTCGGGAGGTCACAGCTGCCCAGGTTGCAAGAGTTTTAGGAATGATGGCTCGAACTCATTCAGGATTAACAGACGGAATTCCATTACAGGTAAGTGTGTCAATCAACTACTTTACAAAGTGAATTAATGTCCTACCCTTTTTATTTTATTAAGTCAGTATGGTTGTTCTATCAATCTGAGCTGAACACATGCAGTAGTTGGCTTTGTTTAATTCATTTTTTACTCTTACAGAGTATCTCTGCTCCTGGCAGTGGAATCTGGAGTGATGGAAAAGATAAAAGTGATGGAGCACAGGCACACACATGGAATGTAGAAGTCTTGATCGATGTTCTCAAAGAACTGGTGAGTGCATGTAATGTTGTATATTTATGATGTTAGCAAGGTATAGCCCAGAGAATGAAAATTTTAATGAGTAAAGTGCCGAGCTGAATGAGGGCTGCACTGTTCTGTAATTTCTGACTTCATTGGCTTAAATGTAATGAAACATCAGAAATAATTATGTACTGGAAATAGCACATAGTCAAACTCTAGCTTTGTTCATAATGAATTGTTGCTGTGCAGTTCTGAATCACACTGATGAGATGATTTGCTGGTGGTTACTGTGTGGTTTTTGGGGAAGGATGAATTTGTTACCAAGTAATGATTATATGAAGAATTATTGAGGAGAAAGTCTGAATGTTTTCTGGAAGGTGTAACAAAAACCCTGCCAACTTTGTTTATGATGGGTAGGAATAATTAAAATCAATACATCTCGTACTAGTTCCACTTCTAGAATATCCATAACTAAATAATTGGCTCCCAAATAAAAAGTACTTCTCCTAAAATAAAAAGTACCTCTCCTAAGATGTTGAAATGTTAAATAAAAGGGTGAAACTTCTACTTATTAAAAGGGAGTGTGGAGTCAAGATCAAGATGTAATATTCCAGGCTTGTTCATAAAATGTCAAGAAACTACATATAAGGCTAACGACTACACACACACACATAACATTCTTGGTAAGGTGTCAGGTCATTTATCCCATATTTCAGTTTTAGTTTTCTACATATGTACTTAGAGGCAGAACTGAATAACAAGGAATCGTACCATTCTCTGTATGACCTTAACATCAAAGGGGTTTCCTTTTATTTTTCTTAATAGTAAATGGGTTTATCGTGTTCAAACCTATTAAAAAAATAACTTGATGATGGCAGAAATTTTGGAAAGTGAAATGAAAAGCAAAATAAAATCACAGTTTTATCACTTATGGATAACCAGTTATTTGTTCTTAACCTGTGGTTGTCTATAAAATGAAAACATGCTTTTCTCTCTGTTTCATCACAGTAGTTTATTGCCTTATTGACAATACTCTCTTTTTAATTGTAGACAAGGACAGTGTTCCATGTTATCTGAACCTATGTTGTTTTGATTTCAGAGTGCAAAGGCTATAAATTAAATACCTTCAGTGTGGATTTGAATAGTTGAATTAGTAATACTTTCCTCTTCCTTTTTCTTCTCATATATTTGAGTTTCTGTGCATTTTTTTGTAGACAGGGAGCAGAGGACAATTTCAGACACACATTGGGTTAATAATTTATTTGTTTTTGTTGACTACCCAAGATGGAAGGAGGAAACCATAGGGGCACACCTGTGGACTTCCCAAACTTAATCTCTTTCTAGGAATGCTATTTAATAGTATATTTATGATTCTGTTTTGTCACATTCAGTCCTTGAAACAAACTGTAGAAAAAAATCTCAACTCTGAATGCTGTTGTTGCCTTAGAGTGAATATCCCAACTGAGGTTTACTCTTTGTACTGTATACAAAGCAAGTGTTAAAGTCTTCAGAGAAGTCACCTTAAAGCAAAACTAAACTGGATATGATGCTTTGGTTGGAGATTTAATTTTGAAGTATGCACATCCTTTTTTTTTCCCTTTCAAGCACAGAATATTCTTTTTTTTTTTTCCATTTTGGCCACACAATGTGGCATGCAGGATCTTAGCCCCCCACCCAGGGATCCAACTTGTGCCCATGACATTGGGAGCTCAGAGTCTTAACCACTGGGACACCCACTTAAGACACCAGAGAAGTCCCAAGCACAAAATATTCTTATTGCTTGGTGCAGAGTGTTTGGTAAATGATCTTCTATAAACTTGTTTCCTGTGCTTTGTGTTTCTTTAAGGAATCTCATCGTGCTTTTATGAATACTTTCTCATAAAACATTTTTAAATAGAATTTTTTAGTCATTTTGACAGAAAGAATTTAGATCATTTTTCCTAATGCATACATTGAGATACTTTTAGGGAAGCTCTTTAAGATTGACATTTGGGATAATTGATTTTTCTTTGCCACTTTGTTCCAAAGTAATGAAATCTTACTGTAAAGAAGAGGCATTATTGGGATGGGTGTGTTCATTGCACTAAGTAGAGGAAGAGAGATTTCCCCATTATGTCCTCAGATGTATTCAGAAGTATATCATGAGCTGAAAGGTTGGAGTTGCTTGCTGAAAGATTGGAGTTGCTTGCTGAAAGATTGGAGTTACGTACTAGTAGAGTTGGTTTATTTTGAATATTAAGAATTTGCTTTTCTGAGACTCCTCTGGTGGTCCACTGGTTAAGAATCTGCCTTGCAGTGCTGGAGATACAGATTCGATCCATGGTCACTAAACTAAGATCCCATATGCCACAGGGCAGCTAAGCCCATGTGGTGCAATGAAGACCCAGCACAACCAAAATAAAAATGAAAAAAATTTTTGAAAAGAATATACCTCTTGTAAGACTTTTTGGTAATGCCAGAAAGATTTGGATGATTTTGTGTCTATAATTAGACCATCTTAATTGAGCTAAAGATTTAATGTGACTCTTTGGATAAAGCAGTCAAAATATGTGCACTTTTGTTCTTTAAACTTTGAAGTGCTTTTCTTTTTTAGAATCCGAGTTTGAATTTCAAGGAAGTAACTTATGAACTGGACCATCCTGGGTTTCAAATTCGTGACAGTAAAGGACTTCATAATGTAGTCTATGGCATTCAAAGGGGTCTGGGTATGGAAGTGTTCCCTGTAGATCTCATATACAGACCTTGGAAACATGCAGAAGGCCAGGTAAGTGAATAGTGTGTAGCTATAGAAGACACACAAAATAACAACTAACATAGTGACATCTATCCTTTGATTAAAATATTGTTTTAAAGTAGAATTTGTTTTGCATTGCTCAGAAAAGCAGAGACTCCTGTGAATTTTGAAGAAACATTATTATAGTTTAATATCAGACTCAGCTGAAGTGTAGCAATCAATCGGTTTTCCCAGTATTTTAAGGATGTTTGTCTCCAGGGTCGTCATGCACCTTATTTTGTCTGAATTACCTGTGGTTTTGAAAGAGCAAATAATTAAGATTTTAAAGGGAAATTTCTGATAACCTTAAGATTGAAATTAGCCTTGTTAAAATGTTTCAGTTTTTTAACATCCACAGTCATTTATGGTAGTATTGACTTTTTTCTCTTTTTCCAGCTCTCCTTCATTCAGCATTCCCTTATAAATCCAGAGATCTTCTGTTTTGCCGACTATCCCTGTCATACTGTTGCCACTGATATTCTGAAAGCACCACCAGAGGATGACAATCGAGAAATTGCCACATGGTAAACACTCTTCATCTAGCTTTTCTTGAAAGGATCACTTCTACTTTTTGGAAATATAAGATTAATAGTTAGCCAACTACATAGTTAAAGATTTAAATGAAATGGTACTTTTAGCAAGCCTGCTTACCCTAAATTTTATATAGTAGGATGTTCTTGGGTGAAAAATCTCTATTTAGTCCCCTTATCACTAGATACATCTTTCTTCTTGTAATATCTGCCATTGTATATTTTCTGAAACCATCAGACACGTTGGAAGGAGATTTGTATTTCTCTGTTAGGGTTAAATCCCTTTCTTTTCTCTGTAGATTTTGCTTGCTTGCTTTTGTAAGTGGCTCAAAGTGGCCAACTCATGAAATCTCAAACTTTAAGTTAATTATCTATTTTCTTTGAGTTTCAATTCCAAATTTCTGAGGGAGAATCTGATTGGCTGAGTTGGTTTCTCCTGAAACTTAAGTCATTCCTTTTTGAGGGATGGGTGTGCATTACTATTACAATACACTCATGGCTATAGGGAGTGGGCATGGGCTGTTTTGGTCCTCAAAGACATGTACTTTATAATGTTTTTTCCATTTTTTCCAACCATACTCTACTGGGACACTTTCCCAACATGAACAGATAGTGTTTGGGGGGAGAGGGGAGAGAGGAGGACATGTTGTGGCTGTTAGTTTTAGGACAGTATAAAGCCCTATTGGGCTTGCCAGGTGGCACCAGTAGTAAAGAACCCTCCTGAGAATGCAGGAGACTTAAGAGATGCGGGTTCAATCCCTGGGTTGGGAAGATCCCCTGGAGTAGGAAATGGCAATCCACTCCAGTATTCTTGCCTGGAGAATCCCCATGGATAGAGGACCATGGCAGGCTACAGTCCATAGGGTCACACAGAGTCAGACACAAGTGAAGCGACTTAGCATGCATGCACGCACAAAGCCCTATTGACATCATCTTATAAAACAAAGGATGGTAAACTTTGCCTGTAAAGGGTTTAACATCTGGCTTTGTAGGCCGGATGGTCTCTGTGCAACTACTTAACTCTTAAATTGTAGCACAGTATAAATGTGGGTGTGGCTCTATTCCAGCAAAACAGTATTTATAAAAATTAGGCAGTGTGAGATTGGGCCTGCAAATGTTGTTTGCTGATACCTGTTCTGAAAGAATGACCCAAGCAGTGGGTTTCCCCAGATGTTCAGGTGTAGCCAATGTTGGATCTACTGGGTTGGTTTTTTTTTTTTTTTCCCTCCTGTTAAGACTAATGTGTATAGCAGTGTTTCTTCATTTTATTTTAACAGATAAAGACCTCTTTCCAATATATAAAACTGAAATGTCATGATACAGTTAATAACTTCTTGATACACCTGTATATTCAGGTTTCCCTAATTGTCTCAAAAATGGTTTGTAACAGTTTATATGATTGGGAGTCCAGACAAGGTCTACGTACATAGTTTCTTTCATTCTATAAGTCTTCTTCCTCCTTTTTTTAAAAATATAATTCTTCACCATTGATTTAATGGAAAAGTAGCATCCTATAGTCTTCCCTATGGTATAGGGTATCTATTTCCTCATGGTGTTTAATTTGATCTCTATTCCATAGTTTTTATGGACTAGGATTAGTAAGATTTGAGGCTTGACTAAAGCCAAGCACATTTAGCTTCTTAGGGCAAGAATAATTCATAGGAGGTATTGTTCACTTCTGGACTTGTATGACATCAACAGGGGCACATAAGTTAAAACTGTGTTACCAAAGTAAGTGTTCCAGCTGGGTTTTCTTTTTAAATTGAAATATAGTTGATTTGCAGTGTTGTGTGAGTCAGGCTGTATTTTTATGTAGAATGTTTCTTGTGTTTATGTTTTACTGAATTTTTGACTGTTTCTAAACTCTGATACTGTTTTTTTCACTCGAATCACAAAAAGATTTTCTTGGTGAGGAGGTCCATGGTTATGCAAATGGTCAGTCACATCTGCTCCTTCAACACTTATTTTGTTAATTTGGACGGCTTTTAAAGTTAGTTTGAAAGCATGCCAGCATTATATATTTGAGATGAATCAGCACCAATTTAAATATTCTTCAAATACTAAAAGATGACAGCAACTTGGTTTTATCTTGATAGCTGGTATCATTTATTTGGAAAATGGATTTTGTGTCCTTAGATTTTCACTGACTGACAGATTATCTTATTTCCATTCTTGTTAGGAAGAGCTTGGATTTGATTGAATCTCTGCTAAGGCTTGCAGAGGTAGGGCAATATGAGCAAGTCAAACAGCTCTTCAGCTTCCCTATCAAACACTGTCCAGACATGCTGGTATTGGCCTTATTACAAATCAACACCTCCTGGCACACCTTACGCCATGAACTCATCTCCACTCTGATGCCAATTTTCCTTGGAAACCACCCTAACTCAGCTATAATTTTGCACTATGCATGGCATGGACAGGTAAGATATGACCATTTCTTTGTCTTAATAATCAACATTAAAATTTTTTTTGTTGATTTGTGTTTTGGGTGTACAGCAAAGTGAGTGTTACACGTACACATATTCACTCTTTTAGATTCTGTTCCCATACATGCCGTTACAGGGTATTGAGTAGAGCGTCCTGTGCTGTACAGTAGGTTCTTATTTAGTTATCTGTTTTGTACATAGTAGTGTGTGTATGTCATTCCCAATCCCCGCTCCCCATAACTATGTTAGTTTCCTACATCTGTGATTCTATTTCTGCATAATAGACATTCTTTTGGTGATGTTCAACTAGAGAAATTGTCAACCTTGGAATCCTGACTCTCTTGAGAAAGTCATACTTCCATAAAATTTATCTTTTAGCATCATGTAGGTATTAAGTATAAAACTTGAAAGAGCAAGGAGGCAGGACAATTTAACAAAAAAATTCAGTATTATGAAAACTGTATCACTAGGGTACCAGTACAGAGCTTAATAGAAACAGGAGGTTCTCGTTTTACTTCTTAACAGCAAATGAGAGAATATCACAGATCAATTGAATTGACATAATTTTCCTTAAATTTAAATCCAGCATTTAAATTTTATTTTGGTTCCTGCTGAGTTTTCAAGCCCTTGTGCCCTGCGCGCCCCCCCCCCCATTTTGTAGGATGTATTTGACAAGTAAATACTCTTCTGTCCATTGATCTTCCCCTCCTTCCCAGTAGCCTGCAGATATATATCGAGGCTTTAAGAAAAAGCAGTTGTTTTCCCCTTTATACCAAGTGCCCCTCTAAGATATTCCTGCTATTGTTTGTTATATACCAGATAAAACTTGAAAAACATTAGCCTTGGTCCCATTCCTTTCCTCAGGCCACCTCCATTGCTGGAGACTGAAATCACATGAGAGATAAGAGTTTACAAAGTGTTTATCAAACATTTAACCAGAAGTTTGCAGTGTAGGCCTTCTTAGACTTTTCTCAATACATTTGTGAGAGAGGGCACAGTGAAGGGACATGCATCACCACTCCTGATTAGATACTTGTTCCACTTGGGCTTTCTGTCAGTCTGAGACAGTTACTGAAAAGTGGTTTAGATAGTAGTAGTAATTGCTGTTGCTTCTTTGAGAGACATTAGCTAAATTATCATTCAACTGCAAAGACAGGCTGTTTTCTGCTTAAAAAAATTTTTTTTGAATAATTCTAGAAAATGAGCATTATTGTTTGTGAAAGTAGCTAAATTTAGGATGTACAAACTCTAGTCCCAGAAATACTGAAAAAATATGGCCCTGTGCAACATGAGAGATGATTATCTGAAACTGTTTTGTCTTTATAGGCCAGTAATATGTAATTGAATTTAAAGGATCATGTAAACTTGATGTACCCTCATGTTCACATCATATTTTGCCTTTGAAAATGTTTTATAGGACAGATTTGTTGTAGTGAGTATATGACCTATGGGTTTAGGGATAAGCATCATTTAGAAGATGTGGAAATAATACCCCTCCCCCGGCAACACAAGTCACTGTAATCAATGCTTTATTATTTGCACTGATACAGCTCAATTTTACATGAGTACAGGTGAAGTCAGTGTTTGTAATAGCAGTTGCAACAGCGTATCAAAATCATTAGTAGTGGTATTGCTGTTTAACTCCCTTTTTTATTTTCTTAGGGACAGTCTCCCTCAATCCGCCAACTTATCATGCATGCAATGGCAGAATGGTACATGCGAGGGGAGCAGTATGACCAGGCCAAATTGTCTCGAATACTTGATGTGGCCCAGGACTTGAAGGTGAGCTTGGAGGGACAGAGTAACACTTTATTTATTGATGATAAAAATTCCAAGTGTCTTAGGAATAAGTCATATGTAACTCTAAGCTAGAATGGATGAAATTTAGAGTTTTTCCTTATAGGTAGAAGAGGTTGGAAGAAGAGTGGTTCCTTAGAGGTGTAAAAATGTTTTCATTTACATTTCACTGAGTTTTGTTTGGTCTTCTATGATACTTAAAGGGCTGTTTTAAAGCAAGTGATATTGATATCTTCTTATCTGTGAGATACAATTTTTGGAGAAACTGGTTGGCTGTCTACTCTTCTACAGATTTCATCAGCATTAACGGATTCTTTTGACAAATAGTCTGATTCTTGATGTCTTTGATGTACACAGTACTGGTGTTGTAGTTGTACTTAGGTTAGAGGAAGCCTGAGTTTAGATTTTTTTTTTTAATGGATAAAGATAATTTTTCATGCTTTGTGTTTTGCTTTGCTTTAGGTTTATTTGAAAAAACACAGGGTAAAGTTTATTGTGAAGGTAAAGTCATGTGTTTGTCTTTGAAATGTGATCGTATAGTTAGGGACAAGTGTTACCATTGATACACACTAAGCTGTTTAAAAAATTTTGATTAAGAAAATATTAGCAATGTTTATTTAGACTTGTTTGTGAAAATAAAAACTGGAAACAGAAAATAGGACAGAAAAGTCACTCAATTGCTTGACTCGTAGTTTCTAATATTCTTTTTCTTTAGGCTTTGTCAATGCTGCTAAATGGTACTCCATTTGCCTTTGTTATTGACCTTGCTGCACTTGCTTCACGTCGTGAATACCTCAAACTTGACAAGTGGCTCACAGATAAAATTCGAGAGCATGGAGTAAGTGGGATTGTCCATTTATTACTGCTTTTAAGTTTTGATGGTCAAGATAACTGAAGAAAATGGCAATGAAAATGTTATTACTATATTCTGGAGTTGAGTTGTAGTGCTTAGTCTGAAATCAATTAATGGTGAGTTTCAAATACACTGAAAGACTTTCTCGTTTTCAGGAGCCTTTTATCCAGGCTTGTATGACTTTTTTAAAGAGACGGTGTCCTTCTATTTTGGGTGGACTTGCCCCAGAGAAAGATCAGCCCAAAAGTGCTCAACTTCCTCCAGAAACCCTGGCGACAATGTTGGCCTGTTTACAAGCTTGTGCAGGGTAAGAAGAGTATTTAATACTGGAACTGGATTGTGTGGATAATTGTTGATTTGAGAAAGAGGGTTTGAATGATTAAAAATGATAGCACTTAAGGTAATCCAGTGGGTTTTAAGTCCAAAGTACTATACTACTGAAATATGAGATCTGTTTGAATTAATTTTTTAATGTGTGGTGTGAGATAGGATCCCAAATGCATGGTTTTACATGTGAATAGTCGTTTGTTGAAGAGACTGGTCTTTCCGTTTGGAACTATCTTCTGAAAAATCAGTTGCACATAATATGAGTTTATTCTGGGCTCTTAGTTCTATTCCATTGATCTGTATGCCTGTCCTTATGCCAGTACCACATTGTGTTGATAACTTTCACTTTTAAGTAAATTTTTAAATTGAAGTATTGAGTTCTCCAACTTTGCTCTCTACTTCTCCAAAATTGTTTTGGTCATTCTGGGTTCCTTAATTTTCAGAAGAATCTTAGGGTCAGCTTGTCCATTTCTACAGAGAAATTACATAGCCCAGTGGGATTTTGATAAGGATTACGTTGAATCTTTAGATCACCTCGGGGGATAGTGCCATTTTAATAGTATTAAGTCTTCCAGTTAACAGATCTAAGATATCTTCCCATTTCTTTACCTTTCTCTAATTTTTTTCAGTGATGTTTGCATTTCTTTAATCATGCTTTTTGCTGGATATTTGATACAAGTCATGGTATCTGAATAGAGAGGTGGTATTTTTTTTTGGTCTAATTGTTCTTGTTTGAACCGCCAGTCTAAAGTTGAATAGACGTGAGAACAGACAGCCTAATCTTGTTGCTGATTTAGGAGGAAAGTATCCAGTGTTTGACCATTAGCTATAATGTTAGTTATGGGTTTTATAGTTATGTTTCACATTGAAGGGAGTTACCTTATCTTCTGTTTCTAGTTAGTTTGGTTATATGTGTGTGTGCTGCATGTCTTATTTGTGGTTGAAAGCTGGAAAGTTTAATAAGGCAATTCTCAAAATCACAATTCTCGAAAACCCACTCAAGGATTTTTTGTTTTGTTAATGTTCTTTTCTGAACGAATTCAGTAATATCTGTATTCTTTGTCCTCGTTGGTCACTGATATCTCTGGATAAGCTTTGTTGTTAGCTAAGATTGGAGGTTTTGTTAAACTAAACTCTGGAATCAGTAAGCTATTCTTTACCCTGTGATTCTGTGTGCTATGTCCAGGTACATCTTTAACCCTAAGTTGGTCTCTTGACAAGTCCACTTTGGTATTCACTTGCTTCTTAGTCAGAACCTGAAGGTTGGCTTGAAGTGAACTTGGGCTTGAACCTAAGAACTTGGGCCTTCTTAGGTCTTTCACGGCAGGGGCACAGCTTTAGATGCTAGCACAACCCTACACACACACCGTCATGCCTTCTAGATTCCTGGGGAAATGGGAGAGCTTTTCAGATTTCCACCCATGGGAATCATCTGAAGTTTTCCTTTTAAACTTTTCGTTAGCCTGTTGTTTGGTCAGACTGTTATCTTCTACACCTTAGGCATTCAGGAAGTTAAAACAATGACCTTTAAAATGTTTTCTGCAGATAACCATGGGAAAGAGTTTATTTGCCCTGAGTCAGTTCTTAGGTCCAGTATAGACAACCCGGCCATTGTGGTCTCACAGGGAATCCTCAGATAGGTGAAATAATGATTATAAATGTCAACCCACTCCAGTATTCTTGCCTGGAGAATCCCATGGACAGCGGAGCCTGGTGGGCTACCGTCCACGGGGTCGCAAAGAGTCGGACGTGACTGAGCGACCTCACTTTTCTCTGAGAATGAACTTTAAAGATGTTTCAGCCCAGTTCTGAGCCCTCTTGATCTGGTGGTTGTCAGGTTGCTTGCTGGTTTTCACTGTGATTGTGTTTTAATTTTGAGTGAAGTGTCACAGTTGGGCAAATTAAGATGTCATAAAGCTTGCTGTTGTTACCAAGAAGTAATCATCCTTCTGGAAGAAAAATTCCCCTCATGTTTTTTTTTTTTTTTCCCTTGGCCACTCTGCGCTGCTCTACCTGGGATTGATCCCTGGCTCCAGCAGTGAAATGAAAGCAAGAAATCTTAACTCCTGGACTGACAGGGAATTCCTTCCCTTGACTGTTTTAAAGCCTTTTGGTTCATTTCTAGAGTTCTGGAAAAATTAACTCCTACCTTTTTTTGGCTAGTTTTTAGTGTTGTAGTTGGTTTTATGGAGGAGAGAATATTTAGAGGTCTTTACTCCGCCATCCTCCCTTTTGTTCTGTCCTATATATTCTTTTTTGTAACTTCTGAAGCATAGTAAAGTGAATACCTGTGTGATTCTCAAAGGGGAAAACTAGTAGCATTTCAGTAGAGAACTCTGGATCTGACATTTACGACATTAATTTATTGGTCAGGGGGTCGCCAGCTCCATTCTACACATGCCTCATGATAAAAAGCCGTTGAGAAGAACATTGTGTAAGTTATGTGGTAATCTCGCTGTCAGTACATGCAAAATACAAAGTAGCAGACAAACACAATCAAGGGACACTGTATAAAAACAAAAAATTGGCTTCTACGTTTTTTAAAAAAATCAAGTTTAAGAAAGAGAAATAAAAGTTGATAAATTCTTGACAGTTTAAAGAAGCAAAAGAGATGTGACAACTCAGTGCAGTGGGTTCTCATCCAAGGGGTAAAAAAGAGCGTTGAGGACATTCTGGGAATAATTGATGTAATTTCAATCTGGCCTATTTTATCCTTACCCAGCTTGTGTTGGATTTCATGATTGTTGTTTAACAAGGTTATGTAAGAAAATGCCCTTGTTCTTAGAAAACAGGCAATAAAGTATTTAGGGATAAAAGACACGTGATGTATCTAATCTAAAATGTTTTGGAGAGAAGTGGATATTATAGAAAAAATGGTTAAATAAATAGGGTAAAATGTAGCTAATTGGTGAGTGAAGCATTTATGGGAGTTCCTTCTACTACTCTGGTCTCTTAAGTTTGGAATTTTGTCAGCTATGGCAAGTTCTGAAATAGCAAGGAATAATATTTCAATTAACCATTTTTATCAATCATAAGATACACAGTTTTAATATTGTAACATCTTTGAAATGATAATTCATCTCATTGGTGACCTCTTACAATTAGAATTAACCCAGTTAATTTTGTAGAGCATGTAAAAATGATGGTGTGGCTTACAATTGAAGGTGTTTTGTGTTGAATACAATATGATAATTATTATCTGTTACTTGTAGCCATTAACCCAGGGCATGGCATAGATATCTTTAAAACAGTTTTCCTTTTAATTTAAAGGTGTTTTTTTTGTTTTTGTTTTTTTTTTTGAGAAGGCGATGGCACTCCACTCCAGTACTCTTGCCTGGAAAATCCCATGGACAGAGGAGCCTGGTGGGCTGCCGTCCATGGGGTTGCCAAGAGTTGGACACGACTGAGTGACTTCACTTTGACTTCTCACTTTCATGCATTGGAGAAGGAAATGGCAACCCACTCCAGTGTTCTTGCCTGGAGAATCCCAGGGATGGGGGAGCCTGGTGGGCTGCTGTCTATGGGGTCGCACAGGGTCAGACACAACTGAAGCGACTTAGCAGCAGTAGCAGCAGCACTCTACTAAACAGATGTTTTGTGCCTTACTGAACTAGTACCTATTTGTGAATGTTCAGTTTGTTTTCACTATATATCACGAATAATGTTCCAATGAATAGCATTTTGCATCCATGTCTTTGCCATTGTATTTTTGGGCCCACTAGAAGTGGAATTGTTAGGTTAAAGGGAAATGGCATATGCAGTTTTGTTAGGTGCTATAAAATTTTTCTCCATAGCAAGTTTTCCATTTATTATAACCAGAGGCAGTTGGTCTATTTCCCCATAGTTTTGTGCTTATCTGAAAAATAATTTGTTTGTTTTGGCTGTGCCTCATGGCATGTGAGATGTTAGTTCCCCGACCAGGGATTGAACCTATACCCACTGAAGTGGAAGCTCAGAGTCTTAACCAGTGGTCCTCCAGAGAATTCTCTGAACTGTTTAATATAGAGTTTTATTTGGTACTTTTAATATCCTAATCTGTCCTCTCCCTCCCCTCAGAAACAACTTTCTTGTCTGAGTGACTGCTTTTACTTTTTAGAGTCAACAGTATGATTAAGAATTTAGAGGGTAAGATCTAAGACAGTAGGAAGTTTGCATAGCATTTATGAGGAAGGTGGATTTTCCTGTCAAACATACAGCCTATTTCACATTTTAGAAGTCAGTTTTTTACGTGCTTGCCTAATACAGTTACTGAATACGTGTATGGCATTTTTAAAGATTGTTTATCTGTTTTCTTTGATAATGTCCACTTTTGTGCATTATTTTTGATGAAGTAGTTGAGGATATGGAATGTTTCTTAGAGCGGTATTTCAAAACATATGGGCAGCACTGTACCCAAACCTGGTCAGTTTCAGAGGTATTAAGAAATATTTTCACAAGAAAGGCAGTGCTCAGAAAATCTTGGTGATTAATGACAGATGCAGAGACATGGGATATGGTGGAAATTGAGCCATAGGTTCCAGCAAGTTTTCTATTTATTAGAAATCCAGATTTGTTTGTTTAGGTGTTCTAGGGAATAATTAATATTTTTCACTTTTCGTGTCTCTTCAGGAGTGTTTCTCAGGAGTTATCAGAAACCATCCTCACCATGGTGGCCAATTGCAGTAACGTTATGAACAAGGCTAGGCAACCACCGCCGGGAGTTATGCCAAAAGGACGCCCTCCTAGTGCTAGCAGCTTGGACGCCATTTCTCCCGTTCAGGTAAATGAGCACTACATTTGGTACCTTTCCATTTGGTCATAGATTTGAAATAGAATAAACTTCTGCATCATCATTAATATTCTACTCAAAGGAGATTTTTGTCTGAATTTATTACATTTTAGATAACTGCATGTCTAGTATCCACTTAAAGGAGATCTGTAAATAGGCATTGTGGTTGAGAATAGATTTGAATCATTAAACAGACTATGAGAGGAAAGATACAAAACAACTTAGTTAGGTATATGGTGAGGGCTTCTTTTTAAAATAAGAATAACAGACTTGAGAAATAAGCACTGCCTTTGAACCTGATGTGTCTTGTTTGTAGCTTCACGGGCCAAGCAACAGTGCTAGAGCATAAGGACTTGTTATAACTGGGGCTCTTCAGCTCTCAACTGAACTGCTCTTTTAAAAACAAGGTACATTTAAGTTACTCCCTGACACCAACCACCCCCTTCTCTCTGGGAGCAACATATTCCGCTTCTATTTTCAGCTGCATTGAATGGCAGGTTGGGGTTTATTTTAAAAAAGAGCATTTAGGGAACCACTTCAGTGACCACTTTATAAAAGGCATATCATATATTATTTTCTATAGTCACAGAAGTCTGAAATAATGTCACAAACTCAGAAGTTTGGAAGTGCAGTTATTAGATATTTTATAAAATCTTTTGGTATGAATAGTATACCTTGTTTTTTGTTTTTTAAATTAGAGCTGATCTCCAACCCCAAGATTCTCAAAGTTTGACAAGATTTGTTTTGACTAGATTTCTAATTTCTAATGCTTTTGTTGTATTAAAAGTTAATTTAATTGAGATTTGTTTATAATAAAGGGGCCTATTGGAAATTATAAGGATTGCCCCATGTCACTACTAAATATTTAGTAGTACAGCCTCAGAGAACTTCATCTGAAATGTTATTTTTGAAGTTTTATAGCCCTTATATTGTGGCTCTGGTTCTTTGGCAAGGACTCTTTAAACCTGCTATATCACAGATTGTGTGATATAGTTGTGATATATTAAGAAAAATGACTGGTACACTTGATTTGGGGATTAAGCATCATCATGTTTTGCAGTTTATTAAGCATTTGAAGAGCTATTGCTAAAGATTGCTTTACCTGTGTCATTTATCTGCCTTTGCTTGAACTGTGTTTAATACGTTTTTATAATGTTTTTCTTTAGATTGACCCTCTTGCTGGAATGGCATCTCTTAGTATAGGTGGTTCAGCTGCCCCTCACACCCAGAGTATGCAGGGCTTTCCTCCAAATTTGGGTTCTGCATTCAGTACCCCACAGTCACCAGCAAAAGCATTTCCACCCCTTTCAACCCCAAATCAGACAACTGCATTCAGTGGTATTGGAGGACTTTCATCACAGCTTCCAGGTAAGAGGAGTGGTGGGTAGGGGTACAGATTATTTGTAAGCATCATTGTGCCTTAGTGTATATAAAGTGTTCTGAGTCACTGTGATAAAGGAAAAGTGCTTAAACTAAATTGTGAAAGTTGTTTTTACATCCAGAGCTGGGAAGAGATAAACATTATTACATTAATTTAGTCAAATTGTAATGAGGATATTTATACTTATAAATTTTTTAGTTGAGTTATTCAGTAAGGATTCTATTACCACATGATACTATAAACAGTAACAAGTTTGTTAATCACGTTCTAAAGAACTTGGGCTTAGATCAAAACTCACAGCTTTATAAATTCATATATCAGATTCAGGTATATGTCCTGCCTTTTTGCACCTACCTTGAAAATGATAGGAAATCAGTAGAACTTTCCCACATATTTTGGCTTTTAACTTAACGTGGAAGTACAGTTTACATTTTCCTCCATAGTACTGACATGTTTCTCCTAAGCTGTTTGTACCTTTTATTGCCACAGTATAAGTTTAGAGTACTAAAACCTAATTGGTGAAATGTTGTAATAACTTGGGTTTCCCTGATAGCTCAGTTGGTAAAGAATCCGTCTGCAGTGCAGGAGACCCCGGTTTGATTCCTGTGTCAGGAAGATCCGCGGGAAAAGGGATAGGCTACCCACTCCAGTATTCTTGGGCTTTCCTGGTGGCTCAGCTGGTAAAGAACCTGCCTGCAATGTAGGAGACCTGGGTTCGAGCCCTAGGTTGGGAAGATCCCCTGGAGAAGGGAAGGGCTACCCACTCCAGTTTTCTGGCCTGGAGAATTCCATGGCAGCCTGACTGGTATAGAAACTGGGGCTCTTGGACTGACTGCAGTGTAATAACTCAGTTATGTAACCTAGTTGCAACTGAGTTAACAAAAGACCATGACTTTTTAATTAAGAATTTGTGTCTTTGAGAAAGTCAAGAAGATGAGTAATGATAAGACTTTTGGCTGCCTTCATTCTCTCTAGTAGGTGGTCTTGGCACAGGCAGCCTGACTGGTATAGGAACTGGGGCTCTTGGACTCCCTGCAGTGAATAGCGATCCTTTTGTACAGAGGAAACTGGGCACCTCTGGACTGAACCAGCCTACATTCCAGCAGAGTAAGATGAAACCTTGTAAGTGGTAGTGTTGTCTGTGATTGTGAAGTGTGACTGATACATATATAACTTACATGTCCAATTTATTGTCCCCAGAGATAGATGGACAATAACATTGACTTTGTCTTAATATGTTGTTATAAGGCCATTGTGTTGATATGCCTCCTAGATCGGCGGGAGTATCATGAATTTAAATTTTTAAAACAAAAATTTGAGGTATTATTCCACCTTTCATCCTGGATTGTCAGAACAAGGTGACAGTTAAGAGGTAGCATTCTTCAAGGTGTTATCCTAAGAGTGAGGAGCAAAGTAAAGAAACCTTTTTTGTTTTTTAAACAAATCAAGAGCAGCCAGGAAAATCTCAGATTTCTGTTTCAGTTTTGCCAGTTTATAAAGTAAATAACTATACTTTAATGTTATAACTTTATGATATATAAGTACATATAATTATTGCCATATATGTTAAAAAAGCAAATTTTAAACTTTTAATCTCCTTTAGTAAGGTATTTAAAAGTCATAGGAGTCTTCTTTGTAAATACATACATATCATTGACTTATAAATGTCCTTGTCATTGGGACTGAATATTCATTATCCAAGGTTTGAAAGTATACAACCTGATTGAAAATGTTAGTGTGAAAGGCTTGTCTGAATGTTGTTTTGTAGCATGCTTTGTGTTTCTATCAATGTGTCATGCATATGCATTGGTAATTCTTACATGTAAGAGGTGATAAAGTAACCTTGAATGAGGTTATATTGAGGGTAAGTGCATTATAAATTTGAACCTAGTGAACTTTCATGGTGTGAAAAGTCCCTATATAAAGTACTGAGATAGAACTGTGATTGTAAGGCAGTTTTGTTAAAATCTCTTGTGTCCTTAGAGCAGTTGAATATTGAAACTTGACCCCTTTAACACATCATTTTAGGTTTTTTTTTTTCTTCTTAAAATTCAAACTACATTAGTCTCTCTGGCTCTGTGTGCTTAATGTGGGGGAGTAAAGGAAGAGCCTAAATGCCCACTGTTTGCTTTTCTGTTTTTAACAGCCGACTTGTCTCAGGTGTGGCCAGAGGCAAATCAGCACTTTAGTAAAGAGATAGATGATGAAGCAAACAGCTATTTCCAGAGAATATATAATCACCCACCACATCCAACCATGTCTGTTGATGAGGTGAGTGTCTAGAATGATATAATTCTTTATGGTTTAGGTAAATCTTAAATAAATGCCTCTTTCAAAGTGAAATATAACACCTAGTGTTTTGATATGTCTCTTTAATATTTATCTCAAGCTCAGTTTATTGTTAAATATTCTGCTTATCAATTAAGAATATTTGAGGAGTGCATTCCCTGGTAGCTCAGCTGATAAAGAATCTGCCTGCAGTGCAGGAGACCCAGGTTTGATTCCTGGGTTGGAAAGATCCCCTGGAGAAGGCAAAGGCTACTCACTCCAGTATTCTGACCTGGAGAATTCCACAGACTATATATAGTCCATGGGGTTACAGAGAGTTGGACATGACTCAGCAACTTTCACTTCACTTTCTTAATAATGGTTTCCTTTATGTATATATGATTTTTGTCTTGCTTTTTCCAGGTATTAGAAATGCTACAGAGATTTAAAGATTCTACCATAAAGAGGGAAAGAGAAGTATTTAACTGTATGCTGAGGAACTTGTTCGAAGAATATCGGTTCTTCCCCCAATATCCTGATAAAGAGTTACATATAACAGCTTGCCTGTTTGGTGGGATAATCGAAAAAGGACTGGTCACTTACATGGCATTAGGTTTGGCCCTACGATATGTTCTTGAAGCCTTACGCAAGCCTTTTGGATCCAAAATGTATTATTTTGGGATTGCTGCACTAGATAGATTTAAAAATAGGTGAGTGGATAGGTTTTCTGTGAAGGTTCTCTCTTTTAATGAAAGGAGAAACAGTAGCTTGCTTTTCAGCTAATTCTTCTATGCCTTATATGTGTATTAAGTAACCTTAATGACTGTATGAAGTAAAAGGAAGAAGTGAAAACAGTTCGTTGTATTTACCAAATAAGTGGTTGGAAAAATATAAAATGGCAGGTTTTTTTGGTTTGTTTACTGAACTATACTTTATAATACGTGAAAGTCAGTATTTTAGGTTAATAGGTCTTTGAAATTCAAACAGTCATGTAACCACCACCACTACCACCACAGTCAAAATACTGAATATTTTCATCACCCTCAAGAAGTTCCCTTACTTCCCCTTTGTAATTAACTTTCTCACACATCTAACCTCTGGCAATCCCTGATTGGATTTGTCTGGGTTTTCCAGAGTACTATCTAAATGGAGTCCTACACAATATATATGAGTTTGACTTCTTAACACTGAGCAGATGCTTCCAAGATTTACCTATGTTACTGCATGTTTCAGTTTCTTTTTATTGCAGAATAGTATTCTATTGTATGGGTTCATTAGCAAGCTGGTTTTCTCTTCACCTGTTCATGAACATTTGGAATTCAGCTAGCTGGAAAGATAGTAGTTTTAGTGGCTCATTGTAATCTTAAGTAAAACAAATCCTTTAAAATACAAGGTTTTTTTGATACAGAAAGGGTGAAGTTCACATTTTCCCTCTCTTCTTTGTTCTTCCTTTTGGCATTCTCCTCAAATAAGGTATTTCAAAGGTAGAAATGGGAGAAATGGCCTAGATTAGCTTTTGAAAAATTTGAAATTGTATTGCCTCTGTTCTTACATGAAATGGTAAATGAATAAATGTTTTTGTTGACAGATTGAAGGACTATCCCCAGTATTGTCAGCACTTGGCTTCAATCAGTCACTTTATGCAATTTCCACATCATTTACAGGAGGTAAGTATCTTCAGCACCTAAGTAATTGAAGGGTTTATCTGTTTTAATTTGGATTTATTGCAACGGCATTAAGATTGCCAAATGATTTTTCTGACATAGGTATATATATTATTTGTTGCTTGTTTTGTAGTTTAACCCTGAAAAAATAGGAATTTTATATTTTGTGAGCAGCGGTTTTGCTTGATTTGATAAAAGGCTTTTGCTAGTTCTTTTAGCCTAATAATTATATCAAGGAGTAGAAATCTTTCACTGTTAACCAAGAATCCCTGGCTGAGTCTAAAAATATAAGTTGTTCCTCTGATTTAGATGTTAATTTAGAGCTATTTGTTTCTGTTGTTGTTTGTGTTTTTTGTTTGTTTTGGTTTGGTTTTGGGGGGCTGCTCTGTGTGGCTTGTGGGATCTTAGTTCCCTGACTAGGGATTGAACCTGGCCCATGACAGTGAAAGCGCCCAGCCCTAACCACTGGACCGCCAGGAAATTCCCCAAACCTGTTGCATATAAAAGTTTTTAGATCAGTGTTTCTTAAAAATACAGCCTTCTTAAACTATTTGTTTAGATTCCTTCGAGGTTAAAAAGGAGACAGTCTGTAAGGAAATGGACCTAGAGAATATTTTAAACCATGTTATGTGACTATTCTTGAAATTTGTAAATATTTCTTTAATGGTTGATTTTACATGATTACTAAATATTCACACTTTCATCTTACCTTTGGTCAAAGCTTACAGAGAAAAAGAAAAGAAAGCTGATTAATCTCTGTTAACTTTATTTTATTTTTTTCAGTACAAAGCAGATGAACTCCTTTGTAAGATCATATTTTAAGAAATCAGATCAGAATTTGAACTGATTTTAATTCTGTAGTGTAGTTTAATCCAGCACTTTCTACCTCATTCCACTGGGTTTGTTTGTAGGAGTGCAGAGTATCATTATGATGGTTTAGCCTCGGAAACTATAGCGTGGGAGGCAGGAGTATATTCATGCCTATTGAGGGGTTTTGGAGGGCTATGCCAAAATTATGGCACTGAAAACTAGACAAGAAAGGAGAGTTTGAAAAGCTTGGATGGGAAGTCACAGGCTGCTACAATCAGATGAGCATGAAATTCAGATCTGGGACCTTGAAAGACTAGAGAGGGAGAATAAGGGAGATGGTATGAAAATGATCACACTAACAGTGATCCTGAGTTCCCACTTTAACACATTTATTACCCAGAGAAGAGGAGAGAAGTCATTCTTTATATTTCAGTTTAAAGGGCTGTATTTTTCCTTCTTGAAAATGTCTCCTTTTTTTAATAAAGTTAGGTATATATACATAGGTACTAGTTTTTGGTCGGGAACAAGCTGTTGGTAATAGTATCAGGAAGGCTGTGTCAGTCTTGTAATTTGTGTGGGAGAAGGAATTTTTTTGGACTGGGAAATGAGGAGGAGAGGGATGAAACTTATCCTAGAACATTGCTTACCCTTCAGTTGGCTAGGTGGTATAAATTGTTCTTGTTTTGTGCTGTTAGCTTTACTGAGAGGGAACTCACACTGCAGTGTTATTTAGGCTATGGTTTTTTTTCATTAGCATCCAATAGAAATCAGTTTATTATATAAATTTTAGAACCTTTAAGTTTACTTATGTAAAGGAATTTAAGGAAATTTATAGGCAAGCATTTGTGGCTACCTTTTTACAACTTGTTTTGTTAACTGGTTCTCTTATAAATACTTAAGCATAGTAACATTTTAGCTTTATTTCTTCAGAAGTTTGTGGTATCCACTTACATATTACACATATGGGGATATGCACCAGAATGGGGCAAGATATAAGGGAGACAGATAAACCAGAAGAGTGCTCTGAAATGATTTCCAGTCTCTCAGAAGTGAAGGGAGTTTAATTCAAGTATTTCAGTTTCTGTTAAGAATTCTTATTTAATGTGTTTTTCTCTCTCTACCCCTATAGTATATTGAGTATGGACAGCAATCTAGAGATCCTCCTGTGAAAATGCAGGGCTCTATCACAACCCCTGGAAGTATTGCACTGGCTCAAGCCCAGGCCCAGGCCCAGGTTCCAGCAAAAGCTCCCCTTGCTGGCCAGGTTAGCACTATGGTAACCACCTCAACAACCACCACTGTTGCTAAAACGGTTACAGTCACCAGGCCAACTGGAGTCAGCTTTAAGAAAGATGTGCCAGTAAGTAGGTCTACTTTCTTTGTTGTATTTGTTGTTGCGTTGCAATATATCCAGTAGTGAGCATGTACCTTATTATAAATAACACATGCCTATTAAAAAAGCATGAAAGATCAGCATTTCTCCCTTTACCACCCTAATTTCCCACATGCAGCCCCCATGAATAGTTCAGTACATGTTCTTGCCAGCACTTCAAGTGCACAGTTGTACATACCGTATGTATGCTATATACTAAAGGAATCTGTGTACATACCCCACCCCTAGGATTTGTCTAGTAAGGATTTCAGTTTGTTAATTTTATGTATTTTATTTCTTTAGCCTTCTATTAATACAACAAATATAGATACATTGCTTGTGGCCACAGATCAAACTGAGAGAATCGTAGAGCCCCCAGAAAATATCCAGGAGAAAATTGCTTTTATCTTCAACAACCTCTCCCAGTCAAATATGACACAAAAGGTGAGTCTGAAGTAATAGTTTATATATCACTACAAATGTTCTCTGTTGTTTTTCTTGATGGATTGGGGGATTCATATTTGATATTCTCTATCCTTTTTAATCTTTAAAGGTGGAGATAATAGAATCAAAATGAAGGGAACTTGGATATACAACTAGTGGTTGTAGATTCTGTAGATGTTAAATAGCACTGATTTTATTTATTTATGCCACATGGCATGACACATATGTGAGATCTTAGTTCCCTGACCAGGGATCGAACCAAACTCACACTCCCTTTAGTGGAAGCGCAGCCTCTTAATCACTGAACTTCTAGGGAAGTCCCAAATAGTATTGTTTTCCAGTGAGTTACAGGCTTTTTGAAGTAAGCTTGAAAATGATTTCATGATGGGAATTTCATTTGTATTTGCAGTCCCAATTCACATCCTCCCAGAGATCATTAACAGCTTGTGAAAAGAATTGATGCTTGTCTTACAAGATTATATCTAAGATAATACTTGGAAATGTCTGTTTTCGTCAGTACTAATTAGCCTAAACAAAAGGGTTTGAAATGTAATTTATAATGCAAGTACTGTCTTTGAGAATCTCATCATAATTGATTAGGGGAAATTTTTGAAGCATTTTGCATGGTTTTTGGAAGAAGAGTTTCAAACTTTACAAATAATTCCTAGAGATAGAAATGTAGAAAAACATAGTTCTGGCATCAGGTTTGTTAATAACAGGTTGTAGGTTAGTAATTTATCTTCTTTTGTTAAAATGGAGAGTAAGTAAGATGGGGATGAGGACTACATATTTTTCAATTTTAAAGCTTAAAGTGATCATAGATGTTTCAGTTATAATTACCCAGCTTAAGAGATGATTGACTCTATACTTACATGGACTTGAATATACTGTACTTGATAGCAACTGTGTAAAATTGGGGAGATGTAGCATGTTGCTTTAGCATCTAATTTTGCAAGGAGCCATGCACTGTAAAGATGTAGCATGTTGCTTTAGCATCTAATTTTGCAAGGAGCCATACACTGTAGTTGTGTTCACAGAAACGAAACATAAAACTGTATTTTATCCTCTTAATTGAATACTTCCTATGTTGTAATGGTTGGCTAGGTTGAAGAACTAAAGGAAACTGTGAAGGAAGAATTTATGCCTTGGGTTTCACAATACCTGGTTATGAAGAGAGTCAGTATTGAGCCAAACTTTCACAGCCTGTATTCTAACTTCCTTGACACGCTGAAAAATCCTGAATTTAATAAGATGGTTCTGAATGAGACCTATAGAAACATCAAAGTAAGTGTTCTGGTGTTTCTTTTTTAATTTATTTTTTAATTGAAGGATAATTGCTTTACAGAATTTTGTTTTCTGTCAAACCTTTGTATTTCTTTTTACTACTGTTTCTGGTTTGGAAATATTTGATTGCACAGGTGGAATTAGGGGATATTGTTTTCTCCTGTATGTTGTATTTGTTACAGTATTTATGTAGGTTGCTTTAGGCATTGTTTCAAATACAGAACTAAGTTTTCATGAAGAATTTAGTCTTATAGACATACTCATTTTCGTCATTCTATACCAAACCATCATTTATGTCTTAAATGCCAGATATCTCAAGATTCTTGAATGTTGTAAAATAGCCGTTTAAGATTCTCAGTTTCTTTTAAGGCCAAACGTTTCCTAATGGGCTAATGCTTGTTCTATAATATCTTAAGTATTTTTCTTAGGAGGAATAATTTTTAAAGAAAACAGTGTGAACCAGCATATAGCTGAAAGCATTCTTGGCTGAATAACTTGGGATATTGGCTTAGGAACCAGCACTATATTTAAACCTGTGAATAGGAATTTTCCCTATTCTTGGTTACGCTGTAGTGCAAAAGAATTCCTGGCTCCTTTCTATTGCACAGCTGACTTTGTGCCATTCTGCTGTTGCTGTATGGAGTTAAGGAACATAACTAAATTCAGCCTTTGTCATTTGATAGCAGGGATTGTTGGGGTATGGAAATCTCCACATGATTTGGATCAAAAGATTCTTTCTTTTAGACAAAAGTATAAATTTAAACTAATAGCCATAAAAGGTATTATGTAGGAAATGAATGTATGAGTGTATGCAAGACACTGGAGTGTTGGTTCTGTCTCCCTTAAGAAAGTTAAAAGTAGAGAATTGATGAAATGGATTAGGTCTTCTCGAAGTGTGTAAGCGATATTACAGTGTATTCCAGAAAGTAATCTTAGTTGTTTCCAAAGATAATGCTAAAGATCACAGCAGAGCACTGCAGTCTTCTTATACTCCTTAGTATGCCTGCTGTCTGGGAAGGACTTAAAAATCATAGCGGTAGTCTTCATTTGAATTGAATTTAGCTCTTCAAAATAGATTTGCAGTTGGATCGCTGCTTCAAACTTAGCTAAAATTTTCAGTTTTAAAATACTTTGCTGTGGGACCATACGTGATACGTGGTGTTATTTCACGTCAATATGATGTATTTTATATTTTTTACCTTCTGTAAAATTTAGTTTTGTAAATTTTTTTACTTTTTTTTTAAATGTAAAGACGTTTGAAGGTAAAAATGTCACTGAACACAACAAAATATTGCAGTGATAACGTGGACAGTATCTACCTTGGGGCATGTTCTCGGTATTGACGGCTTGTTTTTAATGTAGAATAATGGAATTCTTAAACATTTAGTTGAGAATGTTTTTTTATAAGCTCATTTTCATGCCTTCTTTAATCCTACACTGTTTCAGGTACTCCTGACCTCTGATAAAGCTGCAGCCAATTTCTCCGATCGGTCTTTGCTGAAGAACTTGGGACATTGGCTAGGAATGATTACACTAGCTAAAAATAAACCCATCTTACACACTGTGAGTTTTAACCAAAGGCTCATGTAAAACTTGAGAATGTTCATACAGCATATTCTACCTAAAAATCTTGACGTTATTTGGGGCTGTTGTGATGGGGTGTCTGTGAAGGTTTGGCCCATGTTTTGAATCCCTAATTGCATACCCATGGCCTTAACAATGTTTAGCAAGATAAACAAAAGGTATGATTGTTACTCTTGGCTTTCCATAAGGTGAGGGTCAATTATTGATTCCAGTTTTGGGGATGAGTGTGGCAGAGTATAATTGGGGATGTTGAATAAGGAATTTTCTAATATATTCCCAGCATTTAAAAAATGTGTTTGTTTTTCTAGGACTTGGATGTAAAATCTTTGCTGCTAGAGGCTTATGTTAAAGGACAGCAAGAGTTGCTCTATGTAGTGCCCTTTGTTGCCAAAGTCTTAGAATCTAGCATTCGTAGTGTGGTGAGTAAATTTTAATATTTTATTGAAGACTGATTTGAGTCATCTAATGAGAGTTCGTATGTTTTGGCACAAGGTCAAGAGGCTATATCCTCAGTTCTTAGCAACATAGAGCTAGATCAGTTAGTTTTCCTCAGGGAAGCTTGGGATTTCCAAATTGAGAGGCTCAGTAGTATACAGGACTCACTTTAATGGGTGGCTTTGGGTTTTGGTGTTTTTCTGAAATATGATTTGTGGGAAGGCTAGGGATTTTATTATGGCCACATGGGTGTGAGTACTTAACTGTTTTAGATAATACATATTAAAGAGTGAGTTTGGAGCAAGCTTAACATAATGGTTTTCTTCAGGTTTTTAGGCCACCCAACCCCTGGACAATGGCTATTATGAATGTATTAGCTGAGCTACATCAGGAACATGACTTAAAGGTAAGTTTGTTGCTCTTTATCCTTAGGAACACTGTCTTCCTTTACATTATTAAAATTTACAGGAAAAAGAGGGTATTTAGTGGGGGGAGCACTATGACAAATGGGTGAGAATACTGTCTATTATTATGAAGCTGGATATTCATTTTTAATATTCTCATTGAATATTGGAATTACACAGTTAAACTTGAAGTTTGAAATTGAGGTCCTCTGTAAGAATCTTGCATTAGACATCAATGAGCTAAAACCTGGAAACCTCCTAAAGGATAAAGATCGCCTGAAGAACTTAGATGAGCAACTCTCTGCTCCAAAGAAAGATGTCAAGCAGCCAGAGGAGCTCCCTCCTATCACAACCACAAGTAAGTGTGATAATTAACCCTCTATTTATCATTCTCTTCAATGGTACATTCACATGCATATAGCAAATTGTAATTTTCTATGTAATGTGGGGTTGCAATTTTGTGTACTTTCTGGTGAGCCTTCTAAATTTTTAAGGAAATGTTAGTAATGTCTAGGCATTGTCTTAGTGTATCTGTCTGGTAATTCTGTCTGTGGTATTTGTAACTAATATCATTAATCAATTGTTCCTCATATTCTCCTTCAGCCAGACTGTTAGAATTGTTTGAGGTCTTAGAGAAAGAAGTGCATTGGCATGAAGACCTGTGTTATTCCTTAAATCTGGGGATGGCCAGATCGGCTCAACCCATTAGGCGAGTGGGTTGTTTAACCTGCATTAAGAGGACTGGGAGCTTTAGGAGGTGTGGTTAGAATAAACCAGCTTTTCTTTTTTCTCAGCCCTCAAGAATCCCCAGGTAAAACTAGGAAACAGAATAGGTTGAAAATTGATATACATTATATATAGAATAATGGGACATGGTTTGGGCCAGCTAATGTGGCAAGACCCCTCAATTCATTCCTGTGCCCAGGTGCACGACCAGTGACTGAGTTTCACATGCTTTGTTCAGATTGTGATAATTCAGGGTGGGAAAATGTGACCAATGCCACGCCTCCACCCCCATTCAGTCAGTTTAGTTAGATTAAAACCACATGATGCCCTGCTGATTTCATAGTAAAGTCAGGAAGTGTGCTTCTTTCATTAGCTTTTATTTTTTCTCTACATTTAGCAACTTCTACAACACCAGCTACCAGCACCACCTGTACAGCCACCGTTCCACCACAGCCACAGTACAGTTACCATGACATCAATGTCTATTCCCTCGCAGGCCTGGCACCACACATTACTCTAAACCCAACAGTAAGTAAACTGTTACTTTGTGACGAGGTCAACTGGTTAACTTTCCCTTCCCTTTTTTACTTCCTTATCTGGATTCCTAAGTTGTTTATAGGCTTTTGTTGCAGAGAGTAGGAATTGCTATGTGTAGTATAAGTTCATCATGAATATTTTTTAAGTTTCTTTCTTTTCTTTCAGTAAATACCCATAAATAGTCTTTCAAGTAAAGCAAAAGATTTCAATGTAATATTTTTTAAATAAAATGCTTGCTGTTTTGAAAATAGTAGTTTTTGTAGACAGCCTTTTTTCTATTCTCTTGATTATTTTTGCATTTCCTCATGGTACTAAAGAAGTTACTTTCTTTAGGAGTACTCAAGCCACAAATTTTGACTAACCAGGGTAGTGTCTTTAAGCATCTTGTAATGAACAGTTTGCCCATTAAACTTGATGTGTAATCATGTATCACAAGATACAGTGACTACTGTGCTCTCTTTGGAGCCCAGCTTCTGATTTCTGAGCTTTTCATTATTTAAAGTAGAAATTGGTAGTTCATGGTTAACTTGGAAGTAATTCAAAGACAGGGGTGTGATTACTGATAGAAATTTGGTTGTTTTATTTAAACAAATTGTTGACTTCTCTTTTCCTCCCTAGATTCCCTTGTTTCAGGCCCATCCACAGCTGAAGCAGTGTGTGCGCCAAGCAATCGAACGGGCCGTCCAGGAGCTGGTCCATCCGGTGGTGGATCGATCAATTAAGATTGCCATGACTACTTGTGAGCAAATAGTCAGGAAAGATTTTGCCCTGGATTCTGAGGAATCTCGAATGCGAATAGCAGCTCATCACATGATGCGGAACTTGACAGCTGGAATGGCCATGATTACTTGCAGGGAGCCTTTACTCATGAGCATATCAACCAACCTGAAAAACAGTTTTGCCTCAGCCCTTCGTGTAAGTTTACTATTTTCTTGTAGTATGAAACTCATTATTGCTTATCTGAAAAAGCTCATTTTCATGTAGTGAGCATTCCACGTACTCTAATAATCACCATATGTGTTTGATGTCTTCCTCTTAGATTTGTCAGTTCTATGAGGTGGTGGTTATTTTTGTTTATTTTATCCTCAGCGGTGTTTGGCAAATAGTAGATACTCTAGATACTTACTGGTTTAAAGAAATGAAGGATTTTTTGAAAACTGCCTAGGTTAACACTCTTGATTCTGTTTACCATGAAGAATTTAGATTTAAAGCACTTTGGAGTAGGACAGTACAAAACAGTTTAAAGTGACTGCAGGCGTGCACACATACATAAGCACATAGTCTCTTCAGATAACTCAGTTACTCATTTGGGGTCTCAAATGTCATGGTTAAAAATATCTTTGTTTACTGCTTTATTGCTTTCATAGTGTTCACCATCTTCGTAACAACCTGGTAAGATGTTTCAGTTGAGTAGTGTATCATCTTACAGATGAAGATGATTGTTAGATTACTTCATGGTTACAGCTAATAAGTCATAAGTAGAGTTGGAACTTCTAAAATTAATTTGCCCAAACATTGCATTTTATATTATCCCATCTATCTGTTTTGTCTACCCACAGAAAACTTTAAATTTTTTTCTGTCTCTTCTCCTCCCAATAGACTGCAAGCCCACAACAAAGGGAAATGATGGATCAGGCAGCTGCTCAGTTAGCTCAGGACAATTGTGAATTAGCTTGCTGTTTTATTCAGAAGACTGCAGTAGAAAAAGCAGGCCCTGAGATGGACAAGAGATTAGCAACTGTAAGTGTTTAGCATTTGCCTTTTAAGTATTTGTTTTTCCATTTAAGAAAGTGCCTCATAACAAGAACCTCAGTGATTTTTTTTGTTTGTTTGCAGGAATTTGAGCTGAGAAAACATGCTAGGCAAGAAGGGCGAAGGTATTGTGATCCTGTTGTGTTAACATACCAAGCTGAGCGGATGCCAGAGCAAATCAGGCTGAAAGTGAGACTTGGGGCTGTCTCTCTCTGCCCTGTCTTTGTTTTCTTTCTGAGGACTAGGATAGGGGTTAAATTCTGTTTCTGAGAAAGCATGTTATTTCTCTTAAAGGCTGCCTGTGGGGAAGACAAAGAAATAGCTTAGATGTATCCCCTACCCCTATTGTTGAAGTGCTGCTGTTAAAAGTTCATATGCCTTCTAGTTTTTGTTTCTGAGCTTGGTCTTCCCTTCTGATACTTGAGTTTTTATTACTAGTTGCTTGTTGGTGAGAAGACAGTGTTGAGAAATCTTACCAGTTTTACAGCTCCATTGGAGAACTGCACTGGCTGCATGGTCCTACTTGAGGCATTTGCCAGTGGAAAAAGTCTTTATAAATGAGGGTGACTCTGACAGGTCTCAGGGAAAATAGGAAACACTGAACTGTGTGTGTGCACATGCATGCCTGTTCAGTCATGTGTTAAATGTTGTAAAGACTCCTGTGTCCCTTCTCAAAACCCTGGTGCTTACTCCCATGCGAAGTTTCCACTTTGATAAAAAGGTTTCCCTTGATTGTGAAGAGGATCCTGTTAAAACAGGTTTTCTTCTTCCAAGGTTGGTGGTGTGGACCCAAAGCAGCTGGCTGTTTATGAAGAGTTTGCACGCAATGTGCCTGGCTTCTTGCCCACAAATGATTTAAGTCAGCCCACAGGATTTTTAGCCCAGCCCATGAAGGTAAGTACTTGTCTTGGATTAAATTAAGGAATTTACAGTTTAATTTGAATGTTTCTGTCAGTTAATCTGTCACTTGTTCCCAGGAGCTTAAGTTACAAGGAAAAAAAATTACCCATAGCTGTTGCATTACGGAGTGTAGCTCCCCTTTGTATCACATCAGCATGGCATTCAGGAATTTTTTTTTAATCCATGAGGTTGATTTAACCTTCATGTTTGACATAACTAAAGGAATTTACTTGGTGACCTCATGGTTTGCCCTGTTCTTTGTAAAAAGATTTTCTAAAAATTTGAAATGTTATAAAAGTTGAAAATGTGAGGGGGAAACATTTTCTTCTGAACCATTGGAACATAGGTGCTGTCCTTGATGTCCCAGTCACTCTTGTATCCTTTAGTCTGTGTCTCCTACAAAGACATGCTATGTGACCATAGTAAAACCATTGAAATCAGAGTTAACACTAATATGTTAATATCATCTAATTCTTAGACCTCATTCAAGTTTTACAAAGTGTCCTAATATGGTCTTTTTATAGTAAAAGAATCTAAATCAGAATCATACACTTCAGAGAATTCCTTAGTGGTCCAGTGGGTAGGATAGGACTCCTCACTGCCACTGCAGGGCCCCGGGTTTTGTTTCCTGTCAGGGAACTAAGGTCTCATAAGCTGCGTTCCCCAACTCCAGCCCCCCCAAAAGAACTGCATTTCATTTACTTGGACATATTTAAAATTTTTCCCCCAACTCAGTCTAGCCTAGCTCCTTTTCTCAACTTCCATGGCCTTGACACTTTGATTACAGGCCCATGGTTTAGTGGAATGACCTGATATGGGTTTGTACAGTATGTTCTCATGAATAGATTCAGTTAGTACATGTTTGCTAGGAATAGCACAGAAATGATGCTGTATTCTTATTCTCTTACTGAGTTTTAACAGTTGGACTGAATACTATATTTTCCATGGTTTGAATTACTTACTTTCATAGGCTGCAAAGAGATTATTAGATGCTACAAGGGGTGCTGCCCTCAGCCTATCTCATTGTTTATCATGTCATCTTTCATCACTTGTTTGTGTTGATGTTTGCAAAGCTTTCCACTATCAAGTAAAACCCCCACCCCACCCCAATGCTTATTTTGCACTGCCCCACCTAACAGCATCAAGAAGAAATAGTGCAGGAAGGGAAATGAAAGAGCCCTTCCATATTTTTGATGAAAAGAAATTAAGGGTAGTAAACATACCCAGTTTTAAATTACTGCTTGTGCCAGTGAAAATCTTTTAATTCCGCACCTCCCCTCCCTTTTGGTTGTTTCCTCAAAACAGCAAGCTTGGGCAACAGATGATGTAGCTCAGATTTATGATAAGTGTATTACAGAACTGGAGCAGCATCTTCATGCTATCCCGCCAACTTTGGCCATGAACCCCCAAGCTCAGGCCCTCAGAAGTCTTCTGGAGGTTGTAGTATTATCACGGAACTCTCGAGATGCCATTGCTGCTCTTGGATTGCTCCAGAAGGTTAGTGTTCTTAATCTGTTTGTTTTAGAAGATGCTAAGTTTGTAAATATCTGGTGATCTGTATCATTATCTACTTTATGGTTAAGATTTTAAAAAATTAACATAAAGCAGGTTCTGTTCTGTAGTAAGCTGGTGATTTTCTCCAGAATAGAGTGTTACAAATAGTTAACAGATTTTAAAGTGGGAAGTCTTTCTTTCTTTCCCTATAAAGGTAAGATTTTCAGGAATTGTGATTATTTAAGAAACTTTAAAATAGATATTCCCTTAGGTTTTGAGGGACAGTTGATCTAAGTACTGGTTGGGGGGCAGAGTGTGGGGCCAGAATGGGTTTGGCTCTGCTGGGACAGTGAAGCCTTTTCTGACAGTGAGGAATGTAGTAAGTATAAACTGGAAGGAACTGGGAGAGGGTGTGTGTGAGGCAAGTGGAAAGGGTTTTGGTGTGTGGGGAGAGATTCTTTACTGAGGCCTTAGAAGATACATTGTACTTTGTATCGAGGTTTGGTTATTGACTTTGATTATTGGGCTGAGTATTGTCTTTTCCATGAATCTGAGTGAATGTTTTTTTTCCTTCAATAGGCTGTAGAGGGCTTACTGGATGCCACCAGTGGTGCTGATGCTGACCTCCTTCTTCGCTACAGAGAGTGTCACCTCTTGGTCTTGAAAGCTCTTCAAGATGGCCGGGCATATGGGTCTCCATGGTGTAACAAACAGATCACAAGGTCAGTCCCTGTCTTAGAAGAGTAATATTTATTCAACTGCCTTCCCACACACCACATGGCCCTGTTTATAAAATTCAAACATACGGAATTTCTAATTTTAAGTAGTGAGAATTATATGTCTTAAATGGAATGCTTTGTTTTTGAGACTTAGCAAAACTTTTAACACTGGGTTATCTGTTCTCCTTAGTTACTGGTTATTTTAAATCTTGGAAACTGATAAACTGATTTTCAGTTGGTACTCAAGGCATCCTTAATTTGGAATAAGTTAACATTGAATGAAGCAGGCCCTTTATTTCACCTGATCCACAGTATGGGTGAGCCTTTATGAATAAAGGAATACTGACTTTCCTAGGTGCCTAATTGAGTGTCGGGATGAATACAAATATAATGTGGAGGCAGTGGAGTTGCTAATTCGCAATCATTTGGTCAATATGCAACAGTATGATCTTCACCTCGCCCAGGTATGGAGAGAATTAAGCGGGAAAGGAGACTGGTAGCTGGGAAGTGTGTTTCCTGTCGGTGCTGTCTTTCTTACATTGTGCTTTCTGTGTTGCCAGTCAATGGAGAATGGTTTAAACTACATGGCTGTGGCATTTGCTATGCAATTGGTAAAAATACTGCTGGTGGATGAAAGGAGTGTTGCCCATGTTACTGAGGCAGATCTGTTCCACACCATTGAAACCCTCATGAGGATTAATGCTCACTCCAGAGGCAATGCTCCTGAAGGGTGAGAAGGAAATGTTTTGGGGTTGTTGTGCATTCTGCAGTTTTAGAAATGAGTGTGTAGACTTACTAACGTTACCGTTACATAACAGCTTTACCTACAACATATGGTAAGCTTTGGTGAGGCCTAATATTGTCCCTTGAAATATGAAAGCTTAACTAACTGCTGCCAAGCCCTCTTGCTGCAGACCAGTACATACAGCACTAGGTTTGGTGTCAGAGTCCTCTGTTGAAGGCCTGGCTCAGCTGCTTAAAATCTGATTTTAGACAAGTTGACTTATCCTCCCTAAGCTTGTTTCTTATATAAAGTGGAAATAATATCTTGAATAGCTGTTGAGAATTAAGTAACACAAAGTATGCCACATAGTGGGCATGCAGTGAATAATTTTTTGACCACGGACATCAGCTCCATTTCATTGGGCGTTTTTTGGTCAAGAAGTGAGTGACTTAACTGAAGTCAGTCATTTTGCACATTTTGTCCTCATGGGTAAACAGATACAAAGAAAACCGAGGATAGTTTTGTTTAATTATGGGAATGGTAAATGATCATCACTCTTGTGGTTTCTATTAAATAAGCAAATTTCCAACTGTATGTCTTTGAAATCACAACCATGAGTAGACTGATTTTCATTCTGGATTTATTGTACTAGATTGCCCCAACTGATGGAAGTAGTGCGATCCAACTATGAAGCAATGATTGATCGTGCTCATGGAGGCCCTAACTTTATGATGCATTCTGGGATCTCTCAAGCCTCAGAGTATGATGATCCTCCAGGCCTGAGGGAGAAGGCAGAGTATCTTCTGAGGGAATGGGTGAATCTCTACCATTCAGCAGCAGCTGGTCGTGACAGTACCAAAGCTTTCTCTGCGTTTGTTGGACAGGTAGAGCTTTTGGAAAGAAAGGTGCTTTTTATTCAACATAAGTAGGGTGTGATGCCTCCATTATTAAAGCTCAGTATTATGTACCTGTGGTCAGTTACCTCCATACTCATGTAAACCAAAAATGCCTTCATCATTACTCAGTTAAATTGATACTGTTTATTTTCTCATCATTGGTCACTAAGCAGTAAAGTCAGCATTTGCTGTCCCCTTTAGTACTTTTTATCTGATTTCAGTTGTCACAGCTACAGAATACAGTGGACCAGATAATGAATAATAAAACTGCCAGATGTATATAGTAATTTTACCAGCTTGATTATCAGCAGTGATGAGATTATGGGCTAAGTAAAGTTCTGTAACAGCCCATGTTTAAAAGTAAAATAAGGAGTCCCCTGGTAGTCTTGTGGTTAGGATTTGGTGCTTTCACTTTGGTGTCTCGAGTTCAGTCCCTGGCTGGGAAACTGAGATCCTGCAAGCTGCGAGACACAGCCAAAAAACCAAAAAAATTGAAAATTGAAAATATAACAGAAAAACTTAAATATTTAAATGGTAGTGCTTTTTATCTTTCTAAATTAATTAGCTTAGCTATCTCCTAAAATAGCTTATTTCTGCATTTTGACCATTGTATTTCTTCAAACTGAGACCAAAACTTAGGTGTGCCAGCAAAGAAAGATACAAATTAACTTTCATTTGAATGACAAATGAATATGGAAGAGCTGGTTTGAATTTTAGAAGTTGTTAGGAATTGGATTTACTTTTCAAGATGATTTTTTTTTTTTAGTTACATCATAATAAGTTTCTCCCTTTAAAGAATCCAAGGAATTATCAAACATACCCTATTGAAAAGCTGCTACTGCATACTTAGAGTTTGATTTCCAATTTGGATGGAGGAATTTCAAATCAATTGGTTTTTGTGATCATTGATATTTCATGGGTATGGATGTGGCACCTGTCTCGGCTCTTCCTCTTGGCTTATTTGCTCTTGTTTCTTCTCTTCATTTGAAAAAGATAATATATTTTTCTGTGCTTTTGAATCTTTTTGAGAATTCCTTTCTCCTCTTATGCTCCCTCTTGATCATAGCAGTCTGTCCTCATTTCTTCTCCCCACTTAGTTTTTTAGATTTTATTGTACAGAAGTCCCTTTGCAGGCCATCTGTTTTGCCTAGGGTATTATTAACATCAGTTCAGCTGTGTTAATTACTTATCAAGGGACAGTTAACTTGACCATTATCTTGGAAACTTTTTAAAACAAGTTTTCATTCTGGGCTTGGTTTCATTGCTTAGTAAGCACTGACCTCCCTCTGCAGCCTTAATGTTTTTTACACTGTCTTCTTTTTCTTCTTGTACTAGCCAAATAACTTCTCTGCTTAACTTCCAGATTATGTCGTAAAATTTGGACTTATCCTTTCTTTTAAATAAACTTACCCTTTTCACTTTATCTTAATTTACATTAAAATAGCTGGGTATGATCTGTGAGCATTTCAATTTGGTACCTACTTATTGTATAAATTATTACTTGATTTTCCTAGTACAACTAGTTGGAGTTTCAAAAATTTTGTTGTTTTTGGTTAAGTCAGATGGAAGAAATTATCTTAAATTTTGTGAGGAAATAAAGTATATATAACTTAATCTCTTACTTGGGGGAAATACACATTGACCATAATGTCTTAATATGACTTAATGGGTTACTAAAAAGGTGGTTTAACTTGCATAGTTAACTTTTGAAATTATTGGCTATGGACTGCTTGTTTAAAATTGCCCTGTTATTATCTTCTTTCTCATCTTCCATCAGAATTGATGGAATTCTGTCATGGGTTCTACGGTTTTACAAAGTAACAGTTAGAAATGTGACAATAGGATTAAATGAGAGAATACTTCTTAGCATGAAAATTAAACGTTTATTCATGTGTGTTATCTCATCCTGCCTTCTAATGTTTTTGTTCCCTTGGTAGATGCACCAGCAAGGAATCCTGAAGACTGATGACCTCATAACAAGGTTCTTTCGTCTGTGTACTGAAATGTGTGTTGAAATCAGTTACCGTGCTCAGGCAGAGCAGCAGCACAATCCTGCTGCTAATCCCACCATGATCCGAGCCAAGTGCTATCACAACCTGGATGCCTTTGTCCGACTCATTGCACTGCTAGTAAAGCACTCAGGGGAGGCCACCAACACTGTCACAAAGATTAATCTGCTGAATAAGGTCTGAAATCCTTTCTTGCCTTAGACTTTTGCACACTTGAAGTCTGCATCAGTGGTTCTCAACCCTACAGGGCCCTCAGAACATTTTGTAATATCCCACTTTCTGTCCAGAAATTAAATTCATAGATAATAAGTAAACATAACCACCGAATTTTAGAAGAGTATGGTGCCTTAACTGAAAGACACCCTCTCTCAAAACAAAAAGGTATATGGTATTTTCAGTGTGTTACTGTTTGGTAATGACTACATTAGAAGAGACTTAGGGTAGTATAAGATTTGCCCCCAAGTACAGAGTTAACTGTGAATGGGATGGCTAGACATCTCCATTGATAACATAAGATTGACAACTCAGATACCATGAGTGACATTGCAGTTGTCTTTGATTTTCTGAAAAGGAACAGAGTTTTTCTTTGATTTCTGCAGTGGAATTCCTGGTAATTTGAATTTTAAGATAGTACAAAAATGAACTTAGACTTTGGTCTTGGGTAGTTACAAATGGGTTTCACGTCCCCTGCTCGTCAGTGGTGAAATCAAGTGGAGTGCAGGATAGTTCTGCAATGTTTCTGCAACCTAACAGCACATCTGACCTCCCATCTCCTAAATGCCAAGAGAAGTATACATCATTTGCCTCCTGTAAGCTTTATAAGTGAAAGTGAATGTGAAGTCGCTCAGTCGTGTCTGACTCTTTGCGACCCGTGGACTGTACCCCACCAAGCTCCTCCGTCCGTGGGATTCTCCAGGCAAGAATACTGGAGTGGGTTGCCATTTCCTTCTCCAATGTCAGACCAGAAAAATTAGGTTGGTTGTGTAAACAGGATAAAATATGTATCATGCTGACTTCTAGAGCTTTAGAAAAATTTGTGGAGTGTACATGTCTGGTCCATGGTTATGGAAATTCAGAGAAAACATATAAAAGTACAGGGCAAATCAAACCAATGTGTGGTCCCTTTGGCTACCAGTATATAATTTTCTATTTACTTCCATGTGAGGCATAAGAATGAAAGGTGTGAAGCATGACTAGAGATTGGTAAATGAACTGTCTTCATGACTTACATGCTGTATAATCTATGTGCTCTATAGGTCCTTGGTATAGTAGTGGGAGTTCTCCTACAGGATCATGATGTTCGGCAAAGTGAATTTCAGCAACTTCCCTACCATCGAATTTTTATCATGCTGCTCTTGGAACTCAATGCACCTGAGCATGTGTTGGAAACCATTAATTTCCAGACACTTACAGCTTTCTGGTGAGTTATTGAAAATAATAATGTTAAGGATTGCTGTTTTAGTGTCATAAAATTTGAGAAGAACTCTGTGGGTTAGAAGCATGTTGATTCACCATGCAGCTTGCATATTGTCTACTTCTAGTCTTTTTTTTTTTTTTTTTTTTTTAACTTTAAGTTGGACTGTGCTTCTGACTAAGGTTTTCTTCTTTCAGCAACACATTCCACATTTTGAGGCCTACCAAAGCTCCTGGCTTTGTGTATGCTTGGCTTGAACTGATCTCCCATCGGATATTTATTGCAAGAATGCTGGCACACACGCCACAGCAGAAGGTGTGGCTGCAGTTTATCTCCTACAGATGAAGACTGTAACTACCTGGGACTTATTAGCACTCTTAGTCATTCAGTGGTCACTGTACTTCTTTCAGGCTTAGTTGGGAGTCCTTACATTTAATGTAGAGTCAGGTCATGGGGAGAGGCATAACAGGTACTTGACCTGAAAAGCCATTCCTCAATGATTAATGTATGGCTTCTCCAAGTTGTCATGAGTCACCTTATGTCAGCCTTGTAAGGGATTTTCCAAAAAATGTTGAGACCCTAAAGCTCCTCTGTAGACAGTTCTATAAAACTCTTGAGTAATGGAACTCGAGAACCTGCCACTTTTACAAGTTCTTACTCTAAATACTAAAGACTCATACGTTCAGGGTTGAGGACCACTGGTCTCTACTATATTTGAAGAATTAAGATAAAATTTGAGATGAGTTTTTCATATAATTGTGAATAAACACAGTTATATGATAATGTTTCTCTCTCATCTTGCAATTAAATGGCAGATGAGTCTAAGGAAGTACCTTTGATTGACCCTTCAGAAGACAAATGTGACTGCTATGTGTTTGGTTAAAAAAAAAAAAGGTGAAATAATCCTTAAATGGATTTGGTATTTGGTGAATAAATGCGTTCCAGGAGGAAGAACAATACTGAATAAAATCTACCCAAAGTGCACATAATTTATAACTGGAATATGGTAAGCAGGCCAAATTTGGGTGAAAATAAAGGATTCATGTTGTAAATTGGATGAGGTTATTTGCTAAGAGTTGAGGAATTGAACGTGGGAAAAATAAATAGTTGAGATCCAGGACTTGAAGAAATTAAGAAAACATGTGAGTTTCTTAGTTGGCTGGGTGATTTGTGTTCTGGCTGAAACATCCTTCCCCTATTTGGTGCAGGCAGAAGGACCTATATGTCCTGGAATTTCTGGAGCCAGTTTGTTTCAAATATCATTTCCCATTATCTGCATTATTTTGCTTACTCCTTTTTCATGCCAGTCAGTCTTTGAGAGGTTTATGAAGAAAATAATAGTCACAGTGTAGTTGCTTGGGCAACCTTTTTGGTGGCAGGACAGCAGCTGAGTGTAATTATGACCCATATGTTTCTTTCTTTCAGGGATGGCCTATGTATGCACAGTTACTGATTGATTTATTCAAATATTTAGCGCCTTTCCTTAGAAATGTGGAACTCACCAAACCTATGCAAATCCTCTACAAGGTAATTAATTTGAAGTTGTAAAATTAGAATAATTAAAACCTAACACTCAAAGCAGTTTAAAACACTTGAAAAATACTTCAGCTGGCAGTATATGAGGGCTAATTTTGGTTTTATTAAGCTTTTAAAGTATAATACATATTCAGAAAAGTGCAAAAGTTGAATATAATTTGTATAACCAGTGCTTGATGTTCATATATCAGTGTGTGCACCAGTTAACTCTTCCAGAATCGCATTAGACTGTTTCTCCCCATACTTAACATACTTGAAATTGTCTGTTTTTCAGTTTAGTCATTTTGGCAGTTGTGCAGAAGGATCTCATTGTAGATTTAATTTGCATTTCCTTGATTTCTTAATAAGATTTTTGTGTGTAGAATGGCCAGTTGGGCATCCGCCTTTGATGATGTACCTCTTCCATCCTTGTGCTCATATCCCTTTGGGATTATCTGGGTTTTTCTTCTTTTTTTAGGATTCTTATGTATTCTGGATGTAAGCCATTTGATGATGTATATTCAGACATCTATTCCTGTAGCTTGCCTTTTCACTCCCTTAAAAGTAATGTGTTTTTTGAGGGATGGATGCTTTAAATTCAGTGTAGTCAAACTGACCAGTTGATTTAGTACCTGTATGATCTAGTTGACTGTGTATGGGCATCTCTCTAGTTTATCTGTTGATCTGTTCTTAGCCCAGGATCAAAAGGTCTTAATGGTAAGACTTACTATAAAGGTAGAGTAATCAGATAGAGCAAAATCTTGTTCAACTTTGCTTTCTTGTACTCTATTTTGGCTATTCGGTATCGTTTGCAGTCCCATAAAACTTTGCAATTAGCTTCACTTGTAAGACTTTCTGGGATTTAGATTGAGATTTCACAGAATATGTAGATCAACTTGGAGAAAATAGATGCCTTAATAATATGGAACCTTTCAACCCATGTGTGTCTCCATTTAGTTGTTAGGTCTTTAATTTTACTTTCCTTAGACTTATTCCCAGATATTGATGTTTTTGTGAAGTTGTATAATGTTTTTATAAATCTGTAGTTTTGTAGGTACCATTTTCTGGTTAAGGAAATGCCCTTTTAATCATAATTTACTGATAGGTTTAAAAATCATTAAAATGAGTATTGAATTTTATTGGATGCTTTCTTGAACTCAAGGTCATGTGTTTTTCTGTGAATGTTATTAGTCCATTGATTTTCGGATTATTAAACTGCCATTGCATTCATTTGTGGGTCATTTGGTTGTGATGGATCACTGATTTCCATTTTGACTTTAGGATTTTTTTTGTTTTTAGTTTTCATGTCATCTTGGGATCAAAGTTATGCTACTTTTATTGAAGGGGTTGGAAAATAATCTTTTTGTATTAAGATTGAATAGTATTAATTTTTCCTTAAATATTTGTAAGGATTTAGCAGTAGGGCTATTCAGATTTTCTTTTTTGTTTGGGTTTTGGTAAGTTGTATTTTTTATAAACTCTAGGTACCTAGTTTTGCCTTTTTTCCCCTCCCTTCAGTTATATTTATAATAGTAAAAATGTTACTCTTGTTTTCTTACTTAATGTGGAAACAGCCAATGTTTTTCTTGTTTTTGAAAAATAGGGCACTTTAAGGGTGCTGCTAGTTCTTTTGCATGATTTTCCCGAGTTCCTTTGTGATTACCATTATGGATTCTGTGACGTGATCCCACCTAATTGTATCCAGCTAAGAAATCTGATCCTGAGTGCCTTCCCAAGAAACATGAGGCTCCCAGACCCATTCACTCCTAATCTGAAGGTAAAGTTCTAAATAGTTTAAGGAAAAGAAAGTTGTATGTTAGTATTTTAGTCCTTTCTCTGCTAAGAGAGGTATATGCTGCCCCCAGCACACACATACCTACAAGTTACCTGTTACAGAACGATGCACTTTGGGGGGAAGCAGTTATGTTATTAAACCTGATAAAGTATGAGACTGCTGCTGGATATTGGTTCACAGTATTTGTATAGTTGCTGTTTTCAGTTTTGATGTTAAATTCAGCTGTATTTACAGAACCTCCACCTAGGTATTGGGCCAGTCATTTGTTGGGTGGCCCTAGCGGCACAGCACTGCAGAATAGACACTAGTAATGCCACATTTCATAGGTGTGTACTTGCATTTTGTTTAAACTGTCAAAATAAAAGTGAGAAGGGACTGTTTTTAAGATCATACCACCCTTACATGGCTACTGTAATTTTTATGTATTTTTTACTCTCTTCTGTCACGTGGAATTTTTTTTTAAAGTAGAGAATATGGTGTCTTACTTTGCTGGGATATCTTTTCAAAGAGTAGGGCTCTTGGTGAGCAAAGAATCTCATTCTGTATTTTAAACTAGATTTCTACAAAAGATACCTATTGTGCCTTATTGTAAAAAGGATAAAATAGTATAGAATGAGAAATTACTATCATTTTGTATATAGGTACCTTTGAGTAATCTATTTCTTCTAATTAGTAACACTTTGCTGTGTAACAGAAATTAACACATTATAAATCGCTATATTTCAATAAAATGTTTTTAAACGATTGAATACTCTTCAAGACAAAATTTTATATAAACAACTTTCTAACATAGAGACAGTTTGTTATTAAGGCCCTACAAATGCTTCTGATTGTGATTCTTGTATTTGTTTGTGGCAGGTGGATATGTTGAGTGAAATTAACATTGCTCCCCGGATTCTCACCAATTTTACTGGAGTGATGCCACCTCAGTTCAAAAAGGATTTGGATTCCTATCTTAAAACTCGATCACCCGTCACTTTCCTGTCTGATCTGCGCAGCAACCTACAGGTTAATTGGTTTGACTGAAATTCTTAGTTGTGTCTTTCATAGAAAATACTTCATATGCCTAGTTAGTCATATGCATGGTCTCATTTCAACCTGCTTTAAAGGTTAAAGCACATTGTCATTTTTAATGGTTGGATGAGATTATATTGTACATTTTAGCATAAGTACATATATTTATCTTATACATCTATAGCATGATCTTGGAAGAGGCAGCCAGGGAATGGACTGGTTTTCTGTAAGACTAGATTGCTGATAATCGCTCTCATACTCTAATAAGACTCTTCTAAAATGGATTCTGATTCAGTTTGCTGTATAGAAAATGATTGACGCTGTATTATTTTTCCAGTCTTCCCATACCAAGAAACCACATCTTTTTTCCCTCTTCAGTTTTTTTTAAAATAAGTGAGATAATGCATATTTTGACTTTATAAACTTTATTTTTGTGCTGGTAACTGTTAAAGCTTTGGTTTCCCAAGGGAAATCGTATCTCTTTTATTGACTCTCCTTTTTTAAATTTTTTTTACTCTCCTTGAGCATCTGTGTATTTGTTATATAACCATACAAAATCAAAGCAAATTTCTAAAATTTAAGTCACACAGAATATTGGGAGCAGTTCAGCTTTTCTCTGAAAGTCATAAAAAGGATTCTTAGAACTATCGGTGCGAGTAAGTCAGGAGCTTTCTGTTTTGTTCACTTAGGTATCCAATGAGCCTGGTAATCGCTACAACCTCCAGCTCATTAATGCACTGGTGCTCTATGTAGGGACTCAGGCCATTGCACACATCCACAACAAGGGCAGCACACCTTCGATGAGCACCATCACGCACTCAGCTCACATGGACATCTTCCAGAACCTGGCTGTGGATTTGGACACTGAAGGTGAGTGGAGCCAGCCAGTTCTCAGAGTCAAGTTTCCTATGTATTTGGTCATAGTCTGGTCCTAAAAATACTTTAAGCCACAATAGAGAATTTTCTGACAATATGATTATAGGTCTGGCTGATTATTTTAATTTAGTAGTATCTGTTCAATGCAGAAAACACAGAAAAGCATAAAGGGGGTAAAAAACCATCCAGAATCCTTACCACATCAGTTAATATTTCAGTATATACGAGTGTATTGTTGTTGTTTTTTAGTGTGAAAATAAACGTTCTTTTTTACTAGCCTCTCTTTAAATATAGGCTTACTTGTTTTGCTAGCCTGCTTTTTATTCCAGCTTTATTGGTGCCTCTTTGCCAGGCACTATGTTACATATTCCATGTGTAAAGAAAGATTAATGAATAGGACTCCCCCTATCTGCTTTGCAAAATGTTCACATTATAATTTCTGGTGCAGGCTGTATCTCGCTTGCTTGAACTACATCTTGTGGTGTTCTGTATTCATTGTAATAGAGACCCACATAGGTGGTGACCAGCTATACAGTCCTGCTTGTCTTGGCTTTTTAACTCCACTATGGATCCTTGAGAGCCTAATTTTAAGTATATACTACTTGCATATTTGTGGTTGGGGGGAGGGTCTGAGACAGCCTAAAAATCAAAGATGATTTAACACAGGTGAATACCACTGCATCCAGAGCCCAACAGCAAAAAAAGAGGGTAGTCTCCAAGGCAGTGTTGAAGCTGTGAGTAATACCAAGCAGACACAGACAAGCAAATCCAGTTAAGATGATGCCAGTTTCAAAGTAGAGACTGGGAACCCTTGGTGGGTTATCCCCAAGGTAAACCCCTTATAGAGGGACTATGAGGTCAAAACTATTTTCATAATGAAACATTTGCTTTTTTCCACTCACTCATTTTGTTACTAGTGTACAGTGAAGGTTTCCAGAGGCTACATGAATGAAATACCATACTGGAACAGACTGAACAAAAGGGCAGAAATGAGAATCCAGCAGAATGTAAAACATTGACACTCTATAATAATAAAGTTTTTTGGGGGGAAATACTTAAATTTTTTATTTACATGTTAATATGCAATAGTTCTCAAAATAGTTTTCAACTAAAAAAATTTTTAATGTGGAAAATAGTGAAGTATAAAACCCACAGAAATGAAAACTCTTTGGGGGTCCAAGTCCCACTGGTTGAAACTAAAGGATAACATGAGAGCCTTTATCAGAAATCCAGACCCTAGCCAGTCAGAATGATTCAGCCTTTGAAGAACAAATTCTCGCTAAGCTGTCTTAATTTCTAGGTCGGTATCTCTTCTTGAATGCAATTGCAAATCAGCTGCGGTACCCAAATAGCCACACTCACTACTTCAGCTGTACCATGCTGTACCTTTTTGCAGAGGCCAACACTGAAGCTATTCAAGAACAGATCACAAGGTAAGACAGAAGGAATCTCTTCCCTTTTATTATGAATTCTGAGTGTTTATCCTATGCATTCCACGTTCACTGAGTATCTGTGTTAAATACTTGCGTGTTCAGGCATGTCTGATTCTTTGAGACCCTATCTGTAGCCCACTAGGCTGCTTTGTCCAGACAAGAACACTGGACAAATACTGGAATTCTCCGGACAAGAATACTGGAGTGGATAGCCTTTCCTTCTCCAGGAGATCTTCCCAACCCAAGAATGGAACCCACATCTCTTGGGTCTGCACAGGCAGGCACATTCTTCACAGTTGAACCACCTGAGAAGCCCATGTGTTAAATAGTTGTGAACAAAAGGACTTTGTTCCTGCCCTCCTGAAAATTAGTCTGATGGGCACCAAAAAAAACCACACACACAAACAGAATTACTAATCATTGTTGAAACCGAAAAGTAGTTTTCAATACAAGGTACCATTATTTTTATGGATTAGGGATTTTTCTCAAGTGGTGTCAGCATATTTAACCTGAGTCCTAAAGCATCAGGCCTTTCAAAGTTCATGTTAAAGAGCTTAAACTTGTCTTTATTACCTGTAGGTTGTAAGGTTTTAAGCAGGAGAAATAACAGGATCATACTTGTGTTTTACTAACAATAGTTAGGCATCTATTGCAGATTGCTTGGACTATGCATAGCATTTGCAGATTAGGAAATGGGTACATCCTAGTGAGAGAGATACAGGCAAACTTAGAACTGGACCAGACTTGTTAAACCTGCCCTTTCACCTATTATTAGCTTCTAGGTATTAATATTCCTTAGTTTTATATACTAAAAATTAGTATTTTATTATTAGATGTTCAGATGATAAAAGTCCTTTTAGTGATTATATATAAAGCATCAGTGAACATCCTTGTACTCACGTATTTGTTCCTGTGCTTTATTACGTCTTTAGGATAAATTTAGAAGTACATTTGGTTGGGTCAAAGGATGTGAATATTTAAGCCAATACTGACTGCCATTCAGAAGAATCATCACCCCCAGTTTACATGTGTACTAGTAGTATTAACTTTCTTATTTGAGTATGTATTAAGTGATTATCTTCTCTTTGCCATGTAACCTATTATCTATTTACCTTAGTTTTCTAGGCTCAATAACGGGAAGAGGTGGGGTTCAAACCTACTTTATGTAATTCTAGGATCTATTTATGCTAACTATTCTGTATATCCACCTTCCTTTTCTAAAGCTAATGGAGAAGTGGTCATGATCTGGTGTTTTCCTGTGCATTGATCAACTTTTTCTTCCATTCTCCAGGGTTCTTTTGGAACGGTTGATTGTAAATAGGCCACATCCTTGGGGTCTTCTTATTACCTTCATTGAGCTGATTAAAAATCCAGCATTTAAATTCTGGAACCATGAATTTGTACACTGTGCCCCAGAAATTGAAAAGTGAGTCAAAAGTAATTCTTTTCATTGTTTCAGTCTTAAAACAGGAGAAATAATCATTTGATGGCTTCAGCTTGGGTGGGTAATTAAGAAGGGAGTAGTAGCCAAAATTAGTAAGACAAGGTTTCGTCAGGCCTGAATTTTTCTCACCAGCTTGTACTTGTCTTCATTCTTCAGGTTATTCCAGTCCGTCGCACAGTGCTGCATGGGACAAAAGCAGGCTCAGCAAGTAATGGAAGGGACAGGTGCCAGTTAGATGGAACCACATCTCTGTTGTAAATGTGTCTGCCTGGAGGTCCCACTGTACCAAGTTCATAAACTGGCTGAAGATCCTTTCAGCTCTTCCTGACTTTCCCGGCCCTTTGGTTCTTGGGTATCTGCCCCAATTACTGTTTGGGTCAGCTACCTGTCTATGTGGACACGTTCCAAAGTTTAAATGCATTTTTTTGACTCTTGGCCAAAATTTAGAAGATGCTGTGAATATCATTTTGAACTTGTGTAAATATATGAAAGAGAAAACCTTTGTCTGAAACTTCTTGGGTTTGTGCAAAATGTGTTCAAGGCAAGTAGGTAAACTGGTGCCTGCCCAATTTATAACGGAAGGAGCTGCTGATGCCATGCACTTGTCTGGGGGTGGAGTGGGGGTGGGGCACAGCACCATTTCTTCTGACATTCCAGGTGTCCCAAAGAACAGCAAGAAAGCCAGTTTAAATATTGTGTAACTTAAAAAAAATATACGGACAGGGACCTTGAAAATCACCCAGTTTTTAAAAAATGTGGATGTGTAGAATCTGGTATGCTAGGAACATGTGCAGAGTTCACATTTGAGATCCCATGGGTTTTTTATTTTACCTCTTCCCCACATCTACAGCTTGCTGCTGGGAAAGCATCATTTTCTCTTTCCTGCTGGAGAACACACCCTCTTGGGCCCTGTGAGACACTTTTTATAAAGGGAAGCCAAACCAGGCCTAAAGCTCCCCCATCTCTCATTACAGAAATCGTGCAGAAAGGAGCCAAATAGTATGAATTGCCCTTCCCCATTATCCCAATGAATGGCCATATAGGCTGAGTTCAACAACCAAGTCAAAAGGACCAATACAGCCCCTTTTGTAAGGATTTTGAATGTTTTGTAAGTGTATTGGTCCATGTGTTGTATTTTGTAGCCTTTCTAGTTCCTGGACTTTAGCCTCCCTACTTCTTGTATGTGTATGCATACTGTAGTCAAACATTAAAGTTATGACACACACGAGTCCACTGTGCCTTTCTCAGTAGCAGCCAGTGCTGGTGGTGAGGAGGAAAGTGGACCACCCAGCCTTCCCATTGGGGAACACCAACTTTTGCTGAATGCCAAGTTTTTCCACTCCCAATGTAGCATCTTTAAATAAGGAAGTGATTTCTGTGTAGTGTTTTCCTTTTCCTTTCTAAAAGTTAATTGCACCAGGTTTCTGTGGTTAAATTCAAAATGCCAGTTTTAAAAAATAGACCTTCATAGCATTTTGATATAATTTTTAAAAGAAAAGGAATAGGAGTAGGTACATATTTTATATTTATCCCACTTGAAATATATACAAGATAAATAGAAATCTTACATGGGGGCTTGTATGTCACTGGTATCTTAGGCTGCTAAGGAATTAAAATAACTGCTCAGAGTTCCAGTAACATAGCTCACTCAATCCTCCAACAGGAAGTTTTGTAAAAAGGAAAGTGGCTGCTCAAGATGGACCTACCAGGTCTACTTTCAAGCTCCGTGTCATTAAATGCTAGACGGCAACAAAATGTGTCACTGTCACATTTCTGCTTTGGTTCAAACTTCATAACAAAACAGTTACAAAGTTTATCAGTGTTAGCAACAGCAGCAATTCACAAGTCTACTGCTCCTGATCCTTCAGCCTGTCACTCTTACCTTGGAGTTCATCCTATTTTGTTAACAATTTTGCTACTTTTCCTTTTGGTATTAGTACAAAACACAAAGCAAAAGATCCAAATTTTACTTCTTTCCAAGCATCAGTGCATACTAGCTTAGCACGAAGTTCCTCTTCGGGATACTCCTTCAGGCAGAAGGGAGCCTGCTAACGTGTCAGCTCCAACAGCCGGTGTAGAATCATCTTCTGACCGTAACGCACCTGTAAGGCTTGCTGTTCCCTCCAGCTAAGTGCCGCATAGACCTCCTTGTTGCTGAGTAAATCTTGCTCAGTTTTCAAGTCTGTGGCATAGGTTTGCAGGGTCAACAAAACACTGTCCCGAAGAAGCTGTCTCCATGATGCTTTGAGTTTGGGGATGTCTGTGATTGTCAGGCTGTCTTCGCTTTTATCATCTTCCCATCCATTCCGGTCTTTAAACTCTCTGAACTCCTCAGCAGACATGCACAGTACCTACAAGCAACCATGGGGCCCTTTGAAGTAGGATATAATACTTGCATGTTTCTGAAACTGATTCAGAGAAGCTAGCCTATCCTGGCAGCATTTGCGTGTACTCTGTCCAGGCCACCTTTCCTCTCATCTAGCTCTAAATACTCATTTTGAGCATTTACCTTGAGTGTAGCGGCCAGTTCCTCTTCAGTCAGTACCTCTTCACGCCCAATCACGAAGGCTCCCTCTTCCCCTACCATCTCCAATTTGCATAAGAAATCCCAGCGTTCATACAGTAGGAGCCTTTCAGCTTCAACTTTTGTTCCTATAGATAGAAAAGTACCGGTGTGAAAGTCTTGGTAAACCCAAAACCTCATTTCTCCTTAGTCCACAAAAAGGGGGCAAGGATAGACACACCAGCGTGAGCTAAACCACTCACCCTGTAACGCGGCTTCACGAACAGTCACCATCTGAATGTCAGCTGTGTCATTGGTGTTGTCAGGATATGGTTCAGCAAAACCATACATGTGAATCAGTTGCCAGTTAGCCATTTGCCCGTAAGTGTTGAAGATTTCATGGCCTTTAGGAATGGGCTGAATGGCCACCATCCGAAGACAAGTCTGGGGTGGAAGGGTTCAGAAGCTGGGGTCAAGCCCTTTCCGGGCCACCCCTAAGAATATGACTTCACTCCTAGGAAAGTATAGTTCCTCCAACGGGTATAGTTCAGCGATGAGACTGATGCTGTACCTACCAACATTCTACTATTAGTTACGATCCTGTGCTGTAGAATAAAACAAATGAGGCTTGTAAAAGTCTAAACAGCCCAATGCTTTAGTAGGTGAAACCTCTGCTCAGTCATCTCAAGCACTTCAAAAAGTTGCTAGCTTTAAAAAATAAATTAAGGATTTCCTGGTGGTCTTAGTGGTTAAGACTCCAAGCTTCCACTGCAGCAAGGTGTGGGTTCCATCCCTGCTTGGGGAACTAAGATACCATGTGCCGCACAGTGCAGCCAAAAAAAAAAACCCCAGATCAAAGGAAATTCACTGGTGGTTCAGAGGTTAGGACTCAATCCCTGGTTGGGTAACTAAGATATGCGCGGCTCTGTTAAAAAAAAAAGCCAACAAAACCCAACCCAGATCAAAGTAGGAACAGCAAATGGAGACAAGGTTTTAAAAATAACAGCCATTTCCTAACTTTTAACTCCGTAAACTTAGACATCTTTTCTTGCAACTTTCCACTTAGCAAATAGATATAAACACAGTCCTGGTATCATCTTGAACCCTTTCTTAGGAACATCCCCTCTTCTGAAAAGTACTGACGCTATGGCTGTTCCAGATCCCTGACACAATCTCAGCTCATTGGCACTGCACAGAACAGACCTAAAGCACCAAAACAACGATGGCACAGGTTTAGCAGAGGATTAACCCCAACTTTCTTTGAGGGCTTTAGTGTTCAGAGAACTTCACTGAATACATAGCGGAGGAACTAATTTCACCTACTCATTTCTAGTATGAGGAGAACTGAGCCCATTTGGCTCAACTGCCAGGCCAGCATGAAGAAGACATTGGTTTGACTCAAATGCCCAAGCATCAAGGCACAGAAACAAGAACTGGGAGGGATCCACTCACTGGAGAGTATTCTAGATTGGCATTGTGATTGGCTAAATGGTTTAGTATGTCTGCAGCAGGCACCATCAAAGGGGAGTTTGGCTCCTTTTCATCCTCCTCTTCCTCCAGTGGTTCCTGAAAGCTGCCACAGAAAGAACTTGGCTAAAGCCCAGTGTTGGGGTGGGGCTCACTGTCCTTTCCCTTCTGGTCACTCAACAGAGTTCTAAAGAAGAGAGTCCTTTGCAAGGCTCTACTCACTGACCTGTAGGCCATCACAAGAGCCACGAGCTGGCGGTAGAGTTCCAGAGATCGGACCCTGGGGCTGAAAAGATCAGCGTGGGCGTCCATGAAGGGCAGCACAATGGAATAATACTCGCTGCGGATGTTGGCCAAATCCTTCTCCACGGCCTCAGGTACGCCTGTGCCCTGCAGCAATCGCCGGCGCTCCTCCTCTGGCCTGCAGTGACACCCCCACCCAGGTTCTTCACCCAATCTACCGAGACTAGCGCTTAGCACCCGTGTCCCAAGGGCAAGCGGTTCGAGCCAGGCAACGTACGGTGTTGGCGCTCCCCAGCCCCTCCTACGGCTCTCACCAGAACATGGGGTGCTCCAAGCGGCCCAGCTCGGGCCAGAGCGCAAAGTAGGGGCGCCAGAGCGAGGCCGGGGCCTGCATCTCGTGGAGTAGCGCCAGCAGCAGCGGCACCCAGCCCGACTGGCTCTGCAGCGCGCCTCGCTCTGGGGGAGACACGGAGATTAGGGACCCCGCGGGCCCAACTCAGCATCTCTCCACCCCTGTCGGCGTGCCCACCTCGTTCCAGCACGCCGCTGATGGAGCAGGTGTGCTGCGACAGGAGCGCGGCCCGCGGCACCGCGAACAGCAGTTCACCGGGCTGCACGCTCTCCCGGGCCACCATGCCGTAGCCTGCCACCGTGCCCTGCCGGCTCACCGCCACCTGAGCAGAGAGAATGGCCGCTCAGAGCTGGCCCGCGCCCGCTTCCCCGCTGCACCCACCTCCCCCAGGCCCCCTCTCACCTTGGGACTCAGCTCCAGTCCCACCCGCTGGCACCAGCTCAGGAAGCTGGCCACCGGGGCCGGGTCTTCGTCGCTGCCCGCAGGCCCGGCCACCTAAGACAGGCAAGCGCAGTGGCGCGGCCCCGCCCGGGAGAGCTCGATGGGGGCGGAGAAGACGGGGGCGCGCGCGCGGAGGAAGGCCCGGGGTTGGGGAGGGGACGCGAAGAGCGGCGAGTGACTCGCGGCACGGCGCAGAGCGCGCGCGCCAGGAGGGCGGGAGAGTGGCGTGGCGCGGTGGAAAGGGGTGCACCGCCGCCGCCCGCCGTGACTTACCCGCCGGCGCTTCGCCTGGGTCGCCATGGTCCGAGGGCACGGAGCCTCCCGCGTCTGTAGAGCCGCACCAGCGCTTCCGGCGTCCGGGGGCTGGACTTTCGAGGGCGGGCCCTATGTCCCCGCCCCGGACCACGTGACGTTCATTTCGCCTTCGCGCGGAAGACAAGCAAGGATTTGCACTCAGCACAGGGTCGGACACGACTGAAACGACTTAGCAGCAGCAGCTTTTGAAATGTGCTGGAGAAGACTCTTGAGAGTCCCTTGGACTGCAAGGAGATCCAACCAGTCCATCCTAAGGAAATCATTCCTGAATATTCATTGGAAGGACTGATGCTGAAGCTGAAACTCCAGTACTTTGGCCACCTGATGGGAAGAACTGACTCATTGGAAAAGACCCTGATGCTGGGAAAGATTGAAGGCGGGAGGAGAAGGGGACGACAGAGGAGGAGATGGTTGGATAGCATCACCGACTCAATGGACATGGGTTTGACTAGGCTCCGGGAGTTGGCGATGGACAGGGAGGCCTGGCGTGCTGCAGTCCATGGGATCGCAAAGAGACGGACACGACTGGGCGACTGAACTGAACTGAACTGATATCATCCCCGCTGAAAACATCTTTGAGGCCAAGTGTCCGCAGCTGGGTTTAGAAAACGTGCGGTTGGGTGCATGAAGGCGTGTCCTTTTGCCGCCTTGAGCGTGGTCTGAGCCAGGCACAACGTTTTCCCGCTTAGGTCTCTGACAGCAGAGGTAAAAGCCCAGTTGAAGTGCAAAATCTGGTTTCTGGATGCGAAGGGAAGGCCTCGCGAGAGATCGGCTGGGAGCGCGAATGGAGCGGTTTGCGCAGTTTCGTGGGGAGTGGGCGGGGCTCTCCAAACTAGAACAGACCTTGTCTTGCTTCTGCAGAGCAGAAGGAGGGGTTTGCTTTTATTTACTTGGTTCTTTCGTAACTGACAAACGGCAGGATAGTGAATGAATCAGAAATGGTGGTTAAACACGGGGAAATAGCATGTCGTTAAATTTAAGAAATTAAAGGCAGCAAATACAGAGATTACAGATCTGGGTTTTGAAGTCAATTACTGCCAAGGTTCAGCTCCCACTTTGGTCTCTTGTTAGGGCAAATTCAGTTTTCTCAGCTGTGAAACTAGGATAATTAATATCTACCTTGTGGAATGTGACAAGATCTGGAAATACAGAGACGGATGGAAATGCCTGTCTTCGCTCTAAACGTTCAACCCTACCTAAAACCCAGGAAGCACCAGCCTCACCAGCTTATACTTCCTCTTTCAAAGCTTCCCACGATGGGCACAGCATCACCATACTCAAATTCTTATTACTTTATTAGTTTTTCAGCACACTTAACTCTTTCTATGTTGACAAGGGGTTTTGTTTTACATTTTGTCATCTCAAAGTCTCACGACATCAGCCACCAAAATACACAAGAGTAGGCTCTTCACTTTGTACAGAGAGGAAAATAATAAATTCCATTAAAAGTTCACTTTGACCAAAGAAGACACAACCTCCAATGGAAAGCCACACGCGGGGGTACCCAATATACATATATATATATAATGTATAGGTATTTATAGATATCTCATCTGAAAGAACACAGAAAAGAAATCCAAGTTTCACAGCGCTATCTACAGTAAGGGATTAATTCTACCAGCTTTTCAAACAGTCACATTTGATATTCAGAGGAAGCACGCGAGTGAACAGAACTGGGGGCAGACTAACACTCCAGTGGGCTCTAGAGCAGTGTTGAGTGATGGCTTAAGAGCATAGAAGGGGGTGACGTGTGCAGAGGAAATGTGGATGCAGGCGTCCCCTCAGCCCCACACGCACCCACCCCCCTCCACAGTCCTGCATTTTTCATTGCCCTCTCCTCTTCTCTTTGCTCATTTGGGGGCTTATGGCAATTGATTTAGGCTCAGAGACAAATGGCTTCTGGTTTCCGGGCCAGGAGATTCTACCTGGTAAGGTGGTGGATAGGAAGTATATGGCACAGTGCTGGGCTTCAGGTGACAGGAAGGGGCTGGGTTGTGTGGGGAGCCTTGCCCTTCTGCCTGGCCCTTGTTCACTTCCAGAAACATTACCTCCCACCCCTGGACCCAGCAAGCCCCAGCCTAGGCCTCCTCCACCTGGCTAGGATGGTGATGTGGGGCTACCTTGGACAGTTTTCTCCACATAAGCGTGCTCAGTGATGCCCGCGTGAAACGCTGGCAGAGCTTGATGAGAACTCTCTCTAGAAACGTTTCTAGTGACCTTGGCCACGCTGCTGCTGACTGAGCTGTCTTCCATGGAACCTGGAGGCACAAAGGGGGGTCTCTGAGGGAACTCTATGGGAACTCTGAGCCGCCACTGTCTGCAGGCTTCCAAAAGCAGTCACCATGAAGTTCTCAGAAGTGCACCCAACACTCAAAGGCTATCCCAGCCTTTAACCTCAGCCCCAGTCAGCTCCCTATGGAGGCAGAGGACCAGGTGACGTTCTGCCTCGGGGCCTTGGCTCAGCAATAGGCCAGGGCCAGGAGGTGGCCGAGTGTAGGGCTGGAAGGGACAGTCTGTGGGGTTCCTCCAGGTCCTCCGTGTTCTGTCTTCCTCAGGCGAAGCAGCCCTCTTCAGTCCCTGCCTGCGTGGCCCTACAGCACCAGGCCTGCCAGGAGAGCCCCCGCTAAACTGCTGCCTGGGAGTGGCGCCCCCTTGTGGCTTCTGTTCAGACGATTGTCATAGGTGCTAAGACCAGAAACAGACTTGGTGTTGGGGCTGCAGGGGAAAGGGACTGGCTCCTGGTTTTCACGCCAGCTCACGAGCTGGACTCCATGTTCCTGCTGGCCCAGCACCCACCACCTCAAAACCTCCTCCCCATCTTCAAACCTGCCTGGCCCAGGGGGTCAACCCATGCTTTCTTTGACCCAGGATGTTACCCTGGATCACGGTCAGAGGAGGACTCTGAGTCTTTCCTGAGCTAATCCCCTTCCCTCCCTGGAATGGTACCCTTACTATGCCTGGGCCTTGGGGAGTCGGAAGAGAGGGACTGAGTCAGCCAAGTTAACGAGGTGCGTGAGGGGAATGAGGTGGGGAGGAGTGAGCCCCTCAAACCATCTGGAGACTGTTCCGCAGCAGCTTCTAGACGGATCCCCTCTTCTTTTTAAACAAAAGAGAAGTAACCCCATTTCCTCCCCTTTGCCCTCACAAAAATAAACTAAAGGGGAAATGAGCCGCGAAAGGGTGGCCATGGGACGTCGATGTGGGTGGGGGGGCGAGTGGGCGTCTTCTCGAGATCTGGGGCTTCAACAGGACACCTCCATGGTGTGGTTGACCTGGCCCAGCCCCTCGCTGCTCTCCGAGTGGGTGCAGGCCTGCGGGCGGCCACCGTCCACCGAGCTGGCGCTGGTGAGGGACGCGGTGCGAGAGCGGGCAAGACGAGTCATGCTGGCCGAGGGCACTGCGGACAGAAAGGGCACCGGGGGTGAGGACGGGCCAGCGGGGCAGGCACGGGCACGTGGGAGAAGGGAGAAGGATTTACGCAAGCAAAGCGGCCAGCGAGACCCGTTCTTCCGACGAAGGCACGGAGGCCCATCCGCAGCCAGGGCTCTACAGTCATGCAACGCCAGAGACAGGGAGTGCGCCCAAGGGGCGGGGGCCACAGGGGCTGGCAGGACCCTCCTCACAAGAGCGGGCCAGAGCTGTGGCACGACAGGGCAGCAGCTGATGACCGACCAGGTGTCCTTGAGCCCGGGGAAGGATGGGACGTTCTTTCTAATTCTGCTTCCCTCAAGAGGACAATGGGGCCAGGCGGGGGGAGATCAGTTCTGTAAAGGGCAAGGTGTGGTAGCCTCAGACGGCCCTCAGTCCATTATTCAGAGAGTCACACAAGTGAGATAAACTCATAGGGAGCAAATGCTTCCGTCCTGACCTCCGCCAGCCACCTGTCCAGCTCAGGTGTGGCGTGCCCCTAACCCCAGGCCTGACACCTCTGGGAGGTTCTGGCTCCAACTGCCAGGGCTCTGGAAGCCATGGGGCCCCGGGGAACCTAGAAGCACGGCTGGTCTAAAGCCTGGCCACTCCGGAGCCCTAAACGGGATAGAGCCCACAGAAAAGCGGTGAGATGCGGCTTGGCTGCAGCACTGCATAGAGGGAGGAGCAGAGGGGCCCGGGCGATGGCGGCGGGCGGGGGATCCATGCATCAGGGGAGGGGATGCGGGCTACCTGCTCCTCCACTCAGCCTTCGGTCCTTCAAGTATGCAACTAAGAGAGAAGACAGAGCCAGGGGGCGGGGTGGGGAGACACAGAACACGGGTGAAGAGGAGGTCGGGCGTGGCCCGGGCGTTGAGATGGGTCGGAGAGGAGAGGAGGGTACAGAGAGGCTGGGGGCAGGGCCAGAGCCTCAGGGGCCCCCCTCCTGCCCCCCCATTACTGCAGCAGCCCCAGAAGGAGCCACTGATGTCAGTCTGCCCCGAGGAGCCCAGAGAGCAGGGTGGGGTACTCAGCCACCTCCGCTTCTCCAGCCCGGGCTGCAGTCCTGGGGGCTCTGCCAATAAGGCCTTTGAGGACACCTAACCTGTTCCCGCACCCTCACCACTCCGCTGGGCTCAGTATCCCCGCAGATAGAGGCCCATGGGTGCGTGCTCAGTCGTGTCCGACTCTTTGTGACCCTGTGGACCGTAGCCCGCCAGGCTCCCCTGACCATGGGATTCTCCAGGCAAGAATAGTGGAGCGAGTTGCCATATCGTCCTCCAGGGGATCTTCCCGACCCAGGGATCGGACCCAGGTCTCCTGCAATGGTAGGTGGATTTTTTTCCCACTGAGCTGCCTGGGAAGCCCTGGATAGAAGCCTGTATAATCTCTCAAATCTTCCCAGGTCTTGAGCTGCACGATGGTATTCCTCCCAGGGCCCAGGGAACAGGTCCCGGGCCCGACAAGTACCGCTTACCCACCCATCCCAGCCGTGTTCTCCAGGCACCTCCACAGCTCTGTGTCCCTGCCGGGTCTCACTGTGGGGCTTGGCCTCTTGTTGCCCCACTTGTCCCCAGACAGGCTGGCAAGGGGCCCAGTCCCCTGGAGGCCGGGAGGAGTTCAGTTCCTGGCTGGACCCCCCCGGTCTTTCCCTATAGGCCTGTCCTACCAAGGAGACACAAGATCCAGAGACTGAAGTGGAAGGGGAAGAAAACAAATTCAGGGAGAGGAAGTCTGCTTCTAGGAGGAGAGCCAGGCATAAGGGGGAGACGGGAGGAACTCAGGGGATACGCCTGTGTCACTGGAGGGCCGTGTGTGCATGTGGGAGAGGCTCATGAGCAGGGTCTCACCCCTGCACGAGGGGAAGCTGGAGGCGGCAGGGAGCCGGTTCCACCCACCCACAGCCCCTATGACCTCAGGGTCTTCAGGTCTGCTGCCTCCAGGCGTGGCTGCTTTCAGCTCTCCTCACACCCAGATGGCCTCCCGTGCTTTCCCCAGTTCCCAGACTCCAGGCCCGCTTCTCTGCTGCCCCTCGCACCATCCAGCACCTTCCCAGCCCTTCTCGGGTGCTGGAGGTCCAGCTGGGGGCATGGTGTGGATGACTCACCCCCAGGCAGGCTTCCCTGGCAGGATTCAGCCTCAGGCCTGGGTCCCCTAGGGCTGGGAGAACCCCCCCACCTAACAGGCCCAGCCCTGCCATGAAAACAGTGCCCCAAAGCCTCCCTCTCCAAGGGCACAGGAGGGCAGGGATCGGCCTGGCATCACCAACTTAACAGTCTAGGCGAAGATGCCCTAGAAGTCCCCAGGGCTTCCCTGGAAAAGGACTTATGCTCACAGGCCCACCTGCTGCCTGCTCCCTAGTCACTGGGGTGTGGTGGGAGGAGTACACTTACTGTAGCCCATGCCTTGCAGGAAGTATTTGAAGGCTTCAGTCAGCTTCCCAGGCTGCAGGACAAGGGACAGGCACAGGGTCTGATTGGTGGCCTGGGATTCGGGGAGGGGAGAGGTCCCACCCACCCTGGGCCAGGTAAGGGATGGGAGGAGGGCCAAGAGTCTCACCTGTGTGACCTGGGGGAGACCCCCGGAATCTGCCATCTGCAGGGAAAAGACAGGGTGAACTGAACAGGGGCCACCTCCCACCACACCTTGCCTGTCCCCTGATCAGACACATCATCCTGCTCCGCCTTGGCTGGGACCCCTCCCTGCGGGGGGGCCCATGGTGGGGAGGGGGAGGCCTCACCTTCAGGAAGGTCGTGGTGGTTGGATCCAGTTTGGAGTTGCACTCGACCTGGGGACAAGGAGCAGCTTCAGCATGGTGAGGCACCTGAGGGTGTCAGGGGCGCCCCCTGCCCCAGGTGCTAAGGTAGGTTCTCTCCCAGGGCTGGGAGACAGGGAGGGAGTGCAGGGGGCAGACACAGGCCAGCCAGCACCTCCCTGGGCACCTTCAGAAAGGTCAACGCCCTGGGGATCTGGAAGCAGCTTCCTGAGGGCCTGAGACCCTCTGTTCCACTCACCACTGCTGGTGGGGTGGGGGCTGGGCCCAGTCCTCACAGGGAGCCAGGGCCACCTCCACAGGAGAGGCTGGGAAAGCACCAGGGACCCCAGGAGTCAGAGGTCAAGGTGAGGGAGGGCCGAAGGTCAGCAGGAGACCTGAAGCCTCTGAAGCTCTGGCCCTGCCTGTGTTAAGACAGCAGGCACAGCCCTACCCCATTCCCCCAGCCCTCGGGCACAGTCTGGGTGCACACTGGGCAGGGGGGCTTCCCTGGGCATTCCTGAACCCCGGCTTTCTGTGCTAAGGGGGGCATGAAACCCCCAGGCTGTCTGCTGTCAGAGTTCCAACAGGAGAGGTGACACATGGTCCCAGATGTAATGGGGTATGTGCTCCTGTGCTCACAAATTATTTCATAACCAATGAATCAGATTTTAGAGAAAAAGGAGATCTTAGTCTCTGGGCTTAAAATGGTTCGAGACTGCAGAGGGGCTACACTGCTGTGGGGTGGGCAGAGGGAATAAGCAGCCTGATCCCGGCCCCAGGGCCCTCCTGTCTCCAGGCTTCCCTCACCTGAAGGATGGGGTGGCTCCAGGCGGAAGTGCATGGCAAGATGGGGGGAAGTGGGATGAGGAGCCCGGCAACCAGGGCCCACCCCGAGGCTTCCAGGGGCTGGGTCAAGGATTGGCCTTGTGGGCCAGGAGCCAGTGACCCCTTTACCCTTGCCTCCCACCCGCACCTGGGCACGATCCTCACTCACCACGCCATCCTCGGCAGGTGCGTTATCCCCGACCACCAGCATCACGGGGCAGCTGCAGGCACAGAGGAAGAGGGCCGTCTGGCCTGGGCACCGGAGCAAGGTGGGGGGCAGTGTGTGCAAGGGCCAGGTAGGCTGGAGGGGGAGGGCCACTCACCGGAGAGTCTTGGCATTGGGCACTGTCCCAGGCCGGTTAATATCTAGGTCTCTGCGGCTGCAGGGGGAGGCAGAGGTGGGCATCCCAGGATGGGATCCCGGGGCGGTGTGTTGGAGCATGTCCAACCTGACCTGCTATATTTCAGCCATACCCAATCCCTCCACATGGCAATTACGGCCCAACATCCCTCCAGGTGCCAGGCTGGTCCCAGACTTGGGGCTCACGCTCTGGAGTCTCGACTGTGAGACAGATCCTCACGGATGCCATTGGTGAAATGGGGAGACAGGGACCTAAGGGCCTTAGGGCCCCCGCATGTGACTTCTTCCCAGACTCTCCAGCTCATGCCAGGTGGGCCCTCCCATTTGGCTGTCATCACGGGCTGTGACCACCATTGTGCTGGGAGTCCTGGGCCTTAGAGGGAGGCCGGCTGGGGCTCCTCTCCCTCCCCAGTGTTTCTCTAGCACCATGCACATAGCAGGGGCTCGAGAAATATTTGTAGGAAAAAAGAGAAGGAAGGACATGCCAGTGGGAGCTGCAGGATACTCCCCTGCAGGACTAACCCAAGGGGCTCCGCCGAGCACTTCATCCCTCCTCCTCTCCACTTTGGGCTGGCTGTCAGCACTGAGGCTCAGGGTGGTGGGGGCAGGGGTGGTGCCCACATCCCCCACTGCTCCTGCCAGCGATGCCAGGGGTGGAGGAGGAGCGGACAAGCCCTGCTCGCCCTCTGCCCCTCCAGGGGTGTGACCCCGGGCAAGAGGTCACCCCTGTCGGAGGCTGGATAGTCTGCTCTTCTGCCAGCCGGCCAGCGACTGGCCTCCTCCCTCGGACGGCTGAATCAGGGATCCCCCAGCTATGTGAGCCCTCCCCTCTTGGTGCTGCCATCCGGCCCCCCGGCCGCCCATACCTGTTGTACATGTTCCAGAAGAGCTGCAGGTTGGCCTGGTTCACCACATTCGAGATCTGCTGCCGGTAGCTCTGCACCAACTCTGTGTTGCTCACCAGCTCCTCCTGGATTCCGGGAACGGCAGGAGGGGAAGGGGGCGGTGAGCGGCATCCACAGAGGGGAGCCACAGACAGGGACGTCAGAGTGGGCATCGCAGAGCAGCCCTTGCCCCACCCCCAGTGATGGTGGGGAGAGGGAGGCAGCAAGACTGTCGTGGGGAGCCCATGACCTTCAGAGGCGGGGGAACCCCTCCCAGTCCTCGGTGCCGCAGTCTCCTGGCTCACCACAGGGCAGGGGTGCGGCAGCTCAGCTCAGATGCTACATCCACTGCCGATCCCCGCCCCACCCCACCCCACCCCACCCCAACCGGGCTCTTCGGGAGGTTCCTAGCCCGCCCACCCCACTCCTGCATGAGGTCTTCCCGCACACCCTTACCTGGCTGAAGAGGTGGGATAGCACCGTGTCGGGTAAAGTGCTGGTCAGGCCGGAGAGCTGCAGGCCGAGCGGAGGCCAGTGTAAGTGACACCTCGCACGACCCCCGGCTCCGGCTCCGCCCCCGCCCCGGCTCCGGCCCGCCCCCGGCTCCGCTCCTGGCTCCACCCCGCCCCACCTCCGGCTCCGGCCTGCCCCCTGCTCCGCCCCGCTCCAGGTGGATCGCGCTCACCTTGGTGGCCGCCCAGTCGATCCAGCCTTTGCCGTTGGGGTCGATGTTCATCAGCACCAGCCCCTCCACCAGGTCGGGGAAGATGAGCTGCCGTGACAGGGAGACAGGACTTGAGGGGCGCGACGGGGTGCAGGGAGCCCCTATCTTTCCACTAGAAAACGGACTGTAAAGTTCCAACCCTGCCTGTCTCGTGGGCCGTGGTGGGTGGTAAGGGTCTGAAGAGGAGGACGCGTTCTGTAAGGGCTTCCAAGGTGCAATCGATGACCAAGTGCCTTCAGCTGAGAACTTGCGCCCCTTCCAGCCCTGCTCATCCTCCTCTCCACCTGGAACTTTTCACAATCCTTTTATTTGGAATCTATGCCTATATCACAGTTTTTCAGCTTTTAAATATATCTTTGAAGAGGTTCCCTTATAGCGCAGTTGGTAAAGAATCAGTCCGCAATGCAGGAGACCCCAATTCGATTCCTGGGTTGAGGAGATCCCCTGGAGAAGGGAAAGGTTACCCACTCCAGTATTCTGGCCTGGAGAATTCCATGGACTGTAAAGCCCATGGGGTCACAGAGTCGGACAGGACTGAGTGACTTTCACTTGAAGAGGTTACTATTGCAACACTGAGAACTAAACATCTTCAATAAAATACTGTTTCTTTGCTTTCATAGAAAAAGCCCTAGCGATGTGAAGAAACTGAGCCTTCCAAAGCCTGTTCTGTGTTAGACATTGTAAAAGAGACTGGAGTTTTCCGTTCGACTGTCTGCCTGTGTTTAGGAGAAAATGGTAATATATCCATACTGCGGTCATGTCAAGGCTATCTGGGGTGGCAGGGAATGACTGACAGTCAACAAGGTGGTTAAGTACTGCAGTCAAAACTGGAGCTGAAAATTCTTGGTCAGATTTTTTGTTTTGTTCTTTGTTTTGAAGAAAGAAATACTTTGAGTCCTAAAAATTAAGGTTTTCTTTTTAGAGATGGAAAGCTTGTGGGCTCCTCCTGCCCGACATGATGTTTCTGAAATCTGACTTTTTTAAACCTCAAAACTTAACGTAAGTGTAATTTTTGGTTAAAAAATGATTCATGTTTAAGTATTACTCTAATTAGTGAATGAGGAATTAAGATAATCCTTACTTAGTGGCTCATTAGTTGTATAGCTTGTTGGTTTTGGATAATGGTTTGAGCAACTTACGGAGTATAGTGTTTTAAGGAAATGTATGAAAAAATTAACTTTTTTTTAAAGTTAATTTCCTTGGAGGAAAGAAAGGAAAAAGGACTTTTCTAAGTGAAGAGGAAGTAGAGGGAGGAGGAGAGGAAGAAAGAACTCAGAAAGTTCCTGCAGGTTGCCCCTGGGGGAACCAGTCCTGGGATTAGCTGGGCCTGGGGTGGTGGTGGGTAGACTTACTGCAAACTTGGCCAGCACATATGCTCCGGCTCCCACTCCGATGCCAATCACGTACTTGAACCTGAGAGAGAGCATGCTGGTCACTCCAGGGGTTTCTTTCCCCTTGATGGCCATCCAGTGCAGACCTAGCCATAGCCCTGAGCCCTCAGCTCGAAGCTGCTGGCTCTGTGGCGGTGGTGGGCACCTCCGGGGTGGGGGACTGGGCAGGGACTCACCCAAAGTGCTGTACCACACTGGGGAGCATGGCGGCCAGCTGCTCCATGGAGGGGAACTGGTACCTGCAGGTGGAGCAGGAAGTCAGGTCCGGGGCAGCTGGAGGTAGGGGGGCCTAGAGAAAGCTGGGGGCGGGGCATTCCTGGTACCTACCCCTGAGGAAACTGTGACGCCCCCACCTGCTGACCGGGGGCATCCACGTGGCACACCACGAAGTGCTTGGTGATCTCCTGCATGTCCTCAAAATTGAAGAAGGTATTGAAGCACAGCTTGTCTGCAAAGACACAGCTCTCAGCTCTGGCTGAGCCAAGGAACCGTGGAAGTGGGAGGAAGGGATGGGGGGGATGGGGAGGCCCATGAGGCCCGTGGATGCTGGGAGGGAGGTCAAGGCAGAGGTGATGATCAGCCTCATGGTTCAGCGGGGAAACCAAGACCCACATGGCTGGAGGCATAGAGCTAAGCGTGAGTGGGGATCTATACAGCCCTGTGGGGAGGGAGGGGGCCTCACTATTCCAGCAGACCCTAGGCAGAGGAGGGCACACTTACGGTTGAGCCCCACGTCATGGTAGGTAAGGATAGCTGGGCGGTTCCCCTTGGGGGAGCCCCGGATCACCACGTGCAGAAGGCCATAAGGCGTCTCGATGTCATGTTCCTGGAGGGGAGAGACTGTGCTGGACCCTCTGGGCAGCCCCTCACTCCTGGCTCTTCTGGGAAACGAGGCTGGGGAGCAGCCTGGGGGCTGCTGGGCCTATGGTGGGACCTTCACCCCTCTCCCCATAGGGTAGGCATCCCCTTTTCATCACCCCCAGCAGCCCCCGGAGGGGACAGACCAGAGAGTACATCTCTCCCCATGGGTGTTCAGCACAGGGGCAACATAAACTGGGCTGCACATGAACATTCCAGTCTTCTCCACAAACCAGCCAGTGGGGCAGCCCAGCCCAGCAGCACTCAGCCCTCCAGGGTCCAGTGAGGCCCATTTTTTCCCATCTCACTGCAGCCCCTCTGGGTCAGCTCTGCCTTCCCCACCAAGTCCCACCCTCATCATGCTCCCCCTGGACTCAGAACCCTGCAAAAGGGCCGCAGCCCACCTAGAATCCATGGTGAAGACCCCATGCCAGCCAGTCCAGCCGCCCACCCCCACAGCTGTTCCTGTTTCCACCCCCAGGCTCTTGCTCCTGCCTCTCTGAGATCCCCAAGGCCTCCCTTGGGCAGGGCCAGGCTAGACACCATCCCCTCCCCCAAAGGCCTTCTGCAGTGGCGGCTCTGGGCTCCTCCTGGGTCAGCCCCCTTGGGTTTGCTGCTCGAGGTCATCAGTCCTTCAGGAAGCAGGAGCTGAGTGCTGCAGGTTCAGGACCCGCTCTGCCCCTTACTGTGTGATTCTGAGTGGGACACGCACCTCTCTGTGCTTCAACCACCTCTTTCTGAGCCATCTCATGGGGGTTCAGGGAGAACTAGATGAGCTGATACCTGGCCCCAGAAAGGGGGCTGCCATTGGTGGGCGCATCCCCGAGCCCTGCTGGCTGGTCTTTCTGGGAATTGGTCCCTCTTGGCCACTCACAGGCAGACTCCCAGCGGGTCTGTCAATGCTGAATAAACAGCCCTGCCCTCTCAGGGAGAGTCTTGGGGACTGCAGGAGGTGGGTGGTCCCTACCAGGGAGTTGGAGGTCAGGCTGAGGTCAAGGAGAATCACCATGTGACTGAGCACCTACTGTGTGCCAGGTGTTATGAGAGACAGAAGCAGCGCTTTTCCCCACCTTTTAGTGGAGTACACTCATATTCAGAGAGAAACAAAGTTTCTGCCTCCGACAAGAAAGGGGAGCCTTAGGTGACCGGCCTTCTTGGGTCAGGGCTCAGAGGACCACTGCCTGGCCCCATCTCCAAAAGGGAAGGACTGGTGGTGCCAACCCTGGGGCCCAAGGCCACACGCCGGGAGCCACACTTCTGGGTCCACCACAGCCTCTGCATGGCCCAGGCCTGTCCTTCTTCAGTAGCACTTCCTGCTCACTGACCACTGACCAGACACTTTTCATGTACTTTCTGTTCACTCACAGAGGAGGAAACTGAAGCTGGCCAAGGAGCACTGACTTGCCCAAGGTCAAGCTCAGAGACGGCAGGCAGGGTGGACCTTGGGGGTGCCTCTCTCAGGCTGCTGTTTCTGAGGAAGCGATCCAGCTCCACGCAAGAGACTTCTGAGCAGACCCCTCCCCATAGCTGCCTGTCCCTGCTAGGGGGCCCTGCCTCATCCCCTCCAACCCCGGCCATGCTCTCTTGGCTCTGGAGGGCGGGGTAGGAGGCAGGAAGGGTGCACGGTGCTATGGAGGGGGCTGGGAGAAGGAGCTCAGTTCTATGAAGGGCAGGGAGCAGGGCAGGAAGGATGCCCGGTGCAATGAAGGATAGAGGCTGGGGCAGGAAAGACCCAGGCTGCTACGGAGGGCGTGATGCGGGCAGGAGAGCTGCACAGTGCTATGAATGCTACGGGGTAGGGTGGGTGAGCAGAAGGAGCTCAGTTCTGTGAAGGGCAAGGAATGGGGGCAGGTAGGACGCTCGGTGCTATGGAGGGTGGGGGCTGGGGCAGGAGAGGGCCCCCATGGCACTAGAGCTGCAGTGCTCTGCCTGCGGCAGTGGGGTCAGCTCTAGCCCTGCAGAGCACAAGTCAGGGCCAAGAAGGGGTCTTCGCAGCTCTCCACCGCCCCTAAGTGTGTGTGTGTGTGTGAGGGGGTGCCTGCCCCAGTCTCGGTGTGATTGCCTGGGTCCCCATCCCCGCCCTGACCCACCCCCATCACCCCAGGACGGTGAGACTCAGCGTGGCGCTTGCCCCACTAAGGCTCAGCTCCCAGGGGAGGGGACGGGCTGGGGCTGGGCGCGCCGACGTGGGCCCCGGCCCGGTTGCCCAGTGACCTTGGCTGAACCCTCCGCCGACCTCCCTGCACCCGCTCTGAACCAGAACTTCAGATCCAATTCATCCTGATAGAGGCCAGACGTTCCCAAGAGGGGCGTCCCGAGGGCCGCAGGCGGGCGCGCTCTGAGCCCCCAACCCTCAGGGCCGAGGGCTCTCATTGGCTCCCGGTGACGTCAGAGCCCGTCCCCGCCTCCAGGTGGGCGCCAGCGCCAGGCACTGCGGCAGTCCGGGAGGGGGCTCTGATGTCCTCTCTCTGCCTGTCCCGCTCCCCTCATCCATGACCTTGAGGACTGGGGCGGGGAGTGGCGGGGGGAGCCCTCCGTCTTGGGCTTCAGGACGCGCACGTGTGGGGCTTGCTGGATTCTTCCCGTCAACCGCATCAATAATTCAGAGGACCGAGTCTGCAGCGGCGCGGAGGCGCTGACGTCGCTGCTTGGGTGCGGGTGTCAGGGGTGGCCCCATGGCTATTGGACCCCGCAGGGTAGGCCCGGGAGTAGAGGGATGGGTCTGCCCCTGCCTCTCCTGAGTTAGAACTGCACGGATTCAGGGCGCCTACTGCCCCAGGGAGGAGGTGTCCTGTTTCCCCACCCTCCCCGCATCCCCCGTCTCCGCCCCCGCCCCGCCCCGCCCCCCCAGGTCCTTACCCTGCTGGCTCATCGCCCCAGCATTGCCCTCCTATGCGCAGAAAATAAAGCACAGAGACCCCCTTCTCAGCTCCTCACCTCCAGGGACCCCAGCCTGACGGCCCAGTTAAAGCCACACACAACCCAGACTTCTTTGCTTCTGCATGCTGTCCCCCCAAACAACCATGACAACCCTCGCAGGGTCAGGAGGTCAGACACCTGCAGGTACGGACCCCCCAGACGCCGCAGGGAACAGCTTCTGCAGCGTTGAAGGGGTCACAGGCTCCAGGCAGAGCTGGGCACGTGCCAGGCAGAGGGCACACTGTCAGTGGGATAAACACACGCCCGCACACCCATCCACACGGGCTGACAGACAAGTCACAGCCCTTCTCGATTTCCGCAGAGATTTCAGTCTTCCCCGTCCTCCCCCGCGGACCCACCAACATTTCCTCCCAAGCACGCAGCGGACCAGGGTCACCAGGAAGCCTGGGACCCGCTGATCTTGCCTTGTGACCCCCAGGGTGCGCCAACTGAAGGCAGAAGCACCGCGGGACAGAGGCAGAGCATGCCCCCGCCTCCCCGCTGACCTCGCGGTCCCCAGAGTCCTCACTCACCCCATCCCAGCACTCCGGCATCTTGCCGAGGGAGGCCACCCGCCTCGACCAGGAAGGGCAAACAAAGGCCTGAGTCACCCGAGTCCAGAGGGAGGGGGCTGCGCAGGTGGGAGACCAGCGGCTCTATGGTGGGGCCCCAGCTCGCCGGCCATTTATATGGGGAGCTGCCTGGCCTGGCCTGGCCCCTCCTCCCTGCGGGGTTTGTGAGCAGCCACTCGCTCACCCGGAGCCCCTGCTCCTGGATTGGCTTTCAGGAGACAAAACTTGGTTCCGATTGGCTTCCAAGGTCCTCGCTCACCGGCTTCTGCTCCTCCCACCCTCAGCAACACATCAGTCAGGATGGTCCCCAGCTCCGGCAACCCACTCACCCCCCCACCCACCCCCGCCCCGCACAGAGGCTGGGAACCGCAGCTGCACACCGGGTCCCGAAAGACGAAAGATGAGAGGCCACATGTATAGGTGCGCCCGGTGGCAGGTACAGATTAGCCTCTCGCAGCAGAGCAGGCCAGGGTGCCCTAGACAGCACAGCCCTTGACTCATACCCTGGGAGCAGGGAGAGCCTGAGCGGCTCCCAAGCCCAGCCTCCACATCAGGAAGGCCTGGATCCTGTCACCTGGAGAGGTGTGGGGAGTCACTGCTGCCTGCGGCAACTTGGGCTGTGACTCTACTCCAGGAGGCTGCTCCTCCTCCACCCCCAGGGTCTCCCCTTGGGCATTCCCCAATCTGCCCACATGTCTGCCCAGTGCCTGCCCACTGGAGAAGGGAAATGAGGGTTCTGGGGTCAGGGGGCCTGGAGAGATTTCGGGACCAGGGATGTGGTGGGCATACACCAGCTCTGTCCTCCCGCACCCTCATCCTGCACCCAGGCCAGAGTCCCCCTGGAGAGAGAGGAGGTGGAACGGGGGCGGGGCAGCTTGTCCACATGGACACGCCGGTCTCCCCATAGCCACAGCCAGCCTTCTTTTCTGGGGTCACCCAGCCTGGGGCTTGGCTCTCGAGTCTCTGGGGAGCAGGACAGGTGCTGGGGGTTACGTGGCTCAGGATGTGGGTGAAGAGCTGGCTGGAGACAGGCAGGCAGGGCACTCAGATGAGATGCAGGAGGCAAAGAACAGAGGAGGAGAGGATATAGGCCAGGGAGGGGCACAGAGGAGGGAGCCCAAGGACTGAGGGAAGCAGGAGCAACAAAGAGGGGGCGGGCACCTGTGCCCCCATTCTGTCGCTTTGGTGAAGGAACCTGCCACTCGCCCCAGCTTGTATGGACAGCCGTGCATGCTGGCCAGCTGCCCTGGGGAAAGGCAGTTACCTCCCCGTCTCTGGGTGCCTGGTGACCTGGTCAGCACCCATCCTCTATGCTATTCCAGGCCACGTCCTCTGCCTGCAGGGAGCGAGCATCAATAACTTCCCTGCCCCTTTCTGACCTCTTGCCATGTGGGCCTGGTGCAGAATGCGGGGGCCTGTGCACTCCAAGGGCAGCCAGGGCCTGGAACGGGAGTCCCCCAGCACCGCATGTCCTGCCCATGTTCCCTGTTCCACGGTCCCCATCCAATCTTATGCCCACCTGAACCTCTGAGTGGCCTTCTTCACCCTTGGGCCTAGGTGACCTTAAATACTAGCCACTGCAAGCCATGACCCCCCAATTCTGCTCAGCTCAATGGCTTCAAATCCCCAGACTTGAGTCAAAGTCTCAACTTTCTCATCCACTAGCTGCGTGACCTCGGACAAGATTTTTTTCACTCCTCTGTGCCTTAGTCTCTTCAACTATCAAACAAGAATTGTGCCTTCCTCACAGCTCCTAGGAGGATGATAAGAAGCTACATACATCACTACAGACCCAACCCCAGGCCTGCCCAGGGGAGAAATGCGGTAATTTGTGTGCCTTTCCGAACTGTGGGTCTCTTCCCTGGAGGTTATACAGTTGTTGGGGCTGAACAAGGCAGGCTCAGGTCCTGGGAGCCAAACCTTGCTAGTCTCTGCTGTGTGACCTCTGGCAAGTAAGTCAACTACTCTGAGCCATCATATCTTAAATGGGAGAACAGCAGAGTAGCTGCTTACATAAGTAGCTGCCAAGGATAATACATAATCTTCACAAGACCATATATGAGAAAGGATGAAGAATCTGAAGCACAGCGAAGTAAATTCTCCCACTCAGCGAGGAAGCAGTGGAGCTTACCAGTACCTCACATTATTATTATCTTTTATTATTTTTAAAAATTTTGGCCACACCCTGAGGCACATGGGACCTTATTTCCCTGACCAGGGATTGAACCCCAGCCCCCTGCACTGGAAGGCGGAATCTTAACCAATGGACCACCAGCGAAGTCCCGTGGGGTCACATTATTAAGAGTTGTAAATGCTTAGTGCCTTAGTTCTCTAGCGTGCCAGACTCCTATCTAAATGCTTTGCTATGTTACCTTATTTTGTCCTCTGAACATCCACTTTAGGAACAAGGAAAATGAAGCACAGAGAGGTCCTGCCCAACATCACACAGCCAGAGGGCTCAGAGCCAGGGGCTGCACGGAGGCCGCTAGTCACAGTCAGCCCAGGGACGAGGGCACCATCATCAAGCCTACAAACACCCGGGGTCTGAGCTGCCTCAAACTTGACCTCCAGGTTTGATCTACGAATGAGGTAGTAAGCTGTGCTGGTGGTCACATGGCAGGGTCACAACTTGGACCAGGTCCTTCTGCCTCCCCCACTAGCTGGGCCCCCTGAGGCCAGGGACTGAACAGGATAAAATCCTTGGCCCAGATAAGGACCATCCTGGCAGCTGCTTTACTTAACAAAAAGCAACCTGTGTGGAGTAACCAGAGCAGAGAGTAAGGTGCTTTTTAATACATGCTGCCCTCTACCAAGCAAAGATCTTGAGAACCAGGGTCTCACACACATGGGGTGACCCACCCTAGCCTGGGCCCGGTATATGGGTGCAGAGGACTCCAGGATTCTGTCACCTTTCACCCGCCAATCCACCTCCCAGGGTGTGTGTGTTTTGGGGGCTGGCAGCACCATTGGCATCTGAGGAGTCCCACTCAGGGTCAGGCAGCGGCTCATTGCCCTGGATTTTATTTCAGTAGTCCCTCACACAGGAAAGGGGCTGTGTGTTCACACTCCTCAGCCCTCACTTGGAGCAAGGAGGACAAAGGGCACTCTGGCTGGCCTAGGCTACCTTGTGGACACATCCCTCCCCTGCCACTGGCTCCTGGATCCCCACTCCCCCAGGTCCCATCCTGTCCTCCCTAGTAGCAGAGGCCTTTGTGATCGGAGTTGGAGCTCCCAGCAGACGGGAGCATGTGCCCAGGTGCTGCTCTGACGCCTCCGTTGTGTCCTTGAAGGGGCACGTGACCCAGGGTCCAAAGCCTGGCTCAGACCCACATTCTCAGAGCCTCGCTGCAGAGCCGTGCTCCTGGGGGAGGAGTCTGCAGGCCGCTCCACCTCCCACGTCACCCCTGCGTCCAGACCACGAGGCCGAGGCTGTCATGGGGCTGGGAGACTGACCTAAATTGGATGGTGGCCTGAGGGCTAGCTCCCGCCAGGCAGGAGGAAGGTCCCAGAAAGGTCTGACTTTGGTCAATAGGTTTTAATGGCCAATGGGGACCCTGTAACCCCGTGAGGCTCCCATTCTGTCTGCTATCGCGTGTTCTCCGAGACCCAGAAATAAATGGCCATCTTGGGACTCACAGGGGGGAAATGGCGGGCCAAGTGAGCGAAATCAGAAATCATCATGTGGAGGAATAAACACAAAGACTGATTTCAGTTTTCCCAGGGAAGCTGGCATCAAACTGAAGAGGACATGGTTGTCCCGAGCAACTGCTGCCATGGAAACAAGAGCTATTAGGAGCATCAACCTGGCTTTCACAGGAGGAAAGTGCTGATTCAGATGACAGCATCCTCACTCCCCCAGACCTCCCCGCCTTCTCCTGTCCTGTTCAGGGAGGGAGGGGGCATTTCTCCATGGGGTAGGGGGCCAGGCAAAGCCGCTGTGAGCAGCAGGGATGGTTCTGAAGGCTGCCAGGTGCCCAGTCCCTGTGGCTTCAGGCTGAGGGCACTCAAAAGGGCTGTGACCGTCGTCTGAAACAGGCTGGGTCGGGGAGGGGGTTGCGGCCAGCAGTCGGTCCCCTATCTGGGGAAGCTGAGTGGGGACCTACCTTCCAGTCTGTGTCCACAGCCAAGAGGAAGGAGTCAGAGTTCTCCTACAGGAGGGCAAACAGAGAAGGGTGGTTCGTTAGGCCCCAGGCTGGCCGGGCAGGGAAGGGTGACCCGAAGGGGCTCTGCCTTGAGCAGTATCACTTGCTGTTCCCATCTTTTTTTTTTTTTTTTTTTTGCTGAGCCTTGCAGCATGCAGGATCTTAGTTCCTAGGCCAGGGATTGAACCCACATCCCTTGCAGTGGAAGTGTAGAGTCTTAACCATTAAACCGCCAGGGAAGTCCCTCCCTAGTCTATCTTAATGTGAACAAAAGTGACCCAGGGCTTTCCATGCACCAGGTTTCAAGCCATTAAGTATGTGACAGATGAAGCTACGAGCAGCTACACACATGGATTTTTACCTCCTAGTGTTTTTTTTACCTATTAGTTTAAAATGTGAAGATTTTCACTTTGCAGGTGAGAAGGCTGAGGCTCAGAGAGGCTGAATCACACGGCGAGAAAGTGACGGAACAATCTCTGACCCCAAATTCTTGCTGTTCATCACTCTGCCCATTGGCCCCTCAGATGGTTTTCAAGGGCGACCATCGGGGCACAAGCTCAGAGGCTGGGGGATGAGGGCCTGACTGTCACAGCCACTGTGAGGATGGGGAAGCCGAGCCCCACACCCTGAGGGAGAAGTGGGCTTCGCTGATCTGCACAAAGGCGGCGCCTGGGCTTGTGCCATAGCTGCCCCCACCTTTTCAGACCCGCCTCTCAAAGGCTGGCTTTCCGGCTCATTTCTGCTGATGGTGTGCCCATCTGATTGGTACCTGTTCTTCCCACTGGACTGTAGGTACCCAGAGGGGGTGGACCATGTCTGGCTCAGCTCTCAGCATCAAGCCTGGCATGGACCAGGCTCCTCAAGCAGCCCCGGGTGAACAAGTCTGACGTCACAAGGAGGGGAGCAGGGTTCAGATATACCCAGTGCTTAAAAGGTGGCGGAGGTGGAGAGCGGAGTGGGAGCCCGAACCCCCTGTGTCTGAGTTGCCAGGCTCTCCCTGATGCAGCCTGCAGGCCCCTGGACAATCTGCACCCTCTCTGGGACGCTGTCTGGGGAATGAAACCTCATGGCGGGCGGGATCCCACATATCCAGGAAGAGCAGAGATCTGGGGCCTCTGCTCTGCCTTCTCTCGTGTCTGCCGAGAACCCTCGCTGCTCCCCTCTGCTCGCTGTGGGCAGGTGGCTTAGCCTCCGAGCCTGTGTCCGTGAGGCTTGACTGAGGGCAGGGAGAGCAGTCATTCCGTCCTGGCACCCCTGCACTGGGCTCTGGGTGCTACAGAGGCTGCCGGGTAACCATGTGGACAAAGGAGACAGACTAGAACCAGGATGTCATGGGAGGACAGCAAGAGAAGGGCAGGGCCCCCGAGCGCAACAAGAAGGAAATGAGCCCGCTTCACAGGGAAGGGAGGGAAAGAGCGCAAACCAGCGACGCTGATGTTCTCCTCTCAAAACGCGAAGTCCATCCACCTGCATTCTGGCAGCTGGAGTGGAGGCGTGGCAGACAGAATCAGAAGGGACTAGAGGCTCTCACACCAAAAAGGAGACCAAGAGGCTTTCACCTGTCTCAGGTGACATCAACAACGGCCGTCCTTCCCCTCCTGTTCCCCCAGGGCCGGGGCGCTTTCTCTGCATGGGGAGGGGAGGAGAACACAGAGGCGGCCACTCCTGGACCCTCCGAGGAAGGGGGCGGGGCCCTGGGGGAAAGGAAGGAGGCTGGATATTCACGAATTTTGTCACCAGAAGACCTGGCCCGGCAAGGGGGGTGGGCAGGGAAAGAGATGCATGCAGGAGATTTTCAAGGGAAGGGGCAGGACCCCAAACCAAGAAACAGCAGGAATAACACAAGCCAATCTGGAGATGCCGGAGGCTGGGAGGAACCACACGACCATTTCGAGGAAGACAGGTGGGAGAGAGGGCCCAGATGGGGGGAGGCGAGGAGGCCCAGGAGCAGCCTAAGGAGATCCAGGTGGGGATGCAGGTACGGAGCCCCGGACACAGCAAGCAACGACTTCAGAGTCTCAAACAGTGGAGGGATGGTGGGTGATCACATGGACGCATTCACTCCTCAGTAGACCCAGGGAATTTACACCTGGCAGGTGGCGAAAGATTTTAAAAAGTGCAAAAGGACAGGGGACAGGTACTGTCATCCCATGTAGCTGGACAGGGGGACTCTGTGGATGTAACCGCCTGGGAAAGAGGCCAAGAGCAAGGCAGGCAGGACTGTACCAGCTGTCACTGAAACCTGGGAAGGCCATGCTGGGTGCACGGAGGAGGATCTGGGGGGTAGGGGGTTGAGGCCACTCATAAGCAGATGTGACCAGTGACCAGTGACCAGGTCCACTGCAGAAAGGGGAGAAACTGAGCTGGGGATTTGCAGCCTCGGAGGAGAACAGACACGGACCCTCGTGGGTGGGAGGGGTTGGGGGTACAGGCATATTCAGGTCCAGGTGGGATGAGGGGAGACACCAAGGGCAGCAGGAAGAAGGCAGAGCCCAGGGGCTGGTCAGAGGGACTCCGACCAGGGAAGGAAGGGGCAGCAATGTGTCAGGCCAGACTGGGCAGAGAAGGGGTGTGGGGCATCTCCTGGGGTGTCCTGCCAAGGCGAGGAGTGGGAGAGACGCATAGAACGTGTGAGGCCACGGTGCCCTCATCTCTCTGTACCACCCACAGCTGCACACCCTGTGTCAGCAGGCAGCCCCCCTGGCCCTGAGCCCTGGTGGTGGGTGCAGGGGTCCTTGAGAGCCACCATCATGCCCTCACAAGAAGGCCGGTCTCTGCCTGCATGCCTAGAAAGACAGGCTGTTTGTGGGCAGGAGGAACTTTACAGAGAGTTCTAGAAAACTTCTTTCTTCTGAACCACATCACAGTCTACAGCTTCCACCTGGCCCAAGTCTTTACTGAGCGCCTACTGGGTACCAGGTGCTGTGCTGGGAACTGGGGGGATCAGGGAACAAAACGGACAGGGTCTCTGCCCCCAGGAGCCTGCGGGGTAAGGCCCAAGAGTGGCGAGGGCCAGGCCTGGAGGGTGTGCAGGGGATCAGTATTAGACCCTGTGGTCAGAGAAGGCCTTTCTGAGGAGGGGGCATTTGAGCAGAGCCCGAATAAAATGAAGGGCCAGCTCTGCAAATTCTGCAGCCAGAATATCCCAGGCAGAGGGAACAGCTGGGAAGATGATCAGCTGGCTCATAGAAGAACAATGAGCCCAAGAGACAGGAGAGGAGTGGGGCGGGGGGAGGTTGGGGGTGGTACAGAGCATATGCTGGTCCCAGGGAAGGACTGTGGCTGTAACTCTGAGAGCAACGGCAGCCGCTGGGCAACAATGCGGAAAATGACAGGGTATGTCTTATTTATTTTTTGGTGTATGCAAAAAAGGATAAATTTACCCAAGTCCCTTACCAAAGCCAAGAACAATAGTTAAAAACAGGCCTCGGGAGGGATGGTGGCCAGTAATAGAAATCAAATCTTGTCAGCCTAAGCAAAAAGGGAAATTTATAATTAGGATTCAAGGGTGACTTACCAAGCCCAAGGGCAGGACTCACAAAGGGCTGGAACAAGGGCATGGAGCATATTAGAATGCCAGGAAGGACATGATGGAGTTTAAAAGGTGGACAGAGTAGGGAGACCAGTGGGGTGGCTTCTCCAAGCAAAAAGAAGGGGTGTGGGGGCATCTCCTGGGGTGCCCTGCCAAGGGGAGGAGTGGAAGAGAACATGTGAGGTCAAGGTGCCCTCAGCTCTCTTTGCCACACACAGATGCATATCCTGTACTGGCATGGAGCACCCGGAGGAGACGACGGGGGCTTGGAACAGGGAGGGAGTGGAATCAGAGTCAAGAATCTACTGTGTCCAGGAGAGGGTGGACTGTATGGAGAGAGTAACATGGAAACATACATTACCATATGTAAAATAGCTGAGTGTGCTTAGTCGCTCAGTCCTCTCCAACTCTTTGAGACCCCATGGACTGTAGCCCACCAGACTCCTCTGTCCATGGGGTTCTCCAGGCGGGAATACTGGAGTGGGTTGCGATGTCCTCCTCCAGGGGATCTTCCCAACCTAGGGATCGAACCCAGGTATCCCGCATTGCAGGCAGATTCTTTACTGTCTGAGCCACCACGGAAGCCCGTGTCAAATAGATAGCCAATGGGAATTTGCTGTATGACTCAGCAAACTCAGACCAGGGCTCTGCTACAACCTAGAGGGGTGGGCTGGGGAGGGAGGTGGGTGGAAGGTTCAAGAGGGAGGGGACACATGTATACCTATGGCTGATTCATGTTGATGTTTGGCAGAAACCAACTCAATACTGTAAAGCAATTATCCTTCAATTAAAAATAAATTAATTTAAAAAAAGTCTACAGTGTCCAGCTCACCAGTGTTTCCTGACCATTGCTGGGGGCTGCCCTCAGGCAATCAGGCCTTAGAAGTTAGCTGAAGGTTCTGTCTTAGAGATGGGGTGGGGGAGGCAGGAGAGTTTCCCAGGTGGCACTAGTGTAAATCTGCCTGCCAATGCAGGAGATGCAAGAGATGCAGGTTCGATCCCTGGGTCAGGAAGATCTCATGGAGTAGGAAATGGCAACCCACTCCAGTAGTCATGCTTGGGAAATCCCAAGGACAGAAGAACCTGGAAGGCTCCAGTCCATAGAGTTAGACACGACTGAATGGCTGAGCATGCACCCAGGCATGGGGGCAGAGAGGGAATACATGTATATTTATGTCCCGTCCATGTCGTATGGCAGAAACCAACCCAACACCTAAAGCAATTATCCTCCAGTTAAAAATAAAAATTTTAAAATGTGCCCTTCTCTGGGGCAGGACTGCCAGCCTCATGTGGCTGGCCCCCCTGGGGCCTGCACAGCCACTCTGTCCCCACACACGGTGCTCAGCAGCTCTGGGGCTCACCTCCTTCTGGAGGGAGGCTGCAGGAGGTGGGGCAGGGCAGAAAGGGGGTGTGCTGAGCACCCAGGGACTGGGCTCCCGGCTTCCCCATCTGCAAAGTGAGGGGGCCTGGCAGCATAACCAGCACACAGCTGCGGCTATGCTGCCCCAGAATTCCACAAGCAGTGGACCCCCAGGCTTTCCTTGCAGGGAGGGAAAGGGGAGGCATGCTGGAAGTGACCATTACTAGAAAGTGCGGGCAGAATTAATTCTGGAATCTGATGTCTGGGGTCCTGATGAGGGCCCTTTCGGGTGAAATAGCAACCTCCAGTGCCTTGGGCCCACTGCTCCTTGGGGCTCTGCTGGTAACGCCTGCCCACCTATCTCAGAGGCTTGTGAGGAGAAAAGAGAAGCTGCCTGCCTGAGGGGGTTGAGCGAGGTGGGAAGCCTGGGTCTGCTGCTGGAGGAGCACCGGCCAGCGGGGACCCTGTTGGGGTCCAAAGGCCGCCCAGGACCAGGGGTTGAATACGACCTCACTCCCTGATAGCTGTGTGCCCCTGGCCAAGTGAGTTACCCTTTCTGTGCCTCAGTTCTCTCATCACCGAAATGAGAATAACTTCTAAAAAGCCTCCCTGCCTCAAAGACAGCCAAAGCCCCAGCGAGGCTGGCTGGATGTTAGATGCGTGGGCGCTCAGCCCGGGCGGAACCCTCTCCCGGCAGGGACAAGGCTTCCCAGGATGGCCTGAGGATTCCTGGCGCTTGGCTTGCGTCGCGGTTCGGAGGGTCAGCTCCTTGCCATCGGCCAGACTGGACGGCCAGCTGCTTGCCGTCAGACCAGAGAAAAGGCGCGCAGTTTCCTTCTTAGCCACGAGGTGGCGCCCTCCGCCCCCAGGACCGCGAAGGCGCGACTACTCACTCACCAGCTCCGCGGCGTCCTGGCCCCGGAGCAGGGGCTTCTCCTCGGGGAATCGCAGCTCCTGCAGGCCGGCCATGGTCACGTCGTGGAGCAGGAGCCCTGGGAAGGGAGGGCGAGGGGGTTAGGGCCTGGTGCGGCGGGGACGTCTCAGCCCGGCGGAGAGGACAGCGCCACCGCGCACTGGGACAGGGGCACCAGGCCCCACCCGACCGCTCCGCTCCATCCCCGGATCGCGGTCCCCAAGAGCAGGCCCAGCTCAGCGCTTCACCCGGGCAGCAAGGCTCAGGGGAGGTCATTACATTATTTGTTCTTAAAACACGTTCCCCCAAGCACCCGAAGAAAGGAAGAAGGGGCAAAAACGGAAGAAGGGGCGAAAAGGGAAGAAAAGAAGGGAGGAAGGAAAAGGAGAGAAGAAAAAAGGAAAAACAAAGCGACACGATAAACGATGACCCTTGAAACAACTTCAAGTGAATTCCATTGATTAAGAAGCAGGGGGACCACGTGTGGGGAAGCCCCCGGTGTTCAGAAGTGGACAGTGGGGTCTGGGGGACACGGAGCTGAGCTGAGCTCAGTGCTTAGGACAAGCCTGGGTGAGGGGGGCTCTGAGAGGGCAGGGGGCTGGCAGTGTGACACTGCAGGAAGGGGTGCCAGTCACGACACACCACCAGCAGGGAGGGGGACACCGTGACCCCTCAACCACAGCCACCAGGCGGAGGGGCCCAGGCCTAGTGGCTGCAGGTTCTGGGGAGACACTGGGCCTCTGAGCCCCAGGAGAGGAAGGGTCATATGTACACATGTGTGTGTCTGGAGGATCCAGTGTTGGGGGAAAGGCAGACAGAAAGGGTGCCAAGACCCCACAATCCGTCTAGCCTGGCACCACCATTCTTCGCTGGGACTGTAGGATGGCATAAATAAGAATGCACCAAGAGAAACGCTAGTCAGGGATACGAGCTGAGAACTCATAAAAGAATTACAATTAGCCAATAAATACAGGGGGAAATATTAAAGCGCACTAGACATCAAAGATATATATTTTTTTTGGCTAATGGAATTGGTACGGTTTGCGGCACTGGCAAAGATGCACCAAAATGGGCACTTTCCTTATACTGCTGTGAGTGTATCAATTGGTACGTCTTTCTGAAGGGCAGTTTTATAGAACTGAATTAAAATCATTTAAAAGGTTCTTACTCTTGGACTCAGCAGTCCTCTCCCTGGGAGAAATTTCCTAAGGAAACCATATGCTTTCCTTAGGAAAACTAGCATCTAATGATTTATCTCTAAGAAAGCTCACCCCAGTGCCATTTATAATAGGGGAAGAAAAAAAAAAAACTAAACAAAAGGAGCCAAGTGTCCACAAATAGGGAAGACAATGACTTGTAAGATTATTTAATAACGTGAGAAAATGCTTGTGTTATAATAGATTTTTAAAAAGAAGTTATAACACATACAATATTATCCAAATTATGAGAAATATGAATAGTTTCACCAAACAACAACAACAACAACAACAACAGCCTGGAAGGCTTTTTATAAAGTTAACAGGTATTATCCCAGAGTGAAGGACAGAAAACTAGCGCCTACAGTCTGAAGGCAGGGAGAAAAAAAAACCATTAAGAAAGACTACCTGAAGATCATTAACAATTCTTTATTCTGACAAAGCACTCCACGGCTCCCAAGGCACTTTCCTGTGTTGTTAGATTTCACCCTGATGGGAAATGCGACAAGATAACCAAAGCTCAGAGAAGTTCCATGGCAAGCCCAGATGGGGCCAGGCCTGGAAATGGAGTCTTTGGATTCCTCATCTAGCCCCATGCTGGTTCTGTAACACTGTCTGTCCTGGAAGGACGGCTAGCTTCCTATTCTTCCCAGCCTCCCTCCCTCCCCTCTCCTTCCTTCCCAATTCTGTTATCAGTCTTTCTTAAAGGTGAAGCCGTCAGACTTTCCTTTCTGCCCTGAAAGGCTGACCATCCCACTAGCTGGTTGGTCAAGAAGGTGCCCCCCATCCTTGCCCACCCTTGCTCCTTTGGCTTCTCCCTATAGAAGCCCTAGTAATGGGGAGTGGGCACAGTGGTTGCCTGGACCCAAGGACATCGGCTGGAACTCATTTCCTGTGGGCGGTCCTGAGACCAGGTTGCAGCTCCAGACCTCCCCTGGGCTTCCTTCCATGCTATCAGAAGCAGGAAGCATTAGCCCTCAGAATGCTGTCAATATGGTGCCTTGTGATTGCGTGGTGGTCCCCACCTCAGTCTAGTCTGGGGTTGAGATGCGCTAAGGCTGGGCTGGGCACTGCTGGCCACCCAAGCCTGCTGGAAAGTTAATCCAGCTCTGTGCCGCCACCCCTGGCAGAGCCTAGTCCCCAGCATGGAGAGACCAGGCAGGAAGGCCCCTGCCCGCCCAGGCGCCCGGGTCCCGCACCTTGTGCCACCCTGGAGCTCTCTGTTCCCAGTGGTTTCCAGGGAAACCGGCTAACACAATGCACACGGGCTGTATTTTTAGAACGGTGTCCTCTCTCCCCTCCCCCACTTTCTCTTCCATCCTTTCTGATGTGTGCACACTCATCCCTCCATCTTTTGCCTCCAACCTCCCTGAATACCCGACTCAATTAAACGCCTTGGCAGGACTGGGATGTCCCCGCCCTCACCCAGGTCTGTTACGAAACCACCCTGGAGACCCATCCTCCCCAAGGACGGTGCTATTAAAAGGGCTGAGAGTGGGCAGTGCAGGGACAGATGGCCTGTGAGGGAGGGGGTGGTGGGGAAGGGGGCTGCAAAGAGAAACCTCATACTCCAGAGAACCGGGGATGTCTCAGCCCCAGGAATCCAGGGACAGCCCACGGCCCAGCAGGTGGTGGTGTGGGGCTCCAGAACAGAGGCCACAGCAGGCATTCCCACAGGGTGGTGGCGGACAAGTTCCTTCCTAAGAGAGTTGTGATCAGGAGAAAAAAGGCAGGGTTTCCCTGGTGGCTCAGTGGTAAAGAATCTGCCTGTCAATGCAGGAGACGTGGGTTCGATCCCTGATCCAGGAAGATCCCACAGGACACAGAGCTGCTAAACCCGTGAGCCACAGCTATTGAGCCTGTGCTCTAGAACCAGCAAGCCACAGGTGCGGAAGCCTGGCGCCCTAGAGCCCGTGCTCCGCAGCGAGAGAAGCCCGTGCTCTGCCGCTGCACAACCCAGAGCAGCAACAAAGAGCCAGCATAGCCAAGAAAGAAATGATTTCTAAAAAGTAAAAGACGGCAGCTAGACAATGTTACAAGAAAATGAGATTCCTATCAAATCAATACATTGTATACCTTAAACTTATTATACGATGTTATATGTCAACTTTGGTATCTCAATAAAGCTGGAAAAAAGCTTTCAAAATTGAGTGAGATTCCTATCAAGTCCCGCAAGGAAGCCTGAGTCAGGTCTGTACAGAGTCAGGGGGCACAGAGCAGGTGGGGTGGGAGGTGCCCGGGAGGGGAGGCGGTCTGGGAGCCATAGCGATGGGCCTTTTCACTCTGTCTTTCCCGTCCTCTTAACCCCCACGTCCCTAAAGGCAACACAGAGTGTTAGAAACAAATGGGCCTGGGATGAATTCCAACCCTCAGCTTCTCAGTGGTTAGGCCTGCAGTTACCGGAATCTCTTCTGTATCACTCACTGCCTAGCTTTATTTTGAGCGAGCCACTAACAGGATTGCTTAGCTGCAAAATGGGAGTGGTAGCCTCCCTTTGCCCACCTCAGAAAGCTTTGAGGTACAACAAAGACAACAGATAGAAATGTTTTTGTAATTTTTAGTATTTTTACTGTATACCAGGTGTTCTTTTATTTTTTTTAACTCTTTTTTTTTCTGTATTGGGTATAGCTGATTAACAATGTTGTGATAATTACAGGTGAACAGCAAAGGGACCCAGCCATACATACATGTGTATCCATTCTCTCCCAAACTCCCCTCCCATCCAGGCTGCCACACAACATTGAGCAGGGTTCCCTGTGCTATACAGTGGGTCCTAGTTGCTTATCCTTCTTAAATGTAGCAGTGTGTACATGGCCATCCCAAACTCCCTATCCCTTCCCCACAGTCTTCCCCTCAGCCCAGGAACTATAAGTTTATTCTCTAAATCTGTGAGTCTGAGAAACGTGCTTTTAAAATAGAAGATTTCTATACCCATTTGGATGGGACAAAAATCACAGAGTTGATTGGGGTCCTCCTAACCTTCTTCTGCCTACTTGGAGGACTTTCTTTTTCTCTTGTCTCCTGTTTAAGAAGGGTTCATACCTGCTGGCAGGGAGGCTCTGCTGATGCTTGCAATAAAAGGACAGGAAAGGGATGAGGGAGAAGGGCTCTTTGGCTGGGTGACAGAAAGGGGCCCTAGAGCAGGGTGAAGGTGGGTGAATTCTTTAAAAGGAATTGCATTTCTTTTCTATTACTTTTGGTTGCTGATTTTGTGCTTCTTTAAATGTGATTCTGTGCTGAGACCTGGGCCATGTGAAACCTCAGACAACAGGGTTTGAAATGTAAATGATTACTATGATCATTCCTGAGGTGTGTAGTTGGTGCGTAGTCACCCAGTCATGTCCAACTGCTTGCGACCCCATGGACTACTGTAGCCCGCCAGGCTCCTCTGTCCATGGGATTTCCCAGGCAAGAATACTGGAGTGGTTTGCCATTTCCTTCTCCAGGGGATCTCCCCGACTCGGGGATTGAACCTGTATCTCCTGCATTAGCTAGGTGAGTTCTTTACCACTGAGCCACCTGGGAAGCCCAGAACCTATTCAATAAATGCTTCAATTAAACTGATCAGTGGCAGTTACGCATCCTATGGAATAAAGCCATCATTGAGTAGAAGCCCAGCTCAGTCAGTGGTAGGGGGCATCTGGAAATAAATGCAGGGATTTGAGCTTGTCAGCAACCGGGAGGAGAAGGCAATGGCAACCTACTCCAGTACTCTTGCCTGGCAAATCCCATGGACAGAGGAGCCTGGTAGGCTGCAGTCCATGGGGTCGCTAGGAGGCGGATACGACTGAAGCGACTTAGCAGCAGCAGCAGCAAGCGGGGGCGCCTACAGTGGTTAGGAGTCAGAGGCAAGGAAGGCTGCCTGGGGACACTGCAGCAGAGTGGAGCATCACTCCCCACCCCAAAACGCCTTGAGCTGCCCCCCTGAGAGACACAAGAGCTGAAGGAGAAGGAAGGCCAGACACCAACAGGGTGAAGTTAGTGTATGCAGGTGAACCAGATCTTGTGGGACAGGGAGAAAGCAAACTATAAAAGAGGTGGACTTTCTTGTTTTTTCAGTCATTGGAGGGAGGGCGTCTCTGCCAGGTCATGGCCAGGATCTTGGTCCAAGGCGCCCTGTGGTTGCTGCACTCGTGAAAGTCCTAGTTATGACATCCCGTTACTAGAAGAGTCTCGAGCACATGGAACACGGAGCAGAGCCAATCTGACCTGGGCAGCTCCGCCCTGGGAAGGGTCTGTGCCACAGATTGAGAAGGAGGTCGCTTAGGGCAGGTTCAGACTCATGTTCAAGCCTGGGCACCTGATGCCCTTCCATCTACCCACACCACGCCAGCACTGCGGTTTGAAAAGAAGTCCCAGAACTCAGGGACCCAGAAATCAGGAACTTTGCTTCCAGCTGCACTGTGTAGGGGGTTGAGAGCTGTCCAAGTAGCTGGCCCCTCGTCATATCACTCTCACTGTCCGGACGCTGACCTCAGAGGGCTGGGACAGCGCTGGCGGCGGGCCTGGGATGGAGACAGACCTTCCCTCAGCATCCCCATCTCACAGGTGAGGCAAGAACAGGTGCATGGAGGGAGTGACTGGTGCAAGTCCCCTGTGGCACATCCAGGGAGCAACCCCAGAGTCCGTGCTCCTAAACCCAACTCTAGGGAATCCCCTGGTGGTCCAGTGGCTCAGGACTCAGTGCTGTCACTGCCAGGGCCCCAGGTTCAATTCCTGGTCAGAGAACTTAGATCCTGCAGGCTGCATTGCGGCCGACTGCCCCCCCCCACCCCATAAAAAACAAACAAACCCTACTCTACACAGGTTCTGTTTCCCTGGGGTAGATGGCCTAACAGGAGGCTGCAGGGAACATGAGCTTGTGTTCTGGCCAGCCTCCATTCCCTCTCCCATTACAGCCCCCTGCTTGATGCCGAACTTGACCTAGACCACGTCTCCTGCTTCCTCCTTGATTTGGGCTCATGAATTCCTATCTCTCCACAACCACCACCACCCTGCCAACACACACACACACACACACACAGACACACACACAGACACACATACACAGACACACACACAGACACAGACACACACAGACACACACACACAGACGCACACACAGACGCACACACAGACACGGACACACACAGACACACACACGCATGCGCGCGCGCGCACACACACACACACACAGACTCCCACTGTGCTGAAGGCAGCCATATTTGGATGCCGACATTCACAGCTAAAGACCCCAGCTGACTCAGTCAGCCCATTATTCCTGCAGGAAGCACGTGCTTCTGTGCATGCTCTTCCCTCTGCCTGAAATGCTTTTCCCCATCACCTGCCCACAACAATGACAACAGCAATAATAATGAAAATAAATTGTTAACATTTTCTGACACGATGTGTGTTTGTTGAATGGCATGAAATGAATGAATGAATGATTCTTTGCTCAGACTGTAAAGTATTAAATGATTGGTAACATTCAGTGCCAGTGAGATTGTGGGGAAACAATACATATTCTCATACACCACTGGCTGGACTGCAGTGGGTTCAACTTGATTTGGCGGGCAAGTTGGTAGTTTGTAAAAATGCAAATCTCTCTCAATAATTTTGTTTCTAGGTATTTATCCTGAAGAAAAACATGAAGAGGCTGTGCACAGGGGTGTACTCCGCAGCGGTCTTTGGAATAGGAAAAACAGTGAAAAGAATCATCACAAGGAAAATAAATGTCAGAATGGTTAAATAAACCCTGGCACATCTATACCCCAGAGCACCACACAGCTATTTAAAAAATGAGGCAGCTCCACTCAAACAGATAGGGAAGGCATTCTAAAATACGCAGGTAAGAGAAAAAGGCATGGCACAGAATAATAAGTATAAATAAATAAGCCCATTGATGTGAAAAATACATGCACGGAACAGGTATATTTATTTGCAAATTAAAAAAGAAAAAAAGTCCTCGAATGAATCAGGGTAACTATAACAATGCTCATTTCAGAGGAAGAATATGTATTTGGAAGAGTCTAAAAGGAGACTTTTATTCTACATAGCAGATCTTATCAAATCTAAGATACCATCAATTAGAGCTGACACTAACATTTTATGTACCAATAGAAAAGGAAAAAAAAACATTATTGATGACATTAATACTGCCCCCTACATTTTAACTTTTTATTTTGAAATAATTTCAGATTTATAGAAAAATCACAGAAAAAAAAGCACAGAAACTTCCCACATACTCCTCATTCAGCTTCCTCTAGAATGTCACCATTCTACAGAACCTTAAACAATTAGAGAAACCAGGAAAGAAAATACTGATATAATCCGGTGATGCAATCTGCAGACGGTCACTGAATTTCACCAGTTTTCCAGCAGTCTCCCCATCCAGGATGCCACCCTGCTCTTAGCTGCCACATGGTCCCCTCCACTCAGGGACAGTTCCTCAGTCTGTCTTTTATGATGCTGACACCCGAGAAACACTGAGTAGTTAAAATCTGTAGACTGTCCCTCAGTCTGGGTTTGTCTCTTTTTTTTTTATGATTAGACCGAGGTTTTGTGTTTTTCACGAGAATACAGCAGAAGAGATGTGCCCTTGCCACTGTGCCATTTCATGGGGTACAAGATGTCTCATTACTGGGGAACCTTAAGCTTGACCACCTGACCCAGGTTCTGGGGTTTCTCCAGTGTAAAGTTACTATTTTCCCCTTTGTAACTAACACGTATCTCGTGGGAAGACACTTTGAGACCACGCAGACATCTTGTTTCTCATCATACTTTCTGCCCACTAATTTTAGCAACCGTGGATGAGGCTTGCCTACGGTTATTACAGTGGAATTTTCTTGATGATCGTTTTCTATTTCCTTCATCCCTTCTACATTTATTAATTGGATTTCTCCTGGAAGAAACAGAGTCATCTCTTCTTCTCCATTCACTGATTTATTCAATTACTTATTTTATTCTATGGGTTATAATCCATTTCCATTATTATTTAATTGTTCCGATTGTGCCAGATTTGGCCATTGGGAGTTAAGTTGGCTCTTGGGTCCTTTCACCATTCACTGTCTTTTAAAATTTTTTAGTAGCTTCTAATTTACTCCAAACTCATCTTATATTTTTTCTGCCTCACACACACACTTTTCTCCATCTATGTATGTATCTGTATATCTGTTAAAAATCTGGAATTTATACTGACATCTCTAATTCCAATTCATTACCACTCAGTTTATTCTAACCTCCCCCCTTCATTATTTGTAATTGTTTTTCTTCCACAGTGAGAAACCTGGCTATCATTATCCCCAATATTTTTGTTTATTTGCTCATTCCTACTATACACACAAAGTAACTGCAGAACTGTCACTAACATAATGAGTGCCTATCATTCAGAACTTTTGGTAATTAATTTTAAAAAATATTTCATTCTTTTAGACTTAGACCCACATCTATCACTCTTATAAGTTTTTTCTTTTTTAAAAAATTGAAGTGTAACAATGGAATATTACTCAGCTATTAAAAAGAACACATTTGAATCAGTTCTAATGAGGTGGACAAAACTGGAGCCTATTATACAGAGTGAGTCAGAAAGAAAAACACCAGTACAGTATATTAACACATATATATGGGATTTAGAAAGATGGTAACGATGACCCTATATGCAAGACTGCAAAAGAGACACAGATGGAAAGAACAGACTTTTGGACTCTGTGGGAGAAGGCGAGGGTGGGATGATTTGAGAGAACAGCATTGAAACATGTGTATTATCATATGTGAAATAGATGACCAGTCCAAGTTCGATGCATGAAGCAGGGCACTCACAGCCGGTGCACTGGGATGACCCTGAGGGATGGGATGAGGAGGGAGGTGGGAGGGGGGTTCAGGATGGGGGACATGTGTACACCCATGTGTACATTCATGACAATGCATGGAAAAACCACTGCAATATTATACAGTAATGAACCTCCAATTAAAATAAATAAATAATTTTTTTGAAAAATTGAAGAATAGTTACTGTACAATGCTCATAAATTCTTAAAAAGAAATAGAAGTGAAAAAAAATAGAAATGAAATAAACTGCATCAGTTCTTCCTAAAACTTCTTCACATTCAGGATCCCATGTTTCTGAATTGCTCTCTTTTTTTGGCTGTGCTGGGTCTTCGTTGCTGCAAGAGGGCTTTCTCTAAGAGCTACTCTCTAGCTGCAGTGCGAGGGTTTCTCATTTCAGAGGCTTCTCTAGTTGTCGAGCACAGGCTCTAGAGCTTGCTGGCTGTAGTAGCATTGGTGGGCTTAGCTGCTCCTCGGCATGCGGAATCTTCCCTGACCAGGGATTGAACCTGCATCCTCTGCGTTGGTAGGTGGATTCTTAACCACTGGACCACCAGGGAAGTCCCACTCTGTCTTGAGGTTGTGGCTGGCTGTGCTTTTCCATGGAGTCCCAGCTCCTCTGACATCAGGAATGTCGCTGGTACAGCATTTCCCAAGAGGGCTCCGCTACCACCTCCAGGATTTCCCACCAGACTACACCCTCTGGTGTACCGTGATGGCAAAACAGCGGTCCTGGTGCCCACCTCACCAAGAGAGGATATATGTCAGAGATGTTATTAAGAAAATGTGTATCTGAGAGTTGCCGTAACATAGCTCTTTTATAAAATTTTCTTCCGTTGAGGCACAGCACCCATGTGTGAACTCTGTTTCTGTACACAACATGGTTCCAGACATTAAACACAGACATAACAAACCTCCAACCCTCAGACCAAGGGCAGACAGAATTGGAATCCCAACAATATATTCCATGTAAGCGGCTTCTGTATGGAGCCAGGAAAAAGTCCTACTGGGGCAGAGACCGTTAATTGTCCCCCAGTATCTGTTCTCCCCTTGATACTCTTAATACTAGATCCCCAAATTTTAGATGAGTAGGTAGACAAGGGAATAAAGCCTATTTATGACAACAATCAGCCAGTTAGATATAAATGGAACCATGTGACTTTGGGATAGTGGTCTTAAAGGGAGGAGACATGCCATTCTTCAACCCTTCCTTCTTTTTGCTGACTGGAATACAGATGTGATGGTGGGAACTTGAGCAGCCATTTTAGACTCTGAGGCTGGATACTAAAGGTGCTTGAGTGGCACTATAGATAGCGTCTAAGTTCCTGAGAATCATGAAGCCACAGTTCTGGATGGCCTATCTCTAGACTCTGCTTATAAAAGAGGGAAACTTTTATCTTCTTTTATCTATATTTTAATTGAGGCATATTTGATTTACAATGTAGTGTTAGTTTCAGGTATTGAGCAATGATTCAGCTATATATATATATATTTTATATATTACATATATATTTCAGATTCTTTTCTGTTACAGGTTATTATGAGATATTGAATATGGTTCCCTGTGCTACACAGTAGGTCCTTGTTTATCTATTTTAGAGTAGTGTGTATCTGTTAATCCCAAATTCCTAATTTATCCCTCCTCCCACTTTCACCTTTGGTAGCCATAAATTTGTTTTCTATGTCTGTGTGTTTCTGTTCTGCTGTTTAATCCATTATTATTATCCTTGGCTTTCTGTCACATACCATCGAAGCTAATTTAAACTTGGGACATTTTTCTTGGAGTCCCAGCCTAACATGCTAAAGGAACCCAAAGAAAAGGAACAGGATGGGGCCTGCCCGAGAGGACACAGGGAAATTCCAGGCCCGCAGATCCTTTTTGCAGTGGGCAGCCTTCTCACTTCAGAGAGTGAGCCAGCCCCTTCCAGACCACCCCTCGCAGACTCACAGAAGCTGCATCAACATTGGTAACCATGACCCACATTCAAAAGTTAAAAAGTTAAAAGTCTGGCACTTGGGGCCACAAATTCTCAAGTTTCTTTAACACAGGTGCCTCGATTCATTTCTTTATCTTTGTCTAATTTGGCAAATGCCTGGAAACAAAGATACTGGGTGTTTGTGCAAGGTTCAAAGGGGGGTAACACAAGGCAACAAGTCTCCCCCAGCTCGCAGGTCTGCAGGAAAGAGAGAGCCTGAAGGAGCAGCTTTCTGACTGCGTATTTCTCTCCCGGAAAGCCCCCGTCCCCTCTGAATTGCCTCTTGTATTCCTGTTTTGAGGAACAACACACACCTGGCAGGAAATCACCCACCCCGAGCCTCTCCCAGGGTCTCCCCGTGTCACATACAGTGTCTGCAGAAGTGGGGCCATGTGTCAGTACCACTCAGCCCAGGCCGTTTCTTCTCAGAGCAGTACCTGCTTGGGGAAATGTCACCCGCGCCCCATTCTCAGCCCGCGTGGTACAGGAACGACCGCACTCTCAGGGCGGCCGAGTGGCTCAGGTCTACGTCCTTCATTTATTCACTCATTCATTCAGTCGCCAAATACTGACCTCCTGTGTGCCAGGTACTGTTTCAGGCACCGGGGATAAAAGACTGATGATTACAGACAAGAAGCCCTACATCTGGGGAACTTTCAGGAGAATTCCAATCAACAAATCCAAGTAAACACACGGTGTGCCAGACATGCCAGGCGCACCAGGAAGCAACCTCACAGTAGGGGGAGGAGCGAGAGGCTGTGATCTGAAACAGTGTGTAAGAGTGGGCCTCCCTGAGAAGGTGATGAGAGCAAAGGCGTGGAGGAGCTGAGGGAGGGGGCTGTGTGGATGCCTAGGAGAGTGCTCAGGGCAGAGGGAAAAGCAAGCGCTAAGGCCTTGAGGCAGGTGTTTGCCTGGGGGCTTCCGGTAGGTGTGAGGAAGGCAGCCAGTGAGGCTGGAGCAGAGTGAATCGAGGGGAGCGGGGAGGGAGGAGGGAAGGACCAAGAGTGAACAGTGGAGGAGGCATCAGATCACGTTTCATCTAGAAGGTCTGTTAGAATAACTCTGGCTTTTCCTGAGGTACCTTGGAGGTTTTGGTTTTTTAAAAATATTTATTTGTTTGGTTGCACTGGGCCTTACTTGTGGCATGTGGGGTCTTTGTTGCAGTATGTGGGATCTTTTTTTTTTTTTAAGTTGCAGCATGCAGAATCTTTAGTTGCAGCATGTGGGAGATTTTAGTTGCAGCACACGGGATCTAGTTCCCTGACCAGGGATCGAACCTGAACCCCCTGCATTGGGAGTGCAGAGTCTTAGCCACTGGACCACCAGGGAATTCTCTGCCTTGGAGGGTTTTGAGCAGCAGGATGATGTGATAGGATTTCCATGTTAAAGTCTCCCTTCTCCTGCTATGTGTGGAGCAGACCTAGGGCATGGGGGTAGGAGCAGGGAGACCAGTCATTGCAGTAATCCAGGAAAGAGATGCTGAAGGCCTGGGTGGAGGTGGTGGCTCGGTATATTCTGAGGGTAGAGCTGGTGGGAGCTGCGGGTGGATAGGATGTGGGGCATGAGAGACAGAGAAGAGTCCAGGGTGATTTGGGTTTGTCCTGAGCCACTGGAGGGAGAGAGCTGCTGTTTATGGGTCCAGAAGGCCTTGGGAAAAAGAAGTTGGGGTTGAGGGGAAAGCCCAGGCAGTTGGCTTAAACTCGAGCCAGGGGGTGCTGTCAATGGGGTGATGGACTGGGTCCATCACCACAGAGATGGGGTCTGAACCCAGAGCTCTCACCTGATGGGTGAGGAGCAGGTGTGTGCTCAGGTGGGACAGGCCAGGATTCTCCCTTGCCCAGGACTGGAGCATCACCAGGCACACAGGGCTTATGCTGCTCTCCCCACCCCTGCCCCAACACAAACTGAAAAAACATCTCGGTCCTCAAAGGACCTCAAAGGTCCTCAGTAGGTTATGGGGCTAAAGATATATGGTCATTTTGGTCGGTTTGGTGTTTAAAGCACCTTAGGATTGGGACTTCCCTGGTGGTCCACTGGCTAAGGCCCTGCACTCCCAATGCAGGGGGCCCAGGTTCGATCGCTGGTCAGGAAACTAGATTCCACATGCTGCAGCTAAGAGTTCACAACTGAAGTGTGAACTAAGAGTGAGCTAAGAGTGCCGCGACTGAAGACCCCACATACTGCAAACAAGGTCTGTGTGCGCATGTGCGCAGCCGTGCCTGACTCTTCTCAACCCCGTGGACTGCAGCCCACCAGGCTCCTTAGTCCATAGGATTTCCCAGGCAAGTATACCAGAGTGAATTGCCATTTCCTCCTCCAGGGGGATCTTCCTGACCCAGGGATCCAACCTGTGTCTCCTGCATCTTAACCTGCTGAGCCATCAGGGAAGCCCTTCTGGGAATTAGGATCATCATATATTTGGGGGCTAAAATTCACCCTAGCACGTGTGTAAACACACACACACACACACCAGCTGTGTGTTATCCACTTTGCTTACAATGACTTCCTCCTCTCTATACTTATGGAAAGGCAAGTTCAATATCTACCGTGATGACCCTTCCTCCCTAGAGTTTTCCAAGAACATACCCTCGCCACAAAAGCAGAGTTCAGACCGCTTTTAGAATTCCCCCAGGAATTCTGGTTTCATCAGACCCCTAGAGCTTTGCACGTTCCCCTATGCATTTGTTAATTTTTCATTTTTAAAAATAGAACTTGAATGTCATGCAATACACATTCACTGAGAAAAGTCAGACAGAAGAGCAAAAAGAAGTAAAAAAATCACATATGATCCTAGTAACCAGAGGAAACCACTGCTAACATTTTTGCTTATCGCTTTTCAGTTCCAGTGCTAATCTGTACATTTAAAAACAAAAAACACTGTTCTGAAACATCTTTTGGACTCTGGAGCCAGATCTCCTGGTTGAAATTTCAGCCAGTTACTTGCCATCTGTGTGACCTTAAGCAAGTTACTTAACTTCTCTGGGCTTTGGTTTCCTCATCTGTCTAAAAGGAGGAAATAACAGCACATATTTCATAGGGTGAGTTAACATATAGAAAGTGCTTTGGACTGTGCCTGGCACACGACAAATGCCAGAGAAGTGTGAGCTGTCATCACGTTATTATATGTATATCAGGAGACATCTGTTCAGGTGGGCAAGTGACTTCCGGTAGCCTAGTTCCAGCCGCCTGAGCTTCCCTGCTGCGAGTGGCTCCTGTTGATTTAGCCTCCCCTACTGTCAGGCGTTTAAGTTGTCTCCAGTTGTTTTTCTTTCCTTTCTATAAGCAACTAGGTGATAACATCCTTGAACAAACACCTCTGAACACATCTTTATTTGTTCCTAAAAATTCAACTGCTGAGTCACAGACCATACATATTTTTGAGCTTTTGATACATCATTGCCATCTTGCCCTTCATAAAACTGAAGCAGTGGAACAGCTTGCCCATCTCCCCACACCCCGTGTAAGTATCGGCTCCTCTCCCACCTGGTCCAGCAGCCCACGTGTCCCTTCACACCTGACGCCAGCGCCTGAGTGAAGCAGTGAAGTTTACTAAAATGGATGGGCTAGCAATGAGGATTCAGGGTCCTGGTGGAGGGGGTTGGTAAATCTATGCCTCAGTTTCCCCCACATATAAATAAATGGGTCGGAGATATACCTGCCCACAATCTAACACTATTTAAATACACATTCCACACGTTAAAATGATACCAAAATTCCAGACTGAACTGGCCAAAGTTCGGCTTTCTAATCACACATCAAGCATATTTTGAAAGTTTCCAGCGTCTAATACTGAGGCTCCCAAGGGACCATTTTTCAGCGCCTTCAATCTGCCATTTTAGAGCTCTGACTCCAAACCCTCCTAGAGACAGACTGCTGGAGAGCAAATGCATGAAACCATCACCTGCCCGCTTGCAGACAGACAAGTGTCCCACTTTCCCATGCCACTAAGGAATAAAAAAAGGCACCAAGCGTCTGTCCTCTGAGGCCTCAGAGAGCTTGTGCGTGGGCAGGACAGAGTCCTGGGTCCTTCTTACCACGCTAACGAGGGAGGGCCTTTGTTCCCATTTTATTGATAGACAGACGGAGACTTGGAGAAATTAAGAATATGCTCAGGAGCTGAGAGCAGAGAGGAGACTCTGACATTCACACCCTCTGATTCCTGAATCCCTGCTCTCTCTGTGCGGGAGCACCCTGGAAGGGCGTCTGGAAACTAGGTGCTGGCCGCCTAAGCATTGCTCTAGGGCCAAGGACCACCCCCTCTTCTCGCTGAAACAAAAAGACAGGCTCAGGCTGTCTTTAACAATTCATGGGCATCCTTCCAGTCCCATAAGTGAGGGGGACCTAGCTTTCCCTACCTTGTGTCAGAGCTGTGGGCATCAGACCAGCAGGACCCAACCCTAGAAAATCATGTCTCCCCTTCCCATGTGACGGGGAACCTAAGGCTGAAGCAGAGTTCCCCAGAGGCACATCTCAGGAGGCCTGGATTGTGTGGAGAGTCCAGAGGAAGAAAGGAGCTGGAAATTCCCTTAAGAAGGGATCCGGTGACTGGAGCACAGAGGGAAGGGGAGGAGACCCCAGGACATAGCTTAGGGACAACGGCCCCACCTCTGCCATTCACTGCCCACCTGCCGGCTGCTCTCCACGTTTTACACACAGTCTCACCACTGTCGGTGGCACCAGGACGAGCCCATTTCACAGATGAGGAAAGTGAAGGGTAGAGCAGCTGTGAGACTGGCCTGGAGGAGCCAGGCAGTTAGAAACGCATAGGATGGCTCAGGGCTCAGGGCTCAGGACTCAGGTTCGAAACAAAGCACCACCTCTTCTCAGCCATTTGACATGAGGCAGAAACTGGCCTCACTGGTAAAATGATCACAATAATGAAATGGGAGAATGTGAAAACTATAAACAGCTCAATAAACATCAATTCAACAGCGGTTCAGTGACATAATTTCCTAATGCTGATGTGAGGGCAGGGAGTTGAAGACCTCTATGAAATTATCCTGGAGATGTTGCAGAGCCTGGCTCAGTCAACAATTATTGAGCGCTTACTGTATGCCACCACAAGAAACCAGCCACCACCTGTGACCTGCTCATCGGCCAGTGGAGCAGATGGGTCAGGTTTCCACAGATGCATGCAACTGTGAAAAGATGCAAAGCGGGTGAAAGCAGATCCAGACTTCCCAGTGGCCGATCAGCCAGGGCAGCTGGATTCTCCATCACAGGGACAGCTAAGACCAAGGGACCTGAGGGGAGATGAAGCCCGCGAGGTGCCCACCAGGGGCCAGGCCCCAGCCAGGAGTGTCTCCTGTGCCATTTCAGCAAGCTCCACCCCAGCTTACAGAGGGAGGGGTCAACAGTTTCACCTCTAAGATGAGAAAACTGGAGTCAGAGAGGTTAAGCCACCTATCTGAGGTCATGCAGCTGGCCTGCAGAGGGACTGGGATAGAACCCAGATTGGTGAGACCAGTAAGAGGATGGGAGGGAGTTGGAGAAAGAGAGAAGGCTGGAAAAACCACTGGAGCGGAGGCATGCCCTGTCTCCCAGGGCCTGGTGAGAGAAAATGGCAATGGGACCCAGGACTGAAGACAGTGACCGAGGGAGCCCTGTTCCAGCCTGGCCGGGGCAGAGTCTGCAAGAAGTGGGCAAGTCTGTCTGATGAGGGAGGAGGGGCCCTGACCTGTGTAGCCAGAGGATGAGGGTACACTGTATTGGGACCCCAAAGCCTGGAGCCCCACCAGAGCCCCCATACATGTCTCCCACCAATATTCCTCCTCCAGGCCCTTCTGGGGCTAAAGGAGAAGGATCCAGGAGTTCTGTCCTGCGTGGGGAGCTCTAAAAACCCACCCACGGAGTGGTGAAAACTTTCGCTCCGGGGGATTAACAAGTCCAGCCACCTGTGCAATTCCCTTTGAAGTCGGGAGGACTGGCCTGCCTCAGGTGAGTTCTACAAAAAAAATAGGCAGGGAACTGGCAGGGGAGCTGTTGGCTAACTGGGCTCAGATCTTGCTCTTCTGTACGCTTGGTCAGTGTTCCCAGTGCTCCAGGAACAGCGCCCATCTCCTCTTCTCTATGAGCCTGGCCTGAGCCAAGGAGGGCTCACTGTTACTTGAACCCATACCCACAACTCCAAACTTTACCTACCCCTCCCCCGCACTCCATCACACACGCTCCAGCCCTCCAGCCTCTGCTTAGTTCAAGCCTCTCTCATATCCCAAGCCCTCTGCATATGCTGGTCCCTCCATTCTTCAGCCTGTAGCACTGCCTCCCTCTCCATTAATAGAAAATCTGTCTTTTAGGGTGCAGTTCAAATGCTGCCACACGCTCAGATCTCTCCTCCCCTCATCTCCCACCTCAGGCTCCAACCTGCTTCCTGAGTGTGTCCCCACACCAAGCCCCCTTCCCTGTCCTGTCCTCTGTTCCCATGCACCCGGTGGCAAGGTCCTCCAGGTGAGGGACTGAACCTCCCAGGTGCCAGAGGACATTTTCTGGAACCCATGTGTCCTTGCAGTACACGCTGACTGGGCACCCCAGAGCCCGGCACCTGGGGGCAGCTGGACCTCCCTGCTGTTCCCAGCCCCCATCCTCCTGTCTAGGTCTCTCTGCACCTCTCCCCTGGGGAGACCACAGGAGCCACCAGTAGGGTTGGCCCTTCCTGTCTGGGAGAGTGTCTCCACCCTTCAGACCCCTTGCCCCGTCTCCTTCCTCCTCTCCAGAGCAGACCCAGTGTCCTCTTTTGCTTCCAGCCACTGCTCCCGGGATGTGGTTTCCAGCAGAGTGGCTGGCCACTTCTTCACAGGGGCCCAAGGCTGAAATTTCCTGGTCATCAGGGTCCAGTCTGGCTCCCCACTCTCCTGGTCACTGGCCTCTACTCCCAGCTAGTAACTTCTCCTCCCAGGGAGGGCTGCTCAGATTGCCACAGGGAGCCGGAAATCCGAGCCCCCTCCCTCGCCAGCCCCGAAGTCTATTGGAGCCCAGGGAGCTTCTTTCTTGGGGGGAACCGATCGACACTGATAGAAGGGCAGGGGCTCCAAGCTCCCTTTCTTCTTTTGAAGACCTGATTAGAGCTTGACTCCAGCGGGCCGCTCCCCCGACCACATCCCGGCAGCAAGCGCTCTACCCACCCCGACGCCGACCGCGGAGACTCAGAGAGCAAAGCGGGGCAGGGCACCGCCCCAAGTCCCCTCCCGGGGCCCGGCTCTGCACAGGAGCCCGCAGCGCACAAGGTAGGAATGAGCTGGTGTCCGCACCCCCTCCTCCTGCGCCAACCCGACACCCCAAAGCCCTGGCCGCCGCCACCGCGCCCGGCTCCTGCTCCGACTCGGAAAGTAGCTGGCGGCGAGGCCGCGCCGAGGGGCGGCGGCCGGGGAGGGTCGGCGATACCTGTCAGCAGCTCGATCTTGTGTCCCAGCACCTTCATCTCGGCGTCCGGCGCTGCCCGGCTCGCGGCTACGGCGTCGGGGGAGTGCGCTCGGCGGAGCCAGGGACAGGAGCGCGGGAGGCGAGGAGGGAAGCGGCAGGAGAGCGAGGAGCGGAGCAGGAGGAGCCGCCGGGAGCCGGGAGCGCTCTCGCCGCCCCCCACGCCGCGCTCCCCCCCTCCAAACCGGTTTAAAAAAATCCACCAATTGCACGACCGCGCACCCCTAAAAGGCGCCCGCCGCCACCTGGTCCGGGTGAACCCCGGGAGGCGGAGAGAGAGCGCGGGGTGGGCGCGGGTGACACTCCGGGAGGCGACGGGAGGGGGCCCCTCTGCCCGCCGCGCGTACAAAATGGCCCTGCCGCCCCCGATGTCGCGATCGGGGAGGCGCGGGGGGCGCGGTGCGGCGGGGCCCTGGCCCTGGCCGGGGTGGGGGGGTCCCCGTGTCGGGCCGGGAAGGCGAAGAAAGAGCCCTGGCGGGGCGGAGTGGGGTAGGGAGGAGATGCCGCCCTCCTAGGCGAAGTGTGGCCCGGCTACGAGGCGGCCGGCTCGCGGGTCTGGGTCGCGCGCGGGGGCTGCACCGAGGCGGTGCGGCCAGCCGCGGCTGCAGTGGCCGGGGGGTGGCGGGAGATGGGCCTCGGGGAGCTGCCGACTCACCTAGAGAGAGGCGAGCAAGACAGACGCGCAGGCGGGGAGCCAGGCCTCCGCGCCGCCGCCGCCAACGCGCGGGTGCAGGTGCGGGCAACCCGGGGCCCCTCCGCAGAGCCACCGCTGCTGAGGGCGGGGGCCCGGCCGGGGGCGGCGCGCCGCGGGGGCGTGCCCACGAGGGCGCGGGGAGGGTGGGCGCTTGTCCCGGTGCTGCGCCGGGCCTGGGGGCTGGACCCGGGAGGCGGTTCCTGGGCGCGCGGCTTCCGCCTCCCGCAGCAAGCTAGACACCGGGACACCCGAACCCAGCGGAGAGCCCGGCTTGATCGGCCTGCTCCTCACCTCCGGCAGGCGCCCGGAGGAAGGGTCCCCGCTGCTCTGAGAGCGCCTGGAGCGGTGGGAGGCCCCGCCCGCCCCGCCCGTCCCGCCCGTCCCCTGGTCGCCGCGCCACGTCGAGCTCCCGAGGGAGGGAGCGGTCTCTGCCCCAGTCTTTGTTTAGATTCCCCGGGAGCCGGAGGAGACAGCACCCCGCTCCGCCGCCCCTGTCGCTGGCTGGGAACCGCTGGGGACAGTCCTGGGGGGTCTGAAAGAGCCAGGTGCTCAGCGGGGCTTTGGGTCGTCGTCGCCTGTTTGCAGAGCCTGAGGGTTTCCTTGGGGAAACTCATGCGGGAGTAACTCCAGGCACAGGTGTTTGGGGCCCTCAGGTTCCCCCTCCCTACCCCCAGAGCTTCCTCCCCACCCCCCTAACAGAATGTGTCCAAGTCCCTGCTCTCCGCCATTCACCCTCTATCATCTGAGCCAGTAGGAACCTGGGGACCACTTTGGTCCTCACGCTCCTCTGATCAGGCCCAGGGACCTTGCTCTCACCTGTTACCCCAGGAGAGGGAGCGCCAGCGTCCCCGGATGGAGTCCTATTGTAGGAAGAATGGGAATGAGATGACCTGAGAAACTTTACTTGGGGGGGGGGGGGCAGTTCAAGTGGAGGGCTCCTGGAGACCAGGGTTCTACCTGGGTTCTGCCACTGACTTTGGGCGGGGCTCTGCCCCTCCTGATGCAGCCTTTCCGGGGCACAGTGACTGTATGGGACCAGGTCATCTGGGCAGTCTGGGATGTTTCAGGCTGAGAGGTCAATGTGATTCTTCAAGGTCTCTCCCCTCTTAACTGGATCTTTATCTGGACTAGTTTGTAGTTCCATCTTTCCCTCAACTCCAGGCTTCAGAGGAAGCTACTATGATCTTGAGTTAACCCACTCACCAATGTTTAGGAAGCTGGTAAGACTTGGTGGCCCCAGATGGAGTGCATATTCCTGCTTGGGGTGCAGTATATAGACTGCAAGCTTGGGTTCTCCTTACAACCCTGGGACTCCCCTTGGGGAAATCCTTGCCTCTCAGTTTCCTCCTTTGCAAAGGGGATGCTGAGGGGAGGTGGTGACAGAGTAAACCTCTATATCCAAAACACCCAGGAAGCCGGTTCTATAGATACTAGTCTGGACCTGGTCCTTAAGAGCACAGGCTGGTTCTACAATTTCCTGGTTGTGTGACTTATCCTCTCTGAGGCTTCATGTCATACTCTGTGAAACTGGGATGATGCTGACCTCAGAGGGTGCCTAAGAATTCACTGATGGCATAGAATGCTTTAGTATAGTGTCAGACACACAGTTGAAACACTCAGTAAATAGTCCCTATGATTACTGATGATAAAACTGTAATTATTGTATTAGAGATTCTTTCAGGCTTTTCTGAATTCTACCCTTTCCAATAATTTCAGAGCTAGTCATTGAACAAAACTGATTGCTGATGTTCTAGTAACATAATTCACAAGGCCTAGCCTGTTCTAAATTCCCTGGAGGGAGACAGGCCCCAGGAGGATGTAAAAGACTGCCTGATAACAGATTTGATGCTGTGACTCAACAGCCTCTGTGCAGAATGCTGTCTGCCAGGGACTTGAAGTAATGTGGACAACCCACCTGGCTCAGAATGCATGAACCCCAAGTGGGCATTCAAGGGGTCAGGTTGAGGATATGAAGTCCTAAGAAAATGTAGCGATTCAACAGATGATGAAGCAATGTGATTGTACGAACACTGCCCTCGCCGGGGCCTGTTGAATCAAGGAAAGTTGCTTCAGGTATAGGCAGGGAGGGGGGCTCTGAGCCCTTCTGGAAGAGTCAGTCATGCTGGGCAGAGGAGTCCCAGCTGAGTCAGTAGATGGACAACGTCTCCATTCCTTTTTCTGCAGGGCTCTTCTTCATCCTTGTGATGGAAGCATGGTGTTTGGAGGCAGGTTGGGTGGCAGAGTTTTAGACATATATATATATATTTTAAATTTTTATTTACTTATTGGCTGTGCTGGGTCTTTGTTGCTGCGCATGGGTTTTCTCTAGTTTTGGCGAGTGGGGGCTACTCTCTAGTTGTAGCGTGCAGGCTTCTTACTGTGGTGGCTTCTCTTGTTGCAAAGCACAGGCTCTGGAGTGTGGGCTCAGTAGTTGCACCACCTGGGCTTAGTTGCTCTGCAGCATGTGGGCTCATCCCAGACCAGGGATGGAACCAGTGTCCCCTGCACTGCAAGGCAGATTCTTAACCACTGGATCACCAGGAAAGCCCTTGGCAGGGTTTTTAACAGAGGAAAGCAGGGCATGGCAGATGGCCAGGGTGTTGGCTGGGAGAGGGGGCCTCTAAGACATGTCCCTCAAGCCTCACTCCTCATTACGAGAAAAAGGCTGCGAAAGTTGCTGCCCTCTCTGGACTTACCTTTTTCCCAATTGTATACCAGGGAAGAGACTGCCTCAGCTGCAGACAAGATCCAGCCTATCTGAAGATCTCTCTGGGCCTTCATTTCCCGATCTGGAAACTCAAGCAAAGATATCAGTCTGGGTGGCTGCAGGAACTAGAAACCTACTCTGTCTGGTGTAAGCAAAACAGAGCTATGTTAGAAAGATGGAGGGCAGCCCTGGGGAATCTCAGGATGCAGGCCCAATCCCGAAGTATCGACGCTATGCCCCCACAGATGCTACCGCAGCACCGCCCCTGGGCAGGGATGTGGGATAATAGCATCAGACCATGGCTGCCTCTGAAGCAAGAAGTGCTGTGGCCACTTTGTCACTAGGATGAATTGTTCATATGGTCTTGGCTTTCTTATGTTACCAGATTCTAATTCACAGACAAGAATGGAATGTCTGATTGGAGGTGCCTGGACCACGTACTCTGTCAAAGCTGCAAGGGAGGCTGGGAAAAGGTATTTTCAGTTCTGTGGTGGGAGGTGGACCCTGCCTCATAGGAAGGGCATGTTAGATGCTGGTGGCCAAAAGAGAGACGGGTGCCTACTTCAGATAATGATGGACTCGTGAAACTGCTGTGAGATGACGCACACGGGCACTCAGCACCGAGCCTGGCATGGAGGGAACACAGTATCCTAGGTCGTTGAAAGTCATATCACACTGCCAATCTACAGTGTCAGGCAAGGATGCTCCTACATCCTTCAGTCTTTGATTTTTCAGCAGGTGAAAGACACAAGGACCTTGAGGACAGTATGGCTTGCTGCCCTTCCAGATGCAGAGGCAGCTCTGGTCCCGCTGCCAGGAGGACAGGTGACTGTGTTTTTCCATTGTGGTGATGAATTGGGCTGAGTCACCATCCCTCTCCAGTCCCCTCGTGACCATGACTGGGAGCAAGTGAAAAGAACCAGCAGGTGGGGTCAGGGGCACAGAGGAGCCTGGGGCCATGGAAGCGTCCTCTCTTAGCAAGGGGAGGATGAGCAGAAATGGTACCCCCCCCCCCCACCACACACACAACTAACCCTCCCTACTTGCTCATCGTGAGTCAGACGGCCTCAGGGAGAGAAGAGAGGATCCTTTCTCCTATTTTACAGGCTTGGCTGAGTGCCTCTTTGGTGCCAAGATCTGTGCTGAGTGCACTGGAGAGACCAGAGCAGACCAGGCCCTGAGCTTGCCTGTCAGGTTTGTGCACCAATGCAGGGAGCCAGCTCAGAGTCCCATAATCTGGGTTCTGAGCAGACTCTGCTGACATGTGCAGTTGAGGTTCCTGTGCAGTACAGTGGGGGCCTGGAGGGGTCAGCAAGGGCTTCATGGAGGAAGTGGCATCTGAGCCTGCAGAGAGGCGGGTCAGAGGATGGAGATAGAAGAGGGGGTGATTGGGAGAGATGATCCCTGAATCCATCCATCCATCCAACACTGGGTCAGCCAGGCCCTGTGATAAGCTCCAGGAGGCAAAGAGCTGAGCGTGCTGCAGCCTTGCCCTCTATCAGGAGCTCCTGGATTGACGTGGAAAAGGCCGGATATGCATGAGCAGATGATAAGGAAGCTGAAATGAGCAAGTGGGCAGCGGCAAGTGCCTGATCTCAGGCACTCTGGAATTTCACCAGCCACCAGATTATCTGCTCCCTGCTCCTGGGCCACCCTGGACTACTCACTGGCTATGCTGCCACCTCCTTTTTCCCATAACATGGAGCAACACCCCCCCCCAACCCCGTCCCCCACCGGGGGTCCACACTTTGCTCTCCAGGAAACTCCAGACACCCTACTCTGTCCTCCCCCATCCCAGAGGACAGCAGAGCACCCACCAGTTCCCTTTGAGAGTGCTCTCCATCTCCCCTGGAAGCTTTACCAGACATATGCAGCCCCAGTATATGCCGAGTCCAGCAAAGGAGTGATCTGATAATATATCTTTAAAATTCCAAAAGTCGTCTATGCTCAGTCCAGAACATTCAGTGCAGAGGAAAAAATTAAAACCACGCGTAATTCCATTGCCTAAAGATAACCAGCGTTCACCTGTTAACATTGGGGAGGGGTACGTCCTTCAGCACTTTGTGTTTTTCCCCAAGGAATCATACTGCATATATTTTTGCCACTCTATCTTTTTTCACTTGCCAGTAGATCATGAACATTGACCCTGATCAGATTACTCTTCTGCAATGCAATTAGAAGAGCTACACTGTCTTTATTGTGTGAAGTGAAGTGAAAGTCGCTCAGTCATGTCTGACTCTTTGTGACCCCAAGGACTATACAGTCCATGGAATTCTCCAGGCCAGAATACTGGAGTGGGTAGCCTTTCCCTTCTCCAGGGGATCTTCCCAACCCAGGGATCAAACCCAGGTCTCCCACACTGCAGGTGGATTCTTTACCACCTGAGCCACAAGGGAAGCCCAGTATTGTGTGGGTGCTGCATTATTTTCTGAGCTAGTCCCACAGTGTTGGGCATGTAGGAATGTTTCCAATTTTTCAGCTAGAAACATTGTTGCTAGCAATTTATGCCAAGATGCTACTTTGCTCACATCTCTTGGATGACCTCCTAAGGCCACCCTGCAGCCTCCTTTTGCCTGGCTACTTGACCTCTGCCCTCTCTGACCTCTGCTAAGGTTCACCCATCTATCCTTGACAGGAGACCTATATTGTGGTGCCCTGATTGGCTTGTACCTATGCAGGTTCATTCAAGGATCCTTGGGGGAAAGTGAGTGATTATCCCACCTTCCCAATTGTGCTAATTTCATTTTGAAGCCTAATTTTTTTGATCTTGTACTTGTAAGGTGTTACCAATGGGGGAAACTGAGCTAAGGGTACACAAGACCTCTCTGTAATTTTTTTTTCAACTTCCTGTAAATCTATCATTACTTCCAATAAAACTTAAAAAACAAAGTTCAGGTAGTCCTGGAGGGATCTATTTGGCCCCAGTTTCAGGAACTAATGTTTTTAAGTCTACACTTTGTGACAAGGACCAGAAATAAGAGTTCCCTGCTTCAGTTTCCCCTGAAGGGTGGGAAACGTCCCAGGGAAAGACAGCTCTCCTGGTGGGTGGTGGGTGGCTCTCCAAGCTTTCCTGGATCTAACTCTGCTGCTGGCCTCGATCGTGAGCTTCAGGGGCCCGATCAACCCTGCTTGCAGTGGGAAGGGAGAACCAAGAGGGCAGGGAGGAGGTACAGCTTCCTCCCACAGACCCCAGGGAACTCCTGGGTAAACAGCAATTTGCAGCAAGCAGACAGAAAGCCAAAACTTGCTCTTTGGAGGATAGTTACGCCATTCTCCTTCCAAAGAGGACACAAGTCTGGAGAAGCCTCTGTCCTGAAGTTCTGGAGAGAATGGCCTACTTTCTACAGGGTGATCGTCCCAACCTCACCCCAGACCTGAGCAAAAGCCATAGGCTGAGCTGGGGTGTCATGCCCCACACCTGGGTTGGCCCTAGGCTGAGCGGCCCCGGGCACTCTGCCCTCCTGGGGGCCACAGTGTTCCCACAGTGTCCTTGGCACCATGATAACAAGGTTGGGTGGAGTCAGAGGTTCTCACCAAGTTCCCAGAAAATAGAAACTGAGGAACTGACACAGGCTGCTGTGTGGAGGGGTCCCAAGACCACCCTTGAGCTTGGTTTACTAGAAGGACTCACAGAACTCAGAAACGTCACTTCCCTCATGGTCACCATTTACTGCAGTGAAAGGACTCGGGTCAAATCCCTAAAGAGAGAGAGGTACATGAGCAGAGTCTGGGAGACTCCAGGCGCAAGCGTCCAGGTGTCTTTCTCAGAGGAGTCGCACACAGGCACGGTCAATGCTTCCAGCGCTGGTAGGTCACATCACAAGTGGCGTATCCACCAGAGGTGCGCACCTGAGCCCTGGGGCGCAGGGTTTTAATTGGAAGTCAGTCACATCGGCACACAGTACCAAGTGACAGACCTAAGCTACTCGGTCTCCAGGGCCCCAGAAGTGAAACTGACAGTGTGGCCCAGGGCCACACAGGCTTTCCCCAGAGGTCACACTGTGTCCATTCACTGTCTGATTAGACCCTGCAGTGTGGCCCAAGGCCTTAGACACACAGGAACACTCCTGTCAGGCATTGAGATCATCAAGGGCCAGTCCTTTTTGGGGGAAAGAACAGGATTTGAGCACCCAAGCCTGCTGAGTTAACCCCTTATGGCAATGATGACAATCACTTATTTTGCCACTTACATATGCAAACTGTCATCTGTTTTCACTGTGATTTCATACAAGGAAGGAGGCTTAACTGCAAGAAGGTAGTCCGGACATCCTGGCGTGTTAGGGGCTAGCACTCCCCAAGAGAAGATACGTGGAATCCACATGGTTAGTTTTGAAGGTGAGAGAAGGGCCAGGACCCACGAGTGTACATCAGGAATGTGATATACATGCTATTCTTGTTTGTCCACACAGTTTTGTCCCCAGTCAAGGAACAGATGAACTGAGAAGCTCCCTCTGGCTCCCATGTGAGCTCGGGTCAGATGTCCCTGCTCTTGGAAAAGAACAGGCTCTGCTGAGGGTGGGAGGACTCAGTCTGGGACCCTCCCTGAAGTGTCCAAGCCCAGTTTGTCCTTTCTTATCTGGAGCCTTGCTGGCGTTGCAGCTTATCCTGGGAAAGAGAGGAGCCCGTTCTTTCTAACAGTCCCTACCCTGGCCCTTAGCCCAGACTCCAGGCACCCCTAGATCAACTCTAGGGTAGACCAGATCTTCTTCTAAGGTCCCACTTCATCCCATCTCCTCATGGTCCAGCCTCCATGCATGGAGCTGAGCCATCAAAGCCTAGGCTGTTGGCCTGAGCAGGCCTCGAGATGGGGAGTCAGACAGCCTTGGTTTTCACCCACTCCCTAGTGGCCTTGGGTAAAATCACAAACCTGCAGAGTTTCCTCCTCTCTCAAACAGGTCTAACATTAAGCAGTAAGGAGTCATGAGCTGCTGACTGAAGAGCCCTCAGCCCAGGGCCTAGTTGGGGCCCACTGACTAGTGCCTCTTAGGACAATGAAGTTCGTGGTTCCAGGCACAATGTACGGGGGTGGGTGGGGTCCCTGTGCCGAGGACAGCAGGCGCAATGACACATCCTGCTGCCTTGGAGCTGGGTGTTCATAAGCCAGGGGTCCCTACGGTTTCTGGACTTTGGGAGTAGGAACACGGCTCATGTACATAGCAGGAAGAGATCTGATGGGCTGTTGGGGTATCATGAGGATGGAGAGGCCTGCTCACCCCAGGACCTCTGCACATGCCTTCTGTCTGCCCAGGGACCCCTTCCTTCCACTTCCTATACCTCCCTGGGCTAATCCTGCTCGTCCCTGGGGAATGTCAATTTAGACTTCACCTGATTCCCTTCCTCTGTGCTCCCATCATATCACATTCTCAATAATAATACCACTAATCATCATATACCGTTTAGGAAGCCATTGCTATGTGCCAGGTATAGTGCTAAAGGCATTACCTACATATAGCATCTCATTTGATTCTCCCAACATTTCAAGAGATAGGTAAATCTCTTGTTTTTCTGATTTTACAAATGAAAAAACAGGTTCAGAGAAGTGAAGTCATTGGCTTCACTGTATAATGGATGTCTGTGTGCCAGCCCATCCCTGCCCTGGACTATGAGCTTCCCAAGGGCAGGGGTTGTGTCTTGTTGGTGGTTGAGCCTCAGCACCCAGCACTGGGCTACTTAGGATGGGCTCAGTAGGTGGGAGTCTCCAGCAGTATTTGTTGAATACGTGAGTGAATGAGTGAATGCTTGCAAAGTACTGACGCAGTGCTTGGCACACCATGGATGATCTGTGGTTAGCAGAAAAATGCCTTCCCTCAAATACATCCATGTCCTCCTCCCTGGAGCCCGTGAATATGTTACATGACTTGCTGGAGGGAAATGAAGGTTGCAGATGAAATGAAGTTGCTAATCTGCTGCCTTGATAGTAGAGAGATTATCCTGGATTATCTGGGGGGACCCAATACAATCACATGGGACCTTAAAAGGGGAGAGGGAGGCAGGAGGGAACCAGAGACATAGCAGCATGAGGACTTGGCTTGACCGCACTGATAGCTTTGAAGATGCAGGAAAGGGCCACGTGCCAAGGAGCGCAGATGGTCTCCAGAAGCTGGAAAAAGCAAGGAAATGGATTCTCCTCTAGAGCCTCCAATAGGAATCTGGCCCTGCCAACATCTTGCTTTTAGCCCAGGGAGACCCATTCCAGATTTCAGACCTCCAAACCTATAAGAAAATTGGTGTGACTTTTAAGCCACTAATGTGGTAATTTTTCACACCAGCAATAAAAACCAGTATGGTGCCCAGTGCCTGACACCAAGGACCACACTTAGTGGTCACTGATTAAATGACTTGAGCTGAATTGGATTATTACTGTATGTATTTCACTATCAGGAAAGATAGACAAGAAAAAAGCATTTTTGTATATTTTGGATATATTGCATCAGAGGCCTATTGGAAAAGATCCTGATGCTGGGAAAGATCGAGGGCAGGAGGAGAAGGTGGTGGCAGAGGATGAAATGGTTGGATGCCGTCACAAACTCAGTGTATATAAGTTTGAGCAAGCTCTAGGAGATGGTGAAGGACAGGGAAGCCTGGTGTGCTGCAGTCCATGGGGTTGCAAAGAGTCAGACACGACTTAGCAACTGAACAACAACAAGAGTTTGGGTTACAGTTTGATCCTGAGACCAAGCCATTGGCTCGGCAGGCTGAGCAGAGGAGGGGTCACAGAGAATGACATGAGGGGTTTTCTAGGGAAGGGAGCCCCAGGGCGTGAGTGAGCAGTGCTGCTTACTGGTAAAGTCAGCATCCTGGACAACTGTCCATGGCCTGAGGACTGAGGGTGTCATCTCTGGGTGCCCACCTGCTGCTTCCATAAGCAGAACGGATGCCACACACTGGATCTTTACCTCTGCAGGCAGGTCCCGACTTCACCAATTCTTCACCAGCTCAGGCTGCTATAACACAATACCATAACTGGGTGGCTTAATAAACAGATCTAGAGGCTGGAAGTCTGAAATTAGAATGTCACGATGGTCAGGTCCTGGCGAGGACCCTCTTCTGGGTGGCAGATAGCTGTTTTCTCACTGTGTCCTCACGTGGGAAGGTTGGGGTGGAGCAGAGAGAGCCCTCTGGGATCCTTTTATAAGTGTGCTAATCCCATTTATGAACACCCCACCCTCATAACCTTGCCACCTCCCAAAGGCCAACAACTCTTAATACCATTGCATTGGCTGGAGGCCTTAGGACGTCAATTTATGAATTTGGGGGACACAACCATTCCATCCATAACAAGCCCCACTGTGTAAGTCCCAGGATGATGCCGATTCACCAGGGGAGGGAACAGCCAGCTCTTGTGTCCTTCTCTGCTATGCTGAGCATCCTTCACCCGCTCGGCCCTCATAGTGACTCCATGTGACTGGTGCCATCATTATCCCCATTTTACCAAACAGGAAACAAGCCTAGAAGGGTAAAGTCAGGGCCAGAAATTGGGACTGAATGAAGGCAGGGGGCTCCAGGGTCTCTGTTCCTCCCCACTGGGCTCTACTGTCTCTGGAGGGAAGGATGATTCTGAGAGCAGTAACGCCACCTAACATGTGGACCCTACCTTTCTGTTCTCAGCCATCCTCACCCTGTTGTCTCTTGTCCTCCTCCCAGTGGCCAGGCATCTGATGAGTGCCCCTGGCTTACGTTTGGGGAAACAGAGCCCATGAGAGGGAGGTCACGGCCTCCCTTAACTCAAAGCCAGGGTGGGATTCCGTCCTGGGTCTCTTGGCTCCAAAGCCAGAGTCTTTCCTACCAGCTGCCCCCTGCCTACCCGATGCATTATTTATGGCCCATTACTTACCTCCTGCAGTCGCCCAGATGCCGCCTGCCAGGGCTGTGACCTCGCTGCGTCCCCTGGAGAGGACCAAGGGCAGCTCTCTCTCTCTCATCTTCTCTCCTTCCTCCTCCTCTTTTGCAGCCTCTTTGGGTCTCAGCAGGCTCCTGGGGTGTGGCACAGCTGGTCCCCTCTTCCCACCCAGGAGAGCAGTTTCCTCTTTGCCCAGCCAGTCGATGCTTTCACCTAGCTCTTGGCTTTTTGAACAAAGCAGGGGCAGCCAGCACAGTCCACGCTCACCATCCCCTTATCACAGCCCCAGCTTGAGTTGCCAGTTTGTGTGTGCATGGGTGGATGTTGTGTGTATGTGTATGTGTGTCATGAGAGGAGGGCATGAGTGTATGTTCTATATGGGGTGGGCAAGGGGCATGGGTTTAAGTGCTCACAGTTGAACACATTTCAGTTGCCCCTTCTGGGTCTTGAAGCCACAAGCAAAGTCAACACGGGGCCTGGGAAACGGTGCTTCAGTGAAGCGCTAAGGTTGGGAACAGAACTCCCCAGGGCCCCTGGAGCCCACAGCCTTAGAGCTAAGTGACCTCGAACAAGTTGCTTAATCTCTCTGTGCCTTATTTGCTTTCTCCTTTAGAGGACCTACCCTATGCCCGATGTCAGGGGCGGTGGCCGGGAGGAGCTACCCCACATCCAAGGAGCAGTGGCTGCATGGGTGCAGGAGGGCTGAGAGGAGCTACTCCACGTTCAAGGTCAGGAGGGGTGGCCGTGAGGAGATACCCCTCGTCCAAGGTAAGGAGCAGCGGCTGCGCTTTGCTGGAGCAGCCGTGAAGAGATACCCCATGTCCAAGGTAGGAGAAACCCAAGTAAGACAGTAGGTGTTGAAAGAGGGCATCACAGGGCAGGCACACCGAAACCACACTCACAGAAAACTAGTCAATCTAATCACATGGACCACAGCCTTGTCTAACTCAATGAAACTAAGCCATGCCCTGTGGGGCCACCCCAGACGGGCTGGTCATGGTGGAGAGGCCTGACAGAATGTGGTCCACTGGGGAAGGGAATGGCAAACCACTTGAGTATTCTTGCCTTGAGAACCCTATGAACAGTAGGAAAAGACAAAATGATAGGATACTGAAAGAAGAACTCCCCAGGTTGGCAGGTGTCCAATATGCTACTGGAGATCAGTGGAGAAATAACTCCAGAAAGAATGAAAGGATGGAGCCAAGGCAAAAACAATACCCAGTTGTGGATGTGACTGGTGATAGAAGCAAGGTCCGATGCTGTAAAGAGCAATATTGCATAGGAACCTGGAATGTCAGGTCTATGAATCAAGGCAAATTGGAAGTGGTCAAGCAGGAGATGGCAAGAGTGAACGTCAACATTCTAGGAATCAGCAAACCAATGGACTGGAATGGGTGTATTCAACTCAGATGACTGTTATATCTACTACTCTGAGCAGGAATCCCTCAGAAGAAATGGAGTAGCCATCATGGTCAACAAGAGTCTGAAATGCAGTACTTGGATGCAATCTCAAAAATTACAAAATGATCTCTGTTCGTTTCCAAGGCAAACCATTCAATATCACAGTAATCTAAGCCTATGCTCCAACCAGTAATGCTGAAGAAGCTGCAGTTGAATGGTTCTATGAAGACCTACAAGACCTTTTAGAGCTAACACCCCAAAAAGATGTCCTTTTCATTATAGGGGACTGGAATGCAAAAGTAGGAAGTCAAGAAACACCTGGGGTAACAGGCAAATTTGGCCTTGGAGTATGGAATGAAGCAGGGCAAAGGCTAATAAGAGTTTTGCCAAGAGAATGCACTGGTCATAGCAAATACCCTCATCTAACAACACAAGAGAAGACTCTACACATGGACATCACCAGATGGTCAACACTGAAATCAGATTGATTATATTTTTTGTAGCCAAAGATGGAGAAGCTCTATACAGTCAGAAAAAACAAGATAGGGAGCTGACTGTGGTTCAGATCATGAACTCCTTATTGCCAAATTCAGACTTAAATTGAAGAAAGTAAGGAAAACCAGTAGACCATTCAGGTATGACTTAAATCAAATCCCTAATGATTATACAGTGAAAGTGAGAAATAGATTTAAGGGACTAGATCTGATAGAGTGCCTGATGAACTATGGACTGAGGTTCGTGACATTGTACAGGAGACAGGGATCAAGGCCATCCCCATGGAAAAGAAATGCAAAAAAGCAAAATGGCTGTCTGGGAAGGCCTTACAAATAGCTGTGAAAAGAAGAGAAGTGAAAAGCAGAGGAGAAAAGGAAAGATATAAGCATCTGAATGCAGAGTTCCAAAGAATAGCAAGAAGAGATAAGAAAGCCTTCCTCAGTGATCAATACAAAGAAATAGAGGAAAACAACAGAATGGGAAAGATTAAAGATCTCTTCAAGAAAATTAGAGACACCAAGGGAACATTTCATGCAAAGATGGGCTCGATAAAGGACAGAAATGGTATGGACCTAACAGAAGCAGAAGATATTAAGAAGAGGTGGCAAGAATACACAGAAGAACTGTACAAAAAAGATCTTCACGATCCAGATAATCACGATGGTGTGATCACTCACCTAGAGCCAGACATCCTGGAATATGAAGTCAAGTGGGCCTTAGAAAGCATCACTACAAATAAAGCTAGTGGAGGTGATGGAATTCCAGCTGAGCTAGTTCAAATCCTGGAAGATGATGCTCTGAAAGTGCTACACTCAATATGCCAGCAAATTTGGAAAACTCAGCAGTGGCCACAGGACTGGAAAAGGTCCGTTTTCATTCCAATCCCAAAGAAAGGCAATGTCAAATAATGCTCAAACTACCGCACAATTGCACTCATCTCACACGGCTAGCAAAGCAATGCTCAAAATGCTTCAAGCTAGGCTTCAGCAATACATGAACCGTGAACTTCCAGATGTTTAAGCTGGTTTTAGAAAAGGCAGAGGAACCAGAGATCAAATTGCCAACATCCGCTGGATCATGGAAAAAGAAAGAGTTCCAGAAAAATATCTATTTCTGCTTTATGACTATGCCAAAGCCTTTGACTATGTGGATCACAATAAACTGTGGAAAATTCTGAAAGAGATGGGAATACCAGACCACCTGACCTGCCTCTTGAGAAACCTATATGCAGGTCAGGAAGCAACAGTTAGAACTGGACATGGAACAACAGACTGGTTCCAAACAGGAAAAGGAGTACATCAAGGCTGTATATTGTCACCCTGCTTATTTAACTTATATGCAGAGCACATCATGAGAAACGCTGGGCTGGAAGAAGTACAAGCTGGAATCAAGATTTCTGGGAGAAATATCAATAACCTCAGATATGCAGATGACACCACCCTTATGGCAGAAAGTAAAGAGGAACTAAAAAGCCTCTTGATGAAAGTGAAAGAGGAGAGTGAAAAAGTTGGCTTAAAACTCAACATTCAGAAAACAAAGATCATGGCATCTGGTCCCATCACTTCATGGGAAATAGATGGGGAAACTAGAAACAGTGTCAGACTTTATTTTGGGGGGCTCCAAAAACACTGCAGATGGTGATTGCGGCCATGAAATTAAAAGACTCTTACTCCTTGGAAGGAAAGTTATGACCAACCTAGATAGCATATTCAAAAGCAGAGACATTACTTTGCCAACAAAGGTCCGTCTAGTCAAGGCTATGGTTTTTCCAGTGGTCACGTATGGATGTGAGAGTTAGACTGTGAGGAAAACTGAGTGCTGAAGAATTGATGCTTTTGAACTGTGGTGTTGGAGAAGACTCTTGAGAGTCCCTTGGACTTCAAGGAGATCCAACCAGTCCATTCTAAAGGAGATCAGTTCTGGGTGTTCTTTGGAAGGAATGATGCTAAAGCTGAAACTCCAGTATTTTGGCCACCTCATGTGAAGAGTTGACTCATTGGAAAAGAGTCTGATGCTGGGAGGGATTGAGGGCAGGAGGAGAAGGGGATGACCGAGGATGAGACGGCTGGATGGCATCACCGACTCTATGGACATGAGTTTGAGTGAACTCTGGGAGTTAGTGATGGACAGGGAGGCCTGGCATGCTGCGATTCATGGGGCTGCAAAGAGTCGGACACGACTGAGCGACTGAACTGAATTTACTTCCTTGAGCGGAGGATTAGATGAGGCAATCAGTACAGGGCCTGAGGGATGGCTGATAAACATCTTTTGACCAGGTGCCCTATTCTGCCTCCCTCTAGGTCACTTTAGTCATGTCCGACTCTGTGTGACCCCATAGATGGCAGCCCACCAGGCTCCCCTGTCCCTGGGATTCTCCAGGCAAGAACACTGGAGTGGGATGCCATTTCCTTCTGCAATGCATGAAAGTGAAAAGTGAAAGTGAAGTCACTCAGTCGTGTCTGACTCTTAGGGACCCTGTGGACTGCAGCCCACCAGGCTCCTCTGTCCATGGGATTTTCCAGGCAAGAGTACTGGAGTGGGGTGCCATTGCCTTCTCCTCTAAGCAAGGAAGGACAAGTTTTTTCTGGCTGTGCTATGCATGTAGGATCTTAGTTCCCTGACCAAGGATTGAACCCTCACCCTCTGCAGTGGAAGCATGGCGTCTTAGCCACTGGACCACGAGGGAAGTCCCAGAAGGACAAGTCTGGATCACAAACTCTTGAGAGGAAGGGCACTTGGGGAGGGGGAAGCGAGAAGCTAGAGGTTTGCAGACCCAAATGGTCAGTGTCTAGGCAACAGCCGAGTTACCTTCATCTCAGTTTCCACGTCTGTAAAGTGGGCAGTGACTAATGTTAATAGCTGCTTAATAATGTTAATAGCTGTTTGTAGCTGTACCCCAGTTACAAAACACAGGTGTCCCCTCTGAGATCCATAGAGCTGGTGTGAGCATGGATTCAAAGAGAAAAACAGCAGTGGGAAGATATCTGGAGGGTAATGAAATGACAGTCCAGTGAATCAGGGAATTCTGGAAAATAAGAATGAAAACTCCAGGAAATTACACAAAACAAATCACTCCTTGGACTGAACGTTCTCCCTCCTCCTCAGAATTTAAGGCTTTTGGCACATGTTAGCATGTAAAACCAGAGGGCAGGCACTTCTGCTTCTCCTCCATGCTTTTAAGTGATCACAACGAATCATCCAGGTCCTGAGTGATTTGTTGAAGGTTCTCAGAATCATCTGGAGACCCTGTGACCCACACAGCCCCTGAGCCTTGACCCCAGGACCCTGGTTAGGAAAGCTCAGAGGCACCAAAAACTCTGTGTCTTTAACCAGCTTCTTTAATGATTCCAAAGCAGGTGGCCCACTGTGACAAATAAGAGGGCAAGCACTCTGCCGGGGACCATTCCAGACACCCTTGGAATGAGTCCTTCCAGAATCCTGTCTCCTAGTTCCTTGTCCTTCATCCTAGGACCCTGAAAATGGAACCAGTGGGCTCCCCCAAGCTCTCTTCCACACACCCGTCTCCAGATCCACCTTCCAGTTTGGGGTTCCGCAGTCACTTCCCACTTGCTGTGAATACACCCGATTCCCCATGCCTGGAGTTAATTATTTCAAAAAGACGTTCGGAAACTTGGCTCTGTTGGGTCTAACGTGTTCCCTTTTGCTAATTTGATAGTTCTTTCTTTGAAAATTGAATGTGCTTTTGAAACATGTTTCACTGGACTGTCATTTCATTACCCTCCAGATATCTTCCCACTGCTGTTTTTCTCTTTGAATCCATGCTCACACCAGCTCTATGGATCTCAGAGGGGACACCTGTGTTTCGTAACTGGGGTACCTGCTTCCCAAAGGTCAGGTCTTGACTGTCTGTGTGCCCTGGCTCAGCAACTGGGCGGAAGGACAGAAGGACTTCTAGATTTTTCATGAAATCATGAAAAGAAAAATCTAAAGTTCTAGACCATTTTTAAAAGAGGCAGCTTGGGTTCTTACTGGTGCATTCTGTTCACCAAATGTGAAGAATGATTATTTCTGAGTAGCGGATTTTAAGGGAGTTAATAGTTTTGTCTTTACCCGTCTATCATCTGTTTTGCTATCCATTATTTTTAATTTACAAAAGCACATATAATTTTAATAATAAAATGAGAATAAAGTTAGTATCATTAAAAATAATATGCATTCAAGAAGAAGAAACTGATCCTTCTGGCCAAGTGTGAGGGAAGTCTGGCTTTTATGAATCTGTGAAGTGAACTTTTATAAACTTGTCAAATGACTTTTCATGAATTTGTTAAAGTCACTCCAAGAGGCAGACCTCTCTCTGAAAATGAGTAGAACTCTGCACAAAAAGAGAAAACAAGACCCAGGCTAATGCTTATGTTCATACATTTGTGTGTGTGAGTGTTTTAAAAAGATGGGATGGGATTTGAGTTTTTAAAATGTTAACTTTATCGTTTGTTGAATCTTAGACACCATTTTTCTTTACTCTTGGGCATAATTTGACTTAAATTTGCAGATCGGCTCAAGGATAGATCTGTCTCTATGCTTTCATTTAACAATTGTGAATTGAGGGCTTCCCTGGTGGCTCGGGTTAAAGAATCTGCTTTGCAATGCAGGAGATGCAGGTTCGATCCCTGGCCTGGGAAGATCCCACATGCTGCGGGACAACTAAGCCCATGAGCACCAACTACCGAGCCTGGGCACCCTAGAGCCTGAGATCCACAAGGGAAGCTACCACAGTGAGAGCCATAAGCACCCCAACTAGAGAAAGCCTGCATGCAGCGACAAAGACTCAGTGCAGCCATAAGGAAATAAAAATAAATTAATTTAAAAAATAAAATCTTAAAAAAAGAGAGCACCCCATAAATGAACTGAGTTTTGCTCGGTGTCAGTGTTCTAGCCTCACAGGAATTGGGAAGAACATGGATGGATCCCTGGCCTTGAGCAGCCCCTGATCTGGGGGAGGCGGTGGTGTCCACACCCACACAGTTGGGTATGTGCTCTGGGAAGATACTGAAGCCCAGGAGAGGCTGTTCTTTTCTCTGAGAAAAATCAAGGCAGGCTTCTCAGAGGAGGTAACTGACACAGAAGTTTTCCAGGAGGAGCAGGTGACATTCCAGAAGGAGAAGGAAGACGTTTCAGGCAAAGAGAGGAGGAGGTACAAAGTTTCCTTCAGGTGGTGGTTGTGGAAAAGCTAGAATTGTGTTTGTGAAATAGCAAGTTGCCAGCTGTGCCCACAATTTAGGGTATATAGTGTGTGTATGTATATGTGTTTGTTGGACGTTGAAGAGTCTTGAATGATGAGCTAAGCAATTTATCTGGTTGGGGATGGGGAACTATGAAAAGGTCTTAAACAGAAGTGGCATGATTGTATTTGCCTCTTAAACTGGCAGCTTGATGGTATATCTGTGAAAGTCCATGTAGGTGACAGAAATCACATCAAATATTTGAATGGAGAGAATTTAATGTAAATAATTACCTAAGTTGAAATGGGAAGTCTACACTTAATAACATAATAAATACTGGAAAGGGTGTGTCTACACATAATAAATACTGGAAAGGGGGTGGAGAAAAGAGAATTGTTCTACACGGCTGATGGGAATAGAAATTAGTGCCATGGGCGCTAAGGAAAACAGTCTAGAGGTTCCTCTAAAAGCGAAAAATAGAGTTACCACATGATCCAGCAATCCCACTCCTGGGCATATATCCAGAAAAGATGAAAACTCTAATTCCGAAAGATTCATGCACTCCAGCGTTCACAGCAGCACTGCGAACAATAGCCGCAACATGGAAACAGCTGAAATGTCCATGAGTACGAATGGATAAAGAAGATGTGGGGTGTGTGCGTCACACATACACACAATGGAATATTACTCAGCCATCAAAAGAATAGAATATTGCCATTTGCAGCAACATGATATATCTAGAGAATAGCATAATAAATGAAGCTGGGCAGAGAGGTAATTTTTGCAATATTATAACATTAAATAAATATTTACATGAAATATTACAATAAATAAGAGACCGCAGGATACTGTAAACATAACCTTTATGTGCACTAGGAAACAAAAATTCATGTGACTCACTTTAAAGCAATATTCATTTCACTGCAGTGGTTTGGAACTGAATTCATAACATCCCTGAGCTATGCCGCTATCTCCTGAGATATAGACGATATACATGATTTTGAGTGAATACCCTAACAAATAATTAAACAGCAGTAAATCTCATGGTAAGTCTTTCCTTTCAGTGCTTAGTATACAAAGAGGAAGCGTCTATTAGGTGCTGGGTGTCTTTAACACCTCTCCAGCTCTTGCTAATCCTTTTTAACAAAGAGAACAGCCTCTGGCTTAGAATCATTGCATCTGCACTGTACATGTATTTGCATAGTGGTATATTTATTTCAGTTAAAAATGAGGGAGTACTTAAAATAAAAACATTAAGTAATAACAGTCAGGTGGCATGCAAATGTGGCAAAAATCTGATGAATCTGAGGCACATTCTGACAAGTGACGTCCCTAGGTGTTTTGACATCTTGGGAAATTCCCTGTTTAATAACCATGTCTATACTCCATCCCTCTGTGAGGTCTGCTCATTCACTCATTCATATCTACAGAAGAACCAGCTTATTGAGCACCTATGTGTGCCAGACTCTGTAAGCTGACAGAGATCTAGGATCCCCCTGTCCCTCCCCACATGGGTTCAGAATTCCATCTCCTGCTTAGAGGGCCTTCTCTCCAGCAATGTGCCTTTCCTTGCCCCTCTCTTTCTAATTTTTAGTTTATATTTTATTCTATTTTCCTTGGCCCTATTTATGTAATACATTTTAAAATTGTTAACTGGCTTCCCATTTATTATTACCTGAGAATTTATTCATGTCATTAAACACTATGTATCAAGACATTTCCTTATGTCTTTTTTTTTAATGGAGCTTAGTTGCTTTACAATGTCGTGTTAGTTTCTGCTGTACAGCAAAGTGAATCAGCAATTGCTGTTTAGTCGTTAAGTTGTGTGTCCAACTCTTTTGCAACTCCATGGACTGTAGCCCGCCAGGCTCCTCTCTCCATGGGATTTTCCAGGCAAGAATACTGGAGTGGGTTCCCATTCCCTTCTCCAGGGGACCTTCCCAACCCAGGGATCAAACCTATGTCTCCTGCACTGGCAGTGGACTCTACCACTAAGCCACCTGGAAAGCTGAATCAGCTATATATATATATCTCCCCTCTTCCTTGCCCTCTCTTGATCTAAGAATCCTGTCCCTGAGTTGAAAGCACTCTCACTTAAGGGTCAGTGAGTCTGCCTGGAGCTGTGGCCATCATAGGCTATCAGGGCAGGGAGTCGAAAACCTCTAACCTCAAGGTCCCTAGAGCAAGGGGTGAAGGTCTTACCCCTTGGGGTACCCAAGGAGTAACCAGTCTGCCTATGAGGCACTCACAAAAAAGAAGGGGAAAAGGTCAGGCTTTATCTGGTACTCACAAACCACTTAGATGAGAAGCCCTTCTGCCTACGTTAGACAATCACCCACGCAAACCATAGATTGTCCCCTTATCCATAACCCCTCACCAGCCATGTGTAACCAAGTATAACCTGAAGACACAGTTGTCTTGGTTCATTCTCCATTTTCATAAATCTGCAATTGCTTTGGGTACGTTTGTGCATTAGAGGAGTTTTACTCGACAGAAACCTAATTTAAACTGGCTTATGAAAATAAGTTAAAAGGAAAGAGGTAATTAATTTACTCACGGAACTGAGAGGTGCGAGGATGCAGCTATTTCGGGCATGGCTAACTCTAAGGACTCACATGCTAGCAGGCCTCGGTTCCCCCCATCTCTGGTTCTTGCTTCTTCTGTGTTTGCTTCAATTTGGGGCTCTGTCTGGTGACCAGGTGGAAATAGGACTTCCAGTCTCTACCTGTCTGGTTTCATGGTCAGCTAGAGTTGTGACCATGGGCTTCCCTGGTGGCTCAGGTGGTAAAGAATCCATCTGTAATGCAGGAGACCCAGGTTCCATCTCTGGGTCAGGAAGATCCCCTGGAGAAGGGAATGGCTACCCACTGCAGTGTTTCTGCCTGGAGAATCCATCGACAGAGGAGCCTGGTGGGCTACAGGTGGACAAGCCTGAGCGACTAACGCTTTCACTTTCAGGGTTGTGACCAGGGCCTGACTTGGTCACCCCCCTGCTCCTGCCATGGCCAGAGGAGCAGGAGGCAGTGACTGGCTTGGGGCCAGGGGGCCCCATACTCTCCCCAGGAATTGGACCTAAGGTCAGCTTCCCCGGGACAAGATGAACCACAGGGGTGGTTTCCCAGAGAACAATAGGGATATTGTTACCAGAGGGGCTGAGAATGGATGCTGTCAGGAAAAAAAAAAAACAAAAAACAGATGTTCTTGGCTTCATATAGATACTAAAAATGTAGGAGCCAGAGTTGGACCAGGGGTGGTTGATTCCAGAGCTTGACTTCTAAGCAGCCCCTGGTCTTCGCCCAGTCTGTATCCCAGAGCTCCCCACAGTGCCTGGAAAACAGCAGGCACTTAATTCCTGTGCACTGAGTGAATTTCCTATGGCTGTATGCCGCATACCTGCCTGTTGGGACATCCTCTTTCTCTGGACGGGCACGCTTTGCCTGGCCTCTCATCCTCCAGAAATTGACCCCTATTCTCATGTGTGACCCCTCCCATCTCTTCTTTGGCAGCAAACCTCAGTCTGAAGTGAAACGTCAGGAAAGAAGCCAGCTTACTGTGTTGTGAACACACATGTACACATTCGCAAACCCTGTGAGTCCCTGATGCCTCCCCTCCAGCTAGGCTGGGGGAGGGGCTGGAGGCTTTTATATGTCAGATCTCAGGAACCTGGGAGCCATGCAGAGATTTCTCTTGGAGTGGGGTACATGGGAACAGTGTGTGTGTGCTAAGTCGCTTAAGTCGTGTCTGATTCTTTGTGACCCCATGGACTGCAGCCCACCAGGCTCTTCTGCCCAAGGGATTCTCCAGGCAAGAATACTGGAGTGAGTTGCCATGCCCTCCTCCAGGGGATCTTCCTGACCCAGGGATCAAACCTGTGTCTCTTTATGTCTTCTCCTGCACTGGCAGGCGGGTTCTTTACCACTGGCGCCACCTGGGAAGCCCTTGGGAACAGTGGCCTGGCACAAACACCCCGCCAACTCAGGACCGCATGTGGAAGGCCTGGTACCAAGAGGGGGATGAGCTGGGGCCTCAGCTCTGAGGAAGCAGACAGCCAATGCAGGGTCGGCCATCAGCCCAGGAGAGCCTGATGGCGGCAGGTGCAGCTCCCTGGCTGACTGCTGCCTGGCTCCGAACCTAATGGTGGAAATGAACCAGAGGCTTTGGATGCACACTCTGCCTGGCGCTGCACTGTCTTAGCTCAGGCTGGGTAATAAACGCCAGAGACTGGGTGGCTCCCTCTTAGCACATGACAGACGAGTGGATGTTCAGCAGATATGGCAGTGCGTGACGAAGAGGTTCCAGGAATGGCAGAAGGAGGGGGAGCCCTGTGGGTTGGTGCAGTCCCTTCTCCAGCCACCCTAGTAAAGTGCCAGGAGCCCAGGCTCTGGGTTCCCTTGGTTTGGAAAATTTCTTCCTCCCCATGGGTTGCTTGAACCCCAAACTCTGGACCTGTCTTCATGGGAGGTGCTAGGGAGTCCAGTTCATACCACACCACTCGAGTCCTGGCACCACTCGTGTGCTCGCTGGGGATGGGGGCAGGGGAGGGTGCTGGTCTGGAGGGAAAGCAGTCGTGAGGGTGAGACGAGTTCAAGGCCAAAGTCTTGCCAGCTGGCTCACTTGCCTGAGATCACGAGGCAAAACTGTAAAGGAACCAGGACTTGAACCTGGTGCTGATTCTGGGGCCCTGACCCTCATTCACCCTTGCTTCAGAACAGACAGTACAGTAACTATGGAAACTGTCACTTATTTATAATCTCATACCCACAGCCTGCTGGGAAGGACCCACTCAGGTTTACCTCCTCTTGGCCATCGTGGCCCCCATGGCCAGTGAAGTCCTGGGGCATTCAGAGAGTGCCCTCTGTTTGTAGGCTAAATGGAGAAAGGCATAGAGCCCATAAGGAAGGCTGAGCACCAAAGAATCGATGCTTCTGAACTGTGCTGCTAGAGAAGACTCTTGAGAATCCCTTGGACTGCAAGGAGATCAAACCAGTCAATCTTAAAGGAAATCAATCTTTAATATTCACTGGGAGACTGGCACTGAAGCTCTAATACTTTGGCCATCTGATGCAAAGAGCTGACTCTTCGGAAAAGACCTTGATGCTGGGAAAGATAGAAGGCAAGAGGAGAATGGGGTGAGAAGATGGATGGTTGGATGGCATCACCGATTCAATGGACATGAGTTTGAGCAAACTCCAGGAGATAGTGGACAGGGAAGCCTGGCCTGCTGCAGTTCATGGGGTCGCAAAGAGCTGGACACAACTGAGCGACTGTGCAACAATACAGAACCAGGAGCAGGTTGGGCAGGCTTTCCTTCCCCACAGGACTGGCAGCTAGCTCTGTGCTCTCCCCGTGGGGTTTGGGGGGCACTGGGCAGCCCAGCAGACTCTTCCCATGGGCATTGTTGATGCTTTTCCTGGGCTCCAGGGAGACTCAGTGTCGCCACACAGCACGACCCACTGGGAATGGGGTCTATTTAGGGCTCTGAGAACTCTGGCCAATTCCAGGCATTGGAGCACCCAATTCCCAAATCTGGACTGGGCCATTCTGACTCAGGGCACACAGCTCTAAGGAGGCGGGAAGTACTGAGAAGTCCAGGCCAGGGCTCTAAGTCTCAGCTCTGCACAAACCAGTCAAGGGAGACCTTCAACCAGTCTCCTAATCTGCCTGGTCCTAGGTTTCCTCATCTGTAAAATGGGAATGATAATACCACTGGCACCTCAGGTGGTATTGTAAGGATTAGAGAAGGCAAAGTACACAGAACCCTACTGAGGTTCTGACACTCATGTGGTCCGTTCCTGGGGCAGGGGCTCAAGGAAACAAAGCCCACCAAAGTCCCAAGTGTTTATGCCTTTTTTAGCACAAAGGGGATTCAGGTACAGACGGCATAGGCACTTTCGGTCTAGTGACCATCCTCTAATAGCACACCACTCGGAACTTCCTGGTGGCTAAGAATGCACGCTCCAGAATCCAAGGGGCCCAAGTTCAATCCTCGGTCAAGGAACTAAATCCCACATGCTGCAACTAAGACCCAGAGTGGCCAAATAAATATATAAATAAATATATTTAAAAAAAAAACACACAGCTTCCATGAGTTATGCACTTTCCTTTCCAGAAAACTCCTCTTTCATTCACTCATGTCTGCCCCACCCTACCAGGCCTCTGCACTATGGCCAGAGCCCAACTCCAGGAGGGTCATAATGTATTGCATGGATGAGTTGGCACAGCCACCCTGGTTGGCACCTGCTGCAAATATGCAGCCACTGACCTGAGTTCCTTTGGCATGGTTCTGCCCCTTTCTACCTCCCAGAACTTGTTGGGCAATGACAGTGCCCTCTATAGAGGGTATAAAGGGAGATGGAGAGGGCAGTGTCAAGGCCCTCACCAGCAGGCCTGGGACAATGGGGAACACTCACTCTTTTTTGGGGGGCCCTTACACCTCATGGCCGGTGAGATCTTCCCCACCAGGGATCGAACCTGTGCCCCCTGGTTTGGGAGCCCATAGTCTTAACCACCAGACCACCAGGGAAGTTCAGCACTCACACTTTAAGACCTGTGGTCCCGTCTCTCGCAGGCAAGGCCGTGGTTCTCTAAGGTGGCATTTCTAGAGCCGCCTGATGGAAAAGTCTTGCTGTAGCTTTCTAGGTAGGCCTCAGTGGGCTTGCAAAATGTTTCCAGTTAAGGGTGCAAGAACCTGGAGTGAAGCAGTGGAGCTCCCTGCTGCCCCTTCGAACCGATGGGGGCTGAGTGGTTCCAGGCTAACAGGACACAATGGTTCCTGGTATTTACCAGGTGATGGATTTGGGTGTATCTGGAAGCCTTAACTGAAGTGAGGAGTCTCATCGAGCATTACAGCATGCGGGTCACTGGCAATGTTTTAGAACCGGAAAACACCTAAGCACGTCAGCTTCTCTGGTGACAAGGCCCAGGAATGGGGCCGCCTCACTCTCCACTGCCGAGAGCTGCGAGGAGAACGAGGCTCAAGGGCTAGTGTGTCAGGGGCTGCCTGGGCTGCTCTGTACAGGCCACATGACGTTGGAAATGCAGCAGGAGGGAGAAAAATCATATGAGTTAACCAGAGCTCTTCTCAGGGGAGCTGTGTGTGGGGTAGAAGGAGTGCTCTGGAAGGGTAGAATAATGTAAGTCGTAATGACTGCTCACTGGATCCCAGGTGATGCATGGACTCCAGACCTTGCTTTGCCGAGTCAAGGAAGCAAGCTGGAGTCTGAGAAGGGTTCTCAAGACAGTACAGGGACTTCCCTGCTGGTCCAGGGGTTAAGAATCTGCCTGCTAATGCAGGGGATGAGGGTTCAATCCCTGGTCGGGGAAGATTCCACATGCTGAGAGGCAGATAGGCCCATGTGCCACAGCTACTGACGCCTGTGTGCCTGGAGCCCGTACTTCACAACAAGAGAAGCCACCACATTTAAGAAGCCTGAAAACTGCAACTAGAGACTAGCCCCTGCTCACGGCAAACAGAGAAAGCCCAGGGCGAGCAATGAAGACCCAGCGTAATGAGCAAACACGTAAATAAATGAAGACCCAGTGTAGTGAACAAACATGCAAATGAAGACCCAGTGTAGTGAACAAACACGCAAATGAGTAAAAAATTTTAAAGGACAGTACAGAGACCCAGCCCTGTACCAGGCCTTCCTTCTATGATCCCCCACTCAGGGTCAGCCAGGAATACTAGTGTTGAGGGTTGCCTGTCCAGGTGACCTCACATCTCAGTTCAGTTCAGTCGCTCAGTCGTGTCCGACTCTGCGACCCCATGAATTGCAGCACGCCAGGCCTCCCTGTCCATCACCAACTCCCGGAGTTCACTCAGACTCACGTCCATCGAGTCAGTGATGCCAGCCAGCCATCTCATCCTCTGTCGTCCCCTTCTCCTCCTGCCCCCAATCCCTCCCAGCATCAGAGTCTTTTCCAATGAGTCAACTCTTCACATCAGGTGGCCAAAGTACTGGAGTTTCAGCTTTAGCATCATTCCTTCCAAAGAAATCCCAGGGCTGATCTCCTTCAGAATGGACTGGTTGGATCTCCTTGCAGTCCAAGGGACTCTCAACAGTCTTCTCCAACGCCACAGTTCAAAAGCATCAATTCTTCTGTGCTCAGCCTTCTTCACAGTCCAACTCTCACATCCACACATGACTACTGGAAAAACCATAGCCTTGACTAGACGGACCTTTGTTGGCAAAGTAATGTCTCTGCTCAGTTAGAAATGGCTAATGGAGCCAGCATCTCTGGACCTTTGTTACCTGCTTCTTTCCGTCTCCTAGTAGAAGGTTCCTATTACAGCTGAATTGTGTCCCTAGAAGGGATATTGACATCCTAATCCCTGGTACCTGTGGATGTGACTTTATTTGGAAACAAGGTCTTTGCAGAGGTAGTCAAGTCAGAGCAGGCCCTGATGCAGTAGGACTGGTGTTCTTATAGAGGGGCAGTTTGGGCCCAGAGATGGACACATGCAGCGGGAAGGTGATGGGGGGATGCACAGGGAGAATGCCGTGTGGAGATGGAGGCAGAGGCCGGGGTGATGCACCTGCCAACCAGGAATGCCGGGAGCCTGCACGTGCTGGAAGGGGCAGGGGAGGATCTCCTTGGAGCTTGTGGAGAGAACGTGGCCCTGCTGCCACCTTGGCTGCAGACCACCAGCCTCCAGAACTGACAGACAAGACATTTCCATTGTTTTAATTCACCCAGTTTATGGTACTAGGTTACAGCCACACTAGGATACAGTGCTTCCAGTGTGAGCATGTGTGAGCCTCGTCTGCACGCATTTTTCCGGGTCTGGCCCAGTGCACCCACTATTGGCTGGAGTGAAAAATACCCACAAAGCCCTTCCATGAGGCTATTCCCCAAAGCATAACTGACATAACTCTGAAGTCTACACAAACTAGCCTTGGCTGCCTATGTGTGTGCTCAATCATGTCTGACTTTTTGCAAGCCATGGACAGTAGCCCACCAGGCTCCTCTGTTCACGGGATTCTCAAGGCAAGAATACTGGAATGGGTTGCCATTTCCTACTCCAGGGGATCTTCTGCAACCCAGGAATTGAACCCAAGTCTCCTGCATTGGCAGGCGGATTCTTTATCACTGAGCCACCTGGGAAGCCCTCAGATGTCTCTGTAAAAAGAGAAGTCAGGATGGGATTGGCTCTCTCCAAACTCTAATTCCCCTTACATTTGTAGACTACCCACTCCCAATCAGACAATAAAGAGCCAAGGAATTGTCAGTCCTTGAGAGTTTGCTCAGCTGAGTACTGGGCAGGGCCCCAGAGGGGTAAGGGAGGTGCCTATCACATGGGTATGCACAGGCTTGAGGCTCCCAGGGGCACCTCCTCTCTGCTGGCACTGGAGGAGGCCTGCAGCACCCGGGCCAACATTTGGCTGGCCTGACCACTCTGGCACTGACGACAAAATAAATTCCCAACATAAATTCAGCCCCTGCTCTGAGCTGGGCTCTCTGGTGAATTTTCCCCTATAAATCACATCTTAGGAATTTAAAGCTATGAAGCTGAGCCATTTTTGATACGAAGGCTTTTACCTACTATTTATAATGCTGCCTCTGTTAGCTTCCTTGGAGATTAAGGGGCCAAATCTACCTGCTCTTTCTAGTCTCCAAAAGCACAAGGAATTGAAATGGCCAACAAGCAACTAGTCAGTAACTTGATGCTAGAGGTGCTAATATTTCACTGTTTAGTCGACATGAAGTTCAGAAAGGAGGAAAGAATCATGTCCCAAGGTCAAAAACAAACGACATGAGAACAGGACAGAAGAGATGTAGCTGAGGAAGCTTTATGTTCAGTTCATTTCTAGCTAATGAGCAGAGCTAGGAAAGTCCCAGACACATGGATCAAATCTAACAAAATGCTTACTCTGTACCAATGGCAGGGTCTAAAGAAGTGGGTCATTCTGGGATTGACAGTTTGAGAGGAACGTGGGCACATTGGGAATTGTCTGGAGGGCCACAACCAGGATAGAAACCATGTGTATATGAGGGACAGTAAGTGAGAAAATGAGTTTATAATTTGAACTAGCAATTTCTAGGGCTCTTGCTGAATTCGTTTCTACTGCTACTGTAACAAATTACTATGAACTATGTGGCTCAAAAGAACACAGATTGAAAGGATTCTGGAAAGGTGGTGGGATGGGAAGCACCAGGAATACATCTCACTGGGAATATGTCTCCCTTGCTAGACAATTAGGCTTCCCAGGTGGCTCAGGGTAAAAAGTTCGCTTTCCAATTCAACGAGATGCAGGAGATGTGGGTTCGATCCCTGGGTCGAGACGATCCCATGGAGGAGAAACGTCAGTATTCTTGCCTGGAGAATCCCATGGACAGAGTAGCCTGGCAGGCTACAATCCGCAGGGCTGCAAAGGGCTGGACATGACTAAATATGCCCTAGACAATTGTAGCAGCAGAATCTGACGTAAGTATTTTGGAACTCTGGAGTCTGTTGAAGGACTGCAACTTCCAGGGAAAGGCTTGGACAGTAAATTGTGGTCCATTTTGGTAACTTTCAGCTCTGAGCATAGCAGTTATCTGTTCCCCCATCCCCATGGTGGGCAGCTGTGCACATGTTCCTGAAGCAGCTTGCACACAGCTTGTGGAGCCAGGGTAAGCAAAAAAGGACCCTGATCCAAATACTAGAGATCCACGCTCCCATTGCCTATTGCTGCTTCTAATCAGATTGTTCTTGCCCTGCCCCCTCCAGTGGAAGTGACTTCCGGGGAAGTTAAAGGGTTGGTACCTTCTTCTTCCCTCTTCATTTTCTGTTTTCCCCCCTTTACAGAGACAAACATTAAAGACTAGGATGCTGTATTAGGGTTCTCCAGAGAAAGAGCACCAATATGATATACATAGATTAATGTCTCTATACAGATCTCTCTTTTTATATATATAATGTGCACGCATGCTCAGTCACTCAGTCGTATCCCATACTTTGCAACCTCATGGACTGTAACCCACCAGTCTATTCTGTCCATGGGATTTTCCAGGCAAGAATACTGGAGTGGGTTGCCATTTCCTTCTCCAGGGGATCTTCCTGACCCAGGGATCAAACCCGTGTCTCCAGCACCAGCAGACAGATTCTTTACCACTGAGCCACCTGTATACATGAAATTTATTATAGGAGTCAGCTCATGTTATGGAGGCTGAGAAGTTACATGGTCTGCCATCTGGAGAATCAGGAAGGCCATGGGTGTAACTCAGTAAAAGGCTGAAGGCCTGTGGCCCAGAGGGTGAGGGGCTGCTGATGCAAGAAACAGAAGCCCTGATATCTCTGAGGGCAGCAGGAGATGGATGTCCCAGCTGAAGAAGAGGGAGATAATTTGCCCTTTCTTGGCCCTTTTGTTCTCTTCAGAGCTTTCATAGATGGGATGAGGCCTGCCCACTTTGGTGAAGGCAGATCTTTTTTTAGTCAGCCTACTATTGATTTTCTTCTAATCTCTTTGTTAATCTCTTCTGGAAACAGCTTCAAAAACATGCCCAGAAAACAAATAAGATGACAGAAGTCTCTCCTTACCAGTAATTACTCCTAAATGTAAGCAGATTAAACTCCTCATTCAAAAGACATATTGGCAAAATGGATAAAAACACATGATCCAACTATACGCCAGTCTTTCCACAAGAGGTTCATTTCAGATCAAAACACACATATAGATTGAAAGAGAAAGAATAGAACAAGATATTCCACACAAATAGTAACCAAAAGAGAGCAGGGGCGGCTATACTAATATTGGACAAAAGACTTTCAATCAAAAAAATTTACAAGAGACAAAGTAGGACATTATATTTTAATACAAGTTCGATATATCTTTTTGCTGTAACATTATAAACATTTATGTTTCTAACGACAGACAATTGAATAAACGAAGCAAAAATGGACAGAACTAAAAAGAAATAATGAAAAGAGCAGGCAGACAGAAGGAAATAGATAAAACAAACCAACAATACATGACATAGCACACTCTACCCACCAACAGCATACATATTCTTTTCATGTACACAGGGATATTTCCCAGGTTAGACCATATGTTGGACCTCAAAAATAAAGTCTCAATAGGATTTAAAAAGATAACTTGTCACACAAAGTATTTCCTCTGACCACAATGAGATAAAGTTAGAAATCAGTAGCAGAAGGCAAACTGGAAAATCCAGAAATATTTTGAAAGCAAAAATAAAACAGACTAGATTTCCTTCTGAAATCTGTTATGTAAACCTTTTGTTGAATTCAAACATCACAAGTTTGATAACATCGTCAACGAGGTCCTTCACCAGCCCGCCACCTATGTGTGCCATGCTGTGCTTAGTTGCTCAGTCGTGTCTGACTCTTTGCGACCCCATGGACTGTAGCCTGCCAGGCCCCTCTGTCCATGGGATTTCCCAGGCAAGAATACTGCAGTGGGTTGCCATGCCCTCTTCCAGGGAAACTTCCCAACCACAGGATCAAACCCAGTCTCCTGCATTGTAGGCGGATTCTTTACTGTCTGAGCCATCAGGGAAACCCACCTGGGTTTCAATAATCTTAATTACAGCTGATTCAAATACAGTGATAACTTGTCAGTGGGTTTTTCTGCTTGGAATCAGCTACCTTGATGTTCTAATACTGTTTTAACTTCCTCTTGGAATTTCAGTTAAGAATACCTCTCTCAATTCTGCCTAGAAACTCACCACTACCCCTGGGGATATTATTCAGCCTTAGAAAAGAAGGGAATTCTGACGTTTGCAACAACATGGATGAACCTTGAGAACATTACACCAGGTGAAAAATGCCAGCCACAAAAGACAAATACCGTATGAATCCACTGCGAGATATTTAGAGCAGTCAAAATCATAGAGATAAAGTAGAAGATTTGTTGCCGGGGTTGGGGGGAAATGGCGAGTTATCATTTAACACGTCTAGAGTTTCTGTTTTACAAAATAAAAAGAGCTAAGCAGATGGATGGTGTTGATGAAACATTATGTATTTAATACCATCGAAGAGTATACTTAAAAATGGCTAAGACAGTAAATTTTATATTATATGTATTTTATCACAATAGAATAATTGAAAAACCTTCACAAATTTATTACCTTACAGTTCTGGAGGTCAAAAGTCTAAAATGGGCAGACAAGGCTGTATTTCTTCCAGAGGCCCTAGCTCAATTCCTCAGTCATGTCCAACTCTTTGCAACCCCATGGAGTGTAGCCCACCATGCTCCTCTATCCATGCGATTTTCCAGGTAAGAATATTGGAGTGGGTCGCCATTTCCTTCTCCAGGGGATCCTCCCAACCCAGGGATTGAAACCACGTGTCCTGCACTGGCAGACGGATCCTTTACCACTGGGCCACCTGGGAAGCCCTAGGCTCTAGAGGAAAACTCATTTCTCTGCCTTTTTCCAGATTCTGGAGGGTGTTGGCGTACTTTGGCTTAGGACTTCCAGCAGTGGTGTCATCCCACCCTTCTCTCTGTCAGCACAGGTCCTCACCTCCCCTGGATGCACCTCCGCACCTCCTCTTCTGACTCATTACCATCTGCCACCCTCTTATAAGATGCCTTATATTGGACACACCTGATTATTCATGAGACTTCCTCCATCTCAAGAGCCTCACACCTGCAAGACCTTCTTCCATAGAAGGAAACAAACTCACAGGTTCTGAGGATTAGGATGTGGGCCTCTTTGGAAAACCATTATTCTGTTTATTTACACAACTGACTTCAGAAATACAAGCGTGTGGGAGGACGTAGATGCAAGGACTTCCAATATTGAAAGCGCAGAGAAGCCTAAAGTCACCAGTAGGGCTGTTTGACAACAGTGCAGACATTCTATAGAATACTGTTGTTTAGTTGCTAAATCATGTCTGACTCTTGCAGCCCCATGGACTGTAGCCCGCCAGGCTCCTCTGTCCATGGGATTTCCCAGGCAAGAGTACTGGAGTGGGTTGCCATTTCCTTCTCCAGGGGATCTTTCCAACCCAGGGATCAAACCCACGTCTCCTGCATTGTCAGGTGGGTTCTTTACTACTGAGCCACCAGGGAAGGCCCTGTACAGTACTATGTAGCCATAAAACGAATGTGCTAGATAACACGGAAGGGTGTCCATGGTGCATTTTTGAATGAAAAAGACAAACTTCAGAAATTCTTAATTCATTTGTTCAACAAATATTTTCAATGCCTATTATGTCCCTTCAAATTGTGGTACTGAGAAGACTCCCGAGGGTCTCTTGGACAGCAAAGAGATCAAACCAATCAATCCTAAAGGAAATCAACCTTGAATATTCACTGAAGGACTGATGCTGAAGCTGAAACTCCAATACACTGGCCACCTGATGAAAAGAGCTGATTCACTGAAAAAGACCCTGATGCTGGGAAAGATTGAAGGCAGGAGAAGAAGGGGACGACAGAGGATGAGATGGTTGGATGGCATCACTGACTCATGGGACATGAATCTGAGCAAACTCCAGGAGATGGTGAAGGACAGGGAAGCCTGGCATGCTGTAGTCCATGGGGTTGCAGAGTCGGACACAACTTAGCGAATGAATAATATCATGTTCCTGGAGCTCGAAACACAGATGTGAATTAAACAGGAGTTTATACTTTCTTTCTGTATAAAAATTATATGCAGAATAGGTGTGTACGTGAAAAAAAAGGTCTAAGCTGGAAAGTAAAATATTGATATGTTAACAGCGGGTATCTCGGGAGAGGAAGAGCAGGCGGTAAAAGCTGTGAAGAGTTGCCCTTCTTCTTTGGATGTTTTCATATAGCTTTATTTTTTTCAACAAGCATTTACGCTTGCTTGTTAAAGGGGCCTCATAAGAAAAAAATAAATAAACCTGCTTGTTGAAATCTGCTAAAAAATTAAACTGAGGTACAGTTTAATCAGAAGTTATCTATTAGGTCTAATCCTATTGCATAATGATTAAACTGTACCAGCTGCAAAAAGAAAGAAGGGGAAGGGAGAGAATAGAGACAAAGAAGCAACTGGCTGACGGGTGTTAACTTGGAGCAGGCGAGGCTGGTGGGCGTTCAGCCAACGAGTGAAGCAAAGCTTCCCTCCCTCCTCGGGTGGGAACTGGTGTATACAGGAGGCGATCAACGACACACTGTCGACAAGCGGAGTCACAAATGGGAGTGTCGGTGAAGACGACAATGATGCCCAAACAGGAGGAGCAGCCGTCCTGTCAGGGCTCAGCTTTGACCCCACGTGGCAGCAGGGGACCACCAGCCTCCATTCTACACTGAAATTCGCCCCCCGCCATTTATAACCATCTCAGCTCCTAGTCTGGTCCTTCCCAAGCCCCCAGAACATCCTAGTTTATCTGAAGCAGAGGTTCTGCAGCTGGAGGAAGTGAGTAGAAATTCCAGGCCACTTATTTCTGCTGTGGTGTCCCCAAGATGAACGTGTGGTTTGCTACTTCTTTGCTCTGACTTCCAGCCTCTGAGTTGTGGGGTCTGTGGGGTTGATGCTTTGTGGCTGTGGGTGCAGGAGCAGGGGAGGCCTGGGGGCTCAGCACCCTCAAACCTGGGTAAGGTCATCTGAGACTTGTAGACCTAAATTCTCTGATAAACACGGTCTCAAAACCACACACCTGGCAAACAGGCTGTCCTGGGAACACGGCCCGGGAACAAACAAAACAAGCTTGTAGTCTTTTCATTTTATTCTTGGTTCTCACTGTTCTAGGAAGGAAAAAAAAAAAAAAAAGACTGGACTCGAGTATGTGAGACATTCACATGTTTTACTCAGAAAACAAGAACCTCTGATTTTCTTGAGAAACGTTGAGAGCCGCCTTTTCCTTTTAGTGCTCTTAAGCACACATTAGAACAAGGAAGACATAATTTCAGTTCTAAGTGTTCATTCTAAGTTTCATTCTACGTGTTCCCTTGAACACCTACTTCATCCTTTCTAGACGGATCACTGAACAGAATTAAAGCTGCTCCCAAAGTGCAGTTTGACTGTCTGCGGGCCCTCCGTGACGTGTCCCTGTCCCCTTCTGGGTCTCCCTCCTCTCTTCCGGCTTCCCCTCAGGCAAACGTGGCGTATTTTTGCCCCCCAAGCCCTCCATACTTAGGTCGTCTGTCTAGACCTCCTGCCCCTTCCGAATTGCAACCCCTGCCTCTTCTCCATAGCACTTGTCTCTTTCTAGTAGGTCACTTCCTTATTTTGCTTACTGTCTACCCCATTTTTAATGTAAACTCCACCAAAGCAGAGATTTTCATCCATTTCACCAATGGAAATCCAGTCCTGGAATAATGACTGGATCTAAATCTTTATAGAGGGGTTCTGCATTATGTATCCAAAGTGTCATAAATAACGCTAATGCCTCCATGCAGCTATTCCACATCTAGGAATTTATCCGTGGGAAGTCATCACAAGAGAGCTAGACATGTTACAAAACCCGAACACTGGAAATAATAAGAGTTGACATTTAATTACCACTTACCGTGTGCCAGACCCTGTTTTAAACATTTTCTGTACATGAACTCTTTAAACCTCCGGACAACCCTAGAACGCGCCTATTGTTGTCTGGATTTTACATGTAGGGGAACAGGCAGAGGGGCTGAAGAGCATGCAGTGGAGTCAGGATTTAATGGGGTGTGCCTGACTCAAGAGTCCATATTCTTAACAACCTATGGTTACATAACTGTGCCCTAGCCACACTGAGGCAGTCAGCGCCCATTTAAAATGATGATATAGATAATGTATTTTTTTCCCACTGGGGAGAGAAGGGACACAAACCTCTAGAAATATATTCAAATTGTGTGATCATACACATGGCTGGCAAGAAGATGGCTTTATCAGCTTCTCAAATACATCCAAGAATCAGGGGTGTAGAATAATTCTTCTACATAAATAGTTCAGGTGAACACATCCTGCACTTGGGTTATCAACTACTTAGCATAGTCTTAAAAAAAATTCTTCTTAGCTTCCTTCCTTCCACATAAGCCTTCTTCCTTTTGTCCCTAAACTATGTTAGCAACCTAGAATGTCACCCTTTAATGACTCAAAAAGATTTTTGTCAGATATAGTTAATGGCAAAAAGCAGGTTTCTAAAAAGACTACACATTATAAATACATTTTCTTTAAAAATCCATTATGTACATAAACGTACTATAAAAAGACTCAAATAAATAGATTTTATGTTAACAACTGTCATTCCAGGATGCTGGAATTATGCATGTGTTAAAATTTCTTTTCTGGTCTTATTTGTATTCTTTACGTTTTTTTGCAAGAGCACGAATTACTTTTTGTAACCGAAGGAATTTTTTTTTTTTTTTTAAGAAAAAGGCAGCTTTGGGAAAAACAATTTGGAGGTAGCTCTCAAAATTTTAAGTGTATGTGCCCTTTGACCCAGCAATTCCATTTCCAGGAATGTTTGACAGAAATCCTTGCATGTGAGCCCGAATGTAAGCCTAATGACATTCACGGCAGCATTACTGAGAAAATTAGTAAACAGCCAAACCCTCAGAGAAGGTGAGTAAATAGATAAAATAGTCAATAAAATATAATACCACCATATTATAAAACCTGTGCAGTTGTTAAAAAGAGAAAACAGTAGTTAGATCTCTCTCAGACAAAATACTAAAGGGAAGTTTACAGAACAGAATGTGTAATAAGGTCCAACACACATAAAAGCTGTGTGTAAGAGTGTGAAAGTGCTGAAAGGGGACTGGAAGGAAGCCACCTGTTGATGATGGTGACTCGCAGGGAGGCCCTAGGAGCTGGGTGGGGAGGTGATGGTGAAGGGACTTTATGTTCTGTTCTGGATCGTCCGAATCTTTTACATATTATTTATGTAACCAAACAAAATGCACACAGTAAAACTACGAAACAGTTATAAAATTAAAAAAGCTTCCAAACTCCAAAATGCTCCCCCCGGCTCCCTGGCACCCCACCATGGGGCTGGCTCACAGGCTCCAAGTCCAAGCTGCCAGGAAGCCTCAGGAAGGACCACAGTCCTGGTTACTGTCAGGATTAGAAACAGGCTCAGTCACCAGCCAGGAGCAGATGGTTATGTAAATGGGGAGCAGTTCTACAGCACATTCTTATGCCCTAAGCATGAGCAGCGATCGTGAGATCTTGGAGCAGTGTGGAAATTAAATGACAAAAGCCAAGTGGGAAACTGCACCCAGCGGCCCGAGAAGCTTGCACAAGGCGCGCAGGGACAGGTGAAGGAGCCACGGCCGGCACGGTCAGCCAGGTGAGATGACAGCATCTTGGCCCAAACCTGTTTCTCCCGAGGCCACAAACCTGTATGTCATCTGGACCCGCACTGCTCTCCCTCCCCCACCATCCGTCGTCACCGCGTCCGCTGCTCCCTACACTTCTTTCATCCCCACTGCTGGTCTAGGCATCTCCGTCTCTCCCAGCATGATCGCAGTGGCTGCCTAACAAGTCTTCCGGTTTCCAAAGGCCATCTCTCCGGGACCCTGTCTCTTCCTGCATAGCAGCCAGCACGGTCTCTGAGCTTTTAAAAGGGTAACTTGGCTCGCTCACTTCTTAATTTGGTTGTTGCTTTTATAGTAATACCTTTGTCCTGATCTCTGAGCCCTTGTAGGAGCTGGCCCTCGCTTGCAGCTACAACCACATCTCGCTTCCTCCTCTTCCAGTGTTCCAGCCACCCTGGCCTTTCCCCGGGGTCTCTGCTCTCACTGCCTCTGTGAACCTGGCTTCTCCTTACACTCCACCCCTCTGACTCCCAGTCTCTCCATCTCATTAGCCTGTGTATTTGCTTCTTGGGACTATGCCTGTCTGAAACCCTCACATCTGCTTGATCCCCAATCTGCCCCACTAGCCAGCATTATTTTTTTCAAGGACCATGGGCAAAGGGCTTCCCTGTAGCTCAGATGGTAAAGAATCTGCCTGCAATGCAGGAGACCAGGGTTGATCCCTGGGTCGGGAAGATAACCTGAAGAAGGGCAAGGCAACCCACTCTATTATTCTTTCTTGGAGAATCCCATGAACAGAGGAGCTTGGCAGGATATAGTTCATGGGGTCGCAAAGAGTCGGACACGACTGAGTGACTAACGCTACTACTACTACCACCATAGGCGAGGCGCTGCTCCAACACTTTACGGACCACTCATCTAGTGCTCGCAAGACCGTGTGAAACCAGTACGATCGCGACACCATTTTACAGATAACCAGCTTGTCCCCAAGCCGGGCCATTCTTAGGTGGCCAAGGTGGGATTTGAACCTGGTGACTTCAGCCCAAGGCCTGGACCTTTCATTACTAAACAATCCTGCCTAAATCACTAATAAGATTAAAAAAAAAAAAAAAAAAACCAGCACCCTATTTACTTTCTAAAGCTTTGAACTGGCTGGAGGAGCAGCTGATGGCCTTTACTGGCTACACTGGCACCAGACCACTCACCCCCAAGCTTTTAATGCCTCTGGTGGTTTGGGGACCTGATTTGACCTGTTTTTTTCTCTTCAGCACAGACCATAATGGAGAGAGTTCTCAAACTGCTTTTTGTGGACTTTAAAAATATTGAAAGCATGAGCCCATTTCCCTTCTGTAATTCTCAATAAGGTCTCACTGCATAAAGGGGACCAGCTCTAACACCTGTGGAACTGAAACCGTGGCTGCAGAAAATTGGGGACTCAATGCCTATTCGGGTTCTATTTTTATTAAAACCCCATTAACTTGTTTCTCTCAGAGCAATTAAAGTGTCCAGGCCTGATGCTCTGCAGCACTGTGGAGGAGATGCTTATTAACACTGAGCATTCTGTTCTGAGCTCAGGCAGAAAACTTTCTTTCCAAAAGCACCCCACGTGGGGGTTTATGGGGGACTGATGTCTTGGGCTCCCTCTCACCCCCAAGGTAAGTTTCCTTAACAGATACTTTGGTTACATCCTCTGCAGCTGGTCTTAAGTCAACTGAGGTTGATAACATCATTTTCCTTCTACATGGTGGGGTGTTTGTTGTGTTTGTGGTTTGTTTTTTTTTTTTGGCTGACTTTTATAACTCAAGACCAGTTGAAAGTCTTCCAGTGAATGTTAATTCCTTCCATACCTTGTAAAAGTCTTAAGCACCACCCCAGGGCACACGGAGGCCAAGTGTGAAGTTTCACTTGACAGAGCTGTAGACATGCATTTCTGTCTCTACTTTTGCACCTTGAAATCAGTGAGACCCACGTGAGTGAGGCCCCATCCTTATTCAATGCCAGGGTGGATGCGACCCACTGGCCAGTATGTGCCCCCACCATAGGACTCTGCATTTTAACAGAGGGGCACATTCTGGAGGTGGACAGCTCACAATTCAACCATTCAATCAATGGAGCATCTACTGGGCACAAGCTTGATGTTTTGTGCTCCTGGGGATGTGGTAGGTCTGAGGTGGGGCCTGAGAACCTACATTTCTAACAAATTCACAGGTGGTGCTGATGCTGTTGGTCTGGGGGCCGCACTCTGAGACTCACTGCTACAGGACCTTGCTTAAGTGTCACTCCCCTCCCTTCTACTCCTTCCGCAACCTTGGGATGGTGCTTCAGCCATTGGTCCCAGGCAATTGGCATGGCCTCCTGTTTGTGAAGGTCTGCCCCTGCTTCCGTCTCCCCACCTCCCTATCTGTCACTCTCATCCTTGCCCTCCATGCTTCTGCTCTCTCTTCCTCAGAACAGCCTAAGCCACAGACCATCCCTCCCCTCTTCCTGCCCCAAGACCTTGGCACCTGCTACCCTCACTGCCTGGAATGTTCTTTCTTGGGCCCTGCACCAGGCCAACTCCACACCCTAACTCAGAGAGGCCTTCTATGAACGCAGTTGAAAGAAGGTCCCCTGAGCTGTTCCCCTTCCATCACTCTTTAATTCACATCACAGCTCCTGTGCTGATCAGATCTGACTCCCCTTGAGAATGTAAACTCCACAGGGCAGGGAGAAGTGACGTTTCTCTCCCCGCTGTAGACCCTGCACTGGGCACAGTCACAGGGTAGGGCAGGGTCCCCAACCCCCAGATGGGTAATGGTCCATGGTCTGTTAGGAACTGGGCCACACAGCAGGAGGTGAGCAAAGTGAGTTTCATCTGTATTTACAGCTGCTCCCCAGTGCTCTCCCATCCCCCCCAGATGGGACTGTCTAGTTGCAGGAAAACAAGCTCAGGACTCCCACTGATTCTGCATTATGGTGAATTATATAATTATTTCATTACATAACCCAGTGTAACAATCATGGAAATAAAGTGCACAATAACTGTAACGTGCTTGAATCATGCTAAGAACCCTGGTCCATGGAAAAACTGTCTTCCATGAAACTGGTCCCTGGTGATAAAAAGGTTAGGGACCGCTGGGGTAGAGCATCCTTGGAGAAGTGAAGGAATGGGATTAGTTTCTGTTCTCAGTGAAATCCACACTAGAAGTGGCCGGAAAACCAGCCAGTCTTGCCCCATGGGCTCTTCTTTCTGCAGACCTGCCTGCCATCGGCCAACCCTCAGCCACCCAGCACTTCGTTTTGAGCCAGGGGTTGGGGTGGGGATGGAGGGAGGAAGGGGAGGTTTGGGAACAGCCAAAGTTGCAGATTAGACACATAATCAAATCCAGAGGGCTACACTGTGTTCTGCCAATTAAGATACCAGATTAAGCAGGCCAAGGGCCCCTGGGGCGAGATGCCACACAAAATAACTCTTCAAAAATAGTAACTTGTATCTCAGGAATGAGCATGAATTGTCAATGACATGAGCAGTGTTTTGAAACAGAAAGACGAGTCCTATTTATATTGCAGATAATGGTTACATGACGTAGGCATAGCTTGGGCCAATGTTCCCAAAGGAGGTATTTAGAAGTAATGGTGTGGAAGCTGTGTTGGAAGGACCAGTGCTGAAGAATAAAGATGGCTGGTGGTGTGGTGGGAAGAGGATGTCCACGGCTCCTGGCTGGGCTCTTGCTGCTTACTGGTCAGTGCACTAGAGCAGCAAAGATCTGCCTTCAGGAGCACCTGGATCAGGGTTCCAGCCCTGGGCTCAGCACTTGTTGCTGTGTGACCTTGAGCAGTTGTTTAACTTCACTGAGCCTGTCTCTCTCCCTGGAAAATGAGGGGAAACAATAATTTCTCTCTCGGAGTTGTTGTAAAGAGTAAATGAGATAATGAGATAATGTGTATAAAGTGGATGTTGCAGGGCCTGGCACAGAGTAAGCACTCAATAAATAATAGCTATTATTAGCTACAACATTGAAATTTTTTAATTGTGGTAAAAAATAACAAAAATTTACCATCTTAACCACTTTCAGTGTACAGTTCAACAGTGTTATATGTATTCACACTGTAGTGCAACAGATCTCTAGAACCTTCTTATCTTGCAAAACTGAAACTCTTATGTTTTGATTTTTAACCCATATTGAGTTGATTTTTGTATATGGTTTTAGGTAAGGGTCCAATGTCATTCTTGTGTAGTAACACTTCAATGTTGAAAATTCCTCTTACCTATTTGTGCCCATTTTCTCTTCTATTTTAAAAAAAAAGGTAGGTTAAGAACTTTTCTATTCATTAAAAGATACCACAAAGAAAATTAAAAGACAAGCCACAAACTGGGAGGTTTTTTTTTTTTTATTTTACAACACAGATAACCGACTCCAATTCAGAATACTTCTATAGGTCAGTAAGAAAAAGACAAATGTCCTCATAGAAAAATGGGTAAGATGCATAAAAAGGAATTTCACAGAAGAGGAAGCATGAATGGTCCATGAACATACAATAAAATACTCAGCCTCATTAGTGCTCAGGAAAATGCAAATCAGCATCACTATGAGGTATCAATTTATACCCATTAACTGGGCAAAAATTAAGAACTCTGATGATGAGGACTCATACATAGCAGATGGGAGAGTAATCTGGTACATTCTGGCAGCATCTTGTGAACTTGAGCACTCACAGAATTTACAAGCCAGCAATTTAACTTTCAGGTGAAACTTCCCCGAGAGAGATTCTTAAGTAAATGTTTCAGATATGAGCACAAATATGCACAGTGACAATGTCTGTAACAGACAAAAGGACTGGAAACAGACCAAATGTCCAGTAACGAGAGCATGCTTATAGAGATCGTGGCATGTTCCCAGAATAGAGTCATTCAGCAGTAAAAATGAACTGCAAAAACATGGTTGAAGGTTTAAATGTAAAATCGAGTGAAAGAAACATGCGTTGGGCAGGGTATTATTTTTGCAGAGTTCAAAACCAAATCAAAACAACGTATTCATCAGATACATGAAACAAAGGGACTGTATGCCTGAAACTAACACAACTTTGTAAGTCAAACCATACTTCAGTAAAATCTTTTTTATTATCGGAGAATAGCTGCTTTGCAATGGTGTGTTGCTTTCTTCCATACAATGAAGTGAAGCAGCTCTAAGTGTCCATTATCCCCTCCCCTTTCAGCCTCCCTCCCACTGCCTCCACCCCGCCCTCTAGGTCCTCACAGAGCGCCAAGCTGAGCTCCCTCCCACTAGCTGTCTGTTCTGCACATGGTAGTGTATATAGTCAGTGCTACCCTCCCAGTTGAAAAACATTTCTTAAAGAGATAATAAACATAAAACCCAAGATCATGGTAACTTTGGGGGTGGGGGGCAGCAGGAAATCATGCAGAAGAAACCAGAAGCATTGATAATTTTCTAGAACTTGAGTGCCTGGAAGTTCCTGTGTGTTCTTGTTATTATAACACTTCATAATCTAAAGATATGTTACACGAATTCCTTTCCATGTATTAAATGCAACATGATAAAGAGTTATTTTACCAGCCTGGAAAGCAGTTAATCCTTATTGGCCCCATCAGCTCTAAACCACTGGGTAGCAGCTACCAATGTAGGGAGACGATAAGAAACTCTCCATTCCTCCACCATCTCTTTATTCTGGGAAGAATTTGGAAGGGGCAGGCATGACGCTGTCTTTGAAGTCTCCAAAACAAATCCCTGGCACAATACCCAGACTGGAGGCTGGAGAAGAGGTGAGAAGAGGCAGAGAACAATCCTGTGGACAGGGTAAACTGTGGCTGACATGGTTCCCAGGCCACCCTCAAACTGGGAAAACTGGCTTGCACCTTCCTGCACTTTGGCCCGAATCAGACAGGGAATGAGTGGGCCATCCAGGAGACATTTACTGTCCATTACACTTCTAAGAAGGGAACAGGCATGGCATCACTGAACAAAGGGGTCCTCCAGAGAATAATACTGAGAAGTCACCCCTACATTAATTCTCTGTCTTTGGCTTTCCTGGGTTAAAGGCCATCTCGGAGGCCTGAAGACACAAGCTCTTTCCTGAGAGATTTATTTCACCATGTGAGTCCCCAAGGGACCTTGCCACGTGGTGTGGATGAGATTGAAGGAGGTGGATATGCTTGAGCAGTAATTAAGCAAGGCAGTTCATCCACCTCCGTGTAACTCAGCCAAACCCTTGACTCAACAGATGGATCTACGATAAGCCAAGACATTTTTTTTTTCCTATGGTTTCTTTGTTTGACTTTACAGCAGCAGAAAAGCCTTTTCAAATCACAATGGTCTGTGGAATAACAGTCTTTCAAAATGGGGTGAGGTTTTTCCAGTTTTTATTGATTTCTTTTAAAGATGCCTTACAAGGCTTCAGTGGTAAAGAATCCGCCTCCCAATGCAGGACACACAAGTTTGATCCCTGATCCAGGAAGATCACACATGCTGCAAAGCAACTAAGCCCGTGTGCAACTAAGCCCATGAGCCCGTGTTCCAGAGTCTAGGAGCCACAACTACTGAAGCCCGGGTGTCCTGGCGCCCGTGCCCCGCAACAAGAGAAGCCACCGCAATGAGAATGCCAAGTACTGCAACCAGAGAGGAGCCCCTGCTCACCACAGCTAGAGAAAAGCCCACCCGGCAACAAAGATCCAGCACAGTCAAGACAAATACATACGAAAGATACAAGACAAATACATACGATATAAAATATCGTATAAAATAAATACATACAATAGATTCAAAACAAATACATACACTAGATACAAGACAAATACATACAATAGATACAAAATAAATACACAATAAATACACACAATATATACAAAATACATACAATATATACAAAACAAATACATACAATAGATACAAGACAAATATATACAACAGATACAAGACAAATACATACGATATATACAAAATAAATACATACAATATATATAAAACAAATACATACAATATATACAAAACAAATACATACAATACAAGCAAAGTAAATACAGACAATATATACAAAACAAATACATACAATATAAACAAAGTAAATACACACAATAGATATAAAATAAATAAATACACACAAAATAAATATACAATATAAACAAAGTAAATACATACAATTTTTAAAAAATAAATAGAAACGCCTTAAACACTGGAGAACATAATTTTCACTGTGGACTATACATAAACGTGTGTTATATGGTGTGCTCTGGGGCTTCCCTGGTGGCTCAGATGGTAAAGAATCTGCCTGGGTCAGGAAGATCCCCTGGAGAAGGGAATGGCAACCCACTCCAGTATTCTTGTGTGGAGAATCCCATGGACAGAGATGCCTGGTGGGCTACAGTCCATGGGGTTGCAAAGAATTGGACACAACTGAGCAACTTACACTTCGCTTTCACTCCCTGCAAATCTTTGAAACAATCTGAAAATTCAGCCAGTAGAACCTTCTGAAAGGTTGATCAGGGGCTAAGTTGGCTCAAAACCTCAGAAAACACTTCCTGGACTGCTCAATGACTGGAAGAGAAGCACTTTACTTAATTTTTATCTGTCCTCTTGGATGCAGAAATGCGTGAACATACAATGCTAAATTAGAAAATGACAGTGTCTTTTGAAAGGTTTTTTAAATGTTTTGCTCTTGAACCTAAGAGATAGCCAAGCGCCAAGCGCTCTTGTTCCCATTAAGATAAAGCCACTCTCTGGGAACAACTGCTGTCATCTCTCCCTCCAGTGACCCCAACAATGGTACTTTTGACCAGTGGTTTCTGTCTTTTTTTCAAGCATCAAAACATGCCTCCTCACTACACATTTCTTTCAACAAATCACACCATCTTTCTCTCACCTGTCTCGTTTGTTGCACCTACATCTATAACTTTTAAGTCCTCATCTGCTTTCCTGCTTTTCCCCATCATGGGCTTCCCGGGTGGTGCTAGTGGTAAAGAACCCGCCTGATGATGTAGGAGACTTAAGAGTTGCGGGTTCGATCCCTGAGTCGAGAGGATCCCCTGGAGGAGGGCATGGCAACCCACTCCAGTATTCTTGCCTGGAGAATCCCATGGACAGAGGAGCCTGGTGGGCTACAGTCCATGGGGTCGCGAAGAGTCAGACACGGCTGCATCGACTTAGCACGCGGTACTGCTTTCCTGCAGCCAAAGAAACTATCTTCAGGGAAGAATTTTAGTCGCCCAGAAAGAGAGTCATGCAAATCATGCCAGAATCAAAAAAAACTTCTGTCTCAGGGGTGATACAGGAGCAGAGAATGTCACAAAGCTATAAACCTCTGGGATTTTTTTTTCTTCTTTTAAATTGGCCATAGGTGGGAGAAGACTGCAAGGATTAGCTGGTTCTCTGCGCTCCCTTTATGGGTTCTGAAACAGCAGCAGGTCCCAAGCACTATTTTCAGAGCCGTGCTGACATTTGTTAATAATGTTGGTGTATAAAGCCGAGCTCATTTTAAACTAATTTAGACGCAAAGAAAATTAGCGAGTATGTGTCAGAATGGAAAGGGGAGAAAATCAAGTTACTGCTGTCACAGAGAGAAAGTGAAAAGCTTGAGGTAAAATGAAAATAGCTGTTTCCCATTAGATGCAAGGACTGGGGGAAAACCTTGAGGAGCCCACCAACAGCTTGCTCCTGAGCAAGCCCTGCTAGGCTCCTATTTGGCTCTAGTTATGCACCCAAGGAAAAGACGCCTTTTCAATGAGCCTACGTTCTGAAATTAACAGAGGGAAGAGTCTGATGCTGTTTTGTTTGTCAAAACTGCTCTCAAAAATGACTGCTCCCAGGGCCTTCCCTGGTGGCCCATTGATTAAGACTTTGTCTTCCAATGCAGCAAGGCTGGGTTTGATCCCAGTTGGGGAGCTAGGATCCCACATGCCTCACAGCCAAAAAATACCCCCCAAAACCACAAAACAGAAATATTATTGTAACCAATTAAATAGAGATTGTAAAAATGGTCCACATCAAAAACAAATATTGCTCCCTAAATACAAAGTAGAAGCTTGGACTGGCTTCTGAAGAGTAGAGGGACATGAAGTCTGGTGAAATCTGACTAAAGCCTGTAACTTAGTTAACGGTGCTTGATAAATGTACCACGATTGTGTAAGATATTAGGGAAAGCTGGGTGAAGGATATAGAGGAACTCTGTATTTTAGTTTTACAACTAATGTATAAGTCTGGAATTATTTTCAAATAACAACGTTTAATGAAATGACGCCCCTTTAGTTGCCTTGACTTTGATCTCTGACAGATAGGATCTGGCTTCTAGATGTGGTCTGCTGTGCACTGGGCTTCCATTCGATTTTTTGGAAAAACCAGAACCAATTTTCTGCCCAGCCGAATACCTTCCTTTAGCTCACAATGCAGGCAACAGGAGAGCACCCCCAGGAAGGAGAAGGTTCGTTTCGCGTCCTAGAGGGAGGCTGCTTGGCAAGCAAGCTGTGTCTGGCTGTGTCTCGCTGCACCACGTCTCCTTTAATTAGCAAGGCAGAAAGGCAGAAGCCTGGAAAACCAACAAAATGAGCTCAAACAAAGACAGGCTGGGCCTGTCACCTGTGTTAATCATCTGCTCTCATGAAAGGGTAGCTGCATATTTTCTCAGACTTGCTCTTGATTCCCTATATATTTTATTCACTACTCATTAATGATGAAAGATTTATTATTCATTCAAAATGCCACTATCAAGAAATAGCAAGAGAATTCCAAATTGCAGACACTTTTCTTTAGGTTCAGGACATTCAGCTGTCTTTTAAAAATTGTTTCTATGTGCAATCAATATTGAAATTTTCAGTTTACCTACATTAGATAAGGACTAATTAAAGTTAGGGAAAGCCAGGTTTCCAGAAGAAATTAAGGTTCTTGGAGTAATTCTTACAGTTTAAGCATCTAGCCTATATTTTGTGCAACAATTTACTTCAAGTATAGATTATTCTCTTGAACACAAAGACACTTACTTTCAGAAATGCATGTACGGCCTCCACAATTATTTTCTTTTGCCAAGATCAGTGTAAAATATTTTTACTTAACACAATTGTCTCAGGCATAAAGATGAAAAGCTCTCCTCATATTTCTTCAAGGATGGTGGAACAGAAAATAACAGAGAGACTCAGAGTGGGACTAACTTCTGTATGAACTTGAGTGAGAGGCTCATATTTCTGCATTCCAGTTTCACTATGTCAGACACAGTGGTTCCAGAAACTTCTCAGGTTCAGTGGTTCAGAGGTTCAGTGGTGATGAGAGATTAAAAAGAAGGTCTCTAAAATGCTCAGAAATCTCTTAGACGGTGAAATTTTTATTTAAAATGAGGAACAAGTTATTTCTGCTAAATAAGCAGAAAATTCAATACCCAATCACTGGGGTAAAGAGACTTTTAACAAATGGTACTAGTATGGCAAGAGTAGGAAGTCAAGAAACACCTGGAGTAACAGGTAAATTTGGCCTTTGAGTACAGAATGAAGCAGGGCAAAGGCTAATAGAGTTTTGCTAAAAGAACACACTGGTCATAGCAAACACCCTCTTCTCACAACACAAGAGGACTCTACACATGGACATCACCAGATGGTCAACACTGAAATCAGATTGATTATATTCTTTACAGCCAAAGATGGAGAAGCTCTATACAGTCAGCAAAAACAAGATAGGGAGCTGACTGTGGTTCAGATCATGAACTCCTTATTGCCAAATTCACACTAAAATTGAAGAAAGTAAGGAAAACCAGTAGACCATTCAGGTGACTTAAATCAAATCCCTAATGATTATACAGTGAAAGTGAGAAATAGATTTAAGGGACTAGATCTGATAGAGTGCCTGATGAACTATGGACAGAGGTTCATGACATTGTACAGGAAGCAGGGACCAAGACCATCCCCAAGAAAAAGAAATGCAAAACAGAAAAATGGCTGTCAGAGGAGGCCTTACAAATAGCTGTGAAAAGAAGAAAAGCAAAAAGCAAAGGCAAAAGGAAAGATATACCCATTTGAATACAGAGTTCCAAAGAAGAGCAAGGAGAGATAAGAAAGCCTTCCTCGTTGATCAGTGCAAAGAAATAGAGGAAAAGAACAGAATGGGAAAGACTAGAGATCACTTCAAGAAAATTAGAGATAACAAGGGAACATTTCATGCAAAGATGGGCTCGATAAAGGACAGAAATGGTATGAACCTAACAGAAGCAGAAGATATTAAGAGGAGGTGGCAAGAATACACAGAAAAACTGTACAAAAAAGATCTTCATGATCCAGATAATCATGACGGTGTGATCACTCACCTAGAGCCAGACATCCTGGAATGTGAAGTCAAGTGGGCCTTAGAAAGCATCACTACGAACAAAGCTAGTGGAGGTGACAGAATTCTAGCTGAGCTATTTCAAATCCTGAAAGATGATGCTGTGAAAGTGCTGCACTCAATATGCCAGCAAATTTGGAAAACTCAGCAGTGGCCACAGGACTGGAAAAGGTCCGTTTTCATTCCAATCCCAAAGAAAGGCAATGTCAAACAATGCTCAAACTACCGCACAATTGCACTCATCTCACACACTAGCAAAGTAATGATCAAAATTCTCCAAGCCAGGCTTCAGCAATACATGAACCGTGAACTCCCTGATGTTCAAGCTGGGTTTAGAACAGGCAGAGGAACCAGAGATCAAATTGCCAACATCTGCTGGATCACTGAAAAGCAAGAAAATTCCAGAATAACATCTATTTCTGCTTTATTGACTATGCCAAAGCCTTTGACTGTGTGGATCACAATAAGCTATGGAAAATTCTTCAAGAGATGGGAAATACCAGACCACCTGACCTGCCTCTTGAGAAATCTGTATACAGGGCAGGAAGCAACAGTTAGAACTGGACATGGAACAGACTGGCTCCAAATAGGAAAAGGAGTATGTCAAGGCTGTATATTGTCACCCTGCTTATTAAACTTATATGCAGTGTACATCATGAGAAACGCTGGGCTGGAAGAAGCACAAGCTGAAATCAAGATTTCCACGAGAAATATCAGTAACCTCAGAAATGCAGAAGACACCACCCTTATGGCAGAAAGTGAAGAAGAACTAAAGAGCCTCTTGATGAAAGTGAAAGAGGAGAGTGAAAACGTAGGCTTAAAGCTCAACATTCAGAAAACAAAGATCATGGCATCCGGTCCCATTCATGGCAAATAGACAGAGAAACAGTGGAAACAGTGTCAGACTTTATTTTTCTGGGCTCCAAAATCACTGCAGATGGTGATTGCAGCCATGAAATTAAAAGATGCTTACTCCTTGGAAGGAAAGTTATGACCAACCTAGACAACATATTAAAAAGCAGATACATTACTTTGCCAACAAAGGTGTATCTAGTCAAGGCTATGGTTTTTTCAATAGCCACGTATGGATGTGAGAGTTGGATCATAAAGAAAGCTGAGCGCCAGAGAACTGATGCTTTTGAACTGTGGTGTTGCAGAAGACTCTTGAGAGTCCCTTGGACTGCAAGGAGATCCAACCAGTCCATCCTAAAGGAGATCAGTCCTGGGTGTTCATTGGAAGGGCTGATGTTGAAGCTGAAACTCCAGTACTTTGGCCACCTGATGCGAAGAGCTGACTCATTTAAAAAGACCCTGATGCTGGGAAAGATTGAGGGTGGGAGGTGAAGGGGATGACAGAGGATGAGATCGTTGGATGGCATGACCGACTCAATGGACATGAGTTTGAGCAAGCTCCAGGAGTTGGTGATGGACAGGGAGGCCTGGCATGTTGCAGTCCATGGGGTCGCAAACAACTGGACACAACTGAGCGACTGAACTGAACTGATGACAAGAGTGGCCTTTTTCTGACAAGGGGGAGGGGGGGTTTGAGCAGCTCTGATTGCTTTTTCCCTCTGTACCCCCGGCAGGCGGGGATCTTAGTTCCGACTGCTGCTGTTTAGTCGCTCTCTGGTGTCCGACTCTTTTGTGACCCCATGGACTGTAGCCCACCAGGCTGCTCTGTCCATGGGATTTTCCAGGCAAGAATACTGGAGTGGGTTGCCATGGCCTCCTCCAGGGGATCTTCCCAACCCGGGGATTGAACCCAGGTCTGCCTCATTGGGAGTGAGGAGTCTCAACCACTGGACCACCAGGGTAGTCCCTGATTAAACAAGACCACTCTGGCTGCTTTGGTAAGAAGAATCTGAAGGCTAGGGGTGGGGGTGGTGAATGAATGCAGGGAGGCAGGTGGAAGGCGGCCACAGCCACTCCAGACAGGAGTGGAGGTGGGAAAGATGTGGGCAGGTTCTGCCAATGTTTTGAAAGTTGACCCAAAGGATAGGAGAGTAAGAGAAAGATGGCCAAGGAGGATTCCTACATTCTTGTCATAAGCAGTAGGGAAAGATGGAGTGGTCAGAAACAGAGACGACAGAGAGGACGAGAAGAGATTAAGAGTAAGATCAGGGCTTCACTTCTAGCCACATGGGTCAGATGCTAAAGGGGAAGGTCAAGGTGGTTGCCTGCAAGTCTGGAGTTTAAAGGAGGTCTGGCTGGAGATGGAATTTGGGGGTCCTCAGTGTATAGGAGGTGGTATTTAAAACTTGACAAACGACACTGGAGGGAGTCAGAATGGTTAGGAAAGGTCCAAGGACTGAGGCTGGATAAGTCCAAGGATTGAGGCTGGAGCCGTCCAAAACACAGAAGTCGGGAGAGTGCAAGGACCTGACTTAGGAGACCAAGCCTCCACTCCTCTCAGCAGCCCAACCTGTACTTCAAGGGAAAGCCTGAAGATGGCGAGGTCTTTTGTATATAATTAAGGCCAGAATTACCTGGGGAAAGAGCCTTTAAGAGGAAAGAGTGTACATCCCCCCTTGATTTTTTTTGAGTGGGGGATTTTTGCAGAAACTGACACCTGTGGTCGGCGATTTGTTTTGTAAGTGAATATTGAAACACTCGAGTCAACAACATTTGGGTAACAAAAGACATATTAATATATCTCTAGTCAATAAGTTGTTAAGAGTGATTTAGTATTTGAGCCAATTTGTTGACTTAAAAAATTCACCTCTTTGAAGGCATCAAGAGACTGATTTGGGGGATGGTTGTGGAGAAGAAGGTTTGGAATTGACAGCCTGGAAGGCAAATCTGTAATTTGGAGATGGGGCTTCAGAAGCTCCTTGCAATATAATTTGTTTAAAATTTTAAATGAAATATATTTTTCATGTGCACACTCACATATTCTTGACATGCGGCCTCTGAGCAAAAAATTGTTTCTAATAAAATAAAAAAATGGTACCAGGGACTTCCCTGGTGATGCAGTAGTCAAAGACGCTGAGCATCCACTCCAGGGGTCATGGGTTTCATCCCTGGTCAGGGAACTAGGATCCCACATGCGGAGCGGCGTGGCAAAAAAAAAATGGTAGCAGCCTTAGGATTGACTTTACAAACAAAGCTGTCTGTGAATTCAAAAATTAAATAACACGCTTTTCTCACTGACTCTGAATTATCTCTGGGGGCCCGGGCTACATGTGAATGCTGTGACATCAGCGAAGTCACTCTTCTCTAGGACACAGCCCATCCCTATAGGGAATGTCTCCCATATTTATGAGTATTGTGCAAACAAAAGAGCAGTTGCTAAAACATGGATTTATTTGGGCATTACTGTCAAGTATGATCAAAGACAAAATTCTCTGAGAGCTTTGTCTGATCATCTGTAGTACTCGAGTTCCAGAAATAGCACTTGTACAGAACGTATTCATGTGCAAAATGGATCATTTATTTAGCACTAAAATCAAACTTTAAAAACATCAGTTCCATCTTAAAAACAGGCATTTAAAAAACATTTCTGACATTCTAAGTTTGCATCTAGACATCTGCACAATCTGGAGACCCAAATTCCACTGGGATTTCCACTGACAAAGGTGATTTTCACCGGCTGTGGGAAGCTGGGAGGGGAGCCATGGCATGGAGAGAACTGTCCTTCAAAAGGTCCAGTGGGCCCCAGGGATGCTGTTTTCCTACTCTGCTGAGGTTTCCTCCTTGATCTCCAAGGAAAGAGTTTCGTAGTTGCTTACAGAGACTCTTGGTAACTGGTCAGGAATCCACATATAATCATATTGCAAAATTTCTTGAAGAGAAAAAAACCATGACCGAGGTCTCTTGCCCACTCACTTCTGCCATGCTAAGCTCCTCAAACAGAGCTCTTAATCAGCAACACTGAAGTCCTGATCTCCATGTAAGAAGGGCTGGTTAACACCCTTTAATAACTACTCTGCAATTCCAAAGGACTCTCTGACAGCTTTCCTAGGGAGGCATGAAGTAACTGAGGATCTCAGAGGCAAAAACAAGCTCAGTTTAACCATTCCCCGTCTAGGCTGACTGTAGTTTTGTGAAGACCAGTATATGAAGCCCTCATCACAGAACAGGAAAACAACGTCTTCTCTTTAGTAAAGGCCAGGCCACTCATCGGCATTTCCTCTTTTCCTTCCTTATTCTTGGCAATTGCTTTTGGAAACTGGGTAATTCCCCATAGGAAGGTGGCAGGTGATACTTACAAGGAGGGCCAGCATCTCCAGGGGTACTATCCTTTGTACAACCACAAGGAAGATGAGGCAGTTCAGCTCAGGAGGACATCTTATGAACAGGCAGGAAAGGTCCATTTGTACCCATCCTTTGGAGCTGGTGAAACTGGATATCGAAGGCTGTCCAAACTCCCAGGCACAAGGAATCCCGGTTCTAACTCTATTGCGATGTATGTGTTAATGATCCTTCTTTATGAGGGACCTCGGCTGTGGGTTCCCGGGCTAAGGAGGCCTAGGCTGTGGGTCAGCAGGTAGGACAGTCCTGGAAGACTCAGAGAGCCAGGGACAACGCCCAACATATCACACCACTCCTGACACTGCTACAGGGAATAAGCCCCAAGATGGGACATGATTCTTGCCCTTTACAAGGTCAACGTAGCTCCTATCAGGGACGCATGCAGGGATAAGTCTACAGGGAGAAATTCTGTGTTCTTCTGGCCTTCAGTCTTCCATGTCAGTGAATTTTCTCTTTGCATAGTTCTGAACCAGGTTGGAAGCTGTGAGCTGAGATGCCTGCCCCTTCTCCCAACACTGAAAGTCATTCAGTCCTTTCTGCCCTGTTTGAAACAAGCCTCTCTCCATCTCGTCTAGCCGGGCCACGAGTGCCGACGTGTCTTCATTGTAAGCGTTCTGGGAAGAATCCATGATGCGGCGGAAACGTCCAACAAATGTCTGAAGAAGAAGTGCCAGAGAGAAATCAGATACATTTTTTTAAATCCCTGAACACTTACAGGCAAGAATTTGGTTTGGGATTCAGTCAGAAGGAGGTCTGAGCCTCCTCTGCGTATCACCTGTGATCAACCATAACCCTTTTCTTATTTCCAGGATTTCCTGTTGGTTCCAACTCTTAGCAAGCAAACATAAAGAGCAGCACACAAGTCATAGTTACATGCATATATAATAGGCAAACACAGACTAACTGTAGGCTGACCTAGAATAACAATACACTGATCGCATAAATCATACACTCCCCTGGGTAAGAGTAACATCTGGTGGCCAGCACAGCTATCTCCTGAGTCATGTGCAATGCCATAGGTTTTCATGTCAGTTACTTGCCTGCAGGAGAGAATGGGAGATGTCGGCATTCTCTGGACTGTCAAAATGCAGGAGCTGGGAGCCGAACCCATAGAAATGTGGTCCCATTTTGTGGAGGTCCACCACGTTGGCGTCTGCACTGAACACAGTCCTCCAACCCTCCTGGTAGATCTTGGGAAGTTCCACTGAAAGGATCCGCCGCTTGTTGTCAAAAAGTCCCTTTGCCAACCACAAAGGGAGTTCAAGCTTTGTGCCCTGTATCACACAGGATTGTAGGTTTTAAAGACAAGTAACATAGTAAATGTGTTACTATGCACGTGACCTGAGAGAATGAATGAATATCAGTACTGCCTGTTCTCTCTAGGGGAATGACTGCCAAACGCAGAAGATGTAGTTGTGACTTAAGAAATGAACTGTGTGGGCTGAAGTTTTATGTCATGATGGAACGGAGAGAGAAAAAGCACTTATACCAAAAAGAGAGTGAAGAACAAAAATGTGACACAAAGGGAAGGCTTTCCTAACTAACGTAAATAAAAACTACCCAGTTGCAGATAACAGAAAATAGAAGGTGGAAAAAATGTTATGCAAAAGAAGCATTACTAGAGATAAAGACGGACCTTTGATAATAAAATGGTCATTAAATCTACTAGAAAAATAGAAATATCTGTCTAAATTAACAGAAGTAAAAGGAAAAATGACAAATCTACAATCATCATGGGAGATTTTAACATCTCTCTTTTCGATAAATGAGAAGTAGCAAACAAAAAATCAATAACAACATAGACAGTCTAAACAACACAAATAAAAACTTCACCTGATTTATGTATAGATTATGTACTGCAGACCATGCCTTAACAATATCGGACTTTTCAAGCACATCGCTGTTGTTTAGTTGCTAAGTCATGTTCAACTCTTTTGTGACCCCGTGGACTGTAGCCTGCCAGGCTCCTCTGTCCGTGGGATTTCCCAGGCAAGAATACTGGAATGGGTTGCCATTTCCTTCTCCTGGGCATCTTCCTGGCCCAGGAATCGAACCTGAGTCTCCTGCCATGGCACATGGATTTGTTACTGCTGATCCACAGGGAAGCCCTTTCAAGCACAAACTGAATGGTTATCTTATGCTGGCGTTTAAAGCAAATGCCAACTTTCAAAAAACTGAAATCATTCAGACTATGTTGTTTGGCCACTGTGGAACTAAGCCAGAAATAAAAATCCAAACTGTACATAGCAAAGTCCCCAGATGTTTGGACCTAAGCACCAGTCTTCTCAATAATTCATGAGTCAAAGAAGAATTCATAGTGAAAATTAGAAAACCAAATTAAAACTTGTGAAATGTAGTTAAAGCTACAGGAAAAGCACAGCTAAAAATGTAAAAAAGAAAGCTGAAAAATCAATGACCTAGGTACCCATCTCAAAATGTGAATGGTTGCAAGAGAACAAAGAAAATTAAGCCCAAAGAAAAGAGAAGGAAAGAATAATTAAGATAAGAACTAAATGACCTAAAAATGAAGGTACAAATGAGAAAGCTGACAGAGCCATTATTTAGTTCTTTTAAAAGACTGCTACAAGTGATAAACTCCTAGTAAGAAATTATGATCTCTTAAGAAAGAGATCATAATTTCTCAATATCAAGAATAAAAAGCAGGACACAGCTATAATTGTACAGATGTTTAAAAGATAGTAAAAGGCTATTTTGAACAACACTATACCACTATATTTGAAAATTTAGGTGAAACAGTCAGATTCCCAGGGTGGAAAAACCATGTACCAAGAGTAAAACTAGAATAGAAAATCTGATAGCCCTGTGTCTATGAATGAAATGAAATATATCAGTAAAAACCTTCCTATACAAATCTCCCACGCAGAAGAATCCTAAATAGTAGGGCAATGTAGACATTGCGCCCTCAAAGAAGGGGACCATAATTCCCCTCTCCTTAAGTATAGCTGTACATATGACTTCCTTCCAGAGAGAACAGTCTGGAAGGTGGAAAAGCAGAGTAACTTTACAATGAAGAATCCTGACAAATCCCACATAGCTCAAGTGATCAAGGTTCGTATCAACACAAGTCCCGCTGATGGCAGGTACCCTTGTTAAGATGTGGTAAAAATGGCACTTCGCCTCTATGGTCTTCCACCTCAACACAGTCTAATCACAAGAAAACCAGCAGACAAATCCCAAATGAGGAATATTCTCAACAAAATACCTCACCAGCACTGCACAAAACTCATGGTCATTAAAACCAAGGAAAGGCTAATAAATTGTCAAAGCCAAGAGGAGCCTAAGGACACACAATTACTAAATGCAATTTGGTGTCCTGGATGGGAACCTGGAACAGAAAAAGGACATTAAGTAAAAACGAAGGAAATATGAATAAAATATGGATGGTACACCTCTGTTTATCAGTGTGTAAGAGAACCAACTAATTAAGCACTCTAATGGAAAGTCAAAACATAATGTCTAAATGTTTAAAAACTCAAGATAAATTTAAGAACATTAATTAGAAATATGGAGGTGAATTTTGAAGAGACTGTGAAAAAAGGAGACAGATCCTGTAGAAATGGAAAGGACATGAGGGAGAGCAAGGCAAGGTCTCCTATTTTTTTCTATAAATCTTTGGGTATTATTTGGCTTTTTAAACTTTGCATATGTCTCACTTCGATAAAAATAATTCAAAAAAGACCAAACAAAAAACCCTTCTAAACAAAACTTGGGTTAAATACGAAATAAAAAATAACCATTATGGGACTTCCCTGGTGGTCTAGTGGCTAAGACTCCAAGTTCCCACTGCGGGTGGGGGGCGGGTTCCATTCCTGGTCAGGGAACCAGATCCCACATGCCAAAACTAAGGGTTCGCACATGGCAACTAAGACCCCCACGCAGCCAAATAAATATTTAAAAATAAGAACTATTACAAGCCATGTTCCTGGGAAAAACTCGAACTTGAAGTCATGCAGTTCTAAGTTCGAATCCCAGTTCACCACTTACAATAAGACCCTGGCACCCTGGCCAAGAAACCCAACATATCTGGGCTTCAATTTCTTTATGTGTAACAACATCTGAATATAGGGCTGTTAAAGGACTAAAGGAGTAATAGATCCCTGCACTAAAAGCTCTCAGGAAATGGTTGCTGATGCCATCATCATTTCAGGAACGAATATAGCAATTTGCAGCTCCCAGACATCATTTGCTCCTACAGAAACCAAAACTTGTTTTGCTTTAAGGCAAAAAGTGATCAGAACCCTGGTCCGTAGGCGCCGATCCTTAAGCATCAACACACACCGGGTGAAAACACACTGCTGAATTTGGATAGTTTCAAAAAAGAAATCCGTGTTGGAGGGACCCTGACGACCCAGTATAAATTTAGTTTCCGCAGAGGTCGCGAACGCTGCGGGGGTGGGAGTGGGGCGCGCGGCAAACAGGACTCAGCGCTCGGCTCGGCCTCCCTGTACTGTAAAACTACAAATCCCAGAGGGCATCGCGCCCGGCTACGCAGCGCCCCAGAGCCCGCAAGTCCTACTTGGAGTTGTAGTCTTTCCAGACGGGATCGCTTACCTCCGGGATCGCTTACCTCCGGGATCGCATTGTCAGTCTCGGCCCCTCCGCTCCGGTCGAGGAAGAAAGCGCCCAGGCGCGGCATGGGGATCTCCGTGCGCACCGAGAGCTTCTCGTGGGACATCAGAATGTCGTCCAAGGAAAGAAAATTCTCCTGAGGACCCAGCGCACCCGACTCCACCCGGAAATAAGCCTCGGACATGGCGGCGGCTTGAGTGTCTCCGTTTCCACTCTCGTGATTCGGGAGACCTCCTGGAGTCAGGGATGTAAAAAGAGGAGGCTGCTGAGGCTGGTCAGGATTGTGAAGGTTGAGGAGGTCGCCGCGGCAGTCAGACTGGATTCAAACTCTTTTCCCGCGCCCGCGGACGGGCCAGACGGGAGCAGTCGATCCAGGCTGGTCTGCCCAGACAGAAGCAATCGACAAAGTCTGCGGATTTGGTTCTGCGCGACCCAGAGGAGGAGGAGCAGTACTTGGCTCCGCCCAAAGTGTTTTTTTTTTTTTTCAGGAGTGTAGCCTGGTGTGAGAACTTTAAATAAAACTGGAGATTGCTTTGAAGCTGCAAAATGCATTTGCACTAGATCGTGGTCCTTTAAATGTTTATATGAAATTTAAAACATTTTGCAACACACTTGGGGGCTTCATTGCACCCTCCCTCTCTGACCTGATCCAGTCTGAATTTACATTTTGTCAGTCTCTGTGAATCTTTGTTAATGCTGGTACTTGAAAGAAACATAAAACAGAGCAGAACTCTAGCACTAGCCCCAGATAATTATTATGGACTATTTGTAGTATTTTGGAGTGGGTATAGATTACAGTGGGAGGGAAGGTCCTGAGGCCACTTAAGAACCTCCCAGTTCATCTTATTTGCTATTTCTTTTTATGGCTCTCATTTTAAATCCTTAAAAGAGGAAATCTGATCGGCCCAATTCATCTCTTTCAGGCAGGTCACACTGGTCACAGGTGACCAGCCTCTCTATAGAGTGGTTGCCTGTGACCAGGGCCATTACTGCTCCAGGGGAGAGAGACAGGGAGGGGTTATGTTACATGGTACCAGACTTGGGGGCGTCACTCAGTCAGGGCTCTGGGTGGTGGCAGAGTGTTTAGAGAGGCACTACAGAACTTATTCATAAAGGACATTTTCTGGGGCAACTAGAGCTATGAACAGAGGGTTCATGGGAAAGGAATGTGTATTACTCATGTTTTTTATTTTACACTTTACGATGCTTTGACATTTTAGGGCCTTGTAGCCCTGGGAAGAACTGTTCGTTTGAGGATGAGCTAATTCCGGGAGTAATAAACAACTTGCCTTCCATGGACAAAGCAACTGATCCAAAGCCCATATCCCAACCACTTCCTTTATCTAACTCCCACATAGCAAGCCAATATTTCCCCTTCCCTAAATCACCCCAGGGCCAAGTGCTGGACAATTAGAGACCAACCTGATTCCAACTACTCAATCCTAAGTTTGCTCAAACTTATCTATTCTACCTCACCTATTTCTTCCCACAGAAACCACCCTAAACTCTGGGCCATCTTCTCCCCTCCCTCCTTCAGCCTCCTGACTGAACCTAGTGCTTCCCCAGGTGGCCCTGCATGGCTTGATGTATGCCCCTTTCTCTTGGGAACTGTGAGTAATGAAACTTCTTTCAGTGGCATTGACCACTCTGTGCAATCATTCAGTGACCAATGGAAGTTAAACCCTGAGCATCACCCAAACAAGAGGCAGTGGGGGAGTGGACTGAATAATGGAAAGCCTTGGGTGCTATTCTAAGAGGTTTAGGCTATTCCATAGGAAACAGGAGAAAAAGTAAGGCTTTTGAGCAAGTAAGGACATATATTTGGGCTTTAAAAAGCATATCCTGGCAGTGAAGAAGGGAGAGGTCAGAGGCAGGGAAGCTTCTTGGATATCACAGTGGTAAAGAATTCGCCTGCCAATGCAGGAGACGTGGGTTCTATCCCAGGCTGGGCTACAGTCCATGGGGCTGCAAAGAGTCAGACGCAACGGAGCATACACACACACAGGGCAGTACCTGGCAAGTAGTTGGACACAGGAATGAAAGGACAGAGATGGCCAGAGATAATCCAGGTTTCTAACTTGGTCAGCTAGGTGGATGGAGGTGACACTGATAGCTGTACAGAGCACAGGCAGTTTGAGGCAAAATATGAGTTCGAGTTTGCACTTATGGAGTCCAGAAGCTGCTGAACAGGCAGGTCCACAGTGCAGTGGAAAAATCCGCCTTGAACTTTTAGTTGTCTGTTCAGTATTTGGTGATAGTTATCTAAGAGCCTTTTTCTTTACTTTTTTTTTTTTTTTTTTTGGTCCGCACCACACAGCTTGAGGGATCTTAGCTCTCCTACCAAGGATTGAACTCATGCCCTTGGCAGTGGAAGCACAGAGCCCTAACCACTGGACCACCAGTGTTATCTATTTTGTGGTAGTTATGAGAGTCTTTTTAAAAAAATCATGTCTTAAATGTTCAGTTTGCTACACTATCAAATACCAAAATAAAGAGTTACTAGCCAAAACTTTTAATTTCTCTGGTGAAATGGTTGTAGGACACTGGATATAGTTTGGGGTAGAAATATAAGTTAATTTGTCTAATTGAAGGCATGGCAGGTTATTTGCTGACAAAGATAGCAAGCTATTTTTCATATTGAAACAGTTGAGATGGATGCTTAATGATCTATCAGTGCCAAAGAAAGGATTACTTTTGTGAAGAGACCAGAATATTGGGTCTAAACTCAAATACCACAGTTATTTTGATCCTAAGGTAATAGGCCAGCGTTTAAAATAAAATCAGAATATCTTGTTTTCTTATTTAATGTCATGGCTCATCGGGAAACTATTATTCATTTTTGTATGTTTTTTCTCCATTTAGTCTGTTTTCTCCTTGAACTAATAAGTGAATAAGTCACAAAAAGTGAAATGAGTGCAAGTTTGAACTTATGATGCTAAACAGTTGCATTAATTCTTTGACAAAAGTGGCACCAAGTTTTCTCAAGTATAGATCTGTTTATAGCCTAAATTTTAAGAGCCGGGCTTCCCTTGTGGCTCAGCTGGTAAAGAATCTGCCTGCAATGCGGAAAACCTGGGTTTGATCCATGGGTTGGAAAGATCCCCTGGAGAAGGGCTAGGCTACCCACTCCAGTATCTGGCCTGGAGACTATATAGTCCATGGGGTCGCAAAGAGCTGGACACGACTAAGTGACTTTCACTTTCACTTTTAAGAGCCAGCAATGCTTCTCTTCTCTAAGAAAGCTTCTTAGTACCAGTCTATGTACCAGAATTACATCAAACAGAGTTTCAGTATACCTATAATATTCAAAGTATAATCAGTATATTTACAATATATGGAATTTCAGTCTTCTGAAAAGTATCTGCCGAATCCCTGAAAAGCAGAGTAATTTTTCTACTGTAATCATTTCAAGATTGGAGAATTGTAGAACTGGATTGTAGAACTGTATGACATACACAGACTCTAAAAAATATTTTATTTTTGATATGGACCATTTTAAAGTCTTTACTGAATTTGTTACAATATTGCTTCTGGTTTGGTTTTTAGTTTATGATTTTTTTTTTTTTTTTTTTGGCTGAGAGTTGTAGGAGATCAGCCCTGGGATTTCTTTGGAAGGAATGACACTAAAGCTGAAACTCCAGTACTTTGGCCACCTCATGTGAAGAGTTGACTCATTGGAAAAGACTCTGATGCTGGGAGGGATTGGGGGCAGGAGGAGAAGGGGATGACAGAAGATGAGATGGCTGGATGGCATCACTGACTCGATGGACGTGAATCTGAGTGAACTCCGGGAGTTGGTGATGGACAGGGAGGCCTGGCATGCTGCGATTCATGGGGTCGCAAAGAGTCGGACACGACTGAGCGACTGAACTGAACTGAACTGAACTGTATGGGATCTTACCTCCCTAACCAGGGATCGAACCTGCATGCTCTGCTTTGGAAGTGAAGTCCTAACCACTGGGATGCCAGGGAAATCCCTACACAGATTGTAGATAAAGCAAAACAATGTGCAGCTTTAATTTTTTTTAAATACCAGTACTTTCTTTTTTGTATTTCTTTTTAGACTCTTTGGTGGTGGGTTTTTTTTTTTTTTCTGAATATCAGTGCTTTCTAAATTTCTTCCTTTGAGTTGGGGAGGCTGTGGTGCAAGTAATAGAAATCCAAATCCAGGCGGCAGTGGGTTGGAGAGGACCTACAGGGGTGGGTTAAGGAAGCCATCCTTCCAGCTGATTGCTTAGCCAGTACTTACACCCTGTTACTGGTCCATCACTGAATGCTGCCTCTGCCTTCACAATATTTCTGGAATCTGATGACTGCTTATCACTCTGGTCCAGGCCATCATCATCTCTTGCCTAGATTGTTCCATAGCTTCCTATCTAGTCTTGCTTCTGCCAATGGCTTCCTTACTGTTCCTTGAAACCCTAGGCACACTCATTCATTCCTCAGGGCTTTGCCCTGTCTGTTCCTTGTCCCTAGATCGCCTTTCTCTCATATTTCCACATGGCTGGTCCCATTCAGAGTTTCCTCCAAAGTCACCTTGAATAAATGCAGCTCTAGCCAAGTAACCAAGGCCTTCCCTAGCCAGCGTACCTACAATTTTAAACCTCCTCCACAGACACCCAGTATCCCCTCCCTTTCCCCCCCTAGCACTGACCACTCAATAACATCTTGCATATTTTGCTTATTTACCTTGCTCTCTGTCACCCCTACTAGAACCTTAGGTCAGTGAGGGCAGGGATTCTTTCTGGTGTTCATTTCACTGGTATATCCCTGCTGCTCAGCGCATGGTGTGCTGTGTGCTGTGCTTAGTCACTCAGTCGTGTCTGACTCTTCGCGACCCCATGGACTGTAGTGCACCAGGCTCCTCTGTCCATGGGAGTCTCCAGGCAAGAATACTGCAGTGGGTTGCCCTGCCCTCCTCCAGGGGATCTTCCCGACCCAGCGACTGAACCCAGGTCTCCTGCATTGCAGGCAGATTCTTTACCATCTCAGCCACCAGGGTAGGCATTTCCTAAATATTTATTGCTATATATATATATAAACATATATATATAATCTATATATAAATAAACTTTATTTATAGTAGTGATATTATTTTCCCCAACCTCTGGGATCTAATGTCTGATGACCTGAGGCAGAGCTGATGTAATAATAATAGAAATAAAGTGCACAATAAATGCAATGCGCTTGAATCATCCCGAAACCATCCCCACTTCCCATCTCCCCAACCCCCCTCCCCCGAGTCCATGGAAAAGTTGTCTTCCACAAAACTGGTCCCTGGTGCCAGAAAGATTGGGGGGCTGCTGCTTTAAAACATGAGATGAAAATAATGAATCAGTTTTAAATAAAAAGTAGTACAAGTGCAGATATCACAGCAGTCATAGAGGGCAGCTGTGAAACATTGAAAACACTGGCTTTAAGTGGTTAAATATAGTTTGCCGCCGTACTGGTTCGGCCACATCTAACTTTCTACATCCATGAGCTCCAGTCATTCCAGTGCCACAGTGGAAGCTCATTGACAAGGTTTTGCTCACTTATTAATACACTTGTTAAAGTTGGGTGAATGCTTAGGTAGAGAGCAGACAAGATTTAGGGAGCTCCCTGGTGGTCCAGTGGCTAAGATTCAGAGCTCCTGTTGCAGGGGGTGTGGGTTGGATCCCTGGTCAGGGACCTAGATCTCACCTGCTGAAACTAAGACCTGGAGCAGCCAAATACATTAAATAAATGCTATTTTTTTTTAATGTAGAGAAGATTTAAAATGGCTTGGCATAGTTTCCTACCTATGAGACTTGCCTAGCAGCCATTAATGCTCAGTTTGTGTGTAACTCTGGGATCCAACAGGCCTGGGTAGAGTCCAACTTCCAACACTTTAACTGGCTCTGGACCTTGGGTGAGTTATTTACCAGAAGCTTAGCTCCTGCATCTGTAAAATGGGGATGATATATATGATAGTAACTGGAATGAATGAGCCAGTCTTCAAAGAGCACTTAGTTCAGGGCCTGGGCTATAGTAAGGGGTCAATAACTATCCTCCTTATCATCATTATTGATACACATTTATTCATTGCTGTAACCTCAGCATCCCAAACGATACTTGGTACATAGCAAGCACTCAATAAAATTTGTTAAGTAACTGTCATCGTTCATTATTGTCATCCTTGATCAAGGCTTGACTACACTTGCTCCCTGCCACCCCCCAATTCAAGTTTCTAAATGTACTTGAAAATGATAAATGATTATTCTTCAAATTTCCCCTGAAAACATTGCTAGAATTTAGCTCTTGTGAGTTCAAATTCTTAAACTTTTTTAATTTCTAAATTACAGTACTGTGTTTGAAACCTTATTATATAAGGTTAATGGATTTAAATCACTGGAGTTCATTTTTACATAATTTAAATGTTCTCTTGGTTGAGCTGTTTCTTGAGCACTGCTTCAAAACGCCTTCAATGAGATCAAAATAAATTGATGGGCATAATGCGACCTTATGTGTGGGTAGCTCCAATTTTAGATTCTTCCCACCATCTTCAGCAGAAATCGTAAATCTAACTTATATATTCAGAGACTTTGTCTCTGTGTATGTCACCCTCTTAACTTGGCAAAGGAGCAGACATCACATCATTCTAATAGAGGTAACTCATTTAGTCCAACTTTTCTTGTTCTGTGTTCCCAGCTCCACAAAAAGACCCTTTTCTCCCATTCCTTTCTATTTGTCTTTTTCTGGTAATTTGTTATGTAATTTAATTCATGATCTGAGAGCCAGAGTTTTTCTCAGTCCAAAGGTAGTGGAGTGGTAAGCAAATCTATTAGTTTAAGGGGAATACAGGAGAAGTACGGCTGTCATTTATTCACTAAGAGGTTCAGATGTCGGACTTCCCTGTGGTCCAGTAGTTAAGAGTCCACCTGCCAAAGCAGGGCACGCGGATTCAACCCTTGGTCTGGGGAGATCCCACATACCTCCAGGCAACTAAGGCAGTGTGCTACAACTACTCAAGTTGGCATGTCCTGGAGCCCGTGTTTCACAAGAGAAGCCACCTCAATGAGAAGCCTGTACACGCAACTAAGAGTAGCCCTGCTCACCACAACTAGAGAAAGCCTGTGCACAGCAACAAAGGCTCAATACAACCCTAAATAAATAAATATTTTTTAAAAAAGATGTTCAGATGCCTATTAGATGCCCTGGGGCTGCCGACAAGACTGCATAGACTGATATGAAATGTTCTGGGCTGTTAAGGAGGATGGTGCCTAGTGGAGAAAATAGTAACATAGGTGATAAAAGTGATAGAAAAAGTGAAAAGTGTTAGTCATCCAGCTGTGTCTGACTCTTAGTGACCCTATGGACTGTAGCCCACCAGGTTCCTCTGTTCATAGGATTCTCCAGGCAAGAATACTGGAGTGGGTTGCCACCTCCAGGGGAACTTCCTGACCCAGGGATCAAACCCGGCTCTCCTGCCTTGCAGGGAATTCTTCACTGTCTGAGCTAGCAGGGAAGACCAACAGAGCCCTGTACAAAATGTAGAAGTTCAGAAGGACTTGGGGGATTCTGACCTGGGAAGAAGAGGGGTTTACAAAGGTTTTACAGAGGAAGGGGTATCAGAAGGGGGCCTTCAAGAGTGAGTAAGACTTTTCCAGCAGGCACACAAGTGCAAGGAGAGGTCAGCCCAGACCCAAGGATCAACTTTTAGTGAAGATGTGGATTAGGAGGGCAGGAATAGAGACACAGATGTAGAGAACAGACTCGTGGGAAGGAGCGGGAAAAGGAGAGGGTGGGACAGATTGTGAGAATAGCATTGACATGTATATGCTACCATGTGTAAAATGGACAGCTAGTGAGAAGCTGCTGTATAATACAGGGAGCTCAGCTCAGTGCTCTGTGATGACCTAGAGGAGGAGAGGGAAGGCTCAAGAGGGAGGGATATGTGTATACGTATGGCTGATTCACACTGTTGAGCAGCAGAAACACAACACTGTAAATCGATTATACTCCAATTTTTTTAAAAAAAAGAAAAAGATGTGGGACTGTGGAAGTTCAGGACCAAACTTCTCTTCTTCCAAACTTGTCCCTCCTTTTGCCTTGCATATCCTGGTTAATGGCTCTGCCGTCTGCCTGATGACCTGTATCTTCATATGACAAGTAACAGGAAAATCCAGTTCAAACTGGCTTAAGTAACAAGGGATTCTAGACTCCAAAACTGGAGTCTTAGAGTTCATGGTTGATTGGTCCAACAGCCCAAGGATGTCACTAAGAATCTAATCGTTGCTTTGCTCTGTACATAGCTACATCCAGTTATGGATCATTCCCCTGGGGTCACAAAATGTTTGCAATTAAGTCTGGTCTGCAGGGTCTTTATTTTTGTCCAAAACTAGGAGATCATTGGGTCTCAATAGAGAATTCTGACATTCATCCTCACTGGCAGGTTTAGATCACATACCCCTGAACCCCAAACTACCGTGAGAGCAATGGAGTAAGCTAATTAGTTTAAGTCAGTCAAGGCCCTGGAGAAGGAAATGGCAGTATTCTTGCCTAGGAAATCCCATGGACAGAGGAGACTGGCGGGCTACAGTCCACGGGGTCACAAAAAGTCAGACACAGCTGAGCATTCATGCAGGCGCTCATGGCCCACCTTTAAAGCTGGAAGGGGGTCAGTCTCCTTAAAGCACATGGGCTGCACAACAGGGGAGACTGACGGCCAACTTCTCCATGATAACCTAGACAGTTTTAGGGAAGGGGGAGCTGAGGAGTAGAACAGATACCTACTGCAGTCACTGCCCAACCCAGGACGCTGGGAAGAATTCAGTATTACTTCTCCTCTCACATCCCTATATCCAACCTTTCAGTAGATTCTGCTGAGTCTATCTTTTTTCATTCTTTTGTCTATAAAGTTGCCTTTATTCAATCCCTCATCACTTCTCACCTGTACTCTCAAAATGCTTCCTGACCAGGTTTCCTCCGCCTCTTCTCTCTCCTTCTTTCAAAGTTCCTTTGCACTACTGTCACAGTGATCTTTCTAACCCAGAGATCTGATCCTGTTGATCCTGTTACTCCCCTGATCACAATCCAAACAGCTTCCCGTTGGTTATGGAATAAATTCTTTAAAAAAAAAATTATTTGGCTATGCCAGGTCTTAGTTGTGGCACACAGGATCTTTCATTTCTTCAGCCTCGGCTTGCAGTATCTTTAGTTGTGGCGTGTGAGATCTAGTTCCCTGACCAGGGATTGAACCTGGCTCCCTGCATGGGGATCGAGGAGTGTTAGCCATTGGACTACCAGATAAGTCCCTCAGTTATAGAATAAATTCTAAACTCCTTGCTCCGTCATACATGTCTTCCATGATCTGCGTATTAGCTTGCTAAGACAACCACAACAGAATTCCACAGACTGAGTGGCTTAAACAACAGAAAAGTTCTCACTGTACTGGAGGCTGAAAGTCCAAGATCAAGGTGTCAGCGGGGGTGGTTTCTCCTGAGGCCTCTCTCCTTGGTTGCAGATGATGTCATCATATAGCCTTTCCTCTATGCATCCCTGGTGTTTCTTTCTTATAAGGACACTGGCCATACTGGATTAGGGTCTCTTCCCCCAGGTGGCACCATTGGTAAAGAACCTGCCTGCCCATGCAGGAGGCGTAAGAGATGTGGGTTTGATCCCCAGGTCGAGAAGATCCTCTGGAAAAGTAAATGGCAACCCACTCCAGTATTCTTGCCTGGAAAATCCCATGGGCAGAGGAGCCTGGTGGGTTCCTCATGTCCAACTCTTTTCGACCCCATGGACTGTAGCCCACCAGGCTCCTCTGTCCATAGGATTTTCCAGGCAAGAATACTGGAGTGGGTTGCATTTCTTTTTCCATGGGATCTTCCTGACCCGGGGATCGAACCCACATCTCGTGTCTCCGGCATTGCAGGTAGATTCTTTACCACTGAGCCACCTGGAAAACCTAATTTGATTAATACCAGGCAGTAATAAGCTGGTTTCCATTTCCATCTGCAGCTAATTTCTCATTGTTACCCAATGATACAGTTTCCAGGAGTGAAGATTAGCTGGAGATGGCTGATTGAACACAGCCATACACACCACCCTTCCTATTTCCTGCCTCATATGTTCTTAAGGATCCCTGCTGTATTTCATGTCTCTACATGAAACCCATAAAAACATAGGAAAGCAATAAAGAGTGCCACCAGAAGAGCAGATTATACATGAATTCCTATGAGATAGAAAGCAGATGGGATCAGATTGATAGAAAAACTGGAGCAAAGAAAAACACAGCTTAAACATGGATAGGGAAAAAAAAACCTACTACCAAAGAAACTAGAACATTTGGGGGATATTCTAAGCTCAGTCAACAGACACCTGGAACCGGAGGAGGTGCTGGGGTAAGAGATGGGACATCTGTATGCATGAAACCCAGATCAGCGCTTGCTTCCATAGCACAGAGTAGAACTGGAAGAATATCAGAAAGATTAGCATGGCCCCTGCACAAGGATAAAGTGAACCTGTGAAGCATTACATATTTTTTTATAGTATCACCCCACAGATTGCAGGCTAATCACAAAGAAGACAATGTATTTTTACAAAGGAAAGAGCTGATGGTCACCACCCTACGCAAGTGATCAAACCTAACGCACTACTGATGGGGTAATCTGATAGCATGTGTCGACAGATGTCGTGCAGCATAGTGTATGCCGAATCCCCTGTGAAGTGTTCTTGCCAAAACAGTTAACCTGAATCCAATCAAGCCTCTAGATTCAACCTTACAAGAAATATGGAAGTGAGTGAGGTGGGTTTGAGAAAAAGCAAAATGACATTAAGAGGAAACAAGTAGACAGAATCAGAACGTGGAGCCTCCTAAGAGTAAAATAGGGAATCAGGTGCATGGACTGTAAGACAGAAGCTTCTGACCTCAGAAAGAATTAAGAGGATGCTTCGAAACCTTTTCAAGTATACAAAAATCTCCCTAGGAATCTTAAGGGCCTACCTCATCACTCCTCTCAGCTAGACAGTAGTGCTTCTAAGACTTCTAAGGGGGTGGTCCAATAGCAGCTGCAACAGGGAACTCAAGAAAAAAAAAGAGGCATCGCTTGGTATTCCCTGGTAGTGCAGTAGATAAGAACCCACCTGCCCATGCAGGGGACGTGGGTTTGATCCCTGGTCGGAGAAGATTCCACATGCCATGGGTCAATTAAGCACATGTGTCACAACAGCTGAGCCCATGCTCTCGAGCGGTGGAGCTGCAGCTAGTAAGCCTGCATGCCTAGAGCCTGTGTCCTGCAACCAGAGAAGCCATGCACTGCAACAAATGGTAGTCCCTGACCCCCGCAGCTGGAGAAAAGTCCATGCCCAGCAGTGAAGACCCAGTGCAACCAAAAAGAAATAAATAGATGCAATAACATTTTTAAAAAGGCATGTCTCAAAGAGCCTGAACCTGATATCATAACGGGACGAGACTTTGGAGAATGCTTGAAAAGGGTGTGTGTATCCTGCATGCGAGAGAAAGCCAGATAGAGACAGTCTTCAAATTACAACGGTTCTACTTACATTTTTTTTCATTTTTTTACAGTGGTGCAATATGCCTTCATCAGGAACTGTTCTTCAAATTTTGAACTTTGATCTCTTCCTGGCCTTGGTGGTGTGTGGTACGATCCTTTCATTTGATGCTGAGCAATGGCAGCAAGCCCAAAGCTCCCGGACAGCCGAGCAATCATTGGTGGTGAACAATAAATACACCTACAGTCTGTACTCAGACAGCCACTCTGTTTTCACTTTCAGTGTTCAATAAATTACACAAGACATTCAACACTTTATTATAAAATAGTCTTTGTGTTAGATGAGTTTGCCCAACCATAGAATAATGGAAGTGTTCTGAGCACTTAGGGTTTCCCTTGTGGCTCCCCTGGTAAAGAATCCACCTGCAATGCGGGAGACCTGGATTCAATCCCTGGGTTGGGAAGATCCCCTGGAGAAGGAAAAAGCTACCCACTCCAGTATTCTGGCCTGGAGAATTCCATGGACTGTATAGAACATTCGGTCTCCAAGAGACAGACATGACTGAACAACTTTCACTTTCTGAGCATTTGTAAATCAGGCAAGGCTAAGCTATGATGTTGGGTAAGTGGTGTATTCTATGCATTTTCAACTTGTGATATTTTCACTTTATAATGGGCTTATCAAGATGCCACATCATCAATTGAGGAAGATCTGTCATTTATGGCCAGAAGGCAGACCTTGGTGGTTTTTAAAACATAGCTTCAAATTCTTTGAAACTGTGTGGACTTTGTGACTACTTCAAATAACAGGGTCTGATAAAAGTGATGCTTATGTGACTTCTGAGGCTAGGTCATAAAAGGAACAAAGTCCTGTTCACCAAAACACTCATTCTCAGAGTCATGAGCCATTACATAAGAAAACTACTCTGAGGCTACCATGTTAGAGAGGCTATGTGGACATGTTCTGGTGGGCATTCCTAGCTGGGAGGCAGCATTCCAGCCATCGCAACCACAGTGTCAGGTATGAGAGCAAAGCCATCTTTTGATCCTCCAGCCTGTCCATCTGCCAAGTGAATTCCACCACTGACTATTGTCAATGTCATGAAAAACAAAGAATCACTTGATTGAGCCCTGCCTAAATTTGTGAGATATAAAATAGCTGGTTTGAGCCACTGAAGTTAAAAATTTCTTTATATAGACAGGCGGAACATAATGACATTCTCCAAAATGTCAGTGTGGTGGCGCAGTAGATAAGCATCTGTCTGCCGACACAGGGGACCTGAGTTTGATTCCTGGTCTGGGAAGATTCCACATGCCACAGAGTAACTAAGTCCACACACCAGAACTCCCAAAGCCTGCACTGCTCTAGGGCCTGCAAGCTACAACTAATGAGCCCCTGCAATTTCAGCACTGAAACCGCATGCGCCAAGAGCCTGTGCTCTGCAAGAGAAACCACCACAATGAGAAGCCCAAGCGCCACACTAGAGAGAAGGCCCCACTCTCTGCAACTAGAGAAAGCCCAGGTGCAGCAACGAAGACCTAGCACAGCCGAAAAAAAAAAAAAAAAGCCAATGAAATGGGTGCAGGAGAAGACGGTGGGTCTGTTTAGAGGGTTACAGCAACCAAATACAATGTCAGCCTTGATTGGCTCCTGGTTCAAAAAACTCAATGGCAAATACTTTGGGGGCAAGTAGATAATATTTTTAGGAAATCATTGTAAATTTTGTTAGATATGATCAAGGTATTGTGGTTATATAGAAAAGTGTCTTTGTTTCTAGGAGATACTTTCTGAAGTAATTATGGATCAACTGTCATTTTGATCACAACTCACTTTCCAATGGATCAGCAAAACAGTCTTAAACATACATGCACACACAAAGTAAAGATAGCAAAAGGTTAACAATTGTTTGAATCTAGGAACTAAATATATGAGTGTCTGTTATACAATTCTTTTAACTTTTCTGAATGTGAACATTTTTGTAATAAAAAGCAGAGAAAAAAAAATCAAGGGAAATTATGAAAATGTTCCCAACGTCGTTAGTCATCAAGGAAATGCAAATTAAACCCAAAATGCAATACCACCCACCAGAATGGCTAAAATGAAAAGGACAGAAAGTGTTGGCAAGACTGTGAAGCAAGTGGAATTCCTTCATAGACCACTGGTGGAAGCATAAATGGTACAACCATTTTGGAAACCTCTTGGCAGTGTCTACTAAAGCCCACGGATATCTACCCTATGATTCAATTACGCCTCTCCCAATAGAAATCCATATTCATGTTCACCCAAAGATATATGCAGGCACTATTTATAGAGGTCTCCAACTGAAAACTACCCAAATATACATCCACAGGAGAATGAATAGATAAATATAAACACATAAGATAGGATGCTATACACCCACAAGAAGAACAAACCACAGTCACACAGGACAATGTGGATGAATCTCAGAAACATGCTAAGTGAAAGAAGAAATAAATAAAACCAAAGAGTACATGCTGTATGATTCTATTTGAATAAGATGTATTCTAACAGCCTAATAAAGACAACACAAGTCTACAGCAATAGAAGTCAGGATAGCTACCTTTGAAGGTGTAGTGACTGAAAGGGAACTTAAGGGCCCAGGATGTTGGTAATGTTCTCTTTCTCAATCTGGGTGCTGATCACAAGGGTGTGTAAAATTTGAGCAGTTTTCTGTATCCTCAGCCTGTCCCTCTAGAAATGCTGGGTTTCTGATATTCTCCTCGCTTTTCAAGTCCATTTATGCCTCAGTGTCTTTGCCATGCTATTCCCTCTGCTGAGATTCCAGTCTACCTGTCTCCACCTGGCTAGTCCCTATTCTCCTTTCATCTCAGCTCAGAACTTCTCTCCTGCACAAAGCCCTGTCTAACCTCCAGATTCAGCTCAGTGCCTTTTCCCGTCTGTCCTGTAAAGTAGCTTCCATTGTAGACAGTTATGCTAATACTTCCTGGATTGCAGTGAAATTCTTTGGCCTCATCTGCTAGACCACAAGCTCCTTGAAAGCCAAGGTTTTATTTATTGACATGACTGGTATTTGGTGACTGTTTTCTAAAGTGCCTCAACTAAAGCTCCCTAAATATGCATGAATGAAATGTGTCTTGACTTCTACATTGCTTAAAAAAATTTTTAATTATTTATTTGGCTGCCTTGGGTCTTGGTTGCGGCATGCATGATCTTTTCGTTGCGGTGTACTATCTTAGTTGCTCCAAGGCACATGGGATCTTAGTTCCCTGACCAGGGATCAAACCAGCATTCCCTGCATTGCAAGGTGAATTCTTGACCACCTGACCATCAGGGAAGTCCCTCTATATTGTTTTTAAAATACATCCTGGAGACTGGATTAAATTTTTTTTAAGTGATATTATCTAACTGACATATGAAAACAAAATACTCTTCTAATTTTTTTTTTATTTTTTTTTCTCTTCTAATTTTTAGAGAATCACTTTCAGTTTTATAAATTTGACTTTATTTTAAGCAACATTTCAATTCCTCATCTTAAAATCCAACAACTATAACAAAAAGATATCCTTTTTTTCACCTATCCAATTGACAAAGATTTTAAAAAATTGAGAAGACACTGTGTTAGATAGTATCCTTCACTTTGGAGGGCAGTTTCAGTTCAGTTCAGTTCAGTCACTCAGTCGCGTCCGACTCTTTGCAACCCCATGAATTGCAGCACGCCAGGCCTCACTGTCCATCACCAACTCCCGGAGTTCACTCAGACTCACGTCCATCAAGTCAGTGATGCCATCCAGCCATCTCATCCTCTGTCGTCCCCTTCTCCTCCTGCCCCCAATCCCTCCCAGCATCAGAGTCTTTTCCAATGAGCCAGCTCTTTGCATGAGGTGGTCAAAGTACTGGTGTTTCAGCTTTAGCATCATTCCTTCCAAAAAAATCCCAGGGTTCATCTCCTTCAGAATGGACTGGTTGGATCTCCTTGCAGTCCAAGGGACTCTCAAAAGTCTTCTCCAACACCACAGTTCAAAAGCATCAATTCTTCGGCGCTCAGCCTTCTTCACAATCCAACTCTCACATCCCTGCATGACCACTGGAAAAACCATAGCCTTGACTAGACGGACCTTAGTCGGCAAAGTAATGTCTCTGCTTTTGAATATGCTATCTAGGTTGGTCATAACTTTTCTTCCAAGGAGTAAGTGTCTTTTAATTTCATGGCTGCAATCACCATCTGCAATGATTTTGGAGCCCCCCAAAATAAAGTCTGACACTGTTTCCACTGTTTCCCCATAGATTTCCCATGAAGTGATGGGACCAGATGCCATGATCTTTGTTTTCTGAATGTTGAGCTTTAAGCCAACTTTTTCACTCTCCTCTTTCACTTTCATCAAGAGCTTTTTAGTTCCTCTTCACTTTCTGCCATAAGGGTAGTGTCATCTACATATCTGAGGTTATTGATATTTCTCCCAGCAATCTTGATTCCAGCTTGTGCTTCTTCCAGCCCAGCGTTTCTCATGATGTGCTCTGCATATAATTTAAATAAGCAAGGTGACAATATACAGCCTTGATGCACTCCTTTTCCTATTTGGAACCAGTCTGTTGTTCCATGTCCAGTTCTAACTGTTGCTTCCTGACCTGCATACAGATTTCTCAAGAGGCAGGTCAGGTGGTCTGGTATTCCCATCTCTCTCAGAATTTTCCACAGTTTATTGTGATCCACCCAGTCAAAGCCTTTGGCATAGTCAACAAAGCAGAAATAGATAGTTCTGGAACTCTTGCTTTTTCAATGATCCAGCGGATGTTGGCAATTTGATCTCTGGTTCCTCTGCATTTTCTAAAACCAGCTTGAACATCTGGAAGTTCACGGTTCACATATTGTTGAAGCCTGGCTTGGAGAATTTTGAGCATTACTTTACTAGCATGTGAGATGAGTGCAATTGTGCAGTAGTTTGAGCATTCTTTGGCATTGCCTTTCTTTGGGATTGGAATGAAAACGGACCTTTTCCAGTCCTGTGGCCACTGCTGAGTTTTCCAAATTTGCTGGCATATTGAGTGTAGCACTTTCACAGCATCATCTTTCAGGATTTGAAATAGCTCAGCTGGAATTCCATCACCTCCACTAGCTTTGTTTGTAGAGATGCTTTCTAAGGCCCACTTGACTGGATGTCTGGCTCTAGATGAGTGATCACACCATCGTGATTATCTGGGTCATGAAGATCTTTTTTGTACAGTTCTTCTGTGTATTCTTGCCACCTCTTCTTAATATCTTCTGCTTCAGTTAGGTCCAGACCATTTCTGTCCTTTATCGAGCAGTTTAGCTACTATCAAAATATAAAGTGAACATGTTCTTAATGTGATAACTTTATTTCTAGAATTTTTTCTATAATATCCTACACGTGTATGAAAAGACATGTACAAGGACATTCACTGAAGCCTTGTTCTTCATAGCAAAAGATTAGAATCAACTAAAGGCCAGTGTGAAGAAAGCTGAGTGCCAAAGAATTGATGCTTTTGAACTGTGGTGTTGGAGAAGACTCTTGAGAATCCCTTGGACTGCAAGGAGATCCAACCAGTCCATTCTGAAGGAGATCAGCCCTGGGTGTTCTTTGGAAGGAATGATGCTAAAGCTGAAACTCCAGTACTTTGGCCACCTCATGCGAAGAGTTGATTCATTGGAAAAGACACTGATGCTGGGAGGGATTGGGGGCAGGAGGAGAAGGGGATGACAGAGGATGAGATGGCTTGATGGCGTTACCGACTCAATGGACATGAGTTTGAGTAAACTCCAGGAGTCGGTGATGGACAGGGAGGCCTGGCGTGCTGTGATTCATGGGGTTGCAAAGAGTTGGACACGACTGAGCAACTGAACTGAACTGAACAGAAAGGCCAGTCAATAGGATGCTGGTATAACAAGGTCATTTTACTATGGAACACTACAAAGCCATTAAAAACTGTTGATTTTATTGCATAAGTGGAAAAAAATCCCATTGCAATAAGGCAAAAAAAGAAAAAAGGAAATAAAAGACACAACATGGAAAGTAAAAAATAACATTCTACTTTCAGAAAAAATAATGGCAACACCCAATGCTGGTGAAAATACAAAAAAACCGGATTGCTGATAGGAATGTAAAATGGTCATTTTTAAAAAGTTTGGTAATTGCTTACAAAACTAAACATACAATTACCATCTGACCCAGAAATTGCAATCTTAGGTATTTACCAAGAAAAAGGAAAACTTATGTTGTAAGAAAAGAAACTTGTACATGAATGTTCATAACAGCTTTATTGATTCAACCTGGTGGTCCAGTGGTTAAGAATCTACCTGCCAATAAAGGGGACTTAGTTTTGATCCTGATCTGGGAAGATTCCACATGCCGTGGAGACACTAAGCCTGTACCTGGGCCTGCACTCTAGAGCCCCAGAAATGAGAAGCCCGCATACCACAACTAGAGAGCAGCCCCTGCTCACCGCAGCTAGAGAAGGCCAGAGTGCAGCAGTGAAGACCCAGTGCAGCCATAAACAGATAAATCTGAAAAAAGAAAAGAGCAACACGAGGGACTACCCTGGTGACTCAGTGGCTAAGGCTCTGCACTCCCAACACAGGAAGCCTGGGTTCAATCACTGGTCAGGGAGCTAGATCCCATATGCTGCAACTGAAGACCCAGCACGGCCAGATTAAAAGAAAAAGAAGAGTAACATGAGAGATCCCTGGAGTAATGGAGCTGTTCTGTATCTTGACTGTGGTGTTGGATACACAAACCTACATGTGTGATAAAATTGTATGGAGCTAAATACACATAAAGGAGTGAGTGTAAGTGAGGAAATCTGAATAAGGTGGATGGAATCTATCAAAGTCAATATCCTGGTTGTGGTTTTATATAACAGTTTTGTAAGATGTTAGCATTCAGGGAAACTGGGTTCGGGGTACACAGATCTCTCTGTATTATTTCTTATCATTGCATATGAACCTACAATTATTTTTAAAAGTTTAATTTAAAAAAGCAAGATGCAGAACATTGTATGTAGCACGATACTATTTTTGTAAAAAGGATGGGGATCTATAAATATGCTTGTCTTTGCCTATTCATAAAATATGCATATTAATGAAACTGATAACTGGTTTTCTTAAGAAGGTAAACTAGGAGGCTGAAGGGAGGAGAAGGGGGATTTACTTTCCATCATAAAAACCTTTGCATGGCTTGGTATTTTAAACCTGTGCATGTGTTACTTTTGCATTAAAAACCTCAAGAAATTTAAAAACAGAGCAAATGTGAAATTTGAATAAATATTTTTTATGTGATGAAAGCAAAGATGAGCACTTATAAGCCATCACTTTATATTCCATAAACAAAGATCCTATGCTCCTTTTAGTGGGGAAATAGTGGCTGGGCACATGCCAGCAGCCTGTACCCCTCCCCAGGAGGCCACCTGCACCTCCTAATTTACAAATCCAGGGAGGGTGTGAAGGGGAGGGTGTCACTGCTCCCCAGTCCTGACAGGGCACCATTTTGGAACATTCTGGTGGTGCCTGTATAGACAGCCTGACACCCGGCTTCAAGCCACCACGGCTCAGCCCCAGGGGAGGCTTTTGTCTTCCAAAATATCATTACACATCATTTAAAATTTTAAATCAGCCCTTAGACCCAGCCACGTAGGTGTTCTTATGTATTAACATGTTGAGTTGGAGGGCGTGCTGAAGATAAAGAAGGCCCACGCTTCTGCTGGATGTGAAAATGCCACTCCCGTCCATTTCCATGAAGCTAATGGGGCTGTTTGACCTTTTTAGAAATGGAGCCAGTTTATTTAGCTCACCACGATCAATATCGTGTCATCGTTACTGAGTTCTTTTAACTCTCTGGCAGCTGGTCATATTTGCCTAATATCTGCTGATGAAGCCTCTGCTTAGGAGCCGCAGATTTTTATTGTGCAAAACAAAAAAATTTAACTGAAGCATCTATAAAAACACACTTTAAAAATCCTGCATCTCACCCTAGCAGTGGACAAAAGACAGTATCACACAGGTGAGACTTAAAATGTGAGATTTAAAGTACAAAAATGTAACTTGTTTCCATGATGAACAGATCAATAACTTTTTTAAAAAAATATCTTTCCCTCCCCCCATCTCCAACCAAAGATCGAAACTATTTCAGACCTGAAAGATGCTCAAATCTGTCAGCGCTTAGCAGCTGGGAAGCCAATGCAAATAGAACATGACACCTCCCCAAAACCTACTGTTCCTGTTCTTACCAAACAACAAGCCACGTTACAGACCGTGAAAAACATAAGCTTTGTTGGTTACACTGACAGTGATCCAAAAAAAACGTGTTTAATGCCAGAAACTGAGCATTCCGTTTTCTTGCAAGCAATGCAGTGTGAAAAGAAATATATAGAAAAGCGGTAACTTTGGCAGCTCGCATGTTTAAGAAGTAATGCACAAAAACACAAGGGAAGAAACAGATCTCAGATTTACTGAAAATTCACGATTTTTGTCAAGTTTCTTGTTAATGGGAAACCCTCTCAGCTTTGTAGGAGTTAGATCTTTAATGCACTTTGGAATTTATGAAAAGACCAGGCTGAGGCAAAGCCTAAGTGTGGGAGAGTCACCTTCAGGGTCTCCTATGGGCATGGATTCTGTCACTAGGACTGGCCACTCCACTGGGGACCTCTGAGAGCCACCTCACTTTAACCTGCTCAGTCCTTGGAGGTTGAGAAGGAAGAGCCACCTTTCCTGGAACACCAAAATCTTGCATCACTGGTGGCAGCGCCCTTGTCTGCTTCGGCTGAGGTCTTGGCTTTCAGTACACCAGCCTGGTTCATGTCTAGGGTGATCAACTGTCTTGGTTTCTCCAGGGACTGAGGGGTTTTTTGAGACACACGACTTTCAGTGTAAAACTGAGCTAGTCCTGGGACTTCTGTGGTGATCCAGTGGCTAAGACTCTGCGCTTGCAATGAGGGAGGCCCAGGTTCAACCCCTGGTCAGGGAACTAGATCCCACATGCTATAACTAAAGATCCTACGTGCCACAATTAAGACCTGGTGCAGCCAAATAAATAAATAAACTTTTTTTTTTCACTGTTTCAGATTCTTTTAATTCTGAAGAACTCTATCAAATTAGTTATAATAGTTTTAATGTGGTAGAGAAAAGCAATTCCAATTACCAACAACAATGCTGAAATTTCTGTTTTAAACAGTATTTAGTAATAGGTAGAGCAGTAATTTTCAAACATCTTAGACCGCAACCTAGAATAAGCAGTATATTTTACGTTGTAATCCAGTTTACAAGACCATATATTAAAAAAAATAGTTTCCTGAAATAATGCTGTTTCTAGTGGTATGCTCTGATATTTTCTTTTTTTTACTTTTACTTTATTTTGCTTTACAATACTATATTGGATTTGCCATACATTGACATGAATCAGCCACGGGTATACTTGAGTTCCCCATCCTGAACCCCCCTCCCACCTCCCACCTCCCATCCCATATCATCTCTCTGGCTCATCCCCGTGCACCAGCTAAATAAACATTTTTAAGAAGAAAACTGAGTTAGTTCCAGATTAAAGACTTAAACGTAAGACCTGAAACTGTAAAACTTCTACAAGAAAACATAAGGGAAAAGCTTCATGACATTGAGTTTGGCAATGACCTCGTGGATATTGTCCCTGTCCAGTCATGTCCGACTCTTTGTGACCCAGTGGACTGCAGCACGCCAGGTTTCTATGTCCCTCACCATTTCGTGGATATGACACCAAAAATCTGGGCAAAAAAGCCAAAAAAAAAAAAAAAAAAAAAAGAAGAAGAAGAAGCAAAAATGGGACTACACCCAACTAAAGAGCTTCAGGGCAATACAGCAAAGGAAACAATCAACAGAATTAAATGGCAATTTCTGGAATGGGAGGAAATATTTGCAGATCTTATGTCTGATAAAAGGCTAATTTTCAAACTATGTAAGAAGTCATTCAACTCAATAGCAACAACAAAAAACTGATTAAAAATGGGCAAATGACTTGAGCAGATATTTCTCTAACGAACTCATGTAAGTGGTCAATGGGTACACACAAAGGTGCTCAACATCACTAACCATCAGGGAAATGCAAATGAAAATCACAACTGAGCTCTCACCTCACACCTATTATGATGGCTATTATCAGAAAAATAAAAGATAACAAGTGTTGGCAAGGATGTGGAGAAACTGGAAATCCTGGGCACTGCTGGTGGGAATACAAAATGGGGCAGCCACTGTGCAAAACAGTATGTAGGTTCCTCAAAAAATTAAATATAGAACTACCATATGATCTAGAAATCCCACTTCTGGGGACATATCCAAAAGAACTGCAATCAGGATATTGAAGAGATAATCTGCAGACCCACGCTCACTGCAGCATTCCTCACTCTGTTCAAGATATGGAGACAACCCAAAGGTCCACCAGCTGATGAACAGACAGGGAAAATGTGGTGTGTATGTACAATGGAATATCATTCCGTGCTAATAAAAGAAGGAAATCCTACCATTTGCAACAACACTATGCCAATGAAATAAGTCAGTCACAGAAGGACAACTACTGCTTCATCCCACTTCCATGAAGTATCTAAAATGGTCAAACTTACAGAAGCAGAAAATAGAATGGAGGTTGCGAGGGGATGGGGGAGGGGAGCATAGAGACTTGTTCAATGAGCAAAAGTTATAGTTACACAAGATGAATAAGTTGTAGAGATCTACAGTATGACAGAGTGCCTATAATTAACAATTATGGTGTTTTGCACTTCAAACTTCAAGCGCAAATATGATGGGATGTGTTCTCAACACACACACACAAAGAAAAGGGATACAATGAACTTTGGAGGTGGTAGATATGTTTATTTCTTTAATTGCAGTGATGATAAATCATGGATGTTTGCATATATATACAATCTTCACAATATTTACATCAAATATGTACATTTTGTCCATGCTTATACTCGACAAAGCTGTAAAAATTTTATGAGTGTTCTTCAGTTAGTGCCCTGCCATAGATCTGAATAATCTCGATGATTTTGACATGGCAATCACAATTTGATGCTAAAATATAAGATCAAATTGGAAATGTTCAGCCCCCACCACCACCACCCCCATTTTAAGACTAGAATATCAGACTTCCTTAAAAATAAAAGCAACCCAACTGAGCCAGTCCCATCCTCAACAGCTAAAAGGTAGAGGCAATTCAAGTGTTCACTGACAAATAAATGAATAAACAAAATGTGGCCTGTCCATACAACAAAATATTACTCAACCTTCAAAAGTGAGAAATTCTGACATATGCTACAACATGGATGAAACTTAAGGACATTATGGGGAGTGAAATAAGTCAGTCACGAAAGGACAAATACTGTATGAACCACTTATATGCGGTCCCTAGAGCAGTCAGACTTAGAGATAGAAAGGCGACTGGTGATTGCCAGGACCTGGGGGACAGGGGGAGTTGCTTGATGGGTGCAGAGTTTCAGTTGAGGAAGATAAAAACGTTCTGGACATGGATGGTGCTGACGGCTATACAACAGTGTGAAGGTACTTAATGCCGTAGTATGTATTAAGGCACACGTTGTATACAGAGTGCACTTAAAAAAAAAAGAAATAAAAAAAATACAAGTAAAAAATAAAATAAAAAGAATATACTTAATGCCACTGTACACCTAAATTTGGTTAAAATGGCAAATTTTGTTATATATATTTTTTTACCATGATGCAATTTTCTTAAAATTAAAAAACAAAACTGAGTCAGTGCTAGACAAGCCATGTCTTACACCTTGGTGCCTTTTCCCCTCTGCCCTTCCGTCATATGGTAGAAGTGTTTTGATTCACCCACTCATTCTAACCGCGGTCCCATAGGTGGAGAATCCCCTGTCACAGCCCCTGCTGTTGGAAAGGCAGGCTCTGAAACATGGGCTGTTACTCTCCCTCCAGCCTGGGATACAGCTGATTGGATGGGCAGACCCCTGATCCAAGCAGAGCATGGGCTGGACCAATCAGGTTCCTTCCTTGACTCTTGCAGTATTTGACACAAAGTGCAGCTGCCGTCAGCACTGGACACCAGCTTGGAGAAACTGACAAGAGGGAGTGGGGTGGAGAGGGACTCCTTCTTGAAGGCTCGCCAATTCAGCCTTCTTTCACATGACGACTCTGTTCTTATGACACCCTCCTTTCACTCAAGCTGCTTGGACAGGATTTCTTTCCCCAGCTTCCCAAATGCCAGTTGTACTCACTGAGAAACCTTCTGTAGTTAGAACCACTTGATAAAATTGAATTTTATCTGCATAATTATAATAAAAATAAACCCCAGGGAAATCACAGAGCCTATCACTCTCAGTGGTCTTCCATGGTAGCTCAGACGGTTAAGAATCTGTCTGAAACGCAGGAGACCCAGGTTCGATCCCTGGGTCGGGAAAATCCCCTGGAGAAGGAAATGGCAACCCACTACATTATTCTTTCCTGGAGAAACCCATAGACAGAGGAACCTGGCAGGCTATATTCCATGGGGTCACAAAGAGCTGGACACGGCAGAGTGACTAACACTTTCACTTCCATAGCTCTCAACAGGCGTTGATTTTTGCTTCCCAAGGCCTATTTACTAACTTAGAGACAATTCTGGTCACCAGAACAGGAGGGAGAAGGTATATAGTCTACTGGCTTCTGGTAGATAGAGACCAGGGATGTTGACCAGAGCAACGAATTAGCTGTCTCAAAATGTCAGCAATGACTAGCTTGAAAAACTCTGCTGCAGAGAAATGGAGCCTTTAGAAAATAGGTACAAGAATTTATTAAAGCCCTTAATTTCCTAAACTGAAAACATTTGAAAGTATTTCCAGCCCACACAGAGTCGGACACGACTGAAGCGACTTAGCAGCAGCAGCAGCAGCCAACCTCTGAGACAGAGAGGATAGAGGACGTGGGTTGTTTTTACCAGCTCAGAATCTGTTCACTGTTGAATTGTCCTTAGAAAACCGCCCTTCCCCACTCTCAGTCCTTGGGGTTTCTGCCAAGCTGACCTGGGTGGTCATGGAACTCAGACTGTCCAATCAGAATATCTACAGTTCCCTCCCTCCTAGTCCCAATAGAGATGGGGTAAAGAGACGGGTATGTGACCAAACCAGACCCATCGTGGGACCAGAAGTGTGCTCTTCAGGCAGGAGATGCTGGGAAGATAACTCTGGTTGCCTGGAGAGCAGCGCCTGACTAACCTGGGAGCTTGCAGGGACAGGGGTGGGCTGAGAGGTGGGGCGGGTGAGGCTGGGTCCTCCTTCGGGTGCTGGGTCTAGCTATGCCAGAGCCATCCCTTTTGGCTTTCAGTGACATGATTGGGTGTCTTTCAATATTGACTTAGGCCACCTGAAGTTGGGTTTCTGGCACTTAATACTGACACATGGAGTGGCTCAGATAATATCTCCACCACAGGTTTAGCAAAGCTCAGGAGAGACTCATATATATATATATATATATGTAAATACTATTTGATAGTCAATACTCTTTGCTATTTCAATATCAATATTGATATTGATATCAGTACTATTTGGTGTTTCATTATTTTTGCCAACAGAAGATTCACATAGCTTGCTCCCATCCTACCTCCCTCATTCCCTGTTGGTTTCCTTTCGATACCCTCTCCCAGCCTTATTGTCTTTGGCCTTTTGTGTCTGCACTTCTCGTTGTACCAGTGTCTGCCCTGCTGGCCCAGAGGACTGAGTGGAGGCTCATGCTTCCTGAGCACCTCCCAGGTGCCATAATACTGCATCTGCCTGCCCTTATCGGATCTGCATAACAACTCTCTGTGTAGGTACTATAATTTTTCTCATTTTACAAATTATTAATTTGCTCAAGATATCTCGACTCATAAGAGGTTAACTTGGATTCAAATGCAAGTTTGTTGGGGTCCATTGCCTGTGATCTTAACCGCTATACCACACTGTCATCTATTTTCTCATTAACTGATTTATTTTTGGCGGTGCTGGGTCTTTGTCGCTGCACACGGGCTTTTCTCTAGTTGAGGTATGGGGGCTTCTCATTGCAGTGGCTTCTCTTGCTTCAAAGCACAGGCTCTAGGCGCGCAGGCTCAGTGGTTGTGATGCACAGGCTTAGTTGCTCCCAGGCATGTGGGATCTTCCCAGACCAGGGGTCAAACCTATGTCCCCTGCATTGGCAGGAGGATTCTTAACCACTGGACTGCCATGGTAATCCACCATCTATTTTTTTTTAAGATTAATTACCTGACTCAGAAATCACGTCTATGGAATTGAGTCAAGACACTTCTTGGATCTTTCATCCCTGTTGTGTTAGTCGCTTAGTCGTGTCTGACTGCAACTGCAGCCTGCCAGGCTCCTCTGTCCATGATGGGATTTCCCAGGCAAGGATACTGGAGTGTGTTGCCTTTTCTTCTCCAGGATATCTTCCTGACCCAGGGGTCAAACCCGGGTCTCCTGCATTGCAGGCAGAATCTTTACTATCTGGGCCATCATGGAAGCCCTTTAAAGGGAATCCCTAAAGAGGCTTAAATATGAAGAAAGCTGCAACTTTTCAGTATCCATGACTTAGCTTTTACAATCTCAAGGCATTTTCTAATAAAATAAAGGTTGGCAAATTTCCGTAAAAGGAAATGTACCTTCCATAGTTCTGGGCTGGTCTGCCAGCTGCTTACCCTATGTAAACTTTTAAATCACTGTTTGACAATGCATATGCGATGCTTAGCAATATTTGATGCCACAGGGCTCTGTGTCAGCATTTCTGAGTCATGGCTGGGTACCTATAACAGCCAGTGACATATGCTTTAATGGGGTCTGACTCACTAATATAAGCCTCATTAACTTGACAGAGTTTGTTTTATAAAATTGAATAGGACTCTCTGAACTTTGATTTTTTTTCATCTCTATATATAACAGTGATAGGAGTTCAAAATTATCCCCACAGCCTCATATGACTTCTTCTTAGTCATTGCCTAACTGCTCTCCTTTCATCTGAGTGAAATTTCTTAAAAGCATAGTATTATCCCTGCTATGCCCACCTTTTGCTCTGAACGTACTTCTCCACCTCCTACAGCCTGACTCTCCGGCTTCTGCTCCATCCTTGTCACTAAGTGACGTGAAGTCACTCGGTTGTGTCCAACTCTCTGCTACCCCATGGGCTGTATGTAGCCCACCATGCTCCTCCGTCCACAGGATTTTCCAGGCTAGAGTACTGGAGTGGGTTGCCATTTCCTTCTCCAACCATCCATGCCACTACCCACAATCACCTAGATCCAATGGACCTTTTGCAGATCTTACCTGGTTTGGCTTCTCTGCAGCACATCACCTGCCACTCCATTCTTCTGGGTGTTTTTTTCTCTTTTGCATTTCAGGATAGCATTCCTCCTTGGTACTTGGTGTAATATCTCCTTGGTATTTCTCTTGTTTTTCAACATTAACTTATAGTCTCTCTTCCTGGCTGCATTTTTTCTTCTTCTCTTTCCACGGAGATATTCTGTCTTCACTCCTTTCTCTCTTTCTAGTCTAAAAGTTATCTTCCACGAATCTGTCCTCTACCCCAGGGTTTTGAAGCTCTCTCTCATGTAACCTGAATAAATCTTTGCCAGTGTCCATCTCAGCTTGGTGTGACATTCAAAGAAACACACCCCAGTGAACAAAGTTAATTAAAAAGGCTTCCAACATTCACTTCTATACTTTAAAGGACATCAAAAGAGGTCTGATTCTTAATCCTAGATACTGCCTCCCCAAATTCTCTTTCCTTATTCTACAGTCATTTAAAAGAATAAAGCAAATTTGTATGTACTGGCCTAGAAAGCTAAAATGATTAGCATACTCTTTCAGCATCATACTGGAAATCTTAGCTAATGCAATAAGACAAAACAAATTGATAAAAGGTATACTGACCAGGCAGAAATAAAACTGTCTCTGTTTGCTACTGCTGCTGCTGCTAAGTCGCTTCAGTCGTGCCTGACTCTGTGCGACCCCATAGACAGCAGCCTACCAGGCTCCGTCCCTGGGATTCTCCAGGCAAGACACAGTTGACATTATTCACTTAGGTGTAAATGTAACAAAATACGTATAAGATCTACATGAGAAAAACTTCAAAATTCAGATGAAAGGATTTGAGGAGATCTAAATAAGTAGATATTTCATGTTCATGGATAGGGAGTTCAGTATTATCAATATGTCAGTTATTCCCAACCTGATCTATAGATTCAACACAATATCAGTCAAAATGTCAGCAAGTTATTTTGTAGATATCAACTGATTCTAAAGTTTGTATGGAGAGACAAAAGACCCATAATAGCAGACAAAATACTGAAGAAGAAGAATAAAGTAGAGGACTGACACTACCTGATTTCAAGACTTAACATAAAGTTACAGTAATTAAGACAGTGTGGTATTGGCGAAAGAAGAGACAGATCAATGGAACAGAATAGAAAGTCCAGAAATAAATCTACATAAAGACAATCAACTGGTCTTTGACAAAGGAACAAAGACAATACAATGGCACAAAGACAGTCTTTTAAACAAGTGGTGCTGGAGTAACTGGACATCCACATTCGAAAAACCTGAAGCTAGACACAGACCAGAGAGGGACCAGGAAGTCTGGCATGCTGCAGCCCACGGGGTTGCAAAGAGTCAGACACAACATAGAGACTGAACGACAACAACAGACAGAAATCTGACACCTTTCATAAAAATTAGCTCCCCAAAAAGGATCACAGACCAAGATGCAAAATAGAAACTGCCAAACTCCCAGAAGAGGGATCTGAGCAAGAGAATCAAGAGGGAGGAGCAAGTGATGCTGAGAGGAAGGAACACCCACAGCAGAGGGGAGGCAATATCATCCAGTCCCCAGAGTTGGGCTGCCTTCTTCCTACCATGAACTCCTTCAGTCTCCATCAGGCTGCCTGGCAACTGTTTCTGTGAGGCATGGCAGGGGGGCACTGCCTGGTGAGAGTCTGACCTTTCCCACTGCCAATGCCTTCATCACATGCCCCAATTACCAGCCCGAATCTGTGTTCTTGGATGGCACCAGCGGCTCAATGGACATGAGTTTGAGTAAACGCTGGGAGCTGGTGATGGACAGGGAGGCCTGGTATGCTGCAGTCAACTGGGTCACAAAGAGTCAGACATGACTGAGCGACTGAGCTGAACTGAACTGATCTGTGTTCTTCCAAAGCCTGACTGATATGGATGAACTACATGGCTGCCTGATTTAATTTTCACAAGGACATGAAGGCTCCCATAGGTAAAGCAACTTCTATCCCTTGCAAGTGGTGAACTGCATTATAAACTCAGATGGCTTTATAAACTTGGGTGGCTCAGATGGTAAAGAATCTGCCTGCAATACAGGAGACCCAGGTTCCATCCCTGGATTGGGAAGATCCCCTGGAAAAATAAATGGCTATTTACTCCAGTATTCTTGCCTGGGAAATCCCATGGACAGAGGAGCCTGGCAGGCTATAGTCCATGGCGTTGCAAAGAGCTGGACATGACTGAAGGACCTACAGTTTCCCAGAGAGGGGAAATCTACATACAATGGGGACTTAAAGCTGCTGATGGTGCAGCTCTGTCCCAGGCATTCTAATGCCTGGTGTCTTCATTGATAAGGCAGTGAAGAAAGCCAACTGTGTCAATCCCAGATTCTTCCTGGGCTACGCAATGCAGGCTCTTACTCAGCATAGGCGTAGTTGTTATAGATTATGTTTCCCACTGCAGAAGTCTGCAGCTCTTCATTAATCTTCATAATGACTGTACCAGATGGCATCCCAAGCCCTATGTGTATGTAACCAACTTGGCGACAAGGATAATAGGAGGGATAGAAAATACTAGATCATAACTATGGTGGTTGAATGAATTCTAGTCTATTCAGTTATTGCTTTGTCTTCCCTGAACTTCCTTCCCCACCCTTTTCTGGAATTGCTTCTCTGCCCACTTAGCCATATGGTCTGGATAAAAGATTCCACACCCTGGCTAGAGTTAAATGGATCATAGATGCTCATAGATCATTCCTGCTCTTCTGCAGTCTGGGATAACATGGTACCCCCACCTTCTCATCCTTTGGTCCACACATGGACATTTCCAAAGTCAGGCCAATCAAAGCCTTTCTGTGGGTTTATTAACCTGGGAAAACTAAGAGGGAAGTTTAAAGTGTGGAGAATGTCCACTCTCTCTCCACTACAAATGTGGTGAACTCTGTAATTTTTTAACAATTTAAAAAATTTGTTTATTTTATTTTTCGTCTGCTCCAGGTCTTTGCTGCTGCATGCAGGCTTTCTCTAGTTGTGGCCAATGGGAGCTACTCTTCATTGCAGTGCATGCGCTTCTCATTGAGGCGGCTTCTCTTGTTGCAGAGCCTGGGCTCTAGGGTGCGTGGGCTCAGTAGTTGTGGCACATGGGCTTAGTTACTCCAGGGTATGTAGGATCTTCCCAGACTGTGGATTGAACCTGTGTCCCCTGCACCAGCAGGTGGATTCTTAACCACTGGACCACCAGGGGAGTCCCTCTCATTTTTTTTTATTATGGTAAAATACACATAACAAAATTTACCACCTTAGCATTTTTAAGTGCACAGTTCATTGATCTTAAGTACATTCACACGGCTGAATAATTCATCTCTAAAACTCTTTTCATCTTGAAAAATGGAAGCTCTTGTACTCGTTAAACAGTTATTCCCTGTTTCCCACTTCCCTCCACCCCGGACAACCACTCTTCTGCTTTCTGTCTCTGTGGATTTGACTATTCTAGGTACCTCATATCCATGTCATCACACAAATTCTGCAGTTCTGTAGTGGTTCAGTTCAGTTCAGCCACTCAGTTGTGTCTGACTCTTTGCAGCCCCATGGACTGCAGCACACCAGGCTTCCCCGTCCATCACCAACTCCCGGAGTTTACTCAAACTCATGTCCATTGAGTCAGTGATGCCATCCAACCATCTCATCCTCTGTCATCCCCTTCTCCTCCCACCTTCAATCTTTCCCAGCCTCAGGGTCTTTTCCAATGAGTCAATTCTTCGCATCAGGCGGCCAAAGTATTGGAGTTTCAGCTTCAACATCAGTCCTTCCAATTAATATTCAGGACTGATCTCCTTTAGGATGGACTGGTTGGATCTCCTTGCAGTCCAAGGGACTCTCAAGAGTCTTCTCCAACACCACAGTTCAAAAGCATCAATTCTTCGGCGCTCAGCTTTCTTCAGAGTCCAACTCTCACATCCATACATGACCACTGGAAAAACTAGTGGTAGTTTACTCTCCAATAATGATTTAAAGGAATTTCACTGGACTGAAATTGCTTACAGTTTATAAACACTCAAAGCGTATTATATTCTGATTATTCAACCACTGTCAGACCATCAGCCCACATTTCACTTTTTGGAATTTCCCAAATGGGCCACAGTAGACAACATCTTCATTAATCTTCATAATGACTGTACCAGATGGTATCCCAAGCTTGAGTGTTTGTAACCAGCTCAGTTTCAACCTGGTGACAGTTCTGCTTCAGAGGCTGAATCTGTACACCAGGGGCCCTACACAGGGATAGTTTGCCCTCCCCTGAGAACACTTGGCCATGTCTGGAGACATTTCTGGTTGCCACACTGGGGCAGAGAAACCCTTGGCATTGGTGAGTAGAGGCTAGGGGTACTGCTAAACAGCCCACGATGCATGACGTGCTCGTGTGCTAAGTCACTTCAGTCATGTCCGACTCTGTGTGACCCTATGGACTGTAGCCTGCCAGGCTCCTCTGTCCATGGGGATTCTCAGGCAAGATACTGGAGTGGGTTGCCATGCCCTCTTCCAGGGGATCTTCCCAACCCAGGGACTGACCCTACATTTCTTACATCTCCTGCATTGACAGGCAGGCTCTTTACCACTAGGGCCACCTGGGAAGCCCAATGCACAGGACAGTCCTCCACATATGCCCACAATTATTAGCCCCAAATGTCTATAGCCTTGGAATTAAGAAATCCTATTCTCTACAGTGTTGACATTTCCCTGCTCCACACTGACCACACTTTTCCAATCAGGGAATCATAGCAGATGTTATGGGATTGATAAATGCCTCCTTTCCCTGAAAGGTGTCCTAGGGAGTTCCCAACAGCTTCAATGTATTACCAGCAAAATTATTTCTGAAAAGTTACACTACAAAAGCTTTTCCTGGGGAAGAGGGGTGGGATGAATTGGGAGATTGGGACCGACATATATACACTACCATGTGTAAAACTGATAGCTAGTGGAAGGCTGCTGTACAGCCCAGGGAGCTGAGCCGAGTGCTCTGCGGAGATTGGGATGGGTGGGATTGGGAGGTGGGGTGGGAGGGAGAACTGAGAGGGAGGAGGTATTTGTATACATACGGCTGATTCACTTCATTATACAACAGAGACTAACACGACATTGCAGAGCAACTACACCCTGATAAAAAGGTAACAACTGGAAAAATAAAAAAAAAGTTTGTCTTGTCTAATAATGCCTAAACTTGACCTTATGTGATGATTTTATGACCTCTTCCTATCTCTTACTTTACATTTTTCGCATTTTACAGTGGAAGCCAAAAATTGTACCAATATTCCAGCTCTTTGGAAAGGCGATGGTCAGGACCCCTTTTAGCTATTGCGCAAGAGCAATTTCAAATGATCTCCACACTAATTCCATCATGCATCAATTAATCGGAAATATGTAGGACTCAGATAATCCTCTCCACAAAGCAGCCAACAGCCTATGATGAGAAATTCTCAAAATCCCAGGTAATGGTATTGCTCTGATTTCTTGAGAGCATAAGCGGAAGTGAAACGAGGCACTTTAGACATTGCTTATGAATTCTGATTTGGAAGGAATCAAGACTAGCCCCAGAACCCACAGGCTAGTCAACGACTAACTGAAACTCTCAGTTTAAGTCTGTGACATAGTTCAGGAGTCCCCAACCTCTGGGATCTAATGCCTGATGACCTGAGGTGGAGCTGATGTAATAATAACAGAAATAAAATGCACAATAAATGTACTGTGTTTGGATCATCCCAAAGTCAACTCTCTCTGACCCCCAGTCCATGGAAAAATTATCTTCCACAAAACCAGTCCCTAGTACCACAAAGGTTGGGGACTGCTGATATTAACCTCCTCATGTGATGCAGTGAGGTACCAAGCTGTGTGTAAGTGTGTGCTGCGTGAATATTTCATCAGTTAGGATTCTTGCTATTGTTTCAGAAGACCCAGCCCCAACTGGCTTAAACAAAGAGAATGCACTGACATAACCGAGCAGCTCCCCGGGGAACTGGCTTTGGGACCTCAAAGTGAGACACTCGGGCCACCACCTCTGGGCCGATTGGCTCTGTTCTGCTCTGGGGTTGACTTCATTCTCAGGCTTCATGTTGAGGTGCGGTGGTCACAGCTCCCCACACTGCCCCACCCTTTAGTCCAGCAAGAAAAGAGAAGAAAGGACACTCATCTCTGCCCTAGAGCCCACCCACAGCCACAGGGCCCCTCAGTGGGGGCACATGCCACCACCTGATGGGAGGGTGGGGTCTAGTACCCTCAAGCACAGCACTAAGAGTAAGGAGGGGGTGGCCCTTGGGGCAAATTGCTGTTAAAAGCAGAAGGGGAGGTTGATGCTGGGCCACCAAAACAGGAAATGATCACCATTAGGGGAAAAAATACAGAAGCAATAATGAAGTAAAGTAAAAGAAACCACTAGGGAAGCTAATCTTTTAGCATCTGTGCGCTTAGTTGCTCAGTCATGTCCAGTTCCTTGCGGGTCACAAAAGTGGACTGTAGCCCACCAGGCTTTTCTGGAATTTTTCAGGCAAGAACACTGGAGTGGGTTACCGTTTCCTCCTCCAGAGGATCTTCCCAACCCAGCAATCGGAACCACGTCTCCTGTGTCTCCTGCATTGCAGGCAGATTGTTCACCCACTGAGCCATCAGGGAAGCCTTGAACAGTTTCAAAGTGTGTTTGTGACTGTTTCCTCAGTCATCCCCGGCAATATTCCTGTGACTTAGTTAAAGCAAGTACAGCCATACTCTCTCTTCTTAAGGGAGGAAATCAAAATTCCATGTGGGTTGCATGATGTCCTTGGTCACCCTGAGACAACAGCTGAACTATAAGCCTGGTCTTAGGCTCCTGAAATGACTTTCTGTTTATCCTGAGGACAGAAGTGCTTGGTTTAAGGTTATCATGTGAGATTTTTAATACGTTATTTATTTTTGACAGTGCCACGTCTTTGTCGCTGGGCTTGGGCTTTCTCTAGTCTTGGCCAGTGCGGGGGGAGTACTCTCCAGTTGCGGTGTGAGGACTACTCGTTGCCGTGGCTGCTCTTGTTGCAGAGCACGTGCTCTAGCGCGTGGGCTAGCACATAGTAGTTGTGGTGTGCAGACTTAGTTTCCCTGTGGCATGTGGAATCCTCTCAGACCAGGAATTAAACCTGGGTCCCCTGCGTTGGCAGGTGGGTTCCTATCCGCTATACCACCAGGGAAGTCCTATGAGATTTTTTTAATTAATAAAATTTTTTAAGTAGCATTGACTGTTTCTACTTTAGGTAGGTAAAAGAATCGACCACGCAGAAACCCAGATGGATTCCTAGACGGGTTCATGGTCCTTGTGATGCAACTAGAGTGCTTCAGGGAATCATTTTAGTCCCAGTCTGGGCTGGAAGAGCACAAAGTGTTTGATGAAGATGTAAGTAACAGGGACTGGACTTTCAGGTTGTCTATGAAATCATAAAAGTCTCAGCAAATCATAGAAAATATAAAAGTCTTTAAGAAGATGGGCACTCTCTGCCCTTGGTTTTAATGTGAGCTGTCGTTCAAGGGCAGCCTTCTGCAGACAAATGGCCTTGGGCCAGAGCATCGAGGTTTTGGGACGTGAATAGCCATCAAGTCATCACCCTGGAAGTAGCTATTTTCCTCGTATTCTCTAAGGGGTTAAAACCTTTCTGAAAGGTTCTGGATGGAGTGAGCCTTTGTGGTTTGTTTGGTGGTGCTCAGAAAATTTCTTGTCTCTGTTCTTAATTTTAGAGCTAGCAGCTGTCACTGCTTTGTTCTAACAAGTCGGTAATTTTCCATGCCCCTTACTTATTTGTATTCTCTTTATATATCTAATCACTCTCCCTACAAAAGCTTCTAACTTGGTCTTGTCACTTTATTCACCCTCAGGGAAGGTGGGTGTGTCATAGAATCCATCATTTAGTCTTTTGTCATTTCTGTAACTCAGTAACCACTTTTCAAAAACTTAAAGCTTTTTTCCTTCAGACAAGGGTCACCTTTTACTCCACCTGTATGCATAATAAAATAGAAATGGTCTTACATTGTTTGATAGAGTTTTCACACGCCATGTTTTATAGGATATGACATTCAATGCTTTTCATCTTAACAAGAAGGTTGCTTTTGGTCTGTTTCTTATCTGTCCACTTATTTTTTTTATGATTCCATGGGTGCTACTACAATTTCTTGGAAGTGTTTGACAGGGGATATTGTTATTTTATTTTTTTATTTTAATTTCATATGATCCGAGATTTGCTTCAAAATAACCCAGACGGTCAAGAAGGGATATAGGCTCATGAAACCAGACTGCCATGGTAATTGTTGAAGGGGTTGGTGGGAACATAATGGTCCATTATACTACTTTCTCTGTCTTTATGTATGATTGAAATTTTCCATAATAAAAAGTTTAAAATTTTTTTGCAAAACTATTTCTAATAATTTCCCTTTAATAAAGATGATGCCAATAGCACAAATATTGCCACCCATAGGTGGGAAATATATTACACTTTTCTCTGATAAACCAGTTGCAACACCACAAAGAAACATTTATTATAATCTTCATCTCCAACCTACTTAGCAGTAACTCTAAAATGTTATTGTCAATATTGTTTTCTCAGAACTCCCTATAAATCTGAATTGTCAGGTAAGACACTCATAGATTTCATTTTTTTATAGAATCTGTCTTAGTAAAACTAGTGTTTGAAAAAGGTCCAAGAAAAAAAGAGAAAGAGGTCAACTAACATTTCAATATAAAGATACATGATTTTTTTTAAATCTGAAAATACCAAACCAGAATAAATAAAAATGTGTTTTTGATACTTCAGATGCTTTTGGTGGCTTGGGGAGAGTTTATATTTTAAGTTCTCAAGTTCATGTGGACTCTATATTTTCAGGTGAATCCACACACACACACAAAAGCGCTTGCTTTCAAATTTGAAGAAAATGGAAGAGAAACTTCTTTTTAAAAAGTCTTTATTGAATTTGTTACAATATTGCTTTTGTTTTATATTTTATTTTTTTGACCACCAGGCATGTGGGATCTTATCTCCCCAACCAGGGATCAATCTTGCACCCCCTGCATTGGAAGGTGAAGTCTTCACCCCTGGACCACCGGGGAAGCCCTGAGAAACTTCTTTAAATCATATATAGTTGACATAAGTAACTTTATGGATACCATAAATAAGTGACAAAAATAAACCCGTTGGGGATTAAGCAGGATGTTTTGTAAATTGTCCTTGAAGTGTTTCATAGTTCTCATACTGGGATAAGCACAAAGTTGCTATCAGTGTTTATTTCAAGCCTACCTCCCTCCCTTCTCTTGTGGTTAGAGTTACATGTTCACTAATCCTCCTTTGTTTTCTGAGGAATAATTTTATTCTTGGTCGTCTTATATGCCTTTCAGATAATATTTATGATACCCTTTGGCCTACAAAAATTCCAAGAGTAACATTCTTTCATGAGATGACCACGCCTAACATTTTCCTTATGATAATTGTTTCTGTCAAACCATGTCTACATCCTTCCATTCTTTACAAGGTATTCTGAGAAGGACGGAATTTCACCCACTAATGAATATGTGTTACACTGGTCTTACAGGCCAACACTTCCCTCAAGCTTTCTATTTCTTATATGGTGCTGCATGTCAATTATATCTCAATAAAACTGGAAGGAAAAAATGAGGAAGGATTAAAAAAAAAAAATAAAGAACGTATACAACTCAATATAAACAAATAACCCATTTAAAAAAGGGGGGGGCAAAGGATTTCAATAAACGTTTCTCCAAAGAAGATATAGAAGTGACTGGTTCATATATAAAAGGATGCTCAACATCACTATTCAGGAGGGAAATGAAAGTCAAAAGAACAATGAGATACTACTTCACACCCATTAGGATTGCCAACACACAAAGCAAACAAACAACAACAGAAAAGAACAAGCATTGGTGAGGATGTGAACTAAATAGAACCTTGCGCACTGCTGGTGGGAATGTGAAATGGTGCAGCTGCTATGCAACACAGTGCAATGATTCTTCACAAAGTCAAACATGGAGTTACCATATTGTTCAGCAACCCCACTTCTGTGTATATAATCAAAATAATTTAAAAGCAGGGGCTGGAACAGATATTTGTATACCCATGTTCATAGTAGCATGAATCGCAATAGCCAAGAGGGAGAAGCAACCCAAGTGTCCATCAACAGACAAATGGGTAAACAAAATATGGTCCATACAGACAACAGAATATTATTCAGCTTTAAAAAGGAAGAACATTCTGACATGTCTTACGACATGGATTAAACTTGAAGACATATGCTAAACAAAATATACCAGTCCCCAAAAGAAAAATATTCTATATTAACACACATATGTGGAATCTACAAAAATAGTACAGATGAACCTATTTGCAAAGCAGAAATAGAGACACAGATGTAGAGAATAAATGTATAGATACAAAGTGGGGAAGGAGGATGAGATGAACTGGGAGACTGAGATTGACTGAACTGAAAAATGGATTCCAACACACAGTAGATGCAGACAAATACTGTTTGATTTCACTTATATGAAGAACCTAGAATAGTCAAATTCATAGAGTCAGAAAGTACGTTGGTAGATGGCAGAGATTGTTGGGAGGCAGAGAGTGGGGACTTAGTGTTTAATGGGGGCAGAGTTTCAGCTTTGTAAGATGAGAAAATTTCTGGAGATGGAAGGTGGTGATGGTTATACAGCATGTACTTCACGCCATTATACACTTAAAAATGATTTAAATGATACATTTTATGTTATTTAAATGTTTACCACAATGAAAAATAAAAGCTAAAAAAATTAATTTGAACATAAGTTGCAAATTTTAAAAATTGTTAAGTTGTTGAAAAAGGAAGAATTCTTGAAAGAAGGAACAGGGAAAAATGCTATTTTAAAGCACAATGTTAATTCTTACCATTTCTGAAATTTCCCTTCAATCATATTTTCAGAATTTCTCTCTGGACCTGGCATTGTACAAGATACTGACTGGATATTGTAGGCACACAAAACATTAGCCTAGCATTTGAGGAGAAGACGACATTGGTGGGAAAATAAGATATGTGTGGGAAACAAGCAACAAGAAAAGGCTGTATGAGATTAAACTTACATGAATGATACATAGAACAAGGTAAGGGGAAAAGAAAAAAATTTCATGAGGTCTGGGTCTAGAGGGGAAAAAGGGCCTAAAAATGAGAGGTTTGAAAAATCTTGATGTTGCAGTGAATATATGAAGTCAGTTCTTCAGTTTGGAGCCATCTCTATTTAGTCAATCAAACAACAAATACTTATTAAACACCAATTTTGAGTACAACAGGGGATTGCAGAATTTATTCTTTAAAAGCTGTTTTCATAAACAGTTTATGATCATTAAAAAAAAAGACAACAAAAAAGGAATCTTCTGAAAACTCACCTTTCCTTTGTTTTTCACACTGAAGGAACTAAGTTCTATCAATGATCAAGAGAACTCTCTTAAGGACTCGGTCAGGAGCCATTCCAAGGCAATTTCTGACGTGCACAGTCCCACTGAGTTGGTCTGAGTCATTGGGATGCAACGGAACAAACTCCTAACCAGATATAAAATCTGCCACCTCTAGCCCAGCTGCGCTACTCAAGGTGACCAGGCAAGTCACCGACCCCCACTTCTGTAAACTGAGGGAGCTGGCAAGCAGTTCTGGCCTTTCCAACTCCAACATTACCCACGGGGTCCTTTACCATTTGTCCTCAGGGCTAGAACAAAGAATTTAACTGTTACCGACTGATTGATTTAGCTGCACTGGGTCTTAGTTGCAGCACGTGGGGTCTACCTTCCTGACCAGGTATCAAACCTGGCCCCCTGAATTGGGAGCACAGAGTCGTAGCCACTGGCCCACCAGGGAAGTCCCAGTTGCAGTTTTCCTTGTGGCAACAACATGGGGCTCAATCAACGACTGAGGAAGACAGGACAGGAGAGAAGGAACCCCAGCAGAGAAGAGTTGCCCCACCCTGCCAGGCAGGTAAGGACAAACTCCCCCGAGACAGATCTGAGACAAGCAGATGCTCCATCCAAGTGTCTCCTCTTGTCCAATACTTTCCCCTAACCTAATGCGCGGAGAAGGCGATGGCACCCCATTCCAGTACTCTTGCCTGGAGAATCCCATGGATGGAGGAGCCTGGTAGGCTGCAGTCCATGGGGTCACTAAGAGTCGGACACGACTGAGCGACTTCCCTTTCACTTTTCACTTTCATTCATTGGAGAAGGAAATGGCAACCCACTCCAGTGTTCTTGCCTGGAGAATCCCAGGGACGGGGGAGTCTGGTGGGCTGCTGTCTCTGGGGTCGCACAGAGTCGGACACGACTGAAGCGACTCAGCAGCAACCTAATGCGTGGTATGCAATCCCATTCTCAGCTGTGCTTCTGGAAAATCTCCTCTGTGCTCTAAGCAAGGAGGCCTATCCCCATCTTCCCAAACAAAAGTTTGAAACACTACTAACTGGTACAAATCCAAAAGGATTATATATCCATCATCTTTAAAAAAAATGTTTTATTATAGCTTTCTGAAGCTTGAGTTGGCATTTTCATGGACAATGCAAGCTTACAAACACTCTCTTGTGTGTGTGTTTTTTACCTTTTATTTTGTTTAGGGTATAGCTGATAACAATGTTGTGATAGTTTCAGGTGAACAGTGAAGGGACTCAGCTGTACATACACATGTATGTAAACCTTCCTCCCATCCAGGCTGCCACATAACGTTGAGCAGAGTTCCATGTGCTACAGTAGGTCCTTGTTGGTTATTCATTTTAAATACCACAGTGACAAACACTTCATTTTTGAGAATCTGTTCAAACTGACCTTAATACAGTTTAAACACCATTTCTGTAGGGGACCTTCTTTTTGCTAACCTCATTCATTTACTGAGTCAAGAGACTCGAAATATAACCCCAGCTTGCCTCCTGATGGCACTTGACACCCCTGGGCCTTTGGGAAATAATGGGTTTTGAGGGTGTTCTGTTGGTTGGTTTGTTTTGACAGCAAGAGAACTTCCATCAAAGGAATCTTACCTTTTATCTCCAACATGGCGACAGTTGCTCAGATAAAGAGGTCCCTTCTCAGCCTCCAAGTTCTGTCCCTAGGATGTTGCAAGGGAAATAGAGAAGCAACTGGAAATCCAAGTTTCTATGAGGCAGAAATAAGTTTCTAACAAATGCTGCCACCTAGGGCAGCACTTTCCTGCAGTCCCAGTGAGCCTGCTCAGCCTCTAAGTTCATTGAAAAGAAAGTCCAGGTGCTAAACGGCCTTGGAAAATGAGGCAAATGAAAAAGCCACTTGAAACCAGTGAAGAAAAAGAAAACACCAAAATTTTACGTTCTTAACATTTTCAATAAGTTGACAAAAGTTGGCCCCTACCTTCCATCTGCCCTTTCCTCCATCCCTCCCTTCCTCCCCACTCTCCCTCCTTTCCCATCCTTTCTGTTTAGAGCACTTGCTTCTAAAAACAGTGATTAGAAACCAGGGCTCCCTGGTTTGCTTTTGAACACTTCTATCTTGCTATTTGCAAACAGCAGCTTCGCTGCCAAGGAACCCTCGGCAAAGAAACCTTTTCACTCGTTGATTTTCTTGAGTGCACGTCTGGCTGCCCTTTTGAGAAAGGTGACTGTAGAATGTTGCGAGCAAGACCGCCCCCTAACGATCATTGCCCGTAACTGCCGGTGTGGCATTTGGTTGGCGGCGCGACTTGGGAGATGAACACGAGGTGGCTGGCAGGACTTTCTTAGACGTAGGATGAGCGACTTCACTTCAGGATGGGTGATAATGTTCATCTGGAAATAAACGTGAGCCCCAAACTTACCCAGCTGAGGAAAAAAATGTTCACATTTCTGTTGCAACTCTGCTGGAATCCTCTAAGCCTTTGGAACAACATTTGTTGTCCAGAATGAGTGTTTTTACAAACTCATCTTGCGAAATGGCAGCTCTAAAAATATGGAATTTTGTAGAATTATGAATGCTTATATTTTCAAGATCAGTCTAACCCAGAAGGTCTTCTTCGGGGTCCGCAGGAATAACTACCCCCTCATTTTGGGAAGTGGGGCATCAGCACTGACCAGTTTTTACCCAGCACCACGTACACCCGGGTCCCGGTGAGGTGTTGTGAACAAGAATGCTCACCAGGTCCCTTGCCTCAGACTGCACAAAGACACATTTCAAACAAATATTTGTCATTTAGGGCACACACTTTGACGTCAAACAAGTCTGTGCTTACATCCCAGCTCCACTACCTATGCTGGCTGTGTGACCCTGGGTAAGTTGCGTAGCTTCTCTGGGCCTCAGTTTGCCTCATCTTGGAAATATGGACAAGAAATTCTACCTCCTATAGTTGTTGTGAAGATTCAGTGAGATGATGTGCTAACATCTTGAATAAACTGTTTGGCCTGTAGTAAAAAAATTAATGTTATAGCTATTCCTATAAGTAGATTTAATATATTTACTGGCTTTCCCCCTTGACTTGTAGGGATGAGTTATTTCCAAAAGTTTTGCTTTTTACTGATCAAGGTTTTTAGAGCCACTTCAACCCTGTGTATGGAGACAGACAAGCCTTATGCTTCCCTGGTTTTCCAGTTTCAGGTGAGGGAAGAGACTGCTGCAGCCCCGCAAGAGGTCACACTACACAGTCCTTGAAATTGACCCTGACGCCAGAATCTATACAACTTTGGTTTATCTAAATCATTAGTGCTGGGTCTTCCCTGGTGGTCCAGTGGCTAAGACTCCAAGCTCCCAATGCAGGGGGCCTAAGTTCAATCCCTGGTCAGGGAACTAGATCCCGCCGGCTACAACTGAGAGTTCAAATGCTGCAATTAAAGCGTGCTGCAATGATCAACCAAGCAACGAAGACTGCAGATCCTGAGTGCTGCAACTAAGACCTGGCACAGCCAAATAAGTAATTAAATAAAACATTTTTAAAAATAACTAGTGTTCGTCGAACTTTGTTTTGAAGCTGAAGAAGTGCTGTGTGAAAATTGTGGGTGGTTTTCTATCTCTGGGAATTGAGTGACCATTTTTAGAGCACTTGCCTTTCTTTGCTTGGGGAAAATCACCAGGATGACTTTTAGTCACACAGATATAAAAAGTTGGTGGTGGCAACTGCGTGGTTGATTGTAACTGAGATACCGATGCTTCAGCAGGCTGTCCTGTGGAGTCATGTGAATGGTAAAGGCAGCTACAGCTTGACTATGTCCTTACAGAGGAGGGTTAGATGGTGTTGGGCCTTAAAGATGGATTCAGCCTGCACTATCTCTCAACATAATGACTTGTTTTGGGGGAACATGAGTGCCCCCAAATTGCCCACAGGCTGGCCCAGGCAGGAAGGATCAGGAGGAGCTTGGCCTCACCTGAGGGATATGAGGGCACTGGGGTTCAGGGGTCTCTCTCGAGGGGAAGGGATTGTTCCTACGTTTGATGAAGGGTCCATTGTCAGGCGCTCCTGAGGCTGACAGATAGGCTGGCTGGCCAACATGGAGGAAGAATGTACTGAGATGGAGAGGGGGACATAAAGAGAGACAGATTCCTTGAGCCTCTAAATTAGACTGTCCAGAGCCAAGGTTTGGGAACTTATTAAACCAGAACCACAGTTTGGGGACCACTGTTTCAGTGCAGTGGTTGGCAACCTTGGCTGCATGTTAGAATCACTGGGAGAGCTTATATATATACATACATGTATGTATATCCAGTGTGTTTTTGTATAGTTACTTGCTTAGTTGTGTCCTACTCTTTGCGACCCCATGGACTGTAACCCACCAGGCTCCTCTGTCCATGGGAATTCTCTAGGCAAGAATACTGGAGTGGGTTGCCACGTCTTCCTCTAGGGGATCTTCCCAACCCAGGGATCGAACCCAGGTCTCCCACATTGCAGGCAGATTCTTTACCATCTGTGCCACCCAGGGAAGCCCATGAATGCTGGAGTGGGTAGCCTATCCCTTCTCCAGGGGATCTTCCTGACCCAGGAATCGAACTGGGGTCTCTTGCAAAGCAGGCAGATTCTTTACCAGCTGAGCTACCAGGGAAACCCAGATATCCAGTACATACCCAAAATAATTGAAAGCAGATGCTAAACATTACTTGTATACAGATGTTCGTAGCAACAACAACCAAATTACTAGTGATTTGTTATTATTAGTGATAATAACAAAAAGGTAGAAACTACCCGCATGTTTATTGATGGATGATGAGTAAACAAATTGCGGTATATCCATGTCATGGTAAATCATTCAGCCTTAAAAAGAAATGAAGTACTGATACAGGCTGGTGCAGTGATTAAAAAGAAAAAAACCCACCTTCCAAAGCAGGAGATGTGCAGGAGACACAGATTTGACCCCTGGGTAGGGAGGAGCCACTGGGGAAATGGCAACCCGCTCCAGTATTCTTGCCTGGAAAATTCTGTGGACAGAGGAGCCTGGGAGGCTACAGGCCATGGAGTCGCAAAGAGTCAGACATGAGTGAGCAGCTGAACATGCACCCAGGTTCAGGCTACAGCATGGATGAAGCTTGAAGACATTAAGTGAAAGAAGGCTACAAAAGGTCTCATCTTGTGAGATTCCTTTTTATATAAAACATTCTTTTATGTGAAATACCGAGCTAAATCTATACAGATAGAAAGCAGATTTGTGGTTGCCAGGGGGTTGGGTAAGGGGAGGGTGAAGAATGTCTGTATCACACATACCAGGTTTTGTTTTGAGGCAATGAAGTTATTTTGGAACCAGAGATGGTGGCTGCACAAAACCGTGAATGTACCAAGTGCCACTTAATTGTTCTCTTTTTGTTGTTCAGTTGCTTGGTCACGTCCGACTCTTTCTGACCCCTTGGACTACAGCATGCCAGGCTGCCCTGTTCTTCACTGTTTCCTGGAGTTTGCTCAAACTCATGTTCTCTTTAGCATGGTTAATTTTTTGTGACGTGAATGTCACCACAATAAAAAATTACAATGATATTTTTAAAAGTATATAAATGCCCAAGGCCCCATTGCAGACCAATTAAACCTGAGCCTCTGGGCTGTGACCAGACACGTGTGTGCTGAGAGGCTCCCAGGTGAGCAGGGTGCAGCCCGGTCTGAGAACCACATCCACAGGGGACTCGCTGCCAATTTCGCAGCAGCACTTACGCCACACCTGACCTGCTCCAGATCTCAAGCCGGTATCCTCTCCTCAGGAAGATGTCTTCAGGGGTGCTCCCTCCTCCTGCCCCTTCTCCCTCCTGCTCCGGGACACACGGGACTCACGGGACTCACTTTTTCCCAGAGCACTCCCTGCCCTCGCTGCCTGTGAACTTCCTGGGGGTGGGCACCAGGCCTTGCTTTGACTCGGTTTCCCCAGGGCCCAGCACAAGGTCTGGCCCAGCAGAGAGCTGCAGAAATATAAAGTGAACGTGTGTGAGGGAGTGAGCAAAGGGGTGTGGGCTCTGCAGGTGGGTGGGCGAGGGAATGAATGAACCACCTGTCCCTTGTGTGTCTTCCATCTGCTCAGCTTCCCCAGAGCTTTCAGAATAGAGTTTCTGAAAGTTCCTGTAGGAGCGGGACTTTCATTCCACCTGCAGGCTTATCTCTGCCAAGTTGAGGGATAACTAAGTTTCAAACTTCTTAATTGTCAAACTTCTCACATCATTACATCTAGAGCCTCCTCTGTGTGCCTTTTGGAATCAAGGACTGCATGAATGCACTGGTCCTGCCCGAGTCCCACACCCGGCGTCTGATTCAGTTGGTCTGGGGTGGGACCAGGGTGTGGTGCTGGGGCCAGCTTTTAAAAGCCCCCAGGTGATTCTAATGTGCCAATATCACAAACTACTGTATGCCTGCTTGGTTGCAGTATTGTTTTTTAATTGTAGGAAAGTTGCTTTACAATGTTGTGTTGGTTTCCGGCGTACAACATGAGTCAGTCATGATTATATATACATACAGGTGGTCACTGAGTGCCGGGCTGGGCTCCCCGTGCCATACGAAACGCCTGGATATCTGTTTTATGCACGGTACTGTGTACGTGTCAAAGCTGCTTTCTCAATGTGCCCCACTCTCCCCTTCCTCTGCTGTATCCACAGGTCAGTTCTCTACACGTGTTCCTTCCTTCCCTGCTAATACATTTATCAGTTCCGTTTTTCTAGATTTCATGGATGCACGTTAATATACAACATTTGCTTTTTTCTTCTGACTTACTTCACTCCCTATAGCAGGCTCTAGGTTCACGCCTCTCACTACGACTGTTTCAAATTTGTTCCTTTTTATGGTAACATTCCATTGTATATATATTCCCCATCCTCTTTATCCGTTCCTCTGTTGATGGACATCTAGGTTGCTTCCATATCCTGGCTGTTGTCAATAGTGCTGCAGTGAACGCTGGGGTACGTGTGTCTTTTAGAATTGTGGTTTTCTCAGGGTAAATGCCCAGGGGTGGGATCGCTTGGTCATGTGGCAGATTTATTCCTAGTGTTTTCAAGGTTTCAGTATTCTTGGCTCATTTGGTTTTGATAGTCCTGAACTATTCAGAAACCAACCTAAGCTTCCCTCGCATAGAAGCAAAATGACGTATAGCACACACATGAATATGTTCTAGAATTTCATGCCGCACCTCTGAATGCCATCACCTTCAGAGTCAGACAGCCTCCTGGGCAGATGATCTGCTTCCCTGTCCACAGGCTGAACCAGGCATTTCCCGGGGGAAAGGAAAAGGCTTGGGCAGTTTGTTGAAGAAACAGTTTGTCCTGTGCAAAAGAGAGAAATCTTTAGGGACCTGGAAAAGCTGAAGGGTTATATCTTTCTTTCCTGTAAATAAAGAGAAAGAGCAAGGTGAAGCCAGCCTCGCTCGGACACACCAAGGCTTTCACATTCACATGCTCCACGTCATCTAGTGACAGGCAGCAACAGCACACTTCATATTTCCAGCTAAAATGTTTTTAACTCCATATGTTTGTTTTGTTCAAAGTATTATACCTTGTTGTTGAAGAAACATAATGCCTAACCACCTTGTTTTAGTTAAATAAAGCTTAAATATGTGTTGTATTGGGCGATGTTTGTTGTTTCTTAGCACAATGTGACAAAACAGAATCCACTTAAATATTTATGATTAATGCTAAAACTAGGTATGATACTGTCCAGTGACTTCACAAACACTGGCTTCCCTCAGTTTGGATTTTTAAAAATTTTATGGTAAAGTACACATAATATAAAATTGGCCATTTTAAAGTGTACAGTGGCATTCAACAGATCAACAATGTCAACCATCTAGTTCCAGAATTTTTTCATCACCGCCAAATCCATTAAGCAGTCATTCTCTGTTCCCTGTCTTCCCATATACTTATTGTATGATTCTGTTTTAATGAAATATCCAGAAGAGACAAATCCATAGAGACTGCAGATTTTTGGCTGCCTGAGGCTACAGAGGTGATTGTCAGGGAGAAACAGGGACTGTCAATAGGTATGGATTTTTTTTCTTAGTGGTAACAACAATGTTCTAAAATTGATTATGGCGGTAGTGCACAAATTTGTGAATATACTAAAAACCATTGAATTTTAAATTGAGGTGGGTGAATTGTATGATATGTGAATTATGTCTCAATATATGCTTTTAAATAAACAACAACAAAACACTTAATTATCAAACTGAGTCTGAATAAGCCTCAGTTGTGATAGTTGTTTTCATTTTTTTGATTTAAAATTTTTTAATCAGGATGCAATTGACATATAACACTGTAAGTTTGAAGCGTTCCATGTTTTGGTTCAGCCCTGAACAACCCAGGCATCAGTGACTCCAATCTCAACCCTTCCGCTTCCCATCTGCAACTGAAAATCTGCTAATCCAAGTATAACTTTACAGCCGGCTCTTTGAATCCATGGTTCTGTCTTCGGATTCAATCAACCTTGGATTGTGTAGTATGTATTTCTTGAAGAATACCCCCATATTAATGGACCTGCATAGTTTAAGCTTGTTCAAGGGTCAACTGTAATATGCTTTTTCTTACACTAATGGTGGCTCAGATGGTAAAGTGTCTGCCCACAATGCAGGAGACCTGGGTTCGATCCCTGGGTTGGGAAGATCCCCTGGAGAAGGAAATGGCAACCCACTCCAGTACTCTTGCCTGGAGAATCCCATGGACAGAGGACCCTGGTAGGCTACAGTCCATGGGGTCGCAAAGAGTCGGACACGACTGAGTGACTTCACTTTCACTTTCAATGGGGGATAGGGGTGGATACAGCATAGATACACTGGACAAAGGATTGATTCACGCCCTACGAGGGATGAAATTGCTCAGACTGGCACCTAATGAAAACTTATGAACTGTTTATTCCTGAAATTTTCCATTTTCCAGTCATGGTTGACCGAGGGTAACAGAAACCGTGGAAAGCAAAACTGAAGATAAGGGGGGGACAACTCTATTGCTTTCTTAATCATCATTCTTATGATTTGGAAGAAAATGGTTGTTTTTAAAAAGGATTATTCAAATGTCAAGTTATCACCTTCTTATCCCGATGGTGTGATCACTCACCTAGAGCCAGACATCTTGGAATGTGAAGTCAAGTGGGCCTTAGAAAGCATCACTACAAACAAAGCTAGTGGAGGTGATGGAATTCCAGTGGAGCTATTTCAAATCCTGAAAGATGATGCTGTGAAAGTGCTGCACTCAATATGCCAGCAAATTTGGAAAACTCAGCAGTGGAGTTTTCCACTGGACTGGAAAAGGTCCGTTTTCATTCCAATCCCAAAGAAAGGCAATGCCAAAGAATGCTCAAACTACCGCACAATTGCATTCATCTCACACGCTAGTAAAGTAATGCTCAAAATTCTCCAAGCCAGGCTTCAGCAATACGTGAACCATGAACTTCCAGATGTTCAAGCTGGTTTTAGAAAAGGCAGAGGAACCAGAGATCAAATTGCCAACATCTGCTGGATCATCGAAAAAGCAAGAGAGTTCCAGAAAAATATCTATTTCTGCTTTGTTGACTATGCCAAAGCCTTTGACTGTGTAGATCACAATAAACTGTGGAAAATTCTGAGAGAGATGGGAATACCAGACCACCTGACCTGCCTCTTGAGAAACCTATATGCAGGTCAGGAGGCAACAGTTAGAACTGGACATGGAACAACAGACTGGTTCCAAATAGGAAAAGGAGTACATCAAGGCTGTATATTGTCACCCTGCTTATTTAAATTATATGCAGAGCACATCATGAGAACGCTGGGCTGGAAGAAGCACAAGCTGAAATCAAGATTGCCAGGAGAAATATCAATAACCTCAGATATGCAGATGACACCACCCTTATGGCAGAAAGTGAAAAGGAACTAAAAAGCTCTTGATGAAAGTGAAAGAGGAGAGTGAAAAAGTTGGCTTAAAGCTCAACATTCAGAAAACAAAGATCATGGCATCTGGTCCCATCACTTCATGGGAAATAGACGGGGAAACAGTGGAAACAGTGTCAGACTTTATTTTTTTGGGCTCCAAAATCACTGCAGATGATGACTGCCATGAAAATTAAAAGACGCTTACTCCTTGGAAGAAAAGTTATGACCAACCTAGATAGCATATTCAAAAGCAGAGAAATTTCTTTGCCAACAAAGGTCTGTCTAGTCAAGGCTATGGTTTTTCCAGTGGTCATGTCTGGATGTGAGAGTTGGACTATGAAGAAAGCTGAGTGCTGAAGAATTGATGCTTTTGAACTGTGGTGTTGGAGAAGACTCTGGAGAGTCCCTTGGACTGCAAGGAGATCCAACCAGTCCATTCTGAAGGAGATCAACCCTGGGATTTCTTTGGAAGGAATGATGCTAAGGCTGAAACACCAGTACTTTGGCCACCTCATGCGAAGAGCTGGCTCATTGGAAAAGACTCTGATGCTCGGAGGGATTGGGGGCAGGAGGAGAAGGGGATGACAGAGAATGAGATGGCTGGATGGCATCACTGACTCGATGGACGTGAGTTTGAGTGAACTCCGGGAGTTGGTGATGGACAGGGAGGCCTGGTGTGCTGTGATTCATGGGGTCACAAAGAGTCGGACACGACCGCACGACTGAACTGAACTGAACTGAACTGATGCTACCTAGCTCTCCAACTTTAGATCAACACACTAATGAAGAGCCATTGATTTGGGGGTGATCTTCCTCTTGCACAAGGCCCCAGAGGAGGCTGGGCTGGTGACCTGGCTTCATTAGAAGGCAGGTTTTTTTTCAGGCAAGTCTTCATCACAGTCCCTGCTGCAGCATCAGGTACTGAGAACAAGCAACAGGTTCCCTTGCTCACTTGCTCCCTGGGGTGAGGAGTGGTGAGCTTGTTTCTTACGTGGGGTGATGGTAGGGGCCTGTCCAGGGATCAGGCCAGAAGGGTGGCTTGGGTGGGTTGCCCACCCCTCTGGTGGTGTTGAATGCAGGGGGCATGTGCAGTACTCTGCTTTTGCTCTCGACACCGTGGTTTTACATTAGCAGACAGTTTTAACAGCAGGGCCTAGGGCTTGTTTTCTCCGTATTAGGCTACAGGAGGATGTGTAAAGTTCTCCAACTTTCCCTATTTATTTGGGACTCTTGCTGGGACTAATGCAGTAGTTCTAGTTTGATGTTTCATCACGGCTCAGAAATTCTGTTGCCATAGATACAGAGGACCAGGATGATGTCACTGTTGCCATTTGCCTCATGAGCTGGTTAAAACTGGCCTTTAAAACTTAAACTTCGTTATCTTTACTGCCAGAATAGGCCCCTAGGGAATATGCCTTAACAAAGTCATATCTTGACAATCATTGCCTTCTTTCCTCATCATTAAAACTGATTTTCTGGGTCTGCCACTGAATCCACATGGGACCTCTTTGAATCACACATTTTCTGAATCCACATTAAGATAAAAATCCTATGTGTGCCCTGCCTTCTCCCTGGAGAGGAAGGAGTAAAAGGAGGTCCTGGGAGGATGGTGACCTAATTCCTTCTCTTGGTCCCTCCATTCTCTCCATCAGTGGGATTACCCTCCAGGAGCAAAATCAGAGGTTGGGGTGGAGATTGTGAGGATCCAAGGCACACCTGCCCTTCCTCCTGTCTCTCTCATTCAACACAGCACTATCTTGTTTTGTAAATGCTTTGGAAAATAAATTCTCTAATGAAACTCACTGTGGTTTGATTTAAATAAAAGTATCCTCACAAATCATGCAAAGTATCATCTATGCTTCCACGACACAGACCCACGTGCATGGCTACAAAGCCCACAGCCCACAGCTTCTGCTGGTCCCACACTGCTGAACACACATCTTCACTCATTCCTTCTTTGGACAAATGTACTAGAAACTGAGGAGCCAGCAGTGAATGAAAACGACAAGGAAATAGCTTCGTGGAGCTACTTTAGGTGGCGAAGACTGAAGACAAAGTGAATACTCTCAGAAGTCACACTACACCCCCCTCTGGTGTCAGGTGCTGGGAGGGTGCTGGGAGGGTGCTGTGAGTACCTATTTCTGATCTGTGGCTTGGGGTAGGGAGGGAAGTTTTGACAAAATGTTCCCAGCTTTTGAGTGGATCTCTTACCCATGAATGGATTTAGAAAAAAAAAAAAATTGGTTCATTGAGTTGTGTAGATTTTCCATGTTTTCATTATGTAGAATTTTAAAATCATGCTTTTTAATATCATCAACAATCCCACCAGGAAAGTGCTGGAAAGCTGCCAAGTTCACAGTGGTCAGTGCAATTTTTCCAAATGGTAATTTTCACTTGCAAGTTCAAATTTCATCATTCCCAATAAATATTTCAGTTATTTTCATTGAAATGACAGTTTCACTTCATTTATTTTTAAGAAAATGTCTGTCAAATACTCAAGTTTGAATGACCATAGTTTGTAAGTCATACTTTTGAGTAAAAACAATGTTCCATAATGAAGGGGGCTTGTTTGACTGGCAATTCAATCACAAAATGCTTCTCCTTGAGTTAACCATCATCCTTCAGTTCGCCAAAGAAACATTTTATGCTTACTTCCTGCTTCATTATGCAGAGAATTTTAAAAGCATGTACTCTAAAGTCATGGTTTAATATAATTACTGACTTGAATGACTTCTTCAAAGATGTTATTAAGTGAAAATGTTTTTCCCCCCGTGAATGTATGATAGTGAGAAACCAGTCTAAGCTCATATCTAGGACTGTAGAGGCAAATGACACATACTTTGACGATCTCATGTTTCCACAGAGACAACACACAGTGTCCACAAACAATTCTCATGCCTCAGTGGATAAGAGCCAGGACTTGGAGTGACAGAGACCTGGGTTCAGAGCCTCAGTCTTAAGCTCTCTGAGTTTCAGTTTCCTCCCTGTAAGACAGCAATAATATTACTACCCTCAAGTTTGTTGTGAGCATTAAATAAGCAAATAATATAGTAAACACACCTCACATATTATTAATAGCAGCTGTTTTAAGTGGGGAAGGTAGACTTTGAGTCTTAAGGACTATATATATATATATATATATATGGTGCAGAGTTTATCAGAGTCAGGGAGAGAGGCTGGGGGCAGGGGTAGGGAGATTTCCAGGAAGAGGGTAAAAAGTTAAAAGTCACTCAGTTGTGTGTGACTGTGATCCCCATGGATTGTAGCCCACCAGGCTTCTCTGTCCATGGAATTCTCCAGGCGGGAATACTGGAGTGGCTTGCCATTTCTTTCTCCAGGGAATCTTCCCGACCCAGGGATTGAACTCAGGTCTCCTGCATTGCAGGCAGACTCATTACCAACTGGGCCACCAGGGAACTCGGGAGACTTCCAGAAGAGGGTAGGTGGGACCAGGCCTGGGCACTGCTAACTGATGTGGTGAGATTTGGTGAGCTGGGTGCTCTAGAAGAGGTGAAGGGATGAGGCTCAGGGGTTGGCAGGAATCAGGTGTGTCTGTGGCTATGCTGGGGCTTCTTTTCTGCGGGAGAAGAGATCTAGGCAAAGCTGCCTGGAGGAAGGTGACTGGCAGCAGGGTGGAGGGTGGGTTGGAGGCGGGGAGAGCAGTGAGGGGGCAGGACCCACAGGAGGTAGTGGAAGGGCTGGGGCAGAGGTGAGAAGCAGACAAGGAAGCCGGGGAAGAGCCTATATTGGGGAGGACATCAAGAGCCATGCTGAGGACTTGGGGCACCATCATGACACTCTTCTTCCTTTTTCCCCATCTCACCCAATGGTCAGTCGAGGTATTTTTTGCCCCAAATTTCTCTGTCTTGGTAAGCTGATGTGGATGAATCTAGGATGTCTATTTCTGCAGTGAGTCTGAGTATCTTAACTGCAAGATATGGGTCACCAGTCTCTTCAAGTGTCTTATTTTATACTGAGAGACACCGAGTCCTTCCTTAAATAGCTGGCGGGTTTAGAGGAGAGTGAAAAAGTTGGCTTAAAGCTCAACATTCAGAAAATGAAGATCATGGCATCTGGTCCCATCACTTCATGGGAAATAGATGAGGAAACAGTGGAAACAGGGTCAGACTTTATTTTGGGGGGCTCAAAATCACTGCAGATGGTGATTGCAGCCATGTAATTAAAAGACGCTTACTCCTTGAAAGGAAAGTTATCACCAACCTGCTGCTGCTGCTGCTAAGTCGCTTCAGTCCTTTCCGACTCTGTGCAACCCCACAGACGGGCAGCCCACCAGGCTCCCCTGTCCCTGGGATTCTCCAGGCAAGAATGACCAACCTAGATAGCATATTAAAAAGCAGAGGCATTACTTTGCCAACAAAGATCCATCTAGTCAAGGCTATGGTTTTTCCAGTGGTCATGTATGGATGTGAGAGTTGAACTGTGAAGAAAGCTGAGCGCCAAAGAATTGATGCTTTTGAACTGCGGTGTTGGAGAAGACTCTGGAGAGTCCCTTGGACTGCAAGGAGATCCAACCAGTCCATTATAGGAGATCAGTCCTGGGTGTTCATTGGAAGGACTGATGCTGAAGCTGAAACTCCAATACTTTGGCCACCTCATGTGAAGAGTTGACTCATTGGAAAAGACCCTGATGCTGGAAAGGATTGGGGGCAGGAGGAGAAGGGGATGACAGAGAATGAGATGGCTGGATGGCATCACCGACTCGATGCACATGAGTTTGGGTAATGGACAGGGAGGCCTGGTGTGCTGTGATTCATGGGGTCACAAAGAGTCAGACACGACTGAGCAACTGAACTAAACTGAACTTAGACACATCACATTTTATTCCAAAAAAAGATCTTCTCTTTCTAACCCTTGCTCAGCAACTGTTTCTTGAGCGATAAATATTAGAGATATGATGTATTTGTTGAAGTACGATAATCTTTGTGAAGTATTTGTGAAAGTGAAAGTGTGAGTCACTCAGTTGTATCTGACTCTTTGCGACCCCACGGACAGTGGCCCACCAGGCTCCTCTGTCCGTAGAATTCTCCAGGCAAGAATACTGGAGTGGGTAGCCATTCCCTTCTCCAGGGGATCTTCCTGACCAGATCTCCTACATTGCAGACAGATCCTTCACTGTCAGAGTGACAAGGGAAGCCCCAATAATTATTTATAACAAAATGCTTTTTAAAAAAAAAATCTTTTGGCCCAGCCACACAGTATGTGGGATTGTAGTTCCTTGACTAGGGATTGAACCCAAGCCCACTGCTTTGGAAGCATGGAGTCTTAACCACTGGACCACCAGGGAAGTCCCTATAACAGAATATTTTTTAAATTAACTCTGTGCCTTTGATCACCATAGAAGTACCAGGATTTCAGTCTGCGTCTGGTAAACGTTCTTTCCTATGAAACAGTAGTGGGTACTTAAGAGGAGGTATACAGAGACAGGAAGGCCAAAGCAAAAGATCCCTACCTCTCCCCGCCCACCCCCACCACCCCCGCCACAGTCTTAATCGATTCCTCGGGGGTATGAATGTGGCCTGTCAGATGTTTTCAATGTCTTATCTTTTCATTTTACTTGAAAAAAAAAAAATCCAGAGATGAACTCACAGTCCATATCCTGTTTTACAGCTTGCTTTTCTCCTTCAATAACAGATGACCTAGGCCTTCTGGAGGTCCTGGCATGGAGCAGCACCTCCTTCTATGGACAGGACTGAAGAGTCCTGTCCATGCAGGCTTTGTTCTTAAAGGCACTAGTAGCCTCAAGCAAGGCCATCTTAACTAGGAAAAGATCTCGAGGCCTCAGATGCAATCTGCAAGGGGATCCTTGGGAAATGGGCAGCTTTTGTCCCTTGAACAGTGGTGGCCTGTGGCTGGATGTCATGGCCTCGGAAACTCCAAACCTTCAGGACAGCAAGAGGGTCCCAGATGGAACCGGGCAATCATCAGCCCTACAGTGAGTAGAAGGAGGAGGCAAGATGTGTGGGGTTTGCTGCTAGATCAGATTGTTGCCATAGGGGATCCAGAGCCCCAGCAAAACATATATAGGTCACATTTTCCATTTCCTTCAGGGCATTGGTCATTGACATTGAGAAATACAGTGACAAGCTGATGCATTTTATATGTCCAGGAAAAGTTCCTTCCAGGAAAACTAATTTTTACATTGACTCAGCATAGTCAAGCAATGATATTTCTTTAGTGTAAACAGGGTTACATACAAAATCCTGTATGCTTCCATATGGAGACCTGTACAAAAAAATTTTCTGCAGAATTGTTAATATTTTAAAAATTAGAAATGCCCATCAGCATGAGAATGAATACAAACACTGAAATATATTTATAGTTGGAATACTTGACCGACATTAACATGGCTGGAGTAGATCTTAAAATAGTGAAATAGCAAGCGGCAGGGTATGTAGTGTGAGACTGTTTAAAAAACACACAGAGGCTGCCTCGTGTTTATGGATTGATAGCAACATGGCAGTGATGACCTTGGAAAGGGAGTCATCCCAAGGTCAGGGATGACCTTGGGAAGGAGGGGAAGAGACTACCCAGTTGGGCCACACCCCTGGTCCCTATAATGTCAATGTCTGTCTTTTTCATTGTAGGGAAAAAAATGAAGTTTACCATCTTCACCAAATCAAAGTATATAGCTCAGTAGTGTTACGTATATTCCCAATGTTGTAACTCAGGCCTCCAGAACTTTTTCCTTTTGCATGACTGAGACTCCCCATCCAGCTCCTGGCAGTCACTACTCTACTTTCTGCTTAGAATAATGTGATTACTCTAGGTATCTCATATGAGTAGAATCACACAGTAATTTTGTGTATGTGTGACTGGCTTATTTCACTTAACATAATGTACTCAAGTTTCATCCATGTGGTAGCATGTGACAGGATTTCTTTTTAAGTTTGAAGAATATTCCATTGTGGATTCTGGATACATATCCTGGATATACACCATATTTTCTTTTTCCATTTGTCTGTTAATGGGCATTTGGGTTGCTTCTGCCTCTTCGATATTGTGAATCGTGCTTCTGTGAACCTGGGTATGCAAATATCTCTCCGAGGCTTTGCTTTCAATTCTTTCGGATATTTACTCAGAAAAGGGATCACTGGATCATAGTTCCTCTTTTTTTTTTGGAGGAACATCTGTACTGTTTTCCAAAGCAGCTGTACCATTTTACCTTCCCAACAATAGTGCACAAATGTTCCAATTTTTCCTCATCTTTGCCAACATTTAGTTTCTGCTACCTTACTATGTTTTGTGATGACTATGACATGATACTTCATTGTGGTTTTGATTTTCCTTTCCCTAATTATTAGTAATATTGAGCATCTTTTCATGTGCTTATTGGCAATTTGTATATCATCTCTGCAGAAGTGTCTATGCAGGTTTTTGTCCATTTAAAAATAAGGTTATTTGATTTTTTTGTTGTTGAGTTGTAGGAGCTCTTTGTATGTCCTGGACATTAACTCCTTATAAGGTATATGATTTGCTAACATTTTGTCCCCTTCCATAGGTTGCTTTTTCACTCTGTTGATTGTATATTAAATTTTTTAAAGAAATATGAAAAAAATGAACTTTTGCTCATGAGTGTTTACTGTATTTATCCTTTGTGCTTTTATTTTCAATATTTTTTAAGTGAAAAAAGGTGGTAGGAAGTCTTAAAGTCTGGGTTAAAGTTTGGGCTCAACATACTTATCTCCTGAGTCTGCTGCCTCATGTATCAAATGAAGATCTTAAAACTCACCTGGCAGAAGTACTGCAAGAAGTAAAACAATAAATGTAACCCCCAGAAAATATGTATAGCTCTGCTGTCCAACAAATGGGGATCATGATTTCATCAGTCACAATGATGGCTGGCAGATGGAAGACGTTTTCAATCACTTTGTACCCTCCTGTGAGACTGAAGCATGCATCCTGTTTTGTTCTTCTCTCCTATTCCTCTCCTGCTTCCAGCCTCCCCCTCCCCACCACCACCCCGTCTTCTCTTCCAGTTCTCCGATTACTCCAAGCTCCAAGCTCCGCCCACAGGCGGGCTGGTGTAAGGTAATAGGGAATGGTGGGGTCTGTGGCAGTCTGAAAACACTGCTGGTATGCAGCTACCTCTGAGCTCTAAGTTGCCATATTGGAATATGGGCCCAATGGTATCAGGTATTAAGGGCTGATTTTCTTTCTTCCTTTTGCGAGAAGTCAGAAATCCATTATTTTATGGGAAATACTTAGATTATTAAAAATAACTTTATTTTGACTGTGCCGGGTCTTTGCTGCTGCATGGGCTCTCCTCTCTCTAGCTGTGGTGAGAGGGGCTACTCTCTACTTACCATGTGTGGGCTTCTCATTGCGGTGGCTTTTCATGTCATGGAGCACAGGCTCCAGGTGCTCAGGCTTCATAGCTGTGGCTTCAGGCTCTAGAGCACAGGCTCAGCAGCTGTGGCGCCCGGGCTTAGACCCTCCACGGCATGTGGGATCTTTCTGGATCAGGGCTGGAACCTGTGTCTCCTGCTTTGGCAGGCAGATTCTTTACCACTGAGCCATCCGGGAAGCCCTGGATTTTTTTTAATTGTTGGAAATCCAGTTTTATTCACCACTATGAGGTCCAGGGACGGGGGAGCCTGATGGGCTGCCATCTATGGGGTCGCACAGAGTCGGACACGACTGAAGTGACTTAGCAGCAGCAGCATGAGGTCCAAACTGAATTCTCAGATAGGCCAATTGCAACCTGCGGAGCGCCAGCTGGTCATCTCTGAGTGACAAAGGGGCCGTGTGCATGATGCGGGGGCGGGGGGCACAGAAGGAATGGGAGCTCTTCACGTGTGTACAGATGTGCAGGCCTGTATATGCACATGTGCACACATCTGTACGCATGTACATGTACATTTTACAGGCGCCTCCAGTCCTAAGCAATGAGAGAAGAGCTGGTTGCCCTGGAACATTTGGTTTTCATCCCTCCAGTCCTCAGTGGCTGCCGATGCCTTTGCTGTATGGGACCTGGGTCGATACCTCTGCTCTTAGACCCTCAAAGCTGCATCAGACACCCTGGTCTGGGAGGTCCGTAGGTCCAAAACTCAAAGATGAAGTTCAAACCTCCTAGTTCCCTCTGCTCTACAAATCTTTAATGCCTCTGTGCACACAAACCCATGCCTGCCTTGGACTTTTCTGTCCTCTATAGAAGTTTGCTGGTGGGATCTGAGCTTGTTTATGGCAGATCCAAGTGTCAGAGAGGAACCCTCAGTGAGGCAGCGGAGCTAGCACGGCCTGCTGTTGGTCCGGCCCAGTGGCTCCAGCTATTTTGGTCTTTCTACCCTTTGGCTCAGGACTCGAATTCCAGGGAGGGGAGGATCTGATGAGCCTGCCTCGGATCACAGGTCCACTCCGAGGCCTGTGGGAATATCAGGCCTGTGCCGTGTTATAGCCCCAATTCACAAAAATGAGGGGATGGCTAAAAGAGTTTCCGTGAAGTTTAAAAATAGTGATAAAAATAGAAGCATGAATACTGTAATTCAGAAAAGGAGTGGCTGGAACCCAAGCGTGATTCACTTCTGATATAAATGAATCTGGGAGCATGATGAGTTTGAGAAAGCAGCCAAAAATCTAGGTGAGGCAAACCAAACAACAGCAACAAAGAAATCCAACAGTGAAATAGGAAGTAACACAGTGACTACCTGGAAATTACATTTTGCTCTACTGGGAGCCCATGAGTCCAGTTTCTAATGTGTGGTCTGCGGAAAAGCTCAAGCCTTTTTGGTTTTGAGCATCACTGCAGACTGGGTGGTCTGAGGAGCCCTCTTATTGCAAAACAGTGCAGAGGACACACCCTGGGATGACCTTTGTTCCCACAAGCTTTAGGAGAAGGTTTCAAGAAAAATGAGTTGAGACCTGAGCTGTTCACGCACTGGCTTTAGGGGCAAGTGCTCTAGGGGGCACACATGTTAAAATACTTAACATGCAGGGAGGGTGGAAAACCAAGCCACAGCCCCTGGTAGTGATGCTCTCTGGTGACCAGTGTGTGTGTTAGTCATTCAGTCGTGTCCAACTAGTTACGACTACATGGACTGTAGCCCACCAGGCTCCTCTGTCCATGGAATTCTCCAGGCAAGAATACTGGAGTGGGTTGCCATTTCCTTCTCCAGGGGACCTTTCCAACCCAGGGGTGTAACCTGGGTCTCCCACATTGTGGGCAGATGCTTTTCCATTTGAGCTACTAGGGAAGCCTAGTGGCCAGAAGCATAAGCAAACTCTCTGGAAAAATGTGTTCCCAGATTAGATCCAGAGGACTTCCTAGCTGAAGAAGAAACTCACTTCCATCATTATTAGGAAGGTACTTGGGAAGGCAAGCCATTCTAAGAGTTAACAGATAATATAGAAAACATATTTAGAGTTCCTCCACATCTCAACTAGCAGATCTTTGAACTGTCAGATACCAAATATAAAACAGATATATATGAAATGGTTAAAGAAATAAAGGATGCAATGACAAAGGTGAGGACCAAAAAGATACAACCAGACACAGAGAGACCTTGAAAATAGGTATTCGGGAAATAAAGGCGTTTCTTTGTTGAGCTGAAAACACTTCCAGAAGATGGCTGGATAGTAAATTAGAGAGAGAGAGAATTAAGTAAACTAGGATGTATATCCACAGTGATCACCTAGAATGCAGTCCAGGTGACCAAAAGATACAAATATGAAAAGTATATGAAGAATAGAAAGCCTGAAGCGGCAATATTTGAAAAGAGCTGAGATCATTCCAGAATCTATAAGAAAACATAAAAACACAAATCAAGAAAGTATAGCATACCCCAAAAAGCACAAATAAAAAGAAATTCATGCTTCAACTCACCTTAATGAAAGCATAGTACACCCAAAACAAGATCTTAAAAAGGGCCAGAGAGAAAGGACAGATAATTTATGAAGAAACAACAGTTAGGTTGACAGGATCCTTCTCAAAGCAGTGGAATCCAGAAAACAAGGGGAAAAACGCCTTCTGAGGATTGAACGAAGTATCTCTTAACCTAGAGTTGTGTACCACCAAAACGGTCTCTCAAGAAAAGAAGTGCACAAAGGGACATTTAAAGACTAGCAAATCCTGATACATTTTTATCGTTAAGAAATCTATACTAAAAAAATAAAAATAAAAGAAACCTGTACTAAAGAAAACTCCTAAAAGAGATTCATTGGAGAAGAGATACAGATGTAGAGATAAAGTCTAAGATACAAAATATAGTGAGCAAAAAACATGGTAAATACTGTTTAAATGCAAACAATACAATCGCAATCGTAATCACAGTAACTTAAAAACTATAATGTATGGGGTTAAAGAAAGAGCTAAAATATAGAATGAGAATAGTGTATACATCATGAGGGGAGATTAAGATGGAAGCCTTCTAAGGTGGTAGTATTATCATGGGGGAGTTAATATAAAAATTAATATTAGAGGTGATGTAGTTAAATGTGCATGGGGAGATAGCTTGAGTGGTACCTTCTAAAGAATAGAAATAGACTGTAAAAATTTTTAACCAGGAGCAAGAAAATGTGGAATAGGCAAAACAAAACATGAGCCAAAAAGGCAAGAAAGAAGGAGAGAAAGCTCAGAAAAAGGGGAACAAACAAATTTTTTTAAAAAATGAAGATAGTAAAACAATTCCAAATATACTAATAATCCCAATTAATACAGAGTATACATGCCAGTTAAAAAGACAGAAATTGCCAGACTGGAGTTCTTTTTTAAAAAAATCCAACAATGTACTATTCATAAGAGATACATCTGAAGCATAAAATTACAGAAAGGTTGAAAGTGAAAAAGTAAAAGCATGGATGGACTTCCCTGGTGGTCCAGTGGTTAAAGATTCACCTGCCAATGCAAGGGACTCAGGTTTGATCCCTGGTGCAGGAAGGTCCCACACGCTGCAAGGCAACAAAGTCCGTGTGCCACAAATACTGAGCCCCTCTCTAAAGCCCACGAGCTGTAACTACTGAGCCCGAGCGCTGCAGCTGCTGAGGCCTGTGCGTCCTACAGCCCGAGCTCCGCAACTAGAGAAGCCACCGCAAGAAGCCCACACACTGCACCAGATAGTAGCCCCTGCTTCCACAACCAGAGAAAGCCTGCATGCAGCAACAGAGACCCAGTGAGGCCAAAAATAAATAATAAATAAATTTAAAAAGAAGCAGCATCTGCCTGAGCTAAAAAAGAAAAAAGGTAAAAGCATGGAAAAAGAAACATCAACAGATACAAAGTAAGCATGCTGCTGCTGCTGCTAAGTCGCTTCAGTCGTGTCTGACTCTGTGCGACCCCATAGACAGCAGTCCACCAGGCTCCACCATCCCTGGGATTCTCCAGGCAAGAACTCTGGAGTGGGTTGCCATTTCCTTTTCCAGTGCATGAAAGTGAAAAGTGAAAGTGAAGTTGCTCAGTCGTGTCCGACTCTTAGTGACCCCATGGACTGCAGCCTACCAGGCTCCTCCGTCCATGGGATTTTCCAGGCAAGAGTACTGGAATGGGGTGCCATTGCCTTCTCCGATAGTTATACTCATGTCAGACAAAGTAAGCTTTTAAGATTAAGGGTATTATTAGGGATAGAAATCATAAATATAGTCAATACACATTATCATGAATTCTGTATTTGCAAGTTTGCCTACTCATTGAACTTTATTTTAACCCTAAAATAAACACTTGCAGTGCTTTGCAGTCATTCTCAAGTAGACACAGAGTGATGAAATTTTGAGTCACTCAACAAGCATGTTTCCAGCTGAGGTTGAACAGCTTCCTGTTTTAGCTCATACTAGAAACAACCATCCGTTTGGCTATTTAGTGCTGTAGTTTTTGTATTTCTGTGCTTTTTGTTGGTGAGTTTGCTTGTTTAAAATGGTCCCCAAGCATAGTGCTGGTGTCTAGCATCCCTATGCACAAGAATGCTTATTGAGAAAATGCATGGATTAGAGAAGCTTCATTCAGGCATGAGTTACAGTGCTGCTGGCCACATGTTCAATGTTACCGAGTAAATGATATGTACTAAATAAGGTGGCTCGAGACAGAAACGCACGTGAAACAAGACTACATATTGATTAATTGATGAAAACTTCATAATGAGAGGCTTATGTGAACCTAGCCTAATATTTCCCCAAGGAGCAATGGTTCAGTATTCATTAATTCAGTGTTTATCACAACTTCATAGAATACAGCTGCAGAGAATAATGACAGAGAACTGTAGTTCAATTCATCAGGAAAATATGACCATCTAAAATTTGTGTGTCTAGTAAAATAGCTTCAAAACACAAAACAAAACTGGCTATGATGCTAGGAAGAAGTTGATTAAGCCACCGTGATAGGAAGCACCTTTCTTAACTATTAATAGGCCGAACAGACAGAAAATCAGAGATACAGAAGAGGACAGTCGACAAACTGAAGGTGAACTGACGGGCAGAGACAGTTTGCATTTTCCTCAAGCAAACATGGAACAGTTAAAAAGTTTCTTATTATGTATTAAGCCAAGAGCAAGCCTCAAAGATTTTGCAGAATCAGTATCACACAGATATTCTTCAACCCAGTTGTGTTAGAAATAGCTAGAAAAAGTTAAATAGAACTAGTCATACAGTTGGAAATTTAAAAACACACTTCTAAGTAGTTCAAGAGTCAAAAATAATCATAATGAAAACATTAAAATATTAGAAATGAACCATAAGGCAAGCACAATGTATCAAACTTAAAAGATACAGGGAAATACAAAGTCTTAAATGTTTATTTTAGAAAAGAGGGCAAGAATATCCATGAGCTGAATGTCCAACCTAAAATTTTAGAAAAAGAAGACAAAATAAACCCAATGAAGGTGGAAGAAAACAGATAATACATCTAAATGCAGAGAATAATAAACCAGAATATCAAGATACAGAGTAATAAGCCAGTACTAGTATTTTTTAAAAACAGATACTGGTAATAAGAAAGAAAACAAATGTACGAAGATACCAAAAAATTTCTTTAAAAAATAAAACTCAAAACCAAAAACATAAAGATCAACAAAGACAAAAGTTTATTCTGAAAGCACAGGTAAACTGAAACTCTGGAGAAACTAGTAAGAGTAGACGAGAGGCATGAATAAACAATACTAGGGACGAAAAAGGGTGTTAACTTTCATAATACAGATTTTAAATGATAGTGAGTGTTAGTCCTTCAGTTCAGTTCAGTTCAGTCGCTCAGTCGTGTCTGACTCTTTGCGACCCCATGAATCGCAGCTCGCCAGGCCTCCCTGTCCATCACCAACTCGTGGAGTTCACTCAGACTCACGTCCATCGAGTCAGTGATTTAATTTAAAAGCAAACAAAATGGAAAAGTTCCTAGAAGAACATAACTAACCGAAGTGCCTCAAGATGAATAGTCAGCATCGTCCTGCTGCTGCTGCTGCTAAGTCACTTCAGTCGTGTCCGACTCTGTGCGACCCCATAGACGGCAGCCCACCAGGCTCCCCCGTCCCTGGGATTCTCCAGGCAAGAACATTGGAGTGGGTTGCCATTTCCTTCTCCAGTGCATGAAAGTGAAAAGTCAAACTGAAGTTGCTCAGTTGTGTCCAACCCTTAGCGACCCCATGGACTGCAGCCTTCCAGGCTACCTAGAGGCACTAAAAAAATTAAACAGCCTTTAGAAATTCACCCACAAACAGCAGACGTAGACAGTTTTCAATCGAATTCTGCAAAATTTCAGAGAACATGTCATTTCTATCTCCCAAAAATTCCACAGGGCCTTAAAACTGATAAAATGAGAGAGGAAAATTACAAGTTAGTCTAACCCACAAACACAGATGCCAAAAAGGCTATATAAAACATTGGCAAATAGTAGTGTATAAAAAGATAAAATATTAATCCCTGAATTTGAGTGGCTTGAGAAATTCTGTCCATTTTATTAACCACACTAACAGTTTCAAGAATAACCATACGATTATCTTGTGTAGTTGTTCAGTCATGTCTGACTCTTTTTCTACCCTGTGGACTTTAACCTGCAAGGCTCCTCTGTCCATGGGATTTCCCGGACAAGCATATTGGAGTGGGTTGCCATTTCTTCTTCCAATTGGTACAAAAAAATTATTTGACAAAATTCAATCCTCTGTTTAATCAAAACACCATAAAGAAGTCAAAAGGGAAAACAGAGGCCACAACTGGTTGAAGATATTCACAATATGTACAGTGAACAATATTCAGAATGTATCAAGAATTCTCACATACCATTAAGAACGCAACAGAAAAAAAGGGCAAAAGACACAGGCATTAACTCTGGAGAGAATAAGCATGTGGGGAAATAACCTTGACCTTATTAATAATTAGAGAAATGAAAATTAGCAATGAGATATCACATATAACTGTTGGATTGGCCAAAAATTAAGGCTGACAGTAGCAAAGGTTAGAAAGGCATAGATCAGCAGGACCCATATATGCTGCTGATATGAGTGCAAATTGTTACAACCTCCTTGGAAAACAATTTAGCCTTATTTTCTAAAGATAGATATATCCTAACAGATTGGGAAAGGAGTACTTCAAGGCTGTATATTGTCACCCTGCTTATTTAACTTATATGCAGAGTACATCATGCGAAATGCGGAGCTGGATGAAGCACAAGCTGGAATCAAGACTGCTGGGAGAAATATCAATAACCTCAGATATGCAGATGACACCATCCTTACGGCACAAAGCATAGAGGAACCAAAAGCCTCTTGATGAAAGTGAAAGAGGAGAGTGAAAAAGCTGGCTTAAAACTCAACATTCAAAAGACTAAGATCATGGCATCCAGTCTCATCACTTCATGGCAAATAGATGGTTTAGAAACAATGGAAATAGTGAGAGACTTTATTTTCTTGGGCTCCAAAATCACTGCAGATGGTGACTGCAGCCATGAAATTAAAAGTTGCTTGCTCCTTGGAAGAAAGGCTATGACCAACTTAGGCAGCATATTAAAAAGCAGAGACATTACTTTGCCAACAAAGGTCCATCTAGTCAAAGCTATGGTTTTCCACAGAGTTGGTGATGGACAGGGAAGCCTGGAGTGCTGCAGTCCATGGGGTCGCAAAGTGTCGGATGCGACTGAACTGAACTGAATGGAACTAAACAGATCCTCTGACCTAGAAACCCTGCTTCTAGTATATACACCCTAGAGAAATTCTTGCCCATATACTCAATATGTAGTTTAAGCATGCATAATGGATGAACTGATTATTATTCAACAAAGAGTAAGAGAAAAGATAGAGGGTGGAATACATAGACAGATACAAGATAATGGTAATGTCCTAGCTCTTGTATGGTAGGTTTGACTTAATATATTTATGAATATATTTTTATACTATAAATTTATTTTTACTAAATAAATATATTTGTGAGATGTTCTTTCTTAAAACTTAAAATTGAAAGTTTTCATTAGGGAAATTTACATTGATACAGCTACATGTGATACAAATATTCACTATCAGCCAGTCTCAAAGATTGATTGGGTAATTTGACTATCAGGTTTGTGTGAGTGTGTGTGTGTGCTCTCAGTCACTCAGTCATGTCTGATTCTTGGTGACCTCATGAACTGTAACCCCCAGGCTCCCCTGTCCATGGGCTTTTCCAGGCAAGTATACTGGAGCGGGCTGCCATTTCCTTCTCCAGGGGATCTTCTTGACCCAAGGATTGAACCCTCGTCTCCTACACTGGCAGGTGGCTTCTTTACCACTAAGCCCACTGGCAAGCTGGCCAGTGGTTAATAAAATCCTCTTTATTTTGATAAAAATTGAAAAATTCTTGCATACAAGTTCCTTCTTTAAGGGTTAAGAACTTGGGAATATTCTATGTTATGAACTTGATATTCTATGTTAAACCCTTCTAGGAAGATTTGAAACATTCTGTGGATAATCTCTTTCATGAAAAACCTGCAAATCCAACATACATATCTGAAAATAAAATTTCCAAATCACGGCATGACATCATTGAAATATTTTTGTCATTTTCAAACAAGCATGATGACCTCTTTGCTACATAAGTTAGAGTTTTTTTCCAGAATGTGGGCATTATAATGCTTTCTTTAATTTAAAACTCTTGCTTTTTTTTTCCGAAGCAGAAAAGATATCTAAATAGCAAAAGTCCAATTCAAAGTTTTCCTCTTCATAGCAGACATCATATCATGCCTGGGAATTTTTCAGTGAACATGATCATTAATGAAAAATACCTCAAAGAGAAGGCAGCATGAGCTATCAACCAAATTCCTGTCCAAGAGACGTTGTAGGACAGTAGAAAAGTCTCCCCATGCAAGTGAGCAATAACTATGACATACTGGGCGAGTAGATATTTTGCTTTAACAATTTAACAAACAAGGGATGAGTAGGAAGCAACACTGGGGAAATCGGTGGTACATAAATAAGCAGTCATGTAAGGATGTGAGAGCTGGACCATAAAGAAGGCTGAACACTGCAGAATTGATGCTTTTGAATTGTGGGGCTGGAGAAGACTCTTGAGAGTCCCTTAGACTGCAAAGAGATCAAAGCTGTTAATCCTAAAGGAAATCAACCCTGAATATTCAGTAGAAGGACTGATGCTGAAGCTGAAGCACCTATACTTTGGCCACCAGATGGGAAGAGTTGACTCACTGGGGAAGACCCATATGCTGGGAAAGAATGAGGGCAAAAGGAGAAGGGGACAACAGGGTATGAGATGGTTAGATGGCATCACCGACACAATGGACAGGAATTTGAGCAAACTTCCGGAAATGGTGGAGGACAGAGGAGCCTGGCTTGCTGAAGTCGATGGGGTCACAAAGAGTCAGACATGACTTAGAGACTAAACAACAACAAAATGAAGTGCTTGATTTTTTAATTCTGTTAATTCCACAAGAGATTTTTGAAGTATAGTAAAGCTCTTATTGGCATGTTTAAAAAACATTTTCAACATAGCGGCAATGGGACAAGAAGAAATATTTTCCAGAGGGAAAAGCAACTAAGTGGACTAGTAATCCAACCATTGCTGTCTCCCAGGATGAAGCTTTCAGTTTCCTAAAAGAAAATTTCAGCCCAGGTTTTGAGCTTGATGGGCTGGCCCCTGAGCATGTGAGAACAGCCATCACTGAAAAAAACTCTCTGTAATTTTGGAGTCCATGTTTAATCTGAATACGCTGAACTGAATATCTGATGGAAACTCCAGAACACACTGTGATTTCGGATGCCCTTTAGCTGAGAGTTAAGATTTTCTAACTTAGTGAAAATAAAGAAAACAAGTTAAAAAATGACAGGTTGAAAAACTGAATGTTTCATGCTGCCACTGTCCTGAGCATGAAGCCCTTGGTGTAAGATTGCAAATGAATTTCCTCTTAATATAAAATAAAAATTTTATTATTATTAACCTTGAAGAATCAAATAATTATTTTAAATGTTGTGGTGAATTTTTTAAAAATTTACCTAAAGTTGACAGTCTATATTAAGTGGCCCAGAGAGGGTGAAAATTTGAGGCCCACTGTCTATAAGGTTGGGCTTCCCGGGTGGCTCAGTGGTAAAGAATCCACCTGCCAATGCAGGAGACTTGGGTTTGATCCCTGAGTCGGGGAAGATCTCCTGGAGAAGGAAGTGGCAACCTGCTCCAGTATTCTTGGCTGAGAAATCCCATGGACAGAGGAGCCTGGCGGGCTACAGTCCATGGGGTTGCAAAAGAGTAGGACACGACTTAGGGACTGAGCTCGCATGTGCACGTCTGTAAGGTCTGCTGGACACCTGTAGGTTTCTAAGTCTTTCTTATTGTGGGTTATGCTAGCTCCCTCCTGCGAGGAGACGGAGTGTCTCTGGCAGCTTGCACATGGCTTCTTTTCATGCAGAAATTTAAGAAGGAATCTGGAGGGAGTTGACATCTTGGGTACTAACGTCAGCATCCCCATTCTTCAAGAGCAGCCCCTGACTTTGCCCCGATCACTGTTTCTGCTTCCATCCCCTATCAAGCATGTGGTCCAGGCTGAGAAATGCCGACTTGGAGCTGGTTGACCACCCTGGAGTTGGAAGGATCCGGCTGGAATCCTGCCCATGTTTCCCAGGTGTTCGGCTCTAGGGAAGTGACTGTCCCACCTTGAGGCATGGTGTTTCCATCTGGAAACCTTGGGTAATCCCCTCATCCTGGCAAGGGTGATTGTGAGTCCTGAATGAGAAATTGTGAAAACTCTTGGAGATCTGCAGTATGCGGAGCATATTGAAGGATCAGCAACTCCGGTTTCTCCCACTGCCAAAAATCTTTTCAATTCCATTCTCCCTCCTTGGGGTTGGAGGCGATGCAGGCTGGCAAGGCACATGGGATGGATGTCAGGGAAGCCAAGAAGGGAAGGAGGCAGTGGTTTCTCTCTCATCAGGCTTTGCTTTCTATCCAGCCATCCTTTACCTATCAGTCATTCATCTGTCTAGTCAATGCCAGCAGCCCTCTGGGTCTGTGGAATTACATCTGACCACAATGTTGTCAACACTTTTCTGAAGTCCTGGCCCTGTGCTGAAGCCTGGGCTGTTTGGAGTGGCTGGAGTGCAGATCCACCTAGCAATTGTGGTCTGGCAGGGCACTTCTGGTAGCTCCACGTGGACCCACAAGCTGGGGGGTTAAAGAAAACTGGGCTGAGCCTCCAGGAAACCACACTAGGACCATAAGAATGCTGTCGGGGTTGGAAAAACCAAACCCTCCCAAGTCGTGGGCTTCCTCCCTCCGGTCGGACAGACTCATGTAGACACAGGGCGGGTGCCGAGGAAGCAGACAGAGCATGGCCGTGACCGGACAGGATGCTTTGACCTGGCGAAAGGGAAGTTGTCTCAGCCAGACTTGGGGAGAGGCAGGCTTCCAGACTAGCCTTGCCAAGTTCATGAAACAGGCCGGCTTTTCATCCCCGCTCCTCCCATGTCCCCTTGTCCAGACGTTTGCTTGGTGGCTCCATGGTAACCGTGATGCCACAATGGAATATTCTTCCCAAGGTGCTAGAAGGAATCCCTCGATTGAGCTCTGCGGTACAAGGTCAGAGTGAGTTCACTTCTCCTTTCGCAGGAGCAGTTCACGGAAGAGCTCTGAGAACCATCCTGACGGCAAGAAACATCTGGCATCATGAGCAGAACATGGTGACTGAGAACAGCGTGTGTGGGTTCCTAGGGCCCTTGTGCATTGTCTGAGGTGGGGGTAGGCCTGGTGGTGCAGGGACGGAGGAGCACGCCTGGGCTTTGAGCTCCAGCTCCACCACCAGGCAGCCTTGGCTGACCTTGGGTGGGATTCTTATGGTCTCTGAGTATCAGTTTCTGAATCTGTAAAATGGGGATGAGGGCTTCAATCCCTGGGTTGGGAAGATCCCTCGGAGAAGGAAATGGCAACCCACTGAAGTATTCTTGCCTGGAAAAATCCCACAGACAGAGGAACATGGCAGGCCACAATCCATGGGATTGCAAAGAGTCAGACATGACTCAGCGACTTTATACACACACACACACACACACACACACACACAATGGGGATGGCGACGGTGTCCACTTCACAGGGTTACTGTGTGAATGAACTGAGCAAACTGCTGGGGTGGTTACTATGTAAAAGTCTGAACAATCATCAGCGAAAAGAAACCCAGCATTACTTAAGCCAGCAGAGTTTGATGTGCTCAGTTGCTCAGTTGTGTCCGACTCTTTGAGACCCCGTGGTCTGTAGCCCACCAGGCTCCTCTGTCCATGGAATTCTCCAGGCAGGAATACTGGAGTGGATAGCCTTTCCACTTCTTCAGGGGATCCTCCCAACCCAGGGATCGAACTCAGGTCTCCTGCATTGCAGGTGGATTCTTTACCATCTGAGCCACCAGGAAAGCCCATAGGAGGGGCAAAACCAGGGTGGGCTTTTACGGAACCCCCACTTTTTGCTTTTCAGCAGCATCCTATGGCTACAGAGTTAAGGCAAGGGTTGAATTCCGCGAGTCAAAAAATAACCTTTTTCTGAGACCTGACGCTGTGGGGAAACCCGGGGACCCTGGCTGGGTTGTGCAGAAAACCAACCAGCGTGGCTGCCTCCTCTCCTTGGGCCATCTCACGAGTCACTGGCTGAAGATCGGGGCTGGGCAGCTGGTCCTGGCCTCTTTACTGCTCGGAACCAAAGAACAGGGACCTGACAGGTCTGATTCCCGTGTCTCGGAAGTTTTGTGGGTGGAAAGGCAAGGGACAGGGACTCCGATACGGGGGTGGGAGTGGGGGACGTCACCGCCTTGGGGGGAAGAGGAAAAGGCCAGGCGCTCGGCACTTCTGTGTTCACAGCTGCCCATGGTGTCTGCCGCGGCCGTCTCTGGGGATGGCAGCGATGAGAAGGGCGCTCCTGCTCCTGCTCTATGTCTCCCACGCATCTGCCAGTGAGTGTGCACTCTTCGCTCTTCCGTCACGACTTTAGCTGAGCGTGTGACGTGGCAGGGGGAATCATCCCAGAAAAGGAAACTGTCCTTTTAAAGTCCAGAGAGGGACTCGGGGGCGGGTGAGTCATGCCGCCTTGCTCTGGGCAGCATGAGTTGGTGGAGGGAACCAGGGGAAGAAATGGAACGTGGTGGGTGGATGTAGGACACTGGACTTGAGCAGCCTGGTGTCAAGACTAGTCCTTGGTGACAGTCTGGTCAGGAAAATAAAGCTTAGGCTACAGAGAGGGCCCCCTGGGGGCAGAGAGGGTTGACATAAGCTCCTGGCTTCCCATTCACCGCCCCTGCCCCTGCTCTCCCCAGGACATATCCTCCAGGCTCCATCCTTCCTGAGCCAGAGTTGGGGGGCGAGTAAGGGGAGGGCAAGATGTGTCTTATGCACTTGGGAACCAGGCCTTCCAAGTGTTTCTATTTCAGCTTCGGATGAAGGCCTTTATCCTTAAACTTTTAACATTACCTCTAAACTGATCCCCAGCTGCAGGGCTGGGCCCAGGGGCAGGGAGGTGCCTTAGAGGCTGCCTGGCAGAAGTGGCAGCTGCAGTCACCTCCCTGATCCCCAGGTTATAGATTCCAGCCTGGAAAGGGGTAGATGGTGGGGCACCTGACGAAAGCAGTCTCTGTGCCAGCTCCTGCCGCCCCAGCTGGCTCTCTCCTGTCTTCCTGGAGTTAAATAGGAGACATGAGAGAGCTCCCCGTGCACACGTACACACACACCAAGCAGACCAACTTGCCTTCCTGGCCTCCTCCACCGCCTTGCAGGCCAGGGAGGTGAAGGTGAAGTCGCTCAGTTGTGTCCGACTCTTTGCAACCCCGTGGACTGTAGCCTAAAAGGCTCCTCCGTCCATGGGATTCTCCAGGCAAGAATACTGGAGTGGGTTGCCATTTCCTTCTCCAGGGGATCTTCCCAACCCAGGGTTCGAACCCAGGTCTCCTGCATTGGAGGCAGGCGCTTTAACCTCTCAGCCACCAGGGAAGCCAGGAGGCAAAACACAGAAAGGACCTCTCCGCCCCTCTTAAAAAGCCTCAAGCAAGTGACCTGGGGCCAACATTTCATCTCTGGGACAGATTTCCTCATTATATCCTGGCCTTTCAAGGATTTTGTAAGGTCATGAATGAATGAATCAGCCAACTAGAACTTTGAAAAGGTAAAAGTCATCACACACATATAGCTTCTTGCTGCATGAGGACGGGTTGTTTATGCCGTCCTCACCACAGATGGCCAATATCCTGTGGAAAAACAAACAAACTAGAATTCCTATCTCTGGTGACCCTGAAGCACCTGATGGCCTTGCAGCCATCATCCTGCTAACGACCGGCTCTGTCACTGTTCCAGCAAAGTCTCCAAGTGTCAGCTCACAGAAATGTGAATCTGATCACATGGTGCCCTGGCATGGAGTGGTCCTTTAATGACTGCACTGAATATTCAGTCAACTCCAGCATCACGGTTTGGAAAGGCTCTGCCACTGGTGCTCACCTCAAAGGTCACCTCCTGCAGGAAGCCCTCCCAGACTTCATGGTCTGGGCAAAGTCCATGTCCCCTCTTCTGTGTACTCTGGGGACAGTCTCTTGTGTCACAGATCTCTCTGTCACTCTTCAGCATGTCTGTCTTCCTCATGCATTGGGACTTCCCCTGGGGTGGGGACAGGACCCTGAAATCTGTCCCGTCAGCCCAGTCCCTAACTCGGCAGGGCTGCGTGTGTAGTTAGATGAATGCATGAAAAGGAAGCCACCAATGACCTGACCTTGTTAGCCGGTGCTACCCACCACGTGACACGCCAGGGCCCAGGACCACCAACTTAGAAACACACGCTGGGTACTCACGTAGTGGCTACCAGAGCAGTGGGGGTGGGTAATGCCATCATCCATTGAGCTCAGCATTATCAGTCATGGGGACACACCTCTCCTCTTGTGAGAGGTGTGTGTTACCCACCTCTCGTAAAAGGAAACTAAAGCCCAGAGAGGTGAGTGGCTCTCCCCAAGTCCCAACGCATAGGGGCCAACTGGACTTGGGACACAGTGTCCAGATAATAGTTTTAATCTGGCAGACCCCAGAAAGGGTCTTGAGGACTCCCAAAGATCCCAGACTACACTTTAAGAACTGCTGATATATATGAAAGATTTCAGATAAACAGCTTAGGATAAGCTAAGTGGGACTTCCCTGGTGGAAAAGGAAGGGAATTCTTTTTCACTGAGCCACCTGGAAGCCCCCAGTGGTAAAGAATCTGCCTGCTAATGCAGATGTAGATTCAATCCCTGGGTCAGGAAGATCCCTTGGAGAAGGAAATGGCAATCCATTCTAGTATTCTTGCCTGGAAAAGTCCCGTGGATAGAGGGGCCTAGCGAGCTACAGTCCATGGGGTCACAAAGAATTGGCCCCAACTTAGCAACTAAACAAACAACAACAAATCTGCCAAGTGCTAAGCTTGCAATAGATGAGAGTGATCATCGCTAGCCTAACATTTTCAGATTCAAAGATGTCACCAAGGGTCTTTGATGGGGAAGAAGACTCCTAGGAAAATAAACGAGGGTGGTATGGTAACGGCGAGCCAGAAAAAGTGGGGGAAATGGCAGGAGAGTGAGCAGGTCCTGAGGTTGGATGTGGCAGTGGTAGTGGCGGCCACAGGCCTCCAGCTGCCTCCAGCTGCTTGCCCGGCAGTCAGGCCCCTGCACACCCCCTCCAGGTTGCGGCATCCAGAAAAGCAACATTGCGGTCACTTCCGAGGAGGGTTTGGTCGAAGAGCAGGAGTTCCCGTGGGTGGTGTCGCTGCAGGATTCCCAGTACACCCACCTGACTTTCGGCAGCATCCTCAGTGAGTTCTGGATCCTCAGCATCGCGTCCACCTTTCAGAACAGGCCAGTACCCCAGCTTTGGAGCTGACACAGCCCACCGAGGCGGGGCGGGCCCCGGGGGACTCTGCTTCCTACTCAGCTTGGGGAAGCCTGGAAGGTGGATTCCTGGTGTCAGGGCAACACGGCTTTTTTTTTTTTTTTTTTTTTTTACCAGCTCAGGGCTTGCCGTGAGCTTGGGGGTCCTAAAACCACCAGCTGCCAAGGTCGGCGCAGTCTGTGTCTTCTCTGTGGTAAGGACTAACAGCTGCACCGCTGTGGAATGAAAGGATGCGCTCGCCATCCTCTGTAGGAAGGATATTGGCTCCCGCTTTATGTACTACAATCACAAAGGCACTGACTCTTGACACTAAAGGTCCTTACTGCTTATCTTGTTAAGGGAACTGATAAGAGTCCGAACAAGGAGTCTTGTTAAGGGAATTGATAGTTCAGTTCAGCCGCTCAGTCGTGTCCAACTCTTTGCGATCCCATGAATCGCAGCACGCCAGGCCTCCCTGTCCATTACCAACTCCCGGAGTTCACTCAAACTCATGTCCATCAAGTCAGTGATGCCATCAAGCCATCTCATCCTCTGTCATCCCCTTCTCCTCCTGCCCCCAATCCCTCCCAACATCAGAGTCTTTTCCAATGAGTCAACTCTTCACATGAGGTGGCCAAAGTACTGGAGTTTCAGCTTTAGCATCATTCCTTCCAAAGAACACCCAGGACTGATCTCCTTTAGGATGGACTGGTTGGATCTCCTTGCAGTCCAAGGGACTCTCAAGAGTCTTCTCCAACACCACAGTTCAAAAGCATCAATTCTTCGGCGCTCAGCCTTCTTCACAGTCCAACTCTCACATCCATACATGACCACTGGAAAAACCATAGCTTTGACTAGACGGACCTTTGTTGGCAAAGTAATGTCCCTGCTTTTGAATATGCCATCTAGGTTGGTCATAACTTTCCTTCCAAGGAGTAAGCGTCTTTTAATTTCATGGCTGCAGTCACCATCTACAGTGATTTTGGAGCCCCAGAAAATAAAGTCTGACACTGTTTCCACTGTTTCCCCATCGATTTCCCATAAAGTGATGGGACCAGATGCCATGATCTTCATTTTCTGAATGTTGAGCTTTAAGCCCACTTTTTCACTCTCTTCTTTCACTTTCATCAAGAGGCTTTTTAGTTCCTCTTCACTTTCTGCCATAAGGGTGGTGTCATCTGCATATCTGAGGTTATTGATATTTCTCCTGGCAATCTTGATTCCAGCTTCTGTTTCTTCCAGCCCAGCGTTTCTCATGATGGACTCTGCATAGAAGTTAAACAATCAGGGTGACAATATACAGCCTTAACATACTCCTTTTCCTATTTGGAACCACTCTGTTGTTCCATGTCCAGTTCTAACTGTTGCTTCCTGACCTGCATATAGGTTTCTCAAAAGGCAGGTCAGGTACTCTGGTATTCCCATCTCTTTCAGAATTTTCCACAGTTTATTGTGATCCACACAGTCAAAGGCTTTGGCATAGTCAATAAAGCAGAAATACGTGTTTTTCTGGAACTTTCTTGCTTTTTCAATGATCCAGCAGATGTTGGCAATTTGATCTCTGGTTCTTCTGCCTTTTCTAAAATTAGCTTGAACATCTGGAAGTTCACAGATCACGTACTGCTTAAGCCTGGCTTGGAGAATTTTGAGCATTGCTTTATTAACATGTGAGATGAGTGCAATTGTGTAGTAGTTTGAGCATTCTTTGGCATTGCCTTTCTTTGGGATTGGAATGAAAACTGACCTTTTCCAGTCCTGTGGCCACTGCTGAGTTTTCCAAATTTGTTTACATATTGAGTGCAGCACTTTCACAGCATCATCTTTCAGGATTTGAAATAGCTCAACTGGAATTCCATCACCTCCACTAGCTTAGGATAAGTTTAAAACACTTAAACCTCAGACCTTAACCATGAAAGTGAAAGAAAGAAAGTGAAGTCGCTCAGTCATGCCCAACTCTTTGTGACCGCAAGGATAGTAGCCTGCACCCAGCTTCTCTGTCCATGGGATTTTCAAGGCAAGAGTACTGGAGTGGGTTGCCATTTCCTTCTCCAGGGAATCTTCCCAACCATGAGACTGGCACAAATATACGCACAGAGAGAAAAAGCGTGAAGGAAATACACAAACACTTGAAGAGTGCCCATCTCTGGATGCTCAGAGCACCCATGATTCCTGTTTTCTTCTTTGAACTTCTCCATATTCTCCAAATGGTTTACGGTAAATGGACATTCTATTAAACCAGATTAAAAAAAAAAAAACCACTATATGTGCTATATATATTGCCCTCCAGAGAGGTTGTTTTCTATGTAGTGTATTCATTACTGCTATTTTCTATCTGATCTCCTGGTTCAGTTGATTTCCTTTTTGACTCTGGGTTTTATTAAAGACCGTTTAAAAATATCCAGGCGATAGGATGCTTTGCTTTGTTTTCCAGCATGATTTAATTTTGAGTTAGACGGCAAGGTGATCTATTAAGGAATTCATTCATGTTGTCTTCATGGTCTACTACGTGGTCCATGTGACTATTTTCCATAAGTAAATCTAAAAGTTCCCCTCTGTCCTTGGAATATAATTTAATATATAAAATTGGAGCATGAAGTCTACTTGATCTTTCCTGGGCTGACCAAGGCAAATTACAAACTCCTGGCTTTTTCTCCTTCTATTTCCTGGAATTTAATTCATGAATATTGTGTCGCTTGTTGCAATAAATTCTTCATTGTAGATCGAATTCCTTATCACCACGAGAAGCCTTTCTTTGTCTTGTTGCATGCTCTTCTGCTTTGATATTCAGAATAAAACTCCTGCTTTTTGTTTTTAGATTATGTCTTCTGTTTTTCTGGCTTTCTGTTTTCGTTATATGGCTTTGTTTCATAGGCCTCTTCTAACAGATTTGGAAAGCTTGAATTTGTTTTCTTACAAACGTGTTCGTCTTAGAGTTACAATTTCATGGAAAATACCCAAGTCTTCTGTTTCTCTCTGGATCATCCTCTCAAGACTCTCCCATGGTTGATGCCAGAATTCCTATCTTTTCACTCTTTCTTTCTCGCCTCACGACCACTCAGTGTTAATAGGTTATTTATGTACTTTAATGTCTGCACACTTTTGTTATTTCATATATTAGCTGTAAACAAATAACAGTTTAGACTCCCATGAAAGGTGAGAAAATTGGTGTATACAACCCACCCCTGCTTTCTTTTCAGTTTTTGTTACACCATTTGATTATTGCCAGGGTTTACATTATTACTCCAACCTATGGCTTTAAAAGTTTTTCTTTCATTTTAATTTTAGACCCGTAAATAAATAAGCATAGAAGAAAGATCAGAGAAAGCAATGGCACCCCACTCCAGTACTCTTGCCTGGAAAATCTCATGGACGGAGGAAATTGGTAGGCTGCAGTCCATGAGGCCACTAAGAGTAGGACACGACTTCACTTTCACTTTTCACTTTCATGCATTGGAGAAGGAAATGGCAACCCACTCCAATGTTCTTGCCTGGAGAATCCCAGGGATGGGGGAGCCTGGTGGGCTGCCGTCTATGGGGTCGCACAGAGTCGGACACGACTGAAGTGACTTAGTAGCAGCAGCAGAAGAGAGATAATCAGCCATAACATACCAGATTATCTTCAGGTGGTAGGCTATATGCTTGTAAGATAGAAGAATCTTCAAAGGATGATGGCACAAGTGTAGGGGTTCAGAAATGATTTCCTGACAAACTATAATAAAATTGATAAACGACAAGGTCTTACTGTATAGTGTAGGGAACTATATTCAATATCTTGTGATAAGTCATAATGGAAAAGAATATGAAAAATAAAATATATTATTGTAATATATTGTATATATGGAATACATTTATATGTATGAAATATATTTCATATATAATCTATGAATGTTTCATGTATTTCATATATAATCTATGAAATATATTTCATGTATATAATATATAAAATATTATATATTATATATATAAATGGAATCACTTTTCTGTATACCAGAAACTAATACAAGATTGTAAATCGACTACACTTCAATAAAACGAAAAATAATTTTCTGGGGACATGGTTCAAAAAGGTGAGTAAAAAGTAGCCCTAGGAAGAGGAGTTGGATGGAGCCAAAAAATGAATAAACATGGAAACAGGGAAGTGTGAAGCTTCCTCGGTGCCTCAGCTTCTCAAGACCTCCTTGTTCTCTCTCTCCAGGAAGGATGCTGTGGCTATAATTGGTATAGCTAAGATGGATGCAAAACTGATTGCTCACGAAGAGTATCCTATCAACACCATAATCATCCATGAGGACTTCGACAATAAGACAATGAGAAATAACATAGCCCTCCTGAAGACAGACACGGCGATGCAGTTCAACAGCCTGGTCCGGCCCATCTGCTTCCTCGGCAGAAAGCTGAACAGGCCGCCACTCCTGCTGAACTGCTGGGTGGCAGGATGGAACCCCACATCTGCAGTTAATGGCTTCCTTCTCCTAGAGGAGGCTGTGTGTGTGCCAGCGGTGGGGGTGACCAGGATGAACCATTCCAGGGCTTAGCTCTATAATTCAGGTGGCCTGAGGTTCTGGAGATGGGCTGGAACCCCCACTAAACCAGTCAGGATTCCCAGCGCTTGCCCTCTTTGAGGTCACTTTTTACATTTGGTCCTTTTTCTTTTATCCTTACACCAAAATTGGACATACATAGGTAGTGAACGCCTGAAATGACTGCAGGGTTACTGAGGGGCAAGGGGACATCATTCCCTGAACCAGAGCTTTCAGTCCTCTTCTCTGAGCCATCCTTGTTTTCTCTGACTCTTGGGAAGCAAACAAGGAAAAGCAAAGAAAGGGTAAATGTTCTCTGCCTGCTTTCACATTCAGGCTGTTTGCTTTCGCAAAGGTAGTCTTCAGTAGGAAGCCAGACACAGGTTGTGATTTCTGTGAGGGAAAGGGGGTTTACGAGAACATTCCTTGCTGACTCCCATCTGGATATGTGAGCTCTAGCTGAGCTGACCTGGGGGGTGTCTCCCTGTTAATAATTCTTGCGCTCTCTGTTGCGTGGTCCAGACAGGAAATCACATGACAATGAGTATCCTGAGGAAAATCTCCGTGAAAGACATTGACTCGTGTCCCTTAAACATAGGGCAGAAAACAGGATGTGGCAACCACCTAGAGATGGAGACCGACGCTGTCTGCTTGGTAAGAACATGGTGGAACAGAAGCTGAGAGTAAGCAGAGGTTACTTCATGGGGAGGGTTGGGGACGCCCCCGGCTGGATGGTGAGCTGCGTGTGGTCAGGGACTGTCACTTGGGATTCACAGATATCTCTAGGATGAGCAGCACTTGGCAAATAAGCTCAATAACTCCATAATAATAATAATAAATACAGAATAAAAAATAAAATATAATAAAAAGCTCAATAACCATCTGCTGAATGGACTAACCAGTCACCATTGTCGGTGTGAAATACTAAGCATGGCTAAGTAACATGATTTTTCATGAGCTAAAAGTTTGAAAGAACGAGACCCAGCCACACATGGGGATATGTGTTGAGTGTGCTTACAGCACAGGCTCACTCTATTTGGCTCCTTTGGAACCTAGACTGATGCCATTGCTCATCAGTCACGGGGTTTCTTTTTTCCGATAAGAAGCCCTGCCCTCTACCTGGATGTGGGCTGTTCTACTGCCTCAGGGAAATGCACAGAATTCACAAACACCTGTCCATGGCCCTCGTATCTGTACCTGGGAAAAGCGTGGCTTACCAGGGCCACACAGTTAATGCACATTAAAGACGAGAACCCAGGTCTGCCAGACTTCCAGACAAAGTTTCCCTCCTCTATTCCATCAACCACTTTTCTCAAAATAGTCTTTAGGATTCCCCAGTGGGAAAATTTTTTCAGAGGGCTAAGGGAAAGTCTTTTTAAGAGAAAGGGGAAAAAATACTTAGATGTGGACAATTCTTTCTCAAAGTCATTTCATTGCAAAAGCATGAAGGACTGCCTTTCATCAGACAATAAGTTTGCCCTTCCAAAGCTGGTTTAACATTTATCGAGTGTTCTACATTGTACTGCAATGTAGTCCATGGGGTCACAAAGAGTCGGACCCGACTGAGCAACTGAACCAACATTGTACTGAGCTCTGTCAGATGCGGGATTGTAGCAACTTCTTAGAGAATGTGTTAAAATGCAGAAGAAGATGTAGCTACTTAACAAAATCCTGCCATCAGCCACTCGGTCGATCTAGAGCCACACTTCATCAGATCTAGATGCTATCAGTTGTAGAGCACACTACTATTTTATGTAACATTGAGAAGGAAAAAATGCTGGAAGAAAAGTGCATGGAAATTCTGGAATCAACTGATTAAAAGACACATTCCATTTCAAAGATAGGGAGTTTTAAGAGACTCTTAGATGCATAGGAATATGGTAAACTTCTTTCAGGCTTCCCCAGTGGTTCAGCGGTAAACAATCCGCTGTAATGCAGGAAACTCCAGTTTGATCCCTGGGTCGAGAAGATCCCCTAGAGGAGGACATGGCAACCCACTCCAGTATTCTTGCCTGGAGAATCCCCACGGATAGAGAAACCTGGCAGGCTACAGTCCATGGGATCGCAGAGTCAGACATGACTGAAATGACTTAGTACACAGCACACACAAACTGCTTACAGTCTAAATGATCACTTCTTTAAACCACCCACAAAATTCAGATTGGTTTTTAATGGAAGCACACCTGTAGACAGTCCTTTGCTTTTTAGAATTATGCTTACAAACTGTCTCAGACCATGAGGAAAAAAAAAACAAAACAAAACAGTGCCTTGTCTAGCTAGAGTCCCAGGAATTGTGTTCTAGTGTCGAGGGGTCCTCAAAACCACACTTCTCACATGTAGAATAATTCACCCAGGTTCAGTGTCTGCTCTGGGCTTCCCAGATAGCTCAGTTGGTAAAGAATCCAGCTGCAATGCAGGAGACCCCACTTCAATTCCTGGGTCGGGAAGATCTGCTGGAGAAGGGAAAGGCTACCCACTCCAGTATTCTGGCCTGGAGAACTCCATGGACTGTATAGTCCATGGGGTCTCAAAGAGTCGGACACGATTGAGCGACTTTCACTTTCACTTTTCAGTGTCTGCTCTAATGAGTCCCCAGAGATCCAACAAAAGCAGAATCACTCTGAATTCACCCCTCCTTCTTCCCAAACTGTTAGGGCTTTTGCTGAATGTTGAGGTTGAGGATCGCCCAATGAAAGGGTCGCTCCCCCAGGAGATGAGGTGAGACTGCTCCAGAGGAGCAGCTGGTACTTTTTGTCTCCATTGCGTGAGCTGCAGAGGTCTCAGCCTTACAGGTTATGGAGAAGAGAAAAAGCAGCGTACTCTACACCTGAGTGGAACAGCAGCTTGCAAAACCGCCCAAGAGCCAGGGATGGCGACCACATAATCATTTGTCAAACTATTTGTCCTGAATTGCATTCCTTTCCTTCCTCAAGCTGTAAAAGCACAGTTAAAACAAACTGGAAGTGGGTCTGGTGAACACAGTGATTACTCCATGCTTGGCCAGAAACCCTCTGTGCCCCAGGCAGACACAACAGGGTGCAGACAAAAAAGCCTGTTCACCAGTCCCAGGAGGACTGGCCAGAGCTCTGGGATGAAGTTTCTACCTTCTGCTGTTTGGCAGCAAGGGATGAAAACAGTAGAGTGTGAAAAGCTGAAAAATGAAGAGTTCCACACTCAAGCACCCCGTTCCATCTGATGAGAGGCACAGAATGAAATCTAGAATGTTATCCTCACGTGTGTGTGACCGTGAGACAACCAGGGAATTATGGCAGCCTTGCCGAGCGTGCCTCCCCTGGTCCTGCTTGCGGAGTGGCTCTTGCCTTCTCCTGTTCATTTCTGTTCTGGCATGGCTTCCTCAGAAAAAGGAGGGTTCAGTTGAAAGAGGCTGCAAACGTATAGACACACAAGAAGGCTCAGGCACCGAGGCCTGGGGATGGGCAGGGACTGACGTGACCACTTTTGCGCCTCTCTGACTCTCATGGTTCAATCTGTTCAGATTGTTTGCCATTGTCAACTGTAAGCCCCCTCCCCCATGCCTCAGTCCAAATAGTGAGAGTGAAGTGTAATCGCCCAGCCTTCGATGAGAAAACCACTCCCGCCTCGACCAAGATGGACCACGGCCAGGGCTGGGGAGCAGGTATTCCTTTAAGAGGAGGCTTGGGGGATGGGGGCGGGAGAGGACAGTTAAGATAAATTATTCCTAGTTGCTGCTTTGTTTCTTTTTCCACATTTCTCAGTTTTTCATGTAAAAACGATGGCCTTTTCTCGACACCAGGGTAATAGCAGCTAATTGTTTACTGAGTGCATCCTGTAGGTCAGACACTGTGCTAGGACTTCTGCTGGTGTTACAGAGGTGGACTGAGTCCCCAGTTTAGCTCAGAGAATTAGGTAACCTGCCAGGGTTACATCTCCAGCCAGGTGTGTCAGGCTCCTGCCCACTCACCTGAAGGGAGATCAGGTCTGCAGGGCAGAGCTCCCGAAGCCAGGAGGACAGCTCTCTAGAGTCTTGGATGGGGATGGCGGGGGCAGGGTGCCTGGCTGACAGTTGCCAGGCTGATAAATCTGAGTCCCGCCTGGTGGCATATGCTCCCCTACTAGTCTGACTCTGACCCTGGCTGGACTGCGGGTGGGTGTGAGCAGCTTAAATCTAAACAAAACAGAGAAGAGAAGGGGGAAAATGGGCCCATTCCAGGCCAGAAAGGAACAAAATAACATCTGAGGAGTGAGAAACCAGAGAGAGGGTGGGTTTATTCAAAGTCCTAGAAAGGGGCAAGAAAATGAAATGGGAACCAGGAAGCTACAGGCAAACTGCAGGAGCCTTCAATTTGTATGATAAAAGGAAAAGTCATCTTGTTGGAATTTGTGGGGACAGTGGCCTAGATGAGAAACAGTATCTTATAATTTACCTCATTTCTAGTGAGAACCAGCTAGAACAGGCCAGAATAGTGTAAAACTTTTCTAGAACAGAGAGTAAATAGCACTAGGACATATTTTTTACAAAGAGAGAGAGAGAGAGAACGAGTTTGTTTCCTAAGACCTGAAGCCTTCTGTCCTTTATCACAGGGGGACCCGGGAAACCCAATGATGTGCCAGCTGAAGGAAATGAGTCTGTGGGTGCTGAGAGGAATCCTGTCCCAAGGAGGGGAGAAATGCCCGGGCCTGTTCCTGTACATCAGGGTGGAAGACTACAGCGACTGGATCACGTCCAAAACCAGGAAGACCAGCTCTCCCCTGTCTTCCTTCCATCACTGGGAGAACCCCAGCCCCTTACCCAGATACTCATCACGTGATCTCGTGACACAGAGGAAACAGGCTAGGCTGAGCCAGCTTGCGTGGCCCCGACTATCCTTCCAAGGACAAGAAAGGTCCACCGTGCATTCCACGCGTTCACTGCCAGACAATGGCACTCAAATGAGTCTAGACTTCCGGGAAAAGGGGCGGAGGGAGCCAGGCAGCTCTGAGATGGCCATCCAGCCCATGTACTATGACTACTACGGTGGGGAGTTCATGGCGCATGCGCCCCCTTCAGGCCAGACCAGGTTACATCAGCCCCAAGAAATTACCTTACTTTTTCTTTGCGCTCGTTTTCTTTGGTAATGGGATGTTCGTCTAGGAGCTAGCCCTCCAAACCGAAGAGGAAGCTCAGAACGCTGAGTGCCAGGCATTCACCATGCTGTTTCGGTGTCTCTTTTTGAGAGTCGGGCAGCTGGGCGGCCGTGGACAGGCCCGCTCTCAGACTTGGGCCGGCTCCCTCTCCTCTAGCCCCACTCCCGCGAGCGGGAAGGTCGCTTTCGTGTGTGCTTGTGAACTAAACGTGGGCTAACAAGTGTCAAACCATTAGAGTGCCCTGTGGTTCTTTCAGTGTTCACGGGTTCCCGGGGCCAGGCTGTGAAAACACTTCCCTAGGGGGCTGAGGTGGCCTGGGAGGTGACTGGCAGCCTGGCTGGAGAGTTGGGGACCCCAGCCAGCGCAGGGAACAGTGAGTGGACCCCATGACTTAGACAGGAGCTAATAACTTTAATGGATCACTTTTTGGTCGGCAGCGGTAGCTTCCTTCTGGCTATTTCCCAGGGCCAGAAATTGCCTGCAACTGCTCATTGGTGTTTTTCATCTTATTCCAAGCTTTGCGGTAGCCTTTCAAGGACATCTACAAAAGGAGAAAGGGGGAGGGGGGAGAAGGTCATTTGAGACAAACGGATTGTACCAATCGTAACCGCATCTAGCCCTGTGGTGGCAAGGATGACGTTGTGTTGGGCGCAGTGTCTGCATGCCGGCGGTGGCCACTGGCCACCTTGGGGCATCGGAAGATTCATTGTTTCTGTTCCGTGAAGTGAGAAGTTGCAGGCTCCTGCTGTGATTCTCTGCTACTTCTTGGCCCCAGATATGATGGGCCCATGTTTGGACCCTAGTTTATTATCCTGCTGCCAAGGGACCACGGGAAAGGCAGAAAGAAGCACCCTGGAAAATGTACCTGGGGTTTACATGCCAGAGCTTCCAAGACTGGGTTTTTGCGCTGCTCTAAGGATGTCTCTAGTGTCCTGTGTGTGCAGCCTGGCCTGTGGCAGTCTCAGTGCTTCCCTTTGGTCTTTTTTTTAGACGGCAGCGTTTCATTTGCACTTTTCCTTTTTCTTCTCCACAGCTCACAATGGGCAAGGGGGCTTCCGGGCACACTGTACCGTATGAAAAGGCTGCGGACTTAGTCAACGGAAAGACCCATGTCAACTGTGTAAATGCATGGAATCAGGTTCTGAGTGATATTAAAATCCATTATTATCTCATTTTTTAAAAACCTGGCTTATCCATGTATTAAATAGCAATCACTTAATTATCCACGGTGGGGAGAGGGACTCAGAAGCTTCCAGAATTCAATAAGAAAATAAGCAACTAAAAACACACTATTGCTACAGAGTGTCTTCCTGATAACCTGAAAAGGCCCTGTCTTTAACAAGAAAAAGGAGCTTTAAGGAAAAACTTTTTTCAAGAAGTCATTTATTTTGGTGTAAACATTGAAGCAATGACTGAGATTTCTCAGACATTACACATCCAAACACCTGCATTCTTAGCTCAGAAAACAAAATCCTAAACAAAAGATGGGGGGGGGCAGTGCATAAGACATTGAGGGGTCTTGGGACCCCTTGGGAGATCGCTCACCTCTGCGATCTCCACTTTCCTCTCCCACATCCTGATGGTCTTCTCCAGGTCCCCGTTGCGGATCTTCTCCCGGATGTACATCATCACCTGTGGAGCTCGGAACTCAGACAGCTGCTTCCGGAGCTGCATGTTCAGAGCCAGGGCCTTGGCCCGGTCCTGGGTGGGGGAAGGGACCAATTAGACTGTGGGGCTCCCTTGGCAGTTCCAGCCTCCTGGGACTTACTGGCCCTGGCAACTCCCCCTTCTTTCAACGTTGTTCTAAAAATAACATTTACATTTTCAAAGGAGTGGGTGAAATCACAAGACCCTGACTTCTTACAGATCCTGACATGTTTGTCCAGCTCAGAAACACCAAGTTCCGTCTACACGGTCTTTCTTCCTCCCTCCCTTTTGTCCTTTTTCCTTTCCTTCCTTTATTAAGGAATGTGCTTTACTTTTGATTGCTTAGGGGCTTTTTTTTCTTTTTTTTGCAAAATATATATAACATAAAATTGCCCGTTTTAACCATTTTAAAATGTACAGCTCTGTGGCATTCAGTATACTCGAATTAGTTTGCAGCCTTCATCACAATCTGTCTGCAGAAGTTTTTCATTTTCCCCAACTGAATCTCGGTATCTATTAAACACTAAACTTTCCATACCCTTCCCTAACTGGCCCTGACAACTACCATTCTATTTTATGTCTGTATGAATTTAAAAAAAAATTTTTTTTTGGTCTCACTGTGTGGCTTAAGTAAACTTAGTTCCTTGGACTGCTAGGGGATTCCTTCCCCCATTCTCTATGAATCTGACTACTCTAGATATAAGTGGAATCATACAATAGTTGCTCCTGCATGACTGTCTAATTTCACTTAGTGTAAATGTCTTCAGAGTTCATCCATTTTGTAACATGTCAAAATTTTTTCTTTTCTAAGGATGAATAAAATTCTGTTACATGTATGTACAGCTCATTTTGGTTATTCACCCATCTGTCAATGGACATTTGAATTGCTTCTACATTTTGGCTGTTGCAAATAATGTTACTATAAACCTGGGTGTACAAATACCTGTTGTTCAAATTCCTGCTTCCAAATTATTTGGGATATATACCTCGAAGACAACTTGCTGGATCATATGGTTATTCTGTTTTTTTGAGGAATCTGTCTTTTTAAATTTTATTTTTTTAAATTATTATACAGTAAAACTAGTCCTTTTTTAAGTGGATTTTGAATTAGCATTGTCCTTTTAACAATTGTTTTGAATAGGCAACATATTCAATCCAAATGGTATAAAAGTACACAATGACAAGCTCCCATCCTACCCCTGTCCCCAGCCGCACAAGTCCCCTTCCAAGAAGCATATACTGCTTTTAGGTTTCCTGGATCCTTCAAGAAATCTCTCAGTTCAGTTCAGTCGCTCAGTCGTGTCCGAATCTTTGCAACCCCATGGACTGCAGTACGCCAGGCTTCCCTGTCCATCACCAACTCCCAGAGCTCGCTCAAACTCATGTCCATTGAGTCAGTGATGCCATCCAACCATCTTATCCTTTGTCATCCTCTTCTCCTCCCGCCTTCAATCTTGCCCAGCATCAGGGTCTTTTCCAATGAGTCAGTTCTTCGCATCAGGTGGCCAAACTACTGGAGTTTCAGCTTCAACATCAGTCCTTCCGTCGAACACCCAGAACTGATCTCCTTTAGGATGGACTGGTTGGATCTCCTTGCAGTCCAACGGACTCTTTAGAGTCTTCTCCAACACCACAGTTCAAAAGCATCGATTCTTCGGTGCTCAGCTCTCTTTGTGGTCCAGTTCTCACATCCATACATGACTACTGGAAAGACCATAGCTTTGACTAGACGGACCTTTGTTGGCAAAGTAATATCTCTGCTTTTTATATGCTGTCTATGTTGGTCATAGCTTTTCTTCCAAGGAGCAAGCGTCTTTTAATTTCATGGCCGCGGTCACCATCTGCAGTGATTTTGGAGCCCCCCACTAACAACAACAACAAAAAAACTGTTTCCACTGTTTCCCCATCTATTTGCCGTGAAGTGATGGGACCGGATGCCATGATCTTAGTTTTCTGAATGTTGAGTTTTAAGCCAACTGTTTCACTCTCCTCTTTCACTTTCATCAAGAGGCTCTTTAGTTTTTCTTCGCTTTCTGCCTTAAGGGTGGTGTCATCTGCATATCTGAGGTTGTTGATATTTCTCCTGGCAATCTTGATATGTTTGCATGGATAGAAATCTCTGTATTTACTTTTTTTGACCCAAAGAGTAGCCAATTATATTCACTTTAAAAAAATACAATAACAGGAAGATTATTAATGAAGGGATATAAATCATTGTTTAGAACTATAATAAAGTCTACAGTTTATCAAGCACCTTCACATACACAACTCCTTTCAGTTCTCAATGATTCCAGGAGGTAGGAAGGAATCACTATCTGAGACTCGGAAATATTAAGTGATTTGCACAGAAATCTCACAAATTTTATCACTCTCAAACACCTGCTACCAAATTCCAGACTTTCTCAATGTTAAAGTAGATGGTTGTGAATATCTGCTTTGAGCCTCAGTTTCCTCATCTAGAAAATAAGACTAATCAGATAACCTACATAGTGGTTATGAGAATCCAATGAAACTCTTAAGCGGCTGTCAGCTCTTAGCACAGGGTATGGTACACAGTAGCACTCAGTAAATTTTAAGAATAATGATCATACAAAGTTGTATCAATTCAATACCCCCCTTCAGCAATATAAACATGTCTGCAAGCCGATGAGTAAGGCAAGAGCCAAAGAACCTCTTCCCTTTTTGGAATTAATTTGGTTTTAGTACAATAAAGTAGAAATCTGGGGGAAAACAAAAGTAGAATATATAAAATTCTCCTAAAAGGAAATGGCATCTCTGGGGGCGCCTCATATTAAATCTGGGATCACTGGATACTTTGAAATAATAAACTCAGCAAATGTGCCGCCTGGAGACATCTTGTGGTGTGGGGAACCAGCCAGTGGATGGCACTGTTTCACCTGCCCTAGGCACCAAGGAGGCATTTATTGGCTTCAATAATATTCTGGACTTCCCCAGTAGCTCAACTGGTAAAAGAACCCATCTGCAATGCAGGAGATCCTGGTTCGATTCCTGTGTCAGGAAGTTCTCCAGGAGAAGGCATAGGCTACCCACTCCAGTATCCTTAAGCTTCCCTGATGGCTCAGACAGTAAAGAATCCGCCTGCAATGTGGGAGACCTGGGTTCGACCCCTGGGATGGAAAAATCCCCTGGAGGAGGGCATGGCAACCCACTCCAGTATTCTTGCCTGGAGAATCACATGGACAGAGGAGCCTGGCAGGCTACAGTCCATGGCATTACAAAGAGTCAGACACAACTGAATGACTAAGCACAGCCCAGCAATACTAGTGCTTGTTAATCAGTCTTCCTTAAAGATTACTGCTTTTCTTTTCTCCTCCATCTTAAAACTGAGACTCAGAAGCTTCTCCTCACTCCAGTACTCTTGTCTGGAAAATCCTGTGGATGGAGGAGCCTGGTAGGCTGCAGTCCATGGAGTTGCTAAGAGTCGGACACGACTGAGCGACTTCACTTTCACCTTTCACTTTCATGCATTGGAGAAGGAAATGGCAACCCACTCCATTATTCTTGCCTGGAGAGTCCCAGGGATGGGGGAGCCTGGTGGGCTGCCTTCTATGGGGTCGCACAGAGTCGGACACAACTGAAGTGACTTAGCAGCAGCAGCAGCAGAAGCTTCTCAAGCAAATCTCCAGGTAGTTGGTAAATAGATTCAAATCTTCTCCCCATGAACAGCAACATTCCAGGGGAGACACTCTGCAGTGAAGAAGTTTATCTAGGATGAAGCTGGTCTCCAGCTGAGTGTACAGTCTCAACTCTGCCGGCTTTTATCTCTAAGAGATTTCTCCAGAAGCATCAGCTTAGATCTCTTCTAGATCATAGAAGAGGCACTTCTGCTGCTCCATTTCCACACTTGTTTCTCTCCAAGTAGGGAAGCTGGGAGGTACAATCTCTGTACAAGATAATCTTTGGCCCTGTCATGCTTGAGAAGCTGAAGAAGCCGTGAAGTCACCATCACCCATTTCAAAAATCCAAAACCTTAGTGGTGGTTTTGTAGGACAGAAAGAAAGAGGACTGGATCTTCAAGTTCTGACAGCTCCTTATGCTAGACACTTTGCTGAGCTTTTCGAGTGGGGCCCCAAGAAGGGTCCTCCTGACTGGGGTTGTTGGAGCCAATAGAATGAGAACACACTCACTTCAAAAGTAAAGGAAGGTTTTCCTCTTCGATTAAACAAGTGAGATCTAGGAGCACCCACTCCAGAGCACACCACTCCCGACAGGCTGCTTTATGGGGATCTTTATTCACTTTTATTTATCCAACTTTTTTCTCCCCCTCAATAAATCTTGAAGGATCTGCTGTATCAGCACATAAAGAATTTACTCTTTTTCAACAGCTGCATAATTTTCCACTGTACGGATGTACCATAATTTAACAAGTCCCCACCCCGGTCACTTAGCTTCTTCATCTCTTGTTACAACAAACAGTGCTGTGATTAAAAATCTTTGGGGTATACATTATTTTGTAAAAATGCAAATATATCAGTAGGATAAGCTACTGAAAGTGAAATTGCTTATTCTAAGGCAGTGATTCTCAACCAGGAGCTATTTCCCCGCAGGAGACATTTGGCAATGCCTGGACACATTTTTGCTTGTCATAGTTAGGGGAGTGCTACTGGCATCTAGTAGGCTGAGGTCAGGGATGCTACTGAATACCCTACCATGCACAGGACAGACCCCACAACAAAGAATTATCTGACCCAAAATGTCAGTAGTGTCTAGGTTGAGAAACTCTGCCCTAAGCATGTGAGTGTACACAATTTACGGTGCTGACTTGCCTTCTCTTATAATGATCAAGCCAATATACTTCTGCAGCAATGTTTGAGACTGCCTGTTTTCCCTATTCTCTCAACACAATCTTACTATTTCATCTTTGTTAGTTTAATGGAGGAAAAATAGTACCTCATTATAGCTTTACTTTTTCTGACCCTTATGGGTGAAGAGGAACATTTTTAATATGTTTGAGATTTTTTAGCTTTTTTGTAAACTGTTTAAGTCTTTGGCCTATTTTTCCTACTTTTTGTTAGATTTTTTCCTATTAATTTCTAAAATGCATTTATGTTTTAAGGAAATTAGCTCCTTTTGATGTTAGATACAACATTTTCCCAGTTACTTATCTTTTGGCGTTACTACGATGGTTTTTGTCATGCCGGAAAAATTTTTATTTTTATATAGTTGACTTTATTGATTTCATGGTTTATGGGCTTTACATTTTAAATGTCTTCCCCATTCCAAGATCATAATAAAAATGTTCCCACTATATAAATTTAGGACTTTAATGGCTTTATTATTTACATTTAAATTTATGATATGACTGGATTAATTTCACCATTACATATAAGTTCCAAGTTAACTGTTACTAACTGAATAATCTGTTGTCTTTTATTACAATGTCACTTTTATCATAAACTAAATGCATCAGTATTAATGTATACTTATATCAATTGGCTTATATTTTTTCTTTGATCTTCCAGTCTATTCATGGTCTTTTTTTTTTAATGGTCCTGTTTTAAATACTGTAACCTCATGACATGTCTCAGTATCTGGTAGGGCTAGTCTCCTCCTTATTAAGAATTTTAATTTTCCTATTTTTCCAAAAGAATTTTTGAGTCAGTTTATTTAAACCTTCCAAAAACTGTTGTTATTTTAATTGGAATACTGTTATTTCACAGATCAACTTAAATAGAACTAACATTCTTATGATGTTGACTCTTCCTAACCTAGTATGTTATTTTGATTCCTTGCTTCACAAAAGAATCACCATCCTGTGACACTGGCATCACCTGGGAACCGGGTGAAAATGCAGACTTTCAGGCCATCTACCCAATCAGAAGCTGCTTGTAACAAGATTCCCCAGTTATTGATTGTCTTCTTCTGGTTTGAGAAGTGCTATTTTAATTCAGTTTAAGACAACCTAATAAAACTAATTTTTTATTAACTTGTTTTCAGAATGCAGTAAAAATTTGTCAGGAAGTATACAGTGCATACCTACTATCTGTCTAGCAGGACACACAACTGTGGGGAGACCTAAAAATATATTCAGAACCATCAGCGGACACTCTTGTGAGGATGATGATTAGAGAATACCTGAGATGAATATAATGAAGTAAGAACTAGAGCATTAAGCACTAGCTACGAGGGATATGTTCAGAAGAGCAGGGACTGCAGTCTCACCCAGCACCCCGCTTGAAGAGCAGGGTGAAACTACAGGAAAGGCAGGCCATTGTTCCCATGCCCAGCTCCGGTGCAATGGTGCAGGGGAGAGGCTGTGAAACAAAGAGCTCCGGAATGTGGCCTAAGAAATGAACTTTACTTGGAACAGTGTGGGAATATCATGCCTAAGGACTTTGTGGAAAACAGTGGAGATCTTTGGGGTGAGTGGTTAAGATCTATCTGATAGTTCCAATAAAAGTAGCAACAAGCAAAAAGTAGATCAGTTAGATCTTTAACTTAACCAGAGAAAGAGAAAATTAAGAAGAGCCTTCCTGAGAGTCTCTTGGACTCAAGGAGATCAAGTCTGTCATTCCTAGAGGAATCAACCCTTAATATTCATTGGAAGGACTGATGCTGAAGTTCCAATAATTTGGCCAGCTGATGAGAAGAACTGACTCATTGGAAAAGACCCTGATGCTGAGAAAGATTGAGAGCAGGAGGAGAAGGGGGTGACAGAGGATGAGATGGTTGGATGACATCACTGACTCAATGAACATGAGTTTGAGCAAACTCCAGGAGACAGTAAAGGGCAGGGAAGCTTGGCGTGCTGCAGCCCTTGGGGTCACAAAGAGTTGAAACAACAAATATGTGGTTAGAGCAAGCCTCAATGACTGGCAATGCTTTGCCCCTGTGATCAAGCCTGATGTTAATTAGATCAAGAATGTGGAGCAATTAACATCTCAGGGTGTTAAGGCAGTAGAGCCATCAGCTAGTAATGAAGGAGGCTAACAGCTAGGTGTGGTACCAATAGAGGCAGACCAGCGAGAGGTTTAGCTGGAAGATGGAGGAGTCAAAGAGAACTCAGCTGAAATCACCCTGGTTGTAGGGAGATAGACTCCGTGAGCAAGGCTGTACCCTCTGAGGAGCCACATCAGAGGCTACTAAGAGCAAGAGAGGGAGACTTTACTGAATAGTGCAGCCAAATCACTAAACAAGAAGCAAAAACGATAACAAGACCAAGATATTGTTGCTAAAATATATTATCTAAAATGTCCAGTTTGCAAGAAAAATTATGAGATAGGAAAGAAACAAGGACGTGTGATCCACACAGGGATAAAAAGAGGCAACTTAAACTGCTTTTCAGAGAATCCAGAAGAAGGGCTTGGCAAAGTCTTCAAAGCAGCTATCATGAAGATGATAAAGAAACTCAAGGAGGGAACTTCCCTGGTGGTACAGAGGATAAGAATCCTCCTGCCAGTGCAGGGGACAGGGGGTTGATCCCTGGTCCGGGAAGATTCCATGTGCTGAGCGGCAACTAAGCTCATGCACCACAACTACTGAGCCTGCACTCTAGAGTCTGTACTCAGCAACTACTGAGCCCACATGCTGAAGCTACTGAAGCTCATGCCCCTAGAGCCTGTGCTCTGTAACAAGAGAAGCCATTGCAATTAGAAATCCTTGAAGAGTAACCCACGCTCGCCACAACCAGAGAAAGCCCATGCAGCAACAAAGATCCAGTGCAGCCAAAAATAAAATAAATAAATAAATCTAAAAAAAAAAATTGGGCAAAGTTCTTGAATAGATATTTTTCCAGGAAAGACAGACATGTAGCCAAAAAGCATATGAAAAGATGCTCAATGTCGTTAGTCATAAAGACATTCAAATCAATACCACTTCCCACCTATTGCAAAGCATTGAAGAAAGCACCTGAAAATAACAAGTGTTGGTGAAGATGTACAGAAATTGGAACCCTCACACACACATTTTCGATGGGAATATAAAATGGAGCAGCCGGTTTGCAAAACAGCTTGGCAGTTTCTGTAAATGTTAAACATAGAGGTACTATATATATATAGGGCTTCCCTGGTAGCTCAGTGGTAAAGAATATGTCTGCAATGCAGCATGTGGGCATGCTAAGTCTCTCCAATTGGGTCCGACTCTTTGTGACCCAATGGACTCACCAGGCTCCTCTGTCCGTGGGATTCTCCAGGCAAGAATACTGGAGTCGGTTGTCATGCCCTCCACCAGGGGATCTTCCCAACCCAAGGACCAAACCCAAGCCTCTTACGTCTCCTGATTGGCAAGCAGGTCGTTTACCACTAGAGCCACCTGGGAAGACCCTATGCTGCTGCTGCTGCTAAGTCACTTCAGTCGTGTCCGACTCTTCGCGACCCCATGGCCTGCAGCCTACCCGGCTCCTCCGTCCATGGCATCTTCTAGGCAAAAGTACTGGAGTGGCTTGCCATTGCCTTCTCCGAAAGACCCTATGAGAAAAGGCCAATTCACAGAGACACGAAGCTGACTAGTAGTCACCTGTGGTTACCTAATAGAGGCAGAAGACATAAAGAAGAGGTGGCAAGAATACACAGAACTGTACAAAACAGATCTTCACGACCCAGATAATCACGATGGTGTAATCACTCCCCTAGAGCCAGACATCCTGGAATGTGAAGTCAAGTGGGCCTTAGGAAACATCACTACAAACAAAGCTAGCGGAGCTGATGGAATTCCAGCTGCTATTTCAAAGCCTAAAAGATGATGCTGTTAATGCGCTGCACTCAATATGCCAGCAAATTTGAAAAACTCAGCAGTGGCCATGGGATTGGAAAAGGTCAGTTTTCATTCCAATCCCCAAGAAAAGCAATGCCAAAGAATGCTCAAACTACTGCACAATTGCACTCATCTCACATGCTAGCTGGAGAAGGAAATGGCAATCCACTCCAGTATTCTTGCCTGGAGAATCCCGGAGATGGAGGAGCCCGGTGGGCTGCCGTCTATGGGGTCACATAGACCTGGACACGACTGAAGCGACTTAGCAGCAGCAGCACACCCTAGCAAATTAATGCTCAAAATTCTCCAAGCCAGGCTTCAGCAATACTTGAACCATGAACTTCCAGATGTTCAAGCTGGTTTTAGAAAAGGCAGAGGAACCAGAGATCAAATTGCCAACATCCGTTGGATCACCGAAAAAATAAGAGAGTTCCAGAAAAACATTTATTTCTGCTTTATGGACTATGCCAAAACCTTTGACTGTGTGGATCACAATAAACTGTGGAAAATTCTGAAAGAGATGGGAATACCAGACCACCTGACCTGTCTCTTGAGAAATATATATGCAGGTCAGGAAGCAACAGTTAGAACTGGACATGGAACCACAGACTGGTTCCAAATAGGAAAGGAGTACATCAAGGCTGTATATTGTCACCCTGCTTATTTAACTTATATACAGAGTACATCATGAGAAATGCTGGACTGGATGAAGCACAAGCTGGAATCAAGATTGCCAGGAGAAATATCAATAACCTCAGATATGCAGATGACACCTTCCTAAGGGCAGAAAGCAAAGAAGAGCTAAAGAGTCTCTTGATGAAAGTGAAAGAGGAGAGTGAAACCGTTGGCTTAAAATTCAACATTCAGGAAACTAGGATCACGGCATCTGGTCCCATCACTTCATGGCAAACAGATGGGAAAAAAATGCAAACAGAGGGAGACTTTATTTTGGGGGGCGCCAAAATCACTGCAGATGGTGATTGCAGCCACGAAATTAAAAGATGCTTACTCATTGGAAGGCAAGTTATGACCAACCTGCTACTGCTGCTGCTAAGTCGCATCAGTCGTGTCCAACTCTGTGCGACGCCATAGGTGGCAGCCTACCAGGCTCCCCGTCCCTGGGATTCTCCAGGCAAGAACACTGGAGTGGGTTGTCATTTCCTTCTCCAATGCATGAAAGTGGAAAGTGAAAATTGAAAGTGAAGTCGCTCAGTCGTGTCTGACTCTTCGCGACCCCATGGACTGTAGCCTACCAGGCTCCTCCGTCCATGGGATTTCCCAGGCAAAAGTACTGGAGTAGGGTGCCATTGCCTTCTTCGATGACCAACCTAGGCAATATATTAAAAAGCAGAGACATTACTTTGCCAACAAAAGTCCATCTAGTCAAGGCTATGGTTTTTCCAGTAGTCATGTATAGATGTGAGAAAACTGTATAGATATAAAGAAAGCTGAGCACCAAAGAACTGATGCTTTTGAACTGTGGTGTTGGAGAAGACTCTTGAGAGTCCCTTGGACTGCAAGGAGATTCAACCATTCCATCCTAAAGGAGATCAGTTCTGGGTGTTAATTGAAAGGACTGATGTTGAAGCTGAAACTCCAGTACTTTGGCCACCTGATGCAAAGAGCTGACTCATTTTAAAAGACCCTGATGCTGGGAAAGATTGAGGGCAGGTAGAGAAGGGGACGACAGAGGATGAGATGGTTGGATGGCATCACTGACTCAATGGACGTGAGTTTGGGTAGACTCCGGGAGTTGGTGGTGGACAGGGAGGCCTGGCGTGTTGCAGTCCATGGAGTCACAAAGAGTCGGACACGACTGAGAGACTAAAGTGAGTGAGTGAGTGGTTGGTGGATGGGAATGAGGTGAGGTAAAATAAAGGATGTCTAGTGGATCCAGGGTTTCTTTCTGAGGTGATGAAAATGTTCAAAAATACTCAAGCTGGTGGTTACACAACTCTGGGAATATATTATAAGCCACTCGAATCTACACTTTAAATTGATACATTATTTCATACATGAATTATATCCCAATTGAGCTGTTTTTTTAAAAGTTAAGAAAATGAAAATATACTAAGTAGTTAACGCCAGGCTTTTAAAGATTGATCTCACATTTTACTTGTCATCTAAGAAGTATCAACCCAAACAAAGGACCACAGGAATTCCACATAGAGAGAATACACAGATCTTTGCTTTGATTTTGTTATAGGCCACTCTGTACTGAGACTGGCTTTTTTTTTTTTTTTTTTGCAAAGGATTTGGGCTCTCCACCAAGAATACGATGCGGACGCCACGGCAAAACTGAGTCAGATGTAGTAATCCTGTGGCTTTGGGACTGTTGTAGGCAGTGTCGGGGACACTTCAGACTCATTTGAGACAATGACAGTATTAACTGAACAGGTGGATGGTTGTAAGAGGTTGACAAAGCACCCTGTCTGATCACCGCAACAAAAGCTATGACATCTTTTGCCGGGATATGGAACCTGAGTTCTGTCTCCTTCAAAGGCTTATTCGAGGCTAAAGACTGGCAACACCAAAGCTGATGCCAGGCCTTCAGAATACAAGTCCAGGGCTCACTGTCCCCCATGCTCCCCCCAAAGTCCCTTTTGAGGATCCCAGGTGCATTTAGGTTGCAGGAATTCAACTCTATGTGCTCAGCCAAATACTGAGAGCACTCAACCCCGGTGCAGATGGAGGGAGCTCAGATGTTCACATGGTGACTGCAGGCCCTGGAGGGCACTGGGACGGAGGTCACAAGTCTACCATCTGAGCAGCCATCATACCAAGTGAGAGCTCCATGTTTAAAAAGCTTTCTCTCCTTTGCATAGAATGTTATCATTTGCTGTGCATTCTTTTTCTTATATTGGTTACATTATTACACGCATCGTACATGTTTTTGCCAGGTTGAATACGCTATACTTTGAATTTGGTACCTTATGAGTCACTTAAGGAATTCTCAAGGGTGATTTGGACTCTGTGGTTTCTAGATGATTTCTGACTCTAGATTCTAACCCAGCAGTAATTAAAATGCCAACACCATGGACTGGGAGCCTTCTCCTCTGATGGCCCAGAACTATTTTGATTTTTCTGATCTAAGGCTTTTCTAGACAGAAACCAAGGTGGCTGACTCAGATTCCTAGTTGACAGGAGGAGAAAAACACAAGAAAGAGCATGTTTTACCCTTGCCTACCTCCTCTGCTTGTAGGGTTTCTTTTTCAACTTTTTCAAGTAACTCTTTTCTCAGCAAGAACTCCTTGGTCAGATTGAGGGACATTTCCATGGCGTGGTGTAGCTTGCTCTGCAATATAACAACACAGGAAGTCTTGAGCAAAGATGATCGCTATAGGAAAAAGAGGCAGACAACTCTTTCTTCAGCAGAATAGCAGGACCATCCAGGAACTTGGGTCTGTCCTTCTTATGACTCCAGATTTTCAGAATCCTGGTGCCTAAGAGGCAGGGGAGGACCTCGGGAGGCTTCTCACCTGCAAAGCGCCCAGACACACCTGGACCCAAATCCCACCCCACCGTTACTAAGAAAACCTCTCTAGACTTGGCCTGACTGCTTTGTAGGGTTGTGGTGCTTAGTCACTCAGTCGTATCTGATTCTTTGAGATGCCATGGACTATACCCTCCAGGCTCCTCTGTCCATGGAATTCTCCAGGCAAGAATACTGGAGCGGGTTGCCATTTCCTTCTCCAGGGGATCATCTCAACCCAGGGATCAAACCTGGGTCTCCTGCATTGCAGATGGATCCTTTACTGTCTGAGCCACCAGGAAAGGCTTAACAGAGACAAATCCTGGTAAAGTGTTGAGCACAGTGCCTGGCACACGGAGAGCACGTGGCCTAAGACCACCGTCATTTGGATGGACAAAGAGGTGGATGCTACTGTGAGCATGTGCGATCTCACATGTGAGGTCTTCCCAGACCAGGAATCGAGCCCATGTCTCCTGAAACAGCAGCCAGACTCTACCATGGGGCCACCAGGGATGCCCCAGGGGCTCCCTTGACTGAGACTCACTCATAAAACTCACAGAAGAGAAGACGCTGTTGTCTGTCTCCTTCGTGGCTAAACCCTCAGCACTTAGCCCTGTGCCTAGTGTGCCACAGGTTCTCATATATTTAGTAATAGAGGCAAATTATTCTTCATATTTTTTTATTATTTTAGAAATATGTATTTATTTGGTTGTGCTGAGTCTTAGATGTGGCACGCAGGATCTTTCATCTTTAGCTGCGGCGGCATGTGGGATCTAGTTCTCTGACCAGGGATCGATCCCAGGTCCCTGTATTGGGAGCAAGGAGTCTTAGCTACTAGACCACCAGGGAAGTCCCATTCTACATATTTTTAATGACATCTCACACTTGGGTGTTTGACATTAAAATGAAAATGATCCAACCTGCTGCCCATCCATCCGTAAACATACTTCTGGGTTTTTAGCAGTTTTTTGACAGTTCTGACTGAGCACCTGCTTTGCCATTGTCCTCAGTGCTAGGGACACATCACTGACCAGTCAAGCTCTGTCCTGGTAGGCAGTCACAAAAACCTGCTTCTGAGAGGGGAAGCATCGGCCCATGGTTCCCAGAGGAGTCCCCATTCAAACCCAGGTAAGCCTGACTCTACAACTCACCATGCTGGGCCCTGCTTTCCACAGGAGACCTGAGAACTGAGACACAGAAAAGTCAAACTGCGTCTCTCTCAGCTTCAGGCTGTGTCGCCTTAGATCTCCTGTAGGCGTCTCCTCCCAGCTTCACCATCTGCTTGCTGTTACTCTCAGCAGGCTGACAGGCACCCTAGCCCCTGGGATTCTGACCAGAATGGCTCCCATCCTGCCCACCAGGGCCTGTGTTCCAGCTGCTTGGGTTTCACCATCAATCTGCACTACACGTTCTGGAGCTCAAGACGTGGGCCTGGCTGTCGTATTAATATTTTATAGACAGTAGCTCCACTCCAAAGCCCTGACTTTTCCCCGCAAGACCAGACTGGCCCTGGGCCACTTAGTTGATCCCTCAGGATCAGATCAAGGTCCAGTGTGATGTAACCACATACCTCACAGCTCTCCAACTGGACACAAGAATTTCAGAATGTGAGCACGACCTTGCCTACACACATTTTGCCAGCGGAAGGCAGTAGGTAAGGCGGGACACACACGGGACTAGGAGCCCCAGCTCCGTCACAGCATGTGGCTTGAATCCAGCAATTGCTCTCCCTCTTTCAGCCTCAGGTTTTTCATTTGTAAAAGGAAAACATTGAACAAACATAAGCCTAATATAAACACATTCGAATTCACGGTTTTAAATGACACTGTGTGGGCTGCCCAAGTCCGTGGCTGCTGTTGCCACCAAGGCACAAGGCCAAGGGTCAGCAACCTTGTTCTGTAAAAGGTTAGATGGGAAATATTTCAGGCTTTGCAGGCCAAGAGGCAAAACTGATACTGTATAATTATATTAACAAGAGAAAAAAACAAACTGCCACAATTGTTTTACTGATAAAATTCAAAATGAAATAAGTATAATATTTTGGGATATCTGTCTACAAATGAGAGGAATGAAATTTCTAGGGGAGAAATCAATTTTACTTAATTGGGTATCAAAGAGAGTGTTCTCTATCAAAATCAGTTGCAAATGTTCTTCTGTAAAAACCACCCTTGTCTCCTAGGCCAGTGGGCAGGATAGATGGGCCACTGTATCAGACAGTTGCCAGCAGAATGACCAGACCACCTGGTCTGCCAGGAACAGGCCATGCTCATGCCCATAGTCCCTGCTTAATTATCAATATTGCCTCTTTCTCGCCGAAGACAGTTCTGTGTAGATAAGGAATTATTTAGCAGGTTTTTTTTTTTTTTAAAGCTAAGATGATTTCCTTTGCAGAGTTTTAAGCAGGGAAGCACTTATTGTTGTTTAGTTGCTCAGTCGTGTCAACTCTCTTACGATTCCAGGGATTGTAGCCCACTAGGCTCCTCTGTCCATGGGATTTCCCAGGCAAGAATACTGGAGTGGTTTGCCATTTCCTTCTCCAGGGCATCTTCCCCATTAAGACAGGGATCAAGCCCAAGTCTCCTGCATTGGCAGGCGGGTTATTTACCACTGAGCCACCAGGGAAGCCCCAGGGAGGTGCTTGTTACAGACTAAATTAAATAGAGCCCTAATTGTGGCTGGTTCTTAAAACTCACAGTGCATAAAAATCAGCTGGGGAGTTAAAAAAATGTATGGCTCTCACCTCCTAATTCAATTGGTTGGGGTTGAGCTAGTGTGTCTATCTTAAAAAAAAAAGGCTCCTCAACTGGTTTTAACACATAGTCAAGGTCATAGAGTCATTTGGGGGATTTTAGGAGATATGGCCGGAGAAGGCAATGGCAACCCACTCCAGTACTCTTGCCTGGAAAATCCCATGGATGGAGGAGCCTGGTAGGCTGCAGTCCATGGGGTTGCAAAGAGTCGGATACGACTGAAGCGACGTAGCAGCAGCAACAGCAGGAGATATGGCTTTGTTGGGAGAAATCAGAGAGCAACAGGGGAGCGTAGGATGCCTAGGCTCTCGGTGAAGCCACAGTGATGTCCCAGAATCTTGCTGTGGCTCAGGAAACCCCAAGCACCGGGGCACGAGCTTGGACCTTACTTTGTACGCGTTAAGGATCTGCAGGGTGTTTCCAGATGCCAGCTTCATCTGGATCAGCTCTTGATTCCTTGCTTCAATCGTCTCTAAAAACTGAGCATTCTCGATCTTCAGCTGCTGGAAGTCAACGTCGTGGAGGGCCTCGCCTACCTCTTCCTTCTACAGCTCAGAAAGAAGAGTAACACAAGCCAGAAAGACAAAAACAAACATACATTAATGCGTAAGTGTGAAACCTAAAAAAAATAATACAGAGGAACCTATGTGCAGGGCAGGAATAGATATGCAGATGCAGAGAATGGGCTTGTAGACCCAGTGGGGGAAGGCCTGGGTAGGATGAACTGGGAGACTGGGAGCGACATGTACATGCTGCTGCTGCTGCTGCTGCTGCTGCTAAGTCGCTTCAGTCGTGTCCGACTCTGTGCGACCCCAGAGACGGCAGCCCACCATGTATATGCTACCGTATGGAAAACAGATGGCTAGTGGGAACCTGCAGTATAGCAAGGCAGCTCAGCTCAGTGCTCCGTGATGACCCAGAGGGGTGGGATGCAGTGAGAGGGCCTGGAGGGGTGTATGTACACGTGTAGCTGACTCACTTCATTGTACAGCAGAAACTGACTCAACTTTGTAAAGCAATTATATGCCAGTAAAAAAAATAATAAAGAATAGAACATGGCCGAAAAAGAAATGATGTGAGGTTTTGACTCCTGTATCGCCATACATTCAATTTCAGGTGAGCTTTTGGAAGTCAGTCATCATTCAGTCATTCTACAAACTTGGATTGGGGATCTGCTTGGTGCCAGGCATGGCCTTAGGCCCTAGGGATAGAGATCTGAGTAAATACAATACTCCCATACTCAATGACAGTTCACAGGCAGGTCACAGCATGGTGTCATGGGACACACAGGGGCAGCATGTAAACAGAAGCCCCTCCAGGCAGGCCAGGAGAGTATGGAAGGCGGGGTCAGGGGAGGCTTCCCCGAGGAGGTGCTGCCTAAACAGGGCTGTGAAGGAAGAGGCCATTAAAGGTTGTTTTTAACCTGGAAAACTCAGAATAAGCAGCTCATAAATGCCTTTCCTTTGATCACATGACGTTTCTGCACTCGGGGTGTATTAGTGCATTAGGTTGCCTCCCTAGTCCTCACCTCACTTACCTGTCCCACCAGCTCTACGGCATCTCACATCTGTGGTCACAAAAGCCAACCTCGGGACTGCTCCCAACACCCACTTGCTATTCAAGCTATATATCTCCTAAAAGACATCTTCTTCCCTTCCCCCCGAATAACACAACAATTTCCCTAAGCCCTAACTTGACCCATCCTCCAGTTCAAACTGTTCCCATCTTCCACACCAGAAGGCAACCCGTGCCTCCACTCAGTCTCTGGATTTTGTGGCTCCTGGTTGCGGCTTCTGTGGTCTCCGTCTAGCAGTTATGCATCTACGCCTTTTCTCACCATCACCTCTCCCTGTGAGGCTATGAGGACAGGACCCCATCAGTGTCATCTCTGGGTAGCAATGGCTTTTAGGTTCAAGGTCAGCCATCTGCTTCCCTTCTCATGCTTCTGGATGCCTGAGCTTGCATGAAGCCCAGAGAACCAGGAACTCGGTATTAGGAGGCACCTTCTTGAAAACGTGCTGGGGCCACGTTCTTTCTTCCACTGAACTCAACTCTCCTTCGCTGACATCTCCACCCTGGCTCCAGCCTGGGGACCCTCCCAAGCGGCATGGTCCTTTCCCACAGCAGCCAGAGCACTTGGAGGCAGCAGCTACAGCCCTCGTGGGCCCCTGCTCCTCGGCCCCACGAGTCCCAGGTCCCCTGATGTGTTCTCGGTTCCCTCTCCTACGTGGACTCTAGTTTGCAGATTCCTTCAAGCGTGGAGCTCTCCGTGAGACACGGTGCTCCAGGTGGGGTTACTCAGAACATCAGAACAGAGCGCAGAGAGACCACCCCTTTGTGGGGGGCATTGTGGAGTGCAGCCTAAGCAACAGCATGGCCCCCAACTGAACTGACTGTATCAGCTGCTCCACGACCAAGCCACCCCGGACCTGTGCAGGTATTTGGGGGGAATCAAAGTGAAGGATCTCACATTTGTCCTTAGTTACCTCATGTGTTAAAGTTGCCCCCAACCTGTTGAGCCTTTGGGATCCCAAGTCAATCAATCCACAGGCCCCAGATATTAATTCTCCTGCCCAACTCTGTGTCACTGTCAGCGGCCACCTCTGATTCACACGCCATTAGTGACTGCATTTGAGTTAATGACAGAAATACTGAGCTTAGAGAGGAGGGAACCATGTAGCCACATTCCAGAGGCCTTGTGCCATGTCTGCCTTTAATCAGGAGCCTTTTGGATCAGCTGCTCAAAGACTCGGCAAAGCATACTCCGAACTGTGCCACCCAGGCCACACTCCCCAAAAGGGTCAACAACTATGTCATGAGGGGTTTTTTATATATGGTTTTCTTTCTTTATTTTTGGCTGTGCTGGGGCTTTGCTGTTGTGGGGGCTTTTCTCGAGTCGAGGCGAGCAGGGGCTACTCTCTAGTTGCAGTTGGCGGCTTCTCATTGCAGCAGCTTCTCTTATTATGGAGCATGGGCTCCCACACAGCCTTCAGTGGTTGTGGCACCTGGGCTCAGCAGTTGTGGCTCCCGGTCTCTAGAGCACAGGCTCAGTAGTTGTGAGTTAGTTGTTCTGCGGCATACGGAATCTTAGTCACTGGACTGGGGATCAACCTGTGTCTCTTGCATTGGCAGGTGGATTCTTTACCACTGAGCCACCAGGGAAGCCCCATGAAGGTCTTTTAAATTCAAGGCAGCTCCATGACAGATTTATCAGCATAGAAACTGTATTAATTTCCTCTTGCTCCCGTAAAAAATGACCACAAATGCAGAGGTTTAAAACAATAGAAGTGTATTCTCTTACAGCTCATGAGGTCAGAAGTCTGAAACAGTTCTTTGCATCAAAACCAAGGAGTTGGCAGGGTGGCATTCCTTCTGGAGGCTCTAGAGGTGAATCTGTTTCCTTGCCATTACCAACTTCTAAGGCAGTCTGCACCCTTCATTCATGATCCCTTCCTTTGCTTTGATCTCTGCTTCTATTCCCACATCTTCTCTGTCTCACCCTCCTGCCTCCCTCTCCTAAGGACTCTTGTGATTACGTTGGACCCACTCAGATACTCCAAGATATTCTCCCCATCTCAACATTCTTGATTTCATCACACCCGCATAATCTTTATGCCACGTAAAGTAACATAGTCACAGACTCCAGGATTTAGGACATGGACATCTTTGGAATTTGGAGACATGGACAGTTTGGGGAGGATGTTGTTCTACCCACTACAGTAACCTTAAAAAAAAAAGAAAGAAAGACAAATCCACATACCTGCCTCAATTGTAAAAGCAACTTCTTCCTCTGGACTTTGAGCGAAACATTTTTCAAACGTAATTTATCCTTCATGTTATCCTAAAAAATAAAAGCAAATTTTAATCCATTGTCCTCCTTCTTCCCTATCAGCAGGTCTGCGACTGCAGAATTAAACTTTGAGCCCTAACATGCAGTCACTTATTTTTAACTCTTTGATGTCTACTCAAGCTGGTGTTGCTACGATATCCTTGCTCGTGTGCAAGCAGCAGAGGAAACTGGGTCTGCTCTATACAAATTTTCTATTACTTTTAAATTCAAGATAACTTGAGTATATTGTTGGATATAGGTGCCTTTCCTGACAAAATGATCTTATGATTCCTTGATCTATTACCCTCTTGGTAATTTACATAATTTTTTATTACATATAACATGGTAGGGTTAGTACCACTACCTATCTGCAGGATCCAAAGCTTGATAGGCTACAGAATCTTTGAAAGCAAAGGAACATTTTGTCTCATTCTTACACTAATGGAACTCAGAGAAATTGAGGTTTACTTGTTCTCCACTACGTAGTCACCTGACTAAACAGGCTCACACTTTTCTCAACAAGACAGCAGGTCTTGAAACAAATGAGAAAATTAAAAGGAAGAAGCTGATCTGAGATAACTATGAATATCCATTCTGCCTGTTTGATTTTGGCTTTGATAAACTTGCATTTTAAGACACACATGCTTTGAGGGACACAAAAAAATGTTCATATGTGCACAACAGTTATGGTGGACCAAATGGACTGGAGCAGCCTCACGTGGACCACTTCTGTGTCATTGTTCTACGAAAGTATTTCCCTCTCTAAGCTCTAACCACCTGTCAACTCACTCTCCGACGATTCATGTCCTCAATGTACTTCATCACTTTCTGAGTGGCCAAAATACTCCCTTTCTTCTTGGATATGGTCTTTAGAATATCTTTTTCAAACTCATGCACTTCTCTCTCAACTTCGGTCCATCGAATTTCAGCTTCCTCGATGATGGCCTGGGGGAGTCAGTGCAAAGAGAAGACAGTTTGCAAAACTTCTCAAGGAGACATGCATCTAAGGAAACCTAAGGTCTCAGGCCTATTTGGGTCCCAATGCCTGATGTTTCTTTTTAGTCTTAGAAAGATATCCTGAAGATACAAATGGGACCATATGAACCTTGTTATTAAAAAGCATGCCTCAAAAAAGTTACAGTATCTATATATATAAGGAGAAGAACAAACAAAAAAGGGCCTCGAGTATCTCCAGAAATATGAATTTCCATATCTGAAATGTTATTTATCATTAAAATTATAACACTAATATGTATCATATATCACCATATCATATATATGTATATCATATATCATATATATACCATATCATATATATATTACACATATATAATATCTGGGAGGTTATATGCCAAAACAATAACCACAGCTGTATCTGGAAAGATGGACTAGGAAGGAGGCAGAGAAGTACTCTTACTATATACTTTTATAATTTGAAAAAAAAAGTTATAATGAATCTATGTATTGATACAAAAAGACACTATTAAGTGAAAAATACAGTTCACAAAATAATATGATACCTTTTTATAAAGACATTCATATATACATAGGAAATCTAAACTCTAGGAGACAAATACAGGAACCAACAGTAATTACCTCTAGGTGGATGTTTTCAAATATTTCTCTTTTAGCTTACCTGCATGTTTAAATTTTGCTACAACAGAGATTATCTTTAAATTTAAAAATGCAAACACGCATATATTATTTTAAGAATAAAATGAGTAGCCACAGAGCAAATCATCTTTGATCAGGCTCTTTCACTGGGCACCAAGGAACAAAAGCATCTTCCTTTGCTGGCCAGCATCTGGCCATAGGCTCCTCCCTCCCCATAAACTTCACAGGCCAGAACATCTATCCACCTTAAATGCTACTTTCTATACATTACTGGAATGCAAAAGTAGGAAGTCAAGAGATATCTGGAGTAACAGGCAAATTTGGCCTTGGAGTACTAAATGAAGCAGGGCAAAGGCTAACGAGTTTTGCCAAGAGAACGCACTGGTCATAGCAAACACCCTCTTCCAACAACACAAGAGAAGACTCTAGACATGACATCGCCAGATGGTCAATACTGAAATCGGATTGATTATATTCTTTGCAGCCAAAGATGGAGAAGCTCTATACAGTCAGCAAAAATAAGACCGGGAGCTGACTGTGGCTCAGATCAGGAACTCCTTATTGCCAAATTCAGACTGAAATTGAAGAAAGCAGGGAAAACCACTAAACCATTCAGGTATGACCTAAATCAAATCTCTTATGACTATACAGTAGAAGTGACTAGATTCAAGGGATTAGATCTGATAGACAGGGTGCCTGAAGAACCATGGATGAGGTTTGTGACATTGTACAGGAGACAGGGATCAAGGCCATCCCCATGGAAAAGAAATGCAAAAAGGCAAAATGGTTGTCTGAAGAGGCATTACAAATAGCTGAGAAAAGAACAGAAGCAAAAGGCAAAGGAGAAAAGGAAAGATAAACCCATTTGAATGCAGAGTTCCAAAGAATAGCAAGGAGAGATAAGAAAGTCTCCCTCAGTGATCAATGCAAAGAAACAGAGGAAAACAATAGAATGGGAAAAACTAGGGATCTCTTCAAAAGAATTAGAGACACCGAGGGAATATTCCATGCAAAGATGGGCACAATAAAGGACAGAAATGGTATGGACCTAACAGAAGCAGAAGATATTAAGAAGAGGTGGCAAGAATACACAGAAGAACTGTACAAAACAGATCTTCACGACCCGGATAATCACGATGGTGTGATCACTTACCTAGAGCCAGACATCCTGGAATGTGAAGTCAAGCGGGCCTTAGGAAGCATCACTACAAACAAAGCTAGTGGAGGTGATGAAATTCCAGTTGAGCTATTTCAAATCCTGAAAGATGATGGTGTGAAATGGCTGCACTCAATATGTCAGCAAATTTGGAAAACTCAGCAGTGGTCACAAGACTGGAAAAAGTCAGTTTTCATTCCAATCCCAAAGAAAGGCAATGCCAAAGAATGCTCAAACTACTGCATAATTGCATTCGTCTCACACACTAGCAAAGTAATGCTCAAAATTCTCCAAGTCAGGCTTCACTGGGACATGAACCATGAACTTCCAGATGTTCAAGCTGGATTTAGAAAAGGCAGAGCAGCCAGAGATCAAGTCGCCAACATCTGCTGGATCATTGAAAAAGCAAGAGAGTTCCAGAAAAACATCTACTTCTGCTTTATTGACTATGCCAAAGACTCTGACTATGTGGATCACAATAAACTGTGGAAAATTCTGAAAGAGATGGGAATATCGGACCACCTGACCTGCCTCCTGAGAAATCTGTATGCAGGTGAGGAAGCAACAGTTAGAACTGGACATGGAACAACAGACTGGTTCCAAATTGGGAAAGGAATATACCAAGGCTGTATATTGTCACCCTGCTTATTTAACTTATATGCATAGTACATCATGAGAAATGCTAGACTGGATGAAGCACAAGCTGGAATCAAGATTGCCAGGAGAAATATCAATAATCTCAGATATGCAGATGACACCTTCCTTAGGGCAAAGCGAAGAACTATAGAGTCTCTTGATGAAAGTGTAAAAGAGGAGGGTGAAAAAGTTGGCTTAAAACTCAACATTCAGGAAACAAAGATCACGGCATCTGGTCCCATCACTTTATGGGAAATAGATGGGGAAACAGTGGAAACAGTACCAGACTTTATTTTGGGGGGCTCCAAAATCACTGCACATGCTGATTGCAGTCATGAAATTAAAAGATGCTTACTCCTTAGAAGAAAAGTTATGACCAACCTAGACAGCATATAAAAAGCAGAGATATTACTTTGCCTACAAAGGTCCATCTAGTCAAATCTATGGTCTTTCCAGTGGTCATGTATGGATGTGAGAGTTGGACTATAAAGAAAGCTGAGCACTGAAGAATTGATGCTTTTAAACTGTGGTGTTGGAGAAGACTTTTGAGACTTCTTTGGACAGCAAGGAGATCCAACCTGTCAATCCTAAAGGAAATCAGTCCTGAATACTCATTGGAAGGACCGATGTTGAAGCTGAAACTCCAAAACTTTGGCCACCTGATGCACAGAACTGACTCACTGGAAAAGACCCTGATGCTGGGAAAGATTGAAGGTGAGAGGAGAAGGGGATGACAGAGGATGAGATGGTTGGATGGCATCACTGACACAATGGACATGAGTTTGAGTAAGCTCCGGGAGTTGGTGATGGACAGGGAAACCTGGCGTGCTGCAGTTAGGGTCACAGAGTTAGACATGACTGAGCAACTGAAATGAATTGATACATCACTCTCCTGCTCAATTATCCTCACTGGGGTCCTGCTTTCTAAAACATCAGAGAGAAACCCCTCTGCCTACTCAACCTGATTTCCTAATACAGCCCCCAAAGCACCTTCTCCTCCGACCTCACCAACCTCCTCAGGGTTATGAACTTGCTATGAACATTCCCACCTCCACTTCCTTGTTCATGTCATTCACCTTACTTAGGGGGCCCTTGTTTTCCTATTCCTGCAACAGCAGCCGCCATTCTTCACATGTCAAGTCCTATGTCCAGCCCTACCGCCCCAACATGTCTTCTCTGACCACTCTAACCCACACCATGATGTTTAATCACACAGTTCAGCATGTGAGGACAATGCTGCCACATCCTGAGCTCCTTAAACATGTTAGAATTCAATGCAGCGTGTTGGGAAAGAGAAAGGAGGAGAGCGGGGGAAGGGCAGGAGAGGTTTACACCGTAGAGATGGTTCTATCAATGGGGACATGAGTTCACTATCTGTCCCTTTCAAGGAAATGAATATGATGCCTCCATTAGAAATGGAAGAAATTTAGAAATAGAACAGAAACATCTATTTTTTCATACAAGATGGCTATGAAATGCAAGCCAGCAACTTCATCCTATTGGCAATCAAATGAACGGTGATATTTCTTCCTGTTGGAAAACTGACCACCTTGGTCTCCCATATGACGTGAACCATCGTCATGGATGCAGCCCATGGAGGGTGACGAGGGATTTTTCACTCGACTCACTGACTTAAACCTCAAGCCCCATATATCGTTAAGGAATTATTCTGAATTTTTTAAGAGCATTTATGGTTGGATGGCATCACTGACTCAACGGACATGAGTTTGGGTAAACTCCAGGAGTTGGTGATGGACAAGGAGGCCTGGCGTGCTGCGGTTCATGGGGTCGCAAAGAGTCGGACACGACTGAGCAACTGAACTGAACTGAACTGAACTGATGGTTGTTGATTACGGGTTTTTTTTTTTTAAAGAATCCACATCTTAGAAACATATATTGAAATATTTACAGATAAACAGCATCTGTAAGATCCCCTTCCTAAAATAGCCCAGTGGCCAGTTACGAGGGGGAAGTTGGTAGGGATACGGAGGGAACAAGAGCTGCCACATGTTGGTGCCTGCTATGTGCGGGCACTGAATGCATGAGGGTTCACTGCGCTAGCTTCTCTACATTTGTGTATTTTGAAATTTTTCATTTAAAGAGTTTAAAAATTTTTTAATTTTATTTATTCATTTTTAGTTGTGCTGGGTCTTTGTTGCTACATGAGAGCTCTCCCTAGTTGCGGCAAGCAGAGGCTTCTCTCTAGTTGCAGTACACAGGCTTCTTAATAGGGTGGCTTCTCTTGTTGTGGAGCACAGGCTCTGGAGCCCTAGGGCTTCCACAGTTGTGGGGCTTCGGTAGTTGTAGTTGCAGGGGCTTAGCTGCCCCATGGCCCACAGAATCTTCCCAGACTAGGGATCGAACCTGTGTCCCCTGCATTGGAACGCAGATTCTTAACACTGGAATACCAGGGAAGACCAAAAAGTTTAAAATTTGATATCCCCTCGAGCAAGTGGTAAGTTCCTTAAAGGCAGGTCCTCAGTTTATTTTATCCGAGTGCGTTTCTCTCAAAGCACCAACAATCATATGAGCGTAATAAAGATGCTTCTTGCTGAGGCAGAAGCGGGGAGCCCAGGGAGGACGGCCCACTGGAAGGCCTACCTCGTGATGCTGCAGGTCGCGCTCAGCATTTGCTCTCATGTGCCTGATCTCTTCCTTTGTGTCTTCCAGCTCCTTTTGCACAAGTTCCAGTTTTTGGTCCACACTGAGGCCCATCACACGTTCCATGCCCATGCGGGACTTGGATTTACGCCTGCTTCGTAACTGTAACACAAGCAATACAAAGCCATTGTCAAGTAGGAAGTGGTAAGAAAGCAATCGAAGGTGGGTATCAAAAGGACCACTCGAACATGCTAGAAATCACTCTGAATGATGGCCAGAGCAAACCAACTCCATGATAAATGATGCTGGACACTGGGCCAGAGGTGATGTTCATTTCACAAGTCAACCTAAGGTACTGCACAAAATATTTCAAAGGTCTATGCTTGACAATGAACTGAAAATAAGTAAGAGGAAGTGTCTTGAGTGTGGGGAAACCCTGAACTAAAGTAAATTGCTACAGACTAGCAATCAAATCAGTGTCAGGGAAAGCCTGGAGCTCAGTGCTTCCTGAGCTGGATATAAAAGAGAAAATGCACTGGGGGCCAAGGTTTTCAGCAAAAACAGACAAAAACGTTGGATTTCCTAGGCACTGACATGGTCGGATGACATTGTCAACTCAATGGACGAGTTTGAGCAAACTCTGGGCGATAGTGAAGGACAGGGAAGCCTGGCGTGCTGCAGTCCATGGGGTCGCAAAGAGTAGAACATGACTAATCGACTGAACAGCAACAACAGGGCAATGAAGCCCAAGGTCAAAAGCAGGTGACCCAGGAAGTGTGTGGACCTGAAGATGGCATTGTTTGATCCTCAAAAGATAGACCCCCACTCCGTACTATTTTTTTTTGAGTCAGCTTCCCTTTTGTATTTTAAATGGAGTATACTTGCTTTATAATGTTGTATTAGTTTCTGCTGTACAATGAAGTGAAACAGTTATGTGTATACATATATCCCCTCCCTCTTGGGCTTCCCTCTCACCCTTTCTACCCCACCCCTCTAGTTCACCACAGAGCACTGAGCTGAGCTCCCTGCGCTATACAGCAGGTTCCTGCTAGCAATCTATTTTACACATGGTAGTATATATATGTAAATCCTAATCTAAAGAGAAACCTTGGAGGGAAAAGAACCAAAATTAGAACAGGGAGAAAGTCATATGCCACTTGGCCAAGAAGGGCACAGCAAAGGCAGATAACAAATGTTACTTGCCTCTAAAGGGGCAAAGAGCTTTAAAGAATTCTTAGATCTCTCTTGCATACCTGTGCAATTTCTGCTCCTGCTATTTTGATTTCTGATAATCGTGGAGGTCGCTGGTCCCTGGACTCCAGTTTACTGTAATATTTTTCAAACATCTCTGTCTCAGTTTTGAGAGCAGAGTTTCCATAACTGCAAAACAGAGAGTGCCCTTGAAAAAGTTCCACCAACTGGAGTTTAAATCCCAAGTACCTAGTATTTAACACTTACTAGCTTTGTATGATCTTGTAAGATACTTAACCTTTCGGTGCCTCTCTTTCCTCATCTGTAAAATGGGAATAATAATAGCACCTATCTTTGAGAGTTGTGATAAGGAAAGCAAAGACTCTGGGACAGTGCCTGGCACACAGTGAATGCTATTTACATACTCTCTATATTTTTTTAATATACATCTAATGAGCCATAAAGTTCAGAGCACTAGTATTACAGGCATACATTGGGGATATAATGGATTCAGTTTCAAACAACTGCAATCAAGTAAATAGTGCAATAAAGTGAGTCACATAATTTTTTGTTTTTTTGGTGCATTAAAATTATGTTTATATTATACTGTAGTCTACTAAGTGTGCATGCCATTATGTCTAAAAAAGTACATACTTTAATTAACAATGCTTTATTGCTAAAAATAAAAAATAAAAACAGTAACCATCATCTGAGCCTTCAGCAGGTCATAATCTTTGCAATAGTAGCATCAAAAAATCAGTGACCACAAATCACCATAACAAATATAATAATATAAAGAAAAAGCTTGAAATATTTCAAAAATCATGGAAATGTGACAGAGACACAAAATGAGCAAATGCTGTTGGGAAAAAAAGCATCAATATGCTTGCTCAATGCAGAGTTGCCACAAACCTTTGTTTTGTAAAAAACACAATGTCTGTAAGGTACAATAAAGCAAAACGCAATAAAATGAGACATGCCTATATACTGAAAATTGGTACAAGTTTCATCTTCAAATATCTTCTAATTCATCTGTGAAATTCCTTCTGAATTAATACTGAATATTTTATTTTTAAATTTTACTTTTGGCCGCACTGGGTCTTTGTTGCTGCAAACAGGCTCTCTCTAGTTGCAGCAAGGGGCTTCCCTCCAGTTGTGGTGCACGGGCTTCTGACTGCCGTGGCTTCTCTTGTTGCAAAGCACAGGCTCTAGGTGCACAGACTACAGTAGTTGTGGCTTTCGGGCTCTTGAGCACAGGCTCAGTAGTTGTGGCGCACAGGTTTAATTGCTCCGTGGCATGCAGAATCTTCCCAGACCAGGGATCAAAGCTGTGTCCCCTGCATTGGCAGGCATATTCTTAACCACTGACCACCAGGCAAGTCCACTACAGAATTCTTGAAGTTACACACATCCACAATCTTCAGAGGTTTACTTTGGTTTATATTTCTCAGTTCTTTTATTTCCAGCCACCCAGTGGATGAAGTATTATTCTCTAGAAGTCTATTATAAAAGGTAGGAACGCTTTGAACAGATGGTTTTTAAACATTAGAGATGACAAAGCTAGTTTATCCTGTATATGCCAAGACTGTGACCCTTTCAACTTATCTAACATATCTGTATGTTACATAAGTGTACAGGGCTTCCCTGATGGCTCAGCTGGTAAAGAATTTGCCTGCAATGTGGGAGACCTGGTTCGATCCCTGGATTGGGAAGATGCCCTGGAGAAGGAAAAGGCTACCCACTCCAGTATTCTGGCCTGGAGAATCCCATGGACTATATAGTCCATGGCGTCGCAGAGTCAGACACAACTGAGCAACTTTCACTTTCACGATGGTAAAGAACCCATCAATGGTAAAGAACCCATATGCCAGTGCAGGAAATGTAAGTTCAGTTCCTGGGTGGGGAGGGTCCTCTGGGGAAGGAAATGGCAACTCCCTCTAGTAGTCTTGCCTGAGAAATTCCCTATGGACTGTAGGGTGGCAAAGAGTCGGACACGACTGAAGCGACTTAGTATGCACTCATGGGCTATAGCCTGCCAGGTTCCTTCTGTTCCACGGGGTCACAAAAGAAGCCGGACACAACTTATAGACTGAACAGCAACAGTATAATACACACATATGTATGTAAGTGTATATATAAGAGAGAGAACAGCTTTGATATTTTCATATGGTATTGAGCTGAACATCTGTTTACTGTGCTGAAAATCCTGTTTGGCTGAATTTTAATATTAGTGGGAAAGATTCAACAGAAAAGCCTGATGCATCAAAGCATCTTTCTTTTTCAGCATATGTCATGTTCCCAGTGTAGGCTATGGAGTTGCACCAAAGTCTTTTTTTAATTAATTTTGTATTGGAATATAGTTGATTTACAAAGTAGTGTTAGTTTCTGCTTACAGCAAACTCAGTTATACATATACATATATCCAATCTTTTTCATTCTATTCCCATATAGGTCATTACAGAGCCTTAAATAGATTTCTCTGTGCTATATAGTAGGTTCTTATTACTTATGTAGTTTATATATAATAGTGCGATCTGTGTCTTAATTTTAGCTCTACCACTGACTAGCTGTGTGACTATAAGAAAGTGACTTAACCTCTGTGTCTGTTTCCTCACCATATTACTAGGGTTATTTTGTTATTATATGAGTTCATATGTGCAAAATACTTGGCACATAATAAGCACTCAAGATTGTAGCTATTTTAATAATAACACCTCAATTCTGACCTAAACTATTTATAAACATTTTGCAGTAACAGCTATTCAGCTGCCAGGCCAGGATGTTCTATGCGAAACCAGTAAGTTGTACAACTAACCTCAATTACCTCATAGAATCTTGATATCCAATTTACTTGCTATCAGTTCAGTTCAGTTCAGTCACTCAGTCGTGTCCGACTCTTTGCAACCCCATGAATTGCAGCACGCCAGGCCTCCCTGTCCATCACCAACTCCCGGAGTTCACTCAGACTCACGTCCATCGAGTCGGTGATGCCATCCAGCCATCTCATCCTCTGTCGTCCCCTTCTCCTCCTGCCCCCAATCCCTCCCAGCATCAGAGTCTTTTCCAATGAGTCAACTCTTCACATGAGGTGGCCAAAGTACTGAATCATTCCAAAGCACTAGCATCATTCCTTTCAAAGAACACCCAGGACTGACCTCCTTCAGAATGGACTGGTTGGATCTCTTGCAGTCCAAGGGACTCTCAAGAGTCTTCTCCAACACCACAGTTCAAAAGCATCAATTCTTCGGCGCTCAGCTTTCTTCACAGTCCAACCCTCACATCCATACATGACTACTGGAGAAACCATAGCCTTGACTAGACAGACCTTTGTTGGCAAAGTAATGTCTCTGCTTTTCAACAGGCTATCTAGGTTGGTCATAACTTTTCTTCCAAGGAGTAAGTGTCTTTTAATTTCATGGCTGCAATCATCATCTGCAGTGATTTTGGAGCCCCCCAAAATAAAGTCTGACACTGTTTCCACTGTTTCCCATCTATTTCCCATGAAGTGATGGGACCAAATGCCATGATCTTCATTTTCTGAATGCTGAGCTTGAAGCCAACTTTTTTACTCTCCTCTTTCATTTTCATCAAGAGGCTTTTTAGTTCCTCTTCACTTTCTGCCATAAGGGTGGTGTCATCTGCATATCTGAGGTTATTGATATTTCTCCCGGCAATCTTGATTCCAGCTTGTGCTTCTTCCAGCCAAGCGTTTCTCAGATATTAAAACAGACTGGTAAAAATATAGACAATTGGGCTAGTCCTTCTTTGCTGTTCACTTCTATGCTTATACTCTGGTTTAGGTATATTGCTTTATATTAAAAGTATCTCAATAGCCTCCCTTCTATCTGCTTCCACCTTAATTTTATTATAGAATCTTAGCATTGGAAAAGGACTTAGAGGTTACCTGGTCCAAGCTGTCATTGCACAATAGAGAAGTGGCTAAGCACATAGCATGGTACCAGACAGACCCACTAGGCTAAAGCTCTAGCTTCACCAATTACCCTCTAGGCTTCGCATCTTTGTCTCCACCAGTGGCTTTTTAGTGCCCTGAAGGTGGAGATACAAGAATAAAGAGCAAAGGTAGGCACCTTTACCACTTTTTTTTGGTGGTTGCCGGGGGCGGGGGGGGGGGGGGGGGGGGCGCTGGTTTCAGTTTCCTCAGCGTTCAGCGTGGACCTGGAGTATCTCCATGCTGGACCAACCTCGGAGCCCACACGCTGAGTAGGGACCACCCTCAGAATCCGGCCGGCGGGTACCTGAGCTCTTCCACCAGCCCACACAACTGGAAAACAGGCAGATCGCTCTCTTCCTGGCCAGGTGTCTCCGAGGCAGAAGTCTCAGAGTCGTCGTCCGTCATCACTGCCGAAGCTACTCTGGTCAATACCGAGTTGTGGCCAAGAGCGCAGGGAACCAGCGACCGCTTCACTCAGGCTGCGACCAAGCAGTGCGTTGCCAGGGCGACCCGACGCGGTAGTGGAGGGGCGGGGCTTCCGGAGGCCCAGTCCAGTGCTTTGGCCAGCCCAGGGCAGACCAAAGCGAGATCGCTGTCCTTGGACTAGATACCTAGGTGCATTCGCTGTTTACTTTTTTTCAACAGTATACTTAAAACGATGATAATACAAGCTGTTTGCTCAGCACTTACTAATACCCTTGACACCATGTTGAGCATAGTTTATAAAAATCCTTGCAATAACCTTGTAATAGTATCTATTCTCCATTTCCAAATGGAGAAATTGAGACCCAGAAAGTTCATTGAATTGGCAGGAGTGTCTTCCTTTTTCCACCTCACTGTGAGGCCTCTACTCTGTTCACCATCTGGAGCTTCATACATACTCACTGCAGCTTCTCTCAGATACCAATAATCTGCATTCCTGGAAGGGAAAAACTTGGCTGATTATTAAATGGGTATAAACTTAAGACGTTTCTAAATAGGCATTGATCATATTAGTATATGATCCTGAGTATCTTGGGGGGAATGTATGGAGCAGGCCATTCAGTATGTCAAGAAGCTCCTGGTTAAATGAGGAGACGGCCCCTAAACTAACTGTTGAAACCTGAAGTGACAGTGGTGACAGTGTTGTGGCTCACACCACTTTATAGTCATCAACTCATTTCATCCTCAGAACAGTCTTATGAAGTTGGTATTGTTCTCTTCCTCTTACAGATCCGGAAACTGAGGAATATAGTAGCTTAGACAAGTTGGCTGGGCTTTCCTGATAGCTCAGTTGGTAAAGAATCCACCTGCAATGCGGGAGACCCAGGTTCAATTCCAGGGTGGGGAAGATCCCCTGGAGAAGGGATAGGCTTACCCACTGCAATATTCTTGGGCTCCCCTTGTGGCTCAGCTATTAAAGAATCCACCTGCAATGTGGGAGACCTGAGTTCCATCCCTGGGTTGGGAAGATCTCCTGGAGAAGGGAAAGGCTACCCACTCCAGTATTCTGGCTTGGCGAATTCCATGGACTGTATAGTCCATGGGGTCACAAAGACTCGGACATGACTGAGTGACTTCCACCATTCACCATTACTTGCACCAGGACCACTCTGCTTGGTCCTCTCACCATTTCTGCCCCCTTAGCATAACAGTTCTTAACAAGGGCCAAGGGGCAGCTGTTTTGCATCCCCCGTTCCCACTAGGAGACATTCTGCAGTATCTGGAGAAATCTTTGTTTGTTATAACTGAAAAGGGTACCTTTGACTTCCAAAGTTTAGAAATCAGAGATAGTGCTTGCAATTAGTTTCCCAAGGCTGCCATAACAAATTGCCGCAGACAGAAATGTGTTGCCTCACAATATTGGAGGCTAGGAGTCCAAAATCAAGCAGTTGTCAAGGCCAGGCTCCCTTGGAAGGCTCTAGGGACGAATCCTATCTAGCTTTTGATGTTTCCCAGCAATCCCTGGCGTTCCTTGCCCTTTAACTCTGTCGCTCCAGTTTCTTCCTACCTCTTCACATGGCCTTCTTCCTTGTGTCTTGTGTGGCCTCTCCTCTTTGTATAAGGACATGCAAGGATCATTATTTCAAACAAGGTCACATTCTGAGATTCCAGATGGACATAAATTTTTAGGGATGCTTTTCCACCCACCACAGTAATTCCCCTACATATGAATGAGCTCCATTCTGAGAGGGCGTTCATAAGTCCAACAAATTTAGCCTAGGTACCCAACTAACACAATCGGCTATACAGTACTGTAATGGATTTATAATATTAATACTTTATACACAAGTAAGGCAACTGGTCCCATCACTTCTTGGCAAATAGATGGGGAAACAGTGGAAACAGTGTCAGACTTTATTTTGGGGGGTTCCAAAATCACTGCAGATGGTGACTGCAGCCATGAAATTAAAAGATGCTTACTCCTTGGAAGAAAAGTTATGACCAACCTAGATAGTATATTGAAAAGCAGAGACATTACTTTGCCGACTAAGGTCCGTCTAGTCAAGGCTATGGTTTTTCCAGTGGTCATGTCTGGATGTAAGAGTTGGACTGTGAAGAAAGCTGAGCGCCAAAGAATTGATGCTTTTGAACTGTGGTGTTAGAGAAGACTCTTGAGAGTCCCTTGGACTGCAAGGAGATCCAACCAGTCCATTCTGAAGGAGATCAGCCCTGGGATTTCTTTGGAAGGAATGATGCTAAAGCTGAAACTCCAGTACTTTGGCCACCTCATGCGAAGAGTTGACTCATTGGAAAAGACTCTGATGCTGGGAGGGATTGGGGGCAGGAGGAGAAGGGGACGACAGAGGATGAGATGGCTGGATGGCATCACTGACTCGATGGATGTGAATCTGAGTGAACTCCGGGAGTTGGTGATGGACAGGGAGGCCTGGCATGCTGCAATTCATGGGGTCGCAAAGAGTCAGACACGTCTGAGCAACTGAACTGAACTGAACTGAACTGAATACATAAAAAGGGGCTTCCCAGGTGGTGCTAGTGGTGAAGAACCTACCTGTCAATGCAATAGATAAGAGTTCGATTCCTGGGTCGGGAAGATCCCCTACGTGAACGTGAAGTCGCTCAGTCGTGTCTGACTCTTTGCAACCCCATGGACTGTAGCCTACCAGGCTCCTCTGTCCATGGGATTTTCCAGGCAATAGTACTGGAGTGGATTGCCATTTCCTTCTCCAAGGAATCTTCCCAACCCAGGGATAGAACCCGAGTCTCCCACATCGTAGACAGACGCTTTACCATCTGCAATCTCAGCCAAAAGGCCCTGGAGGAGGAAATAACACCCCACTCCAGGATTCTTGCCAAGAGAACCTCAGGGATAAAGTGGAGGGATACAGTCCATGGGGATGCCAAAGAGTCGGACATGACTGAGCATCTGAACAATGTGTAAAAAACAGACAAACACAGGACAGTCAAGTATGCCACAGCACAGCCACACTTGTAGAGGACGCGTGTACTTGGCAATGTATGTCAGACACATGAACTAACTTACATGATTGGACATGAAAGTTCGCAACTTGAAGGTTTGTATGTGGGGGACTTGCTGAGCTCTGTTAAACACTCTTCAAGGTACAGGACAAGCTCCCCTAACAAATATTTCTATCAAAATATCAATAGTGTTGAGGTTGGGAAACCTGACTCAGAGAGGCATTTCTTCTTGGGGAAGAAAGGAGAATATGTCTGCTAATCTAGGTAGGTACAAACAGAAAAGGTCTCAGAGAGGCTCAAAGTCCAGAGGTCACCCTCGCCCTTTGTTTTCCGGGGACCACTTCTTCCTACAGACTTCAACATTTCCATGTGGATGCTGCCCCCTGCCTGGCATTTTTGTAGCCTCTGCATTTTCAGTTCAGAATCATAGGATCAGATCCATCCAAAGGATTAAGCTTCAACCAGGACTCTGACTTCAGAAGCAGACATTAGTGTTGCCTGTTTTTCTATTTATACAAATGGAATTGTGCAGCACATACGCCTCTGTGTCTGGCTGCTTTTCCTCGCCGTCCTGTTGATGAGAGCCAACTGCATTGATGTGGGTAGTTATAGATCACTCATTACCGCGGCTGCACGATATTCCATTGTGTTTGTCCATACCACTGTCCATGAGCTTTGGAGGGGTTTCCAGTACAAGGCTATTGTCATAAGCACCGCTAAGAACATTTACCACTAGTAAATGTCTTCTGGGAACGTGTGTACACATTTATGTTAAGTACACACTTAGGAGTGCAATTGCTGGGTCAAAGTCAGTTCAGCATTAGTTGATATTAGTTGATACTGCCAGTTTTTCAAGTGATTATACCAGGTGTTCTGGGCTTCCCTTGTGGCTCAGCTGGTAAAGAATCTGCCTGCAATGCGGGAGACCTGGGTTCAATCCCTGGGTTGGGAAGATCCCCTGGAGAAGGGAACAGCTACCCACGCCAATATTCTGGCCTGGAGAATTCCATGGACTATACAGTCCATGGAGTCACAAAGAGTCAGACACGACTGAGCAACTTTCACTGTCGCTCACTTTTTAAAACATTCAGTGGCATAGGGCGCTGTGCCTTCCTGCCCCAACGGTCAGTCATTTGTTCACATGTTTATGAAGCCTGGGTGTGTGCCAGGCACTGGATGAGCTGTTGGAATGCCAAGGTGGAAAAGCCATGGGCTAGTCTTGGCCTTTGTGCCCTGAGATCTATTCCTTCCCCTTCATCTTCCATGTAGGGGGTGGGGTGGGGCAGGGGCTGACAATGAGCCATTCAGTCTGCATTTCCTAGGCTCCCAGGGCAGCTGGAGGGCCCTGTCTGGAGCCCAGTGGACAGGTGAAAGGAAGAAGCTTGGGGCACAGCGGTGGGAGGTGGAGGTGGGAGGATGGAGCTCTCCCCTCCCCATGCCTTTGTTGTTCAGTCACTAAGTTGTTTCTGACTCTTTGCAACCGCGTGGACTGCAGCACACTAGGCTTCCCTGCCCTTCACTATCTCCCGGAGCTTGCTCAAACTTGTGTCCATTGAGTCAGGGATGCCATCCAATCATCTCACCCTCTGTTGTCCCCTTCTCCTCCTGCCCTCAGTCTTCCCCAGCACCAGGGTTTTTTCCAAGTTGTGGCCACATCTCTTCCGCAGCCCCCAGGGGACAGGCCAGTTGTGGCTGCAGCTTCTGCAGGTGACCGTGGCCCTGGTCTCCAGTGACGTCACCTGCCCCCTTGTCCCTCCAGCTGTGAGGAGGCCATAACTTCCTACTCTCAGCGGCTCTTTGGCTCCCCTCCACTCTTCCACCACGTATGTATCTAAATCCCTGCAGTCGTGTGCTTTTCAGATGCTAGAAGTGGTTTCTCTTCTGGTTGGATCCTGACTGATCCTGGCAGGGGCCTGCAAGGCCAGTGGGGAGATCTCCAGGCAGAAGGACAAGTCTCCTTCACCCAGACCATGGTATTGATGGTGACAGATGAGATCTGTTGTGGGTTGGGGCGGGGGTTCTGTTAGACATATGCTAGGTTGCCTGGGGAGTCAGTCACCATGAGGACTACTGCCAAATAAAGGCAGCTGCTTCTTCCAGACTGAGGAGTGATGTCAGCAGGCCTATCTCAGTGTCTTGCTGGCTGAGGCCACTCCCTCCAAGGTATCCCTCTATCTGGTTCCCTGAACCAGATATCCACAGGCTGGTCCTCAATGTGAGATGCTTCCAGTGGCTGTTTACATTTGTGGGGATTAGCCTGGGAGTGGAGAATAGAATCTTAGATCTCATGGTGATCCCAGTGCCTAGGCATCAGTTCAGTTCAGTTCAGTCACTCAGTCGTGTCCAACTCTTTGCGACCCCATGAATTGCAGCACGCCAGGCCTCCCTGTCCATCACCAACTCCAGGAGTTCACTCAAACTCATGTCCATCGAGTCGGTGATGCCATCCAGCCATTTCATCCTCTGTCGTCCCCTTCTCCTCCTGCCCCCAATCCCTCCCAGCTCTTCGCATGAGGTGGCCAAAGTACTGGAGTTTCAGCTTTAGCATCATTCCTTCCAAAGAACACCGAGGACTGATCTCCTTTAGAATGGACTGGTTGGATCTCCTTGCATTCCAAGGGACTCTCAACAGTCTTCTCCAACACCACAGTTCGAAAGCATCAATTCTTCGGTGCTCAGCTTTCTTCACAGTCCAGCTCTCACATCCATACGTGATAGCCTTGACTAGACGGACCTTTGCTGGCAAAGTAATGTCTCTGCTTTTGAATATGCTATATAGGTTGGTCATAACTTTTCTTCCAAGGACTAAGTGTCTTTTAATTTCATGGCTGCAATCACCATCTGCAGTGATTTTGGAGCCCCCCAAAATAAAGTCTGACACTGTTTCCACTGTTTCCCCATCTATTTCCCATGAAGTGATGGGACCAGATGCCATGATCTTAGTTTTCTGAATGTTGAGCTTGAAGCCCACTTTTTCACTCTCCACTTTCACTTTCATCAAGAGGCTTTTTAGTTCCTCTTCACTTTCTGTCATAAGGGTGATGTCATCTGCATATCTGAGGTTATTGATATTTCTCCTGGCAATCTTGATTCTAGCTTGTGCTTCTTCCAGCCCAACATTTCTCATGATGTACTCTGCATAGAAGTTAAATAAGCAGGGTGACAATATACATCCTTGACATACTCCTTTTCCTATTTGGAACCAGTCTGTTGTTCCATGTCTGGTTCTAACTGTTGCTTCCTGACCTTAGGCATAGTAGGTACTAAAATTATTCACACATGACTGTATAGGAACTATTCAGAGCATTTGAAATGTCTTAATAAAAGTGCTACTATGATTCCATTTTACCGATGAGGAAACTGAGGCGTGAGGAGCTAAAGTAGCTGGTACTCAGTTGATGTCTGTTGATGACAATAGCCTCAATAATTTGCATGAAAGTGAAAGTGAAGTCGCTCAGTCATGTCTGACTCTTTGCGACCCCGTAGACTGTAGTCTACCAGGCTACTCCATCCATGGGATTCTCCAGGTAAGAATACTGGAGTGGGTCGCCATTTCCTTCTCCAGGGGATCTTCCCAACCCAGGGATCAAACCCAGGTCTCCCACATTGCAGGCAGCCGCTTTAACCTCTGAGCCACCAGGGAAGCCCAATAATTTGCGTAGCAGAGTGTTTAAAAACACTGGCTTTGGAATTCAAAAGATAGTGCTTTGAATCTGGATCCTACCCCATGCTAGAGTGTGACCTTCCTCAGATTCCTTCTCTGTAAAATGAAGATAATCATGCCCACCTGGTCGGGGTCCTGAGAGGATTAAAAAATGGGTGAGTATCAATGGTAGTCGAGCTTGCAAAATTTACATATGTATAATATAAAATTGTGGGATTCCCAGGTGGCACCAGTGGCAGAGAGCCTGCCTGCTTAAGCAAGAGACAAGAGACGTGAGTTCAATCCCTGGGTCAGGAAGATCCCCTGGAGGAGGGCATGGCAACCCACTCCAGTATTCTTTGCCTGGAGAATCCTGTGGACAGAGGAGCCTCATGGGCTATGGGTCCACAGGGTCACAAAGAGTCAGACACGACTGAAGCGACTTAGCACACACACAGCACAGTATAAAATTGTACTTTATTGCATGTACATTACCTTTCAAGTTTCTCAGTTATGTACTTCTTAATTTATGATTAGTAATGGACTGAAAACAAATTATAGCCTTCCGATTTAAAAAACCAACAGTGAACTTATTTTATCTAATAAAATAGTATTTTTGATGAATTTGCCTATGTTATCCCAGACGCTAGCCTCGGATCATAAGTTACCCATTTGGGGATCACAATAATAATCCCACTCTATGAGGTGTATTTTTAATACAGCATTATTATTATTATTATTATTATTTTGGTCGCATTTCAAGGCATTTGGGACCTTAGTTCCCCCACCAGGGATCAAACTTGTGCCCCCTGCGATGGAAGCACAGAGTTTTAACCACTGGATTACCAGGGAAATCCCAATATTGTGCTATTTTAAAATTTTGATTTTGAAATAAATTCAGCTGCAAAATATAATAAAAAGTTATCATACACCTTTGCCCAGATTTTCTACCTTCTCCAAATATTAACATTTCACTACATTTTCTTCATCATTCACCTCTCTCTCCACGTGAAAGTGAAAGTCGCTCAGTTGTGTCCGACTCTTTGCGACCCCATGGACTATACAGTCCATGGAATTCTCCAGATCAGAATACTGGAGTGACTAGCCTTTCCCTTCTCCAGGGGCTCTTCCCATCCCAGGGATTGAACCCAGGTGACCCGCATTTCAGGCGGATTCTTTACCATCTGAGCCACAAGGGAAACCCAAGAAGACCAGGGTGGGTAGCCTATCCCTTCTCCAGGGAAATCTTCCTGACCCAGGAATTGAACCAGGGTCGCCTGCATTGCAGGAGGATTCTTAACCAACTGAGCTATCAGGGAAGCCCCTCTCTATATGTAAATATATATATAAAACAAAATAGACTTTCATCTATATTTTCCTTACCCAAACATTTTTCTTGAAATGTTAGAGAGTAGTTACAGACCCCATATGCTTCTTTATCACTAAATATTTCAGGGTGTGTTTCCTAAAAGCAAGGATATTATCTTATAAGATAATGTTAATCAAAACATTGACGTTGATTTCATACTGTTATCTAACACAGAGATCTTATTTAAATTTTTGTCAATTGCCTCACTAATGTCTTTTTAGTAAAACAGACATGTGAATTCTTCTGGTCCAGAACTGCATTTAGTGGTCCTGTGTCTTCAGTTTCCTCTGATCGGGAACAGTTCCTTGGTCTTTGTCTTTTGTGACCCTGACATTTATAAAGAGTCGAGGCCAATTATTTTGATCTGTGCTCCTCACTTCGGGCTTGTCTGGTGTTTCGCCACGATTAGATTCAGGTTCTGTCTCTTGGGCAGGAAAACCGCAGAAACGATATGCCATTCTCAGAACCGTGTGTCAGGAGGCGTTTGATAGTGTGTGATTTCAACTTTGGTCTCTTGACTAAGGTGGTGCCTACCAGGTTTCTCTGCTTTAAGGTTACTGAATTTCTCTGTCCTTTATAAGCATTTTGTGGAGAGATAATTTATGTCTGTAAATACTCTATTTCTCATCGTACTCTCATCCACCATCACTGGTAATTCTTGCCTGAACAAATTGTTACAGAGACAGCTGCCAAATGGTGATTTTTCTAATCTTAGGAATCTTACATTTATTAGTCAAGATTGTACTTTATTTATTTATATCTGTATGGACCTATGAATTCTGTTATTCTACGATTTGTAATCCCTTATTATCATTATTTAATTTAATGCTCAAATTATCTCAAATTTGGCCAGTGGGAGCCCCTTCAAACTGGTTCCTTCATCCTTTTAACATATCTACACCATTTTCTGTGTGGTTGCTTAGTTTCTGGCAAACTAGATGTTCATCTACATTTCCCTTACCCAAATCTAGAAACAGCCATTTCTCCAAATAGTCCTAGTTTCTTTCAGGAGACAATTCATCCTTCAATCTTTAAAGGGAAGAAGGAGAAGAACAAGGAAAAGGAGGAGGAGACAATATGTCCAAAAAGAGGGTGGGGGGGTGGGGGTTGTACATATTGCAGTGGGTGTTTAAGTGTTTACATTTAACAAATCAATAGTTTTTTAAAAAAGAATATGATGCAAATATAATTGGATCCACATTAGACTGTTACACCAAAAGTCTACATTTGAGGTTTTTCCTGAATATGGGTCTAAATTACTTCTCTACCTCCCCAGCGTACTCCCTAATAGCCCTCTACTATGGAGAAGGAAATGGCAACCCACTCCAGTACTCTTGCCTGGAAAATCCCATGGACGGAGGAGCCTGGTAGGCTGCAGTCCATGGGGTCTCAAAGAGTCAGGCACGACTGAGCGAATTCACGTTCACTTTTCACTTTCATGCATTGGAGAAGGAAATGGCAACCCACTCCAGTATTCTTGCCTGGAGAATCCCAGGGACAGAGGTGCCTGGTGGGCTGCCGTCTATGGGGTCGCGCAGGGTTGGACATGACTGAAGCGATTTAGCAGCAGCAGCAGCATGGTGCTCAAATGAAGAGGAAAAGAATTCCACAGTGATGGTGAGTCTCAGCGCAGCTCTGTCTTCTCTCTCTGAACCCCGACCTTGACCCCCACCCTCAGAGCAACTTTGCTAATATTTGTCTTATATCTTGATACATTGGGATTTTACTCTGTTTTATTTGGGGAAGTTTTAGGACAGTGGGGTGGGGAAGGTGGTTAAAAAGAGCCAGGCTAGCCCAGTGGTTAGGACTCCACACTTTCACTGCAGGTGGCATGGGTCCCATCCCTGGTCAGTAAACTAAAATTCCACAAGCCACATGGTGTGGCTAAAAAAAAGGAAAAGTCAGATATCCTGGTTTCAAATCCTGCCTCTGCAAGCAACTTAATATCTCTATGCCTCAGTTTTCTCATCTGTAAAACTGGCATGTACCACCCCCAGAGGATTTTGGAGAGGGTGGCCCCATTTGATGTATGTCAAGCACAGAGAACTGCAGCTGGCAAGTGAGAGTATGATTACACACGATGTTGGTGGTTGTCATGACTTCACACAGAGGCTGCTGCCCTTAGAGACAACTTCTCAATCTTTTATTCCCTGCCCCCAACGAGTGGTGCTCACAAACTATCCCTCATGGCCCAGGAAGATCTCCACTCTGAGCTGCCTTCATCCCTGAGTGCCTGCAGGCAGCTGTGTATCAGTCAGAACCCTTTCTGGTGCAAGCGAAAGAATCCCAACTCCAGCCTGCTTACACAAAACAAAATCCATTGGCCGTAAGGGTGCCTCCCACCTTCAGGCATGGCTGGATCCAGGGATACAATTATGCCTTCAAGATTCCAACCTCCTCCATCTCTTCTGGCCTTACTTTTCCTCTATGTTGGGTTTGTTCTGAATCTTCACTCTTCTTATGTGGCAGCAAGATCATCAATAGCACCAGGTTTAAATCCTACCAGCTGAGCAACTCCAGCAAAGAGAGAGAGTGAACTTTTACCCAGTAACTCCAACAAAGGCCCTGGGGCTGATGACTATTGATCTGCTTGCGTCATATGCTGTGCTGCTGCTGCTGAGTCGCTTCAGTCGTGTCCGACTCTGTGCAACCCCATAGACGGCAGCCCACCAGGCTCCCCCGTCCCTGGGATTCTCCAGGCAAGAACACTGGAGTGGGTTGCCATTTCCTTCTCCATTTTCTTCCCCATATGCTATGCTAGATCTCCTCTATTTGCTCTCCACCCTGCCCCCCCCCTCCCCACACCATAGCCACTCCCCACCCTCTTCATCCCCCTCTGTGCCCTGGGGGACTAACCCATGTAGCCTATACAATCAGGCTCTCCTGCCTTCTGGGTTGGGGTTGGGCTCAGCTAAGTGGGTAGAGTCAGGATGTGTATTTTCAGCTCCTTCTCTTCCAGTGTGGGCTGTCTGTGTGTCTCCATCGAAGGTTCCCTGTCCCTTCTTCATATAGCACTGTTCCTCCTGGGTCTAGTCGTCACTCCCTCTCCTCGCCCCTCAGGCTACAGGAGGTGACAGCTCCCTGCCGCCGCAGGTCCAGCAGCAGTTCTTGCTGGGTTCCCTACATCCTGCCTTCACCGTAATAAAGAGGACTTGATTACACTTTCCTCAGTGACCCAGTTGAATGTGTCACCTGTGTCCTGCCGATGCACACGTGAAGCCTGTCCTAATCAACCACAAAAGAAGGGACAGATAGGGTGATAAAGATGTGAGTGTCATGATGCTTCGTAAACCTCAAAGCCTCAGAGTAACTCGGGGATGTCAGTTTGTAAGTCAGGATTTCTCTCAGTCTTGGTTTCAGCCTCTATCCTCTGAGTTCCACTGAATGGCAGGATGAGGAAGAGGGGACTGGATCTGGAGTCCAAAGCCAACCACCCCCCTACCTCTTCTATCTCCCACTAGCCGTGTGACCTGAACAAGTTACTCAGTCTCGCTGAGCCTCCCTTGAAGTGAAGAGACATTGCCTGCCTCCCCCAAAGGTTGCTAGCAGAACTGATGGCTGCAGGGAGGGACTGCTGATGTCGGGAGTTCTCTACTCTGTGTGTTGGGAACATCTAGGGTACCCATAGGCGCCTCCTTCCTTCTTCCATGTGGCTCTGTTTGTTTCCCTTTTGCCCACAAATGATCTCAGTCCTCTGCCAGCCACTCTCTGCATGACCTCAGAGGTAACCTCCTGTACCAGGAGGCAAGGAGAGGCGATGGGCCAGGCTGAGAGGACACTGCCCTCAGCTACTAACCTGCCTCTCAGATAAATGGTCTGATCTCACCAGGCCTCAGTTTCCTCATCTGAGAAATGGACATATTTATACCACTTCCTTCTACCTCACAGGTGGCCCTGAAGCCAAATAAGAAAATAACTATACTTACAAGATCTTTTAAATAAAAGGTCACTAGGGGTCTCCCTGGTGGTCTGGTGATTAAGAGTGTGTGCTTTCAACGCAGGGGACATGGGTTCAATCCCTGGTCAGGGCACTAAGATTCCACATGTCACATGGTCAAAGTGACTAATGAAGCTCAATGGATGACAAAATCCTTTCATTAGCCCAAACTCGCCCCCCCGCCGAGGCCCAAGGGGTCCCCAGATCCCTATTTTAAGGCTCTTTCCCAGCACCCCTCTAACCCTCCTCTTCAGCCTTTGCTTTGCTCAATGAACCTTGCACAACCCCTACCCTCAAACCCATCCCGGGCTGACTCAAGAGAGCTTTGTGCAAAGGCTCAGATTGAAATGGCCCCTTGCTTCTATTGATTTGTAAAGGACTCCTCCTTTAGGATGGCTGAAATGGGGCACTCTGTAGGCTGCAGCCCCAGGGGCAGCTTGCAGGCCAGGAGAGGAGGGAATCACCTCCACCCATCCTGAACAATGAGTCACTCTGTCAACATGCCCATCTGACGTCACAGCTGGTTCTACCAGATCCCCCTGGAGCCCGCCCCACCCTGGCCAAGCTGGAACCCTCAACGCCCTTCAGTGTCAAAAGCCAGAGACACAGGCCAGCCAGGACTACCAGGACCCCAGAACCCCATTCTACTCAGAAGCCATTCAGATGATCACAGTCAAACTATTATTACTGAATGACACAGAGGAAAAAGAGGAAGTTTTATCTCCCTCCCTGGCCTCCTTCTCAAGCCAGTCTCCAGAGGAAACCACTATTAACAGCTTGGTGTGGGACATTTCAGATACTATATAATACATATGCAATTTTATTCATTACAACATTTTAAAAAATTTACAATGTTGGGGACTTCCTTGCCGGTCTAGTGGCTGAGACTCCTCACTCCCAATGCAGGAGGCTGGAGTTGGATCTCTGGTCAGGGAACTAGATTCCACATGGCACAAGTAAAGATCCCACAGGCTGCAATGATCAAAGATATCTGCCTACCTTGACTGGGAACTGGCCCAGTCAAATGGACAAATAAATATTTAAAAATAAATGAATAAAAACTTAAAAGTCCTGTGTACTCTGCCTATTCATCCTTCTTTCCAATCCCTGGCAACCACTCCCTTTACTGTCTGCACAGTTTTGCCTCTTCCAGAATGTCCTACAGATAGAATCCTATAGTACGTAGCCCTTTCAGATTGGTTTCTTTCACTTAGTAATATTCATTGATTCTTTCATATATTTTCATGCCTAGATTGCTCAAGGTTTTTAACACCAAATACCATTCCATCGTTTGGACGTACCACAGTTTATTTCACCATTCACCCACTGAAGGACATCTTGGTTGCTTCCATGCTTTGGCAATAATGAATAAGGCTGCTATAAACATCTGTGCACAGGTTTTGGAGTGTGCTTGCTGAATCATATGCAAGAGTATGTTTCGTTTTGTAAGAGACCACTCAATTATATTCCAAAGTAGCTGTACCGTTTTGCAATCCCATCAGCAGTGAATGAGAGGGTCCTGTTAACCCACATTGTCTCCAACGCTTGATGTTGTCAGTGTTCCAGATGTGGGCCACTCCAGTAGGTGTGTAATGACATCTCAGAGTTCTAATTTGCATTTCCCTGATGACATGCAGTGTAGAGTATCTTTCCATATGTTTGTTTGTCATCTGCATGTCTTCTCTGGTGAGATGCCTGTTAAGGTCTTTGGCCCATTTTTCTTTTTATCGTTCTGTTTATTTACCTATTTTTGGCTATGCTGGGTTTTTGTGTCGGTACAGGCTTTTCTCTAGTTGTGACAAGCGGGGGCTACTCTCTAGTTGCAGTCCGCATGCTTTTCATTAGGGTGACTTCTCCTGTTGGAGAGCACAGGTTCTAGGGCACACGGGCTTCAGTAGTTTCGACTCCCAGGCTCTAGAACATAGGCCCAATAGTTGCGGTGAATGGCCTTCGTTGCCCCACAGCGTGTGGGATCTTCTCGGAGCAGAAGTTGAACCCACGTCTCCATTGGCAGGCAGATTCTTTACCATGGAGCCACCAGGGAACCCCTGGCCCATTTTTTCAGTTACATTGTTTGATTTCTTATTGACAGTGTTGAGTTCTTTGTATATTTTGTGGGTTTTTTTGAACAAGAATAAAATAGTATTCATATGTATATGTATACATATATGTGGAGGAGGAAATGGCAACCCACTGTAGTATTCTTGCCTGGAGAATCCCATGGACAGAGGAGCCTGGTGGGCTACAGTTCAAGGGGTCACAAAGAGTTGGACACGACTGAGTGATTAACACACACATATATATACATGTATCACATTTTCTTTATCCATTAGTCTGTTGATGGATACTTAGATTGTTTCCATGTCTTGGCTATTGTAAATAATGCTGCCGTAGATATGAATCCATAAATTTTGGATAACATTGCTTAATCAGATGTGTCTTTTGTAAATATTTTCTCCCAACCTATGGCTTATTTTCTTATTCTCTTAATGTATATTCAACTTTTAAAATTTAATTTTACAAGTAACACAACATTTTACTTTCTTTGAGAAAAAAAAGAAGAAACAGAACAAAATCTGCCCTGAATTGTATCCCCCATCTGAGTCCACTCTGCATGGCCCAGGTGTTATGCCTACCTCTTCCAACTGTATTCTTCCCTACTTTTCTCTTTGTGCTTTTATTTGTACATATTTCTACTCTTATGGGGAATACATAGCTCTATTTTGTGTGCGTGTGTTTTACATAAATGCTGGCATATCATATTTAGTCTTTGCTAGTCACAGTCATGCTGAGTCTTGAAGATCCAGCCATGTCAGGACCTACCCAGCTATCTCGTTCTTGTAGTCCATTTGGTGATATATCACAATTCATTCAGCCTCTTCTTACACATAGATACTTGGGTGGCTCCCAATTTTTTCTTCTGTCCCTTTATAAAAGTTATTATTTAAAATTTTGATCAGATTCATGCATGTTAATGATATTAAAAATTAAATAACAAAGAATGAGATGGTTGGATGGCATTACCAACTCAATGCACAAGCGACTGAACCATGCCTGAAACAAAGTTTATCTGTGCTGTGCTCAGTCATGTCCGTCTCTTTGTGACTCCATAGACTATAGCCCACTAGGCTCCTCTGTCCATGGAATTTTTCAGGCAAGAATACTGGAGTGGGCAGCAGTTTCCTCCTCCAGAGGATCTTCCCAACCCGGGCATCAAACCCAGGTCTCTTGTGGCTCCCCCTGCATTGGCACGTGGATTCTTTACCACTAGCGCCACCTTATAGCAAAAGTCAGTAAGCATTCCCTACCCCACTGCCCCCCACCTCCACGTATATACACAAACCCGCTGTTCTGGAGTCCTGCGCTTCTGAGAAAATGACTTACTCCTCTTTCAGCTGTTTTTCTGGTGCTTACCTGCATATTTATAAACAAGATGCTTATGCTCTATTTCCTGATTTATCAACATGACCTTCTGCTTTCCTGTGTTAGATGCAGATTTCTTGCTTTATATGCACCCGACCTACCTACTTGCCTCCCCTCTCCTTGTCCTTTCCCATATAGTTATATGACAATTTTCTGGTTAAGTCAGTATTTGAAGTATTTTTTTCTTGCCAAGCAATGGTTCTCAACTCTAACTGCACCCAGGGAGCTTTCTGGGGGAGAGCTGTGCTGGGTCTTTGTCGCTGAAAGTGGGCTTTCTCCAGTTGCAGAGAGCAGGGCCTACTCTCCGGTTTCGGGGTGAGGGCTTCTCATTGCAGTGGCTTCTCTTGCTGCGGAGCATGGGCTCTAGAGCGGGTGGGCTTCAGTACTTTTGGTGCCTGGGCTCAGTAGTTGTGATGCACAGGCTTAGTTGCTCCGTGGCATGTGGGATCTTCCTGGACCAGGGATTAAACCTGCATCCCTTGAACTGGCAGGCAGATTCTCAGCCACTCGACCACCAGAGAAGTCCCCAGATCCTGTTTGTTTGTTTTTTTTTTCTTCCCCGAGTTTTTTGTTAAAAACCAGGATTTCTCAGCTTTGGCAGAATTCCAGTTGTAATCAGAGAATTCTTAGCTGTGGGCAGGTCTGTGAGTTGGAGGATATTTCACAGCATCCTTGGCCCCTGCCCACTAGGTGCCAATAGCATTTCTCCACACACACACACCACCACCCCGCCCCCAGTTATGACAAGCAGAAATGTCTCCACACTTTGCCTAATGTTGCCTGGGGCAAAATCACCCTCAGCTCAAAACCGATCTGAAGTTCTCTTAGCAACAAGTGACCCACTTAGCTGTTTCTGCTTCCTTTGTTTCTGGTAAAACCAGTTATTTATGATTTTTGAGGTTGTTGTTCAGTTGCTCAGTCATGTCCAACTCTTTGTGACCCCATGGACTGCAGCATGCCAGGCTTCCCTGTCCTTCACCATCTCTTGGAGTTTGCTCAAACTCATGACCACTGAGTCGGTGATGCATCCAACCATCTTGTCCACTGTTGTCCCCTTCTCCTCCTGCCTTCAATCTTTCCCAGCATCAGGCTCTTCACATCAGGTGGCCAAAGTATTGGAGTTTTTTCAAGGACAGGATGTATATTCTCAGCCTGCCATTCTCCTGGGTGCCCAGATAAAGGGTGATTTTCTCTTCATTTATTCCCAGATTTTTTTCTATCAAGTTTATTTGTGGGTTTTCTTTTAAATAACTTTGAGAAACTTTCAAATGTAATACATATTTATGACTGAAAGTGTAAAGATACAGAAAAACCCGGGAAAGAGAATTAAAATTTTCCCTTTAGGCTCCCTCAGATACACTGACAACATTCTTTTGGTGGTTTTCCTTACACCCTTCTCCTGGTCAAGGAACTAGATCTCATGTGCTGCAATTAAGACCCAGCACAGCCAAATATTAATATATAATTGTTTAAAGTGTTTTGCAATCAGTCTCTGCTCCTACATCCAGAGAGCTACTCCTTATTCAAGTTCTGATGGGTTTATACTGATTAAGGTGATCACTTGTCCATATCATTTTTTATATACAGAAAATGACCTCTGTTCCCTGTTAAAGTATAACTTTAAGAACATTCAAAACACGACTCATACAAATGAGCTGCACGCAAGATATGCTGAATTTGTTAGTGAGGGAAACAGCAGCATGGGAAAAGATGGTTCAAAGAGGAATCAGACTAAAAGGGGTTATCTAGTCCATCAGAAAAGACATGCTAAAATCAGTTTACTGGTTAGAGACAACATTAATCACTATTCTACAGGGCAATAAAACTGTGACCTTTGGGGTTATCTTTTCTATCAGGCAAAAATTATTTGCATCTCTACCGAATTCTACAAGTTAACAAACAACTTTATAGAATGTGGGCTCCAAGCAACAGGAAAGTTTAAGTTGAACAAAGGTACATCTCCCAGATAGTGAAACAATTCAGAGGTGGCCAGTTAGATAATGCTCCAGCATGAGCTGAACGGAGATGTAGTCCTCCTTTTGCTCGATTTCCGAGTTTGGGGTAACTTTTCTTAATATCCCTGTTCTGTACCCTGGTTCCCAAGCAAATCCTGCACAGTATTTCCCTAAGGGAAAGTGGACATGGATTCTTTGGTCTCCTTGGAATCTCTCATCTTCCTCCTATTCATCCACATTCTGGAAAGGTAAGGCCAGTCCCCAGGGACCTGGGTATTTCCAATGAGCTGCTGTATACGGCAAGATTTCCTAGTCAATGCGGCTTACTCCTTCCTTTCTTTCCCTCTCTCTCTCTTTCTTCTTCCTTTCATTTTCTTTAACATGTTATCCTATACTTTGATTTAACATGCTGATTTTCTTTTTTTTTTTTTCAGGCCATTGTGGGATCTTAGTTTTCTCTGATCAAGGATGGAACCTGGACCCTGCTAGTGAAAAGCACAAGGTCCTAATCACTGAACTGCCAGGGAATTCCTTCTTCTTCCATTCTTACTTGCATTAAAAATATATAGAGAGATGCTATTTTCAAATATCTCTGGACATTGATTTCTAACATAATTCCACAGTTATACGAGAACAGACTCTGTATGATTCCAATGCCTTTAGACCATGAAATTTTTGCCCCTTGTTTTATGTCCCTGGATATGTTTCAGTGTCTCCTAGTCTATGGTCTATAGGAGCTTGAATAGAATTTGTAGCCTATTGTGTGAAAATTGTATAGATCTTAATTATGTTGAATTGGTTCATGGTGCTTTTAAGGTCTACTGTAACCCTAACCCACTCCAGTAGTCTTGACTGGCAAATCCCATGGATAGAGGAGCCTGGTAGGCTGTAGTCCATGGGGTCGCTGAGTCGGACATAACTGAGCAACTTCACTTTCACTTTTCACTTTCATGCATTGGAGAAGGAAATGGCAACCCACTCCAGTGTTCTTGCCTGGAGAATCCCAGGGACGGGGGAGCCTGGTGGACTGCTATTTATGGGGTCAGAGTCAGACATGACTGAAGCGACTTAGCAGCATCAGCATATCCTGTATATTCATTCCATTAATTGTTGAGAGTTTGACGTTGAAACTCCAACTAAAACTCTTAATTTATCTACTTTAAAAAATAATTGTAATGTATAGTGGAACTAAACTTTGTTCTGTATTTTCTAAGTCTTCTGTAAATCTGTTATACTTTCATAATATAAAAAATAAAAAAGGAAGAGATAAATATACATATGTAAAACTGCTTTACTGAGATATAACTTACTTACTATATACTTATTTAAAGTGTACAATTCCAGGGACTTCCCTCCTGGTCCAGTGGTTAAGACTCCACCTTTCCACTGCAGAGGGCACAGCTTTGATCTCCAGTCAGAGAACTAAGATTCTACAACCCAAAAAAATGGTATGGCCATAAAAATTTAAAAAGTGTACAATTCTATGTTTTTTGGTTTATTCACAGAAAATTGTGCATTGTTTTAAAACATTTTTATCACCCCACAAAGAAACCCTATCCCGATTAGCAATCACTCCCCATGACCTCCCAACTCCTGGCACATGGTCGTCTACATTCTATCTCTGTGTGGTTGCCTATTCTGGACATTTTCTGTAAATGGAATCATACAACCTGTGAGGGTTTTTTTGTGTCTGGTTTCTTTAATTTGGCATTGTATTTCCAGGTTCCATCAATGTCACACCCTGTGCCAGAGCTTCATTCCTTTTCATTGCCAAACTGTATTCCATTGGAGAGACAGATCACATTTTAATCTGTTAATGAACATGAGTTGTTTCCATTTTTTGGATCTTACGAAAAATGCTTCCATAAAATTTAGTTACAAGTTTTTTTGTGGACACATGTTTCCATTTCTCTTGGGCATATGCCTGGAGGTATGATTTCTGGAACATGTGGTAACTTTATACCTGACATTTTTAGGAGCTTCCAAGCTGTTTTCCCAAGTGGCTACACCACTTTACATTCCCACCAGCAGTGTAGGAGGGTTCTAATTTCTCCACATCCTTGTCAACACTTGTTATTATCAGTCTTTTGATTAAAGCCATCCTAGTATTACCTAGGCAGGTTAATTTGCCCAGTGTGCAATAAGCCAAACACTGAGATACCAAGTTTTACCACAAAGAAACAGTTTATTTATGAGGTAGCCAAGCAAGGAGATGGGAGAACAAGTGTCAAATCTTCCTCCTCACCGGAGACAGCCTTGGGATATTTATGCAATAAAGAAGCAGGTTGGTCTTGCTGCAGCTGCTGCTGCTAAGTCGCTCCAGTCGTGTCCAACTCTGTGCGACCCCATAGATGGCAGCCTACCCGGCTCCCCCATCCCTGGGATTCTCCAGGCAAGAATACTGGAGTGGGTTGCCATATCCTTCTCCAATGCATGAAAGTGAAAAGTGAAAGTGAAATTGCTCAGTTGTGTCCAACTCTTAGTGACCCCACGGACTGCAGCCTACCAGGGTCCTCCGTCCATGGGATTTTCCAGGCAAGTGTACTGGAGTGGGGTGCCATTGCCTTCTCCCAGGTTGGTCTTAGGAACAGGGAAAAGAGGGAGGGAAAAGATGAGGTAATCAGTGTTCTGTGCAGATCTGTCTGAGCGACATGCTTCTTCGTGGGATGCATGTTCAAAGATAGAGGTGTTTAGAGGGTATGAGGAGGATTGGATTGGGAGTTTGGGATGAGCAGATGCAAACAATTATATTTAGAATGCATAAACAACAAGATCCTATTGTATAGCCCAGGAAACTATATTCAATATTCTGTAATAAACCATAATGGAAAAGAAAAAAACAAAGAAAAAGGGAAAAAAATGGAGATCACCTTAACATGATCTAAGGGTGGAGTTTTCGGCCATCTGACATCAAAAGGTCACTGAGCAGAAACTCGCGCATGCTCAGTTGGAGCATCAGTGGTCCTGTTGCAGGAAGGGGAACCCCCTCCAGGGCCCAAAACTGGGCTCTTGTCTAACATTTGGAAATGACTTGTCTGAGGAGACACATGTGCTGACAAAGCAAGAGATTTTATTGGGAAAGGGCACCCCAGTGGAGAGCAGTAGGGTAAGGGAACCCAGGAGAACAGCTCTGTCACATGGCTTGCAGTCTCAGGTTTTATGGTGGTGGGATTAGTTTACCAGGTGTCTTTAGCCAGTCATTCTGACTCAGAGTCCTTCCTGGTGGTGCAGGCCTTGTTCAGCCAAGATGGATGCCAGAGAGAAGGATTCTGGGAGGTGGTCGGACACGTGGTGCCTCCTTTTGACCGTTCCCAAACTCTTCCGGTTGGTGGAGGCTTATTAGTTCCATGTTCCTTACCAGGACCTCCTGTCGTAAAACAGCTCATGCAAATGGTTACTATGGTGCCTGGCCAGGGTGGGTGGTTTCAATCAGCGTGCTTCCCCTAACAGTCCCATCCAGTCTTAACCTGCTCAGCTCTAACTAGACACAGCTGACTCCAAGTTCCTTGGAAACAACTCCAGCAAAAATCTTATTGTCTGGGCTATGTGCAACTTGAATGACATGCAAGGGATTTTGTAGCAACATATTACCTTGATTGGTGAAGGCAAGTTACAGGTGTAATGGATTGAACTCTGATTATTCATAGTTTCACCAATGGGTCGGAAATGGTACCTCATTGTGCTTTTGTGGTCTGGCCTCTTAAACCAGCCTTGCTCAGAAACCAATTTTGCAAACCAATCAGGACTTCAGCCCAGTGACCTCAAGGTTTAAGTCTCTCTTGGGGAGAGGAGCCTGATGTATGAGTGAAGACCACACTGCTGAGCCATCTCACAGCTGGGGGCTCCCGAAGGGCCAGGGCAGCTAAACCACGCCCTGACCATCTTGGGGAAGGCACCTAAAACTCGTGGTCTTCTAGCCAAGTGGTTCTTGTGGTAAATGGAGGCGGGAAATACCCAGGTTGTTGTGGGAGGCAAAAGAGGGGAGGAATGTAGTCTGGCCCTGGGCTGGACCCCTTCAAGGAAACTCCAGACCTCTATAAGTTGTCCTTTGAGTACTGGCCAGAACAAAATGACCTCCTTCAACACCCTGCCACACTGTCAGAGACTCCACCCTTACCCAGTGCTAAGTAAATAAATTGCCACCTTTTAGAAAATGTGAATGCTTCTGGGAGGAGTCGGCATCTCGCTAGACGTCAATACCTTATTGTGAATTAGTTTATCAGATTCTCACCCACATTCTGCAGAGACAGGGCTCAGAGGAAGTGGGAGTTTTGACTCACTGGGAAGGGTGGGGGGTGGGGACAGGTTGAAAGGGGTAGCTCTGCTCAAGGGGTAAGGTTGCTGGAGGCTAGGACGGGGCCAGAGTTGGAATAAAAAGCCTCCTGGGTAAGTTTTCACCTCCATTCATCAACTGATAAACAGTGATCATGATTAGTTTATTATATGTTCCACATTGTGCTAAGCGCTTTGCATACAAATGTTTTACTTTATTCTTTTTGTTTGTTTGTTCTATGCTTTCCAGATCTCAATTTCCCTGACCAGGAATCCAGCCCATGCCCTCGGCAGTGGAGGCAGGGAGTCCTAACCACTGGACCACCAAGAGAGGTTCCTCCTGATTCATTTCCTAACGAGCACTTCTGGAGCGCCATATGCCACCCCCGATCTCTCACAGCCCACATGCTACATCTAATTTATTACAGATTCCGTTGGCTCCCCCTGAAAAATGATTCCCTTCCTCACCACCTTCCTAGCCCCATAGCTCACCCAATGGTTTATTGCAGGAGTCTCCCACTGGTCTCCCGGCTTCCATATTTTCAGTCACAGCAACCCTTTTAAAAAGATTCCTCTCCTGCATGCAGAATGCTCCAATGGCTTCCTATCTCAGTTACTATAAAAATTAACGTCTTCACCACGCAGGGTGCTGCTTCCTGAACTAGTCCCTCTTACCTGGCAGATGTCATCTCCTTACAGACTCACCTACAGGACTCCAGCTGCTCCTCAGACACACCCATGGGCTTCTGCTCACAGCGAGGACTGCAGCCTTCTGCCTGCAACACTCCCAGCATCTTCATGTCTCAGCGTAAACGTTGCCTCCTCGGAGAGACCTTTCTTACCACTCCCTCCATCTAAAATGGCCTGCATGTACCAGGTTGCTGGCTGTCAGAAAAGAGGGTTATGAATGGAGAGAGGGAGAAAACTAGGATGAATTCTATGGCGTTAGACTGGAATTGGAGATATGGGGAAATCCACATTGTGCTAAGTGCTTTGCATACAAATGTTCTACTTTATTCTTTTTGTTTGTTTTATGCTTTCTGGATCTCAGTTCCCCTGACCAGGAATCCAACCTATGCCCCCTGCAGTGGAGGTGGGGAGTCCTAACTCATGGTTTCCAATATACACAGATATAGGGAGCAATAAATATAGAAGGAAATGAGGTGTGTGGATGTGACTGCACTCGTGTATGTACTCATACAAGCACACACACGTATTCTACATATATATAGCATATATATATTATATAGCTCAGTCCACCCAAGAAAGCTCATTCCAAAAAGAATGAGCATACATTGCACCCAGATCTTGGTTTCTAAATACTCTTCTCCACTAAAAGCAATCAGGACACCTTGGAGAAATTCCAGGTGTCCTGGCCTGGGACAGGGAAAGTACAAGATGCACTTGCAACATTTTTTTTTGGTGCCAAAAAACTTCGAAAGGATACAGGCACCAGCTTGAAGGAACTCCTACTGGCCAAATAAGGGACAGTCTTAACACCAAAATAAATAATGACAAGAAGTGATTATAACTCATAGAATAAAACAGGAATCTATGGGTTATGAATTCATACCAATGGTGGTGCTTTAGTCACTAAGTCGTGTCCAACTCTTGTGACCCCATGGACAGAGGAGCCTGACAGTCTACAGTCCATGGGATTCTCCAGGTAAGAATACTGGTGTGGGTTGCCATTTACTTCATATCAATATAAAGAAACAAATGGGAAGTCTGATGAAGACCAGGATAATTACAGTTTTCAAAACACTTCCCTATAGAATACATATCCCTTAAAAAGGTAAAAAGAGTGACTTTACAGTGGAGAAATTTGGCAGACACTACCATGATAATTGCTTCCCAGTTGGCACAGTGGTAAAGAATCCACTTTCCAATTCAGAAGATTAGAAGACTCTGTTTTGATCTCTGGGTTGGGAAGATCTTCTGGAGAAGGAAATGACAACCCACTTTAGTATTCTTGCCTGGAAAATTCCATGGACAGAGGAGTCTGGCAGACTACAGCCCATGGGATTGCAAAGAGTTGGACACAACTTAGCAACTGAGCACACACACCATGATAAGCAAGTGATTGAAGTTAGTACCTCAGGTTAAGGGGACGATAGACTTCTAGGCTGCAGTCCATGGGGTCGCTAAGAGTCGGACACGACTGAGCGACTTCACTTTCACTTTTCACTTTCATACATTGGAGAAGGAAATGGCAACCCACGCCAGTGTTCTTGCCTGGAGAATCCCAGGGATGGGGGAGCCTGGTGGGCTGCCGTCTATGGGGTCGCACAGAGTCAGACACGACTGAAGCGACTTAGCAGCAGCAGCAGCAGGCTTCTCTGGTGGCTCAGTGGTAAAGAACCCGCCTGACAATGCAGAGATTCAGGTTCTCCCTGGGTCAGGAATATCCCCTGGAGAAGGAAATGGCAACCCACTCCAGTATTCTTGCTTGGGAAATCCCATGGACAGAGGAGCCTGATGGGCTATAGTTCATGGGGTAACAAAAGAATTGGACATGATTTAACGACTAAACAGCAACAGCAAACGGGACGATAGAAATGATACGTCACCTGACTGGATGCTACAAGAACGTGGCATTATTTCTGTAATATTTCTGTCAAGACTATGCAGTCTGAATCAAATCATGAAGAAATATCAGATAACCCCCAAATGAGGATGAAGCTACAAAAGTACTGGCCTATAATTTTCTAGAAGAAATTGAGGAACTGTCCTCATCTGAGAGAGATTAAAGAACCATGACAATGGTTACTGTATGGCAATGGATGTTATCAAGACTCAATTTATGTCCTTTATATCTCAACTTGAAAAAATGAGCTGACTCATTTGAAAAGACCCTGATGCTGGGAAATATTGAAGGCAGGAGGAGAAGGGGATGACACAGGATGAGATGGTTGGATGGCGTCACTGACTCAATGGACATGAGTTTGAGTAAACTCTGGGAGTTGGTGATGAGCAGGGAGGCCTGGCACACTGCAGTCCATGGGGTCGCAAAGAGTCGGACATGACTGAGCGACTGAACTGAACTGAAATGCCACACGGGGTCCTGGAGGAGATGCTTTTGCCCTAAAGGATATTAGTGGGGCAAATGGAAAATTAGGACGAGGGTCTAAGGATTATGGTGTCAGCAGAAGGAACCAATTCTTGAGCTAATTAGGGTGAGTCCCTGCCTGGCTCCACGACGGTTCCAGCAATGCCACAGGGGTCTACTGCGCTTGCCACCAGGGCCATCTTCTCCCTCCCATCTCTCTCACTGTGGTCTGGATCTCCTCTTCCACTTTTTCAGTGAACAGATTGGTCCCCAGTTAGGGGTGTAGAGTTGTGATTTTCCTCTTGAGCTTGGAAGTCCATCCACAGGAACCTCTGTTGTACACTGTGCTCTTGTTAGCGGCAGAGGTGGCAGCCCCTCCATTCGCAGGGTCAGCCCAATATTAGCATTTGGGCTTTCCGTGTCATTGTCCAGTCAAACAGAGAAAGGCTTCCTCAAGCATCCAGAAGATGATGCCCTTTCTAAAACAAAAAGCAAAGCTTGCAAGTACATCATCTTTTCGTTTAGTTGCTTCTTTATTGGTTTATGTCCGTGTGTGTTTTTCTTATTCTTCAGGGTATATCCCCTAGAATCTATTGGGGGAAATAAAAAAGTATCAAATCTCAGGTTCAGCGTCTTCTAAACAGAGGCGTCATGGTGGCAGAGTAGGGACTGGAATCCAAGGGGAAAAGTCCAAAATCAGGAGGATTCCACCAGATCCTTTTGCCTCCAACACTCAGAGCAGCTGGTCCTTCTGGAGAGCACACTTTTCTCATTTGAAATAATACCAACTGTAAAGTGATAAACACATATCTGGGATTTCCACGGGTGACAAACTCACAGGGACTGCTAATACTATTGTGCTTTATTTGTTTTTACTTTTGTTTTTCTTACTACATCCATAATGGAAGGAAATGCTAAATTTTATTTAGATGTTAGTGAATAAAGATGTAATTTTTTTTACTCAAGGTTCTGAACCCACTGAATTCTAGCACACTGATCCAGGTTAAGTAGCCTACTACACACACACACACACACACACACACACACACACACACACACACACACACACACAGAGGTTAGTACATGGTAAGCCTGACAACCAAGAAACGGCTGCAGAAAAGGACCCACAGAAAAGCTAAGGAGGAAATGATTCAGACTTAAATCAAGACAAGATGGTGGAAGCGAGCTGCCAGCTGGACTTGGTGATGGATGAGAGGTGGGAGTTGATGGTAATTCTGGACAATTTGGAAGAGCAGTTGGTTTGCCCAGACGAGGATAAAAGTTTGTGAAGTACAATGGTCTTGCCAGGGGATGTGGTGGCTATTACCAGAGTTCAGCCCGTGCATGAATGTTAAGTCAGTCAATCAGGGTCTCACTCTTTGCGACCCTATGAGCTGCAACCCACCAGGCTACCTTGTCCATGGGACTTCCCAGACAAGAATACTGGAGCAGGCTGTCATTTCTTTCTCCAGGGGATCTTCCCGACCCAGGGGTGGAACCCTCGTCTCTTGCATCTCCAGCATCACAGGCAGATTCTTTACTGTCTAAGCCACCAGGAAGCCTCCCCACCTTTTCACCTCCCAACTGGTGAAAAGCTCCCATTAACCCATAGGCGCTGGGAGAAAGGCCAAGATAAGTCAACAGCCACTAAACATTAGTTATTTCTTCAATTATATAAATAAATGATTACAAGACTCAAAGGCACTTAATGTATCTCCTTGCAGTCCCTTTTCTACGCAGTTGTTACAAGACTGGGAATTTACCTGCAAAATAAGTACATACATTTTGGTGCAAAGCAAAGCAGAAAAGCATATGCTGTATTCCATGTTCCATGGAACAACAGACTGGTTCCAAATAGGAAAAGGAGTATGTCAAGGCTGTATATTGTCACCCTGCTTATTTAACTTCTATGCAGAGTACATCATGAGAAACGCTGGACTGGAAGAAACACAAGCTGGAATCAAGATTGCCGGGAGAAATATCAATAACCTCAGATATGCAGATGACATCACCCTTATGGCAGAAAGTGAAGAGGAACTAAAAAGCCTCTTGATGAAAGTGAAAGAAGAGAGTGAAAAAGTGGGCTTAAAGCTCAACATTCAGAAAACAAAGATCATGGCATCTGGTCCCATCACTTCATGGGAAATAGATGGGGAAACAGTGGAAACAGTGTCAGACTTTATTTTTGGGGGCTCCCAAATCACTGCAGATGGTGACTGCAGCCATGAAATTAAAAGATGCTTACTCTTTGGAAGGAAAGTTATGACCAAGCTAGATAGTATATTGAAAAGCAGAGACATTACTTTGCCAACAAAGGTCCGTCTAGTCAAGGCTATGGTTTTTCCAGTGGTCATGTATGGATGTGAGAGTTGGACTGTGAAGAAAGCTGAGCACCGAAGAATTGATGCCTTTGAACTGTGGTGCTGGAGAAGACTCTTGAGAATCCCTTGGGCTGCAAGGAGATCTAACCAGTCCATCCTAAAGGAGATCAGTCCTGGGTGTTCTTTGGAAGGAATGATGCTAAAGCTGAAACTCCAGTACTTTGGCCACCTCATGCGAAGAGTTGACTCATTGGAAAAGACTCTGATGCTGGGAGGGATTGGGGGCAGGAGGAAAAGGAGACGACAGAGGATGAGATGGCTGGATGGCATCACCGACTCGATGGACATAAGTTTGGGTGAACTCCGGGAGTTGGTGATGGACAGGGAGGCCTGGTGTGCTGCAATTCATGAGGTTGCAAAGAGTCGGACACGACTGAGTGACTGAACTGAAATGAAGATAAAAAGGCCCGGAAGGAATCAAACTGTGGCAGTGTGGAAGAGAAAGAAGACACTGTTCATTTTTGACTTTGCTGACTGAGTTTCTTGAGGAATATTTAGTAACTATATTCTACTGTTTCTTGTAGAGTTTCTTGTTGAGTTATGAGCTTCTTGTTGCTGTTACAACAAATTACCACAAACCCGGTGGCTTAAAACAACACAGGTCTATTATAGTTCAAGAGGTCAGAAGTTTGAAATGGGGGTCATTGGACTAAAATCAAGGCTGCCTTTCTTCTGGAGGTGCTAGGTGAGCATCCATTTCCTTGCCTTTTCCAGTCTGTAGGCTGACTGCAATCATTGCCTCGTGGACCCCTCCACCTTTCAAGCCAGCAATTGCATCATCCTGACCTCTGCTTCCATGTTCACATCTACCCGACTGACTCTCCTGCTTCTCTTTTTCATTTATCAGGACCCTTGTGATTACATTAAGCCCACCTGGCTAATCCTGGATAATCTCCCCATCTCAGAGTCCTTTAATTGCATCTGCAAAGACTTTTTCCATGTAAAGTAACATAGTCACATGTTCACAGGTCACAGAGATTAGAAAGTAGATCTCTTTGGGGAACAAGGCAGGGATGGTGGTATTATTCTGCTATCATAATTACTTGTGTAATTTTTTAAAAACCTTATATAATAAAATTTTTCTCATCACTAAAAATCCCTGATAACTGTAATTTCTAATGATGCCTATATTTTACTGTAGGGATACACCACTGTTTATTTAATTGGTTGCCCCAATTGGGGATCTTTAGGCTGTTCTACATTTTCATGATTTTAAAGATGATAATTCTCTTTAAGATTTTTTTTTAACATGGGCCATTTTAAAAATGGTACTTCCCTGAAGTTCAACCGGTGAAGAATCTGCTTGCAATTCGGGAGACCTGGGTTTGATCCCTGGATCGGGAAGATCCTCTGGAGAAGGGAATGACAATCCATTCCAGTATTCTTGATTGGAGAATCCCGTAGACAGAGAAGCCTGGAGGGCTACAATTCATGGGTTCACTAAGAGTCGGACACTAAGTGACTAACACTACACTTACCTTCATTCTAGTTTAGTACTTTACCATAGTTTAAATGGTAAAGAATCAGCCTGAAATGCAGGAGACCACGTTTCGGTCCCTGGGTGGGGAAGTTCCTCTGGAGAAGGGAATGGCAATCCACTCCAGTATTCTTGCTTGGAGAAGTCCATGTACAGGGAAGCCTGGTGGGCTACAGTCCGTAGGGTCCCAAAGAGCAGGACATAACTGAGTGACTAACACACACATAACATTTTTTAAAGTGTCTATTGGATTTGTTACAATATTGCTCCTGTTTTATGTTCTGTTTTTTTGACCCAAGGCATGTGAGATTTTAGCTCCCCAAGCAGGGATCAAACCTGTACCCACCCCTTTGGAAATAAGGAGTCTTAACCCCTGCAAGAATACACAGAAGTACTGTACAAAAAAGATCTTCACAACCCAGATAATCACTATGAACAAAGCTAGTGGGGGTGATGGAATTCCAGTTGAGCTATTTCAAATCCTGAAAGATGATGCTGTGAAAGTGCTACATTCAATATGCCAGCAAATTTGGAAAACTCAGCAGTGGCCACAGGACTGGAAAAGGTCAGTTTTCATTCCAATCCCAAAGAAAGGCAATGCCAAAGAATGCTCAAACTACCGCACAATTGCACTCATCTCACATGCTAGCAAAGTAATGCTCAAAATTCTCCAAGCCAGGCTTCAGCAATACATGAACAGTGAACTTCCTGATGTTCAAGCTGGTTTTAGAACAGGCAGAGGAACCAGAGATCAAATTGCCAACATCCGCTGGATCATCGAAAAAGCAAGAGAGTTCCAGAAAAACATCTATTTCTGCTTTATTGACTATGCCAAAGCCTTTGACTGTGTGGATCACAATAAACTGTGGAAAATTCTGAAAGAGATGGGAATACCAGACCACCTGACCTGCCTCTTGAGAAATCTGTATGCAGGTCAGGAAGAAACAGTTAGAACTGGACATGGAACAACAGACTGGTTCCAAATAGGAAAAGGAGTACGTCAAGGCTGTATATTGTCAACCTGCTTATTTAACTTCTATGCAGAGTACATCATGAGAAACGCTGGACTAGAATAAACACAAGCTGGAATCAAGATTTCCGGGAGAAATATCAATAACCTCAGATATGCAGATGACACCACTCTTATGGCAGAAAGTGAAGAGGAGCTAAAAAGCCTCTTGATGAAAGTGAAAGAGGAGAGTGAAAAAGTGGGCTTAAAGCTCAACATTCAGAAAACGAAGATCATGGCATCTGGTCCCATCACTTCATGGGAAATAGATGGGGAAACAGTGGAAACAGTGTCAGACTTTATGTTTCTGGGCTCCAAAATCACTGCAGATGGTGACTGCAGCCATGAGATTAAAAGACGCTTACTCCTTGGAAGAAAAGTTATGACCAACCTAGATAGCATATTCAAAAGCAGAGACATTACTGTGCTGACTAAGGTTCGTCTAGTCAAGGCTATGGTTTTTCCAGTGGTCATGTATGGATGTGAGAGTTGGACTGTGAAGAAGGCTGAGCACAGAAGAATTGATGCCTTTGAACTGTGGTACTGGAGAGGACTGTTGAGAGTCCCTTGGACTGCAAAGAGATCCAACCAGTCCATTCTGAAGGAGATCAGCCCTGGGATTTCTTTGGAAGGACTGATGCTAAAGCTGAAACTCCAGTACTTTGGCCACCTCATGCAAAGAGTTGACTCATTGGAAAAGACTCTGATGCTGGGAGGGATTGGGGGCAGGAGGAGAAGGGGACGACAGAGGATGAGATGGCTGGATGGCATCACGGACTCAATGGACGTGAGTCTGAGTGAATTCCGGGAGTTGGTGATGGACAGGGAGGCCTGGTGTGCTGCAATTCATGTGGCCGCAAAGAGTCGGACATGACTGAGCGGCTGAACTGAACTGAACTGAACCCCTGGACCACCGGGAAAGTCCGTAAAGATGATGATTTTCATGATAAACACCTTTAGGTCTCTGGGGAGATACACTGAATCTGAAATGAGTTAAGGAAATGGACTTGGTGGTTAGAAAGACCAGCATTCAAATCCAGGCTCTGCTTCAATTATCCATGTCACTGAAGTCACGGTTTCCACAACTGCAAAAAAGGAGATCCTTACAATAGCCCCGATCTCACTGGATTTTTAAACAGCTTTCTTGAGATATCATTCACATACCATACAATCCTGTCAGTTAAGGGGTAAATTCAATGGTTTTTAGCCTCACAGTTTTTGCAGGATTCGATGATATTGAACACACAAATTTTCAGTACTATTAATAATTCTCTGCTCATAATTTTCATCATTTTCTTGGGCTAGGTTCTTAGAACCAGCAATATAGCATAAATGCCTATAAACCTCTCAAATATTTTGGAAATAAGCTTTGTGAAGACAGAAAGTGTTCTTATGACAGTTTTTTAATTTGGGGGGTTGGGGGTTATTTTTTAGTATTGGATAGAATTTAGGGGCACAGATGCAGGTACAAAATTCTTGGGCTGGTTGATTCAAGATGCTCTCTTTCATTCTCCCTTGTGTAATCCTGAATTAGACTCATCCCCAAGCCCCCACACACAGAGTAATTAGGGGAAGTGATTCAGGTTCACAGAATGTCCCTTCCCTATTGGCCACCCTTGCAAAGCCACTAGCCTGTCCTTCTCCATACCCAAGTGAGTCTTATTCCTTCAGTAAGAGCTATACTGGTACCATCTCCAGTTGCCCATCTTAATTGACACGAAGCACGCTGCACAGCAAACCAGCAGGAAAGAGAGGAGATGGATCTCTCTACCGTGTCCACTGGGTACCCAACCTACCTACAAGAAACCACAAATGCATATTCCATTTGGCTGTGGGAGGGCTGACTGCAGGTTTCAGAGCTGAGTTAGTGAAGTGTCAGCCAAATCCAAGGGCATGTTGCACCAGACTGTTGTGTGGGTGAGTCTTCAGGCATCCCGCAGGTGTGGGAGCAGGTTACGTGAGATGGGTGTGCGTTAGGCGGTGAGGGTTGAAAGGAAGGTGCAGAGATGGGGGGTGGGGCCAGAGGTGGGCGAGGGTGGAGGTGAGGAATGGGGCCGCAACTGGGGTTGGACCTAGTAGTTAGACCTGTAGCTTGGAACCATTTTTCGGTCATGGCTTCCTTTGAGAATCCTACGGATGCTAAGGAAAGAATGCACACACACCCAAACGCATACACACACACACACACACACACACACACACACACACACACACACACACATTGCTCCACAAATTTGCATACAGCATCAGGTTTCTGAAAACTGAGGAACTTCAGCCAAAGGCTCAGGATTAAAAACCTCTGTCTAGACTAGTTCACAGGGACTTGTCAGAAAGAAACCCTAGGGCTACACTAAGAATCTGAGAACGTTTGTGTCTTCTGTAACAGAGGCTTGCAGGTTTGGGAATTAAATTCCAAAGCCCACCTAACCCATAAATACTTCATTTTCTTCCAGTTTTTATTTTGAAAATTTTCAAAGTACCAAAAAATCACAAGCTCATGTGATCTTCAATCACACTCTTTAATTGTCAACATATGGTCACCATGTTCCCTTAGTCTCTCTCCTCTCCCTATGTATGCGTGTGTACTCAGGAACCCATGTTTTTCTGGAGAATCATCTGAGAGTAAATTGCAGAAGTTATGTTACCACATCCCTAAACACTTGGCTTGTAACTCCTAAGATCAGGAGAGTCACCCGCCTAAACAAGGCAATCCTCACACTCATAAAATTTAATATGGACACAATACTTTATGTAACTTACGTCCTATATTCAAATTTCCCCAGTAGTCCCAGTAAGTACCTTTTAGCTGTATTCTTTTTCCTTCCCTTCCTCCCTCCCCCCACCTTCCCTATCTTTTTTTTTTTAATTCAGGATTTAATCCAGGATGATACACTTCATTTAGTTATCTCTCTCAGGCGCCTTTGATTGAGAGCCCACAATTCCGGAGTTTTGTTTTCTTGTTTTCTCTTGTGACAGTGACCTTCTTGAAGAGTGTAGGTGCTGTTTTGCAGAATGCTCCCCAGTTTGGATTCAAGTTAAAGTTTTGGGGCAAATGCTGTGTCCCTTCTTGATGCATCATATCAGAGGGTCAGTTGGTTCCTTATCAATGATTTAAGTTCGATTCATGATTAGAGTGATAATCTCCACGATCCCCTTTGTAATTAATGCACGCTTTGTTTTCAGTGAATACAGTAGGGTAACACTGTATTCAATGAAAACCTTGAGCTGTGGCAAATGCTGGGTGAGCCAGCGGTAAGTATCTACTCAGTCTTTGTTCTCAAGCTGTTTTTTAAAGCGGACAATGTCCTAGGAAACTGGCTACGAAATACACAGTTTTCTGAAGAATGTGGGTGGATGCTGAGATAGAGCAGTATCAACTCCAACATTAAAAATGAACTGAAACCTGAGACTTGAAGAGGAAAAAGGAGTCAAGCACAGGAAGATGGGAGTAGAGGGAGTGGAGGTGATCCTGGCCACGCTTGGAGGCTAGAAAGAACTGAAAGAGGGGTGTGTGGTGATCTCCAGGAGGGAAAAGTCATAGGAGAAGGTCCTGATCTGATCCTAATAATATTGAGCATGTAGCACGTGCTAGACACACAGATTTTAAGAGTATTACATGGTTTGTTGTTGTTGAGTCGCTAAGTCATATCCGATTCTTTTGTGACCCCCCAGATTGTAGCCAACCAGGGTCCTCTGTCCATGGGATTTCTCAGGCAAGAATACTGGAGTGGGTTACCATTTCTTTCTCCTGGGGAATCTTCCCAACCCAGGGATCGAACCCATGTCTCTCGAATTGGCAGGAGCATTCTTTACCACTGAAGCCTCTTTTACACAGTTTCAGTTCAGTTCAGTTCAGTCACTCAGTCGTGTCCAACTCTTTGCGACCCCATGAATTGCAGCACACCAGGCCTCCCTGTCCATTACCAACTCCCGGAGTTCACTCAGACTCACGTCCATCGAGTCAGTGATGCCATCCAGCCATCTCATCCTCTGTCGTCCCCTTCTCCTCCTGCCCCCAATCCCTCCCAGCATCAGAGTCTTTTCCAATGAGTCAACTCTTCGCATGAGGTGGCCAAAGTACTGCAGTTTCAGCTTTAGTATCAGTCCTTCCAAAGAAATCCCAGGGCTGATCTCCTTCAGAATGGACTGGTTGGATCTCTTTGCAGTCCAAGGGACTCTCAACAGTCCTCTCCAGCACCACAGTTCAAAAGCATCAATTTTTCTTTGCTCAGCCTTCTTCACAGTCCAACTCTCACATCCATACATGACTACTGGAAAAACCATAGCCTTGACTAGACGAACCTTAGTCAGCACAGTAATGTCTCTGCTTTTGAATATGCTATCTAGGTTGGTCATAACTTTTCTTCCAAGGAGTAAGCGTCTTTTAATCTCATGGCTGCAGTCACCATCTGCAGTGATTTTGGAGCCCAGAAACATAAAGTCTGACACTGTTTCCACTGTTTCCCCATCTATTTCCCATGAAGTGATGGGACCAGATGCCATGATCTTCGTTTTCTGAATGTTGAGCTTTAAGCCCACTTTTTCACTCTCCTCTTTCACTTTCATCAAGAGGCTTTTTAGTTCCTCTTCACTTTCTGCCATAAGAGTGGTGTCATCTGCATATCTGAGGTTATTGGTATTTCTCCCGGAAATCTTGATTCCAGCTTGTGTTTATTCTAGTCCAGCGTTTCTCATGATGTACTCTGCATAGAAGTTAAATAAGCAGGTTGACAATATACAGCCTTGACGTACTCCTTTTCCTATTTGGAACCAGTCTGTTGTTTCATGTCCAGTTTGAATTGTTGCTTCCTGACCTGCATACAGATTTCTCAAGAGGCAGGTCAGGTGGTCTGGAATCCCATCTCTCTCAGAATTTTTCACAGTTTATTGTGATCTACACAATCAAAGGCTTTGGCATAGTCAATAAAGCAGAAATAGATGTCTTTCTGGAACTCTCTTGCTTTTTCGATGATCCAGCGGATGTTGGCAATTTGATCTCTGGTTCCTCTGCGTTTTCTAAAACCAGCTTGAACATCAGGAAGTTCACTGTTCATGTATTGCTGAAGCCTGGCTTGGAGAATTTTGAGCATTACTTTGCTAACATGTGAGATGAGTGCAATTGTGCGGTAGTTTGAGCATTCTGTGGCATTGCCTTACAAGGTTTAACTTGTCTAATTTTCCTCATAGCCGTATGAAGTAGGTTCCATTACAGTTTTTATGCTGTAAAATCTACAGCACAGAGAGGTTAAGTTGTTGGCCCCAGGTCACAGAGCTTGTAAGTAGCAGGGCTGGGATTCAAACCTGGGATGGATCTGACTCCACTGTCTGTGCTCTTAACCATATCAAAAAAAAGAGGAAACAGTCTCATCTAGAGAATAGAATATGAAAAAAAGATTAGAACAAACTGGGCTGTGCGAGGAAGTTGTGTTGATTAAAAAAAAAAAAAAAGTGGGATGGGAAAGCAAGACAAAAGGCCCAGAAGATCATAGAAAGAAGAATGTTCGGGGCTAGAAAGCAAGATAATAAAATAGGCCAAGGTTTGGTTGGCCACCCCACCCTCAGTCCATGCCCAACCCCCAGCCCAACCCTACAGGCAGAACTCTCACAATTCCTCTCCTGGTGTGGTCCCAAACAAAACCAGAGTATTTACATGATCTCAAAGTATCGCTTATTAATTATGGAGGGAAAAATAGGAGCTTTACAGCGAGCAACCTGGCTGACTCCAGCTAAACCAAGTGTCCGATGTGAACATACAGAGGGGTCTTAGAGAAGGTTCTGGAAGGGAATTTTGGGGACAGTGTATGAGAAGGGTTTTATGAGGAAGGTGATAGATGAGAGAGACGGGCAAGTCTTGAAGTTCAAGGGTCTATGGGTGACCGGTCACGGTCCATTGAGGGGAAGACGGCGTGTCTCTGGGAAGGAAGGGGAAATCTTATGACGGAGCGGTTCTGAGAGCTAAGAGCAAGTCATTAGGAAGGGACTTGTTGGGAACAGTTTGGGTGACAAAAAGGTCTCAACAGGGTCCGTCCGGGAGGTTGGGGTGGGTAAACTCTGGATGACTAGAGGGCAGAGCGTTTGGGGCAGGGGTCTCTAGGGGAGTCCTAAAACGGTATACGAGACAGAAGGCTCCAGGGCCACAGCCTGCAGCTGGGGTCGACCCTGTGGTGAGCGCGGCGGGCCAGACCCAGGAGGGGGCGATTGGAAGTGGGCCTTGAGGGGCGGGGCCGGGGCGGGGCCGGGCCGCCGGGAGGGTCCCCCCGCGCTGCAGGGGGCGCTGTGAGCCTGGGCGGACCCGGGCCGGGCGGCGGCCGCTCCTAGTGAGTGCGGCCCCTTTTCCGGGTTTCCTCCTCCTCCTCCTCCTTCTTCGCCGCCGCCGCCGCCGTCGCTGCCCCTTTCCCGGCCGGCGGCTGCCGCTGCTGGTGCCGCCGACAGCGCCGCCGCCTCGGAGCCGCGAGCCGAGCGGAGGCCGCCGCGGAGCGCGAGCGCTGCCCGCCCCGCCGCCCCGCCGGCCGCTCCAGGGCCGGGCCGGCTCGGCCGGCGCCCCCCGCGCCCCCCAGCCCGCCCGCCCCCGCGGGCCCGGCCTGGCGCGGCCGCCCGCCGCCGCGCTCCTCCTCCTCCTCCTCCGGCGGCCCGCTGCCCGCCGCCTCCTTTGCCCGTCGCCCCGCGCCCCTCGCCGCGCCGCCACCCTCGGCGCCCCGCGGCGCCCCCCGGTCCCGCCCGCCATGCCCGGCCCGGCCGCGGGCAGCAGGGCCCGGGTCTACGCGGAGGTGAACAGCCTGAGGAGCCGCGAGTACTGGGACTATGAAGCTCACGTCCCGAGCTGGGGGTAAAGCCGCCGCAGCCCCCCTCCGGGCCCTCGCACCCCCACCCCCGCCGCAAACCGCACTCGCCCCCCGTGGTCTGTCTCCCCGCTGGGCCCGCGCCTCTTCGGCTCTGGGCTGGGAAGCAGACCCTCCCCACCATATTCTCGTCTCCCTCTCCCCGCTTCTCGTTCCTTCCTCTCAGCGGTGCGCACCCCTCTCACCTCGGGGAATGCTCTCTTACTGACAAGTGTAGGGATCCAGGGACTAGAGCCTGGTGGAAGTGAAGGAGCAGCCCTTCCTTCTCACGCGTTGGGGTTTCTGTTGGGGTGGGAAGTCAGCAGCTGTCCTCTTGAGCTATTAAAATTCTCTGCCTTTTTGAGGTTTTTGAAATGAGGCTGGGTGGGAGGAAATTTTTTAAAGACGTCCAGATTCTCAAAGCGAGCGCTGTCTACCTTGCGGGAGTGAAGTAATAAGGCAGGTGCTGTGGGCAGAGGGGCACCTGTGAGCCTCCAGGATGGATGCTCTGCTCATCTCTCTAGATTGGCTCAGACCCCTGCCTTCCCACCTTGTCTCCCCCTAGTTATGAGGGACCAGTTAGGTTAGGAGCTACGTCCAGTGAAAAGAGCCAAGTTTATGTTGTGGCTTTCATTTAGGGAATAAGTTATGGCATGAGGTATATAGACACTTCCAAGTGCTTGATCAGTGGAAGCGCCTGGATGGGGATATGTAGTGGGCATAGCCTTGGTTAACCCCAAGTCCTGGCATTTATGTGTCCTTCTTGTCTTTCCCAGTAATCAAGATGATTACCAGCTGGTTCGGAAACTTGGTCGAGGAAAGTATAGTGAAGTATTTGAGGCTATTAACATCACCAACAACGAGAGAGTGGTGGTAAAAATTCTCAAGGTGAGTGTCTTATGAGTGGCATTAAAATTTCTTTTTCACAGGTCAGAAGGATACAAACTACTCCAACCACATTCTAGAATGAGCAGGACAAACTCATTTTAAAAACCTTCTGCCCCATGTCCCTCTGCTACTCCTCCCACAGCTGTTTTTGTTTGAACTTTTTTTTCACACAGACCTTTTTCAAATCTAAGCATGGTAGTTCAGGAACATCCTTGTTCTAAAATGTAATTATGGGCTCCCAAAGTGAATATTCCAAAGAGCCTCCATTTGTTACAAACTAAATAGGTATTCACATGCAAGAAGAGCCTCTTCATGAAGAGCCCAGTTGATACAAAGGCTCCTTGAGCACTGAATTTGTTATTCCAGAAAGAAAGATGGAAACAGAGTAGCTTCAAAGAGGAGTTTGAAGCCTGAGTGGAAGGAAACACCCCAGTGAATAATTGCTTGTTTTTTCTCCTTTGGTGCTAAACGGTTCAGATGGGGTACATCAGTGAGCTAACAGGGCCAGGGAGGTTCATAGTTGCTTATCAGCCAGTAAAAGTGAAGCTGGGAGCAGTAGAGAGTAAGCTTAGAATCACTAAAATAATGATTGGAACAAACCAGCCTGAATCTGGTTTAGCAGCCTAAGTTTGTAGCAGATACACACTTTGTCATCTCTTGGATGGAGACATGATCTTACTAAGTATGAAGAGTTGGCTAAATTCTCTTCCAGGTAACTGGTTATATAGCTTTGATAATGTTTTACAGGGTGGACTAAAAAACAGTTCTTAGAATCTGTGAAGGGTATTCATCATTGCCAGATTATTTCATTTGTGTGCATGTCATTTAGTGAAATCTTGAGGTGACCAAAGAGTTAATTAATACAAGCACTTTTACACAAACAGGAGTTCCAGTATAGCCATTTTGGAGAGGTTCTGTGGATAAGAATATAGGATTGAAAAGCTGTTTTTGTCATCTTATGTAGAGTTAAGGCAGCTGTGTCCCTATTTAAAAAGAGGGGTCAGGCTTGGACTGTCTGAAAATCACTTTTCATAAAAATGAGTGACTCTGCTGATACTCAGTACCAGTCTAGCCTAGTGGTGAAGAGACAGGATTATGATTGAGAGAAATAGCCAAGTTACTAATTTATGCTGTCAGAAACGCTGGGGGTAAGAAGTAAGGAACTGATATTGAAAATGTGGAGTTTTTGACTCTCCTCTTCCCTAAATATGAGTTGCACCCACAGAATCATGTCATCTTTTTTTATTGTATTTCTTCACAAGCATAAATATTTAAAAAGATGCTTTCTTCAGAGAAGTCACCTGGGAAAGCCATACAGCTTTTTTCTTAGTATATTAGCATAAATGTTTTTACTATAAGCTGGTTAAAATCTCTCTAGGAAATAAGCAAGACATAAATTGAAATTAGGAATATCCACATTCCATTGCTGTGCATTTGGAAGGACGAACTGCTGACACTAAAGCAATTTCAGAAAAATGTCTAAACTTTCATATGATGGCAGCATCTTTAGAGTAAGCGTGCAGCTTCCTGTGGTGTCTTTTTGGAAAAGGAACAACATTGAGGTGTACATGGAAGTAACAGTATGTTCAGTTAGAGAAGCGTCACATTGCTCTTTGGTCATTTTTGTATAGAACTTCATAGCCTCAGTTACTAGATGGTTTTTTCCCTGCTCTGAAGGTGCACAGGATATGTTTAGGGAACCCTGTATGGAAGCCGAAGGTTATATTTAACCTACAAGAAATGTAGGCACAGAGAAACACACCTGACGTCACTGTGTTGAAGTAACCCTCAGCCAGGGCTCCTTGTTTGCAATTTCTCCCTGTCTCTTACTGCTCATTTTGGCATTGGGCTGTAAGATCTTAACGTTGAGCACAGAAAAAGTTCCACTGTTCTGAAATAAGACTTGAGAGGCCCCTCTAATGTTCCAGCTGGCTCAGTGTTTCTTGTATCTTTTCCACACAAGTCCTTCTTGGGGTTCAGCCCACACCACCTTGTTTCTGCTGATGAAAAGTACACTCACTTTTGTTTTTCAAAGCACTGTGACATTTCTATCCAGATTTTGTTCTGTCTGAAGGATGGGCTAAGAAACTACTGATGGTATTGTTGGCTCTTCTCTTTCCGACAGGCTGAATTAAAGTAGATTAAAAATATTGGGTTTTTTTGTTTGTTTTAAAAAGAATAGGGCTTTTATCCAAAGTTATGTGCCCCTATTCAGATAAGTCAGAGTTATGACTAATCCTACTATTGTCATGTTTGGCCACGGGAAATTAGTTCCTTAACAGAATGCCAGTTGCTCATAATTTGAAGGACTCCAGAAAGAGCTTGCTCTTCATCTTGGCCTACTGGATTTCAGCCGCAGGAAGGAACTTCTGTGCTGATGTGCACATGGTGACCGAGACAGAGTATGTTCTTTGAGGACAGGAACGGCCTGCTTCTTTGGTGAATGTTTCTATCCAGTGCTTTCCAGCATATGAGAATGGTTGGATGACGAATGACCACAGAGGAATTTCTTATCTCTTCATTTACATCAATAGATGTCTAAACATTAATAAGAGGTTTTAGGAATTTAGAAATTGGTGAGTAGAATGTTTCTATCTGGCCTGAATTGAGATTCTGGAACAGAAATCTTCAAAGAACACTCCCAATCAGTAGGGAGGTTGTGTCTTTTTTTGGCAGAAATTGTTTTGAGAAGGGGGAGTGGTGGTAAGGGTTAATATAGCAGGGCAGAAAGCCACTTTCATGCCTAAAGTTTCATCTTTTGATTTTGAGAAATCATTTTTTCAGTTCCTTTGTAGTACCTTTTAGGAAAGCGTACACAGAAATAAAAGCATCTGGCCACTTTGGACAACTTTTAGCACTTTGTGAGGATCACCTCTGTATATGGATTTCATCTCTTCTTGAAGTCCTTGGGAGGCTGCAAATTCAGCTGTTTTCCAAATAGAAGTTAAAAGCAATACCAGATTTTAAAAAACAAAAGTGCAGGTTTTTGGACCCATGCTGCAAGTACTGGAAATCCTCATCTTAGGCTTCCTGTTGGTATTACTTCATACAGAGTTTGTCCGTTCCCTGCCACCCCACCCCCCCCCCAAATTAATTATCAAGCTTCAAACAAAGCGTGGTGGTAATACAAGTTTAACTTTGTACTGTCAGGAGGTAGTGTTAAAGATGATTGATCCCAGATCCTTTTTAGTTACTTCACAGTGAGCTGGTGCTATGGAGGTTTATGAAAGTGATGTTTTTTCCTATTTCTACTTTCTCAGCTGGTAGGTTTTTTGCCCTCTGTTTGCTTTATTAGGCAAGTGTACCAAGACATCCACTACGTGAAACAAGACATTAATACTAATACGTCTCTCGGTATAAAAAGAGGATTGTTAAAGTATTAAAAATAATACAAATTTTAAAAATTGTGACTGAGTCAGTGCTGTATCCAGCGCTGTGAGTGTGGGGTCAGAGATGCAGAATGTGGCCAGCCTGTGGGACAGAATCACATTAGGGGAGCATAGACCTTATTAGAACCCAGACCTGCTTTTACAGATAAAGCAAGACCCAGGAGAACCTGCAGTTTGCTCAGGGTCCCATGGCCAGTGAGATAGAAGCATTGAGTTCATGACTTTCAGTCCCTGCTGCAGAAGCTTGGTAGATGTGAGAGGCACGAATGGGACATCAGCTGGGTGTTCTGAACTGACCTGGAAAGATGGACGAGCATGCACTATAAGTCAAATGGAATTTGTTTATTTCTAATGATTTTTGGAGGTGTTCTTCTGGAAGGAAATACCTGGCATCAGTGGGTTGCTGCTTGACATGTTGGGTAGATGAAAGCCTGGAGAGCTATAGGGACTCGGACTTGGCTTCTCTGGTTTGTATCCACAGCAGCATATTTAACATATAAGTGAAATGTTACTTTCCTTTCTTGTTTGACATCATAAGGACCGGTGCTTTTATCCTTTTTTTTTTTTTAACATATACAGTACCTCCAGGTCTCATCCTAATCACTTGCTAAGAGGGCAGAGCCAGTAGGAGAAAGGACTGTACCATCCTCTCTGTGAGATGCAAAAGGCCTACTATGTGACTCACTTTTAAATTAAAATTTTTTTAAATCCTGAGGATAACAATTGCCCTCAAGAAATTGATCATGTATTGGGGAAGATGAGAGTTGAAAAATCAGGGGGAAATTTGTTGTGAAGAATAAACCCTGCACAAATAATGTTGATATTTAGGTCAGTTGCAGTGGGTTCTGCCAGGGTAATAAAATAAAAGCCATCATCCAGACTGAGCATTCTTTCTGTTCTATCCTGCAGTCCTGACAACCATTGTTCATTGTAATTGTTTATTGCAGGTGATGAAATTAAAATCTTAGTGGGGCAGTTGTTGATTTGGTAGTGGAACAAAAGTAATCCCAGGTTTGAAGGTTCTGAGCTGTGTTCCTGCCTTCCTTGAATGTATCAGTTAAGTTGTGCTTGGAAAGAAATTAAAACAGGACTTTGCCTGTTAATATTTGCTGGGATTTATTGAGGTCATAATTCTTAATGCCTTTTAGTAGATATTAGCTTGCGAATTCAGTCACAATTAAATGCTAGCAGTTGAAATCATTCTCAGATCCGGCTTTTTAAAGATCAGCTCTGAGTAAATATATAGGACAGATAACTTACTTTATCAACTTTCGTCTTTCTGAGCAGCCATCACTAAATTGGTCTTTGTTTTAAAATGTTTAATGTTGCTGAATAGGGAAAGAGAAGCAGGACCACATTGAACAAGATTTGGATCACATTCAACCAAGACTGCTGACTACCTGGGACTCTTCACCTGAGGGCAGAAACCTGAAAAACATCTTTTTTTTTCTTTCTTTTCAGAACTCTTGCACAGAAAATTTTAAAGGCGTTTTTCTGCTTTAAATGCTCTCTTTACGTGTATGCCAAAATACCTTTATTATTAGAACTTGAATTAATACTTTAGTTTCTTTTGTTTAGCTTTTTTATCTTCTAGACTTTGAGTATAAGTTTTTTTGTTTTTTTAATAGCTAAACTGATTGAGTTAGAGCCAGATATTCTCTGAATTGGGATAAATGAACCTTAGATGAGAGAAGGGCTTTTAATCTAACATGCAGATGAAATGTGAAATGGTGGAAATGTATTTTCCACTTTAGTGGTGGTGAGTGAGTGTGGACAGTAGGCTTTAGGATTAGAGCAGCCTTATTTCTGTAAAAATTCATGGTCTATCTTTCTTCAGATGCCAAGGATCCTCCCTTATAAATCCTAACTTTTTCCCTTGAATTCTATTTATAGAATGTAAATCATCGCGGTCATAAATATCTGGGCATTCATTGGTTTTTCGGCTTCTGGAGGTCTCTCAGGTTCAGAGGAGTAAGCTTGAGGCTAGAGAGAGTTGCCTGAAGCCTGGTTCCTGTAGAGACTTGGTGCCCCTGCTCTGGAGTGAGCCTCCTGCGCTGTTCATCACTCCTCTTACAGTCTGTCGGTCTTTTCTCAGTATGTGAGGACTCCAGCTGCAGTGTGGCTCCATTTTGCCACTTCAGATTTGTCCTGCTGTCCCCAGTCTGACAGGTGACAATTGGGCAGTCAAATGTGCTTCACTTGTTCTGTGAGTTGCCTTAAGACATAGTGAAAGATACATTCATCTGAACTGGACTATCCAGGAACTGCGTGCCTGCCTGATACGTTGCTGAATAACAGAACAAGGCAAGGCTCTATATGGGGCATTGTCATAGGAGCAGCTTATTTAATGGTTACCTTGTACTTGTTCACTTTTAGAGGGAGAGGGGGCTTTTGGTGAACACAGGCTTCTGGCCATTGTTTTTTTTCTCCCTCTGTTGCCACTCCCACAGATTTGTAACTACTTTCCAGGAGTGGATGACAACTCTAGAATTTGTTGGGGCTTCCCTGGTAATTCAGTGGTTAGGATGCAGAGCTTCCATTGTGGCAAGGGACAGGTTTGATCCCTGGTCAGGGAACTAAGATCTCACATGCCTCACAGTGTGGCCACAAAAAAACCCAGAATTTTCTTATGTTGAATATACTGTTTGCATTTGATTTTTCTTTTAACTTTTTGACAAAATTTCAGACTACTGAAAAATTGCAAAAATTCCCATGTATCTTTCATGCAGATTTCTTAAATATCCTTTTCTCTTTTATTTATATATATACACACTTGTTATACATACAGATATGTATGTATGTGCTGATATATATTTCTTTTACTTAAGTGCTTGAAAGAATGTTATTTATCCCTAATTTCCTATATTTCCTAAAAACAAAAGCAATTTCTTACATAACTCAATGCCATGATCAGAAATCAAAAGTTAATATTGATGGATCTACAACCTCTGTTCTCATTTGCCAGTTGTCCTTGTAATGTTCTTTATAGCAAAGGAAAATCCCAGATCATGCGTTACATTCAGTTGTCATATTTTTTTTAATCTGGAGTGCTTGTTTAGTCTGTGTGTTTCATGACATAAACATTTTTAAAGCTTGTAGACTACTTACTTTGTAGTATGTCCTTCTCTGGCTGTTTTCTGACCAAGTTTGTACTTGATGTTTGAGTGCCTCACTTTTCCAAAGTATTGAGTTCTGTAATTATGAAAAAGGGAAATAGTAAAATTCCTAAGTGGAATGGAGAAAGAACCACAGTAGCCAGATCTGTTCTGAGAATGCTGACAATGGAATGGGCGCGATTGTGGCAGCTGGCTTGGAAGAATGCAGCCAGACTCCAGCCTCTCAGTTGAGCGCCCTCCTACAGGTGATGCAGGTGCTCTGTGTTTTACAGTTCCTCTCTGGTTTGTGTTCAAAGCTGTAGCTTGGTGACCAGCAAGAGATGCTGGTTCCTCTGGCTTGTGTGTATCTTGTGTTTCACCCATCCCACCGCCACCACGTAGACACGGTCTTTTCCATCACGGCTAATCCACGGGGCCGTCTTTGTCTTTGCCTGCGCTGCTGTAACAGTGTCTTGCTGGGGCAGTACTCCTTTTCCTAAGTTACGGTGCTCCCGTGGCCACACTTGGGGAATGAAGGCACGGTGGCGAAGAGTGAGGCCTGCAGAGTCAAGCTGACTAGATTTGAATCCTGCCCCTGCTCTTGACTGCTAGCTGTGTGATCTTGGGCAAATAGCTCAACTTGGCTGAGTCTTCTACATAGGAATTTTGTGAGAATGAAACATGAAAATAATGGACATAACATCTATTGACTGCTTCCTATATACTAGTTGCTGTTTAAGTACTTGATAAAGCATAATTGATTGTGATAATGCTTATTTTTCTAGAGCTGCTTTAATTATTCTTCAGACTCTTTAGCCCATTTATGACAAGAAATAACATGCATAATGCTGACATTTTTGATTAAGGTTTCCGGTTTGCCTATCCAGCAGATTGAAAGGTTAGTGGGTAGCAGGGGTTTTCAGTCACTGCTGTGTCAGAGATTGGTCTGTTCCTTTGCTGATCCATCATCTCTTCCTTTAGGAATGGGGTCTGTTGGGAAGTTTTACTGGCTCTGAGCTGATTTCAGAGTCTAGATATTAAGGAAATGGGAGTGGTGACAGGAAACGGGAGCCAGCAGCTGGGAAACAAGTTTGTAACTTGATGTCAGTGAACTGGTCTTCACTCCTAGAAGACAAAATTACATGCGACCCGTTGGAAGAGCAGGTGTCTTAGCAGTTTGTTTCAGTTTTTCCATTTATGAGTGCATGATAGACAGCTGTTAAGAGCTATAACATTTTCCATTGGGCAGTTAACTAGTAAACATTTTATTTTTAAAGTATGACATAGGCATTCAAAATTTCATGTGTCCTAAATGTAACTACTTAAAAGATTTGACATGTAAGCTGTATGAGTCTGTGAATTATTTCATGTAATCTTAAAAATTCTTATGGGCAGGCTCCTCTTAAACCTCATTTTATTCCCCCATCTCTTCTAGTTTAGACATGCCCTTGTGCAAGATAATGAAATAGCCATTTGATAGAAACAGTGTTTTAAAGTTTTATTTATTAACTTCAAAAGGAGTCTTACTTCTCATTACTCTTGTATATTTAAGCCAGTGAAGAAAAAGAAGATAAAACGAGAGGTTAAGATTCTGGAGAACCTTCGTGGTGGAACAAATATCATTAAGCTGATTGACACTGTGAAGGACCCTGTGGTAGGTGCCTAGCTGTTGAAGGAGAGAGGTGGGGGGTGGTGTGTGTGTATGTGTATGAGAGACAGAGAACCTGAAAATAATGGGAAACATTGTTATAATATGCTGGGAATGATTGTGTTTGTCTTTACTGCTAAAGGATTTGAAAACCAGAAAAAATCATGGTGGCCCAGTGATCAACTACCCACTACCACTTTTATGGAACCTTAAAGTATTTGTAGAAAAAAAATCCCTTTCCCAGTTTTATAGCCTCATTATTTTGATTCAGTCCACAAACGTTTGCTTCAAAGCTCCCTTATGCTCCTGCTTTTCTCCCAACTTTGAAAGCTTATTACTGCCAATTAACATTATTTTACCTCACTTAAGTAAGCCTGACATTTGAAAATCTGGGTTTACAGAAGGAGATAGGAAGTGTGGCCATGTGGACACTTCCCGTGGAGAACTGAACAGATCACAGACCCCTTGAGGTCACTATCTTGCTGTTTCTCATACTGGTCTTTAATTCGGCATCCACCATTAGGGCTCACATGGTATATGCAGATGCAGTTTAAATATTTTTATTAAAATGCTTAATTTTTAGACATATAAAATATGCTGTTCAATTTTGTTTTCTCTCCTCCTCAGAAATAACCTAACCTTAAGTATTTATGATTAGGCAAGCTTCCCATCCAATTTCTGTTCTTTTACCTCTTGTACCTGAAAATTTTCTCTGTTTTCCCATGATAGCTTTTTAAGAACATGTTTGCTTCTGTCTGCTGAAGACATTCTCATAATAATGTAGCTATCACGCATTGAACACTTACTATGTGCCAGGCATTATTCTGAGTGTTTAATGCAATTATATCGTTTAATCTCTGCAGCAGTCCAGTTGGGTAGGTACCATTATTGTCCACGTTGTCACAGTGTACAGATAAGAAAACTGAAGCCTGCAGAGGTTAAGTAAGTTTCCCAAGATTACAGTTTTTCCTTTGGATCCTAAAAAGATTGAGAAGGATGGTTACATGCTAGATTATACCTAACTGGCATTAAAAATATATCCCAGCCTGGGCTTCTCAGGTAGCTCAGTGGTAAAGAATCCTCCTGCCAATGCAGGAGACGCAAGAGATGCCCTGTAGAAGGAAACGGCAGCCTGCTCCAGTATTGTATTCTTGCCTGAAAAATTCCATGGGCTACAATCCATGGGGTCGCAAAAGAGTCAGACACTGCTGAGCACACACATACACACACAAGTTGCAAAAGGAGGAATAATGACTGTTAAGTGAATGAACATTAAAGGTTTACTATGTTTAAAAAAAAAAAATGTATCCCAGCCTAATCAGTTCAGACTGATTTTACAGTAACTCTGGACTGCATGATCCTTGGAAATGGCCTGCATTGTGAGCCAGTATGTAGTTTTACACCTAGTGCATCTCTATTTTGCTTTATATGTGTGTGTGTGTTAACAAAACTTAGCGGTTCCTGTCATTATTTTTGTAATGTTACTTAAAGCATGCATGTTTTACATGATACGTGATACAAGTAAATCAAAGTGAATGAAAACCAACGGGAACCCTCGTCCCCTGACTTTTAGGGGGACAGGCTTGCTTCGAGCCTGTAGAGAGATCTGGTGGTCTTGTTGAAACCTTTCCACATTGGGCTAACAAGGAATCCTTGGGCTGCTCCTTGTTCTGGTAAAGACATGCATGTGTGCACTGTGGCCTGTTTGCTTTGTGACTATTACCTACTTCGTTGAGCAGAACTGCACAGTCATAAAGATTTTCATGATCTTATTTCTTATTATAGCCTTTTCAGTTCAGTTCAATTGCTCAGTTGTGTCCAACTCTTTGCGACCCCAGGAATCACAGCATGCCAGGCCTCCCTGTCCATCACCAACTCCTAGAGTTTACTCAGATTCATGTCCATTGAGTCAGTGATGCCATCAGCCATCTCATGCTCTGTCGTCCCCTTCTCCTTCTGCCCCCAGTCCCTCCCAACATCAAAGTCTTTTCCAATGAGTCAGCTCTTCGCATGAGGTGGCCGAAGTACTGGAGTTTCAGCTTTAGCATCATTCCTTCCAAAGAACACCCAGGGCTGATCTCCTTCAGAATGGACTGGTTGGATCTCCTTGCAGTCCAAGGGACTCTCAAGAGTCTTCTCCAACACCACAGTTCAAAAGCACCAATTCTTCAGCACTCAACCTTCTTCAAGCCCCTGCTTTTCTTTCAATTTTGAAAGCTTATTACTGCCAATTAGCATTGTTTTACGTTACTTAAGTAAACCTGACTTTTTGAACATCAAATGTTGACCATTTTGTACTCATTACATTAAAATTTATAGTGCTTTTAAAATACTTGATTTTATATGGTTTTGGAGGGGAGCACATCTTTGAAAAGAGACATTCTCTTAACTATCCCTAGCCACGGTGTAATTTCATATTATACCTTAGTGACCATCATACACTTGGGTGGCTTTTTTGATTGTGGAAAGACCAATGGTAAATTCCCAAGACCTATGATAATTTTGTAAAATGTGTCTGGTTCATGAAACCAAGGTGAAAACTTACTACTGTTTGTAGTTGGCAGGCTGGAACACTGCAGAGCATATACATCTTCACATAATGTGCCAGGCCCACTGACAGGTTGGTCAGAAAATAGACTCCTAAAAAACAAAAACAAAAAAAACCAAAACCTTTATAATGAAAACTGCAACCATTTACAAAAGTAAAATGAATAGTATAATGAACCTCTTTGCACATATCACCCAACTTTAGCTCAAGTTAATCAGCTTAAGGCACTTTGTTTCATCTGGACCCCACCCACATCCCCACCACCCACCATCCCCAGTTGTTTTGAAGCAAATTTCAGACGTAACATTTCAAGGGGATTCTTTCATAATAAACTCTCCCTAATGAGTGAATCTCTCTTTCATCTAAGTGGGATTTGGGGATGGGCCAGTATGACAGAAGCAAATCAAATTTATTGTTTGAATACTTAACGAAGCATTAATATTCTCTCTTGCAGTCAAAGACACCAGCTTTGGTATTTGAATATATCAATAATACAGATTTTAAGGTGCGTATATGCTGTTTCTTTCCGGCATGGGGTTAATGGGGAGTGGGGAGGTGGGGATAACTACTGTTGGTGCTCTCGAGCACAGGGCCCAGGAAAGCCCATGGCTGAGAGCAGGAGATAACACTGGGTGGATTTCTTACAGCGTTAGTGCAGGATACAGAAAGGGGTTAGATTCTTGCAGTTGGTGAAATTAAGCATTACTCTTTGCCTTGCTTACTCTGGGAATTACTACTAGGCTGGGTCTAAGTTAATGCCTCATCTATAATGCTCATGTTGTAGACATGATGGGTGGATGTTAATTTTAATTTTCATAGGAATCTTACATTCCTAATAGGAAGTGATAAATGGATACAGAACTTGTGTGAAAAGAGTCAGTATTGTACCTTGGATTCAAGCTATCAAATGGTGTGTGTGTTCATGCACACTGTATACAAAGCAAATGACAGAATCACTGTGCTTTTAGGAAAGCCCTGTTTCAGGGGCTTTTGTCTGTTTATAGTGCATGTTAGTTTAGACTTTAAAGTGTTTAAAAGCATGGTTTTAAGCTGATTTTTCATGAATGTGTGTTTTTTATTGTTCAAACACTGCAACCTTCTGATAAGAGATCAGACATACTGAGCATGGTAGAGCATAATATGAAAACCAATATAAAAACAAATAGTAGTGTTGATTTTTAGGGGCTTTTAGGTGATTATAATTCTTCATCAGTGTAGAAAAGGCTTGTGATTTTGTTCTGTTGTGGAAGTTAGGAAAAAATCCAGTCAGCAATTGAAAGACGGGGAGTGATCCTTTCGGGTGAAAATAAAAGAATTTTATCCTCACATTTACTTTTTCTTAAGTAATCACTCTAAAATAAAGTCAATTAGTGAAAATATGCACAAACGGGTATTATGCCTTATAAAAACAGTAAGCAGGTTTTATATTCAGTACAGTCATCCCTTGTTATCCATGGGAGATTGGTGATTGGTTCTAGCCCCCATCCCCAGAATACCAAAACCCAAGGCTAATATAAAAATGGCGTTTATATTAAAATGGCACAGTATTTGCATATAACATATGCACGTCATAAAAGATGGTACTTTAAATCATCTCTAGATTACTTGTTATACCTGCTACTACTGCTAAGTCGCTTCAGTCCTGTCCGACTCTGTGTGACCCCATAGACAGCAGCCCACCAGGCTCCCCCGTCTCTGGGATTCTCCAGGCAAGAACACTGGAGTGGGTTGCCATTTCCTTCTCCAATGCATGAAAGGGAAAAAATCATCTCTAGATTACTTGTTATACCTAATACAGAGTAAATGCTGTATAGGTAGTTGGTAGAGCACAGCAAATTCAGCATTGTGGAATTTTTGTTTTTTCAGTCCATGGTTGGTTGAATCCTCGAATACAGAGGGACAGTTGTATAGCTTTTCCCATATTAACAAATTTCCTTGTGATGTAATTCCTTAAAGGTGAACTCTGAACAGTGGGATATATATTTCTTCATTAACTAGCAGAGCAGTGCTTAGCTGGTAGAGTACTATGCTGATATATGTAACTGATCACACTTTTGCTGTGAACAACTGAGGTTTATTAAGAATGTCTGTGATTGGGAGTGTGTGTGTGTTTCTTAAGAAACAGGCTTTAATGAAACCAAACATTTTTGTAATGCAAGTTTAAAAGCTTGTCTTAATGGAACTTCATAGTGAAATCCCTTAGGTTTCAGTGCCTCTGCTTCCTTAATGAATGTTTACCAGTTACATAGCCACACATGTAAAAATTTTACTTCACCATTTTTGTGCTTCTCAAGTTGATAGCTGCTTTGTTGATTTAATGACATACAGAGGATCAGTTTTGAATTCCTAGAGAAATCTGACTTCATACAAAGGAGATGTTTTGATGGCATATATTCTCTAAAGGATTCCTTTAAAAGGAGCTTCCTTTAAAAGGATCATGGGAAATTGATGTTTTTTGAGGCTTACATATCTGAAAACATCTTTATTTTATCCTCCCAATTAATATATTTGCCATGATAGAGAATTCTAGGTTGTAGTTAAGGATTGCCTCAGAATTTTGAAGGGATTGTTCCACTATTAACCACTGAAGCCACTGGTTTCATCTTATGTGTGATCTGCCTTTTTTTTCTTTTCCTTATGAAAGCTCTTAGTATTTTCTCTTTATTCTCAGTCTCTGAAATTTCACAGTGATGTGCTTTCATATGGGTCACTTTCATCCTTTGTTCTGGGGACTTTTTAGTCTAGAAACTCTGTCTGTCCGTTTTGAAAAATATTTTTAATGTTCTTTTCTTCCCTTTCTTCTTTGTTCTCACTTTCTAGAACTCATTCAAATGTTAGACTTCTTATCTTGGAACTCTACTTTCTTCTCTGAATTTTTAAAAATAGTATTCTGTTCTTTTATGTTTTATGTCATATCGTCTATTTTCTCACTGAGACTATGTCCCCCCTGCCCCATTATGTTTTCTTCTTCCTGTCTTTTTCAGTTTTTCTTCCAGATTCCCTTTCTGGGGGTGTTTTTGGTTTTTGTCTCTGTTGCAGTTGTCTGAAACGTCACAGGTTTTGAATGCCTGTGCCTACTGTAGTGTTAATGAACTGACTGCTGATTGTCAGCTCTTGTCTCGAGGATGCAAGCCTGCCTGCCAGAATCTTAGTTGAGGAGAGCTATAGGAAGTGCCTGTGGACTTAAGACTTAATTTCCCCTTTCCAGTGTGGTGTTGAAAACATTTTCCTACTTGCAGTTCAATCTCTCTGCCCTTTTTCAGTGATACCTGGAGTCGCCAGTTCCTGAGCCTTTCGGTAGTTTTTCAGTGTGAAGTGTTTGCTGCTTACTGGGCCCCGTCTGCTGGCAGAATGTTGGCAGAATTCTCAGCTTTTTTGGTCCGCTCGGTCAACTGGACATCTGTTTTACAGCTTCAAAATTGGTTGTCTCTTCCATCCTGTTAGTATTGTGGATGAATCCCCCCCTCCCCACTGCTTCTTTTACAGATATTTTTGAGGAACTTTGGGAAGAAGCAGAGGTAGGGATGGGTTGGTTCTGCCATGTTATTAAACTGGAGGTCCTTTTTGAATGTTCAAGCCATGCCATCATAGTCAACTTAAAAGATCTTAAGTATCAGGTAGCATATGTGTGTTTTGGAAGAGCAGACTGCAACAGGAAAATCACTTTCTTTTCTGGATAGTAAACAAGTGGGGAAATTGGTTGGTTTAATGTCTGTGTTCATCAGGCTTTTTGTTTTGTCCTGTGTCCATCTTATTAGGAAAGGTTTTTATTTATTTTAGAGTCTTTCTGATTTTGCTGTCAAGGTTATACCAACTTCATAAGTTAGATAACTTTTCCTTTCTTTTCTCTGAAAATTTACATAAAATGGGAATGACCTAGGTGTCTTCTGGGGTGGGGAGAAGAGACTTTGGACTACACTTTCCTTTTTAAAATATACTCTTGGTTAAAGTTTTATTCCAGTTTTATATATCTTCCTAGGTCTATTTAGATAATTATTTCTAAAGCTGTCTAAATTATATTCACATAAAGTTATTGACAGCATTCTCTTAGAACTTAAAATTTTAGTGTGCCTGTAATTATGCCTTCTTTTACATTTGTAATATTATTTGTACCTTTACTTTCTTTTTCGTCTTTTTTAAAAAACTTCAGATTGTAAGTGATCTCTTATTAATGCTTTCCAAAAAATCAGTTTTTGGTTTGTTCAGATAGTTTTTGTTAAGTTGTTTATTTCATTCTGTTTCTGCTCCTGTATTAATTATTTTCTTCCTTCCTTCTTTCTTATTTTCTTTTTTGGGTTTTCACTATTTTTCTTGTTAACTTCTTGAGTTGAAGTCAGCTCATTTGATTTGTTTCTGTCTTTCTTGATTGGTAGTAAGTGTGCTTTAAGTCTATACAACCCTGAGCACCATTTTAGCCACATTCAATGGTTATGTAACTCATGCCTATATAGTTTTCAGACTACAAGTACAAATTCCAAACATGTGGATTTGGAATTGTTCCCTCAAACCTTTTCACTTTGAAAATTTAAAAATCTACTGAAGATTGAGAACAGTAGCACAGTTAATGCCCTTTCATTACCTAGATTACCAGTCGGCACTGTTTTCCCACATTGGTAGTTATCTCTCCCTCTCCTCCTCCCTACCCTCTGTCTTTTTGTTGAAATTATCTTAGAGTGCAGTTGTAGACATCGCGATACTTCACTCTCAGAAATGCCAGCCCTGGAACTAGGTAGGCCATTTTCCTACATAACCACAATACTGTTAGTACTCTTAAGAATTTTATATAATAATGCCATCTAATACACAGTATAGAGTTTATATTAAAAAGTTTCCCAGTAATTATTGTCCTGGAAATGTCTATTCAGGATCTACTTGGCTTTTTTGTTTGTTTTGTATTTTAAATGGTTCTTGGGACTTCCCTGGTGGTTCAGTGGTTAAGACTTCGAGCTTCCACTGCAGGGGGCCACAGGTTGGATCCCTGGTGGGGAAACTTAAGATCCCACATGCCCGAATGGCATGACCTTCCCCCCCAAGCCCCCCCAAAAGATTCTTTTAATTGTTTCCTTATTGATTGCATTGTGTCCAGAAAACATGATCTCTATAATTTTGATATTTGGGATTTGTTTATGGTTACTTTGTGGCTTTGGTACATGGTCATTTTTTATATCAAGCTTGTTAATTTAGATCTTATTCAGATTTTCTATTGCCTTGCTGATTTTTTTTTCCCTTGATATTTTATTTTGTGGTAGAAGTAATGGTTTGGTGGTTTCTCCTTAAAATCATCAGTTTTGATTCATATGTGTCAAAACGATGATAAAAGATACATGGTGATATTTAGAATACAAGACAAAGCTTAAAAACAAGTGAATAGAAAAAGCCAGTTTCTCGAAATTGGAATGAGTAGTTATAGAAAACTCCCAAACTCAAAATTGTCTCAAGAAAGCTAAGGTACTGTTTTAAGGTAGAAAGGGTTTTTGTTGAGACATGGGTCTCAGTTTTCCATGCCTTTGGAAAAATGTAAATAAAAGTGAATATGCATTTTAAGTAAAATATATATCATTTGGGCATTTAAAAAATTTATAAGACATCCCAAATGGATTCCATCCTGAGAAGATGGTAGACCCATATTAATCCATGGAAAAGGTCATATCACTCACATAAAATTAGGCTTTGACTACCTGATTATCTTGAGACCTTATTAATGCTGTTAAGGTTTGATGTGGAGATGGTGCATTCACAGACTAGAAGATTCCTTAATTGGGGGAACGAAATTTACTTTTATTATAGATGATTGACATTTTGTTATTTCTCTGTAAGGCATTTTCAGGTAATTTGTGGTAACTTTGATGTGTTTGATTAATGATTTGTTCTGCTTCCTTAAATTTCTAAAAAATGTTGCCCTTGGTTTCATTCTGGCTTTTGGGGTTGTGTGTAAACAGTGCCTGCTGCATTCGACACCTTTCACTTTCACACTCCCCTCCCTTTTCCATCTCCCTTCGCGGGGACCACTGGTTTCTGGATGTAGACCAAGCTGTGCACGGCAAGGGATGTGCAGACTGTGTGTGTGAGTTGAGAGTTTGCTGTGTTGGTGATTCCCAGGTCTGGTTGCGAACCTTCTTGAAGTGAGAATTCCTCTTGAATGACGGTTGTCAGGAATGGAGGCTTGGAATCTGAAGCTGCACTGTGACGAGACCTCAAGAACTGTCTGTGTGTGGACAGCATGAGTGAGGCCCCCTTGTGGCCGTTCCTTTCTTGGTGTTGGTTTTATATCAAGTGTTTGGTTTAGTCGCTAAGTCGTGTCCGACTCTTTGCGATCCCATGGACTGTAGCCTGCCAGGCTCCTCTGTCCGTGGGATTCTCCAGGCAAGAATACTGGAGTGGGTTGCCATTTCCTTCTCCATCAAGAGGGCACTGTGATTGTCTTAAGCAGATTTCATTTTTCCCATTCTTCTCAGACTTTCTGAGGTTAATTAAAAGGTCCAGGAAATTTCAACCTTGGGCCCTTTGAATAGTCCTGGTGTGTAACTGACTTGTAGGTCAATGCCAGTGTGTTTGAGGCTTTGGAACCAAACTAGGATTGGTGAATAGTTTCTTCCTCAGCACCTTCGTAGACTTCCAGGAAGCGTAGGGTTGTTTTGTTTTTCAAGGTCACTTACTTTATGAAAATGTAAGTAAAACTAACTTCCTGTCAGTATTTGGCAGTTGGTTAGTTAGCGTTCTCCATGTTAGCTAAGAAGAATGGAGGAGAAGTGTGGTTCTTGTGAAATTTCTCTTCCTAATTTGTCATGAAGCCTTAGTACTTGTGTTTCTTGAAGACGGTTTTAATTCTGTTCTGTTGACTAGTGAGCATCATCAAAGACATGTTTATTGACCGCCTTCTGTGTGCAAGCACAGAAATGCCACATGTGATGTGAGGTACATAAAACGTCATTCTGCCATGCAGGGACTTAGAATATAGACAGAGTTGTACCTGGTTATCATGATTGTACCTTGACATGCTTGGTTGGGGGAGGGAAAGTTCAGAGGTCTTGAGTCACCAGATCAGTGACTGCCAGCAGCCACGGCACCCATTTGACCCCTCATGCATATGCAGTGTGATATGCAGGGGTGGCAGCATAGGACTCGGCGTGTGGGCAGAGTGAAGCCTCTCACTGTTCACAGCAGAGGGAGAAAGTATCTGGAGAATTCCAGGTCGCTGCCAGTGCCCAGGTGCAGACGGTTAACACGGGACACTGCTGCTGTCAGTGTCCTGTGAGCGCCCCAGAGAACAGTGGCCTGCTGGGGATTCAGAAGAGGAGGAGACCGCCGTGGGCTCTGGGGAGCCTGGGTAGGGTGGTTAGGACGCCACCGGCTCAGGTAGCCGGGCAGGCGTTCTGGATTTGCCAGAGGGAAGAACAGAGGTGAAAAACACGGGTTTGTTTGATCAGAGTGGGGAATTCCTCAGGGCTTCAGTGAAGAAAGAGCTACAAAAGCTGGAGGAAGCCTGACTCTGACTCTTGAGTCCTGTTGCAGGTGTGGTTTGGTCTCCTCCTTCCCAGAGCTGAAGAATGAGAGGGAATGTCAGTCAGGACTTTGTGATGCGTTAGACCTAAACACTATAGTCAGCAGGTGGTTTTCTGTATCACTATTGCATTAAAAGTGATACTAGTTGGAGTAGCTGGAAATACTGTGTTGGCAGTGCAGGGACATTTGTTTTATGCCTTACACCATTGCTTGGTATGGATACCACATGGTACAAAAGGAAAGCCTTCCATGCATGATAAAGATCCAAATAATAGCCCACATTTGTTTTCTGGAAATAGAATATTCTAGCCCTCTGAGGATTATTAGAAAATGCTCTTTCCACTTTCATGGTCTGTTTATTGACTTGAGGTTCAACTTGCCACTATCTATGGGTATGATCTCCTTAACTCTCAGAGGAAGAGCTGATTTGGCACTTAAGGAGATGGTATCCCCGGCCTATGTCTGTACATATAGGCTGTCTGTTGGTGTGCTTCTGAGAAGCCTTTCTTGCTATGCAGACTTGGGGGAGAACAAAATGCCTGGGTGTTTTGTTATGAGTGAATCTGTCCTGAGCAGAAGTAGTGGCATGTTCATGCCATTGGGCCTGAAAATGGTTCCGTCCAAGCAGGGCCAACCTCCAATAGTGGAGCAGCTCCAAGGCACCACCAGTGTACTGGGAAGGATGTTTTCATTCTCTGTGGTGCTCTGAGTGAATTAGATACTCTTACTAAACTGGAGGGAGAGTTACTTATACTTAAAAGAGGAAATTTGAGAAAGAGACTAAGTCCTGGTGGTAGAAAATGTTAGGTTTGATTCTTGGAAAATTTTTTTTTCCTAAAATATTTTTTCAAACAGGTAGTATGTTTACATGGATTTAAAATATTAATATATGGGCTTCCCAGGTGGTGCTAGTGGTAAAGAACCCACCTCATGCACGAACTCATGCAAGGGACATGAGTCGTGGGTTTGATCCCTGGGTTGATAAGATCCCCTGGAGGAGGAAATGGCAGCCCACTCCAATATTCTTGCCTAGAGAATTCCATGGACAGAGAAGCCTGGTGGGCTACAGTCCATGGGGTCACAAAGAGTTGGACACAACTGAAGCAACTTAGCAAAATATTAATATAAAGTGATACACAGTGAATAGACATTCTTGCAGATACAAATACTCATATGTTGTAGCTTCCCCCCCTTTTACACAGATGCACTGTATATACACTGTTCTGTTCCCCTTGAAGAGAGTCCCTACGTGGCTGGAGTCTTCCAGTAGAGAAACAAAATAGGTTCGATAAAGGTGTACTGATTCATTTTATAGAAGATGTGAAACTGATAGGAAAAGAGTTATTATTTATTGTCTAAATAATAATAATACAGTTTCCGACAGGGGTTTGTGATGATTTAAATGAACCTGGATATGCTAGATTCTATTCTGTCTCTTGGAAATCGACACTTAAACAAACAAAATTCTCAATCCAAAACAAATTTTGGATTACCAGTTACGAAAACTGTCATTTGTGTCAGTTAGGCCTGGAATCATTTTCAGAACCCATATCCATCCATCCCTCCCTCCTTTCCTTCTTTTTTTTTTTTAACATCTCACCCTACCACTCCTCCCCCGCACCTCAAACATTTTGCATCTTTAGTTACCATCAGTTTTTGCCTATAAAGTGTTCTTTTTTCCAGCCTGAAACTGATTTTTGGAGGATTGGAGAGTTTTTTCTTTTTTTCTTTTTTTTATTTCGTTAAGTCTCCTGCCCTCTCCAGATGCTATAGCAGTTCATTTTCCTCGTGGTCTGTCTTGCCACCATTTTACCATGTGGGCTGATGAAGTTTTCCAGGTTCTACTGTCCACTGAGAACTCGGTTTTCTACAGTAAACTGTGGTGCTGCAGTGGGGGTCATTTGCTTGAAGTTCATTAAGAATATGAGGACAATTGGACAACTTGGACTTCACCTCTACAATAATGTAATTGTGACTGTTGAAATCATGGAGCACTTACACAAGTTTTTTAAAGATGCAAGTTGGTGTAAATTTTTTTTTTTTTTTTTTATACCTTTGGAATTTCTTCCATTTTTTTCTTCTGAAGACTGAAATATTAGACCTTTGTCTTTAGTCTTTGCCTTCATTTGTTCCAGATCATGTAGCAAGAGGTTCTGGGGTTCTTGCGTGACATAAGCACCAAGTTTACCAAGAATAATGACAGACTTCAGGATAGCACCAGGCAGTAAGACTAAATTAACTTTCTGTTTTCTGAAATCCATTCCAGCAACTGTACCAGATCCTGACAGACTTTGATATCCGGTTTTATATGTATGAACTACTTAAAGTAAGTAACAGTCATAAACTGAATTTTTCTCAGGATTATTCATTAAAGGAGTTTTTTGAGAGGACATAATAGAACTCAAGAAGAATATATCTTGACACCCAGAGAATTTAATGGGTTTGAGGTGGGGGTGGGTGGGTAGCTTACTGAGGCCTTCATTGTGGGATCTTTACATAGAAACTTTCCAGTGGACCTGAGAGAAATGGCCAGGTTAGAGGTACTGGGAACATTATACCACAGATTAGAATCTCTGTCTTCATAACTCTTGTTGGTTCTTGGTTTTTAAGTTTGTTTTGTTTTTTGCTGTTTAATTAATGCTTATTAGTTTTCATTACATATCAAATCACCCCAAACTTAGTGACTTTTGGAAAACAGTTTATTATTTGCCATAATTCACTGGATTGGATGGGTGGGTCTTTTGATCTGGGTCAGCTTGACTAGGGCAAGAAGGTCCAGGCTAGGATAGCAGCCGGTGTAGCTTGAGGTCTCATCCTTCAGAAAGTTGGTCTGGGCTACTTCCCGTGGTGGTCTCAAGTCCCAACAACAAGAGAGGGCAAACCTTGATAAATGTAAGCTCTTTACAAGCCTCTGCTTTTGTTACTTTTGCTAATGCCCTATTGGCCTAAGCAAGGCACGTGGCCAGGCCTGGATTCAAAGGGTGTAGTAGTAGATGCCACTTTTTCATGGGCAGAGCATTAAGTTACATCATGGAAGGACATGCATACAAGGATGGTGGACATTTTACAGCCATCCTATTCTTGCCATTTCTCATAGTCCCTTTCTTTTTTAAAAAAAACTTTTTATTTATTTGGCTGCACTTGGTCTTAGCACATGGAACCTTCCTTACCACATGCAGGATCTTTAGTTGCAGCATGTGGGATCCAGTTCCCTGAGCAGGGATCGATCCCAGGCCTTCTGCCTTGGGAGCTTGGAGTCTTAACCACTGGTCCACCAGGGAAGTCCCCATAGTCCCTTTCTTATATGAGACAACCTACCCTGTAACCTACGTGTTTAGCTCTGGCTAATTAACGGTGACATGCAAGGAGAGGCGATGAGTGGATTTTCTAGGAGACTTACTAATCCCAGGACTGAAATTTTCAGATGTTATTGATTGACTAAGGAATGATCTTTTTTAGTTTGTCTAGGTAAAAACTTAAGAATTCTAAAAAGGTTTGTACAATGGAGTAGACTAATGTTTTTTTATGGTCAGTGGTCACTAAGAATCTAATGAAAACTGAGCCACCCCCATGCATATAAAAATATACATATAACATTACATAAAGTTTTAGGATGGAATGCATGGATCTCAATTTAAGAACCTCTGGAAGAATGTAGAGGTGTCCTTAGATTAGGTCACAGCATCCCAATAACAGTAATAATACACGTCTTTGAAGGCGGGTCATTTCAGTGGCCCCCAGTGTCTGATGCCCTCTCTGCCTTCTGGAGGCAGCACCTACACGGTGGGGGTCATACTTTCTGCTAATGAGGCAGAGAATCCCAGATGAAACTTGAAAAACATCTTTCATGCCTAATGGTCAGAAACTATGAGGTTTTTAAATTGAAATAATTCCCCCAAGGAATTTAAGAGCAGTCAGTACCTCCACAGGGAAGCCAAATAGTGAACTTGGTGAAAGAATTCATCCCCTTACTGTATTTGTTCAGCTGTTGCTTTCTTCAGGTATTTTTCACACCTTTAATATTGTGGTCCTAATTAATTTATTCCTTTGGGCAAAGACTGGGCAAAATGACAGAATCAGCACTTGCTAAGTTTTCTCAAAGACGGGGAAAAACAGGGATAGGGAAGAAGAAGTGTAGAAAATGTTGAAGGAACTGAGGTCCAGGGCTGCAGAGTGATTGCTTGGTGACTCACTCAGGCTTCCTGTCCGAGCTCCTGGTTCAGGTTTAGGGCGGTGTGTCCTCAGGAGCCCTGGTTCCCTACACACTGCCCCAGATCCAGTGTGGAGTCTTGCTACCACTGTTAACAGGAAACAAGACAAAGAGAAAAATTAAATTGAAGTGCCATATAGGACAGTGCAGTTATAGAAGATTTCTCTCCTTGCATAGATTATATGTTCTCACCTTTTCCACCACAGTTTGGTTTCATCTGTTCTTGACCTTCATGTGAAAAGCGTCATATACTGTATATTCTTTTGTGTCTGGGAAATGCAAATTTGCATATTCCTAGAGCGCTGGTTGTATGGGTCATATTCTGGCTCATATATTCCTAGTACAGTGCCCTTGCTATTCTAATCCCAGCGGTCGTCCTCAGTCAGGCTCACTTTGTCCCTCAGAACGTTTGGCAATGTCTGGAGCCATTTTTGGTTCTCACAATTGGAGGGATGCTGCTGGCATCTTGTAGGGAGAAGCCAGGGATTCAGCAAAGCAACATGGGTAAATCTTAGGAAAATTGTGCTGCATAGGAGAAGATAAAGTACTTTGTATCACTTCATTTCATGAAGATCCAGAAAAGGCAGACCTGTAGTGCCGGTGGTAGAGCAGTGGTTGGGAGGAGAGGAGAGGAAAGGAGGCGGCAGACAGGATTGGAAGCTTAAGGGAGTTCTTGGGATGATGAAAAAATTCTAAAACTGGATTGTGGTCATGGTGGCATGACTTGAGGAATTTACTAAAAAACCATTGACTTGTCATTTAAAAAACTTAGCTCCATATCAGTGATCTTATAGGAAGCAATTTTCTCCCTTGGAGTCATAGTCATAATTTGTGAAGCCCAACTGGCTCAGGGATTGTTTTTAAGGATAATACTAATATTAGAAGACATGTTAATCTAGAAAACTCATATGGGACACTTACCTGAAAGACGAGCCGTGTTGCAGATAAGATTGGGATGTCATTTTTCATGTCCATGTGGATCCTTCGTGTGTTGTTCGAACTATTACGAGAAGTGACTCCAGTGTGGTTCCTCAGTCTGGTTTTAAACACATCAAATTAAGCCAGCATATGATTTCTAAATCCAGGTGGCTGGTCTGTTGCTACCAGCGCCAAGTAGGAGAGGAATGCCTGAATAAGTATTAATATATCATCCCCCTTTTAAAGAAACTTCTATAATAGCCCTTGGTGTCCTCTCCACAGCCCCCTTTCTACCAGCTGCCAGCATAGTGTGCCCAGGGAGCAAGGGGTGCCTCCTGAAGCATGTTTTTTCTCTTTTACTACAGACAGTAAGACTACCCTTTGGGAGATTGTGTTCAAATCAAGCTGTCACAATGAGCATATACTTGCACTGGGGGGCACGGGTGGTTGAGGGTTTGCTTACTTTTCTCTGTGCTTTCTCATCTAATAGGCTCTGGATTACTGCCACAGCAAGGGAATCATGCACAGGGATGTGAAACCTCACAATGTCATGATAGATCACCAGCAGAAAAAGGTACCATTACAGCCAGGCAGCAACAAGCCTTTCATTGGAAGGCTCGACCCGAACTCTGGCCAGTACCTAGGTGGTTTCTAAAGACCCATGCTGTTTCCTTTGGCAGACTTATGACACTGTTATTTCTCCAGACTCCAGTGTTGGTTTCTACTTCACATAAGCGTAGCACACAAGGAAAGTAGACAGCTGACCCTAACTGTAGTCGCTTGTTTGCTGTGGTCATGGTTTTCCTAGAGGGCCTCAAAAAGAAACTACAGCTGGTGATTTTTACTTCCTTTCTTAATGACCCTCAGACCAATCTGCCTGGCCTTAAAAGTACACATGGGGCCCTCCTGTTTTTGAAACTCAGTTCTGATTGCCCCTGACTGGTGAGTAAATGAATCAACTAGTGTTAGATTAGTGAAGAGCTAGAGCAGTGCTTCAGTTCTGGAGTGGGGCACATGTCCCCAACCCTTTCTGTTACGACTAGAGCTTGTAATGGAAACTGTTGAGTAATGAGGGATGTGTTAACACTTGCAGCTGGTTATGGGCACAGAAGACAAGCTTAAGCTTTATTGATCTAGAGAAATGATAAGCCAGGATAATTTAAATGTTAAGGAAAAACAAGATTCCAACCAAGTGCTCTGCTCTGGAAATGACCTCTTAGCAGTTCCCAGAAGGTACATGTGCCTTTTTAAAAGCCAGTGCACTTGATAACATTTTTTATGTGGCCAAAGATTATCAAATGGGATGTGGCCTTGTTGTAAGACAGAGGCGTCTGGAGACACTCCCTTCACATGCTTTGCTTCTGTCATATTTATAGCTGCGACTGATAGACTGGGGTCTGGCAGAATTCTATCATCCCGCCCAGGAGTACAATGTCCGAGTGGCCTCCAGGTACTTCAAGGGACCAGAGCTCCTTGTGGACTACCAGGTAAAGCTGTTAATGAGGCATCACTGAGTTCTTCTTACATTTGCTTAGGGCTTTTCCTGGCTTTTTCTTTTTCCTGGTTTTTATTTATAGTCAGTTTGGTTACATTCAAAATCCAGTCTATATTCTACCCCAAAATGATAAAATGATAATGATGGATTTGTTTCAGCTACTTTTTTTTTTGGCTTTGAATTTTAAAATATCTATAGAAGATTAGAAACTCAGGTCAGAAAAATGACATTTGTAACCCCCTTCTTTATTTCCATAGATGTATGATTATAGCTTGGATATGTGGAGTTTGGGCTGTATGTTAGCAAGCATGATCTTTCGAAAGGAGCCCTTCTTTCATGGACAGGATAACTATGACCAGGTAAGCAAACACCCATCTGACTGCCATCCATTTTGGGGCAGATGCCAAGAAAATAGCATCCTGATAGGAACGCTGTTGTTGAGCCCCTAAATACCACTCAGTGTAAGCTTTTCTTCAGGGTAAAGAATTTCACAGAATCTTATCTATGGTCCCAAAGATAGAGACAGACAGTGCTGTGTTATGCCCAACTTTCCAGCTGAGTCTGTAAAAGAGCTAAGTACCTCCTTGTACAAGATTCTAGTCATTCGGTTTTGTTTTTTGTTTGTTTTTAGGCTGTGCTGGGTCCTCATTTGCTGCATATGGCCTTTCTCTGATTGCAGAGAGCGGAGGCTACTCTGTCACTTTGGTGCGCGGGCTTCTCATTGTGGTGGCTTCTCTTGTTGCAGAGCACAGCTCTAGGGCTTCCGTAGTTGCAGTTCCTGGGCTCTAGAGCATAGGCTCAGTAGTTGTGGCTCATGGGCTTAGTTGCTGCATGGCATGTGGGATACTCAGGGACCAGGGATCGAACCCACGTTCCTTGCACTGGCACGCAGATTCTCAACCACTGGACCACCAGAGAAGCCCACAGGTGTTAGGTTTTATGTCCCCATAATCACCAGCTTCTAAAAGATTATTGTCATAAGTTGTGTTATCCTTTTAAAGGCATTTTGAAAATGTGCGTTCATGTGAACTTCATGTCCGTGAGTCTGCTGCCTGTCTGCCCTGGGCTCAGATCTGTATCTGTTCCCTGGAAATGTAGTGATGTGGAAGCCTTCTAATTCCTTGGTCCAGCATCCCTGCGGGCTTCCAGTGAGTTCTGTGCTCAGTGATTTGGTCAGTTTGTTTTGTGTTTCAGCTTGTTCGCATTGCCAAGGTTCTGGGTACAGATGAGCTGTATGGGTATCTGAAGAAGTATCACATAGACCTAGATCCGCACTTCAACGATATTCTGGGACAGTAAGTAAGAGAGAGAGAAAGAGGCTCTTAATTTATCCCATTTCAGAAGGGGAAAGGGGAGACGAAATCACTTTCTGAAGCTCTTTTTCCCCTTACTAATTATATCAGAGTTGAGATATTCTTTTTTTCCGCCATATATATTTTAACTTGAGCCGTTTTAGCATTGTTTACATCTGTCTTCTAATCATTTTACTTCTCTAAGAGATAACCTGTTAATAGAAAATGGAAGACAAAAATCATGCCACAGGAAAGAACTTTCTCGAACAGCATCTGCTTATTTTAATGCAGAATCTTAGAATGCTGTGATTCTTCTTTGAATAAGAGAGTTATAGTTTCTTCTTTATTCTCTATAATGGATTTTCTGTAAGAGCAAGTTTTAAAGCATATTTTCAGATACAGTACAGTGGTGTTGAGAAGTAAATGTTGTGTTGACAATTTTCAGAGAGTAATTTTATGGAGCCTCCATGTTTCTGCGGCCAGCTCTCTAAATACATCTGCTAAACAATAAAGATTACTCACCTACTTCATGCCTCACCCAGAATTGACTCAAAGCCTGACACATAAAACATTATCTAGAAAGGTTCCACAAAATTTGCACCAAATGTAGATATTTTAATTAATTATGTATCCATCTCAGAGTACTGTTTTGTTTTGAGGGTGCTGGTGGGTAGGGGTGTGACAAGTGGTACCAATAACAGTGAGGTTTAACCAGCTTATAATCAGTGCAGGACTCTAAGACTTGCTGGCTCTAGCCCTAAAAAGGATTTTTGTGATATTTAATCTCAGAATACTAATGCTTTACTTCTCTTCTCAGACATTCACGGAAACGCTGGGAAAATTTTATCCATAGTGAGAACAGACACCTCGTCAGCCCTGAGGCCCTAGATCTTCTGGACAAACTTCTGCGATATGACCATCAACAGAGACTGACTGCCAAAGAGGCCATGGAGCACCCATACTTCTGTGAGTCTCCAGGGGCCTGGCTTGTCAAAGGGAAATTCTTCCACCTTCTATCTTTGAGGCCAGACGAGAGAATTCTGGAAATTTGGATGAATTGTCCTTGGGTTTTGGCCCCATTAATTCTAGACTCTTAAAATAACTCTGCGGATCTGTTTCTTGATGCTCATAGGTGTTTGCTTGTTCGTTGCTATAGTTCCCCTGAGTCAGGTCTGTTTGACCATTGCCTGTGACCCCCAAGTTGATAGATCAGAAGTATCTAAAATTTAGTTTTAAAATATATACATTTGTGTAGAAACCTAATCAAAGATGTTTTCCCCTCCGAAAAAACAAGTGACTTGTTGAAAATAATAAGGTGATCATAGCATATTTTTAAAGAAGGAAGTTAGTTAAATACAAGGAATTTGAGGAAAGGATAGAAAGTATGGAAAGACCTCACTAAGGTTCTATCTGTATTACTGACTTCTTAGGTCTCACTTTGAAGTATGTCTGTATATTCAGTTTATGTGACTGCTTATTTATCTGCATGCATGTGATTCTCCCTCTGATAAAGTATGTCCCAGACTTTCATTAGAGACAATGTGAGGTCATTTAGTCCAGTCACAGAGGAGACTTGAGCATAAGGGAGGTTAAGTGACCTGTTGTAGTTTTCTCTCTGAAGCAAGATTAGACCTTTCAAACTGTCTCTTGCTTAACCAGTACACTATCTTTCCTCGATATCTTTCCTCCTCCTTTTTTCCCCCTCTGGAGATTAAGTAAATCTTGCCCAAAGAATTCATGTTCTCTGGTTGTGCGCCTGCTTGCTCATGAACTGTAGTCGAAAGCAGATTTTAAAAAAATCTTACTCTTCATTCTTCAAGTGCAACTGGATGTCGTCTCTCCAGGTTCCATCACAGAAAGCTATTTTTACCCTCTGAGTTTGATTGGATTAAGAACACTGGTGCTTATATTATACAAATCATGATCTGTCTGCTTTTCCAAATACATGGTATACTTACAAAAAAATTTTTATGCTGTTGCTTAAAATCCATAGATCTTCTAATGGTTCCTTTTATTCACCCTTTGCATTCTCTGAAGTGTTTATTATCACACGTACTTTGAAGAAATTAGGAGTTGGATATGTCATTACTATTCAAGGAAAATAACACATAAGAAAATTAGTAGAAATTTTGAACAGTGGACAGTGGGTGTTTCTGTGCCTCTCTTTTCCCTAAATCTCAGCAGTTGCACTTGTACTCTGAAGAGCTATGAGCTGACTGTGAGAGCGTCTCCCAGTCATCTGTCAGCATCTGTGACCTCTGTTGCCCTCTCAGCCCTGGTTTCCTGTGTTTCTGCCTCACTGAGGAAGGTTGGGGCTGCCGTGGGGTCTGCCCCAGCCCTAGGCCGGCTGGTCCTGCCCCTGCTGAGTGTCTTCCTGGTTTCTTGCAGACCCTGTGGTGAAGGAGCAGTCCCAGCCTTGTGCGGACAACGCTGTGCTTCCCAGTGGTCTCACGGCGGCCCGGTGAAGGCTGGAAAGCGACGGGTAATGCAGCACTGATGCTTGCCAATAAGACCGACCAACCAAACACAAACCTTGAAGGAAAACTACAGTGTGATAAAAAGAGATTCTAGCCATTCCTTCTAAGCGCAAAGAAGAGTAAAGACCTAAAAGTCTGTCAAAAAGAAACTCCCCAGCACTAGTCTACAGGGAGCTGCCATTGGGCAGCCTGACGATGCACATAGTTGAGAATCTGAGGGGGACTCTCCCTTTGGAATGCATGGGAGATGAGAGACTCGGAGTTGTTGTACATTTCCTTTATTTAACAGGAGACCACTGTTGAATTAACCTGTTGAAGTCAACAAGCTCTGAATATCTGACTTCCTATCTATTCCACTGTGGTCTGGGTTTCCTTTGGTGAGATTCAGGCTCAAGTTTTAGCAAAATGTCAGCAGTCTGAACTGACACACCAGCCTCATTTATGAAAAGGAGATACTAAAACAGTGACAGTATTCTTTTTTTTCTAAACTCTTTTACAGATTCATGTTTTATGTATTTTTTTCCTTTTTTTTTCTTTTTTAAATGGCATGAGCTCTCTGGGAAATGTACCTCATCCCTGCCGTTTTCTTCTAAGTGTACTCATTTGGGAGCAAACTGCAGTCACTCTCACCAGAGTCCCATTTGATGTCAGGAGGCATTACTTTAAACCTTGTGATGCCTCGGACAGGTCCATCTGTTCCATCAAAAGTGGAATGCTAAGTTGCATAACTTGGAGCTTACTGTAACCTTCGTTGATTTGCCTAACCTTAAAACCTTATTGCTACTTTTTTCATGTAGCTTTTTTCTTTTTCCAGTCTTTTAAGGAAAACTTCATTTCCCAGCACATCCCTGTATGTGCACCTGTTTTAATGCACATCTCTGAAACAAAGATTTTTTGTTCACAACTATGACTAAAGCTGGAAAGTCAGTCTTCAGGGAGGGAGGATAAAAACATCCTATTAGAATTTATTCAGGAAAGACAAATTGGGTGGCAGGGGAGGGAAAGTCCTCCTTTCCTACCCTTTACCCCTTTTTATCCCCATGAGAAACAGTTTCCCTCTATAATCAGGGTAATCTGGATTTTTGAGCTCTGATAGGTATACATGAATGTGTTGGCAAAGAAAAGTCTTTCTCACGTGCAGAAACTGGCATTATGTGGGCAGGGCCACCCATAACCCCAGCGACCAGAGACAGTAACATACAAGGGACTTGGGGAAGGTAGTGGAGCTGCTGGGACAAGTGTCAAAGATTGGGATCCATTGTGCTAGCCTTCATGTTAAGCAAAGAAAGCTGTATTTTGTTTAAGAAGATTTAAAAAATTGGGGCTGATGTTACTCTGGGGACCTGTTATCAGCATGGTTTGCACGCAGCCCCCTGACGCCAGCTGCAGAGCCATGCCACAACTGTGGGGACCTCTCACACTGGGCTAGAGCTCAAGGTGTCTACCACCACATCACACTTTAGGATTTCTTTATTAACTATTTAATAATGCCATACATTTTTATAAGGTTAGATTGATTGTTTGAAAGCATCTGTTTACATTCCATATTCCAATAAACTTGTATTGGTATTGGTAGCAGGTCCTATCTCTAAATGTAGATTCTATTTTTGTCATTTGGTCAGTGGGAACTTAAAATACAAATAAAACAAGATCCCAAAGCCAGGAAATGCATTCAGTTAAGGTTCTCAAACCAGTGCTTCCTGCCTTCGTTGCACATCCTGTATATTAATGTACACATTTGTTCTACCTGAAAATGAGAAACAAGACAGCACTTCTTGGCTGAACCTATATTGATACGGCAGGCAGCAACACTCAAGTGTTTCAGATTGTCAGACACCTTCTGACGTGCCCTTCTAGGCAACACCGAGCTGTTGCTTATTATTTATTAGGGAGATGTGCCGCTGTGTGTCTTTCCTGCCCCACCCATCTCTTTTGTTGCCCATTCCCTTCCCTCACTCTTCTCTTTTTCTTTAAGTCACCTGTCTGGACCAGGCAGGGAGAGCCCGCTGAAGAGTCTTGATGAAGTAGTAACCCTGCTTCTTTTGCTTGAGTCCCCCAGAGGCAATAAAAGCATCCGGAGAAGGGTCAGGTGACTGACTTCTGCCTTTCTCTCCTCGTCATGATGTAGTATGTGCAAACACAGCTCACCTGCCTGTCCTCAGGTTCCGTGGCTACAGCTTGGCAAAGGAGTAATTTTTCCATTTTATGCATACAATTTACTTTTTTGCCACCGCTACTTTTTACCTCTGTTCATGCCTTAGACTTAGAGCATAACTGAGTTTAAAATGCTCACTCCTTTCCAAGGCTAGTCTTGACACCCAACTTGTGGCTGGCAGACTATGACTGGTTCTTTCCCAAACTGAACTGAGTCTAGTCCAGACCTTTCCTCTTTTCCTAGCTCCAAAACCATTTTGTGTGCAGATGGACCTAGCTCCCCTGAGATTTTAGTCTTTTCCTGGATTAGGAAGCAGTCTTGGAAAATTCAAAAGACAGATGATAGAGTGTGTGTGTGTGTGAGTCTAGTCTTATATCTAGACAAAGCTATGGTAGATTCACCCACCCAGTATCCTTTCCAGTTAGCATATTATTTCTTAAATTCATCTCAGTAATTTTCATTAGACATTTTGTTTGCTTCATTACCTTATAACAGGTTAAAAGTGCCTAAGATAAGGATTTACTGTTTCCTAAAGAAAAGCAAAAATAATGTGGGGAACAGGGTAGTGTTACACTGTCATCTCAGGTACTGCCTATGTTCAAGAACATAGACCTGGCGTGGCGAGAACAGAAGGTTCCTGTGCCAAATAACAGATGGGTGTATCAGAGGTTGGTGGCCACAAGTGGGCCTAACTGCAAGGTTTGGCTTCAGCTGAGAAGTCCCGTGGTGAGAGCAGAGCTGATGAAGTGCTAAGGCTTTGATCAGGTTCGCTTGCAGCTCACTCCCCAGGATCCTGTCAGCTGGCCCACCCCTCTCCTGTGCTAGCCAGCGTGGGTGACTGGGCGGGAGCAGTGCACATGGAGTGTGTAATGCAGACCAAGCATTCCCAGTTCTTAGCACTCAGAGGGGTGTCAGTGTCCGTTCCAGGAGGCGTGTGGACATCGGTCCCTCTGCTGGGCCCCCTCACAGGCATTCTTCAGCACACCAGTACTCGTGAGGCTCAAAGCATGTGTATTCCCTTGCAGAGAAGGAAGGTACTCTCCATCTGATTGCTTAGAGGAGACAGAAGAGTTTGTAATCCTTGGGGCAGGGAGAGGGGGTTGTTTAAAGAAGACAGGGAATCCGTTTAAAAATAAAACAGTGCAAAGGTAGACCTTGAGAGGAAGGAACATGACTTTTGAAGGGGGAAAGCAAGGCAGGGCACAGAGTTCAAGTTCTGGAACACGCCCTGAGATGGGCATGCCCCCACGGGTTGGTTCCAGCGGGACCACACGGTGGTGCTCTCGAGGCAGGTGCTGAGTCCCAGAGAGAGCCCGCGGCCGTGGGCCTCCGCCTGCGCCTACTCAGGGAAATGACTTAGCTTCTCCCAGGTGCTGCTGTGATGAGGATGGAAGCAAAATCATTTTGGGACACAAACCATTGGAAGAATTTTTATATATGCATTGAAATGGATCTGAGAGAGCCCCGTCGACAGTCTCCTTTAATGCCAGTTCAGGTTAATGATTCATCTAGAAACCTGTGTTACTGCACAAGCATACACAGGAGAAAGCAACCTGCCCTCCTGCACATGAATAGGAGTGGATAGTAACTGATCAGAGTCAAGGCCATTGAGATGTAAACCCAAAAGCAAAAGCAGGGTCCATATGAGCAGACAAGAAGCCAAAGTTTGTCAGTGAGCTTAATAAATCTATGACTGAGTGACATCTTGCCATTAAAGTAACCCCAGGGTGGGGATGAGGGGAGGGTAGGTGGCGAGGAAACATCTGGCTCAAAACCAGTAATAAATGCTTTGGAGCTATATGGATGTGTCAATGGAAATAACCCCAACCAGGTATTACAGAGGCTGGGGGAAGTGATGGAATGGGATTATACAGGTGATACATACTTTTATGTAGAGACTCAACAATGTGCTGCAAATGTGATACTTAATCCTGAACTGCATGTATTGGGGATTGTTTTTTTTTTTTTTTTTTAAGTTCACTGAATCAATAAATTAACAGTTTTTCACTTGCTGGCTTTTCTTGCTGTAAATGGTGACTAAGAGGTTGGGACAGAAATCTTGACACCCAGTGGAAAGCTTGAAAAAACCTTCCAGAACCACGGAGCCGACTGTCTCCTGTTTGCAGAAAAGCAACACTGCCTGGGTTGTGATCCTTTACTAAGAGTACTTTAGTACACCGTTGACCACCACTTTGTATCACTAGATGACTGATGTGTAATTTCTATGCTGCTGCCCTTTAGAGGAAAGAAAAACATGTGAAATCCTGTTTTCATAAATAAAAATGCTGACAATCAACAGCCTTGCCAAGTGGGACACAAGCCACTGCCATAAGAAGACCTTAAGCTTGTACTTCCTGTCTCTTGGGGGAGAGGAGGAATAACCCTGGAATTGAGAAGATGTGTGGGTGGGCGGTTACAGTTAATCACCTTGGTGTGAAGACTCCTTTAGCAGAAGTGGTGGAACTAGGGTGGTATGGGGACAGTCCTATTTCTTGGTACTTGCTCCTGAATTCAGGTACAACTCAGAACCTGCTGCTTGGGGTTGACTATTTTCGCTGCACAACTTTAACCTTTGTGGCAGTTTTCTGCATTTATGAAAGAAAACCTCCCCAGCCCCATTCCTTACAACTCAGGTAGGCACGTGCTATTGTGTGGCCAGTGGAGTCTTGTTAGTGCCCTTGTTCTCACTGCTCCCTTGGTGGAATTGGACACTTGAAAATCATTTGCTGAAGAGTCATTTCTTTCTTGGCCTATGCACCATGCAGCCTTTCTCAAACACTAAGCAGTTGAACCCTTCCTGTATCCAAAGAAAGTGGGTTATGAGATGATTCTATATGACAGCTTCCCAGGTGCACTGTCCCTGCCATTACTGCTGTGGTACCATTCTGAGATGCTGCTTCTAGAATTCCACTGACATCTCAACCACCCACCCTCTGGTGCTGGACATGGCAAGAGGAACAAGGTTTTTAGGCCATGCCAGACAGCCACTTCCAGGGGAGAGTTAAAAATACTTGAGCTCCCGTTTTGCTCTTTATTCATCTGGGGCCTTTCCCTGTGTAAACAGTCATCTGATTCTTGGTCCAAAGACATCCTGAGTAAACCAGGTCAGTTCTAATGAGGACTCTGGAGCTGGGCTACTGAACTTGCAGCTTGGGCTTGCCCAAGATGGTCAAGAGTGATGCTTCTAGATGAGCATCCTGGACCTGAGAGCAGAGGAGGGGCCAAGACTGCCTCTGTAAGTGGTGATGGGAAAGGGCACTAGTTGAAACCTGAAACCAGTCAGTCCTTACCTGGTTTTCCACACAGTGCCACGTGCAAGTCAGGCTTGTAGACTATTTCCAGCGCTTCCCAGAAGGGAGCCACTTGCCAGTGGAGGCCTCTCTTCACGCCCAGTCAGATTGATTAATGCCGTCTTTCCCCTCCTCCCGTCTCTCCCCAGGTCTGTTGCTGTTCCTCCCACTTTTCCATAAGCAGAACAAGAACCAAATCAAACGTCTTAACGTGTGTAGAGAGATCACGTTCCGTGAGCAGACACAAAACGGTGGCAGGTTTGGCGAGCACGAACTAGACCAACCGAAGGGCAGCCCACCACCGTATATCAAACCTCACTTCCGAATGTAAAAGGTTCTCACGCCTTTGGCTTCCTGTTGACTTCCTCCTGACCCAGAAAGCATGGGAAATGTGAAGGGTATGCGAAATGGTTGTTGGTTACTATTGCTCCCCCGCTCCCTGGTTCGTCCCGTGGCCACCTGTTTTTCCAGCAGACCACGTTAACCAGCCGACCAGACTCCAGTGGGGGCACGGGGCGTATATGGCATGACGGGCGGTTACATATTATAATTTTAAAAGTATATATTATTGAATAAAAGGTTTTAAAAGAAACGTATGGTGAGTTTTCAGTGTGGAAAGGGCCATTAGATGAGACCCCCATGGCCACAGAGGAACAGAGCGAGATAAAAGAGTGTTTGAGCCAGGTTCTAGCCAGAGGGAGGAGGGCAGTTTCCAGGACAGATGAGAAATGAAAGAGGTATGTGAACCCGTCTTGGTGATGGGGCACTGCAGGTGATTCCAGCAAGACATGGCGAGCCAGGAAAGTGGGCCTTGCCTCGAAAGTATTCATCTCCCTAGACATCTCCTTCCAAAGCAGGTGAGTCACCCAGCCGTTCAGGTGACAGGTAGACGTTACCTCTCATGAACTCAGGAAGCTGCCTTAATCCCTGCTTTGCTTTCCACTGTGCATGTTTCAATATTCCATTCCATCCCCAAATCCTATCCACCCTGGCCCCCTACTTCAGAAAAAGCATCTGACCTCGGAGGCTGGTTCAGTTTGTTGTCTCAAGGTGGGGAAGGGGTCAGATCTTGGGTTCAGAGCCTCCTGAGAGAAGAAGCAGCCCATCAAAGGTGAAAGAAAATGGAACAGGAGCTCCAGGCATGTCTGTTCAGGGAGAAAACGAAACCACAGTCAAATTTGATGTGTATCTTTCAGTTTTTTTCTATGCATTTACTAACACTGAAATTACAATGGATTTTATCAGAAAGGTAGATTTCACATTCTTTTTCTGCAACTTGTGCTTTCACTGCTAGCATATATAGATATACCTCCCCCTTTTCGTGGCTGTATATTATTCCATTGTATAATGTACCATAGTTGAAGCAGTCCTTTATGGATAGACTCTTACCAATACTATTGCCAGTATTGCTGCAATGAACAAATTTGCACAATATTTTTACACAATCTGTATGTTTGTGAGATAAAATCTTAAAAAAAAAATTACTGTGCCATATCTTTTTCTTTCTTTTTTTTATTTTAGGAAGGGCATTGTTCAGAAAAAGCAGTCTTCTGTTCCCTTCTCTTACTGGTGTAGGCTGGCATCATGATGCCTTAAGCTATGGAATTCTTGGGCTCTGTCAGGCATGCTCAGGGTCTATGAACTTTCCAGGAACCTACTGGATATTTGAGACTTGAAGAAGGGGTGTTGGCTCTAATATAGAAAGTTGCAAAATAAAAATGAGTGTAACTAAATGTTACTCCAATCCTGTGAACTGAGAATTCAGTATTTGCTTTTAAAAATATTTTTTTCAGGAATTTTCTGGTTGCTCCAGTGGTTTATACTCCAAACTTCCAGTGCAGGGGGAGTGGGTTCAATCCCTGGGCAGGGAACTAAGATCCCACGTGCCTTGCAGTACAGCCAAGAAAAATTTTAAAATGTTATTTTTCTCATGATAATTAATGGTGAGTCACAGACAATCATGAAATCACATAATTTCAGAATCAAATTCTAAAGTTCTTTTCCCAAAAAATTACAAGGAAAAGTTATCTTAAATATGAAAAACTGATACCTTTTAATGTTTGAAATGCTATGGAGAAGACTTCAAAAGTAAGAATGCAGAGAGGTAGTAATGTTTTAAAATATTCCTGGCCAGAGGGGGCTGGGTGGTGGAATGCATGAGCAACTCTTCGCAGAATCTTCTGCAAACTTTAATGTGCATCTCAAATGCATTGTTCTAAGTGCAGAAGCCAGTATCAAAAGGCTGGATAATTCTATTTATATGACATTAAGGAAAAAGAAGCTTTCCTGGTGGCTCGGTGGTAAAGAATCTGCCTGCAATGCAGGAGATGAGGGACACAAAGATTTGATCCCTACGTTGGGAAGTTCCCCTGGAGGAGGGCATGGCAACACACTCCAGTATTCCTGCCTGGAGAATCCTATGGACAGAGGAGCCTCGTGGGACACGACTGATGCGACCTAGCATGCACATAGGCACAGAAGAGGCAAAGCTGTTGGCATGGAGAATGGACCCACAGTTGCCAAGGGTTAAGGTTGGGGGGTTGCGGGGTTGGGGGGCTTGACTGCAAAGGGACAGACAGCATGAGGGAATTTGAGGGCGATGTATCCTAAACATGGTGATGGTTGTATGACTTTGTCAAAACCACACCCAAAAGTGTACTAAAATGTACACTTTTATGTAAGTTTTATAAGTGTATGTAAGTTTTGTAAGTTTTATGTAAGTGTACGTAAGTTTAAAAACAAGTTTTCAAAAATAACAAAAACGTGCAGAGTCCCAACACAGTCCCCTTTGAACTTCTTTCTGAGATTAGCAGGAGCTTCATCTGTCCAGCACTGGCTCTTTTACCAATGTCTTCGGATATAAGCACTGGAGCTAGGATTCAGCGGTCTACCAGTTAAGCACCCCAGTCATTCAGGTGCTCTTCCATCTTTGCTCCCAGCTAAGGGGACTGTCCAGGCACAATTCCTCATCTCGTCTCTATACCTCCCCATTCCCATCAGCAAGGAGGGGTGAAGAACAAACTGCCTTACAGTGTGAGGCAAGTCCCTTGTGTCCTTTACTGGCCAGGTGCTTGGAGTTCTGGTCTTAGACTGACATGAATAGATGCTGTCCACTGGTTTTTCACAAGTAACTAGGGCTTTCGTGCACTAAAAGGGATTTTTACAGTTCCAGGTGGTTTTTTTTTAATATCTTAGTTATTAAATTGTATGATTAAAAGTCTAATTTGTCCTATGTCTTTACAAATCCTGTTACAACTACCGACTGCTTGGTTGTATGTGTAAATCTGAACATTTATTTTGGTTCATCTTTGATCGATGTTCAATTAATTCAAAACTTAATGGGTTAAACCAGCAGTCCCCCAAATTTTTGGCACCAGGAACCAGTTTCATGGAAGACAGTTTTTCCATGGACCAGGGGTTGGGGGAGGGGGTTTGTTGAGGTGGGGGTGAGGGGTGGTTTCAGGATGATTCAAGAGCATTTTTTGTGCACTTTATTTCTAATCTAATGCTACCACTGATCTGACAGGAGGTATCCATACTGGTCTGAGGCCCAGAGGTTGGGGACTTCAGGGTTAAACCATACATGTTACCCACATACTTAATCTAGTTTCCTTAGACAGACTGAAAGTAAACCACATATTTAATCTGTTTGATTTACACAAACACTTCCCATAGTTAATATGAAAGACCTAAAATCTGCTGAAATCTTCCTAAGCATTCAAATACTAACATATCTAAGTCTAAACTCATAGATTTAATCAATCAAAATCTTTTAAACATTGTTTATAAACTTAATTAAACTTGCATAGCATTTTAAAATTATAATTACAGGTCTAGTTTCAAATTCCTTTAAGCATTTCAAATTAAATTTGAAGTGCCAGATCCTCTAATCCTTTAAATGGGTTAACTATTTCAAATATCTTAAACAACAAAACATCACAATAATCAGAAATGTATTCCTCTGTTTGACATGGATTACTGACATTGTGTATTTGATTTACTTCCCATAATCTTGTGAGTATTTTGACACCTATGCCACCAGGTGAGCTATTCTGTCTAAACACAGGACTCTAATTCATTCATGGCCAGAGATTCTGGGCTGGCACAGAATTGGTTGCTGCTTCTGCAGTGGTTCTACCCTCCTGCTCATATTGGGTTGGCCAAAAAGTTCATTTGGGGTTTTCCCATACAAGCTAATGTATGAAAAACCCGAACGAAAATTGTGGCCAATCCTATAGTAATAGTAATGGGATTCTCAAGACCACCTCCTATCTTTTACCTCGTGCAGCTACTTTACTTTCACCTCCTCTGCATCTTTTAATGGCCTGACTAACATCAGTTGAGCTTCTGCATACACCACTTAGATCGGAGTTACTACCAACTGACTCATCCACCTTGCTCTAATCACAATCGTTGACGGAAGCAACATATCAAGATTTTTCATGTATTTAGTCCTTAGCTTTCTTGATGAAGAGAAAACAATCTTGAAGAAATAGGGCTGACCCTTGAACAACTTGGATTTGAACTACAGGGTTCACTTATATGTTGATTTTTTTTCAATAACAAATACTACATGATCCAAAGTTGGTTGGATCTGAGAATGCAGAACTGGGGATATGGAGGAAGCAGTCTATACAGAGGGACAACTATAAGTTACACACAGATTTTTGACTGCTGGAGTGGATTGGTGACCTTAATAACCCCTGTGCTTGTCAAGGGTTGACTGTATAGTGTTTAACGCGTGTTTCTGTGAGAGACATCTGTGATTTAGGTTAAATCTGTTCTACATTACTTTGAAAAGAAGGCAATATCAGAGGTAACCATTTAGCACTAATCCATTCATCCATCCATTCATTATGTATCTGTCATGCTGGTACTGTGGTAGGTGAGGGGATGTGAGCCCAGAAGACACAGTCTGCCCCTGGAAGGAGCTTGCCAAAATCAAGTCTACAATAGGAGCAAACAAACTCACTTATGTCCTCCATATCTTTGATCAAATCATCAAATCATCTTAGCCAAGGCCATAATCATAGTAAACTTTGAACCCCCCACATAAGGAAAAACTGAACAGTTTTCACGTGGATACTCACTGAGAATGAGTAGTTCAGAGAAGCAAGCACTTTCATTTTCTCCATCAGCTTGCTTGATTAATCTTGTTGGGTCCCTTCCAAGGCCCTGGCAGGGGCCTTAGATTATTCAAGTAGTTCATATGATTTTGTAAAATCTGCAAAGGTAAGCAGAAGATTTGAGTCTCATCAAAGCTGGATCAAAACAGAATTTCCTTCCCACCAGAAATAAAGTCAATAATGCAGGTTATATAGTTAGACATATCACATGTTTTTTCTCCTTTTTAAACTTAAAAAAAAAAAAAAAACCAGACTCATGCAAAATGGAATTGATCAATCCCTGTGTTTGGAGGGCACAAATAAGGAGCAAGTACTACTAGTACAAACAGCAGCACATATGTGGGTAAAGTTGCATGTTTTATGAATCCTTCTATCAGTCATGATTAAGACTCAAATATCCTATTCTCTTAATTACAAAATGATATTACAAAGCTGTCTTAAATAGAAGTGGTCAGTGTGTGCATGCTAAGTCACTTTAGTCATGTCTGACTCTTTGAGACCCTATAGATTATAGCCTGCCAGTCTCCTCTGTCCATGGGATACTCCAGGCAAGAATCCTTCTCCAGGGGATCTTCCTGATCCAGACAACTAACTCAAGTCTCCAATGGCCCCTGCATTGCAGGATTCTTCACCCCTGAGGCACCGGAGAAGCCTGATCACAGCAGGCACCACAAAGCCTGGATGCCCCACCTGGTGAGTTCTGAAGACTTTAAATACGGAACAGGATTTGGACTTTACCCAGGGTAACAGGTTAACAGGAGAAGAGAATGTTGTAGGCTGACTGACATGGAGCCTGGAAGGAAAGCTGGAATCAGAGGGACTGGAAGTTCATACACCAGAGGCTCAGTGAATGTTGGTTTCCAACATTTGATGTTTCTTCCACACTTGAAATATCACAGTTTATGTCTTTTTAAAACAGTTCTAAGAATTGATTAAAAAAAAAAAAAAAGCTGTTTTTTCAACTCAACCAACTTTATTTTAATTGCATTAATTTCTGCATTTAATGTTCAGACCTTCTTGTTTCTAATCACCTGTTTAAGGTGGTAACTTTTCCTCAAGGATTGCTTTGACTTCATTCCGCGGGTTATGCTGCATATTCACAGCGACCCGGTCAATAATTAAAGCAATGATGCCCACATGGCGTTTAGCACACTTACTGCGCAATACTGGTTAGCTGCTTTACCCTTATCCTGTACTCGGCCAACAAGCAATTATTTGTTAGTCTCAGGACACCAGGTCCTGCCTTTCCCCACTTTCCTCCGGCTTGTAACTCCTCCTAGCCCCTAGTGGGCGGAACCTGGCCTTCACGCCCTTAGACTCCATCCCCTTCAGGTTCCCTTGACACCACGCAGGTGCTAAGCCATCCTATTATCCTGTATCCTTCCGCTGTCTAAAAGCGGCTCTGGGACACCGGTGGGAAAATAGTCCCTCGGCAAGGGCGTTCTTTTCCCAAGGAGGCGGCACTAGGGCGGGGCTTAAGAGCTAAAGGAACAGGAAGTCCGTGATCCCCGTGGCGGGATTGGGCTCTGCTCTCTGAGGGGGCGGGCTCAGGTGAGCGGAGGGATTCATCTCTGGCGGCGGGAGGCCCGCCGCCTCCATTTAAGGAGGGGAGTGCGGTGCTGGCGGCAGTTGCTGTGGTTTCCGTGTTGGGGTGGTTTGGTTTTCTTGGGAGCGTAGGTTCACGGACTTAGTGTCCCGCGTCCAAGTCCAGCTATCTGTGGCCAGTGATCTGGAGGTCAGGGGCTCAGCTTCCCTTATTTGGACCAGCCAGCCCCCTGTTTTGCCTTCGCCAATTGGTGCCCATATTTAGGTCGGCTTCGGCGAGGCTGAGGAGAAGGCCGCCGGCAAGATGTTCAAAAACACGTTCCAGAGCGGCTTCCTCTCCATCCTCTACAGCATCGGGAGCAAACCCCTGCAGATCTGGGACAAAAAGGTCAGGGACTGAGGGCGGCGGGGGCGCGAGGTCTCGGGGCAGGGTCTGGGGTGGCAGGTAATTGTGACGAGCTAGGGCCTGGGGGAGGCCAGGCGGTCTCTGCTGTGCCCTGGCCCCAGCCTGGGGTGATTGAGGCGCGAGATGAGGGCATCGTGTAAGCAGAGGAGGTGCATGTGGGGTGGGCGTGGCTGGAGTTTAAGTGTCCTACGGCCGTGGTGTGGACCAGTGTGCCTCGCCGCAGACTTGACGGACAGGCGGTTTTTTAGCTTCGATTTCCCCACTTACATGGTGGGGTTGATAGTACCCATCTAACAGCGTGAGAAGCGTCAAGTCACATGAGGTTGCTTTGGGAAAGTGCAGATGAAAGAAACTGCAGTTCACTGATTTCACAAGTATTTACTGATATCCTGTGTTGTGCCAGGCGCGGTGCTGGGCACTGGACACAGAGCCATTGTCCCAGGCTCCCTTACAGAGGTACAGCCAGAACTCGGGTATGTTTGGTTTTCATTCATTTGCTCCCTTCCTGTCACTGATCCCAACGGAGCCGGAATTCAGTGGTCTTTGGCACCTGCTCCACACTCACTGTGACTTGGAGTCTGTGCTCTGCCTTCAGTGACTGATCTCCATCAGGAAAGTTGCAAAATGGTGATAAAGTGTTGTCTAGGTTAACGTGCTCAAAGCCAAGTACAAGCTTCATCGTCTTTATTCAGGCATCCACTGGGTGATGCTTCCACCGACTCGAGGATGGTGACCCTGTCCACATTCTAGAGATGTTGATTAGGGGGCATATGTGCCTAGCAGTCTGTGAGTTGGTTCTCACTTAACTACTGTGCTATTTGCTTTCTTATGCAAATTCTCAGTTTTCTATACTTTTTTTAATATAAGTTAATATAAAGCACTCTTACCATGGAAGACAGGTGACTTAGTACTGCACTCCTCCGGGGAAAATGGAGAGAGGTGGTATGTTGAATGCTGTTTTTATAGAGAAGGATGTGGGGTCATCTAAATAAGCAGTTTACTGGCAATGAGGCCAAGAATCTTGGATTTCATCTCAGAACAAGTTCTTGTTTTCGTCTTCCCACATCCACAGATGAAGGTTTTTCGGCCACAGAGAGACTGAGAACACAAACAGCCTTCTTTCTGCCTGTTGCTGCTACGGAATTCTTCATTCTGAGAGCAGCTTTCTGGGTGGTGTATTCACAGTGTTATTTTTATAAGACAGTTGAAAGATCTGAATGTAACGAGTTTGGCCTTATGCATGTGTGAGAAATCGGACCTTCTTTCACAGTGATTCTGTTCCCAAACTACATCTAATGCTGGGAGTTACTTTTTACACAAGAAAGCGGTTCCTTAATTGCTCTCCTACATTACTGAGTTTGTCAGTTCATGGTTTTGTTCACATTGGATTAAAAAACCTTGTAAACTCTGAAATTGCACCTCTACAAAGAGAGCTCAAAATGAGTGTTCCTGGGAATTTTGTAAGCATGATGGCTTCTCAGATGTTGTGGGGGTTGTTATTTAGTTGCTAAGTCATGTCTGACTCTTTGCAACCCCATGGATTTTACAGGCAAGAATACTGGAGTGGCTTGTGATTTCCTTTTCCAGGAGATCTTCCGGACCCAGGGATTGAACCCAGGTCCCTTTCATTGGATTCCTTACCGCTGAGCCACCTGGCTTGACTTAATTATGGACTGTCCAAAGTCTGGAGAGAGTGAATTGTGTGCCAGTTGAACTTGGGGTTGTAACAAAAGTGTCGGTAGCAGGCAAATGAAATAGAGAATGGGACTTGATGTAGGAGAAGAGGTTTTCAGAGCAGGTCAAAGAACTTAAGTCCAATTCCAGTGTTAGAGAGGCTTCAGCATTTCTATTAAGTGAAACGTCTATCAGAGTTGGCCCGTTTTAACCCTTCTGGGCTTGATCTTTTGTGGTGTGTTTTATTTTTCAAATGCAGTTTTTGACTAGGCAACATGTTTACATACAGAATATAAAAGCAGAGTAACCATAGTGCACTGTGTCCCTTAACAACGCCACTAGAGGTCAGATGGTACCTTAATGACATAAACGTGTGTGAAAATATTGTTAGATCAACTGGCAGGGCTATGTGGAGTAAATTAAGCAGACATTTTGGCAAAGAAAACCTTTAGAGGAATTGTCAGTTTAAGGGAAATTCTTGTAATAGGGAGTTAAATGTTTCTACTCTTTTTATTTAGACTAGATTGAAAAAGTGTTTATCTGTGAATTTTTCCCCTTGGTACAAGGGAAGGAAAGGAAGGAAAGTTGGGGGCCAGATCCATAGGCTTTGGTGTATATGTGTGCCTTTTCTCAGCTATATTACGAAGTCCTCAGACAGTGTTGGGAATCCAGTCCAGAAGGGGAAACGCTGGGAACTGATATACTTAACAAGGATTTATTGAGCAACAGCTAAGTGAGGCATTGTGTAGATTTGGAAAGATACAGTTGGAGAAGACATTTTTCCCACTCCCATGATTCTGAATAAGGCAGACTCATAAGGAATGAAGGAATGATTGTCCACACTTACCTAGAAATGACCGTGCCCTCTGCCAGTAGGTGCATTTTGGCTATAAGCGCCTGTTTTTAGTTATTACATATTTTGATTTCACAAAACTTTACTATTCTCCTTCTTGAATTTATATAGAGAGAGTTTCTGTCATTTGTTTACAGCGAAGAACAGTCTTGGAAAAATTAGGTTTGGCTCTGTGTCTTGTGAATGTGAGGAGTGAATGCCATAGTCATAGTAATAGTGAATTTGCAAATTCATTTTGTGGTGTGGCTACATTTACAATATCTGTGTTTATCTGACGCACTGAAGTTAGCCCTTCCCCCATGTCATCCTTCAACTCTCAGCTTAAACATTGTTTCAGTGGGAAGTTAAGTGATGTCTCCTGTGTGCTCCTGTGGTGTTCCGTATCACACCGTATGGCAGTTGCCTATTTATTGTATGTCTTCCGCTAGACTACAGGTTCCTTAAGGGGAAGACTAGTATCTTACCTGGAAACCCCAGTGCTAGGTGTCGTCAGACACCTTGAATTTGCGTCCTAGCTATGGCATCATGTCCTGTGCTGTGTAACCTTGAGCAAGTACTTCACTCAGTTCTCTCATCTTGTAATAATGCCACCTGCTTCTCCTGGCTACAATGATTAAATGAAGAGGTATATAAATGCTTAGCAACAGTCAGGGCATACAGTATTAAATAAAGCAGGGAACCGAGGCATTTGCTCAAGAGTAAAGGTATAGTTTATAACTGCGCCCAATATTCAGATACCTAGAATAGGAAGTCCAGTAAATTCAGACTTCTGAAATTAGGGTAATTTAGTCATTGTGCCATGGCTTTCCCAGTCCAAAACCTTCACATGGCTCTCAGGACACATAGCCTGTGGGCTGGTACCTGCTTAACTAGTTCCCCAGGCTCACCTCCCCATCTAGCAGTGACTTACTATTGAGCTGAAAGAAGTCTGTTCTCTCTCAGCTTCAGGCTTTTGCACTTGCTGGCCCCTCTGCTGGGACCCACTTCTTCTTTTCCGCCTTTATTAGTCTTAGGTCACAGCTCAAAGGCATTTCCTCAGGTTAGGTTAATTTATATCCACTTCTATTTCCTTTTCATCAAACTTGAAATTAGTTTCTCAAGATCTGTATTCCTGGCTGGATGGTAAGCTTCCTGATAGAGACCTTTGTAGTTTTTCAAACCAAGAGTTTAGGAGAAATTAGGGGCTTTCCCAGTGGCTCAGCAGTAAAGAACTCACCTGCAATGCAGGAGACGAAGGTTTGATCCCTGAGTTGGGAAGATCCCCTGGAGGAGGGCATGGCAGCCCACTCTAGTATTCTTGCTGGGAAAATCCCGCTGACAGGGACAAAGGAGCCTGGGAGACTGCAGTCCCTGGGGTTACAAAGAGCCAGACACTACTGAAGTGACTGAGCACACACACACTGATGGCTTAGGAGGTAAAGAATCCACCTGCAGTGCAGGAGACACAGGTTCGATCCCTGGGTTGGGAAGATCACCTGGAGGAGCAAATGGCAGCCCACTCCAGTATTCTTGCCGGGAAAATCCCACGGACAAAGGAACCTGGTGGGCTACAATCCAAAAAGTCACAAAGAGTCAGACAGGACTGAGTGACTAAACACAAACACATACACGGGGATTTCTTAATAATCCCTTAACTTCTGGGATCAGCAAATACTACATTATTAAAGGGCTCTTTATGTTTAATGTAAACATTACTTCTGATTTGTAAAGAAAATACCGGGAGATTCCATTCCCACTTAGACCGGTGTAAAACATATAACTTTCAGGCTTTACTGGCAATATCCTTAAAGTCTGCTACATGAGATTGATAATTCATACAAGCGTCTCTGTCTTTCTTTCATCTTGTCTTTTTCTCAGCTGCTGCTGATCCTCCACATTCCCAGAGTATTAGAACCATAGTTTTTGTGGTTGTTGCTGGAGGATATTAGATTCCCATTCAGTTCCTAATTTTTAAAATGAATGAAGGCTCTTTGCAGAAAAAAAAAAGTTCCCACACCCTAGTTTTTAATTAGCAAACCTTGTTAGTACATGTTAAATTAATGCGGTTTCCAGTAGTAGACTTAAGAGCATTTGGATATGAAAGTACTAGCACTTTTTTTTTTTTTCCCCAGATTATCCCCGGGTCAGTCTGAGGATGTTCTTCATTATTCCAAATGATAGCTTTTACTGTAACTGGGCAAAGGCCTGGGTTTTACACTTGCCCTTCCACGGCATTGTTAGGAAGAGACTGGTTATGGTACACAGAATCATCTTTACTTTAAAAGGCTGCTTGTAAATGCAGAGTTGCCTGTCTGCTGTTTGGTTAGTTCCTGTTAAGTGCCACAAAGGGAGAGAAGCCTTTGACCCGCTGGCGCCTGCAAGGCCCAGGCCTTGAGACCGCTATGCCCAGCTCTCCCCACAGAGGTCTCCCTCTGCCTGTTTTCTGACCTAGAGCCCAGCCCCTAGCTCAGGGTGGAAACTTTCCCGCTGAAATGGACAGCTCTAAAGGCTTAATGTAAATTGGAACGTGTCATTAAGACTAGGGTGCCAGATGGCCCGAGGGCTCAGCTGTCTGCCACGGTAAGTGGGTGGAGCCAGTGAAGAGGAAAGGGGAGTAGGGAGTGGACGCAGCGACTGTTATATCTAAAGCAGCATTGGACAGCCTCCTCCCCGTCCCAGCAGTATTTTCCCCGCCTCAGCTTGACCCTCCTCCCTGGGGCTTACATTGGGAAAGAAAAAAAATCAGTGTTCTTTATTAGTTGCCCCAGCAACCATGGAAAGCCTGGGAGAGTGATTGCAAAAAAGGGCTTGAAGGCTCCCTTTTGCTGTCTGCAGAGGTTGAGACCCATTCTGATTGCTAATTTGCTAGTAGCCTGGGGTTCTGAAGCTTCTAAAGTACTTCCAGCTCATGGGTGGGGGTGGGAGAGGGGGTGGGAGGGGAGGTGTTCATAAAATTGAAAAATGTAAGATTGGCTTTATTTATTATTATTATTATTTTGGAGGAATGAAACACTCATAAGTCACACTGCAGGAACATGTCATGAAATAAAAAGAATTAGCAAGTCAGAGGGCTTTCCCGGTGGCTCAGTGGTAAAGAATCCACTGGCAATGCAGGAGATGCAGGTTGGATCCCTGGGTCAGGAAGATCCCCTGGAGGAGGTAATGGCAACCCACTCCAGTGTTCTTGCCTGGAGAATCCCATGGACAGAGGAGCCTCGTGGGCTGTGGGTCCATGGGGTCGCACAGAGTCGGACATGGCTGAAGCAACTGAGCACACACAGCAATTCAGAAACAAAAGACACTCTAATTTAGATGAAGGAAGTAAAATAAAACCTACTTTCACCACAAGCAATAAATGCCGCCTCATTCGTTTTATCTTCATTTCACAGCGAGGCCTGCCTGGTGGCCTCTGAACTGGAAGGAGGTAAGGAAAGGAAGTTGATGCTTTCTGAGGCCATGTGTCTTATTATCCATGTTTGTCAGAAGCTGTACTGAGGAGGGGGTTGCTTCCTGGAAGACCTTGACAAGCTAAGGCAGTGACAGGCAGATTGCCAGGGAGGTTGGGAGGCCTTGCCCCAAACTGACGACCTCTGTTTCTCCTTTGATCCTAGTTTGAGAGCCTAGAAAAAGGTTTTGGGAGGTTTCCTACTCTTTAACTGCTCATATCTGGTTAATTGCACCCATCCCCACTCCACTCTTTTCTTCCAGTGAATTTGTATCTATAGTGCTTAAAACTTAATGAAGAAGAAAAATCATAATTCACTAAGAAATTAACTCAGTTTGATTTTAAAGCTCTGGCACCTTGTGATGTGACTGTACCTGTGCTTTTCTTTGAGGATTGAGCTTTGCTCTTGGGCAAGCTCTATTTAGACTCTTCTCACCACTGGGCAGGTTAAAACTCTAGAGAGACTGGTGGGTATTCCTTCAAAAAAACTACCTTTTTCTCCTCTGGGTTTTTGAGTTTTTATGGGCTGCATTAATTAATTTTGTAAGAATTAAGTTTGTGAGTGTGGATGTTGATGTGAAAGAAATTCCCCTTAAGAAGCTCTGACAGTCCAGCGTTAATTTGCCTCTGGGCCAGAAGTCTGTAAGAATACACAAAGTCTGTTTTGGCTTTTAGTCTCTTGGCTTCTGCTTGCAGTATAAGGCATTGTTTTCTTCTGTAAAGACCTGAGTGGTCACTGAGTGGTTACTGGAGTGAAGTCCTATGCTGTAAACTTTGAGATGGGCAGAAGGCAAGTTTCCTAACATTTCCTCCCTGTGTAATCTGGCTGAGTTTTCTGGAGCCGAGGGAGGCTTCCTGTCCACTGTGATCTGAGAGACCATCCAGGATGTAAGATCTGAGGTCATGCTGCTTTTTTTTTTTTCTTCTTTTAATTTGGCTGTGCCAGGTCTTATTTGCAACACCAGGGACCTTTCATTGTGGCATGCGAACTCTTGGTTGGGAGTTCACATGTGAGATCTAGTTCCCTGATAGGGGATCGAACCCAGGCGGCCTACATTGGGAGTTCTGACTCCTAACCACTGGACCACAGAGAAGTCCAGGAGGTCATATGTTTAAACAATGTTGGATAAATTGCAACATGTTGCCTTTTAGCAATAGTAGTTTCTGGACCCTAATTGCTTAATTCTTTGTTTTTAACCACCTGTTTGGTTTGTTGCATTCTGTACCTTTTTAAGAAAGAATGAAGTTATTCTTCAGAGAATAATTAGTGGTGTGTTATAAAATTAGTGGGGCACTGTCAGCTCTTATCAATGTGACTACATCATATTATATGGAAAAATTTCTGGATGAATTCCTCCTTTACCAACGAGTCAGCCTGATTTTCCACAGCAGCTGTGGGCTAGCAAATAGAGGAGGAATATTGCCACTTTGGGAGCATTTATATGGGGAATGAGGTGGGCAGTGTTGGCATGTGCTACACAGATCCAAGTCTTTGTGCTCTTAATCTCCTCTGGAAAGAGGCCCGGAATTCAAAGCAGGAGGGCATTGGATGTTGCCAGCTTTGTTTGAGAAGCACTTCAATGTGGTGTCTGTGACTTGAGAATCCAGAAATGCTGCCTTGGCAGAGACCCGGGGCCCATGCACCCAGCATTCCGTTTCTGACAGTGGGTCCCGAAGGATGATTTGTGGGAAGGCATTCTTGATGCTGGCAACTGCACTGTCTTTGCGATATACCCTGGGATCTCTGGCCTCCCATAATAGTCCATGGTGGATATGTCATCCAGGAATTTTTTAAAAACCCTCCTTGAATCTCTTCAGATGTGCCAACTCTTAGCATGACAAATTCCAGAAGTCAGCAAATATTTGAATGCTTAGTTTATGCCTAGCAGAGTACTAAGCATTGTAGAACATACAGTGTTTCATATTCTTTCCTTACCATTGAGCTTATACTTTTTGGAGGCAACAAGACTCAGTAACATCTTGCAGAAAAAGATGGGCAGTAATACCCGATGTCACCTGGGGAATACCAAGCACACCACAAGTTCACACAAACTGAGCTCACAGAGACTGAGGTCTCAAGACAGAATGCCGTGTTACCAATAGTCCATGTTGAACAGTGTAACTGTCAGTCAGTGCGGTGTTCTCTCCCTTACGCTAGTCTAATGGCGAGCCACGTGATAAGCCATTGACTGTGAGTGCAGGCAGCCATTTTCCCTCTACCCATTAAGAGACCATGTGCTTACCTTTCTGGGCATGCAGTTCTAGCCCTGCTTGATCTTTTTCATGTGTTAGTTAATACATTCAGCCCAAAGAGGCCAGACCCATCTCAGTAGTGCCTTCGTGTGTCTCTGTTTTGTCCATATAAAGTGCTTGAATGTAATACTTGAAGATAATTGTGCTTTCCTAAATAATTTTTGAGAGGAGGAGTCCATACCGATAATTGATTCCTCTCCATCATGTACCCCTACATATGCCACCAACCATGCAAAACAACATAGGGTGAAGTGCAAAATTACGTAGTCTGGGCTGCATGAGCCACAGAAACAAATCAGAAGAGAGGTCAGCGTAGGCTGAAAATGCTAAAGAAGGCCTCTGCGTGTGGCTCAGATGGGACTTGAGTTCATACTTGAAAAAGTAGAAACTTAGGGAAAAGCAGATAGGGAAGTGTGAAGTCAGCGTAAACCTCGGGGGATAATATGTTCTCTTTTGGGTGCCACCCTCCCTGTCAGTGACACTCAGCATTTGACCTTTCTGGCCAAAGAACCATCTGTGTGAGGCAGAATCGGGCAGGGGAAAGCCTGGCTGCTGCTCCTGCCTTCCTTCCTTAGGGCTTGCCATCTGCACTCCCTGCCTCTCAGTGTCTACATCTGTCAAGTGGAAACACCACCAGTGACCTTGTGATTTTTTTTTCTCATTTATTTGTTTGTTTACTCTCTTGGCTGCTCTGGGTCCTCACTGCTGCTTTCGGGCTTTCTGTGGCTGCAGCGAGTGGGAGCTAGTCTTCCTTGCGTGGATGGGCTTCCCACTGTGGTGGCTTCTCTTGTTGTGGAGCACAGGCTCTAGGTGCGTGGACTTCGGTAGTTGCAGCACGTGGGCTCAGCTGTTGCAGCTTCTGGGCTGTAGAGCCACAGGCTCATGGTTGCAGCTCATGGGCTTAGCTGCTCCACATCACGTGGAATCTTCCCAGACCAAGGATCAAACCTGTGTCCCCTGCATTGGCAGGCAGAGTCATATACCAGGGAAGTCTGACCTTGTGACTTTTATTGTTGGTCTTGTTAGGACTGAGATTGCTGTTAATGTTAGGAATGTTCCTAGTGCTTAGCAGATACTTGGTAAACATTACCTATATTGAAATTGAATTGATTTCTTTGGGAAGAAATTGGTCCTGATTTATAGATGGCCGGGTTATCTGCAGTTCCTGTGGTGGTTGATTGGGCCCTGTCTAGAGGTAATTGCATGGCTTATTTACATAGAAGCTTCAACATATCATGTCACAAACTTCTGTGTTAATGCCTTTTGGGCTACTGTAGTTTTCTTTAAATAGTTGCATTCAGCCTTCGAAATCTTAACAAAATTTTTGCCAAATATTTCAGTACTCAACGGTTTAATTTTCTCCCTTGTAGGTACGGAATGGCCACATCAAAAGAATCACCGATAATGACATCCAGTCCCTGGTGCTAGAGATTGAAGGAACAAATGTCAGGTAGGTTGCCAATCCGTTCTCCCAGAGACGTTGTATGCGCAGAGGCAGCACATCACAGAGGCTGATAGCAGAGACTGCAGAGCGAGACTGCCCAGTGTGAATCCCGCTCTGCTGCTTAGGGCTCACCCTGGGCAAGTTACTTTATCCCTCAGGCTTCAGTTTCCTCATCTGTAAAATAGGAATAAGAACAAGGCATCTTCCTTAGAGAATTATTGTGAAGGTTAAATAAGTGAATATATATAAAACCTGCTTAGCACATAGTAAGGGCTGTGTACGTCTTAGTTAATATTTAACCCCAGTGTGTTTGAGGGGAGGTGAGGGTGTTACAGGAATCACCCAGTGGGTGGTCAGTGTAGTTTTCAGTGTTACAGTGGTCTTAGTTTTGGTTTTCTATCACTTAATAGTTTCTTACAACACAATTAGATCTTTTCTCACTGGAAGAACTTCATCCGATCTGCTGGCCTGGCTTCTGCTTTTCAGATACTTTCTAGTTGATGTCTAGTGCTGTGTTAAACTTTTGGTTCAGAGTCTGGCACTTTTTTTAGAAGCATTAGCTCAAGGGTTGAGGGATCTTTGGATCTTTTAGATCTGCCTCCCAGCTTACCTTCTTGGGCTGAGTGTTACTGCTGTGCATATCACAAAGGAAGAGGCTGGTGGTGTGTTTATTGGCGTTTCCTCTTTCTACAGCACCACGTATATCACATGTCCTGCAGACCCAAAGAAAACGCTGGGAATTAAACTTCCCTTCCTTGTCATGATCATCAAAAACCTGAAGAAGTATTTTACCTTTGAAGTACAGGTAAGCATTTGCGTGTGAATCTGTACACTCTCAGCTGTACCAGAGAGGTGGCTGGTCAATTTACGGGAAAAAAGTGACCATAGGAAAGTGTCTTTATCCTTTTGAATGTACTCCTTTCTGCCTCTGCTGTACACTTGATTCTGCCGTTACTATTATGACATAATTCCAGTATTAGTAATCCGAGTTTCATGCCAGGTTTTACAAGAAGCAGTAAAGCATCCAGAAAATCTAATCAATAGCTCTCAGATTTCAAAGCTTGAGGACTGGAAGAATATCTATCTGGGAAGTTACTATTTAATATTAGGCTGGCTATGGTTGGTCTCTATTCTAGCATTTTTAATTTTTCAAAGGGAAGAATGTTTATGGAATCATGCTATGGCCTGAGGGCCTGATGCATGTGTCGTATGTCATAAGCAGCTGATGTTGTCCTGGCAACAGACAAGATAAACTCACTGTTTCCTGGCCATCTGCATGCAGGGTGACCCATGTGGGTCTGTTTATTCTCCCTTGGGTCTCAGCCTTGGGAAACCAGGCTGTGGGAGTTTCAGGTCCTGGTTTTACCAAGGTTGTTTGCTCCAAGATGGAATTACTGTGATTCTTCCTCTCCATATTTTGTAGGTACTAGATGATAAGAATGTGCGTCGGCGGTTTCGGGCAAGCAACTACCAGAGCACCACCCGGGTCAAGCCCTTCATCTGTACCATGCCCATGCGGCTGGACGACGGCTGGAACCAGATTCAGTTCAACCTGTCAGACTTCACTCGGCGGGCCTATGGCACAAATTACATTGAGACCCTCAGGGTGCAGGTGCTGGCTCCTTTTCCAGAGGGAGCCCCAGATGGGAGAGGGGGCTGCGCTCTGTTTGCTCCTGGCTTGTGGCAGAACTCTGTGGCTTTCTGGCTAGAGTTTCCAAGTCACCGTCCAGGGGGCTTTCTCCTCAGAGGCTCAGGACCTATTCAGGCATCTGCTCAGTAATAGTAGGGAGTGTGGGGGTGATGTAGACACTAAGTTGTGTCCAGCTCTTGCAACCCTATGGACTGTAGCCCACCAAGCTGCTCTGTCCACAGGATTCTCCAGGCAACAGTACTAGAATGGGTTGTCATGCCCTCCTTCAGGGGATTTTCCTGACCAGAGATCCAACTCGCATTGCCTGCATTGCAGGCAAATTCTTTACCGCTGAGCCGCCAGGGAAGCCTCCTGGTGGAGAATACAACAAGCAACATCTCCCTCTTGTCAGAATCTCCGCCTAAGCCAAGCTGAGGAGATGCCAAAGAGATGACGCTAGTGACAGCGCCATGCAGGGTGAGGGGCTAGAGGAGAGTCAGGAGAAAAAGGAAGACAGTGATAATTTGCCTCTTACTTTGAGAGACTTATTTTAAGTCTTGCATCCACAGATCCATGCAAACTGTCGCATCCGACGGGTTTACTTCTCAGACAGACTCTACTCAGAAGACGAACTGCCAGCAGAGTTCAAACTGTATCTCCCAGTTCAGAACAAGGCAAAGGTGAGCCGGCTTTCCTGAGAGGAAGGCCAGATAGTGAGTTGGAGAAGCTGTGTCCCCGGAAAGGGCTCTGTTCCACAAGGTCAGGTGCAGAGCCTTTCTCTGTTGACATAGAGTATGGAGGGCCTCTGCATCAGAAGATCTTAGGTCTGCCACCAGTAGGGAGTCAGGAATAATCCCATGAGCTGCTGCCTCACCGCCATGAAGTGACCCTGCCCCTCTGAGGGGCATCCTGCTCCTTCCTGCTCCCAGGCCTTCCCTGCAGAATATCTTCCATCTGAACCTCTTCATCAGCCCCAATTATTATCAGCCGACCCCTCCCCTCTGGCACGATGACGGGTGCTTCTGGGCCTGCCCACTGCTGACACGTATGCACCGCCCCATGGGCCAGCATGCCCTTGAGTGTCCCTCGGGGTAGGGGTCACTGCCGTTGACCATCTGTTTTCTAATAACTTAAACTGATGCATTTGTTCTTTTTTTTTTCCTTTCCCTTCAGCAATAACTGGAATGCAGCTCAAGGGATAGACCCTGGATAAGACTCTTAGTTTAAAAAGGAAACTATCTGGAGGACAACGCAAAAAAACAGATATTTATATTAGTTCACTGTGCTGTGGTTCTTTTACCTACCGCCTGGCATCCCTTGTCGTGGACGCCAGTGACTATGCCATGCATTGTAAGTACAGTGGGGGATAAGCCGTCCTTTGATATGTGAATGCTGGAGTGTATCTCGCTGCCTGCCTTGATGTGTGGGGAGGTGGATTTACCACGAACTTACAGAATTAAAGATGGTCCCATAAGGCAGTTTCAGACCAATATTTCTTCCTACGGTTTGTTCTTTCTTTTATATGTTATCTAAATATATGTATATGCTGTGTAGCGCTCATAATCTGGAAATGAATAAAATGTTATATTCTTGGTTTGTAGGTTTGTTCTTGGTTTGTGTGTGTGTGTTTTTTTTTTTTTCAATTGGTGACATTTCTCTTTCTTTATGGTATGAAAATAGAACTCTTTGCAAAGAACATCCCGTACATTCATGCGGTGAAGTAGCTTGCAGTAAGCACTGAAAGAATAGGACATCTATAGATTCTGATTTGGAACAACTCCCAAGATAAACTAAATGGGAAGAAACATGAATAACATATCACTTAGAATCATTTATTCTTGGGGGGCAGGTCTCAAGTGGAGCTTTAGACAAAATGGCATATATTCCAGATCGCTGTTAAACCCTTTGGGAAGGTGTCACGGTGAAGCCTCACTTGCCCTTGGGTGACCATCAGCACGTCTACTATTCCTCAGCATTGGAACGGATCACTGCCTCCTTGTTTGAGCTCCAGATGAAGTAATTGCCTTGAGTTTAGGAACTTAGAGGAAAAGTGTTTTTCAAACACTGGACTCACTTGAAAGAACTGAAATCTTAACACCACTCTCCCAGCTCCCAGTTACTCTAGGGCATGTGCTTGGGGCTAGTGAAATGACCCTGCCACAGATAGTTAAGTTTACAAAAGTTGACCACTTAACACTACCATATGTAATATTTCTGGAGGGAAAATAATTCGGGGGCGGAGAAGAGCCTGTATAACTACACCTGCAAGATCTCATAGGATGCATGAGAACTGTGCAGTGATCACTGCTGGAGAGAATGGTGCTATCGCTTATATACTTTTTTGTGTGTTCAATACTATAAAACATTTTCTTTAAGGTAGTATTTAGTAATAAAATTTCAAAGTCAAAAAACAACAAAAGGCCACCCTGGATATCGTGCTCTCACCGACCTTCCCCCAGATTTGGCTTCATCCCTCAGGATAAGACTGGAATTGTGGGCATTTTTACTTTGATTAGAAGTGAAAAAAAAAACAACGCAGGGCTGAATTGGTCACTACCGTGGCTGCCCCTGAGAAGTTAAGTGTCAAGGAGCCCTGCTGTCCCACGTCCTTATCCTCCAGTGTGCACTCTGGGTAAGCGTGGCTGAGACTCAGGATGAGGGCTGCAGGCGAGGGTGCCCTGCTGCTGCCTCAGACACTGAGTTCTTGTTTCTTCTCATGGTTGTCGGGGGCCCTGACACTGAGGTGGGCTCAGCCAAGATGACTTTGCCTTCCTCATCTGCTAACCGGATGGAGCCACCTTCGCCACGGTCGCGCTCCATGGAGAGTCCCCATGGCTCTGGCACAGAGCACCCGTTGGCCCAGGTGACAGCCTGCTCTCTCAGGGCCACCCCCAGTCACATCTGAACATTGACTCTGCTTCTCCATCCTTAAACACCCAGGGGTGCCCGTGCTTAGACTCCGTGTGTCTGTCCTGAGCCTTCTGGGTTGCAGAGGGATCCTCAGAAACGGGTGGGGGTGGGGCGCTCTGGGACGTCAACAGAGTTTCTTGTCTCTGCCTGCTGTGTGGCGAAATCTCCCCTCCAATCTGGAGTCTACTGTGGGATGAAAGCTGCTTTTGTGGAGGCGAGAAAACCCGGTCAACTCATCTCTGCGGTGCTGGGACATCGGCGGAGTGCTCCTGGAAGTCCGGAGAAACACAATAACGCACTCTCCTCCACATAGAGCCCCTTTCTCCCCCAGGCCCTTGTCAGACTAAGTACGGGGATTACCTCACCACCCTCTTCAGGGTGGAAGGCGGCAGCTGTTGACTTCGCAGATGCTTCATATATCCATCCTAGAGGAAGTGAGGGGGTGTGGAGGGTGATGGGCTGTATTATCTAAGCTGGACCCCGGCCAACGTGAACTGTGGCACCAGCGACGGCCCCTGCCCCTGCAGTCTCCAGCTCCCTAGGAAGATGACGACAGCTAATTATGGGGCCAAGGGAAGGAGGAAGGAAGGAACAGGCTGCAGGGCCCAGAGGCCTCCTGCACGGAGCCGGGGCCAGAGTGACCTTAGATTGAGGAAACTGGAGCAGGCAGGGTCACGTTAGCTGGCTCCTTGGAAGCCATGGTGTGTGTTTTAGCAGGAATTCCCTCCCAAATAGGAGTGTTGGTTAATTGGTGTGAACTTGAGTGGGCAGTCATGCAGTCGCTCCCAACAGGACCCATCTAGGGGGAGAGCCTACCTGCTACGGTAACCCTTGTTTGCTACCAGTGTGTTGACTGCTTCCCCACAGCCAGGCCAGCAAGACTGACCGTGCTGGTCCAGCCGCCTCCTGGGGCATTTCTTAAGGAGGCAACTATGCCAGAGAACAGCCCCCCAAGCTGATTTCCTTAGCTCCTCGGCAGCGTTAGCCAAAATCCTCAAGTGTCAGGAATTCACTGGAGGAGATATTGGAGCTCCTCCTGTCTAACCCTCTCTTCCTACATTTTGCTGATGAGGACATTGTGACCTAGACAGCGTTGGGCTGAGCAACTCTTATGGTGGCAGGCGTGGAACACAGACGCAGAATCCTGGTGGGAGTCATATGCCGTCCTTGTCCTCCCGTGTGCTGGCATTCCCCTGCTTCCTCTGTGGCTGGCTGTCCTCTTTGTAGAGGCATTGATGGGGCAGATAATGCCTTTGTGGGGGGATATCCTAGAAGTCCAGTGGCTAAGACTCCGAGCTTCCAATGCAGGGGACCCAGGTTGAAACTCATGTCAGGGAACTAGACCCCACATGCTGCAGCTAAGAGTTTGCAAGCCATTGCTAAAAGATCCTGCCCACTGCAACTAAGACCTGATGCAGTCAAATAAACAAAAATACTGTAAAAACAAACAAAGATAATGTCTGCCTGGGAGGCTGGGCCAGGCCAGAGTTGGCTCCTCAGAAAGACTAGACTCAGCTCTGCGTCTGTGGTAAGGGCTCGCCTGGCGTGTCCCTTCATGGTTGCACTTTAGCTGAACTTCAGGGCCTGAGGCTGAGGATAGAAAGCTGTGGGGCAAAGGTTTGTGTTTAATGGATTATAAAAGTAGCATAGGCTCATGCAAAATTCAAACAGTACATAGAATATGGAGTAAGATAAAGTCACCGTTCCCATTCCTTAACTGAAAGTATTTGAATGGACCAGACTGACTTTTAACTACATGTATTTGTTTTACTGAATTATCACGACACTGAAAAAGAAACTATTATTCTTATTTTACTGATGAGAAAACCAAGGCCCAGAGATTACTGTGCCCAAGCTCACACAGTGGTGGTAGAAGCAGGTTTCAACTCACGCGTCTATGCTGGGCTCTTAAATCACTTGACTTCTTTAACTCGCTCTTTCCTCCTAACAATAGCCTTGTGATAAAACACATGAAACTTACCTAAGAGCTGGGTGGGGCGAGGTGTCCACCTATGAACAATAGATTAGATCTCTTGTGTTAACTTCACCCGAGGGAATACTATACAGCCATGGAAAGGGACAAATTACAGCTAGGTACAACAACAGAAGAACCACACAGCCATAAAGCAGCGTGAAGACAGCAAGGCAAAATATAGTGGGGATGATTCTACTTCTATACAATTTTTAAATAGACAAAACAATCTATTGTTTAGGATGCATTTATAAATGACAGTCTATACCGTCGTCCCACTTTATCCACAGTTTTGCATTTCCTGGTTTCAGTTCTCTGTAGTCAACTGCAGTCCAAACATTTAAAATGGAACATTCCAGAAGTAATCCAATCTTAAACTGCGGGGCATTCTGAGTAGCACGATGAAATCTTGTGCTGTACCTGGGACGTCCAGCCGTCACCATCATTTGCCTCTGGCCGTCCGCCATCCACACTGTTGTGGCTTGATGACACAGGATCACCTGAAGAAGATGATTCTGTAGCTGAGAGTGTCAGGTCAGCAGTAGCCTAACGCTGCGTCACCCACCTCCCTTCCTCTCACCAGGCAGGCATTTCATCATCTCACATTGCAAGAAGAACGAGGAGTATAGTACAGTAAGATACTTTGAGAGAGACCACAGTCCATAACTTTCATTACAGTGTATTGTTACACATGTTCTAGTTTATAATTTGTTCATCTCTTACTGGGCCTAACGTATAAATTACACTTTACCATAGGCATGTATTCTGGAGAATGAAATGGCAACCCACTCCGCTATTTTTGCCTGAAAAATCCGGTAGACCGTGGAGATTGGGTCTACGTTCGAATGGGTCACAGAGTCAGATGCAACTGAGTGACTAAGCACAAGCATAGGCATGTATATATCGGAAAAAAAAAGTATATATAGTAGTGTGTATAGGGTTTCAGGCACCCATGGTGGGTCTTGGAACGTACTCAGTGGTAAAGAAGCCACCTGCCAATGCAGGAGACCCAGGTTCGATCCCTGGGTCAGGAAGATCCTCTGGAGGAGGGCGTGGCAACCCCCTCCAGTATTCTTGCCTGGAAAATCTCATGGACAGAGAAGCCTGGTGGGCTATATAACCCCTGGTGTCGCAAAGTGTTGAGCTCATGCTTATTACAGGGTTTCAGGCCTCCATGGGGTGTCTTGGAATGTATCCCTTTGGGGACTCCTGTAGCAACAGGCAGAAGACTATCTCAAAACTCAGGAGAGTGCTTTCCTTAGAGGTGGGGGTTGGGGTGGGGGACAAAAGTGATGGGGGAGACACTCTAGGGGCTTCTCAGGACTATCGATGTTTTATTTCTTTACCTGTGCAGTTTTTACTCGTAGATGTTTGCTTCATTACTATTTGAATTACACACACCATTGAATATATTCTTCTGATTATGTTTCTCAATTTTAAAAAAATGTCAAATTTAGATGACTTAGCCCTAGCTTATTAAAATGCAGGCTCTTGGGCCCAGCTCATCAAAATGCAGATTCTCTTTCAGGAGATCTAAATCTGGCCCAGATCGACATCTGCCCCTGGTGGGTTTTGGTGTTTCTGTCACTTGAAGCTGCTCCAAGGTGGAGCAAGCAAGCACTGAAGTGGTACCTCTGAGTGCGGAGAAGTCAGATGCAGGGAGGGAAGGAGAGTGTAAATAAAGCAAACCAACTCTGGCACGTGTGCCCATAGCAGCCCCCTACCTCCCAGATGCTTGCGTTGCCTTTCTACAAAATCCTTGTGCATAACTTTACATCTCAATTCCTTTTCCATAACCTGAAAATATGGAGTCCTGTAATGCAAACCACGAGTGCCTCTGGGCTGCAATAGAGGCCCTTCCAAATTGTAAATCCATAAGGCATTGAACATCTGGATGGAGCGTGAGTCTTGGAAAAATTGTGCTTCTTGGTATCCATGGTGTCTGAAGCAAAGCAAAACAGTGTGCAAGGGTGGGATATGGAAACACATTGGACAGAACCCCTTATTAAAGGGTGTAAAATGTCACCGAGAACCTCTGCTGTTTTATTGCATGAGGGTAATAAATATTAATAAGGGCCTTTGTGAGTTCCCTCATCACATGGGTTCCCCCCAATTCTTTTTTTCCATAAAGTCTTAAGCTGTGAATCCTCCTGGTATTTGGGAAGGAATACAGTAAAATCAGGAAATACAGTAGAATCAGTCCACACACACACTAGCCTTTGGGTTCCAGTTCAGTTCAGTTCAGTTCAGTCGCTCAGTTGTGTCTGACTCTTTGTGACCCCATGGACTGCAGCACGCCATGCTTCCCTGTCCATCAGCAACCCCCAAAGCTTGCTCAAACTCATGTCCATCAAGTCAGTGATGCCATCCAACCATCTCATCCTGTGTCATCCCCTTCTCCTCCTGCCTTCAATCTTTCCCAGCATCAGGGTCTTTTCCAATGAGTCAGTTCTTCGCATCATGTGGCCAAAGTTCTGGAACTTCAGCTTCAGCATCAGTCCTTCCGATTAATGTGCAGGACTGATTTCCTTTATGATTGATTGATTTGATCTCCTGGCTGTCCAAGGGACTCTCAAGAGTCTTCCCCAACACCACAGTTCAATAGCGTCAATTCTTGGGCGCTCAGCTTTCTCTCCCATCCATACATGACTACTTGAGCTCCGAGTCACCCTCAAATCCACCTCCCATCCGGTGCTGCCCTTGAAGCCTAAAGCATGCTCTCAAGCCTGGGCCTCTCTTCTTGGTGCTGGAAACTGACCTAAGCCAACATGTGGGTCCTGGTGAACCTTGGGCCCCTCTGTTAGAGGAGGTAGAGGAAAGCTGAAATCTCTCCCCTCCAAGCCAGCCTCTGCACGTGGTATGTTGTAAAAGCGTGTCTCAGACCACAGGTACGAAACTGACAGTGAGCATGCAAAAAAAGACTCATGTCACCTGTTTCTGAACCTCGGTGAAGTGTCTGCACACTCTCCTGTGATGTGCTTGTGTGGGGACTGTGAGGCCATGTGGACAGCAAGACCCCATGTGGATTCTCTGTTGAGTGTGCGCGGGTGGCAGGAGGGATGAGCTACCCGTCCCATCTGAGTTCCAGACTAAAGCTCTGAAGGTCTTGGATGGCTGGGCTTGCCAACTTCCCATGCCTGCCCCATGTTAACGGGGACAGACAGAGGCACGTATGAAATGCTTCTGGCTGTTGCGTATTTTGGAATTGACTCACTTTCCCAGTGGAAAGAATTTCTCCTTCTTTATTTCTTAGGGAAAGGTATTTCTGATATATCCACACTGCTTACAGAGAGTAGAGATTCGTTCCCACAAGTTGTGCTCACTCTGGTCAGTGGGCTGGCAGAGCAGTGGGGGAGGGCAGAGGCCCTTCACCAGTCCTTGCCCCCAGGAAACCCTAAGGAAGAGAAATGGAGCAGAGGCGCTGAGCCCCTGAGGGGCCCCTGGGCTTCCCAGTGGGATTTGCGCATTAGCTTTGTCCCTCTCTACTGCTCTTGACCGAGGAGGCGCGCTTGAAGCCAAAGATGCTTCAGGGTATCACTCATTCCCTGGGAGGCTGAGTTCACCTGGTGTGGGGACCCTGGGTGGCTGCCACCTTCCCTGCAACTGGGGCTCCCTGGTCGTCAGAGGCACTAGTTTTCCCGCCTTGTCTGTGAAAACATGTAAAAGAAAAACTTTGATGTCTTCCTCTATTCATACAATACTTCTGATACCTACCAGTTTTCCAGCACCAGCAGTGTGTGTGTGTGTGTGTTAGTCGCTCAGTCTTGTCCGACTCTGAGACCCCATGGACTGTAGCCTGCCAGGCTCTTCTGTCCATGGGATTCTCCAAGCAAGAATACTGGAGTGGGCTGCCATTTCCTTCTCCAGGGGATTTTCCTCACCCAGGGATCAAATCTGGGTCTCCCACATTGCAGGTGGGTTCTTTACCACCTGAGCTACCAGGGAAGCCCCTCAATTCTGATGCTGTCTACCTGGTGTTCATATCAGATTGTACAGGCTAAAGGCTCAGTTTCACAAGACAGCCTCTTCCACCCACAACTCAGAGGTCGATTGCCAGTAGTGGGTCCCAAGGTTACCCACACTTGTGTCTGACTGAGCTATGAATTGGGAATTCCCCTGACCCACTCCTCAGGTTTGATAATTTGCCATGATGGCTCAAGAATAAATGTGTTTACTAGTTTATTAGGTAGTAAAGAATGTGGTCAAGGATACAGATAGGAGACACAGAAAGCCAGGTCTGGAAGGGTCTTGACTGCAGAAACATCTGTCCTTGTGGAGTTGGGATGCACCATCTTTCTGTACTTGGATGTGATCCCCAGTGCAAAAGCTCCCCAAAGCCCGTACTTTAGGGATTTCTATGGAGGCTTCATCACGTAGGTGTGATTAATGGTTAACTCAATCTCTAGCCACACTCTTCTCCCTGGAGGATGAGGAGGGGCTGAAAGTTCTGAACTTCTAATTATGGTTTGGTCTTCCAGGTGACCAGTTCCCATCCAGGAATCCACCAAGAGCCACTTCTTTAGAACAAGACATTCCCATCACCCAGAAAATTCCCAGGGATTTAGACCTCTGTGTCAGGAACTGAGGTCAAAGGCCAAATATCAGAACAGAAGCACCTTTACTGCTTAGGAGTTTACAAAACTGCATAGGTTTTAGGAGTTTTGGCCAAGAGCTGGGGCCAAAGACCAGAATCCGTGCCTCTTCTTCTATCACGGTTTCACACTGTAACAGGAGTTCAGGGATGTGCGTATTCTCTTGGAGAAGGGAGCCAGGCAGCAGATTCCTGGGTTGGCAGACCTGAAGAAAATGAAATGGATTCATGCTGACACAGTAACCACTAGCCACCTGTGTCTATTTAACTTAAATTTTAATTAATTTAAAATGAATTTGAAATTCCATCCTTCTGTTGTACTAGCCAGATTTCAAGCATTCTGTAGCTGCTACACGTGGCTGACGGCCACCATATTGGGCAATGCAGATACAGGAAATTTTGATGGGACAATGCTGTTTTAAATGCTTATTTCAACAAACCAAGATTTTACCACCTCTGTCAAAAAAGTGTCTTCCCTGGTGGCTCAGACGTTAAAGAATCTGCCTGCAATGCGGGAGACCCAGGTTCCATCCCTGGGTTGGGAAGATCCCCTGGGGGAAGGGAATGGAAACCCACTCCAGTATTCTTGCCTGGAAAATCCTGCGGACAGAGGAGCCTGGCGGGCTACAGTCCATGGGGTCGCAAAGAGTCGGACACACAAAAAAGTTCAGTGTAGCAGAATCGTTTCCTTAAAAGTGGATCTGAGCAGGCTTCTCAAACGTTAATGTTGCCTAGGAGTCATCTAGGGATTTTGTTGAAACTTAAGTTTAGATTCAGCACGTCTGATGTGAGCCCCTAAATGCTGCAGTTCTAATAAGCTCACAAGTTGTGCTAATGCTGCTGATCCACGGACCTCCCTTTGAGAGCCACAGGGGATTGGAGGCTTAGTTACAAACACTTACGGTGGATCTTAGGCGATGAGCCTCAGGAGTGGGACGCAAACTCAAAACCTATGAGGGATGAGCATCGCCTTTCACTCCTGACCTCGGTCACTGACCTTGGTCACTGTGTAACCTCATCTGGACGTGACAGGCTGGGGGTGGGAGGGCAACATGCTTCCTGCCTGACGAAGATGTGTCAACACACCAGCTCTCGCTCTCGTGTTTGCTGGGCTGGCCTGAAAGCGTGGCTTGAGAGCCCTCGTGACCAAGACCTGCAGGGAGAAAGCCACAACCCCTCCTGCTGCCTCAGGGAAGGGACGCAGGGACCATGGGTGTCTGTCTGTAGAGCAAGGAGGAGCCGCAAGTGCGAGTGAGGGGCAAAGTGACCTCTGAGTGGCCCCAGGGCAGAAAGACACAGGCACAGAGGGGCCGTCCACAGAGAAGCCGCAGCCCCCAGGGTGGTGGGGAAATGTGTACTGAGGCCGGCGCCCCTGCGCCACAGCCTTTCCTGGGGGTCTCAGCTCAGAGCTCGCTCCCTGGCCCCATCACGTCTGCCCTTGTCCTTTGGCTGAACTGACCTTGGGTGAGGGGTCACTGCTCCAAGTGGAGCCCGTCCAGTTCAGTTCAACTCCAGAGTCTTCAAAGAGGCCCCCATCTCCTCCAGCTGAGGGTGGCCCTGCCCTCTCACTGAGTAGCCCTCACCCAGGGTCCATTCTCATGAGCAGGACCATCAGAGATGGTTGTGTGATTAGGTAAAGTGTGTAACGTCCAGGCTATAGGTTTTGTTAGAGGCGTGGGGGGATGAGTCTATTCATGCCATAGCCTCCAGATTGGAGGAGAGATTTCACCACAAGAAGGCTCTGTGGAGGAGGACTTTGGGGACCAGGAGGTGTAGACACCAGGCAGTAGGAGGAAGGGCAAGTCCAGGCAGAGGGAACAACAGGAGCAGAGGCCTGGAATGGGAATTCCAGCTTCCGGTTACCAGATCACGCAGCGCCTTTACACCTGACTTTCAAGCAGCAGCCTCAGGCTAGGGGGCCTTGTCCCAGCCACGGGTGGGCCGAGCTGGGGCAGGCGCTGGCGCTGCTCCCTTCTTTCACCTCCTGCTCCTGGAGAAGAGCACTTTATTCCAGGGGCAGGCAGCCCTGGGCGCCGGACACTAGGGTGGGGCAGGCTCCTACTCCATGTTCCCTGGCCTCAGCCTCTAGCTCGGTGGGTGGGGGGTTCTCTTCCATTCCCCACACCTAATCCCTTGCAGCTGTTGTCCTCCCCGGGAAAGACAGTTGTGTTGGAGGGAAGGGAAATAGTTATTTTGAGTTGGTCACTGGCTTCTGACCAGGAGAGGTGGATGGCCGTGTCGGGGCCTGGCCATGGGGTGGGCGAGCAGGACCAGAGCCATGATTAATTATGGAGGGTGCTGGGGAGGAGGTCATGGTCCTCACTGAGATGGGGGGTAGGGGAGAGTGACGGACTGGGGAGGAAGTGGGCCCCAGACGGGGGATGTAGAAAAGAGAGCCCGTGTCATGAATGTAGTCGGCATCAGCTGGAGAGGGTGGGGAAGGTGGAGACAGCGTCTCCAAATGGGCCCCGGGAGTTCCTGTGACCAGGACTGGGGCTGCAGGGTAGGGGTGGGGGTGTCTCTCACTGAATGAGCTGCCTGTAAGCGACTGAGCTGCCTGGTCATAGTCCCCTATCTTCCAGGCAGGCCTTCCCCAGCACCGCCCTCCCAGCAGAAAGCAAGTTTGATGGAGACCAGAGCCTCTGGGACATCTGGCCTTCCTCCCTGTGGGGTCACTGTAGGGCAGGGAGATGAATGGATGTGCCTCCTCTAAGCCTGGAAAAGCCAAGGGGCCCGTGGTTAAGCCCTTCCCTGTAGGGTTTGCCAGTGCGGGCTTGCATCCTGGCTCCACTGCTTGCTTATCAGCCCTGTGAACTCAGCGGCTGAGCCTTCCCGCTTTACAGAGACAGGACTGACAGTAGTGACGTTCACCTCATAGGCCTGTTGTCAGGGTTCATTGAAAGCCTGAGGGGACTGTGCTTAGGGCAGGACCCAGCCCTGGGCGGGTTGTTGTCATGGAGACAGTTGTTCTCAGCTCATCATCTTCATGGATGTCATGGTGGTCAGCCTCTCTCTGGCCCAGGTGTCTCTGCCTGCTTCAAGGGGTTTCTTGGAGAGGAGAAACAAAGACATCTTTCCCAGGAAGGAAGACGGAGGCTCCCAGGAATGTAGGAAAGAGACCAGCCCGCAGGACTGTGCGCCTGAAAGGACAGGACCCGCGTCCTATCTCTTCCCTGTTATATACCCAGTACCTACGATAGTGCCTGGCACATCTTAGTGCTCAGAGCAAATTTTTTGAATGAATAAATGAATGAAAAACTTTTTTAGTGGGCTAGCTGCCTGGGAGGTGGCCCCTGGGCCCCTGGCAGAAGGAGATTGGATGATGAACTTGTGGGCTGGTCAGTGACCCAGGACATGGCCATCAAGTCCTTCTGTCTGGAATCTGAACAAGGAAATAGAGGAGGGGGCAGTTAGCAGCTGGACTTGGTGAAAAGTGGGCCCAACAGAACAGGGATAGAGTCAGCCCCTCCGAAAGGAAGGTGGTGGGGAAAGAGAGGTACCTCCTCTTCTCCCCTCTGTCCAGAGGGGCAAGGTTGAGAGAGGAGGGCCATGCTCCCTGAGGCCTGCCCCCAATCCTAGAGGCCCTCCACCGTGAGGCTTATTCAGTTCATTCACAGTCCCCCTGCCCGAGCAAACATTAAGCCCCTGCTATGTACCGGCCACAGTGCTGGGAGCTGGAGCGGAGCTTTTACGTTGGGCAGAAACCCAGAGAGGGCGTCAGAGCCCTGGCTTCATGGAAACAGAAGGAGAGGGAGCACTCCTTGAAGGAAACCGTGTCTACGGTTTGCACTGAGAGCTTTCTTTTTCCAGGAAAAAGAAAGGGGAGATGACCTTCCAGAGAGAAGGGACAGCATGGGCAAAGGCTACAGAGAGCCAGCTTGAGGAAGTGCAAGAAGATTCATGTGGCTGGGGTCAGGATGTTGAGAGATGGGGCGAGAGGATACACTGCTAGGGGTCTCCACTCGAGGGTCAGAGCCTGCCTTTGCAGAGCATCCAACCCACACTGCGAGAGACAGCTGCTCTTGAGCAGCTTGTCCTTGGAGCTGAACCAGGTGCGAGGCCTGGGGCAGAAAGACCTGGGGCCCGCTGGCTGACTGTGTGACCCCTGGCAGCTCACTGCTCCTCCCTCAGATGATTTCCCCATCTGCACGATGAAGGGCCCAGCTCACTGTCCGCTAAGGCTCTGTCCCTGGCTTGGAGGGGCCCTAGGGGACACTGTGGACTTGTGGGGATGGGGTGGTAGGATGAGGGCATGAAGGCAGTCTGGAGAGGTTGGGCAGCCCCATGTTTATCCTTTATAAGGAAGCCCCCTTTTCAGGGACCACTGCTAGCATCACCCAGGTCTTTGGATCAGGCTTGGATGAGACAGATTCCAATGGCTCCTGGCCTGAGTGGCTTTACTCTCCCGTGAGGAGACCGTCCCCACCCATGGAGTAGGCCCCTGGGGCCCCTGGTGCTTCATTCCCTGGCTACCTGGCTTTTCAGGGCCGGCTGACTCAGAGCTTCAGCAGCCCTGAGTTGAACCCTTCTTCCAGCTGGGGGCCGAAGGGGACCAAGCCTTTCCCAGGAGCCCTTCCCACCCCAGCTTCTGGTCAGCTTCGAACCTTTGCAGAGGGGTCTGCGGCTTTCTGGTCGGTCCCAGGAGCCGTTTCTGCACATTCTCACCTGTGGTGCTCACAGGTCGACCTGCTGAGCAGGTGTTGCAGCCCCTCTTGATGAGGGGAGGGAAGAGGGGTGCTAAGTTTCCAGAAGGAGTAGGAACCCAGCCTAATGATGCACAGCTGGGCAGGGGCAGACTTGCAGAGATGAGGTCTGGGGGGCGGGGGAGCTGCTCCCTGGTTCCCACAGGGACCAAACTCTGCTGGAAGACCTGGCCTTGGGCCCCCATCCAATCTGAGAGGGAGGCATGGGGCCATCCAAACGTTCCCTTGGGGCTAAGCCCTTCTCTCCTTGGGGTCCCATCTGGCTAAGTTCTGGTGTGTGTGGGTGGCTGTCACAGGGAGGTAGTGAACACATGGATTAAAGGCATGGTTTTGTGGGGGTGAGATAGCCTTGAATCTGAATCCTAGTTCCACTTCTTTTTTACGACATAACTTGAGAAGTATCCCTCAGTTTCTGGATGGAGAACCATTGTGCCTCCTGCTCAGGGTAGGAGAAAGGAGAAGTAAAATGATCTATATGTTCATTCAAAGAAATAGTCATTGAGCAGCTACTGTGTATCAGGCACCAGGACAAGAGATAAATGAAAATGAATGCAGGCTTCCTCATCAAACTCACGTTGCGACTGGGGAGACTGACCCCCAAAATGCAGACATAACAGGGACTTCCCTGATAGTCTCGTGGTTGAGGACCGGCCTGCCGACACAGGGTACAGGGGTTCGATCCCTGGTCCGGAAAGATCCCATGTGCCATGGAACAACGAAGCCCGTGTGCCACAACTACTGAAGCCCACGGGCCGAGAGCTTGAGCTCTGCAACGAGAAGCCGCTGCAATGAGGAGCCTGGGCACTGCAACCAGAGAAAGCCCGCATGCAGCCCAGGAGACCCAGTGCAGCCAAATATAAATAAATAATTTTCAAAGGGCTTTGTATAAAAATACAGACATAACAAGTGACACAGTAGGCTGGAAGGTGAGGAGGTGGGATAAGAGGAAATAGAGCCAGCCCTGAGGGGTGGGGGGTGCTGGGGAAGGGGACAGTGTCGGGTCAGGGAACAGCGTCCTAGGTGGGAGGGACAGCACTGCAAAGTACCTGCAGGGCCTGTGCCAAGTGGCTCAGGAAGCAGGGAAAGCAGAGTGGGTGAGGCTTGGAGGAGGTGAGAATGTAGTCAGAGACTGATGGGGCAGGGGGGCGGGCTGCCCCTCCGCTGTGGCCAGTTCCACAGGAATTCGCTCCTCCGCAGCTGTGAAAGGCCAGGGCTGTGTGGACACAGGACGCAGCCCCTCTAACCCCGCTTCCGCGCTGCCATGTGACCATCTCTTTTCTCCTTTTCTGCCCACCCAGGGCTTCTTCCTCAGGTCCTTGGGCCCAGAGGCCTCCCCCAGTGTGGCCTGTGACCGTCCTCGCTGCGGGGCAGAGACCCCCACACCCTCCCAGCCGGCTGTTCTGCCTCCTGTCTGGGGAGGATGCTGTGTCTGCTCTGGCCCGTCTCAGGGAGCATCACAGAGGCTCCTTTCACCAGAGGGCAATGTCGGGGGACTGGGGGGGGATGCAGTGCCCTTCTGCCTGTGGGCATAAAGACCCTCTTTCTCTTCTGCCGCGTCAGCCCTCTCTGGACTGGCGGGCAGAGGGGCCACATTCTGGGAGATTCGTGTCCTTTCTTTTAAAGTACGGCGAGACTGGGGCCAGGCCAGACAATGGTGATGATTTACAGTCTGCTGGGCCGCAGGGCTGCCTGCTGGGCTGGCATCAACCAGAGAGTTCTGCACCACTGGGTCAGGGGGCTGCCTGCCCAGGACCCCACAGTGGGCACCCCGACTTACTAGCTGCAAAGGGCAGGGGTTGTGCTGGTAATTTCAGAACTCCCCCCACCCCAGCTCTGCTATCCTGGGGGTGCCGCCTCCACTGGCCTCTTCTTGGGTCTGTTCATTCCAGGCTCATCTTTACCTGGATTTCTCAGCCCTAATCTGTGTCAGGTCCCTCCCACTGCAGCTCTGACATTCTCTCCTGGACAGAGACCTGCCTTGGGAGGGAGACAGGCAGAAGTAGGGAGCACATGGAGGCCCCAGGTGGGGGATGGTGAGACCCTGGGGGAGCACCGAGGGAGGAGGGGCAGGCTGAGGAGCTGGTGGAATAACTTGAGGAGATGCCTGCAGGAAGCTGGCTTTCAGGCAGGAGAGTGCTGGAGAGTTAGGGGGAGAGACGGGGACACTGGGACGGGTGAGCAAAACAGGGAGAGAGAGAAGGACCAAGGCAGTGAAGGAGAAAGCCAAGGAAAGTGCAAGTGAGAGAGCACCCAGGACAGAGGGGAACACACACGAAGGAGAGAACAAGAGAGATTCAGAGGAAGAGAGAGGGTGATGGGGAGAAAGCAGGAAAGGGGCAAAGAGTGGGGGAAGGAGAGGATGAGGGAGACATAGGCCAGAGCCAGAGCCACAGGGAGCAGAAAGCAAAGCAGGTGAAAAGCCAGAGGGCTTCTCCCCAGACCTCCCCAGCCTTGACCTCCCACTGCCCATCCCACGCCCCACAACCCCACCCCAATCCTCACTGGTCCGGGAGGGAGGTGGGGGCATGGTGGGGGCTGGTCTGTCGTCCACTGGGGACGACTGAGTTGGACAGAAGCAGGAACTTTTTCATGAAACAACGAACAGGCCCTCAAGGGAAATACCCCTTTGTTGGAGCCCTGGCCTTCCCGAGGCAGGGGGCTGGCCACCAAGACCTCTCCAAGGGCATGAGCTGCACCATCCTATTCTGGGATGACAGGACCCAATATTTTGGAGGAAGGTGGTTTTCTGACCATCTGCCTTGATTTCCCCCTATGAGGCAGGGTGGTGGTCAGGGGCCTGAGTTCCCCGATGGGGTTGGGGCCAGAACTCTGGGGCCAAGGCGGGCTGGCAGGTGGGACCAGCTTCTGTCCACCCCCAGCCTTTGTTCCAGGAAAAGGCAGCTAGGGAGGGGGTGGAGGGCAGGAGTGTTTCCAGGGAAAAACCCATCCTTCCATGGAACAGGCAGCCTCCTACCACTTCACCCCTCCACCCGCACCCTACCCCCCTCCTGCCACCAGCTCCATTCCTTCCTCCCTCCTCTTTTGGCAGGAGGAGCAGCTGGAAAAACCATGCTGTGCTCCTGACTCCCACCTCAGCAGAGCTGAACCCATTGTGGCCCTGCAGAGGGGGCAGGGTGTGTGTGTATGTGCGTGTGAGTGTGTGTGTGAGTGTGTGGGTGCACACATGCATACAGGTGCTGCCTGGCCATTGTCGCCTGCAGCCATGGGCATGGGAGAGGCAGGGTGCATCAGAGGGAAAGAGGCAGCCTGAGCTGAGCTCCTGGAGCCTCAGTTTTCTAATCTGAGATATGGGCGTGCCCCTGTCTCGCTTTCTTAATAGGGCTGATGTAAGGGTCACAGCTGGAGAAGGAAATGGCAACCCACTCCAGTGTTCTTGCCTGGAGAATCCCAGGGACAGGGGAGCCTGGTGGGCTGACATCTATGGGGTCACACAGAGTCGGACACGACTGAAGCGACTTAGTAGTAGTAGTAATAGTAAGGGTCACAGATGCCGAGATGGGCAGAGCAGGAGTATGTCCCCGAGGCCCCTGGATACCCACTGCACTCAAACCATTCCTGATGACAGGTGCTGCTCTTACTGTCCCCCTTTCCAGCTCAGAGACAGACCAGCGGCTGTCCTGAGACTGGAACCCGGTCTGACTGATACAGGTACAGCCCCCGGGCACCTCCTCCTCCCTCCAGGGCCCTGGGGCTCCCTGTCCCGCCCCTATGAAGAGCAGCCTCTCTCCAGGGACCGGAGCCCTTTTTGGCCCAGAGGATACCCAGAGGCCACCTGCTCCAACTCCTTGTCACTCATCTGAGGAGCCTGAGGCCCAGGGGCCCGGAGCTTCAGGTTGCAAAGCACGTGAGGCAGGGCTGGGGTTCCAGCTTCCTGCCTGGTGGTCCCGGGTGTGGGCTGTTTTTCTCTCTTCCTTCCTTTAAGCACAGACTGGTTCCTGGTAGGGTTATCAACACAGGCACACTCCCCTTCCTCCCACTCTTCTGCCTGGCCCCAACCCCACCACTTTTCCCACCCCTCCCTGAACAGGGGGCTGAGCAGGGTGAGGATGCTGAGTGAGGCTTCTCGACACCCCCTTGGCCCTACTCCTTTCCAGGACATGAATGCCTCCCCTCACAGGCTGTTGGAGGGACCCAGCCCTTCTCCAGACCCTAGCTTTGTACCCCAACCCCCCTTATCAGGGTCTAGACCCCATGGCCTTTGGCTGGATGACCAAGGCCCCTGAGACCAGCTCCTTGGTTGGTCCGCCTGGAGACCACCTCCTTCCCCTCATCCCCATCTCACCCCTGCCCCCCACCCACCAGCAGGGGACAGGAAGCAGCCCAAACCATGCCGCTTCCCCAGTGTCACCTACTTCCTGAGTCTGGGTCTGGGGAGGCTTCCAGGAGGAGGAGGTTATTTAGGGAGTTGCTTGTCACTTCCCTAGTGGCTCAGAATCCACTTGTTAAGCAGGAGACCTGGGTTCGATCCCTAGGTCAGGAAGATTCTTTAGAGATGGGAATGGTATCCCACTCTAGTATTCTTGTCTGGAGAATCCCATGGACAAAGGAGCCTGGCAGGCTACAGTCCATAGGGTCGCAAACAGTCGGACATGACTGAGCAACTAACACTCCACTCCACTTGCCCGTCTAGGGGTGACTTGTGTGGAGATGATGCCCAAGGCAGAGAGAGGAGTGGGAGGTGGACAGGGCTGGGGAGAGGTCCTGAGCATCCTTGGCACAGAGGCTTGCAGCTCTCCTAGACCCTGTTGGACGCACAGCCAGCCCGACCAAGGGGAGGGAGGTGGGACACAGCCAGAGGAGATGGGGCCAGGTGGCATAGACACCGGGCCTCCTGGGAAGGCGCTGGGGCAGGGTGATCCCACACCCCCGGGTTGGGGCCACTGAGTCAGCCAGTAGCAGCCCTGAAGCCACTGCCCTCCCTGGGTTCAGCTGTCATGTGTCACGTCTGTCTGCTGGTGCACGGTTCTGAGCTCTGGGGTGCCTCAGATGCCACAGCAGCCCTGGGTAGATCCCACTTGGTGGGGACGCTGGACTCTCCCTGAGGGAGGCGCTGCTCACGGGCGCCCGGATCCCCAGGCTGGTGAGCCTGGTGCTGTGCAGTGGGCTGCTCTCAGCTCACCCCCTCCCAAAGCTGCCCTTGGCTAACTGGAGCTGCATAACCCACAGATGCCTGGGAGTAATGAACTGAGGCTGAGCAATGTGGGCAGATGGCAGCACGGTCCCCAAGCCTCCAGAGTCCACGGCATCTTCAGTACCGTTCACCCTATGGAGTCCCCGGGATCAGGCTGAGGCAAGAGCTCTCCTGAAGCCGCATCCTGGTGGGCTGCCTCCTTTGTCATGTTCCCTGCTTCCCTCACTTTCACACAAGCTGAGATTCTCAATAAACCATTTGCATAAATATTGCATCTCAGGTTCTTCTTCAGGAGCTTGAGCTCAGACACCCACAGAATTGACCTGGTGGCCTCGCTTATAGAATGATGATATCAGGGCTGGGGAAGAGGAATGGGGAGGCAGTCTTAGGGGCACAGGAAAGCCTGCTGGATGAGGTGACATTTGAATCGGGGCCTTGAAGATTGAGTAAGAATTGTTGAGCTGAACAGTGCCTGTTTCTTGTGATGTATCTTGTTATTGTTCAGTCGCTAAGTCATGTCAGACTCTGTGACGTCATGGACTGCAGCACGCCAGACTTCCCTGTCCTTCACAGAGTTTGCACAAACTTGTGTCCATTGAGTCAATCTTGCCTGATTAAATTGCTGAGGAACTGAGACATCAGAGGTGCAACACAAGCAAGGGCCCTGGGGCAGGAAAAAGCACTCAGTTATATCTGACTCTACGGACTGCAGCCCGCCAGGCTCCTCTGTCCATGGAATTCTCCAGGCAAGAATATTGGAGAGGGTTACCATTCCCTTCTACAGGAGATCTTCTTAACTCAGCTCAAACCCGGGTCTCCTGCCTTGCAGGTGAGTATCTTACCTTCTGAGCTACCAGGGAAGCCCGGGAAAAGGCAAGGCATGTTCAGAGCAGGGAGTGGACCTGCGGTGGAGGAAAGGGAAGTGGGAGATGAGAAGTTAGGACGGCCATCACCCAGCCCCGCACAGCGTTCATGGCCGATGGAGCACCTGCTGAGCCCAGATGGCGCCTCAGAGTTCTCACACTACGTCTGGCAGGCTCTGTCAACCAACTGGATTAGCACGTGAGGTGGCCCGTTCAGTGTCCCTGCCCCAGAGGAAGGCCAGGCCGGGCCCACGATGGGATCTGTGGAGAACGGCCCAAGTACAGTAGGGGCCTCCCCTGGGAAGCGGCCATTGTGGCCCATAAATAGGTTAGGCGGTCAGGAAACAGGAAATCCTGACAATACAATGACTGGGGCGCAGGGGTTTCCTCCAGGCTGAGGGCTGGACCGAGGAGGCTTCTTAAGCCAAAGGCTCTGCTGAACCAAAGTCTCCCTGGCCACTGGCCTCAGATGCCCGGCTCTTCCCACAGTCCTCGGAGGCCGCGGGGCCCACCCTCACCCCACCCGGCCCAGACAAGGGCAGCTCAGGACAGGCCAGCACACGCCAGGACAGGCAGCGGAACCCCCCAGGGAAGATCCGTGATGGGCTCGGCTCCCAGCTGAGCCTGAACCCAGGCAGTGATGGGAGCAGCTGGGGCAGCCAGACCAGGGGCCAGTGGCCAGGCCAAGGAGGCTCCCCCCAGATCAGGGGGTGCTTCTGCCGGGCTCTCTGACTCAAGAGGCGCATACATCTCTAAATGGGTGTCACTGGGCCTGTCCCAGCTCTGGGCTCCCCAAGGGTGTGGTGAGCACCAGGCTGATCCTACTCAAACCCCAATAATGGAGAAACAAGATCCCTCATTAGAGAACCAGGCAGCCTGTAAAACCACGCCCCAGAAGAATTTTATTAAGAAAAGCAAACAATAAAACACGATATCCTGTAGGATCCCAATTTCGTTAAAATACACACAAACATAAAAATGTGTGTGTGTGTGTACCCACACTTGCGCACAGATGGGACAGAAAAGAGTACCTATAAAAGGTCAAAGAGGAGAGTATCAGAGAATTTTTATTTCTTCTTTGTTCTTTTCTGAAATTCTAATTTTTCCACAGTGAACTTTGTAACCATTAAAACACACACACACACCCAAATACTGCAATACCTGTTTTCTTTTCAGCACAATGTTTACAAAGAGTTTTTAAAGAAGGGGGAAATGTTGATACCCAGCTGAGGGGAAAACGGGATTCAACGTTGTGTACATCGTATGTAAAGAACAAGAATATCAGGGCAGGAAGGGGATAGGAAGGAAACACCCGGGGTGTCAGGGCTGGTGGCTTTGTGCGGATACCATCACGGTTCTGTCCACCTAGTGTGAGAATCCCCACACTTTTGTGTGTCTACTGTACCCTGAGTCTTTAACATCTTTGTCAATCCAGAGAGTAGAAGATAGAGTCCTGCTCTGATTCGATCCAGGGGTGGCAGAGAGACTCTTATAATTTACACATCCTTGATTACTGAGCCTCTTTCCACCCAAAACATTTTATTATGAAAATTCTCAACATACAATAAAGCAGAAAGAATTGTACAATGAACATCCATTGATCCACTATGTAGGCTTTGCAATTTACATTTTACTAGACTTGTTTTGGGCTTCCCTGGTGACTCAGATGGTAAAGAACCCACCTGCCAATGCAGGAGATGCAGGTTTGATCCCTGGGTCAGGAAGATTCCCTGGAGAAGGGAGTGGCAATCCATTTCAGTATTCTTCAGTATTCCGTGGGAAATCCCACGGACAGAGGAGCCTGGCGAGCTATAGTTCATGGGGTCGCAAAAGAGTCAGACATGACTTAGCGACTCAACAACAACTCAGGAATAGCTAGATGGACTTGATGCATAGGGCAGGTATATGGGAAGGGACTCAGAACGTCTATGTCCTCTCTGAGCACCACTCTGCCCACATCTGTATGTGTTCACCAGCCTGGAAGCTCTGCAAACCCCACCCTTTGGGGGTTTTATGGAGGCTTCATTACATTGGCTTGATAGAGCAAATCATTAGCCATTGGTGACTGACCTTAATCACTGACTCCTCTTCCCTCACCAGAAACTGGGGTAGGACTGAAAGCTCAAACCCTCCAATCCTGTGGTTGGTTCCCTTGACAACCTGCCCCAATCTTAGCTTACCTGGGGGCTTTCCAAAAGAGACTTCAATAGCATAACCAGATACCTTTATCACTCTCATCACTTAGGAAATTCCAAGAGATTTAGAAGCCGTGTGGCAGGAACCCAGAGGAAGAACAATCGTATATTTTTTATTATCAATCACAATATCATAGTACTGCTTTGAATTTTCTTAAACATGCCTTTTCATGAATATATGTGAGCATTTTTGCTGCATATGGAGCAAGCCTGCTGGCTCAGAGAGTGTATATGTCCAGCTTTCCCATATGATGCCAAACAGTTTTCCAAAGTTGTATAATTTGTATTCCTGTCAACAGAGAATAAGAGCTCTGGTTTCTCCACATCCTTGTCAACACTTGGCATTATCTTCTGTTTTCCTTCTAGCCGTTCTGGTGAGTAGATGGCAGGATTGCATCGTTGATTTCATTTGCATTTCCCTGATGGCTAATGAAGTTAAGCATGTGTTCGTATGTTTATTGGTTATCGGGATATCTTTTTTTAAATAAAGTGCTGACCTAGTCATTTTTCTTCTGGATCATCTTTTCCCCCTTCTTGTTTTACAGATGTCCTTTATACATTTTGGATACAGATCTTTTGTTAGATATACAGATTGCAAGTATCTTCTCCTGCTCTGCGACTTCCTCTTCATCTTCTTAATGGTGTCTGGTGAGGGACATTCTTAATTTTAAAGCATTGCTTTCTAAAGTAATCTTGAAAAAGATTTGTTTACAGTGTTATTTTAACACTTGCAACTGTGAAGTCATATCCCCAGGAAAAATTACAGCATGTGTGTTAAATGCCTCTGCCTCCTCTCTCCCCCACAGCCAATTCTGTTGAGTGTCCGCCATAAATATCTCAAATTAGAATTCACTGAGGTCATTTCAGGCTACTGTGTCTTCCACAAGTAGTACTTCCTCGTTTGAAATAAAGGAATCAGAAATCCTCAGGTAATGGGAACCTTTATCGGAACTCGTATGTACAGTAAAGGGACTTCATCTTTTCTGAGAGATTTTTTGGAGGGGAAAAAAGTTGCCTAATATTCAGGCATAGCCAGTCTGTACAGACATATTCTCTGTTCCAGGGCTGTAATAGAAAAATATTGGAGGGGGCTTCCCTGGTGGCTCAGTGGTAGAGAATCCACCTGCCAGTTCAGGAGACACGGGAATGATCTCTGGTCCGGGAAGATCCCACATGCCACAGGGCAACTAAGCGTGTGGACCACAACTATCGACCTTGTGCTCTAGAGCCCGTGCTCCACAACGAGAGAAGCCACCCCAACGAGAAGCCTGCGCACTGCAACTAGAGAGAGAAGCCCCTGCTTGCCTCAACTAGAGAAAAGCCTGAGCAGGAACAAAGACCCAGGGCAGCCAATACATAAACAAATAAAATTATGTTTAAAAAAAATGCTGGAGGGATTCCCTGGAGGTCCAGTGGTTAGGACGCTTCGTTTCCACTGCTGGGGGCCCGGTGGAATCCTTGGTCAGTGAACTAAGATCTTGCAAGCTACATGAAGAAATCAGAAAAAAAAAGAAAAGAAAAATACTGGATGCCCACACATCCTAATTATGGTATCTTCATTCAGTGGAATACTAAAGAACTATTCAATAAAGACAAGATGAATTTATGCATAAGAATGTAGACTTCAGAGGGGAAAAAAGCCAAGAGTGGAACAGTCTGTGTGGTAAACTGTACACGCATCTTGAAAATGCAGTCTGCCTGGAAGGACTCACACCAGCGATAGGAACGGGGTGGTGGTGCAGGAGTAGAAAAGAGCCTTAGATTCTTTTGCAAATCACTGGGGGCATTCAACATACTCTTAACCTGTGTGCACCTATTATTTATCCTACCAAACTAATTGAAAATTTAAAAATACAAAATATAGACATTTGAAAGGGAATGCAATTTTTCATCCTAAGAAATGTATGCAATCACTTTGAGTCCTGAATAGTTCCCTTCAGAGTTGTCAAAACTTCTCTGTGACCCCTACTGCTGGGGTAAGGACCGAGGTGAGGGCTAAACACTGGAGTGTCTCCTTTGGGGGCTTTACTCTCAGCAATATGGGGTCACTTGTGGCCAACTCAGAGCTAACTTCCCATGAGGCAAAGCAGGTGAAGTGCCTGGGGTCCACAAGAGTTCCAGGGGCTCATGGAAACGTTGAAATTGGCTTAAAACAAGAGAAAAAGAATACAGTCATGCCTAGATTATATTTGTCTTTTTACTAACAGGGTCATAAACCATAATTAAGTATATCTATTTGATCCCCTGGAGTAGGAAATGGCAACCTGCTTCAGTATCCTTACTTGGAGAATTCCATGGACAGAGACTGGCGGGCTACAGTCCATGGGGCTGCAAAGGCACGCCTGAGCGACTAAGCACACACGCTGCTGTATCTATATCTATATCCATAATTTCATGTGCAGGTAACCGAGCAAGGACTCCTGGGCCCACAGTGCAGTGCAGACAGCCAAGCTCTGACAGCCAAGCGCATCGAGTGCGCAGCAAAATAAGGCTTTATTCGCAGGGCACCAAGCTAGGAGGCGGGAGCCAAGCCTCCTCCGCTCCACCTTGGTCTTCGAGTTAAGGGTGTTTTAAAGGTTAACAACAAAGGAACTGTGATTAATCCTTGTCTTGTGACATTCTGTGACATTTCTTAATCACACTTTTGGGAGCCAGGATGTCTTGAGCTTATGATTCTCTGGCCAGGTGGTCCGTGGCGCAGGTGGGGCTAGGGGGCTTGTCCGTGAGCTCATCTTGCCCTGGAGAAACAACCCAGGTTTGTATATTAATGAAGAATCTATAAGAGCAATCTTAGAACATTAACAGCAATCTGAGTCATCTGACTCAGGTTGATTAGGGCTCAGTTAGCACAGGACGGCTGCCGTCTACGGGGTCGCACAGAGTCGGACACAACTGAAGCGACTTTGCAACAGCAGCAGCGCAGGACGGAGATCAGAGGGTACAAGAAAGAGGTTGAAGTCAGAAGAGACAGGGCAGGTGGGTCAAGTTTTGGATAGAGATTTTAATCATAAACTCAGTAAGGGGATTTGGTTTTAGAGGGACTCAGATTCATATGTACATAAATATATATAGTTTTTTACAAGGAAGGATTCACAAAGGTGCAAAAGTACCTAGAAAGTCGTAATGTGGCCCTGGGCACACTCTTTCTATAAAGGGCCCCGTAGTAAATATATTAAGCCTGGGGGCCAGGTGGTCTCTGTTTTGACTGACCTTTGCCAGCAGCAGAAAGCGACCATCACATAAACAGATGGAGGGGAGTGGCTGTGTTCCAACAAAGCTTTATTTACAAAAACAGGAGGTGGGTGGGCCTTGGTCCAGGGCCAACCTGGTTGGTGCCTGGGAAGCTCCAGTATTTGTTGAATGAATGGATGAATTGGAGAGGGTGGGATTGCTATCAGTCCTGACCCTTGTTGGGCTTCCCTGGTGTCTCAGATGGTAAAGAATCTCCCCGCAATGCTGGAAACCTGGGTTCAATCCCTGGATCAGGAAGATCCCCTGGAGAAAAGAAAGGTGCCCACTCCAGTATTCTTGCCTGGAGAATCCCATGGACAGAGGAACGTGGCAGGCTATAGTCCATGGGGTCTCACATGACTGAGGGACTGACACTTTTCTGATCCTTGTCCGTGGTTGAGTTTGGGTTTGGTTGGGAAGTGGGGAGTGGATACTGGGCTGGGGATCAGTTTTCATGTTCTCAGCCCCACACTTGCTGTGTGACCTCGGGCAAGCTACCCTCCCTTGCTGGGCCTCAGCTCTCTGTCCGTAAGATGGAGGCTGTACTCACCATTTGCTGGATTGTGATGAGAGAATGAAATGTAACTGAGGATATGGAAGTGCCTGGAATAGGAAAAGGAGATTCCCACTGGGCAGCTCGAGGGCAGGGACGGCCAGCTTCCTGGAGCCCTGGCCGCCCCGGGGAATGTCACTTTGGCAGAGGAAAGAAGGGGGCGGGGGCAGCCAACAGCGTGACCCGAAACACAAACAGTCCCCAAAGAGGGGCCGAAACTCTCACCCTGGTGAAAACATGCTTGTCAGGTTTCTGCCCTGCCCCTGAGCAGGACAGGGGAAGGCTCCCCAGGCCGGCCTCAGTTGGCAGTGGCCGCTAGTGGCTGGCGGGGCCTGGGCCCCTCACGTGCACCTGGGCATGCATCCAACCAGAAGTGGCCCTGCGTGCCCCAGGGTGTGATTGTCCATCAGCCAGAACCTGAGGTTGCACCTCAGGGGCAGTGCAGGGACCCATGGAGGGAGCCCCACGCCCCCAACTTCCCACTGGGGTTCCCAGTGGCCTGGTCAGATGAGCTGCCATGTGCCCTGGAAGGGCAACGTGGAGGCAAGTGTTCAAATAGACAACTCACATGTCCAGGGACCTGGCAATTTCGCCTTCTCTCCAGCTGTATCAGTTCCAGCCCAGGCACGATACAGAATTCTCTTCACACAGACCCAGCAAAATGTTCTAGTGGCTTAACAGAGGTGTGATCAGGATCACTGGACACTAAAGGGCAAGTCGAGGCACAAGACCAGCCCCGTGGGCTGCCACGGCCACCCTAGACTCAGATACACTCTGCTTGATTTGTGTATGAAAAAACAAACAAACCAACCCAAGATCATGTGTTTACAAAGCCTTTTGTTACCTTGCAAATCCTCAAGGAAGTGAGGGAGAGTGACTGGGCTGCACATCCTGACCAGGCCAGCAGGGGAAGGAGCTGGAAGGCTGTGGAGGCGTGTGTCTGGGCTGCCAGAACTCTCACTTTGCAACTAAGTGGTATGTGACCTGGGACAAGTCTGTTGTCACTGAGCTCCAGACTTTGGCACTGAAGGACTGAATTAAATGACAATTGTGTTTGGTTGTATTTTTCTTTTGAGTTACAAATCATGGAAATTCCGATTCAAACTGGAATGACCAAAGAGAGTACTTATTGTTTCTCATAAGAGTGAGGGGGTTGGCCATCAGGTCTGGCTGTATCCAGGGGCTCAAACAATGCCATCTTTCTGTCTTGTGTCTCTGTTCTCTTGTGTGCGGCTCATTTTCATGCAGGCAGTTCCATGTATGGACAAAGGCCAGAGATGATATGGACATTGCTCATCCCTAGTAGAGATGGAGGTGGGGATAGGGGGCTGCCTCCACCTCGGTCTCACCTGCTGCTGGAACTGGGGAGAGGGGCAGCCTTTCTGCATTTCATGAACTCAGAGTAGGAAAGGGGTAGCTCCCTAGAGGAGCCAAGAGATGGGAAGATGGGTGCTGGGCAGGCAAAAGCACCACTGCCACCAAAGTAAACACAGCTTCATATTTGCACATATTTAAGTCCATCATTCTTAGCACCGATTCTTAGCACCAGCTCTGGGAAAAAAGTCCCATCTCGTGGCAAAGGCTGAGAGCTCAAAGAGTTGTCCAGACAAATCTGGTCTCCAACCCAGGATTTCTGAGCCCTGATCTAGGACTTTTTCTGATTCATCCCACTGCCCCTTCTCTGATATCCCCTTCATGTTTCATGCTCCTGTGGCCACCCCTCCCCCCCCCAACTAGCCAAGGAAGATGGCTGGTGCAGGGTGTGCACACAGCTAGTCTCCCAGCCAGACTCTGTGGCCCCCCCTGGCATCTGGAGACAAGGGAAGGACAGGGGTACTACCCCCTTCACCCTCACCCTCACCCCACCCAGGAAACTGAGCTCTGTTCTCTGAGACCCAATCCTCCATCAGTGACTTCACTTGCACACACAGAGCCAGTGGCCTGCAGAATGTCTTCCTGTCTACATGAAACCCCTAAAAGGATCTGGTGGGGAGTTGGGGGTAGGAGCAGGGAAAGATATCAGAAGGGGCCAGCAGGAGGGGAAGGGATCTCTCTAGGCAATGAAACCAGTCGGAGAGGCATCTTTCTGGAACCAGCGAGACTCCAGAGAGCCCGGAGCACTGACTAGAACTAGAACCAGTACTCATTCTTGTCTGGGCCTCAGTTAACCCGTTGGTCCACAAGGAGCTTGGGCTAAGAACTTTCTGGCTCTAAAACTCATTGACTGACAAAGGGTCAATTTCCTCATACTATAAAACGTTCCCAGAAATCAATATGAAGAAATGCCCCCAAAGAACTGAGCAATGGGCATAAGCAGGCCAACCTCCCCTCCCCTAAAAAAAACAACAGAAAACCTTCTAAATGGTTAACAACAAACATGCAAAAAATGTTCAAACTCAGTGGCAAAGAACTACAAGTAAAACCAACCAAACAACGCTGCTTCCACCAGTCCTGTTGATAAAGGTGATCTCATTCCAGGTGTGTCAGGGGTTGGGGGATGGGCACTCAGCCACTGCCTGGGAGGAGCAGAAACAAGTGTGACCTTCTTTCTGGAGGGTACTTTGTCAGTATGTAATAAAAGCCTTAGAACATTGTGAGCTGGTGAGTCCACTTTGATTTCACAACTAGAAAATTCTCTAGAGGCAAGAATCATGGATGTTGCAAATGTAGTCTACCAGAGCACACAGTAGGCAGAGAAATATTCTGTCGCAATAAAATCAAAGCCTCCTCCCTCCCATACTCCAAAGGTTTCTTGTCAAGGTTAGAATAAATCCAATTCTTGACCCTGTCGCTTGGTCTTACTCTTTCTCTCTTTCACCTTCCTTCTCACCCCGCTTGTCTTCTTTCTCTTCCTCAAATTTGCCAGGCTTGGTCCAGCCTCAGGATTTTTGCACGGGCTATTACCTCTGCCTGGGATGCCTCTTTCCCTCGAATGTGAGCCCCGTGAGGGCTCTGTGTTATCCCCCGCTGGATCCTTGGCCTGTCCCTTAACAGCAGCTGATGTCCATTGAATAAGTAAATAATTGAGAGCAGGTGCGGCAGGAGCCGTGGCTCTGCCATTGACTAGCTGTGTGACCTTGATCAAGTTCCATCACCTCCCTGAGCCTCGGGCTCCTCTGGTGTGAGGTACAAATAGAAGAACTACCCCATGGGGTTCTTATCAGGATTAACTTCAGTAAAGCGGGTGAAGTCTAGGGCAGTCACTGCTATATTCAAAAAGGATAACCAACAAGGACCTGATGTATAGCACCTGGAACTCTACTCAATGTTAAGTGCCAGCCTGGATGGGACGGGGTTTGTGGGAAGAATGGATACATGTGTGTATATGGCTGAGTCCCTTCGCTGTTCACCTGAAATGACCACAACATTGCTAATCAACTATACCCCTATACAAAATAAAAAGCACAAAGTTTGAAAAAAAAAAAAAAAAAGTCTGGTACAGTGTGAGCCCTCAAGAACTATTCTCTATAATTATGGATGCTTCCAAAACGTTATCTGTAACTGTTTTAGTTTCGGTTGAGGAAACCGCTCCAGGGAGTTCATAGAATGCACCCAACAAAAAGCATGTTGTAGAAACCAACCTGTGGACACGAAAAGGGGCTGAAGATACACTGTTTACTCACTTATTTCATCATGATGGGCATGCTCAGAAAAATTCAAGAAACAAATAAAGTGAAGGTCTTCTGTAGGTCAAGTTACTCATCCAAATTAGTAAATGAGAAAGGTTTAAAAAACATGTCTGGTATGAGCCTCAGTTCAGTCACTCAGTCGTGTCTGACTCTTTGCATCCCCATGGACTGCCGCACACCAGGATTCTCTGTCCTTTACCAATGCCCAGAGCTTGCTCAAACTTATGTCCATCAAGTTGGTGATCCCATCCAACCATCTCATCCTGTCGTCCCCTTCTCCTCCTGCCTTCAATCTTTTCTAGCATCAGGTTCTTTCCTAATGAGTCAACTCTTCACATCAGGTGGCCAAAGTATCGTAGCTTCAGGTTCAGCATCAGTCCTTCCAATGAATATTCAGGACTGATTTCCTTTAGGATTGACTGGTTTGATCTCCTTGCAGTCCAAGGGACTCTCAAGAGTCTTCTCCAACACCACGGTTCAAAAGCATCAGAAGCACAGTTCAGAAGTATGAGCTTACTTTTAAAAATTAAAATATATACTCATAAGGGAAAGCCTGTAGGATTTACATTGAAATTGTCAAGGTTGGGGCTGTCCCTTGGTGGTCCAGTGGTTAACCTTCTGTGCTTCCACTGTGGGGAGCATGGATTCAGTCCCTGGTTGGGGAACTAGGATCCCGTCAGCTTCGTAGTGCAGAAAAAAAAATAAATGTTACGGTTGTTTGGCAGGAGACTAGAAATTGCAGGCATTTTTCGTAGACAGTTTTGGCTTTTCTGTGATTTCCTCATTGTCTATCTGTTACCTTATGAAATCTGAAAAAGTCCATGTCACAGTTAAGTGACCCTTCCTACTTCTTCACCTGCCACCATTTGGCTACGTGATTCCCAGGGCCTCTTGTGAATACTCAGGGGTCCTGTGTTGTCTTAGGCAGCATTACTGAGGCTGGGGGTAGTGCCAAGGACCTAAGTAGATATTCAAGTGTTGAAGAGATGTTGCTATGTAGCCCTGGAGTTTGGTGCTTAAGAGTCTTAAACTGGCAAGAGGAATGTGTCAAGCTCAGCACAAGTTTGGAACTCAGGGCACCCTGGTTATCAGAGGACAAACAACAACAGCAGCCCAGTAATAATTCACATTGGCTTAAGAAATGAAAGGAGTGGGAGGGGGGTTCATGTTTGGGAACGCATGTAAGAATTAAAGATTTTAAAATTTAAAAAAAAATAAAAAATTAAAATTAAAAAAAAAACAAAAAAAAACACAAAGACATGATATGAAGAGTTTATGCAATAGTGTTAACTTGCTACCTGTGAAACTTTGTAATCTAAACATCTGAAATTGATTTTTTCTTTTACAATAAAATTATTACACATTTGATCAGGAAAAAAAAAAAAGAAATGAAAGGAGTTTATTGGTACATGTAACTGCAGGAGCTTTAGGCACAGCTGGATCCAGGTGCTCAGAAGGTGCCTTCTAGAGTCTTCGAGGCTCTATTTGTCTTTACTGTCTCAGCTCTGAGGAAAGCTGTCTATGTGTGGTGGTGAGATGACAGATGACCCATTAGCAACTCCAGAGTCACACTCCAGCAGCTCAATAGCAGACACATGGCTTCTTTCTTCCTGGGGCTCCAGAAGTCACAGGGAGTCCCTGATTGGCCAGATTTGGGTTTTCTGCCCACCCCTGGATCATGCACTGGGGTTCTGATTGGCTGGGCTCTAGGTCTCGAGATCCTCTGGCCACCAAGGGAATGGGGCCAGCTCTACCAGAATCCATGGACTGGCACGAAGGGGAGGGGGGTCTTATTCTCCTGGAACAAGACGGTGGGGTGGGGGATGGGGGGGAGGCTAGTGGAAGGGGATATTTGCAGAGGGCAAATATCCTTCTTCTCTAGCTGTGTCAAATGCCCTTTATCAGGAAAGCTGGAATAACCACAACACTCTGCCCTCAGTTCTTCCAAAGTGAAGAAGAGGGAGGCCCCTGGGGGGTGGGGAGGTGACGTGGGGTGTTTGGTGAGACAGGGTGGGGCTGCAGGAGTCTCGCTGGGCATCAGTTTAAAGACTCCATGAGCAACTGTGGCCGAATCAGCCCACTGTCCAGGCCTCAGGGTCTTAGTCTATAAAGGAAGCTTGATCTGGCTGAAGTCGACAGGTTTTAGGATGGTGCAGTGTAATTTTATGATGCAATTATTGGGGGCATAGCTGCCCCTCCCTTTCCACTGACTTGGAATAATTTCTTAATGGAATCCAGCTATTGCCATGATCCATGCTGGCAGGGGAATGATATAGTTTTTCCAGGAGGGGCCTGCTAGATTGTCTGCAAGAGAAGGGGAGTTTGGAGGCTATTTCTGGCAAAGAGTGAGGTGGGTGAAAAATGTAGGGTTGGGAGATGACAGAGAGCTGGGGAAGAAAACCTGAGCCGGGGCCTCGTGCTTACGATCTGGAAAGAAGGGCTGGGCCCCTGGGGTCGGCAGGGTGAGGCCTTGGCAGCTGAGGAGAGGAGCTGGTAGGACAGGAATGTTCCTCTTCCTGGCACCTGTTCCAGGGCTTGTTGACCTTTGACCCCATCCCACAAACACTCCTGGGAAGGAAGTCAAGGAGGGACATCTTCTTGGTGCCCACCAGGTTGCTGACTCATGTCTCTTTTGCGACCCCATGGACTGTAGCCCACCAGGCCCCTCTGTCCATGGGAATTCCCAGGCAAGAGTATTGGACGGGGTTTGTCATTTCCTTCTGCAGGGGATCTTCCTGACCCAGGTATCAAAGCCAAGTCTCCTGCATTGGCAGGATTCTTTACTGCTGAGCCCCCTGGGAAGTCCAGTGTCCCCCAGGTACCTGTACCTTAAAGAGATATTAGTGACTAACTCTTGAGACCCTGCTGTGGGCTGTTCTGTTTACATGGATCAGCTGCATCAAGCCTCACAGCTGTATGAAACAGGCATGGCTATTAGCTGAGTTCTATAGATGGGACTCTGGGCTCAGAGAGGTGAGATAACTTGCCCAAGGACACACAGCCTGTGAGTGATGGAGCCACACACAGCATCTGGGTACCTGGTAGGATAGCCTGACTGGAGTCAAAGGCAGGGAGTAGTCAGGACACAAGAGCTGGCTGAGCTAGGGGTGGAAGGAAGCGCAATCATCTTCAGGAGGAAGGGTGGAAATCCGGAATAGGCAAGCCTTAATCTTAAAGGATCTGGGCAATTTGAACAGAATAAAATGTATAGGGGGACTTCCCTGGTGCTCCAGAGGCAGGGTCCCAGGTTCTATCCTTGGTGAGGGAACTAGATCCCGCACACTGCAAGGAAGATTGAAACTCCTGTGTGTTGCAACTAACACTGGGCACAACCAAATTCATACATAAACACAAAAATAATTTTGTAACGTGCAGGGAAGGGTTTTCCAGAAGTAGGGAACAGAACAAGCAAAGGCACAGAGGCAAGCAAATGCAGAGAACATTTGGGACAGAGCAAACAGCCTGGCAGGGGGCTCTGACAGCACTTTGTGGGTTGTGAGGCTACTTGAGCAGGGGGCCAAGAGTGGTATTGCTGTGCCCTGAGGCCTGGAATCCCCAGCATGTGCCAGAATAGCTGAGCGAAGGCAGTGTCTAGCCCCCTGGTGTGGTTTCACGGATGAAGGGGCAAAGCCTGCAACCTCAGGCCCCCAAGGCAGAACTAGAGGTGGAGGGGCAGGGAGCCCTGCTCCTCTTGGACATACATGGCGGGGGGAGCGCCACTGCAGCCTGGGCCGCTATGGATGGACAGGAAGCTGGCCATTCCTTCCCGTGAGCTGGAGAATGGCCTCTATGTGAGCCACAACAAAAAGGCTTTTCTGCCAAGTTGGAGGGGGAGGAAGCAGCCAGCTCGGCCCTGTCCCAGCCTGAAAGGAGGCTCTGTTGGTGGCCCTGGGGTCTCTAATGTCTAGAACATGTGAGGAGGGAAGGCCAGGGTGGGCAGGGGCCCTCTCATCCCTGCTGGATTCTCCAGCAGCATGTGGGGGTGGGTTACTGTGCAAGTCGGTCTGTTTGGGTTCAAATTGGCCACTTCCTGGCTGTGTGACCTTGGCCAGGTCACTTCACCTCTCTGGGCCTTGCTCATCTCCGGAGTGAAATGTAAGCAGGGGAGGATGTAAGATGAGTGGAATCGTCGTGATCACACTACGAGCCTTCACCAGTACTTGACAACCACCAACCTCATGGAGGTTTAAGTACCAGGAACACCAGGCTGAAGCCCAGGATGTTTTGAACTCTAAAACCCCAAGCTGTGCAAAAGCAGAGGAAAAGAAGCTGAAAGGAAATATGCCAAGCTGTCCACACTGCCTGGGGGAGTGATGGCAACTTATATTTTTCTTCTCCTTTTTAATCTCTAATGTCTTGTTTTACTTGGGAATCAGCAAAATATAAAGAAGCAAAAGATACTGAGAGAATAGGTGCTGGGAGGGGTCCAAGGTGATTTAAGTTACAGCTTGATTTTTACGTGGGCTTCTGTTTTATCCTGGGGAGGAGTGGGGAGGTCACTGGGCTGTCTGGGGATGGGGAGGCCGGGCCCAGGTGCTTCACCTGCCTCTTGTCCCCTCAGAGACCTTCATCCATGTGGAACACCCAGAGAGGACAAACTCTTGAGATAAGCCGTTCCTGCAGCCGCTGGGTTTCTTTGAGAGATCCCACCAGAGCTCGGGGGTGGAAGGTCCTCAGGCCGCTTCCTGAGGAGGTGAGGCCTCTGCCAAGTCTCTGCTGGCTGGCCTCTGAGGAAGAACTCAACCAGGAGGCCTTTCATCCTGTCCTTTCTCCTCCCTGTGCCTCCACACTGCCCTCCACCTGCCTGCTGACCTCTGGGCTTCTGGGTGACCCCTAAGGCTTCAGGCAAGAGGTGGACCTGCAGACTTGGTTGTCGCCACAGGAAGGCTGATGTGATGGTGTCCATCTGTGACCCTCCTTCCCGTCCCGCACCACCCCTCGAGGCCCCTGGGGTGGGGGAAGCATATCGGCTGTTTCCTAGCCAAGCCTGAGAGGCCTTTGCGGCTTCTGAGGGCCAGCGTTTCCTACTCTCTTCAGCCAGTTTTCAACACAAAGAGAGGAAAGGGTGGGATGCAGGGGGCTGGGGAGGGGGCGTGCAGCTGCAGGGGAGGGTGGAGCCTGGAGCAGGCTGGAGGACCCTGCCCGAGGAGCTGTGGGGGCCTGGCCTGCTCTGTGGGTGATCAGCACACAGACCAGCACCCGGCAGGCTGGGCCTGAGGCTGGACGTGGAGCAAAAGGCTCCTTAGCAATGCTCAGACCCAAAGGTGGCAATGCCTCTCTCCTGAGCTCCTGAGTATCATCTGCTCTCTTCCCAACGTGAGATTCTCTGCTTCTTCAAAGAAAGAATGGGACTTCCCTGGTGGCCCACTGGTTAAGACTTCAGGCTCCCAATGCAGGGGGCAAAGGTTTGATCCCTGGTCAGGGAACTAAGATATAGCATGCCGAGTGGCGCAGCCGAAAAAAAAAAAAAGAATGAAAGTAAACTCCAATACTTTGGCTACCTGATGCAAAGAGCTGATTCATTGGAAAAGATTTCCTGATGCTGGGAAAGACTGAGGACAGGAGAAGGGAACGACAGAGGATGAGATGGCTGGATGGCATCACCGACTCAATGGACATGAGTTTGGGTAGGCTCCGGGAGTTGGTGACTGACGGGGAGGCCTGGTGTGCTGCAGTTCATGGGATCGCAAACAGTTGGACACGACTGAGCGACTGAACTGAACTGAACTGAACTGACATTGCAAGGAATTCCTTGACAGTCCAGTGGTTAGGACTCCATGCCCTCACTGTGGAGGGCCGGGGTTCAATTCCTGGTTGGGGAACTAACATGTCACAAGCTGTGTGGCACAGCCAAAAAAAAAAACAACAAAAGAAGAGAGCAGATCCTGGGTGTCCCTCACCAGCTGAGCAGCGTGTGTGGCGAGAGGAACTGTTAAGACTCCACAGTGGCACTGTTTCCCATCTCCTCCTGCCCAAGCTGGGTCTTCAGGCTGCCCAGAACCAATCTGGATGGGTAGGAAGGCTGGGTGGCCTGGACTGTTTCTCCCACCCTTCTGAGATGGCTGGAAGCGGGCTGCTCTTTCTCACCACGAATGAATGACCAGTAAATTCCCCATCCCTTCTCTGCTCGATGCCAGCATGGCCACCCCTGGTACCTTGCCTTACCCTGCTCTGGTCTATTGAGGGCAGCTACTTCCCAGCCTTCCCCAGAGGCCTGCCCCTCCCAGGGCCAGTTGGGAAGGAGCCCCCACAGATCTGGGAATCAGCTCTCTTTGGCATGGGGGGAACAAGTCCCCAAATCCCAGCTGGGACCATGTCCCCCCTTCACTCCCCATCCCCTGCCCTCAAGTCACCTGCAGCCCCTCTAGCTGTAAGCTCCAGCCTGAGGCCTCTTAGAAAGGAGGCAGAATCGCCGGCCTTACTATTTAATCAGTGCAGATTATTTACAGACAGACACTGATCCCCTCCCCACCCCCCTCGGCTGGCTCTCCGGTGGTTCTGAGGATGGAGTGGGGAGGACGCTGCTGGACCCGCACTGGGGGCCAGTCCACGAGGGGCCCCTCGCCCCAGGGGCCTCTGGGATTCCGGGCGGCAGGCCTGCTTGCTCACGGCTAGGGGAGCAGCGGGGACAGAGCCGGCTCTACAGTACCATTTCCCACGGCAGCCTCGCCTCCTGCTTGCTTCACGGAGGAAAAGAGGGCAGAATCACCTCCATCCACAGGGTTGAACCCAGGATCGGGGGAGGCCCCAGGCTACAGTGGGCTCCTCTGGGGGCTCCACAGTCCCGTCCCATAGTCTGAGAGAGAGGATGAGCTGCTGGCCACCACGCCACCCCCACCAGTGTCCCTGGGGGACAGCGACCTGGAGGGGAGGAACCCCTTAAGCCTGGTGGGCATGCGTCTCTGGACATCTATAACCCCGGCCTGGGCACCCAATAACCCTTCTCTCCCTGGGAGAACTAGGACACTGGCAGCTGAGCCTGAGGCTGGTGGGCTTCTGAGACCCCTGCAGTTGGTGGTCGGGGGGTGACAGGGGGAGGGAAGATGCTCGTGGAAAGAACCCAATTGAGTCGCAGCTCAGAGCAGAGAGTGGGCGGGAGCCTGGAAGCCCAGCCCCCCGGGGGGCGTGGCTGGCGCTACCCTTGGGGGTGGGGCCTTGGCAGACCCGCTTTGGTCCTTGGTAAGGCAAGCCTAGGGCCCCTTCTCCTGAGACGGGGGAGCTGGGGGCTGCTGGCCCCGGACTGGCCAGGTGCGGGCAGGGTTCTTGGGCCTAAGGAATCCCGACTGCTGGGGTTGTTAGAAGTGGACTGGGAAGCAACTAAACCTCAACAGGACTCTCGATCAGCGGGCCCCCTCCCCTCCCTGCCCTCTTTGGCCTGAGGCTGCCACCAGGTGGAAGCTCTTTCTGAGACTCAGGGGGCTGGAGACCAGTCAGGCCCCACCAAGCTCTAAAACCAACAGAGCCCTGGGCTCTGACCCTGGTACTCAGCGTGGAGACCAACCCAGCAGCCCTTCACTTTTCCAACAGGGCCTTCTGACCCACTGCTCCTCTGGCTAAGCCAGGGGTGGGTGGGAGCCTAACTCCCTCTCTGGTGCAGAAGTATATTTAGAAACCTCTAAGCCCCTGCCTTTAGGGATCACCCTGAGGGACCGCCCTGGTCAGGCAAGTAGGAAGAAATGCTTAATTAGTGTGCAAAAAAAAAAAAAAGATACCTGGGCATAAATAAACAAGGGGGCGGGGCTGGCAGGGATGTCAGTGGGCCTGGAGGGATCCCCACCCGGGGGCTGAGGAGCCACAGAAGGCTCTAGATGAAAGGCCCCAGGAGCCGTCTCAGAACCACAGGCGCAACCAGCCTGGCCCCTTAGCACCGTGGGGAGTGGGAGGGTCTGGCGCCAAGGGTCAGACCCACTCCTGCAGGGAGCGCTTGCAGTAGAGGAGCATGCGGGGCGCACCCTTGCGCTGCATCTGCACCAGGGCGTAGGTGAGGCCCAGGATGCAGAGCAGCAGCAGCACGGGGGGCACCAGCACCATGACCATATTCACCGTCCGCGTGACCTCCTCCATCTGCACCACCACGCGGCTGCCCCCATCCTCGTCCGGCCCTGCCGCGCCGCCACCGCCAGGGCCCGCCTCACCACCCTCCTCGCCCTCCTCGCTGTCACCGCCCGTCCCGGGCTCTGCACCCCCGTCGGGGTTGAAGGGTGGACGGGCCACGTCGGGCCACCGGGGCCCCGCCTCCACGTGCTCTTGGCAGCCCATGAAGTCCCGCAGGATGGACTTGGGGTAGCCGGGCTCCATTCGCAGGCGCTCGTTGTCAAACTTCCAGTATTTGGTGCCCTTGTAGAAATAGGTGTAGGCTGCAGAGGGCAAAGCAGGCCAGAGGAGTGTTAGGTGGGGGCTCCCTGCCGGCCAGAGACCCGTGAGGAGAACCAGGGAGAGCTAAAGGGGCCCTGGCTTTAAAACACCCTCTTTCTTACTGGCTTCCCTGGGCATTTTGAAATCTGTCCATGCTTTCTGGCTGGGCTGACACTGACCAGGGCAGTGCAGAGAGGGGTCCTAGAGCCTGCTGGGTCGGGGGCTAGAGTCAGGGGATCCAGTCTGGCTTCCTCCTACACTGGAGAGGACAGTGTCTTGCTCAAGGCCACACAGTCAGCCCCGGAGTGGGGCCTGATGCCCTCTTGGACCAGATCTCTGGTCCAGGGCACTCTGTCCACATCTTTTAAACCCCAGGAAGGACCAGGTTTGAGCCACCAGATGCATCCCTGCTCAGCGGAGCACAATGAGGTCACAGCAGCTGCAGGGTGAAGCCACTGTGCACGGAAGCCGTGTGACCCACCTGAACATTAGCAAAGCCAGCCAGGTCTCCCCTGAGCCCCTGAAGGCTGATGGGCATTCTGAAACTCACCAGAGACCCCGCTGGAGAAATAAAAGCCGCAACTCCCTGTTGCTCAGTTATAACGACAGAGATCAGGCTTCCCTGCCAGATAGGTAAGGGGGGTTCATCGGGAGGACTCTTGCTCCTGAGGCTCTGAACCCAAGCTCACCCCACAACCCCGCCGGGCTCAAGGCTCTACGGGGAGCAGGGCAGCTCTGAGTACCAGCTCTGGACACAGGCCGGCCTGGCTGGACTCCTGACTCCACCACTTCCTCACTGTGCGATTTGGGGCCCTTTACTCAAGCTCTCTTTGGCCTCTGTAAATGGTGTCAATGGTCGCCTCGCCCAGCTGGGTCCCCCGTGCCTGCCATCTTGATGCTGGTGAGCACAAGCAAGTCCTGTCCCACATGTGTGGAGGTGGGAGGATGGTGGGTGCTGGGCAGGCTGGGCGGGGGCCGGCCCTGGTACCTGCATCATTGCTCAGGAAGGCCCCTTTAGGGGAGGCGGGGATCCCCTGCCACACGCTGATGGGCTTGGGGTAGCCAGGGTCTCCACGCTGCGTCTCCTCGTTGAAGCGCCAATACCTGTGGCCAAAAGTACCAGGCTGTGGGCTGTGCCCGGCCTGTCCAGGCCATGGGTTCTTTCTGGGAGAGCCTGAGGAAGGGAGCCTTTTCCCTTTAGCAGAGGGGCGCTCACCTGTCCTCTTGGAAGAAGAAGGTGTGACCTGTGGGCTCCCACCAGATGGCTGTGTCGATGCGGTCGTAGGGGATGCCCAAGCCATAGCTGGTCAGCGGCTGTGGGTAACCCGGCTCCAGGTTCGCTTCTCGGAAGAGCCAGTAGCGGTCACCTGCGGGAGGGGTTGGCGGGTGGGCACGGGGAGTGAGAATCTGGGTCCCCAAATTCACATTCACTGCTACACTCACCACGCACACACACACACACACACACACACACACACACACACACACACACACACTCTCATCCTTGTACACAGAACAAGCACTGACACTCCGCACCCAAGACAACTCACGCTCACATCACACGCATGTGGCACTTAGGGACACCTGTAATGCACCATTTATGTGTATACACGTTGCCAGCTCACAGTGACACACACACCACACACTCAGTCGCAATACACACAAGCCTCTGATCCTGCTTGAACATCCACTCCCCCCACACACAGTTCTTGCAGAGAGGGAAGAGGCCTGGCCTCTGGATCTGGGGACTGTGTTCCTGGGGCCCCCCAGTGCATGGCCCAGGCTCCTCCCTTTTAGTGTGAGCCCAGCCCGGTCCTTGGGGACTTCCTGCCTGGTTGAGACTCAGGCCAGGGGGCCTGGGGACACAGCCAATCCTTCAGAGGTGCTGCCCTTGAGGCCCTTCCTGGGGGGCAGGCCTCAGAGGAGGGGCTGAGGGGAGGGAGCTCCACTGTCTCTGTAGACAGACCCAAGGACACTCCCCAGAGTGGGCTCAGGGACTCGCTCTTATGAGGAAGGGGCAAGAAAAGGCCTAGGATGCAAGGAGGAGGGCGATGGGGCGGAGCCCCTGTGCTGCAGAAGGTGGACACTTGCCCTCAGTCAGTCCGCCTCTGCCCGCCAGACCTCTGGGCCTGTCTAGCCCCACCCCACCCCTGCCCTGCTGCCAGGGTCAGGTCCCCCTGAGTAAGCCCGCAGTGGGCGACAGGACGAGATGCGCACGCGGTCCTTCCTTTCCATCCTCCATCAGGCCCAGCTGGGTCAGAGGTCAGGCCAGAGGTGAGGGCAGGAAGGCTGCCCAGCCTCCTCCCTCCCACCTGCCCCAACTCACCTTTGAAAAAGACGAAACGCCCATCCTGGCGCTCGTAGGCGGCACTGATGTCACTGGGCAGGCCCCGCCAGAAGTGCCCGATGGGCATGGGATAGTTGTCCAGGACACGGTTGTGCCGCACCCGCCAGAACCAACGGCCCTGGGGAGGGTGCGGGGGTGAGTGGACGGCATGGGGGCCCCCACCCCCCTTCCAGTGGGACACACTTGGGCTGGGAGTGACAGTGAGAAGAATGGGTCCCGGGGGCCCAGGAACACCCTTGGTCTAATAGCATATTCAGACTGGGCGAAGAGGGGGCGGCGAGGGGCCCTGGGGCCATCTGTGTCCCCTGGAGCCACCGTGGAAGCTCTGGGTAAGGGCTGAGTGAGGGCCAGGCCCTGAAGTTGGCCAGCTCTCGGTTTGGTTTCCAGCATCACCTTTACTCAGTGGATGACGAGGACAATTCTCCCTGCCTGGGAGAGGCTGGTGCAGGGGGTCTTAGGAAGAGGGTGGCGGGGGGGGCACAAGGGTGGACCCCTAGGCTTATTGTACGACCCCGGGCAAGTCCCTTGTCCCTCGGGCTCTTTTCTTCCGGGTCTAGGGTCTGATGGCTCCCCCGGGGCCGCTGAGTGAGGGGGCAGAGGTGGGGCAAGAGTCTGGGGGAGAAGTGGGAGGGAGCTCTCTGCTCTGAGCCTGGGCCAAGGGGCTGGGGGGTGGCGCAGGCGGGGGCCAGACCTTGAACACGAACATCTCCCCCCGCAGCATGGCCACTGTGTCGAAGTCCCCGTCGCAGATGTTGGGGCCATACTGGTCAGGCCGCTCTGTGACGCGGGGTTGGGGTGGGGGGCCTGGCTTTGGAGGCCGCTCCGGCTTCCCACCCGGGGGAGGTGGCTGAGGGGGTCTGGGGGGCCGGTGGTCTGGCCGGCCAGGCCGCCGGGGGGTCACAGTGGGAAGAGGTTGGGTGGGCTGTGGCTGGCCATCCGGGGTGCCTGCAGAGGGGCGGGAGGGGGAAGTGAGGAGGGTAGCCCCAGAACCCAGCCAGGATGCCAGCTTCTCCTACTTGGAACCTTGGCAGCCTGGAGAGACCTGTGCCCCATGGGCAGCCCACCCAGGTGAGAGGCCCTATCTGACCACAGCAGACCCCTCCCCACACCACCATCGCTCAGGGGGACCTCCAGTCTCTTCCACGCAGTCCGTTCGTTGACCTCCCCACACTGGGCTAGGGTGACTGTGCCCTAAGGCCACCCCTGGCTGCACTTCCCCTTGGGGACGCTCCTCTTAGGAGGCTGGCTGGTTCCAGTGGAGGCTCCAGAAGCAGTAGACACAAGTGGAGGGAAGAATGTGGTTCCCAGGTGGCTGGGAACACAGCGAGGGCTTGGGGTGGTTACTGACCCACTGAACTGGCCCCCAGAGACCCCCCCATTGGGGGCTTCCTTGGTGGGGGTGGGGGTGGGGGGGTGTTACTTGCCTCAAAGGAGCTGGGAAGTGATAAACCAGCAATGCTCGGAGGAGAGCCTCAGTGGGACACGCTTGGGCTGGGTGTGATGGTGGGAGGCACAAGGACCCCAGGGACACCCTGGGTCTAATAAAATATCCCACAGGGTGAGGAGGAAAACGGGGGCAGTGAGGGGCCCTGGGGCCGCCTGTGTCCCCTGGAGCCACCATGGAATCTCTGGGTGAGGGCCTGGGCCTGGAGTCAGCCAGCCCAGGATTGATTTCTAGCACCATCTTCTACTGACTGGATGACTTGGACCATAGCTAATTCTCTTGGGGCCTCAGTTTCCTCATCTACAAAATGGGTGTGGCCACGGTCCCTATGCTTCATGGGGCTGGGAGCTGAGAGCAGTCGTGCAGAGCCCCCTGTCCTCCACTGCCGCGCTCACCATAGAGCTGCTGAATGCCCCGAAGGTCGTCTTCGGGCAGCTGGAAGTTGTCGATGTCCATCCACTGGTAGAACGGTGCCATGATGGCGCTGGGGTTGCTTGAGTGCTCCAGCCCCAGTGCGTGGCCCAGCTCATGCACTGCTACCAGGAAGAGGCTGTTTCCTGTCATGGCGGGCAGTGGGGTCAGCTCTGGCCTGGCTCAGGACCTGGACACCCCACTCTATGGGTTGAGGGGCCCAAAGAGCCTGCCCACACTTTACTCTCAGAAGAAGCTGAGCCACTCTGACTTCTGGGCCTCTATCTTCCCCATCTGGAAAATGGGTACACCAATCCCTGCCTTCCTTTCCCTGTCACCCCCCTTGGAGATGATGAACAGCAGACTAAGACCAAGAGTCAATGCTCCCAAGAACTGCATGGGGGATGCTCTCCCCTCCCAGCCCCCAGCTCTTCCCTCCCCACCCCCCACCCCCCACCCCTGTCATCACCCTGACCAGAGGTGCTCACCATGCAGGTCAGTGCTGGAGAAGGTCCAGGGCTCATCTGCATCAAAATGGGTGTCCCCACCCAAACCAGGGCCAGGGAAATAGGCGTGGGCTAGAAAGCCACCCGTGCCATCAAATGGCGAGCTGTCGCCATGGAAACCAGAGGCAAAGAGTACCATGATGTCTGCCTCCTTCTGCCGCCGCAGTCGGATGTCCTCATAAGGCACCTCCTGGAAGACCAGGGGCGTGGCCTGCTCCCACACACGGAAGGCCCGGCGCACCGCCTCCAGCGAGTGGTACCAGCCTAGCTTCTCTGTGTAGTTCTGGATGCTGCAGGTGGACGGGAAGACGTGAGTGAGCCCAGAGCCAGGGCTGCTGTCCATTGCTAGCATCCACTGGGTTGGGGGCGGGGACACATGGTCTCAGGGAAAGGGCATAGGATCTGAGCTCATTCATGGACGATGCTCATCAATACCGACTGTTAATTTACTCTGATGTGAATTTGAAAAAAAAAAAAAAAAAGAACTAAGTTGTCAAGCCCAGGAATTCATTAGGATATCACTGAATAAGGTTGCATTTTGCCAAATACGCTTATTTTAAGAAAACATTAAGTAATTAAAAGTATAGGTGATACAGAGCCAAGAGAAAGACCTAGAAAGTGGGATGCAAATGGCTGAGGTTTGGGAAACACAGGCCAAGTGGTTGTCAAAGTTGGGCTCCAGAGTCAGGCTGAATCAGGTTCAAGGCTGGGCTCTAACATTTCCTGTGTGACCTTGGGCAAGCAACTTAAGTCTCTCTGAGTTTTAGCTTCCTCATCTGTGAAATGGGAAAGGAGGGCAGCACTTCTAGTATGGAGTCCCTGGGAGGATTCAGCGGCTTAACTCACGGAGAGTATGCTCCTGCACGTGATAAAAGCATGGTGAGGCCTGTTAGTTCCCATTTAAAGCAGATTAAGCATCTGCGTGCTAGACAGAGCTCCATCAGAGATCAAGAATCAGCTCCTGGATCGAGAGTTCACTCTGGTGGCCTGGGTCCCTAAGGACTTCAGGAGCTGCTCTTCCCCGGGAGATGGAGCTGAGGGTGGGGTCATGGCTGGATTGGAACGGGAAGGGGGACCCTTGAGGACTTCTACGCAGCTCGCAGCTCGAGGCTCAGGGGGATTTCTTGCCAAAGAACTTGATAGGAAGGAAGGAGGGGTATTTGAAGCAGGGTTTGTGCGGGTGACTCGGTGCACAGATCCCCCCTGGGCAGATGCTGGACTGCCCAGATGCTCCAGGGCCTCCCTTATCCTACATACCCCTGAAGCCTCCTCCAGTGTAGGAGCCCACCTGGGCGGGTGAGGCCAGCCCTCGGTTGTTGGTGGGTGCGGGGAGGGAGGAAAGGAGGACAGAGCAGAGTTCAAAGGGTCCCACCATTCTCTCGAGGGAGACTGCGGTGGGGGAGGGGCCGATCCAATCAGCATGGGGGTGGGATTGGATGGGGAGGCCGGGCACCCTGCAGTGGGCTGCTGGGAAAGGAAGCCTTCCAGACAAGCCCACGGGGAAGCCTGAGGCCTCAGCCCAGGGAATAAGCGGTCCCAGCGCTTCAGAAACACGCCATGAGCGGAGGTCACCCTGGGCAGCTGGGGTCTCTACCTGAAGGTCAGGTGGTGGTTGTTCCACTTCCTCCCTGTGAGGGCGTAGCGCTTCCTCCTCCGCCGCAGGTTGGCTTTCACACGTACCCCGAACTGGTCTGGCACCCCACAACGGGGCCGCTTCATCCACCTGGGAGCACAAAGCCTCCTCTCAACACACCTGCCTGCTGGGCACCGCCTCTTCCAGGCAGTCCACCATCTCCCACCCTCCGGCCACTGGCCTCCAGCTGCACCTATTATGAGGGCAGCAGCAGTGAGAAGACTCTCCCTAAGCTCTGAGCTCCTTCTCAGGAAAATGGTATGATGACCTGGTCCTGGAAGACTGCATGCCTAGGAGTGGCTCTGCAAAGGAGAGCCCCTGTTTACCTGTATTGCCCAGGAGCAGGAGGTGAATTACCCTGAAGCCTTTTATCCCTGATACCTTCTGCTCTGAGTGCTCATCAAGAATGTGGCTCTGGGTCACAGCATCTCTGTCAGACTCAGAGCAAGGCCTAACTAGGCAATCAGAGCACATATACCACACCTCCCATTCCCAAACCTGTGGCAGACACCACTAATCAATCCTGTGCTCCTTGCTGCTGAGCTGGGTTTCGGCCTCAGGAGCTTTTTCAACACAAAACAGCAGCAGCCCCTCCCAACCAATGAGAGCTAGCATGGAGGATCAAACCCTTTGCCACCTCATATCTACGCCACCCTTTCCTGGAAAACTCCACAGGCCAAGCCTTCATCAGAGCAGGCTGGAAGGAGGGCAGGTGCTAGTGGGGTCTGGGAATGACCTGACGGAAGGACTCACGCCTTGGTCTCTTCGTCCAGCACACCCGTGACGGGGATCCCGTAGAAGCGCTGCATCTCGGCGAGGGCCGAGGCCAGGATCTGGGCGGAGCGCATGGTGGACATGTGACGGCTGGGCTGGGGCAGGTAGCCGTAGAGCCGCAGCCAGTTCTGCAAAGGAGAGGCCACGGCCTGGTCAGCAGGTCCTGGCACCCTGACCTCCAAGCATGCACAGTCTGCCTCCCACCCCCTCCCACCCCCATCACCTCCCACCAGTGTGGGCTTCTGGACCACTCTCCCTGCTTCCACTTCCTGTGGTCTGTTCTCATACAAGAGCTGGAACAAAAGGCCGGGACTGATCAGTCCTCCGCCTAGAACCCTCCAAAGACGCCCTGTCTCAGAGGAAAAGCCAATTCTTACAGGAGCTACTGGGCCTCAGGTTGGCTCTCAGACCTCACTCCTATCATTCATTCAGCCCAACCTGCCTCTCTTGCCTTGGGCCTTCGCATTTGCTGTTCCTACTGCCTGGAGTGCTCGTCCCAGACATCTGCATGGCTCATGCCCTCTCTGTCTTCAGGTCTCTGCTTCCTTACCTTATTGGAGGGGCATTCTCTGACAAATGTAGAAAACATACCCACCTACTGCACCCTGCACGCCCTCCCTCCCCTGCTTGCCTGCCCTCATCACCATCTGACACACTATGTTTCACTTGGCTGTTTACCGTTTGTCTTCCCCCATGAAGATGGTAGCTGTGTTCATGATAGCCCACAGTTGCCATCTTTATTATTGCACTGGCGCCTGCAGGGGTGGGTCCCCTACCATCCAGGCAGACCATTGGGACCCCTATGGGGTTTAGAACCTCTTGAGTTCTCACCTAGTAGGAAAACCATGGGGCTTCCCTAGTGGCTCAGGTGGTCAAGAATCAGCCTGCAATGTGGGAGATCTGGATTTGATCCCTGGATCAGGAAGATCCCTAGGAGAAGGGAACGGCTACCCACTCCAGTCTTCTTACCTGGGAAATCCATGGACAGAGAAGCCTGGCAGTCTACAGTCCATGGGATGGCAAACAGTCGGACACAACCGAGGGACTAACACTTGCACCAGGCCCTAAGCCTTCTAGAAGGAGAGGAGGTAAGTTCAAGGAGTCCACCCAGGCCCAGCAGGGTGGGACCGGAGGCCTGAAGTTCAGTCTCTGCTCTGCCACTAACTGTTCTCTCTGGGCCTGACTTTTCTCATGTGAAAGATGGGGAGCCATAGGGTTACTGGTGGGTGCAATGTGAAAGAGACAGCCCTGTGAAGAGCAGCTGGCACACAGTGGGGGCGCCTACCCCCTTCAGAATTTGCTTGGCTCGTCTTTTTTTTTTGATATAAAAAAAGATTTTAAAAATTGTATATTTATTTGGCTGCGCTGGGTCTTAATTGCCGCATGTGGGATCCTTGATCTTCCTTGCAACATGTGAGATCTTTAGTTGCGGCGTGCAAACTCTTGGTTGCAGCATGTGGGATCCCTGACCAGGGATTGAACCCAGGCCCCCTACATTGGGAATTCAGAGTCTTAGCCCCTGGACCACCAGGGAAGTCCTTGGGCAAATCTTCTCATTCATCTACCCATCTGTCTGTCCACCCACCCAGCCAGCCACCATGCCAGCTGGAGGCCATGGAGGAGGTGGCTGACCTCCAGGGGCTTACGATTTCCCCAGGGAGACCCACTGCAGAGAAGTTCATACCTGCGAGTTTGTGAGCAGATAGGACCACTGCAGTTGAAACCCAATGGTGGGATCCCCAGTGAGCCAAGCTGAGTGGTGCTGAGAAAGGGGACTCTGCCCTGTCCACCTCGTGCCCACAAGGCAATGAAGAACATGGGGACCACTGTGGGAGGCTGGTCAGCACAGAGGCCAGGGGCTGCTGTGGGCCTTGGCCACATGGAAGCGTGTCCTTTGAAGCTTTCCTTGTTATCCTCAGTCTCTGAAAACCCGAGTGAGGGGACCTGCTCTGAGAGGCTCTGGAAGGCAGAGGCTGCAGAGCAAGGGCCTGCGGGGCAGATGGAGGCTGGACACAGACGCTGCTCTGGGCCGACAGCCACGTGTCAGCTGCCTGGGCCACGCCCACATCAGTCTGCCACCAGGGCCACATCCAGTTCCTCAGGTACTGGCTCCCCTCGGTGCCACCCTGGCCCCTGTTCAGGCCCCCGGAGCGGACAGGCTGCCCACATGGCCCGGCTCAGCCATGCCAGGCTGCCGCTGGAGGGAGCGGAGGCTGAGCCAACAAGGGCGGAGGCGGGATATGGCCAAAGGCTGAGGACGCCGAGCCTCAGCTTGGAGGGCTCGCAGGGCCCTGGGTGACAGTCACAGGACAACGAACAAGGCAGAGACACCGAGCTGGGAAAGCACCACGGCTCTGGGGACAGAGCCTCGTCAGCCCCCTTCATATTCCTGTGCCTCTGTAAAAGGGGTGGTATCAGGACCCGCTTCATCTCAGGGGTTTCTGCGAGGATGAAATGGGGATGTCCACAGGAGCCCTGGGCACCGTGCTGGGCGGGGAAAGTGCTCAAAAAGTGCGTTACTAATGACAGGGCTGGGGTGGGGGTGGAGGACTGCCTCGTTGTTCCTAGAACGGCAGACTTTTGCCTCTATTGACAGGGTTGAAGGATCCAGGTTGGGACAAGGCAGCCTCAGGGCTGGGGGAGGTCGGAGTGCCCTGCGGCAACCGCCACGGGCCCCCCTTACCCCTCCAGCTCCTTCCTCCAGCTTCCAGACCCTGGCAGTGTTCCGGGCGCCCTCCACAGCCTTCTTCCCAAGCACAGAAACCTTTCCCGAGGCGCCTGTTATGTCTGGAGAAAGGGGGACGTCCACCACTCTTGATGGACACGGTTTGCCTGAAGAAGCCTGGAGAAATCTAGAAGGCGAGACTGTGAGGTTGGCTAGCTCTCACAGTGAGAGGAATCCGGCTGGAGGTGGGGGGAGGGCCTGGGGCTGCAGCTGACAGACTAGGGCACCTCTACATCGCCTATTTGCATAAGGTAAAAATATCCGGGGAGCGCAATCACAGGCCACCAAGGGGCTGATTAGTGGTGTCTGGCGAGTGACAGGAGGAGGGCAGGGCAGGCGGGGGAGGCTGGCTGGGGCCCTGGGGAGGGGAGAGGAGGGCAAGGGAGGGAGCTGGGCCTGTCTGCAGTGAAGAGGTCCAGAGCCCGGCGGGGCGGAAGGGGCAGAGGGGCCCCTTCAGTACTGAGACAGCTTGGGGGCTGACACTAAAGGCCCAAGGGTGCCTGTGGACCCTCCATCACACTGCCAGGCGCCCTTTGAGTCCCAGGGAAGCCAAGAGCTTCCACCTCGGTATCAGCCAAGCCTCCTCGGTGACAAATGTCTCTCGGCCAGTGTCTGGGTAGAAAGCTGAGGCCGAGGAATGGTGACGTGAGTGGACTAGGCTGAAACGGCCTTGGCAGAGCGGCTGAGTCCCTGGAAGATAAGGCGAAGGAGCTGATGGAGACGCCTGACTGGCAAGCAATGGGCTCAGAGCTGACCAAGCACCAACCAGTCTTCACCATCCGCGGGGCTGGGGCTGCCCCCCACCCTGCCTCCGCCAGTATCCAGGAGGAAGTTTCTCATCACCCTACTGTTCTAAGTGCGACAAGCCCTGCAGGGGAGGAAAAGAGCATGGGGCGGGGGCAGGCACCGGCGAATGGCAGGTGCTGCCCGGACTCCAGTCTCCTGAGGGGCTCTGCAGCCACGGGACAAAAATGGGGAGCAATTTCCAAAGTCACGACAGACCCCTGGTCTCAAAGTGGGGGAGAGGCTTGCTCAAGCCTCCACTGCTCCTACCGGGATAAACACTGCCTCCTGCCCCCTTCCATCAGGGCTCCTTTTCCTGTCACCTGAGTCTCACAGGTGGGATGAACCAAGCAGTGAAGTTCTGTTTCTCACAAGGGGAAACTGAGGCTCAGGTAGGCCCATACGCCACAGGGTAGGGAGACCCCCTCCGTGAGAAATCACTGCCCAGTGGGAGGCAGGGAACGGTTCTACAGGGAGAGCACAAGGCTCCCTCCTGCCTCCTGCAGCCCAGGGAGGGAGGCTGTTGTGGGAGAACTGCCCCCACCAACCTGTTCTTTCAGCTATTCTTTCTCCAGCTCCAGACCCCACCCCATAATTATGGACAGAAGCTTCAGGTGAGTGGCTGGCCCCAGGCAAGGAGATGTGGAGCCATCAAGAATCTTGGGGTGGGGCCTGCCTGGCCCCCTGGCCCTATAGGAGAGGCCATAAATACAGCAGCCGGGGGGCTGAGAATCTGCTGGAGCCAGGCTGTCGATTCTCATCACCCCATTCAATGCTCACAAGTAGCCCATCCCCATTACACAGACTGCAAGGTTCAGAGAGGGTGCACGGCTCACCCAGGGTCACACAACCGGTCTGTGGGTAGAATTGGAGCCCAGAGGCAGCACTGTCGGTTCCTCTTGGCCTAAGGCTGGGGATGTTGGGCTCTGGCCCATCTGGGGAACCGTGCCCAGCACAGTGCTGGGGGAGGGCACTGGGGGAGGGAGTCTAATCCTCCCCACCATGGGTGTCTGGGTCTGGGCACTGGGCCACATCAGCAGGGCTGCTCCCCAGGACTGCTGAGACCTCGCCAAGGCAGGCCCTCCCCCATCCTGTGGGCGTGTCTGGGAAGGAGCCACCAGATCAATACTGTGCATTAAGCAGTCTCCGGGGTAGGGGCAAGCCTCAGCTACCCCACAGCCAGCTCCTCCAGGCTCAGATCAGTGGAGCCCCCTCCCACCCGGCCTTATCAGACCCCACTCGACAAGAGCAATCTCTCCTGGCTCAGCTCTGCTTCTGTCACACCGCTTTCTCTGCAGGCCAGGCAGACCCTGGCAGGATTGCCCAGACAGGCACAAAAGGCATCTTGTCAGGCCCGTCAGCAGTGGACACAGACCTTTCATGGTGTCCTGGGACCAGTTACGGGGGCCCCAAGCCAGGCCGCCCTGTCCTTGGTGGACCATTTACTTCCTTTAGAGGTAGCATGGTTCATATTCAAGCGGTTTGAGAACACACTTGCTCTCCTGGGGCTCAAATCTAAGCCCTCAAGATGGGACAGCTGTAGTTGGGGAAGGGGCTCCGGGTAGTAGGCAGAGCCAGTGGGGTGGGGATGTCGGGCCAGGGAAACAGGAAGGAAGGAGCCTCCCCTGCAAGCCCCGCACTCCTTAACCTGGAGGAAACAACATCTGGGTCCTTTGGCCAGCGGGTGGCAGGGGTGGGTGAAAGGGCCCTGTTGGCTGGTGGTTTCGGGTTGGCTGAGGGCCAGGCCTGGGCCGTCCACCTGGAAACCCCCCTGTAGGTATGGTCTTTGCAGTGGGTCTGGCCCGTGTGGCTGGACAGGTCGGGGGTAGGGCTCCGGACTCACATGGTTGAGGGAGGCCCTGGCCCCACCCCCATCCCCTCCTTCCCACCTGGCTCTGGCCCAGCAGGCTCCAGTCTGGCCATGGAGCTTCCAAAAAATGACACTGTGGGCTCTGAGCTGCAGCCTTTTACCTAGCCGGGAGCTGGGAGCTCAGGCTCCAAGCCACACCGAATGGCTCTGCTACCATCCAGGCTGCAGAATCAAGGGTAATTTTCTCACCTCACAGTCTCCACTTCCTCTTCTGTACAGTGGGGTCATGATTACACCTAAACTTACAGAGCTAATTCAGGATTAAATGTGAAAATCTTACAAAACCACTGTAGGCCCTGCTCAGGATGGAATCAAGTATGTTGAAGGTACTCAAAAGTAATGCCTGGTCCTCCCCTGGGCACCGCGTGAGGGACACCATGTGGAACACTGGGTGTTTTATACACAAACACACTGAATTTCCCCAATAATACCATCCAGCAGATACTACTACTAGTCTCATTTTGTAGACAAGGAAACTGAGGCTCTGTCTGTCTGAGTCGCGAAGTCCGACTCTGCGACCCCATGGACTGCAGTACATTACATCAGGCGTCCCTGTCCTTCACTATCTCCCGGAGTTCACTCAGATTTGTGTCCATTGAGTCAGTGATGCTATGGAACCATCTCTAACCGTGTTGCCTAGCTGAGGCTCCAATGGGGTCAATGATTTGCCCAACAGCAAATGCCATTTGCTTCTCACTGTATTTTGCCACCATTCTGCAAGCACTTCCTATGTACCAGGTGCCGTGCTCAAGTACAGTGGACTCGAAGTTGGTCTCTCACCCCTGGGAGGTGGGGGGTGCGGTGGTCAGTACCTTCTAGGAGAAGGACAAGGTGGTGTCCAAGGCTCAAGAATTAGTCCTGGAGAGCAGCTCCAAACCTTGGCCTCCAGCCTCCATGGCCATGGGGACATCTCTGAGGGCTGGCTAATGGCTGGGACCCAGGGTCTGTCTGTCTAGATCCTAGAGGTTGAGTTGGGTCTACTTGTTCATTGTCTGCTGATCCCACGAGGGAAATGGGAGCTGTTGAGAGGCGCTCCCTTTTGTCTCTCTGATCCAGGCCCACCTTGAACATCTCTGCTGTTTTTGCCAAAAAAAAAAAAAAAAAAACAGCTGCAAAAATCTGTGCTACTCCCGTAAAGCGCTCAGGCATCCCTAAAACCAGGGTCCTGCTGGGGAATGGCTTCATATGAGCCTAACTCAGTCGAGGCTTGTCCAGTCAGAAAGCGCCTATTGTGTGTCTCAGGCCTGGAGTGTTCAGCAGCTGACAGGGTGCCAGGTCCACACCTTCATCTGTGGACTCCTCCTGGGGCCCTCTCTGAGATGGAGGAAGCTCTAAGCAGAGAGCCCCGAGCCCTCTCTGCTTCTGCTGATCCAGAGAACACTTCTCCACGCCCAAAGCAGAGCTGGCCACGGGGTTTGGCCCCTGCCTAATGAGCCAGCTGTGTGAACTACATGAATCTTGGGGCAATACTGAGTGCCAACTGCCTTAGTGCATCCTGGCTGCTATAAGGAAAATACCATAAGCTGGTGGCTCATAACAACATTTATTTCTCCCAGTTCTGGAAGTAAGAAATTCAAGTTCAGAGTGACAGGTCTGGCTGCTAAGTTCTTGCTGTGTCCTCACACGATGGAAGGGGCAAGGGAGACTTCGCCAACAGTTCTTGTATTTTATCTTTTTACATCTCATTCGCACCGCGAGGCATGTGGAATCTTAGTTAACTGTTGTTGTTTAGTCACTACGTCATATCCGATTCTTTTGCAACCCCATGGGTTGTAGCCCACCATGTTCCTCTGTCCATGAAATTCTCCAGGCAAGAATATTGCAGTGGGCTTGGGTTGCCACTTCCTTCTCCAGGGGATCTTCTCAACCCAGGGATTGAACCCACGTCTCCTGCATTGGCAGGTGGATTCTTTATCACTGAGCCACCACGGAAGCTTAGTTCCCTGACCAGGGACCAAACCTACACCCTCTGCATTGGAAGCCTGGAGTCTTAACCAGTGCAACACCAGTTAAGTCCCTCAGACAGTTTTTAGAATAACACTAATCCCACCCACGAGGGCTCTGCCCTCATGACCTAATCACTTCGCAAAGGCCCCCACCTCCAAATATCATCACCTTGGGGAAGTTTGGTTTCAACATATTATTTGAGGAAGGTGGGGGGTAGGTAGAGGGAGGGGAGGGGCTTCACTCAGTCTATAGTGACAACTTTAATCGGAGGTGGGAAGCTGCAGCCACCACTACGACCACCACAGCTGAGCTGGCCTCAGGCAGAAGTGAAACTGTCGGCTGGGCAGAAGGGTCCACGGCAGGGAACACCTGGAGGGCACGGAGGGGTGGCCAGAACCCAGTGCTTGGCGGGGAGAGGTTTATCCTGCGGGGCAGTCTTGCTATTCTGAGTTGGTATTAGAGAATGTGGGCAGTATTTGGAGGGATTTTGGAGGAAGTATTTGGAGGGATTCTGGGGGAAGTCTTCTTTGGAGGGGGCATCTGGGTGTGTTTCTAGGTTATTTCCTCCCCACTCTCCTTGGACGCAAATGAAGCAGTTTGCGTCTAGGGGTCAGAACAGGCAGGTCTGTGACGCACAGACACAGAATGCATGCAAGGCTGTTCTCTGCAAGGAGGCAGCCGACTGACTGGACCCCAGGGCAGCCCAAACACAGGGCCCTGGTGGAGGACTTGGCATAAAGGGCGTGGCCCAGTTAGATCCCAAGTCCCTGGCAGCACTCATCAGCCCAGTTCTCCATGGGTTTTGAAACAAAGTATGGAGAACAGTGGCTTGCTACTGGTAAGAGAACAGAAAGAAAAGATTCAGCTTCTATAGGTTCTCAAAGACAAGGCCCTCAAACTATCACACCTCTTCCCCTTGCGGGTGGGCATGGGGGCCCCTGCAGCTTCTGCTCCACAGTTAGGACAGGGCACTAATATGAGCACACCCGCAGGGCTCCAGGGGCCAGCATGGAAGTGTGGATGGAGACTGGAACACCGGAAGCCTGGGGCTGTGGATCACCAGTCAGACCTGAAGGTTAAAGGCAGAATTCGAGCTGGTCCCTACCCTCCTTTGTCTGCTCCCCTCCTCAGCTGCTGGGTAAGGGCAAGGAAGATACCCAGGAGTCTGCTCAGGGAAAGTGGGTGTGCCCATGATTAACTGGCAGGGGCACCACACCTGTGAACTCTGGCAGCCTGAGTCACCTCCCTGGGGCAGGGCAGGAGGGCTGAGGGCCTAGAGGTGTGTAGGGGGTGGGGAGAGACCAAAGCTTCTCTGATGAAAACCGAAGGCACTTAAGTGGACTAGGTGCTGGAGCCAGAGATAGGAGGACAGAAAGGGGAGCCTGGATTCTCAAGCCGAGGAGGCCAGGAGCTGCAGCTCAGTCAGGCAGGGAGGGCCTGGTTTATGCAGAATGGCTGCAGACTGGGGCTTGACAGCCATGGAGGGAGTGGGACAGGGCAGAATGGCTCAGTGGTGGCTTCCCCAAGAAAGACAGCCTTCTCCAGGCTGGCAGGTTGCATGTGTGTGCTGGCTCTGAGCACCTGCCTGATTCCTTAGCCTGATGAAACTCTGCCCTGGGAGGGAGGGAGAGAGGAGCTGGCTTTGACTCAGTTGCTCAGAGACTGTCCTAGCCGTGACCTGACCCAAGGTCTGGAGCTGTGGTCAAGGACCAAAGCCCTTCTTCAAGGGATGGAGACTCTGGACACAGGGTGTAGCCAGGCCCATGAATCTCTGAGGCTGGTCCTTGGAGCGCCTGGACTTGGCACAGTTTTCCTATAGCCTTGGGGCTAATGGGCTGGCTGTGGGCCCAGATCTGGCCAGACTTGATATGACCCTAAGGAGCAACACCCTGTACCCGAAAGCCAACTGTAGAATCTGGGCTAGCCCACCAGTCTTGAGCCCCCCATCTACCTTGGCTTCCAGCATTCAAGGGTCCCCTGTACTTTCCAGAGTTTCTTCCCACAACAGCCCAACCCAAGTGTCCCCTGAGGAGAGGGGCTGCAGGTCAATCAATCCCTAGTCGGTGCTACACCGGCGTAGGCCCATGGTCTGTGCCCTCAGTGCAGACCCTGAAAGGTGAAAGGTGTTAGTCGCTCAGTTGTGTCCCACTCTTTGCAACCCCATGGACTGTAGCCTGCCAGGCTCCTCTGCCCATGGAATTCTCCAGGCAAGAACACTGGAGTGGGTTGCCATTCTCTTCTCCTGGGGATCTTCCCAGGGTCTATGGCATGGCATGTGGACTTCTTACCATCAGAGCTCACAGGGAAGCCCCCAGTGCAGACCCTAGGCAGCAGGTACTCACTCAGCTGGGAGAGGAGAGGGTGATGGAGAAACAGAAGCAAAGGAGAGAACAAAAACCCTCAGACCACAGATCCCAGTGCCCGAGCTCCTACCCATCTAAGATGCCAAATCACGATACTTAGCTACCAAATCCCAGTTTGGTCCGCAACTGCTTTCTGTTCAGAGATGCTATTTCTAAGTAGATTATAAACTCCTGGGGGGTGGGTCTGTGACTTGCAATTCTTTGGCATTCCACTCCAGAGAGTGGCAGGTGGGTGCAAACAGCACTATCTGGCCAGTACTTGGAGGTAGGCTGAGGGCCATTTCCCACCAGCAGGAGTCTTCAAATAAGCCCCTGCCTTGTCTGCATGTGTGAATCAGGGGCGGGGTGGTGGAGCTGTACTGGGCATGGCCTGGGCTCCCGGCTCTGCCTCCTACCAGGGCCTGGCTCCCTGCTGCTTTCCCTGCCCAGGCCGTAGAGGGAGGGCAGAGCAGGTGGGGAACTGGCTGGGAGGTGTAACTTGAGCTGGGAGGAATTCCCTGCCCTTCCTCCGAGCTTTTATTAAAAGTAGGGCGGGGAAGGGCAGGCTTCTATCGGAAAAAAACTCCCAGGCAGCCGGGGAGGTGGGGAAGCCGCAGGGCGGGTTGGGGTTGGGGGTGGGGTGCTAGAAGGGAGCACCGGCCTGGCTGCAAATAGAAACGGCAATCAGGCCCGTAACCCGGGCGGCGGGAGGCTCCAGGCCGGCCCAAGGGCACTGAGGCCCAAGCCTACTGGGGACGTGCAGAGAAGGGTGTCTCCTCCAACATGCATCTACACCTCACCTCTTCTTTGGGGCAGGAAGCAGCGTTTTGAGTGTCGGAGAAAGAACATGTTCGCTTTTGCTCTGACTCAGTGGAGCTAGCGCCTTCACTGTCCCTAGTCCGGAGGGCAGCGCTCGGCGACCCCGTGGAGACTCAGCTCTACACCAGGAGGCCCCGCCTAATCATACAATATACATTGGACCAGAGATGAGTCTCCGTAGGGACGTCAAGCGGGTTCCTGGTGAAAAGATGTTCAGAGTCCACCCTCTTAGACCCGGGCCTTGGCCGTAGGGGCGCCGGTGGAGGAAGCGCCGGGTGAGATCCGGTCTCCCTCTTGATCCCATCTGGCGGTGGCACGACTTGCGCGCAAGAGTCCGAGAAAGTCGCCAAAGCGCCCCCTCAACCCTGATCGGCTGCCTCGGAGGTTCGCACGCCTTCCCCCTACCCCAGCGCGCCGCACGAGTCTCAGTGTCACCCAAACTAAGGCGGGAGCGCTGCCGCTGTGCTCAAGGTCCCCACCCCCACCCCCGGGGCCCAGAGCAGCCCCCTCTCTCTTAGCAAAGAACGTCACCGCGCGTCTGCAGGGCTCTCGAGGAATCGGGCGTCCGGAAGAGAGGGGAGAGGAACAGGGGCTGGGGGCCGCAGAAGCAGCTCCCGGGAGGCGGGTTGTAAAGGATCAATGCCCTGGACATGGCTGGAGGAGAAGAGAGTGGGCTCAAGCCCTACATCCTCCAGGGTTTGTGAAGAGGTGCACCGCCAAGGGCCAGCTGGAGATGGTCAGCTGGCCCGGTCCCCTTTCTTCCCCGCCCCCAACTCCGGGACAGGGGCTCATCTCTGCGCGCTTCCCCTCCACGCTTCAAGCTGCGGGCGTGGCTTCCTCCCCACCCTCAAGTCCCCCAGCCTCAAGTTCTCCAACCCCCGGCAAAGCGGTTGGCGAGGGTCCTTACCTCCGCATTGACTTCGGCGTCCTCCGCCGCTGCGCCGCGGCCCAGGCAGCTCAGAAACACCAGCAGCAGAGGCAACAGTTGCGGCCGTGCAGCCGCCTCCCGGCCGCCAAGGAGACTGCCCGCCCAGCCCGGCCGTCCGGGCGCGCTCCGGTCGCTGCCCATGCCCGCGGGGCTCGCCCGCTTGCGGGCGCCGGGTCCCTGCACGCGGCTCGGAACTTGCGACTCCCTGGCTCCCCGCCCGAGCCTCGGCAAATTCCCACGGCCGAGGAGAAGCGGGCCGGGCAGGTCCGGGCGCGCGGAGCCGGCCCACTAGGGAGAGGGCGGGCCGGAGTCGCCCGCCGCGGAGTCCTGCAGCCTCGGCGCCCGGGGCCCGGCTGAGAGCAAGCGCAACTCCGGAGCCTTTGTCTGCCTCAGCGCTCCGGCCGCCCGATCCCGCGGCGTGCCCTGCGCGCCCAGCTCCTTCTGTCCATGTTGAGGGGCAGGCGCTGCCGGGAGCGCGCGCCTCCCGCTCGTGAATCCTGCTCGCCCCGCGTCCGACCCGGCCCGGCTCCCGGGCAGCCTAAGAATGAGGCGCAGGGCGCGGGTCGGAGCGAGTGAGCTAGCCAGGGAGCCGGCGCCCGAGGATCCCGGCGAATTCCGCGCAGCTCCGGGCGCTCCCGGCCCTCCTCCCCGCGATCCCCTACCGCGGCTCTTAAAGGGCCAGCGCTCTTGTGGCAGACCGGCCTGGGCTGGGGCCGGGGGCGGTACCTCAGCCCGAGGTTTCTAGGTAGCAGGTGCCGGCGGTGGAGCGGAACCCGCGGCCCCTTTTACTCTTCCGGGACGGCGGGAATCTTCTCCAGCCCGCCCCCGCCACTCCCATCCTTGCTTTGGGGGAGCCGGATTGACCCCCCGCCAAAGCGGCCCGCCCCACAGAGGGAGGGGCAAGGAGGAATGATGACGCCTCTTTCTCCCACCTACTGGGTTGGTGGGGATAAACTGAGACAGCGGGGTCTGGAAGGTGGGCCTTGGAAGGGGATCCAAGCGTCTGGTTTTAGGCTGAAAAAAAAAAAAAAAGATAAAAACCGAGAGATTGGTTGGCCTAACGCCTCTTTTCAAAAGCCTCGGGCTATCTTTGGCCCTTTCAGGACTTTTCTCAGTTGCCCAGTGAAGCGTTGGGTACCTTGGATGCCATGCGACAGAGATGAGGTTGCCGTCCTGGGTGGCTACAAACGTGCAGCATGGAGATGCGCAAGTTAATTAACTTTTCTGAACCGCCAAGTCCTTATCTGGAATGCAGGGCAAAGGGCTGGGGTGGGCAGTTAAGATATGCTTCCGGCTCCTGGCCTAGCACACGTTGGGTGTCCAAGCAAAGAACATTAATTTGTACAAATGAAATGTGACAGTGCAGCCCCACAGGGTGCTGGGCGGGTGGGCAAAACTGCCCGCAGAGCGGACTTGAAAGTGCTAGTCCCCTGGTGGCTCAGATGGTAACGAATCTGCCTGCAATGTGGGAGACCCGAGCTCGATGCCTGGGTCGGGAAGATCCCCTGGAGAAGGGCATGGCAACCCACTCCAGTACTCCTGCCTGCGGAATTCCATGGACACAGGAGCCTGGCGGGCTGTACAGTCCATGGGGTTACAAAGAGTCGGACACGACTGAGTAACTTTCACTTAATTCTGTTTCAGGATTGATTTGAGGATCTGGTTGGTTTGGATGCTGAAGGCAAGAGGTGGGAGGCCTGGGGTCTAAGGTTCACAAAGGTAGCCTTCCAGACTAAGGGAAGTCCTGACCCGACGGACTGGCGTCAGGTCAGGCGGTGATGGCGCCCGCGGGAGAGCAGGAGGGCGGAGACCTCACCGGAGCCGCCTCCCAGCCCCGGAAATGGGAGCTTTCTTTACCTGAGGGCAGGTTTCCATAGAGTAAGTCCTCGGGGTCGCCGGCAGGCCTCCCAACCTGGAAATCAGCAGAGATCTGGCAGGGCTTCAGAAAAGGCCAGTTCACCGACAGGCCAGGTGAAGACAAAGAGTACTGTTTGTTTTTTTCTTTTCCTTTTTAAATGGCCTTGTTTTCACTTCAGATTGGATTGGGAGGGGTTAATCTTTCTTAAACTTTATTTCTTTGGTTGTGCTGGGGCGTCCTTGTTGCTTGCGCTCTCTCTAGTTTTTTGGTGGGGGTGCTGCTCTCCAGTCCTGGTGCACAGGCTTCTCCTTGCAGTGGCTTCTGTTTTCTGCGGAGCATAGGCTCTAGCTGCATCGGCTTCAGGAGCTGCAGCACATGGGCCCAGCAGCTGTGGCTCCTGGGCCTTGAACATGCAGGCTTCAGTTGTGGCAGCACTCAGGGTCAGTAGTTGTGGCACACTGGCTTAGTTGCTCTGCAGTGTCGACTTAAAAAATAGTCACAGCCTGAAAATTGAGAGTTATGTTTTATTTGGTGGAATTTTTAGGACTTAAAGCCTGGGAGACAGCATCTCAAGTGACCCTTAGAGAACAGGTCTGAAGAGGGGGGTGGTATGAGGGTGTGTGTGTGTGTGGGGGGTCAGGTTATATAGAAGTTTGCAACAGGGCAGGTAGTCTGACCATCTAAAGATTATTATTAAGTAAAACCAGATATTTCAAGTTAAGGAATTTAGCACTTTTCTATGTAGGGGAAGATGTAAGAGTCTAGGGTCACTGAAATCTTTCCTTTCATATGCATCTCAGCTATCTGGGGTCAATATCCTTAGTTCCTCAAGGCTCACCATTGGGAGTGACTGCAGCCTAAGGGATGCCAGATTATAGATACTGTTCTTCCTGAGTGCCCTTGTAGCTCAGAAATTAACATTTGGAGGGACAGAATCGCTGATGGCTGGGACATCCTTGTTTACTGATATGGCAGGAAATACTCCATTTCTCAGCAGCATGTGGAATCCTTCTGGACCAGGTATTGAACCCATGTCCCCTGCATTGGCAGGCGGATTCTTATCCATTGCATTACTAGGGAAGTCCAGAAAAGGGCACTGTTAAAGAGAACAGGCAGAAGTTAAAATGGCGAAGACAGAGTTTATTTAAAAAAAAAAAAAAGATTGCAATAGAGACTTGGATATAGAACTGGTTCTGATTCAAAATATAACCAGAACAAGTGGGAATTTACTGCCAAGGAGCAAGTGGGGGGAGGGGCAGCTTTGGTGGATGGAAAATTACTAAGAAGAGTTATCAAGTCTTTGGGGGCCATTCACCTGAAGGCAGGTGAGGGTGATCACATATCCCCAGGGTATAGTGGGAATGCTGAGTTTGATCAGGTGTCAAGGATGGGGTATTCAGCTAAATTGACTTAGCAAGATTCTTGCTAAAACTGGATTCTATAAGGAAGTACAGGGATGGGCCTTGCTGGGGAGAAGATTCAAGGGAGCCTGACTAACGTTGGGTTAAGCAGAGAGTCTTTGTCAGTTCCCTCTCATTCAAAGGAAGCAGAGGCGTTCTTCTTTCCTCTGATCAATATATTAATACATTCATTTTTCATTTGGTTGCTTTTTATTCATTTAGAACCAGCTGAATCATCTGTTGAGACTTGATGAGGGTTGATAATTGCTGTGCTGTGGGATCCACAGACATTTGATGAGAGGAATACCTTGAAGATAAATAGAAAGATGAAGACTAGAGGCCGAATTGGTCCTGTGCCCAACTTCGTAGACCTTCAGGGAGCCTCCAGAAGAAGTCCCCAGACCTGTTGTCCCTCCTCAGTGAGTGGTGATGGAAGTAATGCACACACCTCTTCATTCATGTCTCGAACCTTCCTGGTTAAGGCAGAGACTTCACGTAGATTGCCAAGGACAAAGATGCCGCAGTTGCTTCTGACCACTGCACACATGCCCCTTCTTGGGTCATATCGAGGGTGATGCAGTTATGGAGAACAGCGTGCTGGGGTTCTCATCCTTGGTGAGTCACTGATTAGAGGCCAGTGGTGATGTTATCTGAGGACAAGGTGAATTGCTTCAGCAAGGAGCAGGTGATTGATTCTGTTGTTGAGTCTAACCTCTTGAGCCGGATGATAAATTCCTGGGAATGGTACCCAAAAGGTGGCAAACCTTTGCCCCCAAATAGTAGTGAGGTTGTAGATGGAATGTAGGCCCAATTCTATAACTGCTTTTTTTCTAAATTGCTCCCCAGGAACCAAGATCATCTACAAAGGTATTTGTAGATGGTGATGTAGATGATGTCCTGAATACCTTTTGATCCTATAGTGGGAGGAAATTAAACTGAAGGAGTGATGACTGTTTTAGAGATAGTTTAAGAGAGGAAGGAGATCGTGGGAAATAGAATAAGATGAGGGAATGGTGAGATTGTCAAGGTAACAGTATCTGGCCCAGATGGAAGGTAACAGCCAATAAGCATGGGTTCCATGGACAAAATAAGAATGATCTGGAGTTAGGTAGGAGCTATAGAGATAGTTATCTGATGGCTAAAGGTAACCAAAGGATGCTCAGTTTGGGTGGGGAAAGGATTTGTTTGAAGGTGGTCCTCCTGTGGTTGGCCTGGGTCTCAGCAATTACTCTGGGAGGGGCAGTGGTATCATTTCCACTTGTATGAGGGATATGCAGAGTTCCTGGAGTGGCTTGGGGGTTTTATGTTGTACAGTATATCCTTGCAGCTTATTTGATACCTGATAGTGTGTACCCCTACCTGTGTATTGCCCTTCCCCCTTTCCTCTCCCCCTGCCCCATAACCACTAATTTGTTCTTTATCTGTGAATTTGCATCCTTTTTGTTATATCACTAGTTTGTTGTATTTTTTTAGATTTCACATGTGAGTGATATACAGCGTTAGTCTTAGTCTGTCTGATTTATTTCACTTAGCATAATACCCTCCAAATCCATCCATGTTGCTGAAATAGCAAAATTTCATTCTTTCTTATGGCTTAGTGGCATTCCATCAAATATATATATCACATTTTCTTTATCCTTTCATCTGTTGATAGACATCTAGGTTGCTTCCCTATCTTTGGCTACTGTAAAAAATGCTGCTATGAACATTGGGGTGCACATATCTTTTCAAATAAGTGGGTTTTTTTTCAGGTATATACCAAGGAGTGGAATTGCTGGGTCATATGGTAGTTCTATTTTTAGACTTTTGAGAAACTTCCATACCATTTTTCATAATGGCTGTACCAATTTACACTTCCCCCAACAGTGTGCAAGTGTTCCCTTTTCTTTGCATCCTTGCCAACATTTGTTCTTGGTGTTCTTCTTGATGATAGTCATTCTGACCAGTGTGAGGTGATACCTCTTTGTGGTTTTCTCACCTTTTTTTTTTTCCTTTTTGGCTGTGTCACATGGCTTGTGGGATCATAGCCCCCTGATCAGTAGTTGTACCCAGGCCCTGGCAGTGAAAGTGCTGAGTCCTAACCACTGCACCACCAGGGAACTCCTCGCTTGTTTTTTTCATTGTCTTCTAAAAATCATTTGCTTTTGGCAGTGCTGGGTCTTCACTGCTGCCCAGACTTTTCTCTAGCTGCAGGGCGCGGCCTTCTCACTGTAGTGGCTTCTCTGGTTGCAGAGCATGCGCTCTAGGCACACGGACTTCAGTGCTTGCGACACAGTGGCTCATTAGGCGTGGCTTGCGGGCTCTAGAGCGCGGGCTCCATAGTTGTGTTATGTGGGCTTAATTGCCCTTGGCATGTGGAATCTTCCCAGACCAGGGATCAAACTTGTGTCCCCTGCATCGGCAGGTGGATTCTGGTCCACTGGACCACCGGGGAAGTCCTTTTCATTGTGATTTTGGTTTATATTTCCCTGATGATTAGCGATATTGAGCACCTTTTCATGTGCCTATTGGCCATCTGCATTTCCTCTTTGGAAAAAATATCTATTCAGTTCTTCTGTCCATTAAAAAAAAATCAGGTTGTGTTTTTGATGTTGAGTTATATGAGCTGCTTATATATGATTCTTATATTTCTTTAGTTATGAAACACAACTCCAGTGTTGAACACCCAGTGATTTGACAGCAGTGTTAGCGACGAGTAAAGTGGTATAATAATCTTGAGCCTTCTAGGCTCAAGATTGGTTTTTTACACAGTCCATTTCTAGAATTCTAGATTGCTTATTGTAGTCACAGGAAGGATAATCAGGAAGTTCTAAAGGGAAGGCAGTCAACGGAACCTTGACTTGTTGATTTAGGATCAAGTGTGTTTTGTTGATTCTTGACAGTATCTAAGGATGTTACATTGACTAAAGTTAGAATCTTCCACTAGTCAAGATGAATAAGGCGTCCCCATGAGCCTTCCTGTGATTGTTTCATACGGGGATAGCTTGGGGCTTCCCTGGTGGTCCAGTGGCTAGGACTCTGTGCTCCCAGCGCAGGGGGCCTGGGTTCAATCTCTGGTCAGGAAACTAGATGCCATATGCCTCACAACTAAGGATCTCGCATGCCACAGCTGAAAGATATTGCCACAACTAAAGAAACCACGTGTTGTAACTGAGTCCCAGCACTGTTGAATAAATAAATAATTAAAAATAATAAATATCTTTTTAAAAAGGGAGATAGCATGCCTGAAGATAGGGGTGACGATGTGAGAGTCCTGAGAGCAAGGGGCAGGGCTTGCAGGCGTGGAAGCCCAGTCCTGGACAGTGGAGCCAGTCTGGCCTTGAGGCTGGTGTTTCTATGTTCTTTCTGTGGCACTCGATGGCTGAGGATGCTAAGGACAGTGGAGTCTTTGACTACCTTGCTGCCTTTTCCATTCCCTGTATAATTTTACCAGTGAAATTTGATCCCCTAGATCAAATGCTAGAGATGGTAGAGGGGATGCCACAGGTGGGGAAGATCTGTTGCAGGAACCCTTGGGCAACTGATACTGCGGAAGCATTTGGGCAGGGGAAAGCCTCTTCCCACTTAGAAAATAGGCAGACAGTGGTGAGAACATGCTGGTAGCCTCGTGCTTTTGGCGGCTGGATAGAATCTACTTGCTGGTGAAGAAAGGTCTGAGGGGGAGCTGCCTCCCTTCCTGCCCCACTTTTACTTATATTTCTGGCAATTGAGGCAAGTGAGCTGCTTGAACCAAATAAAAGCCAAATGGTCCAAACTACCTTTTGCCTAATATATCCTGCATCCTGTCCTTTCTGTATGAGTCATGTTGTGTCAACCACACGAAATGACTCGAGAGAGATATTCATACTTAAGGGCTTCCAAGCAGACATCTTGGTGATTCCAAAGTCCATCTGAATGGCTTGAACGGACAGCTTCTTCCCATCCAATTCTTTCTGAGTCTGAAGCTGTTACCTGGGCCATGTGGACCTCTTTTATGATTTTCTTAGGAGTCATTCTTTTTAAAAAACTAATTAATTTGGCTGCACTGGTCTGGCTTGCAGCAGGAGGGATCTTCAATTTTTGTTGCAGCATGCAGAATCACTTGTGGCATGTGGAACCTAGTTCCCCAACCAGGGATCGAACCCCGACCCCCTGCATTGGGAGCACGGAATCTTAACCACAGGACCACCAGGGAAGTCCCAGAAATCCTTCTAAATTAGGGCTGTCCTTTGAGGGAAGGTGAATAATCCCACTGGGGTCTAGGGCCTCAAAGAGGGATGCAGGGGGCTCCATCCCAAAGCACGAAACTGCTTAGATTTTTTGGGTGGTTGGGGAAGATGCTGCTAATTTATTGTATTTGTTGGACTTTATCTGGATTTCTTTGTGCTATATCTTTCAGTTTTAACTGTCATGATATGCTGGGGTAATAACAATACTTTTAGAAGTTCTGCTATTTGGGGCCCATTTTTTACCAGGGTACCAGCTACTGTCATGAATCTTCTGTTTCTAGCATATACCAAAAGCTTCCACTAACCCAAGGTGTAGTGGCTATCAGCACAGATGTTAACCTTCATTCCTTCTGCTCTTAGGCAAGCCCAGATAAGAGCAATTAACTCAGCTACGTGGGCTGAACTGATGTTTGGCAAGCCTCAATATTCCAGAGGTTTATGTTGATCAGTGATGGCCTGTGTAGCCTTGAAGACCTCATCTTCCTTCCAGAGGTAGGAGCCATTGACCTCTGAAGAGTGAGGTCAACTTGGGGGAGGGGCTTTTCTGATAAATCTAGCCTAGAACAGAACAGTGATCTAGTGTTAATGACACAATCAAGGGATGTCCCATCAGTGGGTAAAGGAAGCAAGGGAGCAGGGTTAAGGTTTTGACTTTGATGTATACTAATGTGAGGAGAGAGAGTAGTAGAGAGAGAGTACCTTTCATGAGAGGTAAGTCAAGATGAAGAGAAGTACTGTGTATTTTCATTAGGTGACAGGGTCTGTGGAGCACAAGGGGCATATATATCAAGCGGATGACCTAATAATAAATCGGGGGTAGATCAGACAAGTGTGGTGGTTGTAGCCATGGCTCACAGGCATGGGGGATATGCCGTAGCTGCTGGGTCAAAGGTTAAACTATACTATCCCAGAGGTCTTGGGTGTCCATTACACTTCTAGGATAACACTCTGAGGGCATGACCCCTCATTTATGCACAGACAAGAAAGAGGCAGGGAGTCCTTGGAAAGTTCAAGGGTGGGAAGTGAAAGCAGAGAGCCCTTAAGGTTCTTGGAAAGCGTCTTTGGAAAGGGGGTTCTGAACCACTGGGACTGGGGGTGCCTCCCCAGTCATGGCATAGAGGGGTGAGGCAATCATAGAGAAATTACAGGATTTCCCTGGTGGTCCAGTGGTTAAGAATCTGCCTGCCAATGCGGGGGACGGAGGGTCGATCCCTGGTCCGGAAGAAGCCACATGCCTTGGAACAACTAAGTGCGCTGGAACTCCTGAACCCTGCTTGCCCTGCAGCCTGCACTCTGCCGCAAGAGAAGCCCCCACCACGAGAAGCCTGCGCACCACAACCAGAGAGGAGCCCCTGCCCTGCTCGCCGCAGCTAGAGAAAGCCCACGTGGCAACAAAGACCCAGCATGGCCAAAAATAATTCAAAAATAAATAAAAATACTTTAAAAAATGAGGTTTCCATGGCCTATAATATCCCACAGGACCCCCAAACCCTGTCAGTTGTCCTTTTCTTTCAGGGAGGAAAAATGTTGAACAGCAGAGTCTGGGGAGATGGTTTTCCCTGCAGCTGAAATATCATGACCCAGATAGCAGACACACAGAGAGCATAGCTGAAATTCGTCTCTAGCCTCCTCGTGGCCCTTTCTTGCGAATGCCTTCGAAAGGTCTTCAGCATCCAAAAGGGGTTGTCATAACTGCCAGAACATAGGAGGAGGTCATCTGCCTGTTGGATTATGGTGGAGTCTCCCGGGAATTTTAAGTCCCTGGAAATGACATTCAGGATGTGTGACAAGGAAGTGGGAGCCTCAGTAATCCCTGGGGCATAACAGTCCAGGTGTGTTATTGGTTATCCCAGGTGAAGGCAACACGTACTATATTCCTTATAAAGGGGAATCCTAAACAAGGCAGAGTACAAGTTGATGGCTGAAAAGTATTGGGTGTTGGGAGGAACAGCAGATGGGATAGTGCTAGGATTGAGCAGCACGGCAAATCTGAGTTTGACGATTTTAATAAATCTCAGATCTGGACTAACCTCTTTGCCCATTGTGGGTTTTGATGGCACAAATGGGAGTCATGCGTGGATTAGAAGTAGGGGCTGAGCATTTCTAATAAATTTTGGATTGTCAGTCAGGGCCCCTTAGGACCTTCTAGCTTTCAGTGCTATTGGGGAACCCTAGGCAGGGGCATGGAAAGACCCATTTCTGTCTTAAGGGGTAGCTTTAACCTCTTCTCGAGGTCTCGCCACTCCTAGACTCAAGTCCTTCTTTCCTACAATTTCAGAAGGAGGGGACCATGATTTTGGAGCTTGCCATAGATTAAAAGTTTTCAGGTCCTTCTAGCTGTTTTAACTGCAGTGCCTTAAGCTTGCAATTTTCTGGAAATACCATCTTCATAATGCTGGGCTAATGCCTGGAGTCAGACAAGTTTGCATTTTGCCCGTTAATACTATTTCTCTGTAATGTGTCATGGAGCTCTGGCCTGAGGCCATTTACAAAGCTTGTGGTCAGAGCAGAGGCCGTTAGGGAGGTCAGGTCCAGCCCCGGGTGCTCTGACTGCGCTGTTTCTAATTGATGGAGATTGCCATCAATTAGGTGGGCAGCCCAGCTCATCTCTTTGCTGTTTACAATTTTCAATACAGGACCTGGGTAACTTTTCTCTTACTTCCCTCATCCTCCTGGGAGAATCAAGGTCATCTGAGACTCTTGAGGGTCTTCAGAAATGGGGTTCCCTTTTGCCTTCCAAACCAAAGAGCAACATCCCTAGGGTCAACTGGTAAGGGGATAAGTTGACATCAGTTGGGGAATCTGGAGAGTATGCTTCCAGGACAGTCTTCAGTTCTTCAATAAATCTTTCCCTTTTCATTTGGCAGATCAGGAAAGTTAAAAAAAAAACATATTATCTATATTTGGCTGCACTGGGTATCCCTGCTATGCATAGGCTTTCTCTAGTTGTGGCGAGCGGTGGCTACCCTCTACTCCTGGTGCACAGGCTTCTCATTGCCGTAGCTTCTCTTGTTGTGGGGTGTGGGCTCTCCGCGCACAGGCTTTGGTAGTTGTGGCGCACGGGCTTATCTGCCCCATGGCATGTGGAATCTTCCCAGACCAGGGATCAAACCCATGTCCACTGTTGGTGAAGGACATTTTGGGGAGAAGGACAGATGTCATAGAGAGCTGGGAGGGGGGACTCGGGCACTGGAAGGGGTCTATGGGGTTTACTGGGTCAGAAAATATTTTCCGAAGACATTGTTAAAGAACTTCAATAGTTTGAATCACTTAGCTGCTTTTTGGCTTCTTCATAGCAAGTGAAAAAAGTGGACCATCATGCATCAGAAATTTGAGTTATGTTTTGCCCTAGGGCTTCCCCTTAGGTAGACTAATTTGAACAGATTCCAGGAACCCCAAGAGGGGCTGTGTTAGCTCTAGAGTTTTGGGTAAGGTATTATCAGTGGAAACAGACAGTACTAGGGCCGTAGAAGCATGTGGTCCACAGGAATATGAAGACAGTTTCAGTCAATCAACAAGCCCCCATGTTTATTTTTTTAACTAATGCTTTTTTAAAAACAGTTAATTAATTTGGCTGCACCGGGTCTTAGTTGTGGCAGTCGAGATCGTCCATTTTCATTCTTAGATGTGGCATGTGGGATCTAGTTCCCTGACCAGGGATGGAACCCAGGACCCCACCGTTGGGAACGCAGAGTCTCAGCCACCGGATCCCCAGGGAAGTCCCAAGAAGCCCCTATGTTCTCGAACATGGTGCTTTTCCACTTACAAACAGAGAAACCTGGGGTTCTAACTCAACCTCTGTTCCTTGTTAGGGAGAGGGTTCAGGAGAACGTGACTGAAGTTTGGTCAAGCAAGAATCTTGGTCAGCACCAACGGTGGACATTACCTGGTGTTGAACCGAGCATCCTGAGGGAAAAGAAGTCGAGGTTTGGACAAAGGGGACAATTTCATCCATTTCCACCAACTTTTGTGTGGGGTCCCTTGTTTGGGAAATGGATTTCTAAAGTTTTCACTTTGAAATTTCCTTCTGGGAAATGTAGTATAGTCATCAGAAATGGACAACAGGGTTGTCTCCATTTAACTGATTGCACTGCAATCTTTCATAATATTTATTCACAACTGGCAAACTAAAAAAAAAAAAAAAGGCTTGCTTTAGAGGGTACCTAGTAAGGACGGGAGCCCAGGAATCCTAAGCAGCGCTGTCTGCTTACCCATGGTCAGACAGGGCTGGTCATTGTTTTCTCTCTAGTGACTGGTTTTGGCCCCTACAGGTACCTCAGGGCTCCAAGGTAGGTTTGTACCTGCACCCATCACAGAGGTCTGCAGTTCTGGGGCTCTGGCCAGACCCCAAGGCCTGAGGGGACCAGTGGGACTGAGTGAACTCCAACCTTTCAGTCACCTAGTTTTTTTTTTTTTTTTTTTAATTGGAGTATAGTTGGTTAAGAGTGTCATGTTAATTTCAGGTGTACAGCAAAGTGACTCAGTTCTATATATATACATCGATCTATTCTCAGTCACCCAGCTTTGAAACACTACCCACATCTTGCCTCAATCTTTTCATCTAGCCCCTAACCCTCCCCTCATTTTTGTCCCGGAATCTTTTTGAATTAAATCCCAGACACCTCATTTCACAGCACAGTTTCATTCTGAGACCCTGCTGGGGTGTGAGAGGTTATACAAATAGCTCTGGATCCAAAGCCAGGCCAGAGGTTCTGGCCCAGCACAAATTTATTTACTGTGCAACCTTTTTAAAACTTTTATTTACTGGGCCATCTTGAGCGGGGGAGCTCCCCTTTTGGGGTCAACCTCCTTATTTGTAAAAGGCAGGTTCTGGCTCAGGTAGAGGCCAAGATCCCTCCTTTCAGTAAAGGAAAGGCAGGCCTGGAGCCCCCACCCCCAACCCCTGGCCGTCCTGCTGTGGGCCCCTTGGGGCTCCTGGTACCGAGACTGGGAATAAACAAACAAGCTGGGGTAATTTCCCTCTTCCTTGGAAACAAAGCTGGGGTGGTCTGGAGAGGCGTGTGGAGAGAAGAGAGTGCCAGGTGGAAGGGGGCCAAACAGGCCGGGAGATGATGATTTCCCTGCCCTGTGGGGAACATCTAAGGACAGATGTGTTGATTTTGCACCCTCCCTGGTGTGATAAAACCCCCCTCGAGAGCGTGTCTTTATTCCGAGCCGGCCTGCCGAGGGGTGGACCCCAGCTGGCTCTGGTCTCGCCTCCTGTCTCCTGAACACATCTCCTCTTATGGAAGAGCCCCAGCTGCTTCTGCACTGTCAGCGCGGCGCCCGATCGCAGCCTCTCCAGCGGCGCACTCAGGGTCTGGGCGCCCGCCAAGCCCTGCCGCCCGCCGCCCCTCCCCCTCGGTGAATCTCCTGCTTCCTCCATCACCACCTCCATTCTCCCTCGAAGAGCCGGTTATTGATCTTGGCCCATCTCTCAAAGATGCCGCACTCTAATTCCATCCTTGCACCACATCCTCCCCCAGGGGGCCGGGCAGTCAGTCAGTCCCCCTGGGTTTGTTAATGGTGATGCTACATGACATGGGGGGTGTGGGTGGGGGCTGAGGGGGGCCCTCCCAGGAAGAAGGAGTGCCTGAGACGGAGGCTTTAGGGCCCTGATGAGGAGGATCAGGTGGTCCACGCCCTCAATACCCGCCTTGTGAGATGCTGGTCTCTATCCTGAAACTGGAACCTGCAGGAAATTGGGTGGTTTTGCTTGCATCTCCCAGATGGGAATGGGTGTTCTCTGCACCCAGTCGGCCCCACCCCCTCATAAGCATCCAGTGGGTTGGAGGAGGCTGATTCACTCAGCTGCCCAGGTCAGGCGCTGGCATGGAGCAGGTGTCAGTAAGCACTGGCTGTACAGCGGAATTGCCAGGAAGGCTGGCCTGCATCTCCCTCTCCAGCCTGTGTGACCTCAAAAGCCAGCAGACCTGACTGGCCAATCCTGGTTGAATCAGCAGCTCCATGCAGAGGGCTTGGGGAAGAAGGCACAGAATGTGATTTCCTGGGTCTCTCCAGGCTGGAGATTGGAAGCTGGCCTCACGAAGAGGCCAGGAGGGAGATTCAGAGGTGCAGGAAGGAGAGTGGGAACCAGAACCACAGGCCCTACATCCTTCCCAGGGGAAAGAGGGTGGTCTGGGCTGGAGCAGGGAGAGTGGGCCTGGCAGGCTGCAAAGGACAGCACTGAGGTTAGGGCCTCGTCTGACTTCTCATGTGACCCCAGGCAATTCATGGAACCTGCTTTTCTGGAAAAGCAGAATAGTCACTCCTACCTGGTTTACTCTCCAGGGGGTTCCTGGGAGGAAAAGATGAGAGGGTTCTAGAAAGGATTCCGGAAGTGTCGCAGCAGGATCGTGTCTAGATGTCTGTGCTTATGCCTTGGTCCAGGTGCCCCCCTCTGGCAAGCAGGCCTGGCAGGCCAGGTGCCTGCACCCTGTACTGATGCATCGTCAAGGCTTCTCATGGCCACCTTACGAGGTCATAACGGAGACTCCCAAGAGTACATTCCCACCATGAAGCAGGCTAGAGAAGATGGGGGCAGAGGAAAGTAATTTTTTTTAGTCATTTTTGCACCTGGTTGAACAGAAGCAGTCCAAAACAGAGTCCAAAATAAAAACCCTAAGTTTTATTTGCTGAACATAATTTAAAACTAAAACATAAAAGTGTCTCTTCCGCCATCACTAGAAATCCAGGTGGCAGCTGGAGAGGGGACTGGCCCTTGGCTCTGGTGAGGGCTCAAGGAAAACAAAAACCCCTGTGCAAGCCCTGGCCCTTTCTCCGAGTGCCCCCAGAACGCCCACAGGCCGCAGCAGGCAGCCGGAGGCGGCAGAAAGAGAGCTCTGCCTGGGGAAGGTGCCTCTCAGCTTCTTTGGGAAGCTGATGGGAAGCCAGAGGTCAGAGCGTTGGAGGCCTGGCTTAAAGCCACCAGTCAGGCCAAGATGAAACATCTGCTCAAGTCTCCCCAGGCACCTGGCTGGGGGTGAGTGGGAGGAAGGAATGGAGAAAACTGATGCTAAACCACAAATTAGCACCCTGGGCCCTGGCCCTGAGATGGCCTCCACTGGCATAGGAGGGGGTGAGACTAAAAATAAATAAATAAAAGCTACACCGCTTCAAGGAGGGAGCATGACAGGCCTGTGGAAGCACCCTTTGTCAGGCCTGAGCAGAGATGAGACAGGGCATGATGGCTTCAAAAAGCCCTCGTCTGGGGGCCAATGGCATCCAAATGCAGACAGCCCAAGGGGGTATTGGGGAGGGGCCCTTTGTTGGTGGGACTACCATGGGGGTTCTGACTGAGTACGGGTGGGCTCACCAAGTGACCCCCATTTTTTGTTTTGTTTTGCTTTTCTGCATAACCACCACAGACCTAGAACTAGGAAGCCCAGGCTGCCCTCTACTGGTGATTTCTGGGAAAGACCACAATGCAGCGGTGCCCGACCTGCAACCCAAAGGGGCCAAAAGACAACCAGCTCCGGAGAGCACCCCAAGCAGCTGCGCCTCCTCTGGCCAGGCCCCCCAGTGGAGGGCTGGCAGCAGCCCCAGCGATCTGAGTGGGTTCTTCCAACTTTGTCTGGCTGCAGAGGGGCCCAGGACAATGAGGGCCTCTGGTGCTCACTTCAAAGGCATCGAGAAGAATTTGTTCCCAGACTTGCAGCGGATCTGCTCGGCATATGCACGCAGCAGCATCTCGGAGTCTTCAAACTCATCCACGATTCCCTTAAAAGCAGGAGCCAGGAGAGGACAGTCGTGTTAAGGGGAATCAGGGACCCAGACGGCACTGTGAACAAAGCCAGCCTATTGAAATCCTTCACAGGTTAGGCTACCTTGTCTAATCAGCTCTGCTATTCTGTGAGGTCAGTGCTATCATTCCCACCTTGGCAGATGAGGAAATGGATGCTCAGAGACCTGGATCACAGAATCCAATAAAACCAGGCTTGGGACCTGGGTCTGCTGGAGCCGGAGCCCAGAGGTCCTTGCCGCCTCCAGTGTGATCAGGCCAAGAGCAGATGTGGCTACCTGATAATGGCCCAGGGGCTGTCTCCCGCCTGCATGTGTTTCCTTTGGCTCAAACAATATTTTCTTAAAAAATACATACTGGTGGCCAACATTTGAAAATAGGGTGATTACACATTAAAAAAAAAAAATCTAGGTTTCTGGCTTTTCTTGAAAAACAAGTGCTTGCAACACAAGGCCCACATTCCTGCACGGCAGCTCCCCACCGTCTCCTTTCTGAGAGGTGAGTATCAGCTCCTCTGAGGGCACTGATGGGAAAGTGAAAGTTACCCCCGGCTTATCACAAGATGAGAAGGCTGTGAGGGTGGACGTTCTGGACACCTGGCACGTTTCACTCATTTCCAGCCCCTCCCGGGCCCCGGTGAGCACCCGAGCCTTTGACCTCTGGGCGAGGGGCTGTGGACTTGGGGAGTCGGCACTGTTCTCGGGCAGGGCGTCTCCAGTTTTAACGCGCACACAAATCCCCAGACATCTTGTTAACATCTGACTGCTTAGGTCTGGGTTGGGGCGAGAGAGTGGGTGTCGCTAATAAGCTCCCAGGTGGTGCCCTGCTGCTGGTCTGAGAGGAGCAGGGGGTGGTGTGGGTCTCTCCAGCCGGTTATCTCCCAGGGATTCCGGTTTGCGGGCCTAATCCTCAGGGCTTGTCAGCCCCCTTCCCGCCCCCCACCTTCCACAGCATTACTTCCGGAGTTCACCACCTGCCCGGCTCTCGCGCCGGGAATTCACCTGTAGTTCCTGCAGGCACGGCCCTTCCATCTGGAGACGCGCATCACCCACGCACCAGGCCAGGCTGATGTGGAAGGAGGGGTCCTGCAGAGGAACAGCAGGGAGGCAGGCGGTCACCTGGATGCCGTGGCAGACATCACAAGAGCTCGGCGACAAGAGTTATCCCAGTATCCCTGCTAGATCCCTGACCTGATCCACGGAGACTAGATCCTTGGTGTTGATCCCAAGTGTCTCCACGGATAGATACAATAGCCCTGGGCTGGTCCTTGCTATGGACTGAATTGTGTGTCCTCCACCCTCCATCCCAATTCATATATTAAAGTCTTAATCCCCAAGGTGATGGTATTTGGAGAAGGGGCCCTTGGGAGATAACTGGGTTTAGCTGAGGTCACGAAGGTGGGGCCCTCGTGAGGGGGTTAGTGCCCACGTAAGAGGCGGCAGATGGCTCCTCCCTCTCTCTTTCCATCGAGTGAGGCCACAATGGGAAGATGGCCATCGACAAGCCAAGAAAGGAGGCCTCACCAGAAAATGACCATGATGGCACCTTGGTTTCAGGCTTCTAGGCTCCAGAATTGTGAGAAAATAAAAATTCTATTGTTTAAGTCATCCAGTCTCTGGTATCTGGCTATGGCAGCCTGAGCTAAGACAGTCCTGTTCTCAGAGGCTGTCCTTTACATGTCCTAACATTGAGTCCTTACATCTGGGACATGGAAGAGAACCCATGTCCCAGATTTAATGTTTTCTGATGTAAAAGATTTCAATAGATGACATACTTTTTAAGGTGAACAAAACCCGAAATATCTAAAGTTATGATAAAACTATAAATTATCTCCATTCAAATTCATACTTCTATATCACAGCATGACTTTAAAAGAATATATCAAGCAAAACCACTGGCCCTTTATGGCCATAATATTCGACCTGGGTAGGTTCAAGCTCCCCTGGAGGGCATGGGGTAAGGCACAGGAAGGGATGTGAAGCTTGGACTCTATGTGGAGTGTCGACGTGACTAAAAAATACTAGGGAAAGCTACTTCTAAAAAATATAAAGATAAGCATGGATACATCAGAATCGAAGGCATAGATCTCGTCAAGCGTACTGAAGAGGTAACAGAAGATTTGTAAGAAATGCTGGACTTTGGCTGGGCAGTATCTGACCCAACATCCGACTCTGTACTCCCCAGGGGTGTGGGTCCTCTGAGGGCCAGCAGAATGGACACTTCCCCTGGGAAAGTTCTGGAGGGTTCTGCAAGGGTTGCTTTAAGGCTGGTTTTATTCCTAGTAGAGATGGGTTGGTGGAGAGGAAAAAAGATGCCCCTTGATTACCTGGTAGAAAGTGCTGAGGTCAAACTCCTCCATGACCCTGTCTACCTCTGCAACCAGGTCCAGGAAGTGGGCGTGCCCTGAGGTGACCTCGAGCCCAACAAAGGTCCTGGAGGGAGACAGCAGTGGAGACAACATGGGTGTGAGACACGGCCGCTGAAAATGTAAACCAGCCGTGAGGAGGGCAGAGGATGCGACAGAAGGAAGCCGGGAGGTCTGGGTCATGAACTCAGTTCACTGCCCTACTCACCAAGCTGGCTCTCCCATCCTCCCCTAGCTCTAATCGCTCACCTCCCCTCTTTCCCTAGGGTCTAAGATCCCCTGAAGGACCATCTTCATCTGCCGCTGCCAAGTCTACGGACCCGATGCTTCTGTGCCCAGGCTCACCATCATCACTCCCAGGTGGGTCCCTTTCTCCAGGGCTTCCCTCTCTGGCACTGACTCCCTCCTAGTAGCACACTCTCATCTTTATTCTCTTATTTATTTTTGGCCCCGCAGCACATCATGTGGGATCTTAGTTCCCCCAACTGGAGATCAAACCCATGCCTCCTGCAGTGGAAATTCAGAGTCCTAACCACTAGACCGCCAGGGAATTCTGAGCACTCTCTCATCCTGAAAACCCCTCCTTTGAGCCCGATTTCTCAGCCAGTTCCCATTCCATCCTCAGTCAGACTTGATGTTCAGATGCTCTGTCTCCCTCCGCTGTCTCTCCTGCCCCTCCATGTTCAGCCAGCTCCCATCAAAGCTGCCGCCCACCTCCGGTTATTGCACTTGATGGACACTTCTCCGGCCTCACCTTGGCCTCTCAGCAGGGTCTGACACAGCTGGTTCCTCTCCCCCTGAAACCCATTTTTTCCCTCTTGGCTCCGAGACCACCCACTGCACGGTCCTGGTGTGACCCTGCCTCTGGCCTCCGGTTCAGTCTCCTCTGCCGCCCTCTCTTCTTTCCAGCCTCTAAATGGTCAAGGGTTGCAGAGCCCAGCCCTCAGGCCTTGGATCTGCTCCGTGTGCCCCTGGCCCCCACCCCAGCCCTGGTTTCAGTACCACACAGCCCGATGGCTCCCACATTTCCATCTCTGGCTGGCACCTCTCCTGTTTGCTTGACTGTGTATGTACCTTTTCCACCCACGGGTACCCGGGGGTATCATCGGTGGCAACATTTACTGGGAACAAAGCAAAACGGATTTTCCTCCCACCAGTGTTTCCCATCTCGGGAAGTAGGACCATTTATTTACCCAGCTGTTCAAACCCCAAGTCCAGGCATCTACTTTGGTTCTTCCCCTTACAGTGCATAGACCGGACTCACTGCTGATTCTGGTTGATTCTACCTGCAGTGTATCAGGAATGTGTCTTGCTTCTTGGCCCTTGCACTGCCATCACCCTGAGTCAGGACACCCTTGGCACCTCACCTGGATGGTGACACCTGTCTCCTCTCTCCGTGCATCCAACCTCCTTTACATCTTGTCTCCACCAGAGAGCCACAGACATGATTGGGCCAGACCGACAGTTACAAACATAACTTGGATCATGTCTCTGTGCAGATCCCTCCAGTGGCTTCCATGACCCTGAAAACTCCTGACCTTGCCCTTGAAGGCCTGGTAGGAGCTAACCCGGACTGACTCATCTCCTCCCGCTCTCCCACTTGCTCCCCAGGTTCTGCTTCATTGGCTCCTCAAACAAGCCAGGCTCCTTCCTCCTTAGACCACCTCCTCGGCTGTGTCCTCTGCCTGGAGGCTCTCTCAGCAGCGTTTCCCAAGGCTCATTACTTCTCATCCTTAGGTTGCTGGCAAATGCCAGCTCCCTAGGGCCGTCCTTGGCTGCATGATCCAGACTCATATCACACAGTAGTTTCTAACAGTCTCACTTCCTTGTTTGTTTATCTCCCCCTGCAGAACGTGAGACCCCAAAGAGCAAGGACTGTGCTGACCTTTTCATTGCTGATCTGCAGTGTACAGCAAGTCCCTGGCACCAGGACGTGCTGAACCAATTTTGCAGAATGAAGGAATGAGCCATCCTCTCAGAGGTGCTGAGAGCAGAAGGCAACTCAGCGAGTGGATCTGACAAGGATGTTTGGTTTGAAGCCCTGTTAATAACAATTTCTTTTGTTCATCTCATCCTTGAATGCTTTTATAAAACTCATTGAGCCTCACAACTGCCCATTGATAGATGTGTCCGGGCATGCCTGTGACAGCTTGGAAATGGCAGGTCACAGAGGTTGAAGGTATGAGCTCAATGTTAAATTGGAGACAGCTGGGCAGGCACCCAGGGTTGTTTTGAGTCTCAGGCTTTTCCCACTAAACCAAGATGTTAATCTCTACCTCTGCTCCTCCTCTCATGCTCCCGGAGTTATTTTTCTTAATGAAAGGTTCAGATTTGGGGACAACTGCCTTGGTAGTCATAGAGCTGGTTAAAACACAAACAAACCAAAAAAATGAGACAGACAAGGCCCCTCTCAAGTCTTTACTGCAAAGAATCCTCTTCTGGGAACAAATGGGGGCAGAACAGGGCGACCCACCTGGTTTTCTCTTGATTGGTGTAAATCTTTATCTGGTCGGCAGTAAAGCAGAATCTGAAATTCAGAAGAACTGCATTTCAGGAAAAATGATAAGAAAAATATTTTTAGAGAAAACAGTTTATATATTAAAAAAACATCACTTTGAAACTATAGTTAACTCATTTCACATGTAGTATTGTCCTTCCTGTTATACAGGTGGTAAACTCAACCCTAAAATACAGGAGCTGGGCAAGACCTTAAATAATCGCTGAGTCCAAGTAACCCATAGCTTCATTCAGATGCTAGCAAAAATTTTACTTTATTAAGAACAGTTGATTTTGATAAGCAATTTGAGACTATCTCAGCTTTACTGATGGGAACTGAGAAAGACATCATCAGGTTGGTGTTAATAGATGACTTAAGGGCCAACAAAGGTCCGTCTAGTCAAGGCTATGGTTTTTCCAGTAGTCATGTATGGATGTGAGAGTTGGACTGTGAAGAAAGCTGAGCACTGAAGAATTGATGCTTTTGAACTGTGGCATTGGAGACAACTCTTGAGAGTCCCTTGGACTGCAAGGAGATCCAACCAGTCCATCCTAAAGGAGATCAGTCCTGGGTGTTCTTTGGAAGGAATGATGCTAAAGCTGAAACTCTAGTACTTTGGCCACCTCATTGGAAGAGTTGACTCATTGGAAAAGACTCTGATGCTGGGAGGGATTGGGGGCAAGAGGAAAAGGGGACAACAGAGGATGAGATGGCTGGATGGCATCACTGACTCGATGGACCTGAGTCTGAGTGAACTCCAGGAGTTGGTGATGGACAGGGAGGCCTGGCGTGCTGCGATTCATGGGGTTACAAAGAGTCGGATACGACTGAGCGACTGAACTGAACTGAACTGAACTGAAGGGCCAATTTTTTCCTTGTAGGTTAAAAAAAAAGACAATTCTGACCCCGGCTAAGCAACAACAGGGGGCTTCCCATGTAGCTCAGATGGTAAAGAAGCTGCCTGCAATGCGGGATTCCTGGGTTGGGACTATCCCCTGGAGCTACCCACTCCAGTATTCTCCAGGGCTTCCCTGGTTGCTTAGATGGTAAAGAATCCACCTGCAACGCAGGAGACACGGCTTTGACTCCTGAGTTGGGAAGATCCCCTGGAGAAAGGAATGGCAACCCACTCCAATATTCTTGCCTGGAAAATTCCATGGACAGAGGAGCCTAGCAGGCTACAGTCCATGGGGTTGCAAAGAGTCGACCACAACTGAGTGACTATTACTTTTCATTTACTTTATTCTATAACACAACCCACGCTATCTGCATCTGCTCTGAATCAGCAGACACATATGGTGCTGATTCTCCCGTAGCCAGGATTCACGGGGCCAGGAATCAAGGGGTGGAAATGGGAGTGGAACCACTAATATGAGTGATCCATTAGCAAAATGTTTACTTTCTGTTCCCACAACTTCATGCTCTGATAGCCCAGAGGTCTTAGTTCCAGAGGGAGGAATACTTCCCATAGGAGACATAGTGCTTTCATTGAACTGGAAGTTGACTTGCCACCTTGGTGGTCCAGTAGCTAAGACTTCACACTCCCAGTGCAGGGGGCCAGCGTTTGATTCCTGGTTGGGGAACTGATCCTACATGCCGCAACTAAGACAGTACAGCCAAATAAATAATATTTTTTTAAAACAAGACTTCCCACTTTGGGCTCCTGTACCTTTGAATCAACAAAGAGTTCCAGTGCTGGCTGGGGTCCTTGATCCTGACTACCAAGGGGAAACTGGACTAGAACTCCATGATGGAGATAAGGCAGAGGACGCCTGGGATACAGGAGATCTGCTGTTAGATCTTTTAGTATTAACCATGCCCACTGACTCCGGCCAGTGGAAAAGTACACCGGCCAACCCAAGCAGCACTAGTATGGCCCCGACCCTTCAGAAATAAAGGTTTGGGTCGCTACCCCAGGTAAAGAACCATAACCACCTGAGGTGTTTGCCAAAGGCAAAGGGAATAGAGAGCTAGGAAGCAGAAGGTAACTGTAAATATCAGCTGCAATCATGTGACCAGTTACAACAATGAGGACTGTAATCATCATGAGAATTTCCTTATTTTATGAATACATCTGTGAGTATAAATACAGGACACCTCAGGGACACTGTGAGTTTGGATCTAGAACACGGCAATAAAGTGAATACTTCACTAAAGTGCGGAGAAGGTGATGGCACCCCACTCCAGTACTCTTGCCTGGAAAATCCCATGGACGGAGGAGCCTGGTAGGCTGCAGTCCATGGGGTCATTAAGATTCGGGCACGACTGAGCGACTTCACTTTCACATCTCTATCAGAGCTCTTGGGTCTCCAGGTGCATTGTCACTGAGCAGTAATATTTTAATAGGAATCTTTTTTCTGAGCTGGTTGTCTCAACAGTGGGCTTGAAATATTCAGTAAACCAGGTTGTCTACAGATGTGCTGGCATCCAGGCTTTGTTGTTACATTAACAGAGCATCAGCAGAGTAGATTTAGCATAATTCTTAAGGGCCCTAGGATTTTTGAAATAGCAAATGAGCATTGGATTAAACTTAAAATCACCAACTGTATTGGCCCCTAACAAGAAAGTCAGCCTGGTCTATGAAGCTGTGAGGCTAAGCTCTGACACCCCCTTTCAGGCTATGAAAATCCTAGCTGGCATCTTCTTCCAATAGAAGGCTCTTTCATCTACACTGAAAAATCTGTTGCTTGGTGTGGCCACCTTCATTAATGATCTTAGCTAGATCTTCTGGGTAATTTGCGGCAGTATCTACATGAGCACTTGCAGCTTCATCTCACGCTTTCATGTTATGGAGATGGCTTCTTACCTTAAACCTCATGAACCGACCTCTGTCAGCTTCAGACTTTTCTGCAGCTTCCTCCCCTCTCTCAGCCTTCACAGAATTGAAGAGTTAGGGCCTTGCTCTGAATCAGGCTTTGGCTGAAGGGAATGCTGTGGCCGGTTTCATCATCTGTCCAGACCACTAAAACTTTCTCCAGGCTCTTTTGCTTTATCGTTCCTGCATTCGCTGGAGGAACACTTTTGATTTCCATCAAGAACTTTCCCTTTTCAGTCACAACTTGGCTAACAGGGACAAGAGGCCTAGCTTCCAGTCTCCTTGCACTTTTGACATGCCTTCCTCACTAGGCTTAATCATTTTTGGCTTTTAATTTAAAGTGAGAGACACATGACCCTTCCTTTCACTTAAACACTTAAGAGGCTAGCATAAGGTTATTAATTTCAATACTGTTGTATCTCAGGGAATTAGGGAGGCCCAAGGGGAGGGAGAGAGATGCGGGGGAATGGCTGGTCGGTGGAGCAGTCAGAACATTCACATTTATCAATTGTCTGCCCTCTTATATGGGTGTGGCTCCTGGCACCCCAAAACAATTATAATAACATCAAATATCACTATGACAAATATAAGGATAATGAGAAAGTTTGAAATATTGCAAGAATTACCAAAATATGATAGACACAAGAGCAAACACTGGAACGCGATGCTGACCGACTTGCTCAATGCAGGGCTGCCACAAACCTTCAGTTTGTTAAAAACTGCTGTCAGCAAAACATAATAAAACAAGACTTGCCTGTACATATTTTAAGCAAATATCTTTGTTTTCTTCTCTTACTCCCTTATCACATAATATAAGATGTAATGACTTTATTTTAGTATTTAAGTGTTGCTAACTGTATTCAAGTTATGAGCTTCCTGGGTGGCTCAGTGGTAAAATAATCCACCTGCCAATGCAGGAGACACAGGTTTGATCCCTAGGTTGGGAAGATCCCCTGGAGGAGGAGATGGCAAACCACTGCAGTATTTTTGCCTGAGAAATGCCATGGAGAGAGGAGCTTGGCGGGCTACAGTCCATGGGGTCACAAAGAGTTGGACACGACTGAGCATGTGTGTACACATTCAAGTTAGGGGTGATTAGAAGAGCAAAAACATTGCTCAAGAACCTTACCCCCGCTTCTGGGAAAGGGACTAGTGCATTTTCAGAAGCACAATGGACGTTGTATCATGTTAGGCAGAGTTATGACCTTGCTGTAGTCTTCATTTAGAGATTAAGTATGGTTTAAGAAGATGCACGTAAGTGTCAAGTCGAGAAGGGGTAGACTGGTGATGGTTAATTTTATGTGCTAACCTGATCTAAGGGATGCCCAGAGAGTTGGTAAGCCATTATCTTGGGGTTTGTCTGTGAGGGTGTTTCTGGAAAGACGGACATTTGAACTGATGAACTGAGTAAAGCAAACGGCCTTCCTCAACAGGTGGGTGTTATCCAACGTGCTGAGGGCTTGAATGGAACAGAAAGGCAGAGGAAGGACAAACTCCCCTTCCCTGCATGAATTGAGACATCGATCTTCTCCTACCCTTCTCCTACTCCTAGTTTTCAGGCTTTCAGGCTCGTATTAGGACTTACATCACCAGTCCCCTGTTAGGACTTTGAAATCAAACTGAATTACAAAAGCAGCTCCTCTGGTTCTCTCCTTGTAGATGGCAGACAGTGGGCTTCTTGGCTTCCGTAACTGCATAAGCCAATACCTGTAATAAATCTCTTCTTATCTATATACATCTTACGGGTTCTGTTTCATACATCAAAGTCACACGGGATGACGTGTACAGGGCGCAGCTCTGGGAGATACTCAGTGCGCTAGCCTTTAGGTCTGGCCTGCTTGCTGGGGTAACACCATCCCACAGGTCCATTCCCATGGGAACTTGGGATGGGAAGAGGAGCCTTGGAGGGGAAGGAGAGGAGAGGCAGAGAGAAGCACAGGACACTCACCTCTGGAAGGAGGCCACTCGGTCTTTCAGAGCCTGCACGAAGGGGAGGATCCAGTGGTGGCGCAGAACCACGCTCTGGGACAGGCTGAGGTGGAAGGTTTCCATCCTCACCAGCCGGGGGACGTATGTCTGTGCGTGGCACAGCAGTGCGTCAAGCAGGTCCAGGAACTCCTCCCCGGCTTCGTCTGGAGGGAAAGAGTGGAGAGGGAGGGCCATTCTCTTAGCAGGATGGCCACATAATGGCCAGGAGCAGAGAAAGGCTTTTGTTACTCTAGGTTTTAGGAGAAAGTTACTTTGAGGGCAGCCAATATCTTCTTGTTTAGTCACTAAGTTGTGTCCGACTCTTCGACCCCATGGACTGTAGCCTGCCAGGCTCCTCTGTCCATGGAATTTTCCAGGCAAGACTACTGGAGCAGGTTGCCATTTCCTTCTCCAGGGGATCTTCCCGACCCGGGGATCCAACCTGCGTCTCGTGCACTGGCAGGTGGATTCCTTACCACTGAGCTGCCTGGGAAGCCCAGCCAATGTCTATGTATTCTAATCATATTTTAATATGTATTTATGGTTATAGAATACACATATAGCTTGCTCCCTGGAAGAAAAGTTGTGACCAACCTAGACAGCATATTAAAAAGCAGAGCCATTACTTTGCCAACAAAGGTCCGTCTAGTCAAAGCTATGGTTTTTCCAGTAGTCATGTATGGATGTGACAGTTGGGTGAAGAAAGCTGAGTGCCAAAGAACTGATGCTTTTGAACTGTGGTGTTGGAGAAGATTCTTGAGAGTCTCTTGGACTGCAAGGAGATCCAACCAGTTCATCCTAAAGGAAATCAACCATGAATATTCATTGGAAGGACTGATGCTGAAGCTGAAACTCCAATACTTTGGCCACCTGTTGCAAAGAACTGACTCATCTGAAAAGACCCTGATGCTGGCAGAGATTGAAGGCAGGAGGAGAAACGGACAGAAGAGGATGAGATGGTTGGATGGCATCATTGACTCAATGGACATGAGTTTGAGTAAGCTCCGGAAGTTGGTGATGGACAGGGAGGCCTGGCGTGCTGCAGGCCACGGGGTCACAAAGAGGTGGACACGACTGAGCAACTGAACTGAACTGAACTGATACATATACATACATATGCTTTTTGAAAAGAATTCGAGTAAAAAGAGAAATATGTGACAGAGAAAGCAAGGGTCCTCGAAGTCCACATCTAAAGCAGGGGAATCCAAACTACTGTGATCACACATGCCGTCAAACGAGCTTGTACACATACCTACAGTCAATGTACATTTATATAAATTACAAACATGCGCTCCACTGGAAAATCATGTTATAAAATGTACACTCTGCAGAGTAGAAACTTAAAAAGATGAGATAAAGAGAAATAAATTAAAAAGTCTTAATGCTTTTCTTTCTAAGAGGCCACCTTGATCTCTCCCTCAGGGCACATACCCCACTTTCAAGACCACTACTCTAGAGACAAAGACTGTCAAACATGATGCTTATTTCCACAGCTTTTCTCAGTGCTGTGACAATGTATATATTTTATTTGTTAGAAAAGATAAGGGCATGCAGTTCTTCCCCGAGCTTTCTCCATGTAACACTACATGTTGGACAGTCTTCCTCTCATTACAGAAGGCAAGCTCATGATTATGGCTCCACAGTAACCCATCCTTAGACTAGAAACAGTGCATTTCTTTAATCAGACATTTATTAGACATCTAGAATCTCCTGACAGACATGTAGAATATTCCTAATTGTTTAGAAAGACAAAAAACACAAGAAAGACACCACTGTATGTTCACAGATCTTTTTATATGACTAGAGCTCCATGGTTAACAATCTGCTCACACCTGATGAGTTACTCAATTTGCCCAAATGCCCCGTGGAATGGAAGTGCCACAACTGAGCAACTTTCACTTCAAGACTTCCCTAGTGGCTCAGATGGTAAAGCGTCTGCCTATAATGCAGGACACCTGGGTTTGATCCCTGGGTCGGGAAGATCCTCTGCAGAAGGAAATGGCAACCCACTCCAGTACTCTTGCTTGGAAAATCCCATGGACAGAGGAGCCTGGTAGGCTACAGTCCACAGGGTCACAAAGAGTCGGACACGACTGAGTGACTTCACTTCACTTCCAGTGGAATAGGGAATATAGAGAATCATTCCCAATCTGTGGATGGGGAAATGGAGGTTCTAAGAATTTACCTGATCTAACACAAAGTAGTAAGAGCCTCCATGTACTCTATGTATTGTGCTAAGAACTTGACATTGATGATCTCATTTAATTGTCACAGAAGTCCTCGAGGTGTTTTACTGTCCCCATATAGGTATTACTACTGTCCCCATTTTAGAGAGAAGGAAAGTGGGGCGCTGAGAAGTCTAGCAACTTAACTAAGGAGCACCCAGAGTAGCAGGTAGTGGAGTGAGGTCAGACTCTGAAGCCTGGGCTTTTTCTGCCTGCCACTCACTCATCAGGGCTAGGGTGGGGACTTGAAGCCAGCACACCTACAGCCCTCTTAGAAACAAAGTACTAGCAACAGTTACACTCTGCGATGGCCTTGACACTCTGCCCTAGACCCTCCTGCGGCCACATCCCCACGAGCAGAGAGAACAGTATTCACCGGGTTAATAAAAAATATATATATATATATTTCAGGCAATGAATTCAAAACTAAAATCAAGTGTAACAGAAAAATTCCCTAGTTCTTGAAGTCGCCCTCTCTCTGTTGAGTTGATCTCCTTCTCACTACCAGTGTCAGAAGCTGAGGTTTCTGGCTTCCTCCTGGTTGGGGCCAGCTTCCTCCCATAAGAGGCACCTTGTCAGTGTCAGCCACGTGCCTCTCAGGCATCACTTACAAGGCACGTAGACGTGGGAGGCCCAGTTGCCACGCTCATGGGGAAAGGTGCGCACCCGGCCCCCATGTTGTGCACTGTCATCCACAGGCCCCTCCTCAGTGCCGGCAAACATGCGCAGCACACTGTCGGGTACTGGCAACCTCTGGCCGGGAAGCGGGCTCTGGCCCCTGCAAGAGGAGAAGAAAATAAGCCCAGTTAGCTCCCTACATTCTCTGTCTGTACACATGAGGAAAGTTGTAACCCCCTGTACAGGGCGACTCTGCATGTCTATTTCTCACCAAGTGCCATTAGATAGCCACAAAGCTCTTTCCCCAACACTCTTTCATTGATGTCTCCCAACAAAGTTATGGTTTTTCCAGTAGTCATGTACAGATGTGAGAGTTGGACGTTAAAGAAGGCTGAGTGCTGAAGAATTGATACTTCTAAAGTGTGGTACTGGAGAAGACTCTTGAAAGTCTCCTGGACTGCAAGGAGATCAAACCAGCCAATCCTAAAGGAAATCAACCCTGAATATTCATTGGAAGGACTAATGCTGAAGCTAAAGTTCCAATACTATGGCGACTTGATGTGAAGAGCTGACTCATTGAAAAAGACCCTGATGCTGGGAAAGACTGAGGGTGGAAGGAGAAGGGGATGACAGAGGATGAGTTGGTTGGATGGCATCATCGACTCAATGGACATGAGTTTGAGCGAGCTTGGGGAGATGGTGAAGAACAGGGAAGCCTGGGGTGCTGCAGTCCATGGGGTTGCAAAGCATCAGACACGACTGAGTAAATAACTCCTGGAAGCAGACTTTCTAGGAACCTGGTCCCCGTGGGAAACAAAGGAGCAGGTGGTGATATGTGGAGGGATTGGGGGCAGGAGGAGAAAGGGACGACAGAGGATGAGATGGCTGGATGGCATCACTGACTCATTGGACATGAGTTTGGGTAAACTCCGGAAGTTGGTGATGGATAGGGAGGCCCGGTGTGCTGAGATTCATGGGGTTGCAGAGTTGGACACGACTGAGCAAGTGAACTGAACTGAACTGGACAGGCCTGAGCCAGAGTGACACTTCCTAGCTCTGTGGTCTTAGGCAGGTAATATGCTCTCTGTGGACCTCCCGTTTCCTCATCCATAAAGTGAGATGAACGAAAGTGCTGCTGGAAAAGCACTCAGCAGGTACCAGGCCTGGCAATTAAGAACCGAAGCTCCTCCACAAAGTAGGAGACTTCCTACTTTGCTCACTGCTGAGTCCCCAGTTCCCAGCCTGGCACAGAGAGAGTACTCCATGAATATTTATCAGATTAAAGAAAACACTTTCCAAGTGAGGAAACAGACCTGGGGTGGTACAGTGGTGCGTGCCAGGAGACAGAGTGGGCAGGCGCCCGAGGCTGGACCCAAACCCACCCCGTTTCCTGCCTCCTAACCTTGACCCAGCCAGGTGGGGGCACACCGAGGCTCTGTCTGGTCCTCCTTCCCCATATCCCCCCCCCCCCCCACCCCGTGTCCCTTTTCCTTCCCTCGCGAGCAGCTCCGGACCCTCTCCAATCACCCTTCCCCAGAAAGACTTCCTCGCTCCTCACCGACTGCGGCCTTCAGCCCCCGGCCGAACCCGGTCCCCGGCCTCGGCCTCATCTTCGGAGCCGCTGCTGCTGTAGCCCACGAGGGGCGCCGCACTCATGAGGAACCCCGTCACCCACCTTCACGACCGCACAGAGGGTCGGCAAGCAACCTCACCCCACCCGGAATTCCTCTGCGCCGGAAGTGCTCTCCCGGGGGCGGGGCACAAATTAGCACCGCCTCGGGGCGGGGGGCGGGGGCGGGGCCCGGCAGGACCGGAGCAAAGATTGTACCCACCCAGGCCACGCTGCGTGCCCGCTCGCCTCGCTTTGACCGCTGGGAGCCTCCTGGCACGGCCATCCTCCGTGTGCCCATTTCAGAGATCGCTCTGAGTCCTGACCTCTCTCTGTCCGCTGCTCAGTCTGCAGCAACTCGGGACCTCCCGGCAGCCGATGGTCCCTGGGTCAGAGGTCAGAGCCCTAGAGCCAGCGGAGATCCTTGCCCTAGTCGTCCGGACAGGAATTAGAGGTCCCGGGGCCCCTTCCCCAAGCCCCGCCCAAAGTCCGAGCTCCGGGGGGCCCCCTTCCCTAAGAGCGAGCTGAACAGTCAGAGGCGGGTCCGTTCCAGAAGATCAGAGGGTCTAGGAGGGCTCTCCTCTCAGGCTCAGGGGTCGGGCCGTGGGCTGGGCCCTGGGAACTCGCTCCCCGAAGGCCGAGTAGAGTGGTCGGAAGCAGAGCGCCCTTCCTGGGTCAGCTGAGACGTGCCGGCCGAGCGACCGAAGAGCCACCCAGAGCGTCCGGCTGTCCGACCCGGCCCGGCCGCGGGGTCCCCGGCAGGGGGCGGCCTCGCTGCGTGCCGCCCGCTCCTCCCGCAGCCGCCGCCGCCCGGGCTGCCGCTCCTCCCCCGGCCCCGCCTCCCTGGCCCCCGCGCCGCCCGCCTGTCCGCCGGTCTCTGCAAGGCCATCGTTCCGTCCGCCCGCCCTCCCGGCGCTCCTCCGCCCCGGCCCCGCTATCCCGGCCGCGCACGTCGCTTCCTCGATTCCGGCCGCCGCTAGCCCGTTCCCCGCCCCCGGGCCGGCAGCCGCCGCTACGCGAGGCCGGGGATTGGCAGCGCGCGTAGGCCGCGCTGCCGCGGATGGAGTCGGAATAAAGGGGCGGCTGAGAGAGCAGCCAGTCGCCACTCGCCCCGCGCCTGACCCGCGGGCGGCCCGGAGCAGGTGAGCGGCGGGGCGCCCGGGGCCGCGTCTGGGGGCCACTCCCGCGCCCGCCGCACCCCTTCCCCAGCTGGCCCGGCAGTACCCCCCCCAACCCCACCTCCGGCCCGACCCGGCGGCCTCCTGAGCTCTTGGGCGGCCCAGGCCGACCTCGACACGCAGCTACCTCCCGGGCCCGGCCTGCAGCCCTGGGCCCTTTTTCGGGCCCACTCGCCCGCAGGTCCGGCGCCGGGGCCGCAGCGTCCTGGCCATTTCTCGGCAAGGGCTGACAGGAGGCAGCCCAGCTGGGCCGGCGGGCAGTGCCGGCGGGGAGGTGATCGGCTTTCATTCGGTTGGTTTCCCAAGGAAGAGGAAGGGCTGGGGTGGGGCGCAGGTGGGGGCCTCCCCGTGCCTCCCTAACCCTAGTCTCTCATCCTCTTTGCTGAGTGATCAGAGAGGCCTCCTGACCGCACCTTCCTGGAGTGGGGGGGCCGGAATGGGCAGCGGACCTGGGGGCCCGGGGCTGGGGACCCTGGGTCTGGGAGCCATTCATGCCAGGAGAAAACAAAAAAAAAAAACAACAAAAAACAGTTGGGTTGGCGCAGTCTGACCTAGACCAGGCTCAGCGTAGTCCTGCTTCCCTCTTTCCTGGGGAGGCTTCGGTACCTGCTGGCTCATGCAACCTGCTGCCTCCACTCGGAGCAGCAGCTTCTTCACTTCTTCCCTTCCCGGAAAGATGCTGAGGCTGACAGTTTTTAGCCTGACTCTTACGTTTCTTTGGCAGAACAGTTAGAGGCCAGGCTGGCTTGTGTAGGCATCCCCTTCCTACTCTTTTCATCCGGAGAAAACTTAGAAACTTTTCAATGTTAGAAGCAGAGGAGCTGGGAACCTGAAAGCGGGTTGCATCTGATTCTGAAAGTTCCTCCCTCTCGCTGTCATTACCTTATGCTGCCACAAAGTGGTGAGTTAGAGATTTGCCTGGGCTGGGTGGTCTTTACTTTCCATGGATTATCCAGTGTTACAGACTTGGAGCAAGGGAACAGGGTTGTCTCCGGAAAGGTGACAGGGATGGTTAGCATGCTACATCCCACATTGCAGAGGCAAACTCAAAATTGCTTACATTTCCTGCAAGCCTTGACACTATCATATTAAGAGGATTTAAGGCTTTTTTTTTTTTTTTTGGTGCTCTGGGAGATGACTAGCCTGGGGAACTTCTGCCAAGTAGCCATCAAGGCTGTGTGGGTCTGTGGGTCTCATCCTCATCAGGCATTGGCTCAGGTCCCTGCGAAACCATCCCCCTTATTGTGTGAAGAGAGAATAGGCACAGTCAGGGGGGAGGACCTGGGGACAATTGAGAGAGGTATGGGCCAGCCCCTCACAGGAGAAGTTTTCTGAGATGGGCCTCCATTCCATGCAGGTGTTTTAAATATTGATTGACTGAGGGGCCTTCAGATCTGGGAGGTCTGGCCCTTTAGATCTACAGTCTGTTCTTATGAGCAGTTGTGTCCTAGGTCGAAATTCAGGGCAGCGACCAGAGAGGAGCTGGCAGGTCTACAGGGAGGCCTCAACCCTGTAGGTTCAACCAGAGCTTCTCTGGTTTTATCTATCTTCTGTATTAGGCTTCCAAATAAGAAGTGTTTCGCACACACATAAAAAAAGGTTATGTTATTAAAATTCTTGTTTTGTGCACCAAGGCCCTCACCGGTCAGTCTTTCCCTCCTTCTTTCCTGGGAGCATGAACAGAACTTGTGACTTCTTTGTATTGTGGGGAGATCACCCCAGACTGTCACTTGTGAGACAGCTAATGGAAGCGGGTTGGCAGTAAGCTGGGAGACTGGGATGCCTGGCCAAGGGATGGGGAACTGAGGTTGGGTGGGCCTGGAGACAGCCACTATCCCCGTTACTGGAGGAATTGCTTTGCCAGCAAGTGAAGATCTCCCAGCCCAGAGCCCCCTTCACTTCCCTGATGTTTTTTATGTCAATGTGAGTCCAGGCAGACCAGGGAGAGGCCCGGGGAACAGCTGTGTGTGTCTGCCTCAAGCTCACGATTTCTTTCTTCTCTTTAGAGCCTCCCTGCCACTCCTGGCACCCTGCCCGAAGACCCCCGTCCTGTAGGCACAGCCTTGTAGTCTGTCTTGGTGAATGACTTGGACCGCCTGACCAGTCCAGCTCCGTGCCTTGTCCGAGGTCCTCCTCCACCCTTGATCCTGGGCAGCTTCTCTCTTTGGTGTGGGTCACCTTAAGCAGGGAAACTGAAGCCACTACTCTCCAAACCCTGTTTCATCTTCCCAAGCATGTCGGAGAGCTGGCAGCAGCCGCCGCAGACGCAGCCGCAGCAGCCTCAGCCCCCACAGCCGCAGCACCATGCTGAACCCCCGCCGGCCCTGGCGGAGCACACGCTGCCCCCAGGCACGGCTGAGAACCCGCTGGGCTGCGCGGTCTATGGCATCCTCCTGCAGCCTGAGCCAGGCCTGCAGCCCCCGCAGCACGTGCCCCTGCAGGCCGCGGGGGAGCCGGGCCCCAAGTGTGGTGTGTGTGGTCACGACCTGGCGCACCTGTCCAGCCCACATGAGCACCAGTGCCTGGCGGGCCATGACCGCTCGTTCCAGTGCACGCAGTGTCTTAAAATCTTCCACCAGGCTACCGACTTGCTGGAGCACCAGTGCGTGCAGGCCGAGCAGAAACCTTTCGTCTGCGGCGTCTGCAAGATGGGCTTCTCGCTGCTCACGTCGCTGGCGCAGCACCACAGCGCCCACAGCGGCACCGGGGGCCTTGTGAAATGTTCCATCTGCGAGAAGACCTACAAGCCCGCCGAGGCAGCAGAGCCCGAGGCCACCGCCGCCCCCTCCCTGCCCCCGGCACCCCCGCCTCCGCCTGCCGTGGCCCCGGCGGAGTCGGCCGACAAGCCCTACAGCTGCCCCATCTGCCAGAAGCCCTTCAAGCACCTGTCGGAGCTCTCGCGGCACGAGCGCATCCACACGGGCGAGAAGCCCTACAAGTGCACGCTGTGCGACAAGAGCTTCAGCCAGTCGTCCCATCTGGTGCACCACAAGCGCACGCACAGCTCAGAGCGGCCGTACAAGTGCGCAGTGTGCGAGAAGACCTTCAAGCACCGCTCGCACCTGGTGCGTCACATGTACGCGCATTCGGGCGAGCACCACCTGTTCCGCTGCAACGTGTGTGAGCTGCACTTCAAGGAGTCGTCGGAGCTGCTGCAGCACCCATGCACGCCGAGCGGGGAGCGGCCCTTCCGCTGCGGCGAGTGCCAGAAGGCCTTCAAGCGGCCGTCGGACCTGCGGCAGCACGAGCGCACGCACAGCGCCGAGCGGCCCTTCAAGTGCGACCTGTGCCCCATGGGCTTCAAGCAGCAGTACGCGCTCATGCGGCACCGGCGCACGCACAAGGCCGAGGAGCCCTTCAAGTGCGGCCTGTGTGAGAAGGGCTTCGGGCAGCCCAGCCACCTGCTCTACCACCAGCACGTGCACACCCTTGAGACCCTCTTCAAGTGCCCCGTGTGCCAGAAGGGCTTCGACCAGTCGGCCGAGCTGCTGCGGCACAAGTGCCTGCCGGGTGCGGCCGAGCGGCCCTTCAAGTGCCCAGTGTGCCACAAGGCCTACAAGCGGGCCTCGGCCCTGCAGAAGCACCAGCTGGCCCACTGCTCGGCGGCCGAGAAGCCCCTGCGCTGCACCCTGTGCGAGCGCCGCTTCTTCTCGTCCTCCGAGTTCGTGCAGCACCGCTGCGACCCGGCCCGCGAGAAGCCGCTCAAGTGCCCTGACTGCGACAAGCGCTTCAAGTACGCCTCCGACCTGCAGCGGCACCGGAGGGTGCACACGGGCGAGAAGCCCTACAAGTGCCCCAACTGTGACAAGGCCTTCAAGCAGCGCGAGCACCTCAACAAGCACCAGGGCGTGCACGCCCGCGAGCAGCAGTTCAAGTGCGTGTGGTGCGGCGAGCGCTTCCTGGACGTGGCCCTGCTGCAGGAGCACAGCGCGCAGCACAGCGCCGCGGCCGCCGCGGCCGAGGGCGCCTACCAGGTAGCCGCCTGCCTGCCCTGAGTCCCCGCTGCGGCCCCTGCTGGGCCCGGCCCGGCCTCCTCGCGCCCATCCTCGGACCTGGCCCTGGGTGTCAGGATGAAAGGGCACCCGGGCAGGTGGAGGGTGTGGGTGCCTGGCACCCCTGGTACCGGCCTGGAGGGGGTGGGGGGGCAGGTGGCCGTGGTTGGTCTTGATCCCGCCAACCTCTTTCCCCTTACAGGATTCGCTCTCTTGAGAGACCTCAGCCTCCCTTTTCTCAATGGAACCAGGCTGGAAGTCGAACTGTCCTCTCTCCACCCCAAGGAGGGGGTGGTGCTAGCCCAACCTTCCCAAACCTTTCAGCCTCTCTAGAGAAAGCAAATAGGTTAGGAAAGAGGAGGGTCACGGGAGGGCATGGGTGCAGAGTGGCCCCCTTCAGGTTGCTGTTTGAAGGGGAAGGCTAACTCCAGGAGGGAATCCTGGGGCCAGGAAGGCAACCTGTGAGGCCCAGGCCCCTCTGTCAACTTCAGCCAGGGGCAACCTGCCCTCCAGGGTTCTGACAGGCGAGATACACAGGAGTGCTGCACACCTGTGGGCCGGGTCTGCTTGGAGAGCGATTGGCCCAGCCAGAAGGGAGGAGGCAGAGAAGCTCTTACCCCGACAGCCAGGAACAGTGCTGTCCCCAGGGAAAGGAGGACAGGCAGCCTTTGCCCCGAGGACTCATCCCAGCGTTTTAGAAGCGCCCCTCCCACCTTTGCCGCAGAGTTCCAAGTGCAGGTGGGGAATGTGCCCTCAGCCAGACAGAACTGCTGATGTGAAAGGAGGGGATTGTTAGACCCCCTGGTGCCCAGGAGGAGGAAGGGCCAAGCCCTTCATCTTCCCAGTGGATGAGAACAAGTGTCACTCCCTCACTCAAGAATCAAATTGTGTGAACCAAAGCCTCAAGGGCGTGGCCCTAATCAGCTCACCCCAGCCCTGCCTCAGGGCCAAGACTATGCCTGGGTACCCAGGGTAGGGGAGGTAAAAGGACCATGGGAATGCCTCTGACCCCACAGTGCCCTCCCAGCCCCTGGGCCCCCTCCCCCACCGGTCTGGCTGCTGGCCTGTACTCCAGGGGTCTTGTGCTCCCAAGATGCTCTGGACAACATCCAGCTATTTCCAAGACCAGTGTTCTCCCTCGGGTCCTTTTAGGATACCCCTAGGTCTCCGACTACCCACAGGGCTCATGGAGCCTTGGGTGTCCTGGATAGGGAGTGGGCAGGGGAAGAGGGTTGTTAAGGAAACCAGCAGGAGTCAGCTGTTACCACTTGATGGCTGGGGCTCTTCTCAAGAAGGCCAGAAGATGTTTACTGTCAAAATGATTCTTCTGAACCCAGCTCTGCCCCTGCCCTCTCCCTAGCCCCCTCCCAGGATGTGGGTCTTAAAAGGAGACTTTAATCAGTGCCCACCCCAAAATCCCAGAGGAACAGGGAGACCTGCCTCATCCCGCTGTCACCTTCAGAAGTCTGAAAAGCCCACGTCCACCTCCTCTGACTGGATTCCCTTCCTGTGCCTGCAGAGAGGGGCAGTCCTTCCCCTCGGTGCTGGCCTTAGTCACAATGCCTCAAAAGACATGGAACCCAGGCTGACAACAGTCCCAAGTGCTCATTTTCTTTTTTTCCTTTCATTTTGCTTTCTAAAAGCAGTTGTTATACTGTTCATAACATTGTATAGTTTAATTTCATGTCATTTTGGATCTTATCTAAAAATGTGAGGATTTGAGTTTTTAAAAAGAACGACTCCATTTTAGATAGCCCCTTTTGATGTTAATATATAGTGAGTCCAATGTATGCTTTAGAAGTAAAGACATTGACCTTCACAGACCAAAGCACAGCTTCTGCTGGTCATTCTTCCACAGAGGGATGCTGGGCAATGGGGAGGGGGTGGTGTGCAGGCTAGGGGGGCCAGAGTGGGGACTGGGATCTAAGGCTGGGTTCCAATCCTGAATCAGGAACACTCTGGTCATGTGACTTCGGGCAAGCCCTCAGTTGCCTCGTCTATAAAATGGGGAGGTTAACTCTTGCCTTGTTTGGTTCTTGTGAGAGTTAAGTGGAGTTGCATATGGAGCTTCCCCAGGGGGGAAGCTGTGACGATGCTGGAACCCTCGGGCTGCAACCTCTCGACCTCTATGGGGTTTTGCCACAGCCACTGTAGAGGGAGCTGGACTGAGGGACCAGCAGCTCATGGGTGGTCAGAAGCTGGGGCCTGAGCCTGGTAAGCAGGAGAGCTTGCTTGGCTCCAGTGGAAAACCAGGAACTTCCTGGAGCAGCCTGTGGGCCCTGCCCCCAAGGATGGCCTGTTCTGGCCTCATTCCCACACACCCTGTCACAGGGTGATCCTTTCGCATGTCCAACCCAGCCACCTCCATCTCAGCCTACCTGAACCCCTCTTCTGCCCCCATCCCTGTCCCCCAGGGAGCCAACTGCAACTTGGGCTCCTTCTGCCTCTCAGAGGCAAGGGTGGAGGTGGGGAGAGGAAGGGACAAGCAACTACCTCTGCCTGGGGTCTGAGAGCTAGTGAAGTGTGGTCAGCAGGGATCCCTGCCTTGAAGGTGGAGTGGAGGTGAGGGTAGAAAAGAGGACCAGAAGCTGCCCCCGCTTCAGGGGACTCGAAATGCTGCCGAAGGCTTAGTGGCGAGGCTGGAGGACCCAAGATGTGACCAGGACACCATGCTTCTCTCCGTGTGTGGCCATGGGGGACCTGCCCTTGAGAAGTTGGGTGGTTCCTTCCTGCAGGCGTCTGCTTCTCAGCAATGATGCCCAGGGCCCCTTGTGCGTCTGCTAGGCTCGAATTCTGGCTTCCTTTCTAGCTGAATGACCTTAGGCAAAGCCCACCCACCTGCAGAAACTCCTAGAAAGCACTGGCCTGTGTTTGGTGCTTTATAGCTTCAGGTTGCCCTTCCTGGACAGACGGTGGTCTGTGTGTGCCAGGGGCAGGAGAAGCCCTGGCAGATCTCACATAGACCGCAATGACTTTTGTTTCTTCTTTTCCCATTCCATCTCTCACAAAGCAGTGGGGCTCCCACCTGGCCCTCAGCCTCTGGGCTCCAACCTGGGCCAAAGCCAGGGCAGTAAATGGAGCCCTGGCCTGGGGGTTCAGGTCTTAGAGCTCTGATAGCAGGTGCTCCAGGCAGGCTCTGCTCCTCTCGGGACCTCAGTTCCATCTGAAGCGGAGGTGTTGACTCTGATCTCTGAGGCTCCTAAGAGACCTGAATCTGGGAAGGTGACGGGATCAACCTGTGGCCCCCTTTCCCCTCCCTGCCTCTCCGGGGCTCCAGTCTGCTCCCCGCCACCTGCCTCATTCTGGTCTCTTGGTTGTAACTGACAGAAACAGCATAAACTGGCTTAAGCAGCTGCCTTTCACTGTACCTGACCACACACAGATAACCTCTCCCACCTACCTACCCAGGAACCCCACAGTTTCCTGTGTTCCATTAACTCCATCCTTAGAGCACGGAATTTTCATGGGCGAACGTCCAACATTATGGCTAGGGGTACAAACTAGCACTGCCTTCTTCTTTCTTAAAAAATACATTTATTTGTTTTATTTGACATTGCTGGATCTTGGCTGTGGCGTGTGGCATGTAGTTCCCTGGCCAGGGACTGAACCCTGCCCTGGGAGTGCAGAGTCTTAGCCACTGGACCACCAGGGAAGTCCCAGGCACTCTCTTCTCTAATTTCTGGCTTATTGTTCTCTCTGCCCAGCCACTGACAGTGTAGGGAGAGGATGGTCCCTTGAGGTGAGGGGTGACATCTGGATGAGAGCCAGAGGACTGAGAGGGAGAGGCTAACAGGGACTTCCTCGGCAGTCCAGTAGTTTGCTGAGCTTACACTGGCTGCAGGGGTTGTGGGTTTGATCCCTGGTCGAGGATCCTGCATGCTTCGAGGCTCAGCCAAAAAAAAAAAAGAGAGAAACACTAACATAAATTTCACATTTTGGAGTTAATAATTCCCCCTGCATGGCTTGGGTGGGTGTACATTCTCTTGGGTCCTCAAAGTCATTGCCAGGGCAGGCTGGATCACCACAGACAACTCTCCCAGGGAGCCTACCATCTTGCTGACTTTGTGCGGCCGGCTCTGTGCTCAGCCCCACAGCGGGGCAGTGGGAGAGGACCCTGCTGTCCAGGAGTGGCGTCTGTGCCCATGAACCGTGGTGGCCCTGCTGTGCTCTCGTGGTTAAGAGCACCACAGTCAAGCCTGGCTGGAGTCCTGCCTCTGCCGCTCATAAGCACCAAAGCTTTGGGGAGGTTTTTGAATCTTTCTGGGCCTTATTTTCTTTATCTGTGAAATGGAGCCAGTAACACTCTCTTCTGGGCTTAGGGTGAGGGTCCCATGAAATGACCCATGTGGAGTGTTGGACATGTAGCAGTCACTGAGGAAAGCAGAGGACTGACTGGGAGGTCCGATGCAGAAGGGAGCAAGCCCGGCTCTCCCATCCGAGTGTCAGGGTTCTCTTTACCCTTCCCCACCACCCCCCAACCCACTGTCACTTTCCTACCTACCAGTTGGTTGGAGCCTCATACCGTCTCCATGAGACGGGCCGGGTAGACCTGAGGATCTGCTTTGTGTTGACCCTTGAGAAGTCGGAGTCTTCGTGATGAGTCAGACAGTTCATGATGAGAGAGGCCTGGAATTGTGGGGGCGGGCCAGGTGGGCCAGGCAGGGGATAAGCAGTGAGGCAGGACAGTCCTAGGCTCTGAACCTCACAGGCCTCCACCTCCAGCCACTGGAGCTCGGGGCTCTGGTTCCAACCTACTCTTTGCTGGCCAGGAAGCTGGGAACAATGGCCGGGACTGGTGCTGGCACCCGGGCTGGCCAGGGGAGCAGGAGAGCTCTTCAACCAGCAGCGGGGGTGGGGGGCGTGGTGTGGCCAGCCCTCTGGCCTGCTCTCAACTACTTGAGGGATTGGAGCCACCATTCCGCATCTTCCCATCTGTGCAGAGGCAGCTCCATACAGAGCCTTCGCCTGACTTCCCAGCCCCTAACTTCATCCCTTCTCCAGAGCAGGCCCCAGAGAGGACCACAAACTGCTCAAACCTTGGAGAGTTGCCCGGGCTTCCTCGCCTGGCCCAGACTCGCCTGTGATAAGCTCCACATCCCATCCTCAAGCCGGTGCTTTCTTTGTTCCTTGAAGGTCATGCCTCTAGGAAAAGCCTTGGCTGCTATTGATTTTCATAGATCTACAAAGATTCTGGCAGGAATGCCCAGGCCTCCTCACAGGGCCTTGAAAAGGAGGTCGAGGGGAGGGGTGGGGGTGGGTCAGGGCTTCTGGGATCTCCCTCTTCACTCTGCATTCATGTCCATCCCCATTCCTGCCTTTGTTCATCTGTAAGCATCACTGAACACCTGCTGTTTGCCAGACCCCGAGCTGGTGCAACTGGGCACGAAGGTAGGAATTGGGATGAGAGAGTTTTGAGGTTTTCATGTATATCAAAAGATAGGGTCAAAAATATCAAAGCTGCTGGAATACAGTACAAAATACTACCTGCAAGAGTCCTCCTCGACCCTCCCACCACCCTCCCTCAGCCAGGACCCTTCCTCCATCCCCGATCCTCCCCATTGCCAGGCCCAGGGTGAGAGTATGTGTCTTGTGTGTTACTCGGTAATAAACACAACTATTACTTTGTAGGAGTTGTTTCATTTCATCCAGGTCTTGTGTTGGTTCTGGGAGGCCCCAGGCCCCCTTCCTGAGTCCCAGATCCTACTGGACAGATGAGAGGCGGCCAGCAAATACAGTATTGCCCAAGAGCCTACTGTGGGCCAGAGGCTATGATTCCTGTCCTCATAATCTTGGGGAAGAACTGGGGAGAAGGGAAGACTGAGGAGAAGCCTGCCTGGAAGAAAGGATGAGATTTGGATAGGAAGAGATGGCAAAAGCATTTCACGTGGAAGGAAGGCTTTGACCAAGGGTTAGGAGGCAGGCAAGACTCTGAGTGTTTGGAACAGCAAGGAGACTGGTGATGGGTTTTGGGCTGGGGTAGTGCGTTGAGGCCCAGGGCCTGGGTTGTGGCTTGGGGTCAGGCCAGGAAGGCCTAGAGGTGAGGCCATGGAAGCTGGGCTATCCCCAAGGCAATGGCCACAGGGAGGATTTCTAAACTAATCTCTCTATGAGGAGCAAAGAGCCCCCTGGGACTGAGGGGACTTAAGGGTATAGAGGCAATGGTTCAGGCTCAGTGGCCTCTCTCCATCTCGTGGGACTTTTCAACCTGCAGGTGATGAGGAGGATGTAAGTCAGGGTTTCCTAACCTTTGTGGGCACTGACTCTCCTGAAAATCAAGTGAAAACAAGGAGATTTTCCATGGAAAATGCACATGTGAGTGGACCAACGGCTTTGCACATGATTTTGGAAGGTTTGTGGATCCCTGAAGTCCCAGATCATAGTGTCAGAAGTTCTGTTCAAATACTTTGTGAGCTTGGTGGCTACTGACCCTGATTTGGGCCTGTCCTTGTAGACTGGCCACAGGTGGGATGGTGTTTGGAAGATCCTGGAGCTAAGTGCTGAGGCTGGCTGCTCTAACCCCAGCCACACTGAGACATTCTTTACCCCTATGAGCAGGGTTATTCTGGACTTGGCCCAGGAACACCCCTGGCTGTCTGCAGGGCATCAGACCTCCTTTCTGTAGGTTGGTAGGCAATCAGAACTAGTCCTGAAGCTTTGTGGACAGAGCAGATAACTTTTTGTTTCTGCGGTATATTCAGTGGCAATGCTCTGGGCAGAGGAAACCTCCTCTGTGTGGCCTCAGGCACCTCACCTTACTTCTACACTGTGTTGCTTCACCATGAATCGAGGCCCTGGGCCAAACCTCCAGGGCCTGACTCCGTTTCTTCAAGGGGACCCAGGCCCAGGGAAGCCCCCCAGCATATATTGGTATGGCAGGGGCATCTGAGAGAGGGGTCTTAAATCCCTTTTGTGCCCTCTCTTTTCTCTTTTTGACTCAAGTTCAGAGTCTGAGGTGGAAGGGGCTTGCCTGCAGGCCTATAAGCAGTGGACAGGGGCACAGAGAGAACCTAATTCCCGGCCTGAGTTTGCACCTCATCCCCAGCTGGGGCTTGGGGCTTAGACCCTGACTCTCTGCCTGGGGTCACCAGGTACATCTTTCCTAGACTCCATCAGTCCTCCAGGAGAGGGCAGGAGGCAGGTTAGGGTAAAATATCATCATCCTGAGGTCCTGATCCTCCCCCAGCCTTTGTAACACACACACATACACATACACACACACAGGGGTTGGGTGCCTCCCTGTGGAGTGTAAGGTTTATTTCTACTTAGGGAAATGGGTTATGGCCACCATAGACCCTTGTCCTGCTGGGGAACGTGAGTGGCACAGCTAGGCAGCCTGGGTGTCAGCCTCCTTTTCACAGATTAATGCCAGGGGGTCAGATAGTTGACACGACTGTGGAAAGAAACAGGGGTGAGGGTGGGGGCCTCCAGGGTGTCCTGGGGAAAAAATCAGGTTGTCCTTCTCTAGGTATTCCTCACAAAACCCACCTACGTGCCTTTAAGGCTCTGAAAACACAGCTTCCATCCTGTTTCTTACGGCTCAGGAGCCTTCATTGGCTCCCTATTTCCTTTCATATATTTTTGGCTGGTCCCTTTGATTTTCAAGCCCCAGTTCCAATTTGCCTCATTCTTATCTCCTGTGAGTCTGCCTCATTTTTCAAACATTTAGTGAACCTACTCTGAAAGGCATTATATACTAGTATAAAAAGAGATAGCATTCCCTTCTATGTGTAAGGGTAGGTGAGAGAAGACAGACTTTCATCAATATGGAATTATAATGCAATAGTCTGTGTGCTCCAAAATAGAGAGGGATGCACATGAGGGGACCCTCTGGAGGGGGGTGGTTTGAGGTGGAGGGGAGGGGCAGAAGGTCAGAGAAGACTTCAAAAGGATGGGACATCGGGGTCGGGCTTTAAAGAGTAAGGAGGAGTTTTCTGGGTAGAGATGGAAGGATCATCGAGGCGCTGAAATAGCACAAGCAAAGATGTGGAGTGCTCAGTTGTGTGGGTGGTTTGGGTTGCCCCCAGGAGTCTGGTACCGCTGAAGTGTAGGGAATGGGACTGGAGAGGTGGGAGACAGCCAAGTTATGAAGGTGCTTGAGTATCTTGCATTCTCCTGTTGGGAACACTAGTCCCAGTCCTTACCACCTTACCTGCCGTCTGGAAGGCAAATTCTTGGCTCTTTCCATTATATTTCTTATACATCTCTTTACTCTTTCTGTCCCTGCTCTTTGCCCAGGTAAACCCCCACCCCGCTACTCCCCATCTTTGTCTTTTGTCCTGACTGGGCCAAATCGAGTGGACATGAGTTTGAGCAAACTCCGGGAGACGGTGAAGGACAGGGAAACCTGGCGTGCTGCAGTCTATGGGGTCGTGGCAAAGACTCGGCACGACTAAGGGGCTGAACAATAACTGCTCCCTCCACCTCCCAATAGGCTGCACTTTTGCCTGGAGAGGATCTCTCCAGGGGGAAGCCGTTCGAATCCTCCTGACATCACCCAGGAGGGTACCAATACCCTGGCACCTCCCTCATGAGGCTCTGCGAGTGGAGAGGGATCTGAGCATCGCCTGAGCACCGAGGCCGCCAAGCACGGTCCCACCGAAGACTTGGCCAGATGGGGCGGGAGCGGGGCGGAGTCATTCCCCGCCTCCTGCAGTTGGGGCCTTACCTGTAGTTGGAGCCAAAACGTCGGAAAGCATTCCTGAAATAGAGGAGGGTAAGGCCGAGGCGGAGAAGAGTGACCCTCTCTGGGAACCGCCACTCCGGGGAAGTGCCATCCCACCAGGATTACACTGCACCTGCGCCCCACCCAAACGCCTCCACTCTGAAGGGTGGAGTTGCTAGGGACTGGATGGCAGGATGCTCCGTTTGGTAGGAATTAAACATTTACTCATTTTGAAACTGCAATTTTCTTTTGGTGTTTTGGAGCCAATCGATGCTTTGGAGGTCTCACATTTTAAAGGGCCACTTGGTATGTGCTGGTGAAAGCTGCCAAGACCCCAGCCTCCTTCCCAGGTATGGGGTCCCCCGGGGTCTGTGTGGGGTCACTTACAGGGAGTCGAAAGGCAGGGGCTTCTGTCCATAGCGGTCCAGACTGGGATTCTGGTTAAGACAGAACTGGGGCGGGCCAGAGGGATGGGGGGTGTCTACTCAGGAGGGGGGACACGGACCTCGCCCCTCGCCGACGCCCCACACATTGCTGACTGCCAGAGATCTTGGCCTTCTGGGCTCTCGGAGACCCTAGTCCGGGTCTCTTCTCCCCCTTCCCGACCCCCGTGTTAGCAGCTCCTCCTCCACCCCGGCGTCCCCAGGGACCGGTCGGCGAGCAGCCCATCCTACCCGCCAGCTCTGGGTCACCTCCGGCTTCAAGTACCGCACCGCATAGCCGCTGAAGCTCTCGACTGCGAAAAGACCGCTGGTCTCCGGCCCCACACCCGCCCTGAGCAAGCCCGCGCCCCGGCTCTTACCTGATCCCCGCCCCTAGGTCAAGCCACGCCTCACGCCTGCTCGTGGAACCAGTCCGACCTCCGGACTTCGTTCCGCCTGCCCTCCACCTCCGCCCCACTGGCTCCCACTGCTCGGACCTGGCACCGCCCCCCCAATATAAGCCCCGCCTCTGTGCCCCTCAGCCGGTCCGCGTGCCCCACCCTCCGAGTGCCGCGGCTGCCGCTCTTCCCCTGTGTTTGTCAGGTTCCACCCCGGAAGCCCCCTGCTCGTCTTTGGTCAGCGCTCGGGGTCCCAGCTCTGTGGACCCAGCGGCTCAGCTGTCTCTCCCGCCCTAGGGCATCGTCCGCTCGGTTAGACTGACCCTTCTTGCTCGCGCAGGGCAGCTTGAACTCTCCCGCGGAGGACACGAATCGGGACCAGTCCTCGATGGCGCGCGTGAAGCAGGGCCAGTCGACCCTATTGATGCCCGGTGCGATGGGAGCCAGCTTTCCCTCGTGGTACCTGTTTCGGAGCCTCTGGCCGGTCTCCGTGATGTCCTGCCAGGAGGAAGGAAGTCAGGGAGCTGGGCGCACTCGAACCATCTGACCCAGGGGGCTCGCGAAGCCCCGGAAAGAGATGGGAAGGGCAGGGTAGGGTCCCAGAGAGGTAGCTGAGGAAGTGAGCGGAATGGAGATTGGGACCGGGGGTGCTTGGTGCTGGGTGCACAAAGGACCTTCAGGTCCTCTCTCCAGGGCAAACCAGGGACAAAGGACGCTCACCAGGCACTGCAGGGGTTTGTTGGGGACACCGAGAAGTGTGAAGTAGGCATTATCAAAGTCATCTGAAGGAGAGAAAGGGAGAGGAGTTAGTGCAGTTATCAGAAACAGGGTCATTGCCATGCATTGCCAGGGGGGATAATAAATTAATTTGAGCCTATGGAAAGAAATTGGCATTATCTATCAGAGCTATAAATACATGTATCTTTTGACCCTATACTCCTACTTCTGGGAATTTATCCTATTTTATATTTTGCACAACTGGGAAATGATGTGGGTATAAAGTTTACTCATTTCAGCGTTGTTTGTATTATAATAGAAAATGACTGGAAAAAACCCAAGTGTCTGTCATTAAAGGACTGGCTAAATAAACCATGATGCATCCTCACTATGCCTTGATTAAAAATAAAGTTCTTGATTCAAGAACTTCCAAGGTACAGAAGAGTATATGTCATGTGCTACCTTTGTCTTTAAAGACTAAAATTGAGACGATTGGAGGCAAACAAGAATATACATTTAGGTCATCACCTAACCACGTCATCAAGCAGCACCACTAACAGTCTGTTTGATGTTAGGTGCCCCCTGCCGAGCCATCATGGCAAATGCGGCATTCAAAACTTGTGAAAGCTTTTACAGTCAAGCCTCTACACCTAATTCCTGGTTTACAGAAACTAGACTATCAAGGTAAACAACACTATAAGGAAAGAACTACTCAAATTCACGATGTAAGACTTGTCTACAACACAACTGTTTTGGATTTCTTAAAAAGTTGGTATTATGAGGGAAAAATGGAAAGTGAATAGATTGGTGTTAGACTAAGGCCCAAGAGACATGACAACCAACTACAAGGCACAATCCGAGATCAAATCCTGGTTCCAAAAATTTTTTAACAGTTGTGAAAAACATCTTTGGGGATAATTGGGGACATTTTAATATGGACTGAATATTGGATGTTAGGGAATTATCTTTAACTTTCCTAAATGTGATAATAGTAGGGAGTCATGTAGGAAGTTGTTTTTATCACTGGAAACTGATTGCTAAAGTGTGTTTGAGTGTGTGTGTGTGTGAGAGAGAGAGATAAAGAGTGAAAATAAACATGGCAAAACATTAATTGAAGCAGATAGAAGGTAATAAATGTTCAAATATTAGTCTTTCAACTTTCCTCTATGTTTGAATATGTTCGTAATTAAAAAAAAAGCTGTAGAGGAAAAGAACAGATTTGTATTTGCAGTAGTAAAGAATGAAAGGATACATCAGGAACTCAGAGTGGTTACCTGTAAGTGAGAATGAAGAGAATGAGGAAGAGCAAGAATTTTTTAAAAGTACATTGTTACAACATTTTAAACCTGTGGCTCCATTGCTTTGATTAAAACTTACTTGCAATAAAATGCATATCTAAATCAAGAGCTCTCCCTATAAATCTAGATTCCTGGCTTCTCCTGGGAGCTAGGAAATTGGTAGAACTGTGCTGACCCTTCCCACACAGCAGTCAAGGGGACCCTATAGCTGCTCCCCTTTATAGAGGGGTAGGTGAGGGGGCTCCACCTCACTTTCACCCCACTCCCCACTGCTTCCCTACCCACTTCCCTATTTGTGTTTTCCCTCTTGGCCCTGCAGGAGTCTCTGTGGGACCTCTGGAGATCCCCTATCATCTCTGACAGGCTCTTTGCATCTGTCACCTGAGCCTGAACCTGGGTGTCACCCTGGACTCCCCACTCTTGCCCCTCTACTTACACTGGTACCAAGTCCTATTCCTTTATCTCCTAAATACCTTCTGAGTCCCTCCCCCATAGCCAAGACACTGTCACTACCTCCTGAAGGCTGTGGTCCTTCCCAGTGTCCTAACCACTAACCCCTCCCCCATTATCCACTTCTAGTCCCTCTCGGTCACCCCCTCCCCAACACCCCAATGCTCAGACCTCTTTCCTGCTTAAAGCCTTCAGGGGTTCTTATCTACCTCCCAAGAAAGTCCAGATTGCTGAGCTCAACAACAGGGCCCTTCCTGAGTTGCGTCCCCACCACCAGCCACAGCTCCTGCTGCCCCCACGTACTTTGTCCTTGGGCCCAAACAAATCCCTCAAGTTCACCAACACCTCGAGCAGCTTCTCCCCTCCAGGCCTCTGTATTGCTGCTCCCTCTAGCTAGAAGGCCTTTGTACAAAGTACAAACTCAAGTACAGACTCAAGTACAAAGTGGGCAATGAATAAATGTGCTGAAATGCATGCATGTGGGCATCTGCGTGGCACCCCTACCTCAGTGCCCAAGCTTCTCCGCCAGTGAAGAGTTCTTCCTTAGCCCCGTGTAGTCCTTAACCCCAGAGGCTTCCATGTTCCCCTCTCTTTCATGACAGGTATCTTTATCTTCCTTTTTCAAAGGGAGAGATGACTGGGCAGAAATTATTACTGCTGTTATTATTCTTCCTCTTCCTGCACTGCTGACCTCTGCAGTTCTCTCTCCATGAATAACAACAACATTATTGTTGAGCACATAGTATGTGCTAGGCACTACTCTAAGCAGTTCTCATGCCTTATCTCACTTTAATCTCACAAAGTTAATCTCAAACCAGTTGATCCTAAAGGAAATCAGTCGTGAATATTCATTGGAAGGACTGATGCTGAAGTTAAAGCTCCAATACTTTGGCCACCTGATATGAAGACATCACTCATTGGAAAAGATCCTGATGCTGGGAAAGACTAAAGGCATAGGAGAAGGGGGCAATCGATGATGAGATGGTTAGATAGCATCACCGACTCAATGAACAAGAATTTGAACAAACTCCAGGAGGTAGTGGAGGACTCCCATGGGGTCGTCAAGAGTCATTTCTGACTTATCGACTGAACAACAACAATCTCCCAATAGCCCTGAGAGGCCACCCTGCTGGCATTCCAATTTTCCTGATAGGGAAACAGAGGCTCAGACCTGGAGGATTCTCAGGCAGGGAGGAGCAGAGCTGGGACTAGTCCCTCTAACCCTTTCATCTGCCACTCCTGGCTTCTCCCTCTGAGATCTCTCTCCTCCAAACCACCCACGCCTTCCCCTAAGGCCCCGAGGGCCACCAGCAGTGGCCAGGTGGCCCGACCTTTGCGGCAGTAGGTGGTGGACTGGCAGTGCTCGTCGGAAAGGCAGGCCTTGACAGAGTCCATGTCCATGCGGCGCAGGCTGGGCAGGGCCGGGTGGTAGAGCTGCTGCTTCACGCCGGCCAGCTGGTTGCGCCGCCGGGGCATGGGCAGGAGGATGGCTGGGGATGCGTACACGTGGGTGGAGCCATCCTCCCAGGGCACCAGGTCGATGATGCGGGCCATGGCTGGGTGGTGGAGACACCTGCAGCAGATACCCTTCTGTGTGGGAACACAACCTTGGCCAGTGCTGACTTGTCATCCAACAGGTATTGAGCACCTACTGTGAGCCAGGAGCTGTGGTGGGGTCAGGGACACTCAGAAACACACAGACACACACACATACACACACACTCACAGAGCGTGTGCTAAGGGCTCTGGCAGAGGTCCGTACAGGAGGGGGTGTATGTGGGGAGGCTGGGGCTGGGGCTTTCAGGGGATTGTCTAAAAGAGATGCCATTTGTGTCTATTCTGCAATAATGAGCAGGGAGCAACAGCAGCAAGTGAGTTCAGAAGTGAGCTCAGCCTGCCTCTGGGTAATTAATTATGGATTTCTGGCATTAGCTCAGGTACCTGGCATTTGCTCAACATTCTACAGGGAGACATGGGGAAGTTTTACATAAGGGGAGAAACGTAATGGATGTGAACTAGGAGAAAATATGGCTGGTTCTCCAGCACTCCCTTTTAAAAAGCAGATATTCCCAGAGCCTTTGAGTCATTTAAACTTCAATGAAAATTTGTTGAGTCTGGTTGCTTCCTTTCTGACCCTAGTGGGAGGTGAGAGATGGAGGAGGGCAACAGGGAGGTGGATAGGAGGAGAGAGGACCTTTAGAGGGGAGAGGGCATGACGACTGGATGGGAAAGCTGCCCCGGGGCTGGGCCTTCGAAGGGAGGGGCAAGGAATGGGAGCAGTGAGAGGAGGTGGACCCCTTGCCCCCCATCCACCTATGCAGTACCTCACCTGCAGGCCACCAGCCCCAGGTGCACAGGCTTATAGAGATTTTCTCCTCCTTTGCCTGCTCAGTGGAGAAGAGAGGTAGAGAGATGGGCCAGGCCCCAGTGCCTTATGAGACAGGAGAATAAAGGGACATTCTGCAGAGACAATGCCCATTGCAGACTCATTGTGAGGGCACTGGCTCCTTGGCAACCCTGGCAACCACAGGCTCCGAGGAGAAGAGCCTGCTGCCCCCTTGAGTCCTTACACTGGCCCCCTTGTTCAGCCTGCCTGAAGGTTGCTTGTCTCTGGGGCTCACACAGGATGGGCATGTTGAGAAAATCAGACAAGGAACTGGGGCTTCCTGGGGGTAACCATGGTAGGGCTGGCCAGGGCAGGCTGTATGACCTTAGACTGGTCACTGTCTCTCTCTGGGCCTCAAAGTTCCCATCTGTGTTAGGCAAGGGTCCTGGGCCCTGTCAGGAGGGGTATCTGAACTGCAGGGTGTTTCTCTCCTTGCAAACCTCAGGGAAGAGGACACTGCCCTGCCTGCCAGTCCTTGAGGCTCCAGAGGTGGAGATTAGTGGCTACCAGGATTCAGGGTCAGCATAAGGGGATCAGTGAGATTGGTGGCCTCAGCACGACAGGGATTATCAGGTGATACTCCACGGCCAGCCCCCTGTAGGCCTGCAGCTTCCCTCCCACCTTCCCAAAGCGAGGTCATGAGAGCCTAAGCCAAGCACCCTGAGGTGGTCAGAACCACTGAGGGAGATCCCTGGCAGTCTAGTGGTTACGACTCAGCGCTTTCACTGCTGTGGCCCTGGGTTCAGTCTCTGGTCGGGGGATTAAGATTTTTGCAGATTACATAGTGCACCAAAAAAAAAAAAAAAGAATCACTGGAAGTGGGAAACCCTTCCACCCCCATGAGGGAACCCTGTGGAGACGCTAACTTATTTGCACATCTTGGCATGTGCTTTGCATACACCTGTCCACTTGCTGAGCCTAATGGGCCATCTTGGGACCCCTGCTGTGAGATTCCTGTGGGATTTGGCTCCCTAGCTGCTCCTCCTCGAGTGTAGTATTCCATCCAGCCCCTAGACCAGCATCTCCAAGTCCCACCCCTTGGAGAAAAATTTCCTAGAGTTGACTTCATTCACCACCTCATAGAAAATTTTTCACTCTTTTAAAGTTAAAAATATAACAAAATCCAGGGACTTCCCTGACAGTCCAGTCATTAAGACTCCATGCTTCCAACGCAAGGGGTGTGGGTTGGGGAGTCCCTGGTTGAGGAGCTAAGATCCTGAATGCCTCCCAGCCAAAAAACAAACATTAAAAAAAAAAGAAACAATACTGTAACAAATTCAATAAAGACTTTAAAAATGGTCCACATTAAAAAAAATCTTAAAAAATAACAAAATCTAAAAAGTGCTTAAATATGTAATATAACTCATAATTACTGGACTTCCCTGGTGGCTCAGAGGGTAAAGCGTCTGCCTGAAATGGGGGAGACCCAGGTTTGATCCCTGGGTCGGGAAGATCCCCTGGAGAAGAAAATGGCAACCCACTCCAGTATTCTTGCCTGGGAAATCCCATGGAATGAGGAGCCTGGTGGGCTACAGTCTACCGGGTCGCAAAGAGTTGGACACGACCGAAAAAGTGAGACTTGTAACCACCAGTCGGGTCAAGACAGGGGTACTACTTGGCAAAACAGTGTAGCAGTCTCTTGAAACATAAAACATTAATTTACCATGAGTGTGTGTGTGTGCTAAGTTGCTTCAGTCGTGTCTGACTCTTTGTGACACCATGGACTGTAGCCCTCCAGGTTCCTCCACCCATGGGATTCTCCTGGCAAGAATACTGGAGTGTGTTGCCATTTCCTTCTTCAGAGGATCTTCCCGATGGGGGGACTGAACCTTTCATCTCTTGCATCTCCTGCATGGGCAGGTGGGTTCTTTACCATTAGCACCACCTGGGAAGCCTTAAATTTACCATATGACCTTGAAATTCTACCCCTAAGAATCTTCCCAGGAGAAATGAAAATATATGTCCACACAAAGACTTGCATACAGATGTTCATAGCAGCGTTCATTATAATAGCCAAAATATGGAAACAATTTAAGTTGACTAATGGATAGATAAACACACTGTGATATATCTATACCATGGAATACTGTTGGGAATGAAAAAGGTAAGAATTATGAATACATGCCACACTGTGAACAACCATCAAAACATTATATTAAATGAAAGAAACCAAATACAAAAACACTCTACACATTATACAATCCATCTGTGTGTGATGTCTAGAAAAGTTACATCTTTAGAGACAGAAAACAGTTTAGTGGTTGCCTGGGCCTGGGGGTGGGAATGGGGAGTGACTAATGAGCATGACGGAGAAGGCAATGGCGCCCCACTCCAGTACTCCTGCCTGGAAAATCCCATGGACGGAGGAGCCTGGTGGCTGCAGTCCATGGGGTCGCTAAGAGTCGGACACGACTGAGCGACCTCACTTTCACTTTTCACTTTCCTGCATTGGAGAAGGAAATGGCAACCCACTCCAGCGTTCTTGCCTGGAGAATCCCAGGGACGGGGAGTCTGGTATGGTAGGCTGCCATCTATGGTGTCGCACAGAGTCGCACACGACTGAAGCGACTTAGCAGCAGCAGTAGCAATGAGCATGAAGGATCTTATTGGGGGTGATGGAAATGCTCTGAAGTAGTTATGCCAAAGCCTTTGACTGTGTGGATCACAATAAACTGTGGAAAATCCTGAAAGAGATGGGAATACCAGACCACCTAACCTGCCTCTTGAGAAATCTGTGTGCAGGTCAGGAAGCAACAGTTAGAACTGGACATGGAACAACAGACTGGTTCCAAATAGGAAAAGGAGTACGTCAAGGCTGTATATTGTCACCCTGCTTATTTAACTTCTATGCAGAGTACATCATGAGAAACGCTGGGCTGGAAGAAGCACAAGCTGGAATCAAGATTGCCGGGAGAAATCTCAATAACCTCAGATATGCAGATGACACCACCCTTATGGCAGAAAGTGAAGAGGAACTAAAAAGCCTCTTGATGAAAGTGAAAGAGGAGAGTGAAAAAGTTGGCTTAAAGCTCAACATTCAGAAAACGAAGATCATGGCATCCGGTCCCATCACTCCATGGGAAATAGATGGAGAAACAGTGGAAACAGTGTCAGACTTTATTTTTGGGGGCTCCCAAATCACTGAAGATGGTGACTGCAGCCATGAAATTAAAAGACGCTTACTCCTTGGAAGAAAAGTTATGACCAACCTAGATAGTATATTGAAAAGCAGAGACACTACTTTGCCAACTAAGGTCCATCTAGTCAAGGCTATGGTTTTTCCTGTGGTCATGTATGGATGTGAGAGCTGGACTGTGAAGAAGGCTGAGCGCTGAAGAATTGATGCTTTTGAACTGTGGTGTTGGAGAAGATTCTTGAGAGTCCCTTGGACTGCAAGGAGATCCAACCAGTCCATTCTGAAGGAGATCAACCCTGGGATTTCTTTGGAAGGAATGATGCTAAAGCTGAAACTCCAGGACTTTGGCCACCTCATGTGAAGAGTTGACTCATTGGAAAAGACTTTGATGATGGGAGGCATTGGGGGCAGGAGGAGAAGGGGACGACCGAGGATGAGATGGCTGGATGGCCTCTCTGACTCGTTGGACGCGAGTCTTAGTGAACTCCGAGAGTTGGTGATGGACAGGGAGGCCTGGCATGCTACGATTCATGGGGTCGCAAAGAATTGGACACGACTGAGCGACTGAACTGAACTGAACTGAGTTTATTTTTTGAAAGTAGATCTGGCATTGTCCAGTCAATTTACTAAAAATCATTGAGCTGTACACTTAAAATGGGTGAGTTTTATGGCATACAAGTTATACTGCAATAATGTTTTTAAAAATTGAGGTCAGCTAAAGAAAACATGTTAGAGCCCTGCCAATCCCTGGGAGCTTCCACAGCCCCTTTTCCAATCCCACCTCCTGAAAGAAGTAACCAGTCTGCTGGCTGAGTAGTATAACAACCTGCTTTTCTTTTTTTCATTCCTAAGATTTTTTCCCATGTGGACCATTTTTAAACTCTTTATTGAATTTGTTACAATATTGCTTCTGTCTTATGTTTTTTGGCCCTGAGGCATGCGGGACCTTAGTTCCCTCACCAGGGATCAAACCCACACCCCCTGTATTGGAAGGTGAAGTCTTAACTACTGGACTAGCAGGGAAGAGCCCTCCACTTCTCTTTGAAGTTTCATTATCTACATTTGCAGCCAGATAGACAAGACAGGCTGATAATGCTCTATCTCAGCTTTGTATGTACAAACCACTGGGATCTTTTGAGTCTGGCTTTTTACTATCTGTGTATATGTTTAGGAGAGTCATCCAATGGGGGTGTGGCTGAGCCCCATTCACTTTCCTCACCCTAGAGCCCACTACTCTTCAGCCAGGCCCACCTGACTCTGCCCACTGCCCAGGCTTCATGCTCCAGGTTGCCCATCCTGGGGGCACAGCTCAGCCTCTGCTCACCTGGTGCTCTCAGGAGAGCACTCCTCTTCCCAATACACTCACCGGTCTTGGCTACAGCACACTCCGCTTCTTAGTCCTCCCCCTCCCTCCCCAGCGGCTCCTTCAGTTTCCTTTCCCAGCCCCTCCTCCTTTTCCCCAAATCACACCGAGCCAGTGTGCTCTAGGCATCATCTTTGGTCCTTCTCTTCTTTACATTGGATTCAATCAGTCCTGCAACTTTAACTGTCATTTACAAGCTGAGTTGATGCCTCCAAAATTTCTATCTCCAGGCATCTGGCTCTCATAAACTCCAACCCCACCACCTTCCCCACCCCCGCCACCGCCGCAACACTCAAACACCTCTTGCTATCCGCTGTACACTTCCACTCGGATGTCTCTCAGACATCATAACCAAGTGGAGCTCATGACTTCCTCCAAAACTCTTCCCAAGCTGAACACCCTCAACACCTCCCTCTTCCCTGCTCTCCCCTTTCTCTTTCTTGCCAGCCTAGTCCAAGCCTCGTCATCTCTGCCCTGGCCTCCATTGAGGAGGTGTCACCGATGATACAGGCCATCACTTGGGCACCCACGAAGAGTAGGAGAGCTGGCTCTTTCTAGAAGGGGTCTGGCTGGAGATGCCTGGGGGAGGAGCGCTGATCCTCAGCAGCCGGGTATTGGCAAAGCATGGCCGGGGCCACCTTGAGCTCTGCCATTGGTGTCCAACCTTGCTGACAGAAAGAGCATTCTCTGATACCAGTTGCCTTGCGGCTGAGTTGCATATCTGAGTTTTAGCATAAGAAGAGCCCACGGGTCATCCAGTCACAAAGTGTCTTGCTCCTCCACTACCTCCGGACTAGTTTCTTGCTTCCATACCTGCCCACCAGATAGCAGCCTCACAGATTGTGTCCAGCCCCTGTTCTAAACTGAACCATCGTAAGCTTCCATGGGCCATCAGCTAAAACCCAAGCTTCTGACTGTGGCTTACAGGCCCTGCCTGATCTGTCCTGGACCTCATCTCCTACCACTCTCCCCTACCCCTACTAAGCCCCCAGTCCCACTTTGTCCCTCAGGTGCATCCAAGCTTATTTCAGCCTCAGGACCTTTATTTACCCTTCCAGTGTCCTCTGTCTGGAACACCATTCACTTAAATCTTACATCTCAGTGCAAATATTTGCCTCTGCATAGAGGCACCTACACCCACCCCCACTCTTCATCACCTCGTACATGTTTCTGCTCTGCATGTTTCTTTCATGGCGCTCAGCATATCTGCAATATTTTTAAACTCATCGTTAATCTTTTTTATTTCTGAATCTTCTGTTGGAACAGAAGTTCTGTGAGGGCAGGTCAGATTTCTGTCTTTCTCAGTGTGCAGAGGCTGGCACGCTGCCTGGCACATAGGCAAGGTTGAGAAATGTAGATAATCAAGTCAAGTCCCCTATTGTTCAGTTGCTAAGTCATGTCTGATTCTTTGTGAGTCTGTGGACTTCGGTACACCAGGCTCCTCTGTCCTCCATTATCTCCCGGAGCTTGCTCAAACTCATGTCCATTGAGTCAGTGATGCCATCCAACCATTTCATCTTCTTTTCCCCTCTTCTCCTCTTGCCTTCAATCTTTCCCAGCATCAGGGTCTTTTCCAATGAGTGGGCTCTTCCCATCAGGTGGCCAAAGTATTGGAGCTTCGGCTTCAGCATCATTCCTTCCAAAGAATATTCAGGGTTGATTTCTTTAGGATTGACTGGTTTGACCTCCTTCCAGTCCAAGGGCCTCTCAAGAGTCTTCTCCAGCACAATTTGAAAGTATCAGTTTTTAAGTGCTCAGCCTTCTTTATGGTCCAACTCTCACACCCGTACATGACTACAGGAAAAACCATAGCTTCGACTCTACAGACCTTTGTTGGCAAAGTGATACCTCTGCTTTTTAAGTCCCCTGCCTTTTGCTAAACAGCCCACCGCCCTGCCCCCCACCCAGGTCCTGTCACCTCACTGAACCCTTTTGCTCTGGGTCTCTGTCCCTCTCCCCTTCTCCCCTGAGATCACCATCTCCTCTTTAGGGTAGGACTTCAGTTCAGGAGGCCAGCTTGAGTGCAGTCAGTCCTCAGTCCTTGGATCCTCTCTAAAGGCCCAGCCCTGGGACTACAGCCATTCTGGCAGATCCCGAGGCAGGGGTGCTGAGACCCTGCCCAAGCTGTAGAAGATTCTGGGACAGAAAGACGCTGCTTGAGTCCCTCCACTGGGGCTGGAGAGCTGGGGTGTGCCTGCTGCCACTACTGACGGAGAGTTGATGAGCCTCTGTCACCTGGAGGAGTCCCCCAGGGTCCCCTGGGGGCTGCAAGCAGTTATTCTCCCACCTTCACTAGGTGGATTGGCCGAGGTCTATGGGGAATCACGATGCCCTAAGCAGGGTCGCATGGGGCTCCTTCCCTGAGGCCCAGATCCCTGCTGGCCTCTGGGGGGTTTCTGACAGCTCCCTTGGCATCGATCGCCTCTCTTCCACCACCACCTCCCCACCCTCTCTAGCATCTCCTAATCCTTTGCACACGGCCCTGCTGCCGCCAATTAATCCCTGCTGTGTCCAGGAGGCCGTCCGAGAGAAGCAGGAAGAAGGCAAGTCCCGGCTGGTGGACGGCATCCGAGCAGGTAACTCAGGGTGAGGTGGCAGCTCTGTGGGACCCCTGATGGGACCCCTTCCATGCTCTTCTCCCAGCAAGGCATTTAGACATGGAGACTCTGGCAAGGCTGGAGACCTGAGGCTTGTTTTTCCCTGTGAGGCTCAAACCTTAGTGAAACTCCAAGGCGGCTTGTGAAATACGGATTCCAGGTCCTGCAGAGTGTTTAGAGGGGCCTAGGAATCTGCACCGCCCAGCTTCCCTGGAAAACTGTGAAAGGCTGATGGTCCAGGTACCATTGTTGCTCTGAGCACCACTTCCAGGCCCTCTTCCTGCCTATGCCTCCCTCATCAATGTGGAATCAGCAGCGACAGGGCAAAAAGACGGGAGGGAACCTGCACGTGTTTCTATCCAGGAGGAAATGGCTGGGGAAAGAAGGAAAATTGGTGTGGGGAAGGCTCCCCTAGTCATTTCCAAAAGGTTCAGAAACACAAGCCAGAATAGCTGCCTGCTGGGAAATGGCTCGTAGGACTGGGGTGCAGAAGCAGCCAATCCTGGGCAAATGTCGGCACATCCAGGTAGGCGTAGGACACTTGGAGTCAGGCCAGACTGAGCATAAGCGCTGCTGGGTCACTTACTGGCTGTGTTACTTTGGGCAGGTCTCCTGACCTCTCTGTGCCTCCATTTCCTTAGCTATAAAGCGGCGATGAAAAAATGCTTATTTTCCTGAGGCTGAGGAGGAGGCAGAGGTGAGAACAAGGATGAAATGATCGTGGCTTATGGAGCTGCCTGTGTCTGGCTGGGGTGGTGAAATCTGCCATCCTAAACATGCCATGTGGGGCTCTGCCAACCTTGGAAATCAGTGTTGACACCCCCACACCCAACAAGGACAGGGAAGACCAGAGATGTCGTGTCTGGCCCAGGTTCACACTGTTGGCAGCTGAGCCAGGGATCTGACCCCCTCACTAAGAGCTGTGTCCCAAACCACAGCTTCACTAAGGAGGAGTTGGGCTGCAGATGCCAGAGTGGAGACAGAAGTCGGCGCTGTGAGCAGAAGGGCAGGCAGTGTGGAGCTGGGCCCTGGGGCAGGGATCCTGGGCCTGTGATTGCCCTTTGCAGCCCTGGACCAGGGTTCCTGGCAGTGGAGGGACAGAGAAGCGCTCTACTAATGCCTTGGCTGCCCGTGGCCAGGGGAAGGAGGACACACCATGCCAGCACAGCCTCAAAAAGGTCCTATAAGGGCTGGAGTTTGCATATATTGATCTGTGTGATACTTGCTGGGCTGGGCCATCCTGCAGGGGTATAATCATAAGGTCAGGGCTGCCCATTCCCTAAAGATATATGAAGCCAGAACCTGAACCCATGTAAAGTAGCTATCGCAGTAAACCATGAAAAAAGGAGCCTGTTATTTTATCTTAAATTTTTCTAAATTATGAAAATATGTTAATTTTTATAATATATTAAACATAAAATTATTTTCCATTCATATACTGCTCATCATGTATTTTAAAAAATTTATAATGGGGTTCTGCTGAACATAATTAAAATTAGCATTTTCGCTTGACGTCCAATAATAGTCACAGCCAACATTTATTAAGCTTTCATCACGTGGTAGTCATTCTTCTCATCAGTTTGTTTTATCCTCACAATTATCTCCACAAGATAGCTACTATTAATGTCCCCATTTTACAGACAAACAAACTGAGGCATAGAGCATTTACTTGATTTGCTCATGACTGGAGTCTGGAGCCTGTAGGTTTTTCCATGTTAGTTCAAATAGATCTATTTAAAATCAATGACTCCATAATATTCCATTATTGGATATTTATTTATTTATAATATTTCCATTATTGGATGAACAATTAGGTACTTCCCAATAACCAGTCTCCTATAGGATTTCCTGGTGGCTCAGCAGTAAAGAATCTGCCTGCAACGCAGGTTCAGTCCCTGGGTTGGGAAGGTGCCCTGGAGAAGGAAATGGCTACCTACTCCAGTATTCTTTCCTGGGAAATTCTGTGGACAGAGGAGCCTGGTGGTTACAGTGGGCTCACAAAAGAGTCAGACACGACTTAAGCGACTTAACAATGCACGGATGGATATGTGGATATTTTTCATCTTTTTCTCTAACATTGTCATGATCCAACTCTTTACACATATGTTTGTGGGCTTGAATGTTTCTATAAGGAAAATACCTGGAAGTATAATTGCAAAAATGTATTTTAAAGATGGTGAGCAGAAAAGAAAATATGTAACTCACAAAAGCAGCCCATGAAAGGTGGGAGCAACCATGAGCTCTCAGGGGATACCGAAGGACTTTTGTCCCCTACAGGTGTCAGGATGTTGAGCTGGGTCCAGAGGGTGCTGCCTCAGCCCCCAGGGACTCCTCAGAAGACCAAGCAAGAGGAGGAGGGGACAGAACCAGAGCCAGAGTTGGAGCCGAAGCCTGAAACAGCCCCCGAGGAGACTGAGATAGAGGAAGTGTCCCTGGTAAGAACTGAAGGGCCAGGAAAGTCACGCTGGCCTCGCTGCTCAGAGAATCCCCGGCTTGGATCAGTTGCCCCCACCCAGCTTCCACAACAGAGAAAGTTGGGGCCAAAAGGAAATGTGGGGGGCGGGGGTATCCTGATTCTATAAACAGCCAGATAGTAAACATTCTAAGCTTTGTAGGTCACGCTATCTCTGTTAATTACTCAATTCTGCCACTGTAGTGTGAGAACAGCCATGGACAATATATAAATGAATGAACATGGTGGCTATGTTCCAATAAAGCTTTATTTGCAAAAGCAAGCACTAGGCTGGATTTGGCTCACTGGCCATTGTTTTCTAACCTCTAGAGTCTAAAACAGAATTAATCAAAGTAGCCAGGCCCAGAACCATTTGTTGCCAGTCCAGGAGGAGACCAGGAGCTTGCCAGAGATAAATCTACTATATATTAAGCACAGTGCTTAGTTCAGCTGGTATTGTTTTGCAGGACGACTTTCTCCTTAAAGGAAGCAGGGTGTTGATAATACAATCTGCTGCAAACCTCTTAAACATTGTAGACCAGTAACAGTTTGCAGACTGCTACTGGTTCCTGGTCCACACCTGGGACAGCTCTAGATTTATATACATATTTTGTGCACCTGTGCATGTATGCACATCTCTGTATTTGTGTGTTAATGGACCTGAAATAATGTGTTTATGAGTGGATATTTGTATGTCAGTGCAAAACCACAAGTATATTTGTATACACCTATATATGTGTGTGTGTATGTTTATGTGACTGGGCATATGCATGTATGTGTGTACAAACAAATATCTGTGTCTGGGTCTATATGCAAATGTTAAGTGTATGCACACTTGAGTGGGGCAGCTTTCTGGGCGAGGTGTCTCCCAGGTGGGAGGTGAGGCCCTAGGATTTCAGAGACCACTGTGAGAATAGAGCTGTTTGGTCCTGTGGGGGCTCGGTCATGGGTGGGTCAAGGGCTGCTCTGCCTATACCAGGGCTGGCATCACTGGGGGCTCACATGGCCCTGTTTGAACCCTCCAGCCACCGGAGGAGCCCTGCGTGGGGAAGGAAGTAGCTGTGGCTACTCTGGGTCCTCAGGGTGAGTGCTGGAAACCCTGGCCAGTGGGTAGGGGGAGGGCGGGGAGGGATAAGGGCTGTATCCTCCACTTAGAGCCCAGTAGCAGCCCATGAGATTGGCCCATGAGTGCCCCTGACAGATGAAGAAACTGAGGCTCAGGAAGCTAAGGGCAGACTCCTGGGGACTTTCTAGCTGAGCTGAGCTGGGACTGCAGGCTTCCAACTCCCTCAGGGTTCTCCCCTCTCCTCCACCTCTGCCTTGACCTCCCCAGCAGGTAGAAACGGGCCTCTGAGAGGGTCTAGTACTAAAGTCAGAGGGGCTCTTTCCAGGAACCCAGGAGACTGCTCTCACTCCGCCCACATCCCTCCAGGCCCAGGTCTCTGTGGCTCCCGAAGCTCACAGGTACTACAGCACCCTCCCCTCTCCTCAGGGCCAGCCCCCCACCCAAGCTAGGGAGTCATTGAGGAGGCGGGGAAGGCCACTTCTCTCTGCTCTGCAGTCATTCCCAAGCAAAGGCCCAGGTGACCCTAGGAATTGGCTGAGGGGAGCCTCAGGCAGAGGAGGGGGGTCTCCTGGGCCAAATCAACCATACGACCAAGAGAAATGGAGGCTGGGGACCAGAGATTTCTCAGTGCTCGGGTGAAATGCAGGTTTGGTGTGGCCAGAGCTTCTGATTTTCCCCATGAAGACAGGAAATCCAGACTTTCCCATGAAATCTCCCCAAAAGGTCACATTTTAGACCCTGGGTGGTTGCCCCAGTGAGCATGTCTGTGTGGGGCGCAGGCTGGCCTCAGACGGTGAGTCTATGATTCTGTCTAGGCTGACAAGCCTCTGTCACAACACCCCACAGGAAACCCTCAACCCTTCCAGAACACAAGACATGAGCCAAGTGCAGGAGGAGCCCCTTAGAGCCCCTTGTGCTAACTGGGCACAAGGATAATTGGCTGATGTTTTACTGAGTGTCTCAGCAGGGTGGGCTTTGAATGGCATGGGGAAGGCCTGGCCTCACCAAGCATTGGTGTCCCCCATTTTCCAGAGAGGGACACAAGGCTCCTACAGGGAGTTGATGTGTCTGAAGAATCACAGTGGGAGATAGAGGCATGGGGTTCAAACCAAGTTCTTTAGGATGCTGTGGACTGCCATGCTGACCAGGGAAGGGTTGGGGGCGTTGAGGGCAGGCCAGTCTCTCTGTCCCTCAGCGGTCCCAGAGGCTGGATGCTGACCTGGCTCAGGAAGGGTGTGGAGAAAGTTGTCCCGCAGCCTGCCCACAGCAGCAGGCCCTCCCAGAACATTGCTGCAGGCCTGGAGAGTCCCGATCAGGTACTGCTGGGGTTGGGAGCTGCGGTGGGTCAGGGGGAAGGGGCGGGAGGGAAGCCAGCGCACCTGTATCCTTTGCCCACGTCTGTCTGTCTCAGCAGGCAGGAGCACAGGTCCTTGGGCAGTGCGGCACTGGGGGCTCAGGTAAGGACAGGAGGCCAGATGGCATTATAGTGGTGGGTTTAGAGGCTGCTAGGACTTCCCTAGTGGCTCAGTGGTAAGGAGTCTGCCTGCCAATGCAGGAAATGCAGGTTCAGTCCCTGGGTTGGGAAGATCCCCTGGAGAAGGAAATGGTAACCCATTTCAGTATTCTTGCCTGGACAATCCCATGGACAGAGGAGCCTGGCGGGCTACAGTCCATAGGGTTGCAAAGAATCAGACATGACTGAGCAACTGAGCACTGAGGGACTGCTGGGTTGGGCCCAGCTCTTGGGGAAGAGTCCATGGGGCCAGAGCTCATCTGTCTCAGGCCTGGTTCAAACCTGGGCTTGAGTTGGGTTGACCGGGGGCTCTGGGCAGCCCTCTTGCTGCTAACAGGCTTCTTTTCTTTTGCAGATGAACCCAGTGGACCCTCCAGGGCTGAAGACCCAGGGTGAGTCCCTGTCCCCGAGCCCCATCTGTAGTGTGTGTGGTGGGCTCAGCATGCCCAGAGCCGAGGGTCCAGCACTACCTCTATGTGTGACCTTGGACGTGCCTCTTGTCTCTTCTGGACCTCACTTTTCTCATCCACAGTATGGGGATGATGAGCCCTGTGCTGCTCATAGTTTTTTGTGTTCATTACTGGGAGATTCTCAGATAGGGGCCAAGGCCTGGGTGAGCTGCTTAGGGGTGGGCCTTGTGTAGGTGGGTGCCACATGGAGGTGGATGCCCAGAGGCAGGATCTGGGCCACCATGGGGGACACTAGGGTGCCCAGTTGGCCTCACAACTGGCCACAGCTTCTGACTTCTCACGGTGCTTCCCTGGTGGCTCAGACAGTAAAGAATCTGCCTGCAATGCAGACCTGGGTTCTATTCCTGGGTCGGGAAGATCCCCTGGAGAAGGGAAAGATAACCCACTCTGGTATTCTTGCCTGGAGAATCCCATGGACAGACGAGCCTGGTGGGTTACAGTCCATGGGGTCACCAAGAGTCGGACACGACTGAGCGACTGACACTCCTGCTTCACTTGCTCTGACTTCTCAGAACTGACTGAGAGGGTGGCAGGCTGGGTGGTGACTGTGGCAAATGGGGGAGCCCATGTCCCACTCCTGGGAGGGGCCTCACTGAGCTCCCCCTGCCTGTGCCTTGATAGACTGTCAGGTCCTTGAACTCAGGCGTGTTTGTCTAGGTCACTGCCAAACCCCTAGTGACCAGCACAGTGCCTGCCGTACAAAGGCAACTCAGCACAGAAGAGATGAATGAATGAATATGCAATCACACACACCACTCATTCATTGCTTCATTGCCCCTACTTGCTATCTATTCCTTTTGTCCCCTGGAGGCTGCCTAGGTCATGGGTCCCCAGGGTTACCCTGGAGACTAGTGAGACCAGTAAAGCCATTAAGGATGAAGGCACCCAGGGACTCGCCAGCTTTCTTTTGGGCCACACCTGGGAGATGTGTTCCCCTGGGAGCATGGAGCTTCCCTGAAGAGAGTGGGGCTGCCTGGAATAGATGGATCTGGGGACCCAGTGTTTATCCCAGAGTCAGCTATGTAATTGGTGGGGCCCACTGCAGAATGAAAATACAGGATTAAGATGGTGACAATAGAGCATTAAACCAAACATGAGCCTTTCTAAGTATGGGGCCCTGTGTGACCACACTGTTCACATACCCATGAAGCCAGACTTCTCTGTGCCAGTCACAGAGAGCACCCCCCACCCCCCTGCTGCATTCAGGTCCGCAAGCAGCCCCAACTCTCATCTGCTGCCCAGGAGGCCAAGGCTGGGCCTGTGGTTCCAGAGCCTTGTCCAGCCTTGGGTCAGAATTTCAGTTTGGCGGAAGTCCCCTACCACTGGCAGCCCTTTAAGAGTATGCAGTTCCAGGTCCCCACTGTGCGGATCGGGAGCCGGGGAAGGGCTGATCACTTGAGTTTGCTCAGCTGACCGCTGGCCCCTCTGCAGGCCCGGGTCCTGGCTGCTCCGGTGGTTCGAGCAGAATCTGGAGAAAATGCTGCCTCAGCCCCCAAAAATCTCTGAGGTGAGTTGAAGAAAAGGGAGAGCAGGCAGCTGACTACCCAGGAAGGGCCTACCTACTCCAGCAAGTGCTCCTCACTGCTGGGACCCTTGGAGGGGGACGGGTGCTCTCCTCCCTGGTGGGTCCTTAGTGGGGAGGAATGGAGGCAAGAGGGGCTAGGGATGGAGGGGAAGAGTGGGCGGGCCTGGCCAGGGCTTGAGCGCACCAGGCCTCTTCCTCCGTGACGTCATTTCCTGTTTTGGCCCAGGGCTGGAGCGATGAGCCTACAGATGCTGCCTTAGGTCCAGGTACAGGGAAGGGGCCTGGGGAGGGGCTGCCTGGGATGGTCACAGACTGGGCTGGGGGTACAAATGGGGCTCCATGGGTGCTCGGGGAGTGGTTCAGCTTGCAGGGAACTGGCTGTTTTGGGAACCCTGAAACCCCTTCCCTAGTCCAGGCTGGGAGCCAGGGACAGCCTCGTGAAGGCCTGGACAAGGCCCTGCACCTCAGCTCCATGTCTGTCTGAGGATGGGGAGAGTTAATGTGGTCCCGAAGGGCCCCCCACTCAGTCACATTGGCACCTCGAATCTGGATCCCATGCCCTTAGGGGTTGCATGGAGCCCCCCATGTCATCCTTACCCCCTCCCTCTCTGTTACTTAGAGCCCCCAGGACCCGCCCTGGAGATCAAGCCCATGCCGCAGGCCCAGGAGAGCCCCTCCCTGCCGGCTCCTGGCCCCCCGGAACCTGAGGAGGAACCGACCCCAGAGCCCCAGCCCAGTATTCAAGCCTCCTCCCTGCCACCCCCACAGGACTCTGCCAGGTGAGCCCCTCAAACACCTCTGCTCACAGGGGCAGCAGGCTCAGTGCCTGGCCCCAGCCCAATACCGCCCCCACCCCCCCAAAACGAGTCCTTTAAATTAGAAAAGTAACACAGGCTCCTGGGAGAAAACTCCAGTGGGTTTGCAGCGCCCCCTCCCTAGGCAATCACATCTGCAGCTTCTCCTGCTTCTGCACAATTCCGAGATGCAGACGAGCTCGGAGAACATTTCTCCTGCAAACACACATACCCGGCAGCAGCAAACTCTAGATACGCTAGACTCTAGCAGTAGATTCCAGTTCATCTCACTTTTGTTTTTAACCTAAAAATATATCTTAGAGGTGGTTTTTACACATAAAGGTCAGTTCCACTCTTTCAGCGACTGCATACTACTTCATTATACCAATGTGCCGACTTTTATTTAACCATTCGGTGGACATTTAGGTGGGTTTCCACTCTTGGAACAGGTAATATACTTGTACAGGCATCATCGCGTTCATGTGCAAGTGAATCAGAGGAAGTGGAGTTGTTGGCTCAAAGGATACACGCGTTTTTTTTTTTAATAAAGTTTTATTTTTCAAAATGTACAGCTGGTGGGACCTGTTCATGCATCTTCACCAGCAGCTGGGGCATCTCCACCCTTGGTGTTTCTGGTGTAAATCACTTGAGCTCTGTGCTTTGAAACCAGTTTAATAAGTCCTTTACTAAGGAGTTCCTGAAGGGCTGCTCTGGCCAGGGAACCACGAATCTTCAGTCTCTCAGAGACCACAGCTGGAGTTATAAGCTTATAGTTGGGAACTTCTTTACAGAGTTTGTCATATGTTGCTTTGTCAAACAAGACTAGGTTATTGAGCTTGTCCCGAACTTTGCCTTTGGACCACTTCTTCTTTTTGGCCTTGCCCCCAGATTTGTTCACTGGATCTTTGTCTTTCTTGGCCGACTTTCCGGCATCTTTCTTCTTGTCGTCCTTGGGCGGCATAGCGAAGCCCGGAGAGCAGCTGCAACCACTCGGATGCACGCATTTAAAATCAGGATGGCTGCTTCCCTGGTGGTCCAGTAGTTAGGACTCCGCTCTTCCAGTGCAGGGGACACGGGTTTGATCTCTGGTTGGGAAATTAAGATCCCTCATGCCATGTGGCCAAAAAAATAAAATAAAGATGGGTACTGCTAAGTGCTCCCACCCTGGCAGTGTGTGAGGGGCTGGAAATGAATCTTAGAGGTGGGGTGGAGGGTGGCGGGGGACTGAGTTACTTGCTGGGCTCTGAACAGTCACCAGAGGCTCACCTGGGGAGGCCAGGGATGGGGCAGTGGTGTTCAGGGCTGGGCACTTATGTTCTGGCTCATCTTCTGTCAGGTTGCTACCTGCCTTGGGGAGGGCTCTGACTCCAGCCTCAGTCTTCCTATGAGTTCTCCTGCCTGGACATGCCCCTTCTCTCTCCCACTTGCAGGTTGATGGCATGGATCCTGCACAGGCTGGAGATGGCCCTGCCACAGCCAGTGATCCGCGGGAAGGGTGGGGAGCAGGTGGGTGCTGTCTGGGGGAGTAGGGATCCTGGGTAGTGGTGGTGGGAGGGTCCTGGGAGCTCAGACAAGGGTGAGATGGTCCCTGGTCAGGGAGGGCAAAGACCGAAGATGGGAGCCTGCAACCAGAACTCAGCCCCCCTAGCCTGCCTGTCTGCATGGCTCATGTCCATTCCACACACACACACTCTCTGGTCACTGTGACTACAGTGACCGCCTGCCTGCTGGTCACAGTCAATGGGGAGGTGCTTCCATGCGGGGAGCAGAGAGGATGTGGGGTGCAGAGGAGGAGCCTCCCAGGAGCATCAAGGAGGACTTCCTAGTAGGGGTGGCCTGCAAGCTGAGACCTGAAGGAGGAGTAAGAAGAGGGTAGGAAAAAGTGAAGGGGGTGGTGTAGGAAGGGCTCTTTAGGCAGAAGGTCAGTATGTGCAAAGGCCCAGAGACAAGAGAGGCCCAGAATGTTCTAGGAAGAAGTGGGGCTCTTGGGAAGCCAGCAGGCCCCATGTGCATTTCTGACGACCTAGAGCCCCCACATGGGTTGGAGGGAGGAGCAGGGCACCCTACCTTTCCCTCTCCAAGAATCTGTCGCCTGACCTTTCTCCCTTGGACACAATTGAACATTTTCATAGAAGCGTCTGGAATGGGAGGCCTGGGTGGTCGTCCCCTGTAGTGGAAGGTGGACAGGAAGCTTCAGGACTGCTTCCCTGCTGGCTGACCCCTCAGGCTCCATGTTCACACACCCTCTGTGGGCGGCAGAGGAAGGAACAGCTTTGGAGCTCCCCAAGAGGAGGGAAGGGGGTTTCCAGCAGCAGGAATGATTAGTGGGTGACGATGCATTGACTGGGGGTCTCTGGGGATGCGCTGGCGGGGAGAGGCCTGCGTGCAGATGGAGCTTTGAGAGAACCCTCAGGGGAGGATGGGAGAGGGTTTTCATGCATAGAGAACCAGAGAGAGGGCAGCTAAGGCAGGTGCCCACCTGGGCAAAGGAGGTGGGGTGGGACCAGGCAAGCGGTGAGCCTGATAGGGGAATGACTAGAGCAGCGGGCCGCTTTGAGGGGGAGCGAGTGTCTCGGGCGCAGTGAGGAGATCTCTTACTCCTGGTGTGCCAGCAGTGCTGACTGAAGCAGGAAGGCCGGTGAGGAGCCCACAGAAACTGTTTCCCCATTTCTCCCCATACAGGAGTCTGACGCCCCAGTGACATGTGACGTGCAGACCAGTAAGTGACACCTTAGTGGGTCCTTGTGTGTGTCTCCGTGGGGGTTGTTTGCTTTGAGTGTGCATGGGCCAGGCAAGGACATGGGGATGGCCAGGGCAGCCAGTCTCCAGACCTGGACCTGGGAGAGCCCATGCTCTGCAGGCCACACTTCGGGTCAGCCTGGCCAGGCAGCCAGAGCCTGGCCCAGAATCAGATGGTGCTTGGAGACCCCCTCCTGGGGACCGGGGAGCCGAGGGGATGGGCACATAGGCAGGAACCTGGCCTGCCTGCCAGCTTCTATGCAGAAAAAATAATTCTGAGATCAAGTCAGATGAGCCTCCCTTCCTGCGAGGAAGCCCTGGAGAGAGTGTCCCGTGGTTCCCTGGGCTAGTGGGTTTGGCTCAGCAGAGTCCCTGGTTATGGGGTTAAAGGAGAGAGATGGGCTTTCTCTGGGGGTACTGGACACCTTGAGCTGGGAGGGCATCCCCTCGCCTGTGGGGAGTGTGTATTGCTTTTTATCTCAGCCCTGCAGGAGGACTGGGCCCCGGAGGGGAGGGCTGAGATCCAAAATCTGCTCTTCCTTCATGTCATGGCCTCTGGAAAGGCATGTAGCATATGGGGCACCCACACATCCATTCATTTGTCTGTTCATTTGTTCATAAATGCTCGTGGAGAGCTGCTGTGTGCCAGGCCTGTGATGAGAACTGGAGGTGAGCGGAGCAGAGTTCAGGCCCAGGGCAGTGGCCCTCTTTCACCCTGGACACAGGCCCTCGGAATGTGGGCCATGGGTGTCCCAGAGCTGCCTGCCCCAGCCCCACTATGGTGGCCTTTATGACCCACTCCAGTGTTGCCTGGAGAATCCCATGGACAGAGGAGCTGGCGGGCTGCAGTCCGTGGGGTCAGAGTTGGACACGACTGAAGCGACTTAGTGCACATGGTCACTCCGACACAGGGTGGCACGCACAGACTGGCTGACTGTGGAGCTCAGGCATGGGAGACGATGGGGTTTGTGTGATCGTGGTAGTGTCGTGAAGGGAAGGCTCAAGGCAGGGTTCACTCAGTCTCGAGCTCACAGCCACCCTAAAGGGTGCAGAGCAGGGCTGCCCACGGCTATTGGGGTGGGCAGAAGGGCAGAGATGTGCCCAAGGTCACAGAGCAGTTGTCATGGAGCGGTGACTAGAGTCCCTTGGGCCCAGCAGCAGCTGCTCAGCCAGGCCAAGGTTAGAGGACTGGAAGCCCTTCCCTGGAACAGAGACCCACCCCCTCCACTCCCAGGGGCCAGTGAGAGATCTGAGGATGGACCCCCGTCCCGCCCTCCGAACCCGCTCTCTGCTCCTCCGGAAGCCAGCTGCAGGCAGGACCTCGCGGTGTGCCTGGAGCATGTGGGTCATGAATGAAACCAGGGTGTGTCAATTTCCTTAGGGCTGCCATAACAAAGACCAGAAGTGGATACCCTCAAACGGCAGAAATGGACTCTCTCTCAGTTCAGGAGGCTGGGAGTCTGAAATCGAAGGGTTGGTAGGGCTGGTTCTGGGGCTCTGAGGTGGGCCCCGCGCCGCACCTCTCCCCCGGCTCCGGTGGCTGCTGGCCATCCTCGATGCCTCTTGGCGTCTAGCTGCCCTCCAAGCTCTGCCTTTTCTGTGTCCGCCAAACCTCCCTCTCATGTCTTCTATAAGGAAGTGTCATTGGGTTTAGGTCCTTTCCATTCTAAATCCTGGAGAAGGCAATGGTACCCCACTCCAGTACTCTTGCCTGGAAAATCCCATGGACAGAGGAGCCTGCAGTCCATGGGGTAGCTAAGAGTCGGACACGACTGAGCGACTTCACTTTCACTTTTCACCTTCATGTATTGGAGAAGGAAATGGCAACCCACTCCAGTGTTCTTGCCTGGAGAACCCAGGGATGGGAGAGCCTGGTGGGCTGCTGTCTATGGGGTTGCACAGAGTCGGACACGACTGAAGTGACTTAGCAGTAGCATTCTAAATCCAGCATCACTTCACCCTGAGATCTTTAACTAGTGACACCTGGAAGAACTCATTTCCAAGTAAGGTCCCACTCACAGGTAACAGGGGTTAGGACTGGGATATAGTTTCTTGGGGCGAACACTGTTCAGATGAGGGTGGCCCTTCCCCTGCCGGTCCCCCAGACCCCCCATCCTTTCGCTCATTCACTCCCTCTGCCTGTCCACCCCGCCACCCACTCCTCTGTCTTCTCCTTTGTTTCAGGGGTGGTGGCAGCTGGAAGCCTCTGAAACAAAAGGGAAGGGAGCCTGGGAGAGCACAGATGGACACATGGACAGATGGATGGAAGGAGAGAAGGGTACCCTGAAGAGAAGACCTGCGGGGGAGGGGAATGGGGTGGCCATTGAGCTCCCCACCCTCCTTGAACCCCCTACTGACCACCCCCCACCAATCCCAGGCAGGGTGACGGGGAGCCAGTCCCAGAACTGCCCCTCACAGACTAAGGCTGCCCTTTTCCACCCGAGCAAGGGGAAGGCCAGCCCAGCAGCCTGTAGGGTTTAGTCTGGACAGCCGGAGGACCTCCCACCAGAAGGCTGCAGGGACGCCCATGGGCATGGCTTTGAAAGGACACCCACACAGTTCTCAGGATGGTGCCTGACACACTCAGCACCCCCAAAGGACGGTTTTTCCCGAAAGAGGATCTCCTTAGGCTTGGCCATGTTCTTCCCCTCCAAAATTTGGGGACCACTAGTGGATGACATCACTATGCTTTAACTGACATTAAAAAGCATATGGTAGTACATCAAAGTTGTGATTGCATGATGTTACTGCTCCGGGTAAGGCTAAAGGGAGTACTTAGGTTTGAGACATGGGTGAATTAGTAAGGCCCGCATATTGGGGCTGTCGGAAGGAGTCAGCCACAGGTCCTGAGCCAGTTGCCCTGGGTCCCAGCTGACCCACAAGATGTCTTTGTTTGGGGCAAGGAGGATTTTAAACATTGGCATTAGTTGTCGACATTGAAAAATCAGGTGAGTTGGCACAGAAAAACCTGGCTTCTCTTGACAACTGGGAATATTGGGCTGTCATGGTCCCACACTGTGCGCTGGGGACAGTCTGAGTGGCAGCTGCCACCTGAGAGCAGGGGGCACCCTCCACTCTCATCTCCCCAGCTACATAGGCCTTTGAGTTTTGAGACCCCCAAGGTCTCAGACTGGCAACGAGGGGAGGGCAAGCTGGTAGAGGGAACAGGGTGAACATATGCCTGGCGGTGAGGGCGTACAGGGAGAGGGCTGGGCACTTCAGCTGATCGGGAGCCCGGAGTCCTTGATGCAGGAAGTAAGACTAGAAAAGTCGGGGCCTGATGTCAGGGGACTAGGCTGTAGGTGACAGGGAGCTGTTGGAGGTGGTTGAGCAGGGCAGTGACTTCGCAGAGACTACTCTGAGGCTAATCTAGCATCGGAGCCAGAGAAGGCCGCTGAAGCAGGGGTTCTTGAACTTCAGGTGACATCTGGGGGTGGCTATGAAGAATGTCCCACACCCAGACCTTCCAATTTAAAGAGTGAGGGAGCCTGATAATCTGCACTTTCAAGAAGCACCCACTTGCTCAGATGATTCTGATGATGGTGTAGTGGAGAGGACCACACTTTGAGAAATACCCAGTTAGTGAGGAGTTAGTGCTTCAGGGACCAGAAGATGTGGGTCTGGGCTAGTAAGAGACAGAGAGAGCAGGTGTCATGATCCAGGCGTGCCAGGGAGGATGAGGGTTTTAAGTACAGGCCAGGGCTTTGCCAGCAATCCAGGGACCGGGTGGAAGCCTTGGCCTAGAATCCATGCCCCTGGGCTCCCTGTCGGCTGGTCCTAGAAGCAGCAGCTCCCTCCCTGTATGGGGCAATCGACCTGCGCTGCTGGAGTCAGGACCCCATTTGGCTGCCCTGAAGACTGCCCTAGGCTGGGAGGATACTGCACAGGAAGGGGTGTGCCCTGAGGCACTCCAGGGTGAAGTTTAAGCCCTGGATGGAGCAGCAGTTTCCATGTGAGTTTGAGCATCCATAGCGCTTCGTGGCCCCATCTGTGACCTGGCTGCCTGGACGGACCCTGGAAAAGCCAGAAGAGCTTAGAGTCAGATGCCTGCAGACAGCGTCCCACCTTACAGCTCCAGGGACAGTAGGGCCCCACCCCAGAATTGGTACACCCTGCCTGCCCTTTCTGACTGGTGATCTCAGGCACCATCCTCTTCTTTGGCTATAAAATGAGGATAGGCCTGGCGCAGAGATGTAAGGAGGAAATGCTTGTAAAATGCCTACTCACTAATTAGTACCTAAAGAAAAAGGGTTAATGAGAGGGAAAGCAAGGATGTGAGCAAGGATGGCATCTAACACCTGTCATGGAGTGGCTGCCAGTGCCAGGGAGGTGCTTCTGGGGCACGCTTGTCACCTAGGATAGCACCTGGGAAATGAGTCAGGGGACCTGGCCCTGCCTCTGGCATCCTGTGTGGCCTTAGACAAGTCACTCAGCCTGTCTGGTCTATAAAATGGGGAGAGGACTGTCCTTACCCTGCAGGGTTGCTGTGAAAGCTTATGAGCTCACAGGTCAGGGGATATTCTGTCCCATGGGTGGCCCCTGGGTGTCAAGCAGGAACTTGCACCCTCAAGGGGTGGTCCGGATGAAGACCCCACACCAAGGCTTGGTGACAACATAGAACAGTAAGCACCTATGACCGGTATGTCCCACCACTGGATTCAGGGCCACAGTGGGAGGATCTTCCCTGGTCAAAATCCAGGCTGCTTAGAGGGATAGGGGAGATAGGACTGTAGTCTAGGATGTGGTGGGCACCTCCTCTGTGAGGCAGGATAACATCCGTACCTGGAAGACAGGAGGCAGGAGTGGGGAGTGAGAACTCTTGGAAGGAGACTGCCCCTGAGCCTGGCGTTAGGGAAATACCCTATAAAAGAAAGCCTTAATCTGCATCTCAGTTTGCTCATCTGTAAAATGGGGACTAAAACATAAAAGAGGGAAAATAAAATGGAGATAATAGTTATTCCCACTTCAAAAGGTTGATGTGAGGACTAATTGAGTTAATCCATGGGTCACTTAGTACAGGGCCTGGCACATAGTAAATGCTCAATAAGTGTAGCTGGGGCTATTGTTATTATCCTGCACTATGAACAATAACTCCCAGAGTCAAAGGAGAAGACTTGAGGCCAGCTTCCACTTTAAGTCACCGTTAGTAATTCACACCTGGCTTCAGGCCCACCAAGACCCCTGGAGCTTTTGGGGACCACCTGCTCCCAGGTAATCTTCACCTTTCTCCCCTTTCTCCTGTCTGGGGGTGGGCTCAAGCTCCTGATGAACCTGCCCTGCACCCACTTCTGCCACGCTCACAGCCCCACTTTCTCTGCCAGGGACCAGAGTCCATGGAGAAATGTTGAAAGTGAGACCACGTCCATGAGAAAGTCAAGTTCCCTTGGAGGTGGAGCCTCCAGTTCAAGAGAAAATCTTTCTAGACTCCCAGAGGCAGGTTCTGAGATTATGGGCATGAAGTATGCTGTCGGCAGGGGTGGCATCTGGAGAACAGGCAGTGAACAAGCTCCCTCTGTAGCCCTCGGGACATTCCGGGGCATTGCACCTGGATACGGCAGGGTGGACTTTGAGCATAGGTCTCATGGTATCACCTGCAATACTGTGTTTGGAAGCACTGTTTCTGTACAGACCTCCAGGAAGGAAGCCCTGCTGAGAAACAAAGACTAATTATAGTGACAGTGTTAGTTGTTCAGTCTTGTCTGACTCTTTGTGACCCCATGGACTGTAGTCCAGGCTCCTCTGTCCGTGGGATTCTCCAGGCAAGAATACTGGAGTGGGTTGCCCTTCCCTTCTCCAGGTGAGATCTTCCTGACCCAAGGATCGAACTTGGGTCTCCTGTGTTGCAGGCAGATTCTTTACCATCTGAGCCACCAGAGAAGCCTTGTTTCAAAAGGAAAAAGAGAGGGGGAACTAATGGAAGGAGACAGGGTGAATTATTGTGGGCCCCCGCGCATCACTTTAGCACTGGCCTGGTTGTCAATGGCCCAGTGATAACTGCTGTTTCCACTGCTTGGATGAGAACTGGCGCGTGGCTAGTGATGACCAAGGCTCTCTGTGTGGTCCCTGGGACTCAGAGGCTCAGGCCCACTCTCTCCCATACCGTGTCCCCTGTAGTCAGCATCCTCCCTGGAGAGCAAGAGGAGTCGGATCTCATCCTAGAAGAGGTTGACCCTCACTGGGAGGAGGATGAACACCAGGTGGGCAGCACCAGCATCAGCCCACGGATCTCAGAGGCAGCTCCAGCTGATGAAGAGAAGGACGAGGTGGTGGAGCAGACGCCCAGGTGGGAGCCAGAGAAGGCCCTGAAAAAAAGATTGTCTGGGAAGATAACAGGCCTATGGTACAGAATCCCCAAGGTACAAAAGGGCAGAGAGCTGGGACCAAGCCTACCTTCTCCTCCCTCTCCCTCCTACCAGATACACATCTTTCTCCCCATGGGCACAACAGTTGCCAAGGTTCTTCTATAACTTTCCAGGGCCTATCTGAGCATATGTGACCATGGATCCCCTTCATTTTTTTGCACAAAAGATAGCATATCACATCCATCGACCTTATTACATTCATTCAACAATGTACCTTGAGATCTTTCCGCATTGAGAACATGGAGATCATACTCATTTTTCTCAACAACTGCATAGAATTTCATTGTATGGATATGCCAGACTGTACTTAACTTGTCCACTATTGATGGCCATTTTTATTATTTTAAATAATTCTGCCACAAGCACTCTTGTTCCATGTCCCTGAATGTGCATGCGTGTATATCTGCAGGATACATTTCCAGAAGGGAGTTGCAGGGTCATCAAGGAAGGGAGTGTGTAACCATGGTAGTGATGGCCAGGTCACCCTCTGCAAAGACAGAAGCTTCTCAGTTCAGTCCCTGTGGAGTCTTAGCTGCTCAAGTCAGGAGGCCTCAGGTCCACAGGTCCATGACGGGGAAACTGAGGACCAGGGAGGGTGAGGGGTGACCTAGGGTTGGTACCAGGGCAGTTGGGGGCCAGGACAGACCCCTGATGCAGGGAGGGAGCCTTCATTGCTAGAGAGAGGCCAGGGCTCCCCAGGGGCAATCTTGCAGTTATAGGACATCCTACTGAGAACTGGGGCAGGAAGGGGACTTGGAATGCAGCTAGCTAAAAGTGACCTCATCTCTTGCCTCTGACCTCAACTCAGGGAGCTGCCTCGGATTCAAGAGGAGAAAGAAGATGAAGAGGAGGAGAAGGAAGACGGAGAAGAGGAAGAAGAGGAAGGCAGAGAGAAAGAGGAGGAAGAAGGCAGAGAGAAAGAGGAGGAAGAAGGCAGAGAGAAAGAGGAGGAAGAAGGTGGAGGGAAAGAGGAGGAAGAAGGCGAAGAAAAAGAGGAGGAAGAAGGCAGAGAGAAAGAGGAGGAAGAAGGCAGAGAGAAAGAGGAGGAAGAAGGCAGAGGGAAAGAGGAGGAAGAAGGCAGAGGGAAAGAGGAAGAAGAAGGCGGAGGGAAAGAGGAGGAAGAAGGCAGAGGGAAAGAGGAGGTGGAAGGCGGAGAGGAGGAGGAAGACGAAGAGGAGGTGCATGAGTAAGACACTTGTGTGCCTGGCTTAGGGATGACCCAGGGAGGGGCTGCTGTGGATTTTGGGGTGGGAATGCTTTCTGCTGCTCATGGGAGCTCCTTGCTTTGTTCTGAGCTGTGTGCTGAACCGCTGAGCACTGATCAGAGAGGCTAGGGGGCTGCTGGGAGACCTCCGCTGGGCTCATAATGACCTTGGGATTCACAATACCCAACACTCAACAACCACCCCCACCCCACCCACCCCTATACGGGCAAACAAATGTAGAATGCACCTCCACAAGAAGGAGGTTTTGGGGAGAGGATCCTGAACCATGCGAGCTGGACAGAAGGGCAGATGGCGAGATGGATGCACGTGGAGGTGACGCGCAGATGGCTGGATGCCTGAGTGGGGTTAGGGGGTAAGAGGCTGGACCGCACATGTAAAGGCAGGTGTCTGGTCTTGTAGGTGGAATTGAAAGTAGGGCTAGAGGAGGTGTCCGGGGAGTGAGTATGGATGAAGGAGAGACCCAAAGGCCAGATCGGAGTTCAGGAGGAACCAGAAAGGACCAAGGAGGAGGAAAGGGAGATGAGAAGAGGGTGGGACCTGGAGGCCCAGTTGGAAAGTGTTTCAAGGAGGCGGAAGTGAACTGCAGCCTCAGGAGCAGCCTGCATGGCCCAGGAAGAGTAACAGTGTAACTTGAAGTGGGGGGAGATGATCCTTCAGAGGTGCTGGATTGTGAAGGCCTTGATGACTTCCTGGGAGCAATAGGGAGCCGTGGAAGGTTTGTGAGCAGGGGAGTGATGCAGGCTGGCAGCTGCACTGTGCAGAGGTTGAAGCAGGAGGAGCATCGAGGTGGCTGGGTGATTTAATCTCTCCCCTTGATCAGACCGGGTGATTTAGTCCTTCCCCTTGATTCACCCCCTGGCATTGTTCCCTGTCCCTGTCGTTCTACCCTCTGCGGTACCCCTTGGCCCACAGCCTGCCTCCCTGTCGCTTTGGCCATGTAAGGCAAGACAGCGCTGCGAGTGCTAGGAGCCCAAGCTTTGCTTCTCTCAGCAGAGTGACCTGGGTGAGCAGCAGGTAGGCATAGATCTTCCGCCTCTATATCTGTAAAATGGGAGGTCTGGCAGGGGGGATAATAGCCCCTGCCGAGTGGCCAGAGGGCCGGCTGAGAACAGATGCAGTAGGACCTGGTGCGGAGTATGTGGTCCATCAAAAACCACCAACCTTCTCATCTCTACTAAGAGTCACTTTTAGTCTCAGTCAGGAAACAGTTAAATCATGAGACCACATAGGATTTGGGAGCTAGAAGCCTGCTTAGTCTCCTCTGCTTTGAGTCCACACTTGCCCAGTTCACATATAATCTTTCCATCCTTAGCAGGAGGCCATATAACTACTTGCTTGCCTCCAATAACGGGGCACTCACAACCTCTCAAAGGCTATCCATTCCATCCACACATACCTCTGACTTAGGAAATTATTTCTTCTGCCAAAACTAGGAGTGCTTCCTTTTGGCTTCTGTAACCTGGTCCTAATTCTGCCCTCTAGGCTCCTCCAGAGCCAGGATGCTCTCACTCTCAGGTGAGTGCCCCTCCCTTAGGTGAAGACCTTAGGTGCTGCCTGGGTCTTCATTAGTACAGCCCTATCTGCTCTCTTTTTTCCACTTGGCTCTGGGTATAGTGCAGAGCTCTGAGCTGTTCTGCCAGAACACACACATGCCCAACACACAGGCCTACAAATCCCTTTATATGCCACGGCTCTTGAACTAAAACACCACTTGAAGGCCAGGGAGCCAGTGCACCCAGGCACACATACTAAGTACACATACGTTCTCTGTTCTCTGTTCTCTGCCTAATACACACGGCACACCACATGTATCTGCACTGTGCATGCACACTTGCACACAGACACAGACATGCTGGGTTATGTGCACACGTGCGTGTCATCAGGGCGCTTATACCCCACACAGCCTGCGGACATGCACAGGTAACACAGGCACGGGGCACTCACCTGCACGCATCCACACTATACACAAGCACACGCATACAGTTACCCACACACTCCCAGGCACGCACCTGGTCACACAAATATTTGCCCAGAACTTCAGACTCAGGGAACCTTGGAGCCTAGGGCCCCACGTAAGGACAAGGGTCTTGTGATGACAGAGTGGCTGATCCCAGGCACAACGCCAGAGGGTGTCAGGCGTGGGACAGGCGGCCGGGCTATTGCTGCCTGGGGAAGGATGCTCTTGCCAGCTCTGTGGAGACACAGGGGTTACTGATGACGCGCAGGCCCTGGTAACGGGCAGATGGTCGCCTAGCGACCCGATCTCTGCTGGCAACAGCTCGGCTTTTCCTAGTAACCACAGCCTTTTGGTCCCCACCTGGTCTCCCTGGGGGCGTTTCTGCAGAGTTCCCTGCACGTCCCCTCAATCTGATTAGAAGCAGGAGGGATTGGAGGCTCAGTCACACTGGCTCTGGAGTTCGCCTTGCAGACTCGGGGCTGGGCCAGGGCTCCCCAGTTCTCCACTGGCACACACCGACCCGGGGCTTGGGATGAATGTCATTGCCCCCAGCTGAGCTCCTGCATCATGTGCATCCCTGTTGGCAAAGTCAGCAAGACCCAAGTAGGTGCCTGATTCTCCCTAAGGGCTCCCCTCCTTCATTCTTTCGGGGTTGAGGGATACCGGGCAAAGAGTCTACAGTGAGGTCCTTAAGTTGGGGACACAGCCTGCTTTGTGACTTGAGGGAGGAGCAGTGGACTGGTAAACTCTTGCCAGAGGCTATAGCTGCTACTTCCCACATCTTTAACTCAGAGAGCCAGGATCTCTGTGTTCCCCGCCTCAGCCAGTCTGTCTGAGCCTCTGCTTGCAAATCCCAGGAATTTGGGAGCTTTCCAGAAGCTCATGGCCTGCTGCTTCTTGGCAGGTCAGGAGGGGGCCTTGGCAGGCAGTGGGAACACTCCCAACCAGGGGCAATAAGATTTTTGGGTACATGGGTCCCCAAACAGCCCCTGGTGAGGCTGACAGGGCCACCATAGGGCCTGTTATGGTGTCTCCATAGCTGGAGATGTCTGTGTAAAATGTTCTTCCATCTCTGTGGGTGATTCATAGATCACCTCCTTCTCTGGGATTAATAATAACTACAACAGGAACAGTCTTAATAACAGCTGTCAAATATTTGATGAGCACTTGTGTTCCCTGCCACATGCTGTGCCAGGGCTCCTACTGCTAATCCCATTTCACAGATGAGAGCACTGAGGCCCAGAGACAGCAGCCCACACATCCAGGTTGCCCTGGCAGCGAGCGCAGAGCTGGGATTGTGTCCCAGGTCAGGCTGGGCTCTTAAGCAGACATCTGGTGCTGCAGACGAGGAACAGTTCAACTTACCTGTGTTTAGAGATGGAGAACCCAGATGACTCTGGACAGGGGGAGATTTTTTGACTTTTCTCTTGGCTTCTTACTGGCACTTCTGACCTCACTCAAATAAGCCAGGCTGGGACTTCCCTGGCAGTCCAGTGGTTAGGACTCTGTGCTGCCAATGCAGGGTTATAGCTCTGATCCCTGGTCAGGGAACTAAGATCCCACATGCCGTGCAGTGTGGCCAAAAAACAAACAAACAAAAAGGCCAGGCTGTATGGTAGAGGCTGGACAAGTCCTACCCACTTGACATAAGCAAATGGAGGCTTCCCAGGGACTTGCTTTCCAGGCCTGATTCTAGAATGAGCAAGACCCCAGGAAGTCTCTGACTGGGACTGTGGGAAGCTCATTTCCTGGGCCTTCATGCTCTGAGAACTGAGGAGTCCACTGCATCTGTTTCAGGGAAGGAGAGTCAAGTCAGCTTCCTGCAGCACCAGCCCATCCACCCCTTCTGGGCAGGGCCTTCTTCTCTGTTAGGCTTGAGGGCATGGTTTCTGTAATACTTTTAGAAGCCCTCCAAGAACATGGGCATCCCAAGTGGTGCTAGTGGTAAAGAACCCACCTGCCAATGCAGGAGATATAAGAGATACAGCTTTGATCCTTGAGGTGGGAAGATCCCCTGGAGGAAGGCATACCAACCCACTCCAATATTCTTGCCTCGAGAATCCCAAGGACAGGGGAGCCTGGCGGGCTACAGTCCATAGGGTCAGAAAGTGCAGACACGACTGAGGCGACTTAGCATGCAAAGAACATTTTAATTTCTTTCAAAAGCAGACCCAACAAATGAACTTTAAGATGGAAGAGAATATTTTAAATATAATATTACCATGTCAATCTTCATATAAATGCAGTCATAAAATATATATATGGAGGAAGGGGCCCATGAAGGCTGAAGTGCCAAGCCCTGTGAAAGCCATAATATGCCCTTTTCTTTAAGAAAATCTGTTTCTTCCTGGGCAGGATAGAATCTGACAACTCAGGCGCCTCAAAATGGAAATATGTATACAATGAAGAGAAAGAAAATGAGTTGGGTGCTTGAATCCTCCAGACACTCAGGTCACTCATCCACATCACCTGGGGCTGTGCAGACACTCAGAGGCTGGCAGTGGAATATTAAGGACTTGGCACTGGGGTCAGATATGCCCATCTTTTATCCAGGTTCACCTGGTACAGGCTATGTGACCTTGGCCAGGCCATCTGACCTCTCTGAGCCTCCAATTACTAAGCTCAAATGGGATCAATCGCAGCTGGGCTATTAGGGTCATTTGGGTGAGGATTTGGTGGGACAAATGCTTGGCCCTGTATCTGGCACTCAGCCCTTGGGAACTGCTGTGATAATATGATTGCTGGCTGATTCCTTCTCCCAGGCTGCTGTCTCCAAACCAACTGGGCCCCATCTCCTCACCCACCTCAGAGGCTGAGACTTGCCTCTTTGGGTAGAGGACGGGGGATTCAGGTTTTCTGGGCAGCAGAAAGAGCATCCTCCATTAGCTCCTTGGTGACAATGGTCCATGGTGTGGGTTGAGGCTGCTAGGAAGCCAGATCTAATTCTAACCACAAAAATCACATTAGCCCTTGGTCCCAAGTCATCATTTTAATCCAGAGACTGCACACAGGCATCTCAGGGCCCAATTTAGCCTGGAGACAGGCTCTTTGAGATATTGACATATTAATATAGATGTCAATGTAGATCATACATATTTTAATATAGATATTAGTTTGGATTAATTATCAGCCTCTAAAGATGGGGAGATTCCACATTCAAATGTGTAGTTCAGTCTTTTCTTGAAAATCAGCAGATCTGGCCATGGGGCACCCATTCCAAGCAGAATGGAGTTGCTGATTCAGATGGGCAGGGGTTCTCTAATTTGCCATATTCTCCTCTGCTCCCTATAGTCTAACCCTGGCCCCCTGTCACTCATGTGTGCCTTTGCCTGGGCCAGGGGCCCCTGAAACCTTCAGCAATTGCAGTGTGGCTCTGGTCTCATGACATCCAAAGAAATCAGGGTGTGTGTCTGAATTTTGAGTGATGTGGGACAATATGCTGTGTGATTTTGGTCAGGCCAATTGACCTCTCTGGGCTTCACTTTTCTCATACTTCCTTCTCTGCCTCCATCTTCAAGGTTGTCTGGAGACTCTAAGAGGGGAAATGCTGGGCATAGACTTTGAACACCATACAGTGCCCATTAGTCTCCCCTGCTGCAGAGGATGTTTCCTCAACACCATGCTCCAGGATTTTCTTTGCACATGCTGTTCCTATTTCCTGGACACCATTCCCCACCTATTTCCAACTCACAGGCCACCTCCTCTGGGAAGCCCTCCTAACTAGCAGAATTGTGGCTGTGCCCTTCACAGCCGCTTGCTCCAGCACATGATGCAGACTGTGAGATTGTTAACAGGACATGGTATCTGCCGCCTGCCCGGTGCTGGGAGCTTCAAGAGGCCGGGGACGATCCTTAGGCATCTTTGTGTCCCAGCTCCTGGAACAGAGCCTGGCACTCAGCACAGCTCAGAAAACATTTAATATCCCTAACCCCAGACCTTGCCTCCTGCCCCCTCACAGTCACAGTGTCCTGCTGGATAGTTACCTGGTGGCACAGAGTGAGGAGGACCAGAGCGAAGAAAGTGAAACCCAGGACCAGAGTGGAGTGGGCAGAGCCCAGGACCAGAGTGAAGTGGGCGGAGCCCAGGAGCAGGACGGAGTAGGCAGAGCCCAGGACCACAGCACCTCACACCAGGTATGGAGCAGCGCCAGGCCTCGTGCCCTGGCTACCTTGGAGGCCTGGGGCAAAGTCAGTGGAAGGGGCTGGGGCCTTGTCCACTTTGTGTATGGGGGGTGGGGGGGTGAAGGTTCAGTTGATGAGATGCCCACCGAATGGAGAAGAGTGGGCTGGTAGTTGCTGTAAGGCCCTGCTTGTGTCAGGGATCAGATGGCATCAAGAAGGGCCTTGGCGACATGGCCATGAGTGGGCAGCAGTGGTCCTGGACTCCAGTCCGCATGTGGCTATGTGACTCTAGGTAAGACCCTACCCTGGGCCTCAGTGGTCACCTCTGTAAAATGGGGCTAAAAACCCCTCTCCAGAGTTTTGTACACGGCTGTAGGCTGTGAAATGTGGTGCCAGGCGGAGAGTGCCGGGGCGGGGGGGGCCTGCTTTAGTTGCTTTGTCTCCACACACAGAGGGTTGCCCAAGAATTTCCCCTCATGATATGTGACAGGTCCAGGTGTTGGGGCCTGGGGCTCCTGTGTGCACTGGATGCCCCAGAAGGTGGGCTGAAGGTGTAACCAGCGGGCAGGGTAAGGAGTAGACTTGGGCCCATGAAGATGCCTGAGGGCAGATCCCCCGACACTGGCTGGGCTGGACCAGGGCAGGGATGGTTGGATGGTCACTGCTTTGGTTTCCTCTTTATCTTTCACAGGAGCTGCAAGAAGAGGCCTTGGCCGACCGCTCGGGAGGTAGGTGTGCAGTGGGGGTGGGGTTGCATGCGAATGCCCAGGCTTCTTTGAGGCTGGGGGCAGCCAGGGCACAGAGGCAAGCCCTCCCCCTCTGCCTCTCAATCCCTTCTGCTCCCCAACGCATCCCATCCTCAGGCAAAACCCATTTCTGCATCTTAGGACCACATAATCAGAGTCTGATGATGTATTTCAAAGGCCCCAAGGGAACTGCCTTGAGGCCCTGCCCCCCACCTTCCCCCCACCCCCAGCCCACCAGGACTGCAGGTGTGCGTGCTCACTCACTCAGTCCTGTGTGACTCTGCAACCCCATGGACTGGCTCTCACCAGGCTCTTCTGTCCATGGGGTTCTCCAGCCAAGAATGCTGGAGCAGTTTGCCATTTCCTACTCCAGGGGAATCTTCCTGACCCAGGGATCGAACCCACATCTCTTACATCTCCTGCATTGACAGGCGGGTTCCTTACCACTGTACCATCTGGGAAACCCCAGGACCCCAGGAGGCCTAGGGAAACCCTACTCCCAGCTAATCCCTCCTGCCAACCTCTTCACTGGGTCCACAACTCTCTAGGCTACAGACCAGTGAGAGTTTGGCTCAAATGTATCATACTTGAATGAAAATTGGGACCAGAGCTTGCTGAAAGCATGTCCTAGACTCTGTGTCTTTTGAGTTTTTCCTTACTGCTGAGATCTTTGGTACAAGTTTGGTCATTTGTCACTCCAACCCCTAATCCTGAGAACTTCAGGGACGACAGGCCAGAGTCTAGGAGACTGAGGCCAGCTGGACACTGAACCCAGGCCTTGCAAACCTCCACAATCCTCAAGGCGCTAGTAGTGCTCCAGACGCCCTGGAAGGCAGACAGACCATTTTATAGATGAGAAAACTGAGGCTCTGTGTGGGCAGCAAGGACACAGACCTTCATGTCACTCCTGGCTCCCCCCCTCCTTCCTTTCTGTGTGACCTGGTGCCAGTCTGTGACCTCTCTTAACTGTGGCTTCCAAGTCAAGAAGAGGGGGCAGTAACAGTACCTACCTCACTGGGTTGTTGGGCAGAGTAGGGGTGACCTTGTATCCCTGGCCTCGAAGGAAGAGACCATAATTGGGGTCATGAGCCTGTTTCCCAGGCAGCCAGTGTTGGAGATGGGATGGACCCAGGTGTCTTAACCCCAGGTGTCCTGAGTCTGCTTCCCACCTGGTCTTTGAAAAACATGCTCTGTTAACTTTAGCCCAAATCTACTGGAAACCTACTAAGTCTGCACCCCACAAAGATGAGCAAGACCAGGATCAGGGGGTGCAAACTAGGGTTCCATGGGGCTGGTTCCACCAGGTCATTTGGAAGCAGGTGACCTGGGAATCACACTTTGAGAAACACTGAGGCATGGCTCTCTGTCTGCTGCCACTTGAAAGTGTGGCTCTCAAACCAGCAGCTTTGGTGTCACCTGGGAGCTGCTTTAGAATGCAGAATCCCAGGCCCCACACCACCCAGCTGAAGCAGAAACTGCTCCGTGACAAGATCCCTGGAGGTTTCTCTGCACATTTGTGTTTGAGAGGCAGTGGCCTTGAGTCGTGGTTCTCATGACTGCGATTGCAATCATTTGGGGGAGATTTAAAAAAATCCTGGTGCCAGTCCTCACCTCAGACCATTAAATCAGAATCTCTGGGGGTGGGCCTGGGCATCAGGCATTGCCAGGCCTTCCTAGGCAATTTCAATATGCAGCCTATTTGGGGAACCAGGAACCTAGGAAAAGTTATTGTGTCTGGTTGGAAGTGAAATTAATTGAGCTCCAGGGTTTCTTTAGGATGGAAAATCCTACCGGATTAAGAATATTTGAGTGTTAGCTTAAGAGCCTGAGGAGTTCTAGGTTCTTTGATTGTAAAGTAGGAAATGCTATGACGGTTGGTTAAGGAGAGAAAGTGCCAGAACTGGGTGGTGCTCAGGGCTGTCTCTCAGAGCTGTGGGTGGACCAGCCACACGACTGGTGTTGCCCTCCAGGGACAAGAGTGGTGCTTCAGACTCTGGGTGCGCTGCTGCAAGTGCAGGTGGGCGCTGGGCTGGGCTGTGCTGGCACCGGTGGGGAAGAGCCCCACCTTCTCTGCCTCTCCCAACTCTTTGCTCCTCATTGCAGTCCCCAGGGTCCTGCCTCTGCCTGAGACCCCCTGGCCTCAGCACTATGGCTAAACCAGGCCGGGACATGGAGCTGAATCACCTAGTCCAGGACCAGCCGCCTGGCCAAGTGACCCCCAGGCTTGCCCCCGCAAACCTGGTGGAGCACCTCCCCAATGTGCCCAGCTACCGCCCCCCCATCACCCGCATCCCTGTCCTCATCTCCCGGAGGACAAACTTGTCCAACTCCAGCTTCGTCAAGGAGACCAGGAGCTCAGCCCGTCGTCTAGGTAGCGTGAAGCTGCCCACCCAGCACGCTGGTGTCTGTGTCGTGTGTGTTGTGTTCTGCATGGCTTGGGCTGCTTTCTGCATGGGTGTTGTGGTCTTGTTGTGGGACTGCTATTTGGGCTCCTAGAAAACCACCCCTTCTTCCTCTGCTGACCAGTGCCTTCGTCTTGCTTTGTGGTGATTTAAGGTATAATAGTCCCCTTCTCTCTGCGCCTAAAATTCCACAATTAGTAATTCACTTTTGGGGGTTAAATGTGGCATTTTGCAGATCATCAGTTTTTATACGGGTTAGTCACTCATACCCTAGTTTAAACAAGTCATTCAGATCTCCAGGCCAATGAAGAGGCTTGGATCAAGGAGCTGGGTCAGGGGGAAGAATAATCAGAGGGAAATGGACCAGGATACAAGGTGAAGGTCCACTGCAGACAGAGTCTACTGACCTTGAGAGTTTGCTGGGAGCTGGACTTTCTGAGGACTTGTGGCTGGCTGCCCAGCAAATTCCCTTTCAGGACAGGAGAGGCCCCCAGGTGTTGACAGGCAGACCCAGAGGAGAGGTGTCCTCAGGGGCCAGTGCAGAAAGAGAGCCTGTCCGGACCCATTTAATTGTGACAGGGTCCCCATAGTGGCCTTTGGGCTCCTGCTATTTGCTGCCTGCTGACAAAGAGCTGGGGGACATGCTGGTGCCTCGCGGCAATCCCCTGTCACTTTGAGTCTGCCTTGACTCAAACCAGACCTGCCTGTTTTGCCTTTGATTCATTTGTTTGCTTTAGGATGACACTGGGCAAGGTTGTCTGCGGTATCCACAGGCAGGTCAAGCTGAACATTTCATGAGAAGAGATCCACTCTTATTCTCCCCTCCTCCTGGCTTGAGGTGGGCACAGAGTCGGGGTGAGGTGGAGTAAGATCAGCCCGCCTGGCCAAGTGACCCCAGGGCTTGTTCGGTTAGCAGAGACAGCGGAACACCCAGGGTTGGGGGTGGCGGTGGCTCGGGGTGGCTCAGGGCTGTCTCTCAGAGCTCTTGGCTAGACCAGCCTCATGACTGGTGATGTTCTCCACATGAGCTACTGGGGACGACATGCCAAGCTCAATCTTCCAGGCCAGCCCTAAATCTCACTCCAAAGGGTCCCCCATGTCCTCCACCCTTACATCACTTCTTGATTTTTGTATAGTCTGTATCAACTCTGCTGGAAGAGGGCATGGCAACCACTCCAGTATTCTTGCCTGGAGAATCCCATGGACAAAGGAGCCCGGCAGGCTACAGCCCATAGGACCACAAAAAGTCAGACACGACTAAAGTGACTTGGCACTCATACATGCAAGCATGTACCAACTCTGCGCTTATTTGCTTACTCATTTTTTCATTCAATTCAGTGTATTTAAATAGGAAGCTTTACATTATAATTCAAATGGAAAACCAGCCTGGCCTGCCATAAATAGAAGGGCATAAATAGAAATAACCACAAAGACATGGGGAACTAGGTCATGTTGGTAATTTCTAGTGAGGTGGGGGCCTGCTGAAGGCTCATAGCTGAGTCTGCGGAAGGGAACTAGGACATGTCTGGGAGGCGTTGAGGCCATAGCAGCACTAACCTGAGGTTTCCTCTCTGCCCACGCTGGATCCAGAGAGGACAGGAAAGGGAGGAATGGTCTCATTCTGTGTCATCCTTTGTTTTGGCTGTGCCATCTAAAATCATCGCGTGCCTTCTCTGATCCCTGGGAGCCCCACGCTTTGAGAAACAGTCGCAGTGACACATTGGGACGGTGGTCTGACCCAACTGTGATTGACACACAATGATTTTAGATGCTGTGGCCGAGGCAATGACAGCATGCAGTGAGTGACAAGATTATTTCCATTTCAGTGGTTCTGCGTGGCACAGAAGTCTGTAAGTAGGCTGGTCACCAACCTCAGGATGGGCTGAGAGTTTTAGCTCTGGAGCCAGGATGCCTGGGTCCAAACCTGGGCTCTGCTGCAGGTTTCTTAACCTCTCTGTGCTTCAGTTTCCTTTTGCACAAAATGGGGACAATGATAACAGTGACCTCATAGAGTGGCTGGAAATGACGAAAGGGTTTATATATACATATAAATAAAGCACTTAGTGTTTAGTGAAACAAATGCCTAGTAGGCACATAGGAAGTGCTTAACAGTAGATATTATTATTCTCTAAACCAATTTAAGCATACAATATTATTCTTTGTATTCTTATTCACAGATTCTTATTCTATAAATCAGTATAATATAAACAAATATGATTTCTGTTTTGAGTTCCTACTCTGTCAAACTGGCAGGAAATGAAACATTGGGTTTAGGAGGTCCCCCTACCTTTGAGAGTGACTGAGTTTGTAGGGTCTTATGCAGGGTGAGATAGGGGGTGAGGGGACCACGTGGTCCCTCCCAGGCTCCCGGGGACAGCCTCATGGATGTTGAGGCCACGGTGTTTTTTTGCTGCCGGGGGTGCCATGCTGGAAGCACCCGGGGCCCTGAGCATTTTTGAGATGCTGCCTTAGTCCTGGCTGCCTCCATGCCCCCAGCCCACCTCCAGCTCCCCTCTCCCGAGGTCTGTGGAAAGCAGGGGGAGGTCCCTGCCACCTCATGGCTCTCTCCTGCTTTGCACAACCTGGGGCATCTCTGGTGAGTCTAGCAAAAGTCCTGCTCATCCTCCTTTCCTGAGGGCTTAGGGTTAGGTCAACAAATGCCCCAGAGTCTTGAGGTCTGCTTATGTTCCCTCCACCAACCTTCATAACCTGCTGGCTTTCCCCATGTGGCCATTGAAAAAAGCTCACAGATCCAAATGTTTCAAAACGCACCCCTCCACATTTTGGGGGTGTGCACCTGCCTTGCTGGTACCCAGACCTGCACCTGGCTACTATTGCGTGGTTTGGCCCAGGTGTAGTGGGGAGTGGGGGCACCCTCCCAGCCCCTCAGCATCCTCTGAGCTCTGCCTAGGGGCAGACCTGTCCCCACAGTCCCAAGGGAGGGTAATGAAGCCCAAAAGAGGGACACACCCAGTCTTCCCAGGGAGGATCTGATTCTCAGGATGCGAGGCCTCTCAGAGGTCAGGAGAGGAGCTGAGGGGATTATTTCTGGGGCCTCTTGGCAGATGCAAAAATAAGAAAAAACCAAATGTCACAGGGGTAACACACATTACAAAAACAGTCTGTCACCCTTGATTGTAGGAAACTTCCAAATGTCTCCATTCGAGGCCCTTCAAGAATGTGAGGCCCTGAAGAGGTAAAATTGTCACTACATGCAGATGACATGATACTGTACATAGGAAACCCTAAAGACTCCACACAAACACTGCTGCTGCTGCTAAATCGCTTCAGTCATGTCCAACTCTGTGCGACCCCATAGACGGCAGCCCACCAGGCTCCCCCGTCCCTGGGATTCTCTAGGCAAGAACACTGGAGTGGGTTGCCATTTCCTTCTCCAATGTGTGAAAGTGAAGTTGCTCAGTCGTGCCCTACTCTTAGCGAGCCCATGGACTGCAGCCTACCAGGCTGCTCTGCCCGTGGGATTTTCCAGGCAAAATTACTGGAGTGGGTTGCCATTGCCTTCTCCGAAGCAAACACTACTAGATCTAATAAATGAACTTAGCAAAGTAGCGGGATTCAAGATTAATATTAAAAAATGAGTTGCAACACTTTATAATAACAATGAAACATCAGAAAAGTAATGTTAAAAAAAAAAAAAAGAAACCCTTTAAAAATAGCACCAAAAAGAAAAGGACTTACCTGGTGGTAGAGTGGTTAAGAATCTGCCTGCCAAAGTAGGGGACATGGGTTTGATCCCTGGTTTGGGAGGATTCCACATTCCTCAGAGCAACTAAGCCTGTGTGCTGCCACTACCAAGCCTGCATGTTGCAACTCCTGAAGCCCATGCTCTGAAACAAGAGAAGCTGCTGCAATGAGAAGCCCACACACTCCAACTAGAGAGTAGCTCCTGCTGGCCACAGCCAGAGAGAATCCTGCACCCAGCAACAAAGACCCAGTGCAACCAAAACAAAAACACCTAGGAATAAACCTGACCAAAGAGGTGAAAGGCTAATACGCTGAAAACTGTAAAATATTAGGAAAGCAGATTAAAGAGGATCCAAAGAAATGGAAAGATATCCCATTTCCTTCCAAGAGGATTGCAAGGATTAATATTGTTAAAATGGCAATTTTATCCAAAGCAATGTGCAAATTTAGTATGATACCTGTCAAAATACCCAAGACTTTTTTCACAGAACTAGAACAAATAATCCAAAAATTTTTATAAGGACTATTAAAGACCCAGAATTGCCGAAGCAGTCCTGTGAGGCGGCCTAGGGATGGGGGCCACGACGGAGCAAGAGGCATAAGTCTCCCAGACTTCAGATAGTACTACAAAGCTACGGTAAAATCAAAACAGTGTTGTAAGGGTATAAAAATGGACATGCGGATCTATGGAACAGTGAAAATAGAGCCTAGAAATAAACCCATACACCTATGCCCAATTAATCTCCAACAAAGGAGGCAAGAATATGAAATGGGTAAAAGACAGTCTCTTTAGCAAGTGCTGGGAAAGTTACCTGCAAGTAAATCAGTGAAGTTATACCCTCACACCATATACAAAAATAAACTTAAAATGGCTTGAAGACTTAAACCTAAGACATGACATGTAAAACCCCTAGAAGAGAGCATAGGCAAAACATTCTCTGACATAAATCATACCAATGCTTTCTTAGTTCAGTCTCCCAAGGCAATAGAAATAAAAAACAAAAATAAATAAAAGGGACCTAATCAAACTTTTACAAGCTTTTGCACAGCAGAGGAAATCATGAAAAAGAAAGGAAGAAAGAAAAGACAGCCTGTGGAATGGGAGAAAATATTTGCAAATGAGTTGATGGACAAGGGCTTAGTCTCCAAAATATACAAACAGTTCATACAACCACCACCACCACCAGAACAGCCCAACTGAAAAATGGGCAAAAGACCTTAACAGGCATTTCTCCAAAGAAGACATACAGGCGACCAGTAAGCACATGCAAAGATGCTCAACAGCACTAATTATTAGAGAAATGCAAACCCAAACTAGAAGGTACCACCTCACATTGATCAGAATGACCATCATGAAAAAGTCTACGAATAGCAAGTGTTGGAGAGGGTATGGAGAAAAGGGAACCCTCCTACACCGTTGGTAGGAATGTAAGTTGGTACAGCCACTGAGGAGAACAGTGTGGAGGTTCCTCAGAAAGCTAAAAATAGAATTACCATATGATCCAGAAATCCCACTTCTGGTCATATACCTGGACAAAGCTATAATTCGGAAGATAACATCTCCCCTATGTTCATAGCGGCACTATTTACAATAGTCAAAACATGAAAACGACTGAATGCCCATTGACAGATGAACGAATAAAGATGTGGTACATGGATAAATGGAGTACCACTCAGCCACAAAAAGGGTGAAATCAGGCCATTTGCAGCAGCGTGGATGCAATTAGAGATTATCCTACTAAATGAAGCAAGTCAGAAAAAGAAAGACAAATATCCTATGCAACCAGTATATGTGGAATCTAAAACATGGAGCAAAGGAACCTGTCTCAAAACAGAAACAGACTCACAGATGTAGAGAACAGATTTCTGGTTGCCACTGGGGGGGGAGGGAGGGGAGGGAAGGACTGGCAGTGTGGGACTGGATATAAAATATTATATATAGGGTGGATAAACAACAAGGTCCTGCTGTATAGCACAGGGAACTAGGTTTATCCTGTGATAAAGCATAATAGAAAAGAATGTGAAAAGAAAGAATATATGTGTATAACTGAGTCACTTTGCTGTACAGCAGAGATTGGCACAACACTGTAAATCAACTATGCTTTAATAAAAAAATCTTAAAACAGAGGTCTTGTACCCCCATGTCTGCTGCCCCCATGGGCCTGGGAAAGCCCCATCATTCCTACCTTGGGATGAGGAAACTGAGGCCCAGGGAGAGGAAGCAGCTGAGCCAGACTGCACCAGGCCAGACCCTAGGACTCAGTGCCCCCCAGGCAGGCTCCCCAAGCCCTTTCTCAGTGCTGCTACCCCAACCGCCACCCCAGGGCCTTGCTGCTTCTCCAGGCCCAGGGAAACCAGGCTGGCTCCAGGCTGTGTCCGGGAGCTCCCGTGACGTCACGGCTGCTCCCGTGGCTCCTGGGTCAGTGGCTGCGAGGGGCGTGGCCCTCAGAGGGCCCTGGACACCGCATCGTTGTGTCCCCTGCATGGAGCTCTCCTGGGGGCCCTGTGTGGAGGCAAGGCTGCCACAGGCCCCTCCACACACACTCTCTGTGGCTTTGCCGTAGAACACAGCTAGGCTCCGGGGACCTGGCTCCTCTCTGACGCTGTGTCCTCCTTCCCCTCCCCAGTACCTGCCACGGAAGAGCACCCCGAAGTGCAGGTGGAAGACGCTGATGTTGACAGTCGGCCCCTCATCGCGGCGGAGAACCCACCCTCTCCTGTGCAGCTGCCCCCATCTCCTGCCAAATCCGACACTCTTGCGGTCCCAGGATCAGCCACAGGGAACCTCAGGTCACCTTCTATGCTTGGATGTTTCGTAGCACTGTGCCATCTGTAAATTTGGTAGAAGAGGACACTGGGGCCAGAGAGGGGAAGAAACTGGCCCAAGGTCACTCAGTGAGATGCCGTCAGCATGGGGACCATGGGCCCACCCCTTTCCAGGTCTCCCAATTCCTGGTTTCAGGCTCTAGAAAGAGTCTCTGAGGAAGCCCTGTCCAGAATACCCTTGAGTATATGGTTTGAAGTGGGTGATATTATTGTTAAAAATTACAATGGAAATACCAAAGAACTCTAGATACAATAACCATCCCTCATCCCACCGCGCTAGGTTAGGTGGTGGTTTTATTTTTCTGCCCTCTCTTCCATACCTTATTTGTGGGCCCAGGCTTCTGAGTGGTTTTAATTGAAGGTAGGATTGGATCCCATCTCATCTGAGACCATATCTTATTTATTGAGCCCCTTTCCATACTGCTGGGCTGTCACTATGATGCTGTGTTGACGTCTTCCAGCTCCACATGTCAGAACGGATGTAACAATCCTCCCCTGTTAAATACTGAACACAGTAGTGCTACGGCTATCTCGTTGGTCCTCTGCCCTCTGTCCTTGGGCTCCTTTCTTGAAAGTGAAATTCCTGCTCAGGGTTGCACACACTGTTGTGCTTCTTGAGATAAGTTAGTTGCTGCATGGTTAGAAGTGGTTTTGGACAACCTGAGCTGGGTAGCTGAGAGCGTTCCTGTATAGAGCTATAGGCAGGCTGCGAGGTGCCGTACTGTGCTTTGTGAGTGGTTCTTTAAGCTAAAGAAGAGCCACCAGTGCCTTTCCTTTGCTGGCTGGATTGAGAGATGGTTCTTTTTTCTTGATTAATTCTTGCTCTCATCCATGAGCTTTTGAGTAATTTCTCAGCTGAAGTCAGGTGCCTGCTGGGATAGAAACGGCTGGATGTAGTCAACAGAGGTTCCCAGATTTTAATGTGGAGAAGAGAGGCATAATCTCACCTGGCCTCAGAACACAGCTCACAGACACATCAGTCCTCATGGTTAATTCACTGAATCATATACAGAGTACAGATGGCAGAAGATGAGGTGCTACCATGACTGTGGACATCTGGTCTACCTCCCTCTATTCACTTTATTAGGGTGGAGAAACTGTACAGGTTGGATTAGAGATGGATACTGGGAAGCAGTGACAAGGGGACTAAGGTCACATGGGGCTAGAATCCAAGCTCCTACCTTTTGCTTGTGAGCTGGGTCTGTGAGGCTCCTCTGGTTATCATTCATTTGCAAACATTTTTTGAACATCTTTATGTGCCAGTCTCTGCTCTAGGTGCTATAGACACACCAGGGAAAATAGAGCTGATATTCTAGTGCGACGGAGATAGTGAACGAGTAATCACACAAGACTCTTCCAGGGAGCTGCTAAGCAGAACCTGACTGTGAGAAACTGGAGAAGCCTCAGCCTGAGCTTGCCCCCAAGAAGAAATTCTGCTGCCTGACATGGGAGACTAGTGGGGCTGTCTGTGGTCAGGGATGGAATGAACACAGGGCAATTGATGGGAGCAGAGAAGCCACCCAAACAGAGGGGTAGAGGGGGGCATGTGGGCAAGGCCGTTCTCACAGCACAAAGCTGTGGTTTGGAGTGACTCCCAGGTCACCGCTTACCAGATGTGAGGCTTAAAGCAAGTCATTTGATCTTCCTAGGCCCCCATCTTCCCATGATAAGATGGGGATGAAACGTTCCCTGTACCTTAGGCATGTGAAAATTCAACGAACTCCTGTAAGTGAAGTGCTTAGCACAGGGCCAAGCACTGGGCAGTGCTAGGGGAACAGAGCTTCTGACTTACTTCCACTTTCTGGACTCTCTCCAGGCCCTCGGAAGGCTCTGGGCTGAGGGCAGGAGGGCTGAGTTTAAGTCCTAGTTGAGAGATTTCTGCCCCAGTTTTCTTGTGTGCAGGCATCCTTTTTTTCAGTATTTGGCTATCAGTCAGTTCAGTTGCTCAGTCCTGTCCAACTCCTTGCAACCCCATGGACTGCAGCAGGCCAGGCTTCCCTGACCATCACCAACTCCCAGAGTTTGCTCAAACTCGTGTCCATCGAGTCAGTGATGCCATCCAACCATCTCATCTGCTGTTGTCCCCTTTTCCTCCCACCTTCAATCTTTCCCAGCATCAGGGTCTTTTCCCCGGTGGCTATTTGACTATGCCAGGTCTTAGTTGTGGCATGTGGGATGTAGTGCCCTGACCAGGGGTTGAGCCCAGGTCCCCTGCATTGGGAATGCAGAATTTTAGCCACTGGATCACCAGGGAAGTGCCCCTGCAGGCCTCCTTTTAATTAGAGTGTAAAAGAGGCGAACCCATGAGTCTTGCCATTTTAGTTGAGTTGACAGAAGATAATAGGGTAATTCCAGAGCTTTCTGGAATAAAGCAAATGCTGCACATCCCTCTGACTGTATCCCTCTAGAAGCCCTAATGGTGGAATCCTGAGTCACAGTGGTGGGGGATGGTAGAAGTACCACGTGTCTTCAAATCTAGACACCATCAGCCAAGACGCCAGTGGTTCCAAAAGCAACACTGGTGGACTTGGACTGAATGGTGGGGACCCAGGATAATTTAGTCTTCATCCTTCAGATAGGGAAGAGGGAGCTTCAGGAGGGGATGGGGCTTGTCCCAGGTCACACCACGTGTGGGAGACCAGACTCCATGGCCTGTGGGTGTCAGTTGTTCCAATCAGGGGCACATCTGTTAAGGGAGGGAAGCTGAGATTCTAGGAGATTTAACAGGATGGAATGGGAGCCCTCACACCTTATTGGAGGCTGGAAGGATGGTGTGATGGAGAAAGAGGTGGGGGTGGGCTGGGAAGCTCTGTGCCGTCAGACTGGGAGGTGGAGGGAGAAGGATGTTTAAAATGAGACCTGACTGAGTGCTAAGCGCCTCATTGAGCTGGTTAGATTTAGTCCCATTTTGGGCTTCACTGGTAGCTCAGCTGGTAAAGAATACACCTGCAATGCGGAAGACCTGGGTTGGGAAGATCCCCTGGAGGAGGGCATGGCAACCCTCTCCAGTATTCTTGCTGGAGAATCCCCATGGACAGAGGTGCCTGGTGGACTACGGTAGTCCATGGGGTCACAAAGAGGTGGACATGACTGAGCAACTAAGCACAGCACACACAGTCCCATTTTACAGAGGGGAAAGCTGAGGCAACTCAGAAAGTTGTAACTTGCCAAGGGCACACGTTGGGAAGAAGCAGGGCTGGGGAGCAAACTCGGGTTTGCCTGATGCTGAGTTAGTGCTGTTACTTTTATGTGAGGCCACTGAACGGATGCAGAGACTAAGGTCCGGAGGTCGGCTGTGTCCCCTCTTCTCCCGTTTTGTTTCCCTGCAGGCAAGCGAGGACCCTTGGGCAACACCATCCTCTGCTCCGACCTCACACCCAGGATTTGCTCTGGGTGATCTGCAGGGCTCCAAGTTGGCTCCCCGCTTGTGGCTCCTGCCTCCCTGACGTCCCTTTCCACGTCTGTGTTCTTGCAGGAAGAGGCTGCCTTCCCAAGATGATGAGGCTGAAGAGCTCAAGCTGCTGTCACCGGCTGCATCCCCCGTGGTCGCCTGGTCGGACCCCACCAGCCCACAGGGCACTGAGTATGTGGGGGCCGCCTCTGGGGTCTCAGGGAGTCAGAAGTCTGGGTGGGGATGGGCAAGCAAAGGGAGGTGAGCTGGGGAAAGCGTGAATGTTTTTAGAACACTCTGCCTGAAGGCAGACTGTGCCAGTGGTTTCCAAGCAGTAAGGGAGGGCTGGGTCCCCTGCCCTGGCTGCTTCTGGCTGGCCCAGCAGTTGTGCAAAATCTGGTCTGCAGAATGGGCCTGGGCTCTGGGCCTCCTGTGTCCCAAGCCACAGAGAGTGGACCTGGCGAAGCCAAGTGTTTATAAGCTCCTCAGGTGATTCCAATGCAGTTGGTCCATGGAACAATGTTTAAAGGCCACTGTGAGGGCATCAGGGCCTGTGTCTCTGATATATGCCTGTCTCAAGGGCTGGGCCAGAGGGAGATGTTTTCCTGAAGGGTCTACATAGGCTAGTGACAATGAATCCCCCAGCCCTGGGCTCTGGCCTGGGCGTCTCACCTCCCCCCACCAGCCATGCTCCTGGAGTGACCTCAGGAAACCATGACCTTTCCTTCCAGTCTTTTTTTTTCTGGCTGTAATTTTATGGAGTTTATGCTTAGCAGTATTGTGTAAAGTTCAGAAAAGCCAAAGAAGCAGGAAAAAAACCCCAAACCTCACGTATCATCCAGTGATTCCTTTTAGTGTACAGTGGGAGTCTCATCTGATGCAGTAGGATCAGGGTGGGGTTAGGGTTCATATCAGAAGATAAGACAGAAATCCTGTAGAATAATAAAAATTCCCTTGGGAAAAAAGCTCTTAAGGTGGTCAGCATGGAGCCCTAGGTATTCCCTCAGTGGGTTAAGATGCTATCGCAGATAGACCTCAGTGTCTCAGTGCATAAGGAACAGGATGGCTCATGTCAGAGTCATGTCCTCAGGTGTGTGTTTCAGGTCAGTGGCAGACTCTGCTCTCTGCAGTCATTTAAGGACCCAGCCAGCACTGGCTCTGCCATCTTTCTGCGGCTTTCAAGATCTCACTGGTCAGACTGGAAAGGGAGAGTGCCAGGCTGCTCTCCATAAGGAGGCCTGGAGTTGCACAAGGCTTGTGCACAGAAGAGAGCTGACATGGCCACACCTGGGCAACAGGGTCCCTGGCTAGGTGGCGACTGCTTCCCAAAGTGGGTGAGCAGTTCCTGTCTCCTCCACCCCTGGTGCCATCTCTCATTATGACCCTACACTGCTTGTCTCCAGCTCAGCTGAGCACATGAGGAGTAGCTGGCTTGAGTTTCAGTGCCTCAGTGTATGAAAAAAACAATAGATCTATAAATACTAGTATCACCTTCAGCTCAGCAAGAGGATCACAGGCCACTCAGCAAAGTGCAGGGAACTAAGCTGATTCACACAGCCACCCATCTCAACTCACCCAGAGCTCTGGACCCACGCTGAGCAGACTGTCAGGCAGACTCTCATTCATTCTGTCTGTCTATGTCTGTCTCTCTTGATGCAAGGTTATACATAATGTTTTTTTATTTTGATTGAATTAAACTAATTAATTTATTTATTTTGCCCATGCTGCATGGCTTGTGGGATCTTATTTCCCTGACCAGGGATCAAACCCATGACCTTGGCAGTGAGAGCTCACAGCCCTAACCACAGGACCGCCAGGGAATTCCCTGCACTGTTTTTTAAATCAGCTATTTCCTAAACCTCAAAAAGTAGCCCCTGTCCCCTCCCTGATCAGTCCTGTATCTCATGTGAACCCCAAACTGAGTCTAACAGCCCTGAACTGAGTTCCAAGAGTTGCCCCCTAAATCACAAGTGGAATCCAAAGTTTTTCAGAATTGCCCATCTGAATCAGAGCCTGCACGGTACATTTCCTATAAAGCTGGGTATTCCAGTGCAATTCCCAGGCTGAATTTCCTCCCAGGAGATATTAAGGTGGGTTTGATGTTTTGATGTCAAGAGGGAGACTGGGGCAGGATTGACCCCCTCTGGCCAGGTGGGATACAGATTCTGCCCTTGCCTGGGGGTGCAGGGGTCCTTCCCCACACAGTCCACTCAGCTCTGGGTGCTGTTTCCACAGTGACCAGGACCGTGCAACCTCCACAGCCAGCCAGAACAGTGCCATCATCAACGACCGGCTCCAGGAGCTAGTGAAGCTCTTCAAGGAGCGGACAGAGAAGGTGAAGGAGAAGCTCATCGACCCTGACGTCACCTCCGATGAGGAGAGCCCCAAGCCCTGTGAGTCCAGAGCTGGTGATGGTCCACTGGACCCAGGGTGTGGTGGGGCCCCTGGAGCCCTCTTTCAACTCATAGGGAGGGTAGCCCCAAGAAAATGGTGGGGATGCTTGAGAGAAGCATAGATCTCCACTCTCTGGAATTCGAGATCCTTTGTAGACAGGTTTAGCTACGTTTGCAGGGGAGGAAAGAAGGTCAGCGTTCTGGCCGATGATCCAGTTGTACTTAGCTCTGTGTCTCGGAGGGCAAGTTCCCTGGATGACCCTCTGCGCCTCTCCTGCTGGCAGGCAGGTAGGTGGTCTACCCTGGGGCGTATGTCATGGCCTTACATTCAGATGGTGTCCATAACTCACTCTGGAACCACACAGTCTTAGTTTTCAAAGGCCTTGGTTACAATATTTATTTGGAAGTTTTCTTCTTTCAGAGTACCAGGAGGAAATAAGAACCACACTTTCTTGCCAGGGAGGTTTTCTAGGTTTTTCCAAACGAGGGTTGTGCCTTCGAACTCAAAATACCAACAATGAACCTAGCAGAGCCTGACTTCATAACCCTAAAGCTAGAAACATAGCCATATTGAACCTTTCAGAGCCAATCTCTAGTTCACCAACAAACATCTCCCTAGACGCACAGGAAGGCTGTGATTCCATTCAGTGTCTTGTTTTAGAGACGAAGGAGCTGAGATTCCTGTGCTAAAAAACCTAGGGCAATGTTTTCCTGATTCTCGGGGGTGGAAGTTCTGGGTACCAATGTCCCCCCAGCTCCAGAGAGAACCAGGGTGTCCAAACACAGACACACAAGCAGACACTCAACTGAAACACCCAACTTGCCCAGAAACACCTCATTTTAGGCAGCTCCTGAGCGGTGGTCCCCTACTGGTAGTAGGTAAGCGTTTCAGAGCAGGTGCTCAGGCTGCTATTTAAGGGGATACGTGGGGTTTGCTACAGGAGAACACGCAGAGCTTATGGCTGTTGTGGAGAGCTGCCAGGGTCCGCTCAGCTCCAGCTCCAGCGTCTGCAGTCGGGTGCCTTGTCTTTGCATCCTCAGCCTGAGCCCCGGGGCTAGGTCAGAGGGTCACCAGTGTCATCCCACAGCCCCAGCCAAAAAAGCCCCAGAGCCGGCCCCGGAAGTGAAGCCAGCTGAAGCGGGGCAGGTGGAAGAGGAACATTACTGTGAGATGCTCTGCTGCAAGTTCAAACGCCGCCCCTGGAAGAAGTACCAGTTTCCCCAGAGCATTGACCCGCTGACTAGTGAGTCCTGGGAGGGCGGTGGGCGTGGCCATACGTCATGGAAGGGGCGGGGCTGGGGCTGGGGCGGGGAGGGGGTGGGGCCCAAACGAACTAAGTCTCTGGACTCGGAAGGAATACGGCACCCATCTTAACAGGCGAGGAAACTAAGGCACAGAGGAGTTAACTGGCCTAAAGACACAACTAGTCAGCGGCAGACTGAGGACTCCTGACTCTTTGGCCAAGTCTTCTTTCTACTCTGCCCTTACTGGCTCCTTTCCCAGATCTGCTGCTCTGAGCAGAGAAGGGGAAAAGTTCTTCCAACATCTCAAATGAAGTGCCTCTCATGTTATATTCTTCAGGAATAACAAACCTTCATATGTGCACAGCACTTTACAAAGGGTTTCCCTGCCTTTTCTTTTCTTTTTTAAATCTGACTTCTCCTGTGACTTCTCTGAGGAAGACAGAGCGGGGACCAGGGAGGGACTTTCCCAGGGTCACACAAGAAGTCACTGAGGGGCAGGACTCTAACCCTGGTGTCCACGGGTCCTTTAAAATGCCCAGGTTGAGGGGAATTCCCTTTCAGTCCAATGGTCAGGACCCTGCACATTCACTACAGGGGGCACTGGTTCGATTCCTGTTCAGGGAACTAAGAAAGATCCCACAAACTGCTGGATGTGGCCAAAAAATAAAAGTAAATAAACAAATAATAAAATGCCCACGTGACCTACAGTATCCATCCTTCCATGCACCTGTCCATGTATCCATCTGTCCATCTTCTACGCATTGTTCACTATTGGGTATTTAGGAAAGCAGGAAATACATTTTCGGAAAAAATTCAACCAGAGTGGATCAAATGTGTTTTCTGTTAGCTGTCTATGAACTAATAATGACCTCACATCCCCTCCTGAGAGTTCTCCATTTGTTAGGGCCTAGCTGTGATTTATTTTTATATCAAAGATAGTTTTTTATGCTCCCCCCCCACCAGGCTTCCCTCGTGGCTTAGTCTGTAAAGAAACCGCCTGCAATGCAGGAGACCCAGGTTCAATCCCTGGGTCGGGAAGATCCCCTGGAGAAGGGAATGGGAACTCCAGTATTCTTGTTTGGAGAATCCCAGGGACAGAGGAGCCTGGTAGCCTATAGTAGTCCATGAGGTTGCAAAGAGTTGGACATGACTGAATGATTAACGCTTTCACTTTCCCTCAAGAAGGGCCACATTTAGAGCTGGTAAGAAAGTGCAGATTGATAAGTGGAAATAAGAAAGCCCCATCCCGATCGCATGGTGAGGTGAGGGGCCCTTCTCCGGCTGAGGTTCTAGCGCCTTCCCTCCCCTCCCCTGCAGACCTGATGTACATCTTGTGGCTGTTCTTCGTGGTGCTGGCCTGGAACTGGAACTGCTGGCTGATTCCCGTGCGCTGGGCCTTCCCCTATCAGACGCCAGACAACATCCACCTCTGGCTGCTGATGGATTACCTGTGCGACCTCATCTACCTCCTGGACATCACCGTGTTCCAGATGCGCCTGCAGTTTGTCAGAGGCGGGGACATCATTGTGAGTCACAGCCGGATGGGGTGTGGCTGGGGGCAGACCCTGCCGCCAGAGCCCCTGATGCTGGGATGGACAAGACACTAAATGAACAGGGAAATCTCAGGACATCCACTCGTGCCTGTTCAACAGCATGGTTGTTTGTTTCACACATCTTTGATACATTCAAATTACACACATCTTCATATGTGGGTAAAATGATTCCTGGACCACCTGGTAGAGTTAGAGATGAAGAAGTCCAGAGAATGGACTTTAGAGTAGGCAGACCTGGTTCAAATCTTGGCTGTATGAGAACTAACTGTGTCACCTCTTAGAGCCTCAGTTTCGTCATTTGTAAGATGGGGATAGTAATTGTTCCCACTTCTTACCATTGCTGTGAGGCTCCATGGAGGTGATGTATGCAGAGTGCTCAGCACAGGTAACTGCTGACAACTGACATTTCCTGGGGGTGGTCCTGCAAAAAGCACACTCCTCAGACCAGTTGGGGAATCCATGTTCTGGCGCACTTTCTGGGGAGGAAACCAAAATCCTGAATGTGATGTGGCAAAGTCCCCATCTCCCTGTGTAGGTCATTTTTCAAAATTCCATGTGAGTGGAGCTGGGTCTCCTCTGTGTGTAGACAAGTTGAGCTTCTAAAATAATTCACAGGAAGAATTCCCTGGGCAACCTCTTTCCTGGTCTGATCAGAGCAGTGAATAAGGTTGCAAATGATCCAGGTGAGGCTAACGTGCTTAAGAGTTAGCGTGAAGAGTTAAGAGTTGGACTGAGAGTAAGGTCAGCGTCCCTGCTTTCCATCCAAGAAGCCGGAATCGAGCTGAGTGACCTTGGATGACACATCCGCACTCCACCTTGGGGAGCTCAATCTCCCCATCTGTAGGCTTTCACCAAGCTCTGCCGGTCCATTCAATGGCTCTGCACCCGTGAGGCTGTTATTTGGATAGGAAGGTCAAGGTTGGGTGAGAATTTGCATCACTGCTCCAGTGGGGTCAGGGGAAGCTCTCAGGCCATTTCACAGTTGTTATTCCATTTCATTCCAGACGGACAAAAAGGAGATGCGCAACAATTACCTGAAATCTCAGCGCTTTAAGGTGTGTGCCAGGGGTCTCAGGAGGCTGTCTCTGGGGGCCCTGGGTGTTTTGAGGCCAGTATGACGTGGCCTCCCCCACAGGATCAGCACAGGCTGGGGCTTGTTGGTAGGATACCTGCTGCCCTAGTTTTAGCCCCTCCATGGGCATCCTGACCTTGCCTTTCCATTGAAGGTGGAGACCCCCGCCACTCATCCCATCCCACGACCCTGGGAGTTATACACTGTTTTATACACTGTAGTGTCCTGCTGGCATTTCAGATGGACATGCTCTGCCTCTTGCCGTTGGACTTACTCTACTTGAAATTTGGTGTGAATCCCCTCCTGCGCTTGCCCCGCTGTTTGAAGGTAAGACGAGTGGGCTTCTCCATCCAAGGCCTCCAGCTCCTCTGGTGCTCTCTACTGGCACCAACATCTTGATGCCTGGTCTAAGCAGCACTGGTGAGGTATCAGGAAAGGATGGCTGCAAGGGATGATGGGAAATTCCTTGATTGTTAGTGCTTCTTAGCTGTGCTGTGTGTTAGATATTGTTTTGGAGGCTTTACAAGTGCTTACTCCTCAATTCCATGAGGTGAGGGTTATTAGTACTAGCAACAGCTAATGGTGATGCAGGAGTCGGGCCACACGTTCAGATCCATCCTGGCTGCCCCTCCCACTGTGGGGCTGCAGAAAGAACCCTCAGTCCTGGCAGCTGTGGGGAGTGGGTGGAGAGGGGGAGGGCACTGGGCCACCCCTGATGCCTTGCTTTTCCTCCCAGTATATGGCCTTCTTTGAGTTTAACAACCGCTTGGAATCCATCCTCAGCAAAGCCTACGTTTACAGGTGAGACCCCCCCCACACGTGCACACACGTGCACACATGTGCACACACATGTCCCAGGATATTTGCAGCAAGAACAGAGCAAGACATTCTCTACCCCATCCCTTCCCCTTTCAGCATCCCCCAGCTCCCAGGCCCCCTAGCCACTACCACCCCCCGGAAGCCAGGCCTCTTCCTCATCCTTCTTTGAAGGGATGTTTGTTTTTAAAGATCCAGGAATGTCCCGTTTCCCCCAATTGTGAGGAGGGCACATGCAGGCTGACGTGTGTGGCTGCCCTGCATATCCAGGGAGCTGGGCCTCTATTTGGTTTCAGCTCAGGAAACTGACCCCCCAAACACTCAAACATGGGTGGCGGGCTGTAGGGACACAGTGGGCCATCTTGCGGATGCCCAGGCTTGGAACACAGGACAAGCCAGGCCACGCTGGGGGACAGGGCTCCTCTTGATATCTCTCAGGGGCAGTGCTTCTCTGCATGCATGTTCTTTCTTTGCCCCTGCCCCTGCCCCATGCATTCCCCTCTCAGCTCCTCCACTTCCCCAGAATTGTCTGCACATGTAGCTCTGTGCCAGTTCTGGACCCCAGTCTTGACAACTTTCTGTTGGAGCATCACCATTCCTAGCCAGCACAATCTCAGTAGAGCAGCCAGTAGGCCCCGTAGTATAGCCACCGGTTCCCACGAGCCAAGTGTCTGTCGCACCAGGCAGCTGGGCAGGGCCTTGTGGCTCTGATATGGGGATCTCTGAGGGTGCTGGGAAGGGTGAGGACTAGCTTGTTCCCTGCAGTCCCCACCCCTGGGCTGAGATATCATTGCCACCTTTTCCGCTGCTGCATTCGTGCCTTCCTTCTGCAGGGTTATCCGGACCACAGCCTACCTACTCTACAGCTTACATCTGAACTCATGTCTGTATTACTGGGCGTCGGCCTATGAGGGCCTCGGCTCAACTCACTGGGTTTACGATGGCGTGGGAAACAGGTGAGCCGCAGTCTTCCTCCTGTGTCTTAATAATTCATGGCACCAAGACTCCTAGAGAGGAGTCCCGCTGCCGCCATGTGGCCGGGTCACCTCGTTCCCAAGGAATAAGTGCCAGGCCGTAGTGGGCACTTGGTCAGCTGTAGTGACAGAGGCAGAGGAAGAGTTCAGGCCCAGGGGGCTGCGAGTCCCCTCAGGCAGGCCCTGCCTCACCCTGAGCTGTGCCCACAAGTGATGCAAAATGCTCTCCATCCGGCTTGTCAACACGTGGACCTCCTCCTCACACTTGCTTCTAGTTGGAGCTAGAACAGGTGGTCACTTGCATCCAGGGTGGTTTCTTTTTTTAAAGATTTGTTTATTTGCTTTTGGTAGTGCTGGGTCTTCGTTGCTGCACACAGGCTTTCCCTGGTTGCGGTGAGTCGGGGGCTTCTTTCTAGTCGCAGTGAGCAGGCCTCTCATTGTAGTGGCTTCTCTTGCTTCAGAGCACAGGCTCCAGGCATGCGGGCTTAGTTACTCTGTAGCATGTGGGACTTTCCTGGTTCAGGGATCAAACCTGGGTCCCCTGCATTGGCAGGCAGATTTTTAACCACTGGACCAGCAGGGAACTCCCAAGGTGGCTTCTTATAGAGTGGCTGTTGGTCCAGAATGTCCCCTTCTCAGGCCAAATGCTTCAGTACTTGGCCACAGTGACCTGTCGCCTTCTGAGATGGGCCTATGGCCTGAGGGGAGCTCCCTGAGAGAGTCTGAGGGTCCAGGGCAGCCGAGCAGGCTGGAGGGGGAACCTGACATCCGCTGTGGGGTGCCATGTGTTGGGGGTGTGATCAGGGCCCAACACCCTGACACCACCACTGACCCTGCTTCTGTTCCCCTTGGCTGAACCCACCCACAGCCCTGGTCCAGAGACCATGACTCAACCATTCATTCATTCACTCACTCACTCATTCATTCATCCCCTCACAAGGGGGCAGAGAGAGGACTCAAAGGCCTTCTGTGCAAAAGGAAGAACAGAAGCTATTCATTAAATCTTGCTCTGTGACTTTGGATAAGGCCGTTACCCTTTCTGAGACTGTTTTCTCACCTATAAAATGGGGGTGGGATCGCACAGATTTCTCATGAGAAATAAATAAATTAATGTGTGTAACACATCCAGCCTGTGCCTGGACAGGAGTCAGTGACCCCACTTTCTAGCTATGGTCATTCTTAAGGGGAAGCCAGCACTCCAGGAACTTAACCTAGGGTCACAAATCCCCCTTGAAGTCAGAACTGAATTTTGGGAGAATGCTGACTTCTGAGAAGAAGCTTCCTAACTGTCCTTAAATTCTCAGAGGGGTTCATATCCCACTTGGCTAAGAAGCCATTTCCCAGGGCAGGGCCTGGCACCCATCACAGGTAGGCCTGCACGGATGGCAGGCAGAGTGGGGAAGACAGGGCTAGCCCTCTGGGGCTTCCCTGTGCCATGAAGAGGCACACTTTCTGGCAGCATAACCCTTTTCCAAATAAAATCCTATAGCAAAACCCAAGATATGCAAAAGCACAACTCATGTAGGAGAATGCCTCTAAAAATCCAATATCATTCATAATTATAACTTTCAAAATAGTGAGCATTTCTTGAATGCCTGCTATAGGCCAGGGGGCCTAAGGACCTAAACTCTTATATATTTGGCTTCTTCATCCTGCTTTGCGTTGGCCAGGTCTGGGGCAGTATGCAGGGGTCCCCACAGGTCTAGTGGCATGGAATACTCAAGAGACCCCTAAGATGTGCCATCCATGCCAGTAGCTGGCTTCTCTAGTCAGGAAGGGCTTCAGGGAAAGCTGGAGCTATATGGATCACTCATCTTCATTCTGCTCGTGGCCCAGCAGCACCCGGCACCCAGGCAGTGCCCAACTCAGTCCCCCTAAAGAGGACTTGATTTTCTTAACTCTCAAGAAAATTAGAGATACCAAGGGAACATTTCATGCAAAGATGGGCACAATAAAGGACAGAAATGGTATGGACCTAACAGAAGCACAAGATATTAAGAAGAAGTGGCAAGAATACACAGAAGAACTATACAAAAAAGATCTTCATGACCCAGGTAATCATGATAGTGTGATCACTCACCTAGAGCCAGACATCCTGGAATGCAAAGTTAAGTGGGCCTTAGGAAGCATCACTACAAACAAAACTAGTGGAGGGGATGGAATTCCAGCTGAGCTATTTCAAATCCTAAAAGATGATGCTGCAAAAATGCTGCACTCAATATGCCAGCAAATTTGGAAAACTCAGCAGTGGCCACAGGACTGGAAAAAGTCAGTTTTCATTTCAAAGAAGGGTAAGGCCAAAGAATGTTCAAACTACTGCATAATTGCACTCATCTCACATGCTAGCAATGTAATGCTCAAAATTCTCCAAGCCAGGCTTCAGCAGTATGTGAACCATAAACTTCCAGATATTCAAGCTGGATTTAGAAAAGGCAGAGGAACCAGAGATCAAATTGCCAACATCTGTTAGATCACAGAAAAGGCAAGAGAATTCTAGAAAAGCTTCTGCTTTATTGATTACGCCAAAGTCTTTGACTGTGTAGATCACAACAAACTGTGGAAAATTCTTCAAGAGATGGGAATACCAGACCACCTGACCTGCCTGCTGAGAAATCTGTATGCAGGTCAAGAAGCACAGTTAGAACCAGACATGGAGCAACAGACTGGTTCCAAATTGGGAAAGGAGTACATCAAGTCTGTATATTGTCATCCTGCTTATTTAACTTATATGCAGAGTACATCACACGACATGCCAGGCTGGATGAAGCACAAGCTAGAATCAAGATTTCCAGGAGAAATATCAATAAACTCAGATATGCAGATGACACCACCCTAATGGCAGAAAGCAAAGAACTAAAGAGCCTCTTGATGAAAGTGAAAAGGGAGAGTTTAAAAGCTGGCTTAAAACTCAACATTCAAAAAACTAAGATAATGGCATCTGGTCCCATCACTTCATGGCAAATAGATGGGAAAACAATGGAAATAGTGACAGACTTTATTTTCTTGGGCTCCAAAATCACTGCAGATGGTGACTACAGCCATGAAATTAAGACGCTTGCTCCTTGGAAGAAAAAATATGACCAACCTAGACAGCATATTAAAAAGCAGAGACATTACTTTGCCAACAAAGGTCTGTCCAGTCAAAGCTATGGATTTTCCAGTAGTCATGTATGGATGTGAGAGTTGGTCTATAAAGAAAGCTGAGTGCTGAAGAATTGATGCTTTTGAACTGTGGTGTTGGAGAAGGCTCTTGAGAGTCTTTTGGACTGCAAGGAGATCAAACCAGTCCATCCTAAGGGAAACCAGTACTAAATATTCATTGGAAGGACTGATGTTGAAGCTGAAGCCCCAGTGCTTTGGCCACCTGATGCAAAGAACAGAATCCTTGAGAAAGACCCTGATGCTGGGAGGGATTGGGGGCAGGAGGAGAAGGGCAGGACAGAGGATGAGATGGTTGGATGGCTGACTCAAAGGACATGAGTTTGAGTAAACTCCCAGAGTTGGTGATAGACAGGGAAGCCTGGCATGCCGCAGTCCGTCGGGTTGCAGAGTCTGACACGACTGAGCGACAGAAGGGAATTGAACTGAAAGGCTGCTTAGCATGCCCCCTGGTGGCCAGAAACTGGTATGACGGGGGATTGACAGGGCAGGCGTGGGTCTGAGATTTTCTTGGACCAGGTGGTAATGAGGGAGGGGAAGGCCTAGCGAGAGCCTTGCCCTAGGCCTTACAGAGGCCAAGACCCCCACTACCCAACTCCCCCAAAACTTCTGCTTCTCCACCCCTCCCCCAGTACTCATTGCACGTTGACATGCCTGCCTCCACTAGATAGTGAACTTCGTGAGGGCACAGGCCAGTCTATTGTTCTCCACTGCCGGAACCAGTGACAGTGAAGGTGCTGGTAGCTGACGCTTCCTGAGGGCCCACCATGGGCCAGGTGCTCTTTTAACCTTACGTCATCCTCACAATCGCCCTGTGACGGATGGTCTATGGCCACGCCCCTTCCGGAGAAGGACACCGGAAGAAGGCTTGGCGAGGTGGGTTACTTATGCAGCTAGAAGGTGTCAGGGCTGGGTTTGAGCCCAGGCCGTCCGTGCCGGAGCCCATGATCTAACCACAATACTGCATAAATAGCTGGTGAACGGAGCCCAGGGGAGGAACAGTCTGGGATCAATCTCGGAGCAGATGATTGGCCAGTTGGATGATGATCTCCATTTCCCGGCTAAGCAGGGACCCTGGCATCATGGATGTATCAGGACACTGGGGACAGGGCAGGCTCTGGGCAGTTCCTGTGCCCTGGTGGGATGACAGAAAGTACAGGAAAGCCTGCTGAGAATGCCCTGAGTTTAGGCCCTGCTGACCTCAACCTTGCTGACCCCTGGGAGGGCACGGTCTGAAGGTCTGAACATAAGCACCTTGGTAATTAAATCCGTTTAAATAGCTATAAAGGTTTTACTTCTGTATCGATTAAGTTATTGTAAAAGCTTAAGTTTATTTTTGTAGGACTTAATGGCTAGGAATTAGAACAGTGAGGCTGCTCTGTTGGAATAATGCAAACTTGTAATTATTAATAAACATGCAAACCTTTAAAACTCAAAATAGGGAGGGAGGGACTTTTGCTACTTTGTGATGATTTCACAAGCTTGGGCATTTCCTATGCTTTGTACCACACAGCAGGACCCCATTGGCCACCTCCCTTCCTGATGGCTCATGTGTCTGTGTCAAGGGGTTACTGACGGTGGGTGACAGCTTAGAGAGAAGGTGACACCTGTTTTCCAGTCCCAGCCCTGGAACTTGCCAGCTGGTGACCATGGGTGTTCCCTTTCCCTTTGTGGCCCTCAGTTTCACTATCTGGTTAGTGGACAGCAGAAGGGAAGGGTCAGAAAAGGTGACCCTCGAGATCATCTTCCAATTTTGAGCTTGTTCTTGAACCTCATGATGGGAGAGCAAAGCAGAGACTGTGGACACTGGAAGCATGTGGAGGGAAACTGAAGGATCCCAGGCATCAGGAGCCGGAAAGCCCTGGTTGATTCTCTCGCCAAGTCTTCCAAGCAATCTCCAGAAGCCTCAGTTTCCACATCTGTAAATGGGGATGACAGCATGTCTCTACAGGGTTAGGGCAGAGTCACGACCAAACCACACAGCACCTGCAAACATGCTCTGTATGCTGCAGTGGGCTCTGCAGTTGGGAGAAGTTTTTTTTCCCTTTTTTTTTTTTTTTGCACTCATGAGCTATAAAGCTTTATATTCAAGCCAGATTGCCCAGGATCCACAGGCTGAGTTTTGATGACTAAGGTCCCCTTCTTCTTCTCTCCTCAGTTACATTCGCTGTTACTACTGGGCTGTGAAGACCCTCATCACCATCGGCGGCCTGCCCGACCCCAGGACGCTCTTTGAAATTATCTTCCAAGGTCTAAACTATTTCACAGGCGTCTTCGCTTTCTCCGTGATGATTGGACAGGTAGCTGGGCCACTAGTCTGTCCCAACCCACCTGCCTGCAGGGCCCCTCTTCCTCCCGCTGCTGCCAGGAACGTCACCGTCCATGCTTGTTCCTTTCAGGCCAAGCCCAGGAAAAGAGCACTGGGCAGAGAGTCAGGAGCCTGCAGCTCTGGGATCTGTGGGGTGAAGGGGTGGTGGTGGAGGTGTAGGTCCCGCTTCCTCACTGAAGGTTCTTCTCATTTGAAATGTCAGTCTCCAGGGTAGCTGGAGAGCTGGGCCCAGTGGCTTCCTGCAGAAGCTGAGGATTTGGGCTGTTCCCTTGGAGAGGAGCCCTTGGTGGATTCTAATGTGCTGGGCCCTGGCATGAGGCTCAGCTTGTAGCACTACATGAGGCGCCACCAGGGGTGCTCAGTGCTGCCTTTGAGGGGCTCTGCCCCAAGGACCAGCACACCTGGCTCACATCTCCTCCTCTGAGGGGGTCACGTTGGCACCAGAATCAGCCCAGCCGAGCGAGACCTGCCCTCCTCATGTGGCCCCGGAGACCTAAGCCCACCGAAGGGCCAGCAGCCTCGCTCCTCCACGTCTACCCTGAAGGCAGAACATCTGGGTCAGCAAAACCTCTAAGTGTGGACATGGGTTTCCCCTCTCTCCTGATCTCTTACCAGCCCGGCAAGCGTGCACCCGGGCGCCTGTGTTACATTAATGTGCCCACAACCCATGTCCCCGAAGCCCGGCCCCACTCTGACCCAGTGGCCTCCCTGACCACCACCCTCCTGGCCCCCAGATGAGAGACGTAGTGGGGGCCGCCACCGCGGGACAGACCTACTACCGCAGCTGCATGGACAGCACAGTGAAATACATGAACTTCTACAAGATCCCCAGGTCCGTGCAGAACCGGGTCAAGACCTGGTACGAATACACCTGGCACTCCCAAGGCATGCTGGGTAAGACACGCCCTTCCACCCAGCCCCACCCGCAGTGCCCTGTCTTGGGCCCTGCCCTTGTCCTCTGTCCTTGGGGCCCTGAGCATGGGGTCCTCTCTGGGCTGCAGTCCCAACACGTAAGTGAGAGATGCCTGGAGAGGCCTTGGGAGGTGCCCATTCAAAGATGGAAGTGCAGTTGGAACCAGGAAAGGAAGGACTGTCTCTGTCTCTCTCACCTTTCTTGCTCTTTGTGTACCAGAAGTTGCTAAGTCGTGTCTGACTGTTTTGTGACCCCATGGACTGTAGCCTGCCAGGTTCCTCCATCCGTGGGATTTTTCAGGCAAGAATACTGGAGTGTGTTACCATTTCCTTCTCCAGGGCATCTTCCTGACCCAGGGTTCGAACCCGGGTCTCCTGCATTGCAGGCAGATTCTTTACCACTGAGCCATCAGGGAAGCCTGTATACATCAGAGAAGCATGTATACATATAATCCATACATACAATATATATTTTATAAATTAAAAAAAATTTCTTTTCAGAGCCTTTTCCATTATAGTTTACTACAATATATTTTATAGTTGTTTGTCATGCTTTGCTTCTGAAATTGGCTAAAACATTCACTGTGGTTCAGCTTTCTTGTCAGTGATGAGGTGTGCTCAGTAATTCTTGCAAAGTGACAGAATCTTACCCGTAAATTGTTTCCAAATGTAGTGAAGTTCTTACGGATTCTAAATGGAATCCTTAAGGAAATTTGACATGCTAATTATATGTTAATTGACTTTTTCTCCCCGTTTCCTTTTTATCTTTGTGCTAAGTTGCTTCAGTCGTGTTGGACTCCTTGTGAACCTATGGACTACAGCCCTCCAGGCTCCTCTGTCCGTGGGACTCTCCAGGCAAGAATACTGGAGTGGGTTGCCATACCCTCCTCCAGGGGATCTTCTTGACCCAGGGATCGAACCTGCATCTTTTGTGTCTTCTGCACTGGCAGGGGAATTTCTTTACCACTAACACCACCTGAGTTAGTAATTTTGTTTTTGTGCTTCCCAGGTGGCCCTACTATTAAAGCATCTGTCTGTATGCTTTTCACTTACATTTACAGTATTTTTGCCTGTAAAATCCCATGGACAGAGGAGCCTGGTGGGCTACAGTCCACAGGGTCCCAAAGAGTCAGGTACAACTGAGCACACATACACACATGCACATAATTTTGTTTTCAGAGCCTAGGCATCATTTTGGAAGGCTCTCAAAAGCTTGTGGACCACTGGCACAGTACCTCAGGGTCCCCCAAGGCCCTCAGCAAAGTGAAAGCGCCCCCCTTCACCTCCATTGGGTTCTGTCTGGTCTCAAAGAAGCCACACTTGAGGCCCACAGTCTCCTGAGCTGGGGTTGTTGGCAAGTCTGTGGACAATGCACTTAACCATAGTAGTTTCCAAGGCATGTTCACTTCCACTGCCTCATTCCATCCCAGTGACAGCCTTGTGACTTCAATATCACTGGCCCTTTTCACAGGGGCACATGTTAAATACCAGAGAGGGCTCTGACCTGCCCAGGGTTGCACAGACCCAGCACTTGAGCCCTAAGCTAATGTACAGTGGGCAGAGCATGGGACTGGGGTCCCGGGGTGTATCTCTGTCTCCAGTTACCAACCTTCATCATGTGCCAAGCTCTCCACTGTGCAGCATGGACACCATGGTGTACAGACATACTGCTCTCCCAGGATAGGTTCTGAAGTCACCGGGCCTGAGTGGGGCCTTGATTCCATCCCCCAAGCTGTGTGGCTGTGGGCAAGTCACTGCCCTCCTGAGTTGTCCTTTCTTTGTCTGTGAGATGGGTTTTAGTAGTGGGCACCTCTTGGGCTGCTGGGAGAAGTTAATGAAATCATCTTGGTAAAGCACTCTGTAAACAGTGCCTGGCACATAGTACATCCTCCACATACTTTAGTTCTTGCAAATGCTGTTCTTATAATGTAAGTGGAGAAGACAGATCATCAGCAAGCAGCTGCACTAAAGGGTGTGATACGTGCTATGGGACAGGGACTGATAACATAATAGCTGGGTGGGAGGATGTCAAGGGAAGGCTTCCTGGAGGAGGTGACATGAGTGCCGGGTTCTGAAGCATGAGTAGGGATTAGCCAGGAAAGCAGAGGGGGTTGTTCCCAGCAGAGGGAACGGCATGGGCAAAGGCCTGGAGGCAGAGAGCATACCCTCCCAATCTGGAGTGATTCCGAGTGGTAGAGGAATGGCACACCTGGGGGCCCAGCCGTGCAGTGTGGGCTCGGCACTGTGTGTGTGAAGGGCCTGGCCATGCCTCTGACCCTTGCAGGGTCTCATTTGCAGATGAGTCAGAGCTGATGGTGCAGCTTCCGGACAAGATGCGGCTGGACCTTGCCATCGACGTGAACTATTCCATCGTCAGCAAAGTGGCACTCTTCCAGGTATGGCCTGCCCAGCGCCCCACTCTCAGGACTCTGGAAGGCCTCGAGCCCACGCCTTCCTCTAAATGGCTCCTTCCCCTCCTCTCGGGGCCAGGGCTGTGACCGGCAGATGATCTTTGACATGCTGAAGAGGCTGCGCTCTGTCGTCTACCTGCCCAACGACTACGTGTGCAAGAAGGTGAGTGGCCGGGGCGGCTGCGGCAGCCCCCGCCCATCGGAGCTGGGCTGGAGGGGCCCCCTGGGAAGGTGGTGAGGTTTGCAGGTGCGGGCAGAGCGGAATTGCTGGGAGGAGAGGCGGGTGGCAAGCTGACCCCAGGGCTCCTGGCTTGCTTGGCAGGAGGAGCTCCGGGCACAAGCTCAGATGTGTCTCAGCCTGGCTCCTTCCTCATAGGACCATGGGGACCAGGATGAGGAACCCCACTTTACAGAAGAGGAAAGTGAGGAGCCAAAAGAGGGTCAGGGTCTTGACTGTGTACATGGAACTGCTTCCGGGGTCTTGGTCTTCCTGTCGGGAAAATGGGGCTGAACAGGGGAGGGATAGGTCAGAGGTTGCAAACTGATGGTCCTTGGCAAGGAGCCAGCCCACAGTGTCTCATGGGTTGTTTCCTCCCCACATACCCGGATTAATCTAAAAATAAAGTTTTGAATAGTCTCCAACCTGTAAAAAAATGGGAAGGTTTCAGGAATTCCCTGGTGGTTAGCATGTGGTATTTCCACTCCTGTGACCCAGGTTCAATCCTTGGTTAGGGAACTAGGCTCCTGTCAGCTGTGCAGTACAGCCAAAAAAAAAAAAAAAAAGGAAAGTTTTACATAAAAATCCAGATTTCCAGATTTCTGGCTGAAAACAGAAAATTGGCCAGCACTGAGCCCCACTTTGCCAAGCAGCAAGAGTCCTCTGGAGAGGAGAAGGGAATGGCTCTGAAGAGATGCCCCATGCCCCACCACTCCCGACTGCCCTCCTGGCTCCCTTCTCTCCTTTGTGTCACCTGCCTGATCCTGGGGAATATATGGATTTGAATCCCAGGGCTAGACAGTCTCTAAGGTCCCTTCTGCTCCCATTTTTTGGGATTTAAGGTGAGACTGAGGTCACTTGGTGACTGAGTGTTCAGGGTAGGGGAGCAGGAACCAGATTTCAGAGCTGTTAATAAGGCTTGGTGTGTGTACGGGGGTGGAAATATTGCTCAAGAACCCCCTGCAAGACTCAGGAGCCCCCAGCCCCAGAAGGGCCCTGACTCCAAGTTGTATGCTGCAGAACAGCATACACCTGGAAGCAAAGAGCTGAAAGAAGAGGGGCAAGGATGCTGTAAATGGCTGAGAATTCAAAGCTGCGGCCTTCGAGGCCAAGAGAGGTTTGGGAGCAATAGAGTGATTTGTCTTGACCCTGGAGCCACTTCCTAGCTGTGCAGCCTTGGGGCAGTAGCTTGCCCTCTCTGAATCTGACTCTTTTCATAGGTAAAGTAGGGATATTAATGGTATCTCCCTCGTGGGGTGGTTGTGAGAATTAAAATATATGAGCATATGGGGTTTGGCACCGTGGCTGGCAGAATTGGTGCCATTGCTGTAGCTGGTATCCTCGTGGGTAATGTAGACTTGACTTTGGATGCGAAAGAGTGAATCAGATTGTTGGGGAGTTTGCGGAGGAAGCTGAACACTTGGTGAACATGTGTGAATGGTGCCCTCTGCTGACAGGTTTTGTTCTGTGACAGTCTTGCTGAGACACACCCCCTAGGCCACCCCTGGGCTGCTTAGTGACATGAGGGTGAATGCTTTAGACACCTCACATTTCAGCCCCTTGTCAAATTGGACTCTGAAACAGGGGAAGGAGACTTTATTCTTTTTTTGTTAAGAAGGCCATGCATGTGTGAGATGCCCAAGAGACATTTGTCAAATGAATCAAAAGCAAAAGCCACTTACCTGTCCTTGGTTTCTGTCTCTCCTTAAACACGCCAGGTATGACCAATAGCTGCCCAGGGTGATGGCCTCTGAGGGCATGGGGATTAGAAGGTGCTTGGCAGACTGGATATTTCTGATTGTAGTCTGAAGCAAGTCATTCATTCATTCCTTTGGTTTAATTTGGGACTAGACTAAATTGTATCAGTCTGCTAGGGCTGCCATAACAAAGTACCACAAACACAATGGCTTTAACGACAGAAACGCATTGACTCACAATTCTGGAGGCCAGAAGTCCAAGGTCCAAGTGGCAGTGGGGTAGGTGCCTTCTGAGAACAGTGAGCGAAGGATCTCCTGACTGTCTCTTCCCTGTGTCTCTTCGCACCACCTTCCCTGTGTGCCTGACTTCGTACCCAAAGGCCCCTTCATAAGGACAACAGTCCTGTTGGGTTAGGGGCTCCCCCAACTCCAGCACGACCTCATCTTCACTTAATTCTTTACATCTCTGATGATCCTTTTTCCAAATAAGATCATATTCTGAGGAGCTGGGTGCTAGGACTGCAACATATGAATTTGTGGGGGCACTCGGTTCAACAACAGCCATGAGCTCTGGAACCAGACTGCCTGGGTTCAAATCCCGGCTCTGCCTTGCTGAACTTTGGGACCTTGGGCAGAGTTCCGACCTCAAGGGCTGTTGAGGACTAAGTGGTCTCAGCCACATAAAGCACTTCGAGCAGCACCTGGCACAGAGAAGTGACAGGTAAATGCTGGCCATTCTCATTCATGCTGTCATTCCCATGTCGGTTAGCAAATGCCTCCCGAGCACCCAGTAGGATGCGGGGGAGTCACGGGTATCAGCCGATTGTGTGACTAGTGTGGGCTTTTCCATGCCTCGGGGCCCTCCATGGTATGCATGATTGGGAATCTGCCAAATACTCCTACACCTAGGCCTCCTTATCTAGCACTTTCCATCATACCACTAGGTGCCTACCATAATCCTGCCAATTAGGCAGGCTGGCAGGGTGGGGGTGGTCACTCTCCCCAATCCACAGATGGAGAGACTGAGGCCCCCAAGGGGAACCACACGCCAAGTCAGCGGAAGGGCTGGTCCACCAAGCTGTGCCACCAGCGTCTGGGCCCAGCCCTGCTGCTTCTGTGGTCGCCTTTGGTGATGACGGGGGGACCGCCCCTTCTCTGTTTCAGGGGGAGATAGGCCGGGAAATGTACATCATCCAGGCGGGGCAGGTGCAGGTCTTGGGCGGTCCGGATGGGAAATCGGTGCTGGTGACACTGAAGGCTGGATCTGTGTTCGGAGAAATAAGGTCAGAATGGGGTGAGACGAGGGTCCGGGGCAAAGGCTGGGGAAGGGGGTGTGACCAGTCGGGGGGACCACGTCCCCAGGGGCCCTTTGGTGGGTCTGAGGAAATCACGGTGCTGGCTGCACTGGCACTTGCCGGCGTGTGAGAGAGGTGGGCTCATACCCACCAGGGTATAGAGATCGACGGGAGGCCAGAGAAGAAACCAGGCAAGCCTTTACTGGGGCCCTGGCCGCACACGAGGGAGAAATAACAAGCAAAAGTTTCCCTTGCTCACTTGCTCCCTAAGGTGGAGTCGGGGGGTGAGCTGGTTTCTTATATGGGCTCAAGGTAGAGGTGTGTTCAGGGGTTGGGCTAGGGTATCAAGGAAGAGACGTTTGTCCTGATGCAAGCATTGCAGCCCTGCAGTAAAGGGCCCCAGGTCCCAGCCTGTCTCAGGCCCAGCTCTCGCCCACCTGAGGCCATCATGGTGCTCCAGACAGGGGTGAAAATGAAGATGCTGGTGTGATCAAAACCACATGAAGGGCCTCACCTCCCTCTCGTCTCTGCCCCAGCTTGCTGGCTGTTGGGGGCGGGAACCGGCGCACAGCTAACGTGGTGGCCCATGGGTTTACCAACCTCTTCATTCTGGATAAGAAGGACCTGAATGAAATTCTGGTGCATTATCCCGAGTCTCAGAAGTTGCTCCGCAAGAAGGCCAGGTACATTTTTTTTAATTAAAAAAAATCCATATAGATTTTAATATGCATTTTTCTTAAGGACTCAGACTTTCTTTTGCATAACCATGGTACCTTTCTCAAAATTAGGAAATTGGAGATTGAAACAATACTGTTATCTCATCTCTAATCCATAGTCTAATTTTGCTAATTGTTCCAAGAGGGTCTTTTATAGCTTTCCTTTTCTTCTTTTCAATTCCTGGATCCCCTTTGCAGGATGTTGCCATGTTCATGTCCTCTGGTCCCAGATCTTTATTGGTCTTAAGAGGACAGGCCAGTTATTTTGCAGAATGCTGCTGCTGCTGCTAAGTCGCTTCAGTCGTGTCCAACTCTGTGTGACCCCATAGACGGCAGCCCACCAGGCTCCCCCGTCCCTGGGATTCTCCAGGCAAGAGTACTGGAGTGGGGTGCCATTGCCTTCTCCAATCATGAAAGTGAAAAGTGAAAGTGAAGTCGCTCAGTCGTGTCCAACTGTTAGCGACCCCATGGACTGCAGCCTACCAGGCTCCTCCATCCATGGGATTTTCCATGGATGTACTGGAGTGGGGTGCCATCCTACCCCTGCATCAAGTTTTTTGAAAAGATTTATTTATTCATTCATGGCTGTGCTGGGTCTTCATTGCTGCACACATGCTTTCTCTGGCTGTGGCCAGCAGGGCTTCTCTCTACTCGCAGTGCTCAGGCTTCTCATTGCAGTGGCTTCTCTCATGGGAGCGTGGGTTAGCGCGCTGGCTCAGTAGTTGTGGCACACAGGCTTAGCTGCTCAGTGGCATGTGGGCCAGGGATTGAACCCACATCCCCTGCACTGGCAGGCAGGCTCTTTACCACTGAGCCACCGGGGAAGTCCCCTCCATGTAAGTTTACATGGTGTTAATGTTTTCTCATCGTTATCTTCAGGTTCTGCGTTTGAGGCAGAAATTACCACGAAGTGATGTTGTGTCCTTCTCGGCACAGCATGTTGAGAGGCACGTGGAGCTGCTTTCTCACTATACTGATGATTTTCACTCTGATCACTGGTTAAATCTTCCACACGTTGAGGTTACTATTTTCCTCTAAGTAATGAGAGAGAAGTCAAGACGATTTAGATTTCCTGTTCCTCATCATGCTTTCACTTGCTACTTTCAGCCTCCAATGACGGTTCCCTGCAATGATGCCCATGATGGTTGCAGATGGTGACTTTCTATCTCCATCATGCCTTCTGCGTTTATTAACTAGTGTCCTACTATATGGAAGAACTTCCTTTCCTTTCCCATTTATGTCTTCCTTCATCTATTTACAAAGATACAGATTTGCTTTATTCCATGAATACCCTGTTACAGTCATGGTTTTGATGCTCCAGTTGTTCCAGACTGGCCACTGGACACCTCTTCAGGCTGGGTGTAGTGAACTTTTGTTATGTCCCTGTTATATTTTAGCCCTTCTTTGCTTATAGGCATAAGAAGTTGCCCTAGATTCATCTTATACTTTCCCTGCCGCATCCCTGGAAATGGTCATTTCTCCAAGGAGGCTTGCTTCCTTTTAGAAGGGAATGGTTTTCAGAAACTAAGGTCTGAATACTCCCTGGTAGCTCAGCTGGTAAAGAGTCTGCCTGCAATGCAGGAGACCCCGGTTCAATTCCTGGGTTGGGAAGATCCCCTGGAGAAGGGATAGGCTACCCACTTCAGTATTCTTGGGCTTCCCTGGTGGCTCAGATGGTAAAGAATCTGCCTGCAATGCTGGAGACCTGGGTTTGATCCCTGGGTTGGGAAGATCCCCTGGGGAAGGGAACAGCTACCCACTTCAGTATTCTTGGGCTTCCCTGGTGGCTCAGATGGTAAAGAATCTGCCTGCAATGCTGGAGACCTGGGTTTGATCCCTGGGTTGGGAAGATCCCCTGGGGAAGGGAACAGCTACCCACTCCAATATTCTTGCCTGGAGAATTCCATGGACTGTATAGTCATGGGGTCACAAAGAGTCGGACATGACTGAGTGACTTTCACTCACTCACTCACTCATTGCTACTGGGTTGCTACTAGGCCTTCACAGTGGATAGAGCTGGGAAATATACCCACATGTACAGCTGGAAAATACCCACATGTACATTTTTGTGTATAAATGCAAATATATACATATATGTACATCATATACATAAACATCAACATCTATTTTTTTGTCTGTGTCTATCTATATCTCTATTTCCATCTAGCAATTTCGATCTAGTATCACTGAGTTCATTCTAATCTCCTTTTCCAGATTTGTAAATTTCTTTTTCAACACTGAGAAATTTGACTCCCTTTATCCTCATTACATTTATTCATTTGTTCTATCCTACAGTATAATGTAGTCCCAGAATTCCTATCCCACACTATTGGAAAGAAGAAAGCCTTAAATAGAGAGTAGTTCTTTCTGTCTTTGGCCTGAGTACCTATGATATACATGTTGTATTCAGAGTTGTTTGGATTGATTTTCTGTTTTCTTTCCTTTGCTGTGATTGTTCTGTTCATTTGAAGTACAGCTAGGTTCATATGTCTCAGTTTTCATTTCATTTTAGTGTTCCCCCACTTTGATCTTTGTTGATTTTATGTGTTTGGAATATGTAGAACATTAACATGGCAGAAGTCTACAGAACAGTACACTCAGAGTCCCAAACACCCCTCCTTGTTGCCACCCTCCCTCTACAAGAGCCTAATCTCATTAGTTTCTGCTTTTCTCTTCCTGTGTTTCTTTTTGCAAAAATAGGAAGATTCGTGACCATTTTGTTATTTCCCTTTCTGTCTTACACAAAGGGTAGCATACTGTAGATTCGCTTTTGCACCTGCCTTGACATTTTTCATGTGACAATAAATCCCAGAGAACATTCTCTGTGAGTCTACAGACAGCTTCCTTGTTCCTTTTGACAAATGCAAAACATTCCTATGAATGGGCATGTAGGCTAGTTCCAATATTTTTCAGTTATAGCTAGTACTGCAATGAATAAGCTCATGCATGCGTATTTTGTATTGTTGGGGGATGTTGTTTGTTGTTTTTGGCTGTGCTGTGCAGCTTGTGGGGTCTTAGTTTCTCAGCCAGGGACTGAACCCTGCCCCCAGCAGTGAAAGCCTGGAATCCTAACCACTGGACTGCTAGGGAATCCCCTGGAATAGGTAAGAAAAGCAGTTGTTTTGCTTTCAAACCCAGAAGATCAGGTTTTTAATTGAGCAATGGATGCAGCTTGATGTGGTGGAAAACAGACTTGGGAGAGTGATAGGATTCAAATGCTGTCTGTGTGCAGTACTGGCTGCGTGACCTCGGAAAAGTTGTTTTCCTTTCTGGTCTCAGTTTCTCCACTGGAAAACAAGGGTGATCACTTTGTTGTGGAGCCAATTAAATAAAAACATTGTACGCGAATGTCTCCAGCAGGGGGCCCAGCACACAAGAGAGCTCAGTATATGTTAATAATAATGATTGTTCCTCTTTATCCATTAAATTTTCTCTATAATTTTCCATGGGATAATATCTTTTAAATCCACCTATCTGGTATTTCCTCCCATAGCTTTTATCATATATTCATATTTTCCATTTCAGTCACCAAGAAGAAACTACACCAAGAGTGATCATGATCGAGGGAAAAAACTCACCAGTATCCATTCATACAGCACAATAGTTTATTGAGCTGATATGCTGAGGCCCTGGGGACACAGCAGAGACCAAACAAAGCTTACGTTCTAGCCGGGGAGACCAATAGTGGTGATGTGTCAGCTGGAGATAAAGGCCATAAGGAAATAAAAAAGCCACCTGAGGAGACAGAGGTGATGGAGGGAGCTATGTGAGATAAGTTGGTCAGGGAGAGTCATTCTGAGGACATGGCACTTCAGCGGAGACCTGCCCGGAGTGAAGGAGTGAGCTGCCTACACGGAAAAGCATGCCAAACAGAGGGAACAGCATGTGCGAAGGTTCAGAGGAGGCACAGACTTGGTGTTGCGCAGAGACGAGCAACAAAATGAGCATAGGTTGTTATGGGGTGGGAGGAGTGGAAGGGTGAGATTGGGTAGGGCCTTGTAGGGGAAGTCTCATCTATAGCTTTAGTTTTTAGTCTGAGGGAGACGGGAGCTACGCAGGGTTTTACACTGCCGGGTAACTTGCTGTGACCTAAGTTTTTAATGAAATCCCTTTGGCAGCTCCCAGATGAGTGGAAGCAATGTCAACCTTAGAGCATAATACAGACAAGGCGCTGGGGTCTCCTGGGGAAGGAAGCTGCCCCATGACTCATCTTACCTGGCTGCTCACAGAGGCCACCAGGCCCTTCCAATGGCTGGTCTCCCTGAGCTTCGGCCAAAGAAACAGGCGATAAAAATAAAGTCAATTAACATATAAGTAGCATATTCAAATTTTGCCAAGCCTGCCTGCTTCACTCTACTCTCCTGAGAGAGTCGACCCTCATTATTCATCGATTCTGTATGTGCAATTCACCTACTCGCTAAAATTCATTCATAACCCCCAAATCAATACTCAAAGGCTTATAGGGACATTCGCAGATGTGTGCCCAGCGGCAAAAATTTGAGTCACTGGAAGTGCGCTTTCCAGCTAAACCGAAGAAGGTGACACTCTGCCTTCTTTCAGCTCAGATTGTAAACAACTGTCTTTCTGTGGCCCACTTCGCACCATGTTTTTCACATTTTTGTGAATTTCCTTGGTGATTTCGCTGTTAAAATGGCCCCAGTAGTGCTGAAGCGAGACCTCTTGTTTCCACGTACAGGCCTGAGAGCCATGTTTGTTGTAAATGAATCTACAATATTAAATAAGACGTCTTTAAAATAGACACCACACACACACACAAGACAAGGTTACAAAATGATCAATTGATGAAAATGTCGTGTTGAGTGGCTCACAGGAACCAAATCCTGTATTTTCCCAAAAGGCCATTGCTCAGTAGTCACTAAGTCTGTGTCTGCAGATACTTGACAGAGCTTAACTACCGTGGATAATGAGAACTGACTTTAAGTCTGAGAATGGGCACCAGGTTCCCCCTCCCCTTCCTTTCCTACCCCCCTGCCAGAGGAGCATGCCTCAGAAAAGCCATGCTTAGAGCTGTCATCCCATCCCTCCGCCTTGCTTAGGTGTGGGTTTGGGGGTCCCACAGAGGCCTCGCTCCTGGCTGTGCCTGCAGTGGGCTGGCCAGAGGCAACCAGAGAGGAGGAGGGGCTGGTGGGCCATGCCACACAGAGGGAGCGGTGACACAGCTCTTCAGAGGCTGCTTCTCTGGACAGGCAAGCTTCAGGAGAGAGGCAGGGGGTCACAGATGAGCTCTGCCCACCCAAGGAGAGATGGGGCTGAGAACCACAGGGCCTGGGGATGTCTGAGTTGGTGAGAGCCCCGCGTGGGATTCCGTCCAAGCTGCCCACTTTACAGATGGGGCACCCAAGGCCCCAAAGATGTGAGATGCTTCGCTCTTTTACTCAGCCACGCCAAGAAATGAGGCAACAAGGTCTCATGCATGCTGCTCTCTCCAGGGGTGAATTATACAGTAATTATAGTGAAACGCATGTCAGCTGAAAATGAGGATAAATTTCCTTAATCTGGAAATGTCCCAGAAGTTAGCTCAATGTTTCAAAACAGAGACAGCCGTTAGCAATCAGCAAAGGTCCTGTAGCTGCTGCCGCCAGTGTCATCTGAGTACCACACTGAGCCTTCCCACGGACCGCCGTGCTGTGAATTATGGACTCAGATAACACAGGTGACAGTGCCAGGCCTGGAAGAGGCCCCTCATGATTACTGTGTTTGTGGCCTCCCGGGGGAGCCCAGCTAGACAATGCAAGTCTTGGGCAATTAATATCAATATGCACTATTTAAATCCATTGTGTCTGATTAGATAAGCAGCTAGTAATGGCCTCATTTTTAAACAAACAAGTTTTGCTGGACCCCTGATGAATTAATTTGCCAATTAGTCGCCTAGGCCCGCTAGATTGCAGGCGAAACTCATTTGTTCTTGAGCCAAACCACTCACCACATATCAGTAGCATGAACAATTCCTTAGAAAAGGCCAGGGCTCTCTTTGATGGAACATTCTTTCCTTATTTAGAGAAGCAGAGTGGTATATTGCATTGAGATCTGGGTTGTAATTCTGTCTCTGCCACCTTTTGCAACCTTGAGCATGTCACTCATTTCATACTGAGCCTCGGTTTCCCCTGTTCTTTTAGGTACAATAATCCCTCTGGCCAGCACACTGCAGGCACAGCCAGGAGTGAGGCCTCTGTGGGATCCTCAAACTCACACCTACCCTATGGAGTATGGTCACAGAGTATTGTGATATTCCTTTGTAATCATAAAGACATGGGGTGCTGGGGTCAAAGGCATGGGTTTAAATTTCAACTCTGCTACTTCCCAGCTGGGTGGGCTTGGGAAAATTACTCACCCCCTCTGGGCTTCCATATCCTCATTTGAAATGAGGGAGACTAATAGGACCTTCCTGTGAGGATTAGTGCAAGGATTATTCTGATAAAGAACAGAGAGTGGATCAGTTATCCATTGTGGCATAACAATGTTACCACAAATGGAGTGGCTTAAAACCATGCATATTTATTATTGCAGAGTTTCTAGGGGTCAGAAGTCTGGGGACAGTTGAGGTGTGTCCAGTACAAGGCAGTCATCAAGATGTGGGCCAGAGCTGGGTCTTACCTCAAGTCTCAACTAGGGAAGAATCTTCTGAGGTCCCACAGTTGTTGATTGAATTCAGTTCCTCGTGGCTGTGGGACTGGGGGCAGCTTCTAGTGAGTCATTGGACAGTGGCTGCCCTCAGGTTTAGGCCTCCCCCAACATGACTGCTTGCTTCATCAAAGCCAGCAGGGGAAAGAGTCTTCTTGCAGGACAGGGGCCACAATCCTGTGTGACCTACATTCACAAAAACGACATTTGATCTCCCTGGTTGTATTCCATTGGTTGAAAGCAAGTCACATGTCCCACCACACTCGAAGGGGGCCACACAGAGGTGTGAACACCAGGAAAGGGGATCACAGGGATCACCAGAGAATTCCTGCCTGTTGAGGTCTGAGCACACAGCCTGACACATAGAGACACTCAGTGTTGATGATGGTGATGGTGATGATGGTAAAATGACAAGCCAAAGAAGGAGAAGCAAGAAGCTCGGGCTCTTTTTCCTCTGGGCATCCTATTTCCGATTCCTTATATTAAAGTATCCTGCATCATTTCCTGTGTAACCTCAGAAAAGTCACCCAACCCCTCTGAGCCTCATCTATAAAGTACAGGCAGTAAGACCCCACATCATTATGATTGTTCTGATCGTTCAGTGAGATGTGATGTCCCAAGCAACACTGTGCTGGGCTCAGAAAAGGACTTCAGAACTGTCAGCCAAACCAGCCTGCATCACACAACTCAGCTAAAGGGCTCTGCCCGAATGAGTGAGGCTTCGTTCTCTCCCAGAGCTTGCCGGTGACGTTAGCGGATGCTGCTTTCTTTCAGGCGAATGCTGAGAAATAACAACAAGCCCAAGGAGAAGAGTGTGCTTATTCTCCCTCCGCGGGCAGGCACCCCCAAGCTCTTCAGTGCCGCCCTGGCTGCAGCAGGAAAGATGGGTGCCAAGGGAGGCAAAGGTGGCAAGCTTGCCCTCCTCAGGGCCCGACTCAAGGAGCTGGCCGCGCTGGAGGCAGCCGCCAGACAGCAGCAGTTGCTGGAACAGGTAATGCAGCTGGAGACCCAGCCACCTGGGCCGTTTTAACCATGTGCCAGGGAAAAGGCCTCAGGACCCAGGCGTTCCACTGTAGGGACCATTTTTCCTTCTTTGTATCAGTCTGGATTCATTGGTTGCAAGTGACAGAAATGCAGCTGACAGTGCAGGCTCAGATTAGCTTGGAAAACAGGGAATTTACTGGAGCAGGTCACTGAAAGGTTCAGGCATGCCTGGATCTACCAGTTCAGACGATGCCAGTAGGATGAGAGCTGCCATCTTGTCACCTCTGCTTCCCTGGCGGGTGGCTCCATCCCCAGGCAGGGCCCCAAGGGCTTAAGACGACACCCCTAAGGTTACATCCTCCTGGCTGAGCAACTGCCACAGAAAGTACCTCTTTCCCAGCAGTCCCAACAACGAGTCCCAGGGTTCGTAGTCACTGGACAGAACTGAGTGGAATCGTGTCAATTCCTGATGTGTGGAGCACCAGTGTGGAGCTCTCTGGGGAGGACCAGCTCATGTGCCCACCCCTGGACTGAGAGTGGGGAGGAGCTGGGGTGAGGAGTGCTCCCCCAACTGGAAGTTCGGGTGCTGCCGCAGAGGTAGGAGCAGTGGGTGTTGGCAGGGAATGTCCCTCCCCAGATGACAGTGATGGTCTCATATCTAATGTTGTGTCTGTGACAATTTAAAAGATTTGAAAGGAAAAAAGCAAGGCGACAGGCATGGTGCCAATGGTCCCCACCCCCTAAGTCTAAAGGGAATTTTAAAATTAGTTCTGGGACTTTTTTCTGTGACTAATGCCAAGAATGCCAATTAGTATGATTGTACTAATTATGGTTGTTCATAACTGTCCTTTAGGAAGGCTGCTGGGAAGGGGAGGGGGATGGGTTTAGGCAGAAGCTCAGTGACAGGGATGGTGGGGGTGGGGGTGGGGGGCTGGACGGCAGTCTACATGACAGAATTCAAAGGAGCCTGGTGAACTCAGTCTCAATCCAGGTTGGTGTCAGAGTCTAGGAGACCTGTTCAGAGGTCATTTGACAGCAGGAGTCAGGGAATGACACCCAAGTCACCCAGGGTTCCAAGACATTCTCCAGATACATCCACCAATGGCCCCAGACTGAGAAGAGATGTGACTGTCTGGCTCACAAACTGTTAAGGGCAGGGTCGAGCTGGTTTTTAAAGTTGGGCTTTTATGTGCTGGCTCGTGTGTGGAGCTGAGTGAACGTGAGCTCTGACAGTGTTCTCAGCACAGTGAAAGGTTTTATCTGAAATGGGTTAGCAATTTGTTGCTTCTAAGTGTTAGCTCTTCACCCAGGCAGCTTGAAGATGTGTATTAAATTTGCATCCATGTGCTCATAAAAGGCAGTTTTAGAACAACCAGGGCAGAAGGGTGGAGTGCAAGGAACTCTTACACAGCAGCCTAAAGACACAGGTCCAAACCCTGGCTCTGTCACCCTGTGTCCTGGGGAAGCTCCTCCAGGACATTCTGGGACCCAGATTACTCCTGGCTATCACACAGGGTGGCAGAGATGAAGCAGGATACTTCCTTGGATACTTGTACAAAAGCATGTTAAACAAGGTGAAACATTTGATCAACCTTCCCATGATCCTTCTGGCTCCATTCACAGCAGGATGCTTCAAGAAGATCCCACAAGGGGCCCCTCTAGGCATCCTGCCCTGGAAGTGTGTTGTCAGAGTTTGGGGGTGGTGAGGTGAAACAAGCACACCAAAACATGCAGAAACACCAAGACAGGGAGCTGCAGGTCCCAGAACTGCCGTGGTATCCAGGAGCTTCTTGGATAACCCCACCTTTACCCAGTTCCCTTCCTCAGCACCCTCTCACTTGAATACTCTTCAGGGGGTCTCTAGTCCCCATAAGCACACTGACTGCTCTCATGTGAGACTCCCTAAGAACCATCTGGCCTTCTCCTCTGGGGGCTGTTACCTCCCCAGCTTTCTCCCACTCAAAGATGGGTTCAGACAGCAGGAGGGGCCATGGGTATCCACAAAGGCTTGGATTTTCACCCACTTCCCTAATTACACCCATAGGAACCTGGGTCCCTGAGAACCCCGCAGGCTGGAGACGAGATACCCACCAAGTCTGCCAACACGGGCTCAGTTCAGCCTAACGCCCGTGGTACCCAGCCCATTCTTCCCTGGGGGTCTCAGCCTTAGAGACCTTCCGAGAAACGGGCAGGCCACAACTGATCCTGCTCACAGCAGCCTTTACCTTATATTTCTCTCTCTCTCTTTTTTTTTGACTGCGCCCTCTGGTTTGTGGGATCTTAGTTCCCTGACCAGGAACTGAACTCAGCCCTGGCAGGGGAAGTGCAGAGTCTTGACCATTGGACCACCAGGGAATTTTCAGTCTTTACCTTATTTGCTTAGAGTTTTTCTCATACTCCAGGGAACACATCCCGGCTAACTGGGCAGGGCAGACCATCTAAGCTCTGCAGAGGCCTTTGTGGTGGTTCCTCCTGGTCACAGCCTCTCTCTCTTCCCTCAACAGTTCAGTGTGGGGCTCTGCCCTTCATCCCACATTCTCACTCCAACTTCCAGACACCTAAAATATCCCAAAGACCTTCACCAAACCCTGCCCAGACTCTGAATCCTTAAACTTCCCCACGATATATGTTTCACCAAATAACCCTGATGCAGCTCCGTCCAACATTACAGCTGTTAGATTTCACCTGCGGAGTGCCATCGTCCTCTCAGGGGTCCGAGGATGAGGAAAGTGTCCGAGACCCCTCCAAGACCCCTCTGCCTCACTAGTCACTCTTTCTGGATTCCAGGCCAAGAGCTCAGAAGACGCTGCCGTGGGACAGGCGGGATCTGCCGCCCCAGAACAGCCCCCAGCTCCAGAGCCGATGGCCCCAGAGGCCCCCGCCCCAGAGCCAACGGCCCCAGAAGCCCCGGCCCCAGAGCCCCCCGCCCCAGAGGCTCCGGCCCCACTCTCTCCACCACCTGCCTCCCAGGAGAGGCCGGAGGAAGATGAGGAGGCTGCGCTGCGGCCAGAGGAGCGGATCCACGTGACCCCGGGCCCGGATCCCAGCGAACAGATCCTGTCGGTGGAGGTCCCTGAGAAGCAGGAGGAGAAGGAGAAAAAGGAGGAAGGGGAGGAGGCGAGGAAGGAGAAGGAGGAGGAGAAAGGCGGCAGTTAGTGCACCTCCCGCCCGCCCCCCACCCCTACCCCGCAGGTGCGCGCTCCCCACCACCCGGCACCCCACCTCGCGCCCCCGCCCCCTCCTTCCCCCTGCACCCCGCACCCTCCGCTCCCCAAAGGCCAAGACGCTGGTCCGCGGTAGTGGCCTCAAGCACTCGGCCGGTGGTCCCGATCTGACATCAGTTTCTCCATCTCCTGGGGCTGGTCTTGAAATTAACAAACTTCATAATGTCTGTGCTGGGTGAGTTCCCACCGTCACTAGAGAACCCTGCCTCCTCTGCACCTGTAATTATATTTAAGAAAGAAATACTTTTCTGTAGGGCTTCAATACATGAAAAGCCTTGTTGGAGAAACAAAGAGCTGTTGAATGTTTGGATCTTCCCCTCAGGAATTTGACTTCCCCTCATTTCAAGAACAGAAAACATTTCTGGCAGAAGTGGGAGACAGCTATGCTGTTCCTTTGATATAGTGGAGATAGCACACGCATCTGACCCGTGGTGTGGTGCTGTCTCTCTACTGGGCAGTCACAATAGGAAAGCAATGCTCCTTAGGACAGTTAGTACTTATCTTCTGCAGACATTATCCCATTGTGCCCTGTGATGCTGTTTTCTTAGAATAGATATAATGGAAATGGTTTACTGGCAAGAGGCTGTGAGCGTTTCTGAGCATCCACTCTGCCAGTTACCTAATCCTCTTCATCAGGGATTAACTGATTACTTGTTTTTGACACCTTTGCTGTAGAGATGATGATGTGTGCTAAGTCACTTCAGTCGTGTCCGACTCTTTTCGACCCCATGGACCATAGCCTGCCAGGTTTCTCTGTGGGATTCTCCAGGCAATACTGGAGTAGGCTATCATGCCCTCCTCCCAGGGATCATCTTTCCGACCCAGAGATCAAACCCAAGTGGCTTATGTCTCCTGCACTGGCACATAAGTTCTTTACCACTAGCACCACCTGGGAAGCCCTAAGAGATAATGGTAGCAGTTTCCACTAAGCCTAGAAGGTGGAGTCTCATGACTAACAACCACTGAAATTTCTGAGCTTTCTCCAGAACAAGTCATGCTGCTTTTATAATGAAAAAAGGAAAAGGAGTCATTCAGTCAAATGAACATTTATTGAGAGGATTGTATTTGCAAACCAAATGGCTCTTTATGGGGTGTGGGTGATTAAAAACAAAAACTAGTATTGGGCCATTTGTTTCCATCAACAACACTGAATAAAAATACCTGGCATTCCAATAGGTCCTGCCCATATAAAATTACAGAAACCTGGTGAACTACAAAAGGGGCCTCTGAAGGCTGGCAAAGTTGTGTTCTTAATCCATTCAAATGAAAGCACAGCATTCATTTCCCTGTGAAGAGTAAACAATATGGGAATTCCCAGACTGGCCTAAGTATTGCTAAATCCCAGGGTAGCAAACAGATTCGCCTAGTCCCTGTCGTATCATGTGATCTTAGTAATCTTTCTCTTGAATATAGCGATGAGCAGTGTTATTAACTGACCTTTCAAAAAACTTTTATTTATTTTTAAAGGTAATAACCTATTTACTAAGTCACTTCAGTTGTGTCCAACTCTCTGTGACTCTGTGGACTGTAGCCCAGCAGGCTCCTTTTTTGGGGGATTCTCCAGGCAAGAATACTGGAGTGGATTGCCATGCCTTCCTCCAGGGGATTTTCCCAACCCAGGGATCCAGCCCATGTCTCATTGTGTTTCCTGCACTGGCAGGCAGGTCCTTTACCACTAGCGCCGCCTGGGAAGCCAGTAACATACTTACATGTGTACAAAGGATAGTCATTAAAAATTCTCCCTCCTACCCTGGATTCCCAGCCTCCTTGGTCCCCTTCCTGGAAGCAACCATGATTATCACTTTCTTGTTTATTCTTTCAGAGATATTTTTAAGCTTGTACAAGGAAATATGTAAATTCACTCTGATTTCCTTCCTTCCCTCCCTACCCACCTCCAAATGGTAACATACTAGAGCTGCTGTTATTTTTCACTTGATATATTTTGGAGATTGTTTCCTATCAGAACATACAGGGCTTGCTTATTTTTTCTGGACTGCAAGCTAGCCCATTGTATGGATGTACCGTAACACTTAGGGGCTTCCTCTGTGACTCAGCAGTCAAGAATCTGCCTGAAATGCAGGAGAGAAGGAGATGCAGGTTTGATCCCTGGATTGGGAAGTTCCCCTGGAGGAGGGCATGGCAACCCACTCCAGTATCCTTGCCTGGAGAATCCCATGGACTGAAGAGCCTGGTTGGCTAGAATCCATGGGGTTGCAAAGAGTCGGACATGACTGAAGAGGCAGAGAACAGGTACACACACTCTAACACTTAACCTCTCTCCCATTAATGGCCATTTGTATTGTTTCCAATCATATGCTATTAAAAATAATGCTGCAGTTAAAAATACTGCACAGATATCATTTCACTGGTAAATTTTTTAAAATAGAAGTCTGGAGGCTTGGGATAATTTTTTTCTTTTCCATCCCCATTCCTCTTTATCATATTTGGACTATATGTTCTATGACCCAAGCATAGAGAATGCTTCCCTCTTTAGCAAGTATTTCAGATATATCAGTCAGCTTATTGCCTTTCAGTAGATGGCATAAAGTTTCAGAGGCACCATCACTGTTATCTTCTACTAACTAAGGAATCTTTGTTATATAAATGTACTTATTCTTTTATATATCAACCCTTGAGTGTATACTGCTTATTATATAAAGCGAGAGATTTTTGAGGTTTCCAAGAATTGTCCTGGAAAGAAAATTGATTTTGAAATGAGATCAGCAGTGTCTTAATTTCACTGAGAAATCTCATAAAACTTGATGCTTTCACCCACTTTGGATATTAGGTAAACTGAATTTGAGGCTGACCTTATTCTCCAAATAGAATGAGATGGGCTGATTGCCAAGATATAGATGATACAGATCGGGAATACTGTTATTCTGCAGCTGAAACAGGACTTTTACTTACATGTGTTGTCTCTACTAATTTAAAATGCTTCAACATTTCCTGCATTTTGGTAGAAAATGAATATCAAGTTATTTTTTTTAAACCGCGTAAATATTTTAAATAAAATGAAAACCAAAAAGCTGTTTGCAGTTTCATTATCCAAATGTATTCAGCTCCCTGGAATATTTTCATTCATTTTCTTAGTAAACATGAATACTGTGTTTGTACTCTGGCTTTTATCCTATTATAATGCATTTTAATTAAAAGTATTTAGACAAATGTTCCTGGCTTGTGGATTCATTTCAGAAACTGACCAAGTATGACAGACACTTTTATGAGAAAAATGAAGTTTATTTTCCAGCTCAGTCTCCCTAGTTGATCTCCTATGGACATCCTTGGGGCTATAATCTATCCTGTATTTCTGTTGCTGCACTGATATCCCTTATGAAACCGCCCCTAGTAGTTGGAGTCCCTCAAAAACAGCCCTTTTATGTCCAGTCTTACACAGCCCACTCCTTACAATTTCTCCAACCTCATTAGATGTGTTCTAATGCTGACAGATAGATGGGGAAACAGTGGAAACAGTGGCTGACTTTATTTTTCTGGGCTCCAAAATCACTGTGGATGGTGATTGCAGCCATGAAATTAAAAGACGCTTGCTCCTTGGAAGGAAAGGTATGACCAACCTAGACAACATATTAAAAAGCAGAGACATTACTTTGCCAACAAATGTCTGTCTAGTCAAGGCTATGGTTTTTCCAGTAGTCATGTACGGATGTGAGAGTTGGACTGTGAAGAAAGCTGAGTACCGAAGAATTGATGCTTTTGAGCTTTGGTGTTGGAGAAGACTCTTGAGAGTCCCTTGGACTGCAAGGAGATCCAACCAGTCCATCCTAAAGGAGATCAGCCCTGGGTGTTCTTTGGAGGGCCTGATGTTGAAGCTGAAACTCCAATACTTTGTCTACCTGATGCGGAGAGCTGGCTTATTTGAAAAGACCCTGATGCTGGGAAAGATTGAGGGCAGGAGGAGAAGGGGATGCCAGAGGATGAGATGGTTGGATGGCATCGCCGACACCATGGACATGGGTTTGGGTGGACTCCGGGAGTTGGTGATGGACAGGGAGGCCTGGTGTGCTGCAGTTCATGGGGTCGCAAAGAGTCAGACACGACTGAGCGACTGAACTGAACTGAACGCTGACACTTCAGAGAGCTGACACACGTGAAATCTGGATTTACGCTGCCTGGCTTCCAATCCCAGCTTGACCGTGTACCTCTCTGAGCCCCGGTGACCTTATGGAGATAATCCATTGCGCTGCACAGGGCCACTGAGACAATCGAATAATAAACTGGCATGGTCAAGTCTGCATGGGCACAAGAAATAAAGCCGATGTGCCATCTCCCCTTGCCCAGTCACAGTTGGAATAGATTAGAAGCTCCCTCAGAATTCTGTATTCTCTGAATTCTGCCACTGTTCGTGGTTATTATACATGCGGAAGGGGTGTGATCACCTCTTTCTTTGCTCTTTAACTAATAGTCTATACAACAGCCTGGATATATGTGAATTATAACAGTATCAACCACAGCTTCCCCCACCATCCCTGATCGTCTTTAATCCAATCTCGTATAAGAGCAGACCCAACCAACGCTGCTTCTCTTGGGATGGTCACTCCATTCTGGGCACCCTTCATGGGCAGCCTTCATGGGTACATGACCCATGCGGTCACACATGGACCTGTGCTTGTCACCATATTTAAATTCTTAATAATTTGTAAACAAGAGGGCTCACATTTTTATTTGTACTGGGCTCCACAAATTATGTAGACTGTCCTGCTATCTGAAAAGACCTGTGAGGAGGGAGATAGAGCTGTGTCTCTTCTGTACTCAGCTTCCTGCTTCTTCTTCCTGCTTCCCTTTTAAAAGCTTACCTTTCAATCATGTTTCCTGACTCAAGCAGGATGACCCAGGCTAGGCCCATTGACTCTTACCTGGGAATCTGAATCTTGAGGGCTACTGCTCCATTCTACTTGCTAGCAGAACCCTGATTTAGTTTTGGGCAGCAACATGCCCAGCCCCAGGGGATGAAACCCCCTTATATGCCAATCACTGCTCTTCAGACACTTTATGCCAGACATTCACTCTCCCAGCCTCCCCTGCGGCTGGAGGTGCTCATTGGCGCCAAACCTAACCAATGAGTATACAGGGAAGGATGATGGGCGGGCACCCTAATAAAGGAACCCCACCCCATGTTTTGGTCCCTCTTTCTTCCTTGTAATGCCGATCAGTGCAGTTCAGAAAATTCTGAAAGAGATGGAATACCAGACCACCTGACCTGCTTCTTGAGAAATCTGTATGCAGGTCAGGAAGCAAGTTAGAACTGGTCATGGAACAACAGACTGGTTCCAAATAGGAAAAGGAGTACATCAAAGCAGTATGTTGTCACCCTGCTTATTTAACTTATATGCAGAGTACATCATGAGAAATGCTGGGCTGGATGAAGCACAAGCTGGAATCAAGATTGCTGGGAGAAATATCAATAACCTCAGATATGCAGATGACACCACCCTTATGGCAGAAAGTGAAGAGGAACTAAAGAACCTCTTGATGAAAGTGAAAGAGGAGAGTGAAAAAGTTGGCTTAAAGCTCAACATTCAGAAAATGAAGATCATGGCATCTGGTCCCATCACTCCATGGGAAATAGATGGGGAAACAGTGGGAAACAGTGTCAGACTTTATTTTTTTGGGCTCCAAAATCACTGCAGATGGTGACTGCAGCCATGAAATTAAAAGATGCTTACTCCTTGGAAGGAAAGTTATGACCAACCTAGATAGTATATTGAAAAGCAGAGACATTACTTTGCCAACAAAGGTCCGTCTAGTCAAGGCTATGGTTTTTCCAGTGGTCATGTATGGATATGAGAGTTGGACTGTGAAGTAAGCTGAGCATGGAAGAATTGATGCTTTTGAACTGTGGTGTTGGAGAAGACTCTTTTTTTTTTATAATTTTAAAATCTTTAATTCTTACATGCGTTCCCAAACATGAACCCACCTCCCACCTCCCTCCCATAACATCTCTCTGGGTCATCCCCATGCACCAGCCCCAAGCATGCTGTATCCTGCGTCAGATATAGACTGGCGATTCAATTCTTACATGATAGTATACATGTTAGAATGCCGTTCTCCCAAATCATCCCACCCTCTCCCTCTCCCTCTGAGTCCAAAAGTTCGTTATACACATCTGTGTCTTTTTTCCTGTCTTGCATACAGGGTCGTCTTTGCCATCTTTCTAAATTCCATATATATGTGTTAGTATAAGAGTCCCATGGACTGCAAGGAGATCCAGCCAGTCCATTCTAAGGGTGATCAGTCCTGGGTGTTCATTGGAAGGACTGATGCTAAAGCTGAAACTCCAATACTTTGGCCACCTCATGCGAAGAGTTGACTCATTGGGAAAGACCCTGATGCTGGGAGGGATTAGGGGCAGGAGGAGAAGGGGATGACAGAGGATGAGATGGCTGGATGGCATCACTAACTCGATGGACATGAGTTTGAGTGAACTCCGGGAGTTGGTGATGGACAGGGAGACCTGGCCTGCTGCAGTTCATGGGGTCGCAGAGTCGGACACGACTGAGTGACTGAACTGAACTGAACTGAACTGAACATGCATTTTCTCACATAGATACAATTTTAAAAAGAGGAAAGGAAATCCGGATTTACTCTCTTAACTTTCCTATGTATCATACAGTAGTGTTAGTCCTAGTCATTGCATTGTACATTACCTCCCTAGTGCCTGTTTATTTTATCACTAGATGTTTGTACTTTTTTGACCACTTAACTCCAATTTCACACCCCTCCCCACCCAATTCTGCCTCTGGTAACTACAAGTCTGATTTTCTTTCAAGAGGTTTGTTTTCTTATCCGTTTTTTGAGATTTCACGTGTGAGATCTTACCGTATTTGTCTTTGTCTGACATTTCATTTCGCATAATGCCTTCAGAGGCCACCCATGTTGTGGTCAGATTTCCTTGTTTTTTATGGTTGAATAATATTCTACATCATTATATGGAATATATATATATCATATTTATCACAAGATTTTTTAAATTAAAAGATACTTTATTGCTAAAAAGTCAAAACAATCACAAACTATCAAAGGTCATTGATCACCTATTACCATAATAAATATAACAGTAAAAGTTTGAAATATTGCAAGAATTACCAGAATGTAACAGAGACATGAAGTGAGCAAATGTAGCTGGAAAATGGTGCTGATAGATTTGTTTGATGAAGGGTCACCACAAAACCTCAATTTGTATGTCGCACAAGTTTTTATCCATTCATCCATTGATGGATACTTAAGATTGTTCAGGTTCTTGTTACTCCCTGGCCTGGTCTTCAGCTTTTCCCGAGTTGACAAGAGCTACCTTGCATATTTTGAATACATTTATCTTTGGTTTAGGAACTTCCCACGTGGTGCTAGTGGTAAAGAATCCGCCTGCAGGAGACATAAGAGATGCAGCTTTGACCTCTGGGTTGGGAGGATCCCCTGGAGGAGGGAAAGGCAACCCACTCTAGTATTCTTGCCTGGAGAATCCCATGGACAGAAGAGCCTAGCAGGCTACAGTCCATAGGGTCACACAGAGTTGGACCTGACTTAACGACTAAAACAACAAACAATAATAAGTACCTGGCTCCCACTTACTCCAGGCCTCCCCTCTGGTCAGGGAGCAGCAGTCCTACACTTGTAGTTCGACATGCCCCAGGTAAGGCGTTTTTCTGCGCTTTAAAAAAAAGGAAGGAAGGAGGTCATTATCCCCCTCCCTTCCTGAAACTCTCCTTGGAAAACTTAAATGAGCTTGAAACCTAACTCCAACCATTTTGTATATAAAATGTCTTTCCTAGAGCTAGACAGCCCTTATGTCTGCTTTTACCGTCTAATATAGCCTCCAAGTTCTGGAACTTCTCCATTTTGAAGTAAATACCTGGGGAGAAGGCCCTGGTGTCTTCTGGCACCTAGGGTCTTAACTTTGGTGTCTGGGCCCAACTGGAGCTCTTTGGCCTCTCCCTGAGATGAGAATAATTTGATCATCCTTTCAGAGGAGGGCAATTCACTAGACAAATGGCTACAGATCTAATTATCCTGGTATGTGAAGAGTTTCAGGAGTCAGGGCTTTTCCTGGAGCCCTGAGAAATTCAGAGTAGCTTTATTTCCCTGCTCACGTGTGTGCGCTAGGTCACTTCAGTTGTGCCCAACTCTTTGTGATCCATGGACTATAGTTCGCCAGGCTCCTCTGTCCATGAGATTCTCCAGGCAAGAATACTGGAGTGGGCTGCCAGGCCATCCTCCAGGGGATCTTCCTGACCCAGAGATCGAACCCGAATCTCTTATGTCTCCTACAGTGGCAGGCTAAGAACTAACTAAGTTCTTTACCACTGAGCCATCAGGAAAGCCCCCATAGTCTCTATAAAAATGAGCATGTAGACTGGGGAAGTCAACCCCACTTTTCATACCACCAGATTCTGAAACTCAAAGTGTTTTGCTCCTTTAAGAAAGGGAAAAAAGAACTTGAAGTGTTTCCAGATGGTCCATATGAATAATTCCTATCGTACTGAAAGCTTCCATGTTATCAGCCTAAAGTACGTGAAAGGTTTTAAAATCAAATTGACCTGAATTCCATGGAGGATACTATATTAAATGATTTGGAGGCAAATTTGTAAAACAAACAAACAAACAACTAGGAAACAACCCACTAGGAAAGAAAGTGGCCAGGAAGGAGTAAGAGCCGCAAAAGTTTGTACCAAAAAGTAACCCTAGGCATTCCATCAGAATCTATATTTATTTAAAATAGACTGAGGATATTGTTGTTGTCAGTGCTAAGTCATATTTAATTCTTTGCAACCTCATGGACTGCAGGACACCAGGCTCTCCTGTCCTTCACCATCTCCTGGAATTTGCTCAGAATTATGTCCGTTAAGTCAGTGATGCCATCCAACCATCTCATCCTCTGCCACCCTCTTCTTCTTCTGCCTTCAATCTTTCCCATCATCAGGGTCTTCTCCAATGAGTGGGCTCTTTGCATCATGTGGCCAAAGTATTGGAGCTTCAGCTTCAGCGTCAGTCCTTCCAATGAATATTCAGGGCTGATTTCCTTTAGGATTGACTGGTTTGATTTTCTTACAGTCCAAGGGACTCTCAAGAGTCTTCTCCAGCACCACATTTCAATACTATGTTAAATGACTGGGCAAATTTGAAAACAAAACAGCACTCACCAGGAAAGAAAGCAGCCAGGAAGGAGTAAGAGCCATGAGTTTGTACTAAAAGTAGTACTTTGTGTTCTATCAGAATCTAAATGTACTTAAAAGGATAGGGCTCAAGATGTAGGTAGATCCTTTTTAATATTACTCCATTGGATCACTACATGATGACTGTGGAAAAGAAATTTTTGAAGACTAAAAAAGGAGATTAGAAACTTTGCATGATTCATATTTGAATTATTCATTTCAGTCTAGGGTAGTTCTTCCAGATATGAGTAATAGCCCTGAAAACAAGACACTGAAACAAATAATAATGCTTGTTGAATCAGCATTTCTCAGACGTGGTTAGAAGGAAGTCTAAGGGCAACCCCCCCAACAACACACACCTTTAATGGCAGAACCCTAACAATATCTGCATGAGATTGCCAATATGAAAAAAAAAAAAAAGGGTGGTATTTCTCTTAATTCGCCGGCTAAGGATAGGATGTTGAATGACACAACTAACAAACCACCCAAAGGTATGCATTGCTTGGGGATTTGGAGTTGTTCTACTCAGCGATTTCTTACTACTAGTGAAGAACATTAAACAAAAGAGGCAATTTACTGTTTTGGAAAAAGAGAACAAAATAAGGAAGTGGTCAGCTATAGAAAATATCTGTGTTTCTTTCATGTTTTGCTTCATCCCAAACTTTGGTTTCGGCTGAAAGCGTCCTTAATTCTCTTTTTATCCCATGTATTAGTAAGCTGCATATTTCCAGGATCTTCAATGGGCTTTCTTATACTGTGCTCAGCTGAGTGTCTTATTACTCATACTTAGCACACAGCTGCTGACCTCAGTGCCATTCGAACGCTTGTGCCCCTTGCGTTGCCACTGGTTCTTTCTTGGGTGTTTGGCCTTTGGTCTTACTGTTGCTTAGATGTGGCGTGTGTGCGTTCCCGGGTGTCCCTGCCTCATCTTAGCCTTCTTGTCCTTGTGTGCCTGCCAGCCCTGGGAATGCCAGCCTCTGCTTCCTTTACCCCGGATGTTGTGTCCAGCCATCTGGGCTCCAGGTTTACGCTCCTCTTCTTTTTTTAAAGTTAATTAATTAATTTGGCCGTGTTGGGGCTCGGTTGCGGCACACGGGAGGAATCTGTTGCGTCGTGCCGGATCGTTTGTTGAGATGGGAGGATTCTAGTTGTAGACCGTGGGCTTAGTTGCTCCTTGGCATGTGGGATCTTAGTTTCCTGACCAGGGATCAAACCTGCATCCCCTACATTGCAAGGCAGATTCTTAACCACTAAACCACCAGGGAAGTCCTCCTTTCTTATTATTAGAAAACGTTTTAGGGTTTTATGGCTACAGAAATGATATGTGCATGAACCTATACTCCGGTCCTTGTTTTCTTTGAGGCCTGCGTTTTATATATATTCCCTCCACCCCCCAGGCATTGAAAGTAGTTTTTATTTTTCCTACTTGCAGTTGAACCTCAGCATGGCATTCTGTCCTTTCCTTTTTTCATTCACATCATGAAATACATTTTTTGAGGTAGTCCATTGGTTTATAACTTTGGGGCCACTCGTCTTGGTAATCCTCTTGATATCTATCTTACCACCCAAATTATGTAATTTTTCAGGAATGTTGTCTACCTAGAAGCTTGGTGTAGCCCATAATTCTGGTTGTTTATAATCTGAGAGTTCTGATTCTTCCACTGAAATGGGATCTGACAACATAAAAGCACAAGCAAAATGGGCTAAGCATACAGCCTTCACTTTTTTTTTTTAATTTTTTTTCTATTTTTTTCTTTTTGGCTGCATCCAGCAGTATGTGGGACTTTCATTTCCTGGCCAGGGACTGAACCTGGGCCCTCTGCAGTGGAAACGTAGAGGCTTAACCACTGGGCCATGGGGAAAGTCCCCAGCCTTCACTTTTAACTGAGTCTGTGCCTTTGCTTTACTTTATCCACAAAGGTCTGAACAGTCAAGGCTATGGTTTTTCCAGTAGTCAGTATGTATGTGACAGTTGGACTATAAAGAAAGCTGAGCGCCGAAGAACTGATGCTTTTAAACTGTGGTGTTGGAGAAGATTCTTGAGAGTCCCTTGGACAGCAAGGAGATCAAACCAATCAATCCTAAAGGAAATCAGTTCTGAATATTCATTGGAAGGACTGATGCTGAAGCTGAAGCTTCAATACTTTGGCCACCTGATGCGAAGTACTGACTCATTGGAAAAGACCCAGATGCTGGGAAAGATTGAAGGCAGGAGAAGGGGACAACAGAGGATGAGATGGTTGGATGGCATCACCAACTCGATGGACATGAGTTTGATCAAGCTCCGGGAGCTGGCGAAGGACAGGAAAGCCTGGTGTGCTGCAGTCCATGGAATCGCAAAGAGTCAGACATGACTGGGTAACTAAACTGAACTGATGCCTTTGTTACTAAAGCAAAATATTTTTATTTACAGACTTACTTTCTCCCCACCCCAAACAATTCTATTCTTGCAAGTTTTTATCTCCAGAGGGAATCAAGCAAAAAAAATGTTTATATTGACCTATACATTGATTTGTGCTTCCCTGGTGGTTCAGGCGGTAAAGCATCTGTCTACAATGTGGGAGACCTGGGTTCGATCCCTGGGTCGGGAAGATCCCCTGGAGAAGGAAATGGCAAACCACTCTGGTACTGTTGCCTGGAAAATCCCATGGACAGAGAAGCCTGGTAGGCTACAGTCCATGGGGTCACAAAGAGTCGGACACGACTGAGCACACTTTCTTTCATACATTGATTTAAATGGCTAGGTCACAGTTCAGTTGATGGTAGTGAAAAAACAGAAAGGGGGAAATAAACCTCCATCATATGAAGCACATAATTTGAAGAAAATAAATTATTTCTATTGAATTAAACAATTCAATTATCTGTGTGAATGTAACTTTCCTTATTATTAACAGAACCCAGAATGAAATACTGGGGACATATGTTATATGCACAAAGCTTGGAACCAGAAGTGCTTGGGTAACCAGGAAAAGAAATGATGTTTTTCAGCTGAGCCTTTGTTGTTGGATATCAGTTCGTGGAGGTGACAGGTCCATTAATCAAGGGACACTTACATGCAGCAAGCTGAAAAGACAGGCTTGAATTGCTGAGGATTCATTACAGGAAAAATAACACTTATAAAAACCTCTAAGCAGAGCATCCTTATCAACGAAGAAGAGGCAATGACTGTGACATCTATGGGTATACGATTTCCAAATGGAATTTCAGGATGGAAAATAATGGGGAGGGGGAGAATGAGAAATATTTACATTTCAATGGATGCCAGTTCAGAAGGGGTGTGTGTGTTTAGTCATTCAGTCGTGTCCGGCTCTTTGCGACCCCATGGACTGTAGCCCGCTAGGCTCCTCTGTCCATAGGGATTTTCCAGGCAAGGTTACTGGAGGGGATTGCCATGCCTTCTTCCAAGGGATCTTCCCAACCCAGGGATCGACTCCAGGTCTCCTGTATTGCAGGCGGATTCTTTACCCACTGAGTCACCAGGGAAGCCCTATTCAGGAAGGTGGTTGTTTGCAATCACCTAATATACTTTAAATCCGTTTTCCTTGTTTGGCTTTGACTATGGAACTGATGACTTTGCACTGGGCTAGCGGGCCTTCTCCCCAAGTGTTTTGGCTACCTATTTAGGCATTGTGTGTGTGTGTGTGTGTGTGTGTGTGTGTGTGTGTGCGCGCTCAGTTGCTCAGTTGAGTTCAACTCTTAGCGACCCCATGGACTACAGCCTGCCAGATTCCTCTGTCCATGGGATTCTCCAGGCAAGAATACTGGAGTGGGTTGTCATTTCCTTCTCCTGGGGATCTTCCCAACCCAGGGATTGAACTCCCTGCCCCCTATCTCCTGCATTGGCAGGAGGATTCTTTACCACTGAGCCACCTGGGAAGCATTTAAGCATTATTGGCATTTAAAAATGCTAATTATTAGCATCTTGTTTCTGGCAAGTTTGTTTTTTAACTCTGTGTGTTTGAAACTCTCTTGGACTTTGTCAAATAAATTGAACCTATCCAAACAAAACATACCCTCCTTTATGTAACTATGTCAGGCATAAACAAGGTACATCTTTAAGCTTACAGGTTAAGGCATATATGTAATGGCAGATAAAATATAGAAGTCAGGCACAGACCTGCCTCATAAATCCATCATCCATAACTCGCTACATTCTTTCATGTTGTTATTAATAATACCCAGAGTCATTCCTTCCTTCAAAGCTGTCTGTGAGACTTGGATTCTGATTCTAGTCATAAAGAGACTGCCCAACTTTGCTTCTGTAGCTTCTATCGTTTCGAACACTTCTATATTTTAAATTTTTCAAGGAAGCAATAGTCTGCAGGTGATACGTATTGGCAGTTCCAGTTTCACCTCCATCTCCATGGGCACATACCTTCTTGTCAGTACAAGTGGCCTTTGTACAGCACAGAGAACTCTGCTCAATGTTATGTGGCAGCCTGGATGGGAGGGGAGTCTGGGGGAGAATGGATACATGTGTATGTATGGCTGAGTCCCTTTGTGGCCCACCGGAATCTATCACAGCATTGTTAACCAGCTATACTCCAATATAAAATAAAGAGTTAAAAACAAATACAAGCAGCCTGAGTTTTGGTTGGAAAATATAGTCAATGCGGAATGGCTCCGTTTCAGCGTCACACTATATGCATTTCTGGGGTTACACAAAAATGATTCCTGCCGGTGTATTGTGTTCATCAACAGTTAGCAAGAGTCTATCAGACCACAGTAAGGTAGGGTGAGTAAGAACAGGCTTATAAAATAATGTGCTCTGCAGATATAGGTTATTATTACTTGCAAATATAATTACACACTGCAGTGGGATCTCCCTTTTAGAGACGGTTTAAATGTAGGACCAATTTGTTTCCTTCCCACTCAAAGGCCCTTATATACTTAAGTGTCTATAAAATACCTACGCTTTTAAATGTTTGCTTTGCCCAGAAAGTCATTTCAGGAGCATAGCTCTGGGGACAGATTATAGCAAAAATTCAGTGTCATTCTTCAATATATGTTCAATTAAAAAAAAAGTATGTATTAGTTCAAGTTGGTTGGTTGATTCTGATTTGTGGCCACTAGAAAGTAATTTAGAAATCAAATACCAGGTTGATAAAAATTTTAGGTCAGTATATTTTATTGTAACCTACACATGAGCATCATTTAGACCCTGGAGTTTGCTATTCTGCTACCTCGCTCAGAATTGTCCCTAATATTTTCTACAGTGTTAACTGGCAATATTTAAATTTTTAACATTTCTTATCACACTTCAATGAAGGTAAAAAAAAAGAAATTTGAAACAAGTACAGTTTAAATTAAATATTTAGCATGTGGTTAATTGAGGTATTAGAGTTCCACACCACAGGTGCTTCAAAAGTATGTTTCCTCCCAAGGTAAAGATTTAATCAGGATAGCAAGCAGTAAATTGATTTTAAAAAAGAAAACCGGAGTACACAGGGACTGTTTTGTTGCTGTCTTCATTTCAGACCTCCTAATTGGCTGCTTCATATATTTTCTGAGGTTAATTAATTATTCCATTACCAGGTTAATGGAATTCCCTGGTTAATACCCTTCCCTGATAGCTCAGCTGGTAAAGAACCCGCCTGCAATGCAGGAAACCCCAGTTCGATTCCTGGGTCGGGAAGATCCCCTGGCAAAAGGATAGGCTACTCACTCCAATATTCTTGAACTTCCCTGGTGGTTCAGCTGGTAAAGAACCCTCCTGCAATGTGGGGGACCTGGGTTCGACCCCCGGGTTGGGAAGATCCCCTGGAGACAAGGCTGGCTACCCACTCCAGTATTCTGGCCTGGAGAATTCCATGGACTGTGTAGTCCACGGGATCACAAACAGCCAGACATGACTGAGCGACTTTCACTTGATCTCATTTCTTGCTGCCTCATAAAATAATTTTGAGGTGGCTCGGTGGTAAAGAATCCATACCTGCCAAAGCAGGAGCCGCAGGAGCCGCGGCTTCAAGCCCTGGGTAGAGAAGATCTCCTGGAGCAGGAAACGGCAACCCGCTCCAGTATTCTTGCCTGGAAAATTCCATGGAAAAGGAACCTGGTGGGCTACCGTCGACAGGGGCCTCACAAAGAGTCGGACACGACCGAGTGAGTCCCTCTGCCTTTCTCCTCACTGCTGCTGTGTTCACCACTAGATGGCGCTAAAACCTGGGTTATCGCTGCCAGAGACTCAGGACTAGTTGGGAGTCCAGAGGGCTGGAACTTGATAGCTGGAAGATCCCTTCAAAGGTAATCTGGCCAGCACTTCCCTTTTATTATACAAATGAGGAAACCGAAACTCAGTGAAAATGAGTAATTTGTCCAAGTCACACAGGCGTCTTCCTATTCTCCTCCTCCTCCCCTCCCTCTCCATTTCCTCTCCTCTCTTCCTCCCTTGCCCCCTTGTCTGCCCTTCCTGTTTATTGCTAGCTCCCTCTATAAGCTCATCACCTGAGGAGGCGCCCGGGAAGGGACATAGCTCAGGGGGTGATGATCAGATCTGCTTTCCAGAAGGAGCACTCTGGCAGCTGCAGGGTACCATTGACCAGGTACCATTCATTCATTCATTCATTTGTTCATCCAAGAAACAGCTATCAGATGCTTACTTTTTGCTTTGCACAGAGCCTGGCGCTGGGAATAATTAAAAACCAATAAATCAGATAAGGATTTTACGAACTCGCATTCTCCTAGGGAATACAGAAACAGAAAAAAATTAAAAAAGTCACAACCTAAATCAGATATGCTAATAGTGGTGATGACAATACAGTCTGATCACTTGCAGGAATTCACCATCACCTGCATGAGGAATTTAAAGGGACTTCCCTGGTGGCTCAGATGGTAAAGCATCTTGCTTACAATGCGGGAGACCTGGGTTCGATCCCTGGGTTGGGAAGATCCTCTGGAGAAGGAAATGGCAACCCACTCCAGTGGAAAATCCCATGCACAGAGGAGCATGGTGGGCTACAGTCCATGGGGTCGCAAAGAGTTGGACACAACTGAGCGACTTCACTTCAGTGAGATAGTGTCAGAGGCTGGAGGACACATAGGGTCATGGAGGCTGAGAAATGGAAGGAAAGGCTTCCAGAGAGAGGAGAGCATGGGTGAAGGAGGAGAGGCTGTGGAAGCAGCTGCTGTGGCTGATGCCAGAGGGCACAGGGCGAGGGGACAGCTGGTAATCCTGGAAGGAGGGGACCGGTGTCTGAAGGCTTCATCTGAAGTGTCGAGCTCAGGGATTTGCTCAATCTGGTGGGACGGCCCAGGAAGGAGTAGAGCTCAGAGAATGGTGTGGGCAAATGTGCTTTCCAGAAAGAGCACCCTGGCAGCTGCGTGGAAGCCCCGAGGCAAGGAAGGCCGGTGGCTGGTGTCCCAGAGCCGTGCGTGCGGGGTGGGGGTGGCGTGGGGCTGGAAGGCAGATGTCAGGAGTGGGACTGACCTCCGTGTTTTCTTTGAAAAACAGTGACTGCGTCTGTCATCGATATCCTTAGAGGGTTGTGACGACTCTGGTGCTTGAACTGCTTATGAAGCATTGAAGAAGCTTTAATTAACCACACATATTACTTGGATAACATTTCTGAAATTATTTTTAGAATGCAATTCAAGGGTGTTCCAAGTTGATACACAGAGGATCCTCCTGTAGAGCAACCCCTCCCCCCACCAGATTTAATGGGATTATGAGCACACCTCCCCATGCCCCTCCTTCAGCACCGAATAATTAGAACTAGGAAGAAACAGACCTCGCCTCCTCACCACCATGCTCCTCCTCTTCTGGGTCATGCCTCTGATGTTTCCCTTTTATTTGTCCAAGTTCTTTTCACCACAGCACTTTTCTTCCAGCTGCTACCGTTGATGGTGGCTGAGGGCATTTTCTCTCTCTCCTGAGCAGCCTGAAGTGGGCTGCTTGCTGGGGAGCTGTGCCTTTCCTTGTAGTAGGCATGGCACAATTTGGGGCGGGGGTAGGGGCTTCTCTGAGCAGGCCCTGAGTTGCCCCTTGCCCCTGGAGGGTTTTGTCTTTTTAAGAATTTCCCAGTCCAGAATCACCCTATTTCCCTTTTGTCCCATTCAAGCACTCATAAGTTTATTATTACTATTAAGAACTCTTGGCGTCCAAAATTTGAAAAGTCCTGTGAACTGAATCCTATTTCAAATATGCCTGGGGAGGGGGGCTGTGAGTAGAGAGCCAAGTCCGGGGTAGAATGAGGATCCTTTAGAAGTCCGAAGCACGTGATCATTTCTTTGTTTTGTTTACATAGGTTTCCAAGTCTGGGGTTGTCTTTAAGAGGCAGTAAAAGCTCCCATTTACTGAAGGCTTACCCCGTGCCAGGTGTTTTTATATTTTGTCTCTAATCCTCCGGGGTCTTCCCCTGCCAAGAATCTCTGCTCCGCTCGCCTCTTTGGCTCCCTTCTCACCCCCAGGCCTCACTCTGTCCACGTGTGCTGGGGCTCTGGGCAGGTCTGCAGAGAGTGTTGACCCTCCTCATTACAAAGGAGGAAACTGCAACTCGGAAACTGTAGCTCGCTTCATTACTCATGTGTACACTGAACGCATGCTTAGTTTATTTATAATTATTATTTCTTTTTGGTGTGCTGGGTCTTCACTGCTACAGGCGGGCTTTTCTCTAGTTGTGGAGAGCAGGTGGCTACTCTCTACGTGCGGTACTCCGGCTTCTCATTGTGGCGGCTTCTCTTGTTGCGGAGCAGGGCTCTAGGGTGCTCGAGCTTCAGTAATTGTGGCTCCTGGGCTTATTTGCTCCGCAGCAGAGGGGTCTTCCTAACCAAGGATCGAACCCATGCCCTCTGCATTGGCAGGTGGATTCTTAACCACTGAACCACTAGGGAAGCCTGAATACGTACTTAGTTTAAACAGAGCAGTTAAGGGAGTCCTCTCTGAGAGGGGGGCGCTTGAGCTGAAGAGTGGGAAGGAGCTGCTACAGGAAAGAACAGTGGAACTCTCAGGCGTAGGCTGTCCTGAGGAGGCCCACCCTGCCAGCATCGTACCCAGAAGCTTGTCCTCACTCTTTGATGGTCTAAACACATTACTGACTAGTCTTTCTACTCCCTGAGCCTGAAAATATTTCACCTGGAGAAAAGGGTTCTTTTGATCACACGGCACCTCTCTGCCCTCCACTCCGCTGTGAACATTGTCCTGCGTGTCCGCTGGGAAGTGCCAGCTGCTCAGACCACAGTCTTGGCCACCTGTGATGTGACATTCCACCGCCTCCGTGGAATGTAGAAATCTTTGCACCATATGGTTTTCTTTACTCTCCCCCAGTTGGGCTCACTGGAGCTCAGAGAACAACTATTGATCCGACTGTGAATGTGCTTTGCATTAAACCTCTTGAAGTGAAAGATGAATGGGTAGGACTTCTAATTAGGCCTGGAGGTGAGAGCGTGTGCATTTATTTTCATCCCTTCCTGAACCCAAGTGAAATGACTGTACTAAGGGATTTTAAAAGGAAAAACCCACGAGGATGAAGATAATAGAAGAGGAAACAATGGCAGGCCAAAAGGTGTCCAGGAATCTGGACTTGGAAACACCTGGCACCGAGGAGTGGGCTGGTGAGGGTTTGGGGATCAAGTGAGAGTCTGACTCTGAACAATGAGGCGCCTGGCGTTCATTCCTGTCTTAGGTCTCAGAATATTGGCACTATTATCCAACCTAGGCAGGAGACAGGATTATTCATTTCCAGGGAAATTAATCATCTCAAGAGAAAGGACCTAATGAAACTGACAATGAAAGCCTTCCAATGAAAGGTCCCCACTTCAGCCTTCTACAGGAAGCCCTCCAATCACGAGCTCTTCCCACACAGCAGTTTCCTGGACTTTGTAGTGCTTTATTCTTAAATATTAAGTCAAGGATAATCTCACAGGAAGTCTAACTCAAAAGTAGATGCCACAATAAAACAAGCAGGAGATAGGAGAGAGAAGACAGTCCAGGCATCAGAAAAGAGGGAAAGAAATCCTATAATTAATAATCCCAGAGAGATGAGATGCAAATGTACTCTTGAAATGTTATTTAAAAGTGAATGTTCAAAAGAACAATAAAAACTTCTGGGGAATTAAAAATATAATGTGTGTGGGGGGATCAGTAGGTGAGTTGGAAGATAAAGTTGAGGAAATTTCTCAGGAGCTAGAGCAAAAAGACAGATGAAAAATAAAAAAGAATGGTAGAACCAATCAGAAATTAAGAAACAAAAAACTGAGCCAAAGGAATTCTAGGGAGAACCAAGGAAAATGGAGGGGAGGAAAATGGCAAAGAAATAACACAGGAAAGTTTCCACTCCTGAAGCACAGGAGTTTCTAGATGGAACGTCTCCTGCTATATGCCCAGCATGCAGTTGCTAAGAGTAAGCAATACAGCGTAGTTGCTAAGACTCTTTAAGGAGTCATAGATCTCAGGTTTGTCCAGGGATTTTCAGTGTGTTTGTTAGTCAGAGATTTCCACTATTAAGAGGCAGAAGAAAAGTAGCTTCTCTCTCCCTGAATAAAGATTCCTCCTTCAAAAATTTCCCATTACAAACAAGAGTGAATCACTGGAAATCCTTGGAATCTTAGCATCATGCTGTGAAGAACATCAAACACTCATCCTAAGCACCTCTATTCAACAACTATTCTAGAAGCAGTGGGTTTATGTCCTTCCCTTCCCAAAAAACAGGATGCTAGCCCTGTAGTTTAAAAGACTACACTGACTTTCAGATTCTTGGGGGAAGTTCCACTGTGCATCAAATAAGCACTTGGCTAAGTTGCTGATGTTTAGTTGCTAAGTCGTGTCAGACTCTACTGTGACCCCATAGACTGCAGCCCTCTAGCCTCCTGGGTCGGAGCTTTAAGATAATTCTCTCAGGATCAGCAAAGTAAATGCTTTCACAGATACACACACACAGTGGTTGATCTCAATTGATTTGGTGTGTGTAAATCCTATTGTTATTATCTACAAGGTAATTCATCACAATTAAACTGGTCTTTCGGGAATAAATGAATGCATGAAAACTAGGTATCTGATGTGCTTATTTACAACTTACCCTTTCTACCAAGATCACCCATTATAGAAACTGCTATGATTAAATGTCTTCATTGGCTAACGGGTTTTGCTTTCAACCGTGCAGCCCAATTTCTGATAATGGAGCTCCAGGTACATAACCTTCTAAAGCTTCTTGCTAACTTCTCTGCTAATCTCTTGTACCACCTGATCACTTGATACTATTATTGTCTGCTTATTATGTGTTTGTTTAGTCATAAGTCATGTCCTACTCTTCTCAACCCCATGGACTATAGCCTGCCAGGCTCCTCTGTCCATGGGATTTTCCAGGCAAGAATACTGGAGTGAGTTGCCATTTCCTTCTCCAGGGGATTTTCCCATCCCAGGGATTGAACCTGAGTCTCCTGCATTGCACGTAGATTATTCTTTAATGCTGAGCCACCAGCGAAGCCCTTGTCTGCTTAATAAAAAGCCCTTAAAAAGTGGGTTACTGATCATTACATCTAAGGGGAGAATATTATTCAGATTCTAGAGTTAGCGCTTCAATGAAGGGAGGAAAATGTTGAAATTAAATCATCATAGAAACATTCTCAAAAAGTTTAATTTTATGTGATTATTTTCCGTGTTGAAAACAAAACAAAGTTTAAGGTCGCTGCTTCCAGGGAATCTAAATTCTTGGGTTTTTCTTCTTTACAGAAACACCTTGAAAAAGTGTAAACCTCTGCAGTTTTTCTTTAAGGCTGGCTGAGTGTATCACAGGCAGAGTCCTAAGCTGTGATAAGTCTTTGTTAAACACACTATGTGGTCATTCCTTGGGCTTCTGTTTAGAGACGCTTTAGTGGTCGGTATGCAGAACTGAAAATGAGATTCGTGAGGCATCTTAACGCTGGTCCTGAATTTCAGCTCTCTGTGTGGTCCTCCTTCCCAGTTAAATCACGCCTGTTCATCTTCAGCTTCATGCTAAAGAAAACAATGACTAAATAACAATCACTCCGGGACACCTCTTACTTCCCAAGGGCATCATAATAACCCATGAACACCCATGTGGATAAAATGAGCTTATAGCTTAAGTAGACGCCTTTAAACACATGGCTATTTCAGGACATTCTATATAAAACAACGATGATGAAACTTTGGCTTCCGATTTATTTTTTAATTAACAACAAAGATGCCCCAAATATAATTTTTCAGAGTATTTAAAAATTGTTTCATAAAGGACTCGTCTAGCATCAGGACTTACTAAAAAGGAAAGTATGCACTTTTAAACAATAAAATGATGAAAAAGAATCTTCTCTTTTTCACCCACACTATTTGCAAATCCCCTTACAGGACTCACCTCCCCTGATTATAATAAAAATTGGGCAGCCCTGTATGTACTTGACGTGCACGGACTCCATCTGCAATCACAAAGGAAACCAAACTCCTTTCTATTGGCCTTTTCTATATTTTGTTCATAAAAGAGTTACTGACCCCAGGTCATAGTCAAGCTCACAAAATCCAAACAAGTAGAAAGTTTCTCAAAACCCAATACCTGAGTGTTTGATTGAGGAAGGAAATTGGACCTGTTGGAATGGAACGCATGCGGACCGGTGGTGCAGCTCTGAACCAGTCGTGGAAGTGACAGTTCTAATCTGCTTTTCTTGTTAACACCCAGATGGAGAGGGAGAGAGAGAGGAGGGAGGACAGGCTGTGACCAGACTCGTGGAGGAGTCGGGGCCAAGGATGGACTGAATTTGTACTTGTGTGGGGGGAGCAGTGCCATCCTCTCTTGGCCTGGGTGGCAGGTGTCCCAGCAGGACTCGGCACGCCAGCATCTGCAGAGAGGCCACGTCTTTTAACATCGCTCTTAGCCCTTTGCTTTCTTCAGCAATTGATACCTTTACTTAGAAAACTGAGTGCCGCGAAGAGTCCACCACCAGATTGGAGACAGCTGGGAGGCCACAGGTAGGAAAAGAGGCTTCCTACAGCTCTCCCTGCTTCTCCCTGCCTGATTTCGGGGTCATGGTGTTCTCAGAGCAGCTGAGGACCCAGGGGGTGGAGGTCTTCCACTACCCAGCCCTTAGAGGTCAAGGGCCTGCCCTCTCTGTTGGAGTCGGGGTGGGCACAGGTTTATGAGTGGCTATGGGAGATGCTGGCATGGTCTTTCTGGCCCCGCCCCGATTTCCTCTTCCGATCTTGTCTCCCCAGGGGGCAGAAAGTCCAAAATATTTCCTCTCTTCTCTCTCATCTTTGTTTGGCAGGATTCTGTGCTTTGTAGGGCCTCCCCTTCATTTCACAAATCTTTACTGACCTTCCACATGCCAGGCTCAGTCCAACTGCCCAAGATATGCTAGCAAATAAAACAGAGAAAGAGCTTCACCTGGTAGGACTTTGTCTCACAGAGCAGCAGTCCCCAACCTTTTTGGCACGAGGGACTGGTTTCGTGGAAGACAATTTTTCTACAGACCAGGGGTGGGAATGATTTCAAGAGCATTACGTTTATTGAGCTCCACCTCAGATCATCAGGCATTAGATCCCAGAGGCTGGGGACCCCTGTCACAGAGGAAAATATATCATGAGCAACAGGCACAACACAGAAGTGCACCATTTAGTGGCTCAGGAGTGTTAGTGCTATGAAAGAACGAAGGAAAATCAGAGCGCATAAGGAGAGCTGGGGGCAGAGGTGGAAGACAAGGGACTCACCTTCAATAAGGTCAGGGTGAGCCTCCTTGAGGAGAAGACATCTGAGAAGACGGGAAAGCAGGGAGGGAGGAAGCTAGGTGGATAATTTCCGTGGGGAAAGAGTATCAGGCAGAGGAAAGGCATCAGGCTCGTACAAAGGCCCTGGGGGTGCCTGGCGGATTTCAGAAGCAAGTTGGAGGACTGGGGAGTCGTGAGGACTTGGGGCAGAGAGGTCTTGCTTTCTCTTGGAGCTTTATGAGAGCCACTGGAGACTCTGAGCAGGAGGTAATGAGATTCGACTTTAATTTTAACATGGCCAATAGCTCTGCTGTCGAGTTGAGGAGTGACAATAACAGGTTAAGGGTTGGAGCTGGGAGACCAATCAGAGCCTTGCAGGAGCTCAGACAGAGATGGCGGGCGCAGTAGAAGTGGGGAGAAACGGTCAGGTTCTGGATGATATTTGAAGGTGGGACTGCTAGGAGCTGTAACTGAGAGGCGATGGGGTGTGAAAGAGAATGAAAGTCCAGGACGCTTGCAGTTTCCACTTCGGTCCCTGGAAGAAGGTGATTGTTCTTAGCTGGGCTGGGAAGACTGGGGAATGAAGCAGGATTTTGAAAAGATGAAAACTAGGGTTCAGTTCTGGACATCCTGCGTTCCCACTTGAATGTTGGGAGCCTAAGTTACTTTATTTTTGCTCCCCTGCTCTAGAATTCTAAGTCTTTTCAAGACCGAATGGACCGCAGAGGAGATGCGCTGGGTAGAAAACTCAACAGGTGATATTTTAAGACCTCTGCTTACAGCCTGGGTCATCCCCCTGGAAGCTGAAGATCCTGTCCTCAAAGGCTTTTAATTGCTTGGCTAAAGACTGAACGCCTCCCTTGTTCCACACCGAAGCTGCTGCCTGGCAGAACTTTCCTGGCACAGGCTGTTGCAATCTCCAGTCTGGAAGGTTCTGCTTCCACAGCCTGACAGAGTGAGCCGGACCAGGGCCATCATGTTCATGGTTCCAGCCCTGCTAAGACTGGGCTCCAACAGCTGGGCCCTGCAGAGAGGGCGATGGGAGAGAGACCCTAGCACAGGCCAGAAGGAGGCCCTGGGCTGTCGCGGGGGCTACTGGCCTGGCCCTTGCACTTCCAAAGGAGCTGTCCTTGCCAAACTCCAAGCCCCCTCCCTAGGAGGCATGCTGGCAATGGTGAGCCATGGCTTACAGGTAAGGAGCTGAGGGACAAGACCTTGCCCAGGGGCTCATATTGCTTTTAGATAAAGGAAAGAACCATCTCCAAATATGGAATATATGAATGTTTTCCTTCAAGTCCTGCAAACATGTCTGACGGTGGCCAGATTTAGACATTTCTAGTATCTTCTATGGAGAAGGCAATGGCAACCCATTCCAGTACTCTTGCCTGGAAAATCCCATGGATGGAGGAGCCTGATAGGCTGCAGTCCATGGGGTCGCTAAGAGTTCAGTACTACTGAGCAACTTCACTTTCGCTTTTCACTTTCATACATTAGAGAAGGAAATGGCAAGCCACTCCCTGTATTCTTGCCTGGAGAATCCCAGGGACGGGGGAGCCTAGTGGGCTGCCGTCTATGGGGTCTCACAGAGTCGGACACGACTGAAGCGACTTAGCAGCAGCAGCAGCAGTAGTATCTTCTATATTCTCAGAAGTTCTAGTAATGGACCAGATCTAACCCATAGAGTACTAGATTTTCCCTGTCTGAGTTCAGTAACCCAGTTCCAACACTTCCTGGTCATGGGACCTTGAGCAAGCCACTTAATTGCTCTGGCTTCAGTTTTCTCGTCTGTAAGTAGGGTGATAATACATAGTAATGAGGTAATGCATGCCAAGGGCATCACCCAGGGCCTTGTGGACAGTAAATGCTCAATATGTGGTATTCGCATTCTTTCTATAGTATAGTTGGATCTCTTTCAAGTAGTTTAGAATTAGCTGAAAAAATTCTTTTATTTAAGACATCTCAATTTGCCTGTGAGATAATTAGCCTTTGAAATTCTCATAGTTCCTTGCACACAGTAGATGCTGCGTGATACTTAGAGGAATTTGAGTACCATTGTGTGACCTGGTGATAGGATGCTGATTCTGCCCCATACTAGCTGAGTGACCTTGGACAAGTCACAAAACATCCCCTAAACCTCAGTTTTTGGACTTACTAAGATGGGAATAATAGGCTATCCATCTCTCACTGGGTTGTCATGAGGATTAAAAAAAAATGGTAGAGGTGAAGGAATTCAATAAAGGTTCACGTTTTTAGTATTGTTGAACTGTCTTATGGAACTGAATTATGAAATTGAATTGTTGAATTATTGTTTAACTGTTTTATTGTTTATTGCTATTGCTGTTTGTTCTTATTGCTGATAAAATGGTGGAGTCTGGGATGAGAGTTGATTCGTTTTGGGTGATTCTCGATTTGCTGCCCTGAATCACATTAGTTATTTACAAGTTCGTTATCTAGCTTCACTTGACTGATTGATTTCTTCACTCGATAAATATGTATTGAATGTTTGCTCAGTACCAGGGCCCATTCCAGGCCGTAAACAGGCTGACCTGATTCTCTGTCTTGGAGCTGGCATTCCTGGTAGGGGAGGCAGACAGGAAACAAGATGATTTCAGACATTGATAAGAACCATGATGAGAATAGAAGATAGCAAGAGGGTGAGTGGTGGGGGGCTGGGGGTGGTCAGAGAAGGCCTCTTGGAGGAAGTGACATCCTTAAGACCTAAGGATGGACAGAAACCAGTCTTAAGAGAAGGGGAAAGGGGAAGGAAGTATGTGTGGAGTGGTAGATGGGGTGTCCCAGACAGGGGAACACCCAGAAGAAAGACTCTGAAATAGGGCAGCGCCTGGCAGGCATGGAGACAGACCCGAGAAGTGGTGGCTGAAGAACAGAGGGCAGGACTTCCTTTGTGGTCCAGTGGTAAAGAATCTGCCTGCCAATGCAGGGAACACAGGTTCAATCTCTGGTCTGGGAGGATTCCACCTGCCATGGGCAACTAAGCCCGGGCACCACAGCTTCTGAGCCCGAAGAGGAACCGCTGCAGTGTGAAGCCTGCACAGAGCAGACCACACTGCCTGCCACTGGAGAAAGTCTGTGCTCAGCAACAAAGAGCCAGCACAGCCAGAGCTAAATTTCTAAGGGACTGGGGTTCTATTTGGGTGTAATAGGGAACCCTTGAAGGGTTCTAACTTCTCCCAGGTGTGGTATGGATGGCTCTCCCACCTCCTTCCAGTCTCATATTCCCCTTTCCGTGAGATTTCCCTGACCATCCTATGTAAAATTGCAGCCCTCTGTTTAAAGGACTGGAATGAATTCAGCCAGTCACCACACTCTATGTCCTCCCACCCTGTTGTTATTTTTTGTCCACAGCTCTAAACACACTCTTCATTTCCCTCTTTAATTTTGTTGGTTATCCTCTTTCTGATGAGGATGCAATGTCTAGCAAGGTCTAGAAAGTGCTAGAACAGTGCTGGCCCAGAGGTGTGCAGATATTTGTTAAATGCAAGACTGGATAAACTGAATGCTGTAGGTTCTACTTTTACTAGGTCCCTCTGGCTGTGGAGGGGCATATGGAGAGCCTGGTGAGATGGCATTCTTGGCCCCCGGATGAGGGTACGGGAGATGGTTTGACACTGCCTTTCGGGTAGAGCCCGCTGGGCTTGCTAATGGCTGGAGTAAGTGTTTGAAGAATGAAAGGACTCGCTTTAGGATTTTGACTGGAGAAACTGGGGCCATTTACTGGGACAGGTAGGGGGAGAACAGGAGAAGAGAGGGGACAACTTAGTTGGAAGGGTCAACTTGAGAAGTCTGTTAGCAGAGTGGCATTGTCAATGGCAAAAATATGGTGATAAAAAATAGTGCTTAAAATAGTGGAGAAATTGTCAAACTGAAAAATATGTGTGGCTTAAGTATTTTGGAATTTTATTTTTTTTTATTTTTTATTATTTATTTATTTTTTATTTTTTTAAATTTTAAAATCTTTAATTCTTACATGCATCCAGAAAAAAAATCCAAAACCTAGATCAAAGTTTGGGTAAATACACCTGATTACATTTGAGCACAAAGCCAAATTAGCTTTAGCCAGGGAGTTCTCTGGTGGCCCAGTGGCATGGGACTCCATGCTTCCACTGCAGGGGGCACCAGTTTGATCCCTGGTTAGGGAATTAAGATCCCACATGCTGTGAGTGCAGCCCATAAGAATAATGATAATATTGTTAGCCAAAATGCCTATATTTTAAGTCACAAGAAGTGCTTACAAATAAATTTCAATGGAATTTAAAATGCAATGAAGAGAATTACCATGGGGGAGGTCTCCAATATATAGGATTTCTTTTTAGCCTTTCAGTTACAGAGACAATTAAAAATAATCTTTAGCCAAGTCACCATTCAGAGTTTAGTGCATCTCCTGCAGCGGTGCCTTTTCGTTGTTTGGTTTTCACACACAGAGATGCAAAACTTGTGGTCACTGTAAGATGCAGGAGTGGGACTTCCCTGGAGGTCCAGGAGTTAAGACTCTGAGCTCCCAATGCCAGGGACAGAAATTCAACCCCCCACGCCCACCCCCGGTCGAGAATTCAGATCCTGCATGCTGCACGGTGGAGCCTAAAAAAATAAAAAATAAAAATCAGGAATGGTTCAGGAAGCCAACATGACAATACAAAACCTGGGAAGAAATGGATGAAGCAAAGCTATGCTACAGTACAACCTTGATGGGCTTCTTGAAGGCATTTTGCTTTCTGGAAAACGGAAGCTCTAGCGCATGGCAATTTCAGCTGGTTCTTTCCTCTCAGGGAAATCATAAAAGCAGTATTTTTCACCCAAAGACTTTCCTGCCCCTGCCAAATGATGGGCTGACAGCTCATATTTTCCCACGCGGCGCGGTGCTTTCAGAACACCGTCTTGTCTATGGGTGCTTGGTAACAAACACGCATGAAGCCTCGCCTTTCAGAGAAATTGCTGCAGACAAGCTGGGGCAGGGCTGTAACCAGGTGGCTGCATCAGGAACTCAGGGTGTGTTTAGTATTCTGTACGCGTCGGGGCTTCGAGGACCCAGCCAGGGCTGTCTCTAGGATTGCTGTGCAGCTTGCAAAGCACGGGAGTTCAGAATCTTGAGGCTGCTTGGAGGAGGTTTGTAGCTAAAACATAGGCTGTTCCCAAGTACATGGGAGTTTAATCCCATTCTCAATCGCTGAGCTTGGGGATGCTGCCGCCCCCACCCCCAGCTCCCATTTCTCTGCTCTTCGTCCTCTGGAGGCAGATTCGCTGGCCATGCATGGCTTAGTGCAGAAAACTGCTGCTCTTCGAGAAGAGAAAAAATGACCGTGCTCTGTGGGTGGAGTTAAGTTGTGCTGTGCTGCCGCCTTGCCTCATTCCCCACCAAACCCCCTTCCTACTTGACCCTGGTTCAGCAAGCCAGTATGGAACAGCCACCAAGAGTCAGTGGACCTGTGTGTGAGCCGGGCTCTGCCATGGCCGCTCTGAATGACCCTCAGCCTGAGCCCCGTTGTCCCATCTTGCAGTGATGAAGTTTGGAAACATCATCATCTCCACCTCTGTTACACAATAATGATGCTGTGAGTGGCGTTGATGCTCTGTGCACTGACTGTCCGAGACCCCCATTCCAAGGGTCTTACCTGGGGGGCAGTACCCGTCCCCAGTTGTGAACGCTGACAGTGGCAAATGGGCTCACCCTCCTCCTCATATATCCCCGAGGACACGTATCTGCCCACACCTGCCCAGAACAAATGCTGGGAAAATGAAAATGTCAATTAAATGGTTGCTATGGCAACCCGATCTCATGTTTGCAGCTACATTTGCAGTGTTGTGATTATTTTTCTCCCATTGGGTTGATTGAATTCCTCAGTTGTTGCCTCTTTCCCCATCTCTGTCACTCTGTCAACACACCGCACACTCATGCTCACACACTCACTAGTATTCACACACTGTTCACAATGGTTTGTAACAGAGCATATGATACATTTTAAAGGGCTGAGGTAAAAGCCAGGAAAATTATTTTGGAGCAAGCGGGCACATTCCTGTGTTCTCTTTGTGACTTTTGGGGGTAGCTCAAAGAGAGAGAATTTCAGTCTGACACCAGAAAGACTCTCCTGTTAAAATTTCCTTTTTGACCTTGCATGAGCTCTTCAACTCCTTGAGCAGGCGGTTTTAGCTCTTGATCAAGAAAACATAATGCTCTTAGCCCTACGAGGGGAGGGGAGAGGAGGGCAGCCTTATAAAGACTAACAAGAAAATGCCTGCAACCTTTGCACTCGCCTGAAGAGTGACCTGCATGCTGGTCATGGCTCAGCTTCACTGTGGAGTCCAGCTTAGGCTGGAGGAGGAGCAAGGGCCTGGAGACAGATGCCTGGATTGGATCAAGTTTTATTAGCTACGAAACCCTGAGTTAGTTGCTTAATCCCTCTGTTTGTCTGTGAAATGGGGCTGACAAAAGGAGTGCTACCTCATGGGGCTGTTCTGATAATTAAATGAAATGCCATAGAAATTGTTGGCATGGAGTAAGGACCCAACGGGCTTCCCTGGTGACGCAGTGGTAAAGAATCTGCCTGCCAACGCAGGAGACATGGGTTCAATCCCTGGGTCCAGAATATCTCCTGGAGAAGAGAACAACAACCCACTCTAGTATTCTTGCCTGGAGAATCCCGTGGACAGAGGAGCCTGGTGGGCTACAGTCCATGGGGTCTCAAAAGAGTCAGACACAACTGAGGGACTAAACAACCAACAAGGACCCATTAGGTTAGGCCCATATTCTATTCATGCCGATCACTTCCAGAAATCCACAAAGGAAAAGTGCACGGTCCAGTTGTCATCACTGGAAGATGTGTGCTTAAACTTTCCATATGTGTGTCTTTGCTGTTTTTTAGAATATATTCCAGCTTCTTCTTTCAGAGCCAGTGGAATGCAATAAGCAAACATTCATTTTTTTCCTCCCTCTTGATAAATGATTTGATTTGATTTAGTAATTTTAAAATTTTGTTTTTGAAAGGTTTATTTTTTCCCTGATGCCAAAATTTCCCGATGATAAAATCTCCTCTCACCAACTCAAATATCTCAAGGGCTGAAGTGCCTTGTGGGGCACAGGCAGTCTTTCTCCCATGACCGTGCCTGAAAAAAAAGAGGGAATGAATCTCCGGTCTTACTCAGAGGGTGGAGAGGCCCTGCAGGAATCCAGTCTGAGCAGAGAGGAAAGCCAAAGAAGGAAGTTTCTGGTGGTTGTTCTTTTTTTAACCCTCCTGAACTTCACTATCAGAGGCAGGTATCTACCACCATTTCCTAGATCTACTTCCTTGGGGAAGGACTGGGCTGCAGGGAGAGAGAAAGCCTGAGCATCGCTAAATAACTGCTGCTTCTGCTGAAGGGAGTGAGGTAGAGACACCAAAAGATGCCATTGCAGGTATTTTTCTTTTACAGAAATTTCAAAATTTGAACACTTAAAAGAAAAAAATTCAAGGTGAATATTTTACTGAATAATAAATGAACTGTAGAATGTGTATAACCTTTGCGATTTTTTTTTTAATTGCTTAAAAAACGTAAAGGAACACAGGTTACTCGGGAACGAACTGATGTTCCCTAGGCCTGGGAGAGTTGAAATGAGGAGAGCTCCACTAAGAAACAGCACTAAGATTATTTTAGCAGATGGTAACCTTTAGTGATTTTTAATCAAACAATGTATTTGATCATGTGTGCCTAAACCACCATACATGTATTACTTTAAAAGTAAAATGGTAAATGCTTTCCTAAATACTGAATATCATTAAACTAAGTATATGCAGTGGGTATGGCACTGCTTTAACACTTGCTATTGATTCGCTCTGGTGCTATTTCCAGGCTCCCCTGGGGAGCAGGGGGGTGGCCTCAAATCCCTTTTCAATGATGTTAAGGCCTCTTCTCCTCCCAAGTGTCATCATAGAGGCAAACTCAACCAAAGGTGGGGGGAAGGCCCCTGCCCATTGCTGTTCTGGTTTCTGATGCTGACACCAGGGGTGTCCTGGTCTTTGGGTCCTAAAGGGGGATCCCTGGGGGCTATTTCCGTATGGAACATGCTTGGAGCCAGGAGCCCAGGACGTGGCTGGAAGCACCTCTTTGAGGTCAATCCTGTATGGGTGCCTCAGTGGTTGCACAGTCCAGCTCCCCAGTGCCAGGCTTGTCCCCACTGGTGAGCAAGGCCCAGAGTGCTCGGACCCTCATCCCCAGAGTATCATGGCTAAGTGTCTGTGTTCAAGAGTTAGGAGAGGGGGTCCTGGTGGAGCTGATGGGGAGGCTGACAACCCCCAAGCTTCACTATTCCTGCTACCAATCTCACGTAAGATGGGAAGAGGGAGCCACAGTCCCCTCCCCGATCATGGGTCCTTGGGCTGATATTTTTATCAAAGAAAAAAGACAGTCCAAGATGATTCTGCAAAAATCTTTTCCATAAACATAAGCAGGGGAGTTCTAAGCAGGGAGGAGTTAGGAGAAGGGGTAATGGCAGAGGATTCGGCTTTATTGGAGCCTTCTGTTTTTAAAAGGAAAGCATCATATGGCTGCAATTAGCTGTCCTTTAAAATCCCAGTGACAAGAGAGCACAAGGTCTTGCTACCTGCCTGAAAAGGGAGTGGGTATGCTGGGAGAAAACAAAATTAACTTTTCATAAATTATGCTGCCACAGATGCTTACATTTAATTCATTTTGTACCCCATCCCCCCCATAAAGAAATTGTGAGGGATCTCACTTATGGTAATGCTACTGGCTCTTTGAATCCCAAATTCTGGAGTGCAAACTGCTCAGGGCCCTGGTCTACCTGGTGGAGCGCAGCCTCAAGTGTTGATGGGACCAGAGGAATGACTAGGTCCTCACCCTAGCAATCGCATCAGCATCACCTAGGAGCTTGTCAGAGATGCAGGATCTGAAGCCCCATGGAATCTTAATGTATGCATGCATGCGTGCTCAGTCATGTTTCTTTGCGATCCCATGGACTGTATGCCTGCCAGGCTCCTCTGTCCATGGGATTCTCCAGGCAAGAATACTGGAGTGGGTTGCCATGCCTTCCCCCATGGGATCTTCCCAACCCAGAGATCGAACCTGCATCTCCTGAGCCTCCTGGCAGATTTATTACCACTGAGCCACCACTGAATCTTAAGCTGCATCTAACATCCCAGGTGATTTGTGCGTGCAGTGCACTTGAGAAGTGCTGCTTTGTGGGAGGGGGCTGCCTCCTGCCAAGGGTTTCTGGAACCTTGAGAAGCTCGGTGTTGGATTAGCAGGGTTCAGCCTCCCTGTCGTGAACAGCTGTGGTTCTAACTATAGCCCTGAGCCTTCGTGTAAGACAGGCTCACCTGCTAGGCAACAGCGCTGCTCACCTTGAGGGAACCCTGGGTCTGCTCATTATTCATGCCTCTGTTCTAATTTCACGGTTTCTGCCTGCGGTTGTGTAATCCTGGGCTTGCGAGGCTCAAATGTGGCGAAAGTCACCAGGCTGATGAATTCCCTGCTCCGGTGACGCCTTCATCGGAGATGACACTCCCCTTTCATGGGTGAGGTTATTGGAGGGACAAGGAGGCCAACCTCATGTTGTGTCCCCAGTTATGGTGGTTTCAGTGGCTTCTCCAAATTGATCACAGCTCGGGCAAGTACACAGCACCGCACTTACCCCAGACTCTAGGGATGTTGGGATCAATTTTTTTTTCTTTCCCAAACAAATGAGTATTCTTCTGTCTTTTGCTAGTTGAAATGTCTATTTTATAGAAAGCATTTTATTTCCACCAATTCTCACACCAACCCTATTGGAGGTGTATGTGTAGAGGAAGGGGTGTTGTTATTATTCCACTCTTCAGAAGGGAAAACAAAATCAGAGAAGTAAAGTAACTTTCTTAAGATCACACAGTAAATTAAAGGACAGACTGTGGACCCAAATCCAGGCATGTGTGACTCCACAGGGCTCTCTGTCCACCCGGGCTGTAGTGAGTTTATCAAACACAGAATTCCTACAGTCCAGGATATCTAGCTATTCTTTTCTTCAGGTGAGGAGGAAAGAGGGAGTGTTTTTCTGAATGATCTTTTTCATTCTCCTGCTTCTCCCAGGTGGGCACCTCCACGGGCTCACATTTTTCCTTAGTTTCTCCCCATGAACCAGCTGGCCTCTGAACTATGATTTCTCTGCTCCAGTGGCTTCTTGGAGGCCAGGAATACAGCCCGGGTGGCCTGCCCACCAGCGATAGTGGCAGGAAGCGTGAGCACAGAGGCCGAGTGCCCATTTTGTTCTCAGGGACAGGTGCCTACTGCAGTTCCCAGGAAGACCCTGGTGCTGTTCCTTTTCTTTTTTTGGCTACACCAGGATCTTAATTCCCTGACTGGGGATCGAACCCCAGGCCCTGGCAGTGAAAGGGTCAAGTCCTAACCACTGGACTACCAGGGAATTCCTGGGTGGTGCTGTTCCTTTGACACCAGGGGAGAGGCCGCGAAGTTCTTTGACAGCTCTGACCTTCAGAGGGGATGGATCTAGGTTCAAGTTTTAGCATGATAAGTTTCAGAAACGCTCTCAGCACTTTTGCCTTTGGGGAGCCCTTTCTATTTTTCTTTGAAAAGAAAACTCTAAAAATATATTTACCACAATGTTGGCATTAAAGATAAATATTTTGTTATGTGTAAAACCATTTTCTTCATCCTGAGTTTTTTTTCCTTCTGCTTTTAAGTGGTATTAAAATATTTTCATGGATTCCCCCCACCGCCCACCAAATACTATAGTCCTTGGGCATTGTGTTTACGGTACCTACTGACTTTCCTAAACCTCAGTTTCCTCATCTGTAAAATGGGTGTAGTGACAGCATCTGCTTTGGTCCATAGCAATCAGCTTGTGTAGAGGTGGCCTCCAGCCCCTGGCATCTAGTTAGTGCTCAGCTGGGAAGGCTGCTGTCACTGCCCTCTGCTGGGGGGTGATGGGCTTGCTGTTAGGGGGACTGAGTAGTTCCCCTGGGGGCGGGCTGCTTCTGAGGCATATAGTCAAAGGCCCGTATGGGCGAGGGTTTAGAAAGAAGTCTGCCTCACAAAGCATCAGCCAGAAGAGTGAGCAGAGTCCGCTGTCTGCCCAGGCCTGTGGAGAGGTTGGATCTGTCAGGGCAGAGCTGGGATGAGAAACCCAGGCTCGGACCCCAGCCCAGAGCCGTCAGGCCCCACCCCGGGCTGTCTCCTCAGGGAGACAATCACAAGCGCATCTAGGCAAAGACGCAGACCAGACTTTGCTGAAAACATTGCTCCTGCCGCCCACGTTGCAAAGGCTTCAACCCTTACCACCCTCCCCACCCCCCGCTGCCGCTCCATTTCCTCAAGGCCACGTCCCCGTGTGAGCCACCACAGGCAGCGCCCAGCGAGGGCCACGTCCCCATGTGGGCCACCACAGGCAGCGCCCAGCGAGGGCCACGTCCCCATGTGGGCCACCACAGGCAGCGCCCAGTGAGGGCCACATCCCCATGTGGGCCATCACAGGCAGCGCCCAGCGAGGGCCTGACCTTTGATGGCCCAGCCTGGGGCCAAAGCCCCGCTCTGCCGCTGAGTGGGCAGGTTGCTTCACATTGGCTGGCTCACTTGAGAAAGGGATGTAAACACACATGTTACCTCACGGGGCAATTGCAAAGGTGATACAGGTGGCTGCGTGCGTGCGCGTGCACACACACATACACACACACACACGGCTCCATCCTGAGACACACACACACACACACGGCTCCATCCTGAGACACACACACACACACACACACACACACGGCTCCATCCTGAGACACACACACACACACAAACACGGCTCCATCCTCACACACACACACACACACACACACACACACACACACACACGGCTCCATCCTGAGGAGCAGGAGGTCCTGGAGCTGCTCTCTCCTCCTATTTCCTTCAGGAAGCCACTCAGGAGAAAGCCCATGCCTGGGGGCGGGGTGCGGCCCAGGGTAGAGCCACCTGAGCTACAGATCCAAGTGGAATAATCCTGGAATCCTATCAAGGAGCCGCTGGAGGAATAAAAGTGAACACATTTAAAAACACTTACAATGCTACCTGGTCTGCAGTGACTGCTCATTTGGTGTTGGGTAATGTTTTTTCTCAATACACAAGCCACAGATGGCAAAGGGGCTTCCCAGGTGGCACAGTTGGTAAAGAATCCGCCTGCAATACAGGAGACATAAGAGACATGGGTTCGATCCCTAGGTTGGGAAGATTGCTTGGAGAAGGAAATGGCAACTCATTCCAACTGGAAACTTCCATGGACAGATGAATGTGGCAGGCTACAGTCCATGGGAGTCAAAAAAATCAGACACTACTAAGCATGCTCACACACCCACACGCAAGCCACAGACGGCAAAGTGGCTATAGCCCAGGACAGAACCTTCTAGAACTTACATGGGCTTCCGGAAATGAGAGTCCTCAGTTCCTTCCTCTCCAAATTGCCCACTGGAAGGTTTGTCGTTCAGGGAGTGTTGGGGAGTTTCCCCTAAATCCATGGCCTCTTCGTTGCTGAGACTCAAGCTGCTGACTTCTTTACTTCAGGAAACGACCATGTACCGGAGGCAGAGGAGGGTGGGGCCTGTCACCCTGATAATAACCACAGTGGATTGTGTGGGCAGCAGGAGGGCCTGGAGAGACTTTGAGCTCCAGGAACTTTGAAGGAAAGGGAGAAGAAGGGGAGGGATTACAGGTCTTGAGTGCCTCTTCAGAGCCAGGCTCCAGGTGGCTCTTTGGCTCTGCTTCGGGTTTGTGGAAACAATCTTGCATGAAGCTCTGTCAGGGGAGCGGCCTGGGAGACGATCAGTCAAGGCCCTTGGCTCTCTGGCTTCAGCTCTTTCTCTGTCCTCACTGTGGGCAGGGCCCTCGGTCTCAGGGCCAGCTGGACACCAGGATGGGCCCAAGGGGGAGCTCCTGGCTTCTGAGGGCCCCAGACTCAGACCCCAAACTCATTGGTGCCAGACTCTGACAGCCACAGGCTGCTCCCAGCTCTGTTTCCTTTTAGATTTTCTCTAGTGGATTCCCTTTCTTTTCTTTTTCTTTGCTATTGTTGTTGGCTGCATATCCCAGCATGTGGGATCCTAGTTCCCCGACCAGGGATCAAACCTGCACCCTCTGCAGTGGAAGGACAGAGCCTTAGCCACTGGACCACCAGGGCAGTCCCTCTTTAGTCCAACGTGAGTCCTGACTGAGAGATGACAAAGTCTGTACTCTCTCTGAATGGTGTTTTCCTGAAGAGACTGTTGTTAACCCGAGTGCTCATTGGCTGCTTGCATAAAATATTAATACCTAAGTGAGTGTGTGAGCTCTGGAGCCTTCCAGGGGTAGGGTCTGGTTTCACATCCCGAGGCGAGACGACAGCTGCAGGCAGCGTCTGGGGGGCCCGGAGGCCCTGCGCCTGCTTGGAGGCACATCCCTGGCCCAGCACAGCTGCTCCACAGCCAGGTTCCGGGGAGCCGAGGTCAAGAAGCACGGCAGCCGTGAGAGGTATGTGCCCTGGTGAGCAGAGCGTGATAAGGAATCTGACTTCTGGAATCTGAACTGAACTTCGCTGGCTGTTTCTGTGACTGTCAGTGCAACAAATTGGTTTCTTCCTATATCGTGATGAAATCTATGTACATAGACACACAGAGAAGTGATAGTCAGATGCAGTTTTCTTACATATATTCTGTTCCCCTATGCAATGGCTTCTTAATATGGTATCTGTGAGTCTCCTTTCAGAACTGAATTTCTGTAAATCATTGCATAGAGGTTTTTTTTTTTTTTTCTGGAGAGGAGGATTTTTTATTTTGCAGTATATTCTCAAAGGAGTTGGTGGTGCCTACCCCAAAATTAAAAATGATAATGCTAACCATTCCACTTTTTGGGAATATCTACGACTACTTGTAAGTGACAGCAAAGATCCAGGGACTGAAACATTTCTGGAAGCATTGTTTGTGGTTGCAAAAGACTAAAAATAACACAATTATCAGCCAACAGAGGTGGTTAATCATTTGGGTGTGTTCACCCTTTACACAGTGGTAGGGGGCAAGTCTCTCTGTGATCTGGAGGGCTCTCTGGGAGGGTGAAGTAAGAAAAGCAAGGTGCCAGACAGAGTGTGTGCTGTGCTGACACTCGTGGGTAAGCGGACTATCTCTCAGAAGGATCCACCAGCCACTGGCCACAGTGATCGTCTCGGAGGAAGTGAATTCTGGGACAGAGTTCAGGAGTGAGAGGAAGGCTTGCTTTCATCAGAGTCTGTACTGTTTGAACTTGTCCAGTGTCCAAACAGTCCAACCAGAGAACAAAGAGGACCTGAGAGGAGAGGCCTGTGAATGTCAGAACTGGGGGCTGAGCAAGAAGCGGCTAATTTGAGTGGGCAGCTGCTACTCTTCTAAATTAAGAAGGTGGCCAAGGTCAAAGGCTGACTCACAGCTGGCCTCACAGCGGCCAAGGGAGCTCAGTGGAGGGGCACCCTCCTTGCAGGGGGTCTGACAGCCTGCCACATGCAAGCTGGTATCCTTGTGGTAATGATGATACCTAGGGCTTTCGTGAGTGGGGCTCAAAGCACATGTGCAAACCCCATTTACTCTCCTCAGAGCCCTTTGAGGCTGGGGGGCTATAACACAGACCCTTAACGTCTGTTGGGGAGGGATGGGAGGGAGGGAACCGGGCTGTGATTCAGGACGTCCGGCAGGGGTGACTTTGCTCCACCTCACCCAGGAAGGGAGTCCCCCCAGGAGGTCACAAGCAGCCTGGACTGCCCATGGGCCTGCCCCAGGCAGCTGCCAACCTGCTAGGCCGGCCAGGCTGTGTGAGATGTAGGTCACATTCCTCAGCCATGAAGCACCTGGTTGACAAGGCCAGAGGCCTGGTGTCCATCCATCCTTCACACAGATTTCTGATCACAGTGAGAGCTGAGTAGGCCTCAGATGCCGGTTAACTATTTCCCTGAGGCAGAGTGAGCAACTGATCAAGAGGTGTCAGTGGGGTGGGACTGGCCTCACCAAGCTGCCTCATTCCACTCTTGGGGCCTCACGGCACAGAGCTTTGAAATCTTGTGCTCTGAGAACACCTCACTTGCCTGAAAATCTCTGGCCTGGCTCTTGTTGGGTAGGATGAGGTGTCCAGCCTGCATTCTGCCCACTCATGGCAAACCTGTCCCCACACTGTAGAGACAACCCAGGGGGGCCTCCACCAGGCAGGGTAGGGAAGCTCACTGGACCCACAGGGGCCCACAGTATTCATCCATACAGTTCACCTGGAAATGGGTGGCTCACTATGCCAGTTCACATAGGACTGAGGGATTTCCCAGGATGGGTAACTTTCAGCACTAAAACCAGGACAGTCCTGGGCAAACCCGGAAGGCTGATCACCTTCCCTGGAAGTCTGCCAGCAGAGGGACATGCCAGGGCTCTCTGCATCCTTTCAAGGGCAGGGATTATGCATTCCTTTCTTTTTTTGCCCTTTTATAATTACAGACTTTGGACTTCCCTGGTGGCTCCATGATAAAGAAACCATCTGCTAGTGTAGGAGACGTGGGTTTGATCCCTGGGTCAGGAAGATCCCCTGGAGAAGGAAATGGCAACACACTCCAGTATTCTTGCTTGGGAAATCCCACGGACAAAGAAGTCTGGCGGCTACAGTCCAAGGGGTTGCAAAGAGTCGGATAGGAGTTAGCCGCTAAACAACAACAACTTGCAACAACGCCCGGGTCTTTTCTTTTCTTTGTATTTCATGATGTTGATGTTTTCGAAGAGGACAGGCCAGGTGTTTTGTAAATTGCAGGGCCCTCCAGCAGTGCCTGGTGTGTAACTGGCTGCGTATAACTGCTACCATGTTGCCCACCATGTACCAAGATCGTCCCATGCATGATCTCATTCATCTCTTCAACCACCCTTGGAAGGACAAGTGATATAATTATGCTCATCACGCACTCAAGGAAAACAGACTCAGAGAGGTTAAAGCACTTGCCTGACGTGGTTAAGCCAGAGAGAGGTAGGCCTGGATTTTAACTCGGGAGTCATACCTCCTAACTGCTGGGCCGTTGTGTCCTGGAGAGTTTTCTTGTTTTATTTGCAAGTGTTGTTTCTTTTTAACTTCTGAAACTCTAACATCAGCAAATTGTCGTCAAGGTCACCAGCCATCCTCTACCCAGAACTGATCCCCATATACTGATTGAGATAAGGGAGCTGACCTGTGGACTTTCCCTTGTAAGAAAAGAGGGGGCAATTAACTGTGAGAGTCTTGAGATTGTGAGCAGATGGGTGCAAAGGGTTACAGGGTAAAAGTTCACCTCTGAGTCTACAAACTCCTGCCTTCTGATCTGAGTCCCTGTTCTTGGTTCTGATCTGAGTCCATGATATGAGTTCCTGTTCTGAGTTATCTGAGTCCCTGTCCTGTGTTCTGATCTGAGTCCCTGTTACGGGTTGGAACAGGATATGAACCAAGGAACCCTCTCTGGTCTGGTCTCTCTGTTTGTGGCTGGAGCTGAAGTAGCAAAGAGTCACCTGGCTCCAGTTACTGCCTTTGCCCCTGCCCAGTGCTGCAGCCTGAGGTAGAGTATCTTCTCACAGGGCCTGGTCACTCTTCTCCAGGAAGTCTTCCAGGCTGAAGGCCCAGCAACCCAAGGTAGTCCCTACATCCTTTACTCTGACCCCATCCCTGACTCTGCCCCCTCCAGAACAGCCTTCCTCACTCACTGCACATGATAAATATTCAGTACCTATGAATGAATGGGTGTAGGATGCCTTGGGACCTACCTTTTGTTGTCACTCTGACAAATCACCCTTAAGTTCTCACTAGTCTTTCCATTGTTGCATGTGCCTGTTGGTTGGCATGAGTTCTGTCTGCATTGCTCTTAAGAAAACTACCTCTTTTCTGTGCATTTCTGCCCTTGTTTGTGGCCAGGCTGGCCCCTGTGGCTTATACTTTTCTCTTTTCCCTGGATTTCCCCAGCAGCCTCCTCTTGGGCCTTGCTCTTGGGCTACTCTTCTCATCCCATCACAACTGCCGGCCCAGTCTGTTCCAGGTCTTTCTCTGGGTGATCCATCTATGACTCCATATTTCTAGTGAATTTATTCATTCAACAAATATCCACTGGGCAGCTACTATGGGTGAAGCACTGTACTAGATGCTGAGGTCAGCAGGGAACAAGATCAAGTCCTTGGCTTCATGGGAGGAAGATTAAAGGATAAACAACCAACAAACAGCAATTCCAGGATGTAGTATGTGCTAAGAAGGAAAGAAAACAGGAGGGTTACTTAGAGAATAACGGGGGGGGGGGGGCTACTGACTCTGGACTGGCAGCCACGGAAAGCCACTCTGAAGAGGGGACAGCTGAGCTAAGAATCTAAGGACGAGGAGCCAGCATGCAGAGTTCAGGGAACAGCATTCTAGGCAGAGGGAACAGCAAGTGCTAAGGCTCAGTGTCATGCTTGGAAAACAAGAAGGAAGCCTGTGCAGCTAGAGCAGGACTGAGCTGTGGGATGCCACGGGGTGAGGGTCATCAGCCACAATAAGGAGTTTGGATTCTGTTGTAAGCTTCACAGGAAGCCACTGGTGCTTTCGTTTTAAGTTTATTTATTTATTTATTTTTTAATGTGTACCATTTTTAAAGTCTTTATTGACTTTGTTTGGAGAAGGCAATGGCACCCCACTCCAGTACTCTTGCCTGGCAAATCCCATGGGCGGAGGACCCTGGTAGGCTGCAGTCCATGGGGTCGCACAGAGTCGGACACGACTGAAGCGACTCAGCAGCAGCAGCAGCAGCACTGACTTTGTTATAACATTGCTTCTGTTTTATGTTTTGGCTGTGAGGCACAGGGGATCTTAGTTCCCTGATCAGGGATTGAACCTGCACCCCCTGCATTGGAAGGTGAAATCTTAACCACTAGACCACCAAAGAAGTCCCACCACTGGTGCTTTTAAAGTCAGAAGCTGATGTGGTCTCCTTTTCATGTTAAACCTCTCTGGCTATTGCAGTGGATCAGAGGGTGGTCCCCCAGGGCCCTACCCTCCTGCTTGTGCCTGTGCGCATCCCCTCACATTCTGCATGGCTCCATAGCACACTGGCTTGCTAGGCATTCTGGTCCTCAGGCCTGGCCTCCCTCCCTGAAAACCCCCTCTGGCCCACGCTGGCCCTTGCGTGTTCTAAGGTGCTGCTGTCACAGTGGTCACTCTTATAGGCTCCAGGCCTTCATGGATGTTGCTCCTTAGAGACCAAGACTGGGGCTCTGCACTCAAGCAGACCTGTGGCCCAATCCTGGCGTAGCCACTCACCAGCAGAGCATGTGCTTCTCCTGAGCCTGTTTCCTCCTCTGGAAAAGTGGGGGTACCAATAGCACCTACTTTGTGGATACTTGGCTTTCCAGGTGGTGCTAGTGATAGAGAACATGCCTGCCAATGCAGGAGACATAGAGAAGCAGCTTCAATCCCTGGGTCGGGAAGATTCCCTGGAGGAGGGCATGGCAACCCACCCCAGTAATCTTGCCTGGAGAATTCCATGGATATGGGAGTCTGGCGGGCTACAGTCCATAGGGTTGCACAGAGTTGGACACAGCTGGAGTGACTTAGCATGCACATACACATGGGTATTTGTGTGGTTTAGTGGAAAAAAGCTGGATGGTGCTCGGAGCCGTGCCTGGCACTGGGCTAACGGGCCTGTGTCTGAGTCTTGCCCTTCTGGGCCAGGAGTGACTGGACAAACGGTGGCCATTGGATCTTTTGCTGTGGCCCAAGCTCTGAGGCTCAAATGTGAGCTGGGAGAGCCTCGTGGATTCTTGACCTGGTTTTTCTCTGCTTTGTAACCACTGAAACAGCTGGCCTTACTGCTGGCAGAGAACAGTCCTGGGCAACGGGCTGAAACCTGAGGAGGTGAATTTAAGCCGCAGATTTACAATACCTTCTATGAGCTTGGCAGGTGTAGCTGAAGTTGGTATTATCAGTAAACACAGCACAACCATTGATCACACTGGGGAGATAGCCTTTACTTGACAAAGCCTTGAAATTTTCCCGTTAACTCCCCATTTGGAGTCTACATTGTGGAGAGTGCTGGACCTGGGTTTCAGAGACTGCCACTTTTTAGCTATGTGACCTTTGTGTTGCTGTTTAGTCGTTAAGTTGTGTCTAACCGTTTGCAACCCTAAGGACTGTAGCCCGCCAGGCTCCTCTGTCCATGGGATTTCCCAGGCAAGAATACTGGAGTGGGTTGCCCTTTCCTTCGCTCTCTCCAGATCAGGAACGGAACCTGCGTCTCCTACATGGGCAGGCGGATTCTTTACTGCTGAGCAACCAGGGAAACCTTGGCCAGGTGAATTAATGGAGTCTCTGTTTCCTTTGTAAACTGAAAACAGGGTCCTTTGAGGTTGTGATGGCAGAAAGATGTAACAACAGCCAGGAAAAGCCTTGTGAACATTGAACCCCTGGGCCCCAGAGGAGGCGGTGATGAGCGTGATGCTTGGGACAACATAGTGTGGGTTCTAGAATCAGTAAAACAGGGTTCTGGTCTCCCAGCTGTGTGACCTCAGGCAAGTTGCTTAACCTCTCTGAACCTCAGTCATGTTATCTGTAAGATGGGGATAAGAGCAGTGCCAGGGTTGCTGGGAGGATTATATGTGATACAGGAGATAGAACAGTGTCTCCTACAGACTCATGTCCATGTGGCACCTGAGAGCATGACCTTGTTTGGAAATTCGGTCTTTGCAGAGATGGTCAAATTAAGATGAGGTCATCCTGGATTAGAATGGGCCCTAATCCAATACAACTGATGTCCTTATAAGAGGAGGAAAGTTTGAATAGACACACAGAGAGGAAAGCATGATGTGGAGACAGAGACTGGAAGAATTTGTCTACAAACCAAGGAACACCAAGGACTGCCAGCAACCAGCAAAAGCTGGAAGAGGCAAAGGTTTCTTTCCTGGAGCCTGCAGAGGGAGTGTGGCTCTGCTGCCCCTTGAATTCTGACCGCTAACCTCCAGAACTGGGTAACAATAAGCTTCCATTGTTTAAGCCAGGGGTCCTCAACCCCCAGGTCACAGACTGGTACCCATTGCTCACGTGACTGCCTGAGTTCCCCACCCCCACCTATCCCCTGTCCACAGAAAAGTTGTCTTCCACGAAACGAGTCCCTGATGCCCCAAAAGGTTGGGGACCGCTGGTTTAAGCTATCCAGTCTGTGGTCATTTGTTACAGCAGCCGCAGGAAACTAATACATTTGAAGATCCAGAAAAAGTGCCCAGCGTGATCTCTGGCATGGTGTAAGTGCTTTAGAAAAGTTAGCCACTGTTATCATGCCTGTGTGTGCTCAGTTACTTCAATCGTGCCTGACTCTTTATGACCCTATGCACTATAGGCTGCCAGGCTCCTCTGTCCATGAAAATTTCCAGGCGAGAGTACTGGAGTGGGTTACCATTTCCTTCTCCAGGGGATCTTTTTGACCCAGGGATTGAACCCACATCTGTGTCTCCTGCACTGCAGGCAGATTCTTTACCACTGGAGAAACCCATTATTCCTGGAATTATCTTTATTAATGATTCAAGGTAGGTTGTCATGGCTACAGACTTGGTTGGAGGAAAGCCCTGTAGCCTTCCCACCTCAGACCTTGCTAGGAGTCAGGTGGGGTGGGGTGGCTGCCCCAGCTCTGGTCTCCGAGAGCCTTGCCTGGACAAGGTGGCTGCCCCTGGGGGCGATGACTGGCTCCCATGCATCTAGGGGGGTTCTGTTGAGGTTTGCGGTGAGTCTCCAGGGGCCCCTGTTGTGAGAAGGGTGGCAGCTGCCCCTGTGGCCTTGGCCTCCCAGGAGCTGCCTGCTGTGGCAACAGCCCAGGCCTGGTTTCTGGAGCCCATCTTAGCAGACGCCTCGTCAACCTGTCTGGCAACAACATTCCTCTGACACTTGGGCAGCCGGCTGTCATTCCACAGCTCGTTGTGGTTTTTTAACTTGTAGACGAGGAGCATCAGCTGCAATTCACTGGACAGTTCCGAGCCCAGCGTTTCCCCTCGCCTTCCGCCTGGCTTCTGTTCAGCCCCTGGAGGCAGATCTTCCAAGGCCCTCCCTCGGCAGACAGGCAGGGACGCGCGGGCCTCTGGAGTCCTTCCGACACCCCAGGACAGACTGACTTCATCTCTTGCCTCCTTCAGGGCCCGTCGCGGCTTCTGGGTTTGGGGTAAGCAGTGTCGGTGTGTGGGTTCCAGGTAAGAGTGAGCAATGGAGAGAATTAGCCCCAGAATACCTGGTTCTGGCGCTCTCCTTGGATGGGCCACTTGATCTTTTAGAGCTTTGGTTTTTACTCCTGTAAATAGAGATATTGCGAGGGCTTGAGAAATAATTAGAAGTGGAAGTTCCTTCCCTCAAATGGGCCCCACAGTGAGTGACTGTGAGTAGCAGGTCACATGGTGAGAGGGTTTGAATACGGTGTTTCCTGCTTCTTGTTCAGTCACCCGGTTGTGTCCGACTCTTTGTGACCCCATGGACTGCAGCATGCCAGGTTTCCCTGTCCCTCACCATCTCCTGAAGTTTGTCCAAGTTCATGTCCATTGCATTGATGATGCCATCCAACCATCTCATCCTCTGACGCCCTCTTCTCCTTCTGCTTATATCCACAAACTTACATTAGGGCTGAGGAGGCCTCAGGGGGAAAGGGGACAGGACTCCTGACTGCTGCAGCTGAAGGTCAAGGCTGTAAAAGCCTGTCTGTTGGGCAGAGGGCAGCCCAGCTGAGTCCACTGTATGAATGGATGCTGGGTCCCCTGGAGCAGAGCTTACCATAGGGCACAGACTTAATCGAGGCACCAAGGACTGCACGTGTGTCCAGGTGGAGCAGTGACCAGGAGAGGAGTCTAGTGTCTTGGAGGTGCTGGTGGTGAGTCAGAAGGACTAGGTGATGCCACGAACCCAGGCATCTTTGCCCTGGGATGAGCATTAGTTAGTGTTAGTTGCTCAGTCATGTCAGTCGCTCAGTCGTGTCAGACTCTTTGCAACCCCATGGACTGTGGCCCACTAGGCTCCTCTGTCCATGGGATTCTCAAGGCAAGAATACTGGACTGGGTTGCCATTCCCTTTTCCAAGAGATCTTCTCGAACCAGAAATTGAACCTGGGTCTCCCACACTGTGGACAGATTCTTTACCATCTGAGCTGCATGTCTGAGCCTAATCAAGACAGTAGATACTTCTCCCTGAGTGGAGTGTTTCTGAGCAGTTTTGCCCCTCACTTTCTCTGAGTCTATGTTTCCAGCATTGGGTGTAGCCTCCTGGGTGCTGTGGGGTCAGGGATCCACGTTGGTCATGGAGAGCATCCTGGTTGCACAGTTAGGCCAGATGCTGATATGGTCCTTGATCAGTCAGTGGGAGTGATGGGCGGAGACCTTGCAAGCAGCCCCTGAGGCTTTCAGGAAGTGTTTGGAGTGGTGGAGAGGGCCTCTAGGAAACACTGCGGCATCTGGAGCTTGGCGCATGGACCCACAGGGCGCTATGCACCTTTGGCTTTGAGCTTGGCAAAGTCAACTCTGAAACTATTCTAGTTATGAATATGCACAAATTCTGCCCTAAGTCAACCACCTGGGACCCCCAGAGCCTCAGTCACCATTTATCTAGGAGGCTTGTTTGCTGTGGGGGGATGGGCAGGGGCTTCCCAGGTGGCTCAGTGGTAAAGAATCCGCCTGCAATGCAAGACATGGCAGGTTTGATCCCTGGGTGGGGAAGATCCCCTGGAGAAGGAAATGACAACCCACTCCAGCATCCTTGCCTGGGAAATCCCATGGAGAGAGAAGCCTGGCAGGCTACAATCCATGGGGTCGCAAAGAGTCAGACACGACTTAGCAACTAAACAACAACAACAAAACCCTGTTAACTGTGGGGCTCTGAGCACTGCAGGGCTGGTGTGGGCAGTCTGTTTCTATAGGTAAGGCTAGGGCTGATGGGAGAATCCAAAGTGGGCCACCCAGGTCCCCGGTCTCCTCTGTCTGCCAGCACCCAGCTCCAGAGATGGCATCATTTCAGCCAGGACAAGGCTAGACCTCAACATTCTGGAGTGTGCGCATGGCCATGTTTCTGGAACTCTTTTCCTATCTGAGTCCCCTCCTATTTTTAACCACACTTGACTTCAACAAACAGGATTTGAGTATTTGCTACATGTTAAGCTTTGCGGCAGAAGAAAGAATAGCAACCATGATAAAGACAGTTGTCCTAACAAAAGTGATCGTTTCTTTATCTGTAACCAGGGATAATAATAACATCCACCTCCTAGGGTGCTGTGAGGATTAAATGAGATCTTGCCCATAAGGTACTTAGCACATAGTGCCTGGCACATAGTAAATGCACAGTAAATATTACCCATAAGAATAATAGCTATTATAATTAGGACAGCCATTTATGAGGGCATGGAGGCTCAGAGAGGTTGAGTGCCTTGCTTAAGTTCACACAGCGTGGGGGCTTGAATGAAGGAGCTCCAGGGTAATGGGAGAGGGTGATTAATTCTTCAGAAGCTCCAATTCAGTGTCCTGAGTGAGGTAAGGGAAGGGCAGATGGTCCTGGGGGCACTCTGACTAGGCAGTAGCAGGAAGGTCCCACGAGGAGGTGATATTTCTCCAGGGCCTCACTTGGTGAATGGGCTGTCATCACAGAAAGAACAGCATGTGCGAATGGAGGCAGGCGCGGACACATAGTAAACTCAGAACAGGAGAGTGTCTTGGGTGGAGCGCTGGGAGAGAGGGCTGGGCAGGGAGGCTGCAGGCAGATGGCAAAGAGCCTTGAACGTATGCAGAGGACTGACACGGGATGAAAAGGACCCCACCCACTGTACCCTGGAGAGGCTGTATGGTACAATGGTTTAAGACCAGGCCTCTGGCGCTTTCGCTGTGATCCAGTGGCGAGGACTCTGTGCTCCCAATGCAGGAGGCCAGGGTTCAGTCTCTGATCAGGGAACTAAATCCCACACACCACAACTATAGAGCCCGCATGCCACAGTGAAGATCGGAGCTCCCACGTGCCACCACAAGACCTAGTGCAGCCGAATAAATGAATAAGGGATTCCCCTGGTGGTCCGGTGGCTAAGAATCCACCTGCCGATGCAGGGGGCACGGGTTTGATCCCTGATCTGGGAAGATCCCACGTGCCTGTGTGCCACAACTCCTGAGCCAGGCACGTGGGGTTGACCCCAGCGCTGAGACTCTCAGAGGCAGTTACAATCTCCAAGATAGAGCTTCCTTTGTTCACTTATGGCTGGACTGTCCACGGCCAGCTGCCCAAAGAGGTGGGTGCAAGAGGATGTGCCTACGTGGACGGGGGAGGTTTGTCTGGGGGAAGGTGCTTTCTGGGTCATCTGCCCTTGGAAATCTAGACAGGAAAGCTGTGCCTCTAAGACCCTCCGGAAATCTCCTCTTGCAGCAGTTAAGTTGCCCGAACAGCAGAAGTGGAATGAATTCCTGACTCCTATTGGCCAATTTTGCCTTCATTTTGGGTCCCCCCGCACCTGCGCACCTGGCTCGGGGTCAAGTCTGGGTTGCTGTTGCCTCTGGAATGGCTGTATCTGTCTGGGACCCCACTCGTGCCAGACTGTACCAGTTTGGGGGGCCCTTAGCTGAAGGTACTTTCTATGCTCACTTTCTGGGATGCTGCGATGTTTTCAGGCCACCGAGAGAAACTCTGGCCAGCCCAGGCTCCCTGTCTCCTGGGCCTTCCTGTCAGAGCCACACTGCCGATGCTCAGGGTCTCCTCCTAGCTACTCACCCTGACTTGGCCTCCATCTGCCTTCTTCCCCATCCCTCCAGGCCCGCTTCTGCTCTTTGATTCCTGGCTCCTTCTGCTTCCAAGGAGGTCAGAGGCTCCCATCACTACTGGTTGGAATCTGGAACCATCACCTGCCACTCGGGTGTCCTGGTACATACATTTCCCAGGCTCAGGGTGCTTGCAGGAGGGGGTGACTGGGAGGGGCTGGGTGTGAGACCTCCAGGAGGCAAATCTCAGAGGGAGCTCTGGCCCAACCTCTGTGTGGTCTCCCTCCCTCCCTCTCCCTCCCTTCCTACCTTCTTTTCTTCTTTCCTTTCTCTCTTAAACAGCTTTATTGAAATGTAATTAAATAGCATAAAATTTACTTATTTAAAGTGTACAATTCAGTGGTTTTTAGTATATTTGCAGAACCATGCAACCATTCCCCATAATCTAATTTGAGAACTTTTCATCACCCCCTCAAAGAAGCCCCATTAGCAGCACTCCCCATCTCCCCCTCCCTTCCCAGCCCCTGGCAGCCACTCTCCTTTCTTCTCCTGGTGTTCATTTGTCAAGCAACTGTCAACAGTGAGGCCAGAGCCCCAAGTTCACAGCTGGAATTACCCCTCCCTCGGACCAGGACTTCAGGCAGCAGAACCTCAGAATCACACAGTCGTCCTTTCCAACTTGCCTACTCACTCCCTTGTGGTTTTAGCTCACCCGCTCATCTTCCTCATTTATCCAGGGAGGTGGTAGGAGACCCAGAGAAGGGAAGAAACCTGCCCAAAGTCATGCAGTGGTTGGGAACACAACTCCTGGCCTGGAGTACCCTGCTTTCTCAGCTCTCCAAGCTGCCTTCCCCCAGCTGCTCCCTACACATTCCTGGGCCCAGCCACTCTTATAACATTGTACCCCAGTTTTTCCATCTTGTAAAATGAGAATTATAACACCTACCTCACATGTCACTGTGAGGATTAAGTGAAACCTAAAGCAATTTGAACTGTGGTGTTGGAGAAGACTCTTGAGAGTTCCTTGGACTGCAAGGAGATCCAACCAGTCCATTCTGAAGGACCTCAGCCCTGGGATTTCTTCGGAAGGAATGATGCTAAAGCTGAAACTCCAGTACTTTGGCCACCTCATGCGAAGAGTTGACTCATTGGAAAAGACTCTGATGCTGGGAGGGGTTAGGGGCAGGAGGAGAAGGGGATGACAGAGGATGAGATGGCTGGATGGCATCACTGACTCGATGGACATGAGTCTGAGTGAACTCCGGGAGTTGGTGATGGACAGGGAGGCCTGGCATGCTGCGATTCATGGGGTTGTAAAGAGTCAGACACGACTGAGCGACTGAATTGAACTGAAAGCAATCCTGTATGTAGAGTTTAGCCCAGTGCTTGGCACAAAGCGATCCCTCGGTAGAAGCAAGCTAAATCGCATCGAAGTCCCTCCCTGGCATCCCAGGCCCTGCACACTCTAGTTGTTTGGGATGGGTGGCGGTCCTTCCCCACCCCGTGAAGATGACGATGGGAGCCACTGAAACTGCCCAGGTCCTAGTCACTGCTTCCCCGTCACCTGGGAGCTGGTGATGTCGGCAGGGCTGGCGGAAGGTTGAGACTTGTCGTGATGACTAACAACCCAGAGCTGTGGGAGTCTGGTTAATCAGCAGCGTCAAAACTTCCCGTGGCTGTTTGCAAACAAGGGCCACCCCCAGAGGAGGAGGACCAGAGGCAGGGGAGAGGCCGTGGGGCAGCTGAAGAAGCTGGGTGAGCCATGCTGGCAGCACCAAGAGGCTGGCAGGTAGTCAGGAGCCGGACTTTGGTCGTCCGGAAAACATAGCTTCTCTCACCCGGCTGCTGCCTCTGCGTACCTGCTCCTGCCCCCCGAGAAATGAAAAGCTGATTGCAGATACCAGGGTCTCTTGAGGGATTTACTTTCCAGGAGTGACTGATAGGTGCTTCCCAAGTGGCGCAGCGGTAAAGAATCTGTCTGCCAAAGCAAGAGATGCAGGAGACGTGGGTTGGATCCCTGGGTTGGGAAGATCCCCTGAAGTAGGAAATGACAACCCATTCCAGTATTCTTGCCTGGGAAATCCCATGGACAGGGGAGCCTGGAGGGCTATAGTCCATGGGGTCGCACATGAGTTGGACACGACTGAGCACGCCAGTGGCTCTTGCAAGAACACAGGCTGCGGTTGCAGGCTGGTGTCAGAGCAGACAAGCTTAGTGATGCTGATGGCCACCTGAGCAGTCTGCCAAGGTTGTGGGATGTTCAAGAACCCACTTGGGAAGGTGTCTGGGGGCTTGAAGAGCACACAGGGAGGGGGTGCGCTGACTCAGCTCTCTCAGCCGGGCCTGGGCCAGCCCAGCAGACAGAAACCCAGCAAAGGAACCAGACACTCCCCTCCCTGACAGCCATTGCTCAGGCATTTTATGTGCCTGATGCCTCACGGGGGGACCAGCCCAGGCGAGAATTCCAGATCCAAGAGAAAAACTGTAAATTAGTACAAAAAGTAGCTCTCGTCTAAAATGCTGCCAGCGACAGCGTAAAGTGTAAATTTGGTACAGCCCATCTGATGGCAATCTGGCAACGTGTTTAGAAAGTGTAAAAAAAAAAATGATCAGACTCTTTATTCAGATTTTATGAGGTTAACAACCCCACTCCCCCTGCCCTGTCCCCAGGGCATGAACAGGCTGTGTGTAGGGGGATGTCACAGCAATGCTGTTTATAAATGTGTAAAAATGGGAGCTACTCACATATCTGATCCCACGGAATGGCCAGTTCAGTGGTGGCAGAGCCGTTCAGAGGTCTATTATGCAGCCATTTAAAATGTTTACTCTTTTCAGTCATTTTTACAGGGTGCTAGGTGTACCCCACACCGTGCAAGCCCAAGGTTGAATGGGCCCTGGGCCTCATCCTCAATCTTGGTCCTGCAGTTCAGAAAAGGGGAGACCTTAGTAGGAAAAAGTCACTTGGAAAATCCCTTGTTCTATGATGTAACGTGAGCAAAAGGCAGAGTAGAAAATTGTCTCCACGGTCTGCCTCCCACTATAACCACAGCTGGTGCACCAGATGCCGGGCTCTGGGCGTAACGTGTTTGCTCTTATTTACTTCTCATACCAGCCCAGTGAGTTAGTTACCTTGTCACAGGAGGAAACTGAGGCACAGAGGAAGTGACGGAACCAGAGTTCAGACCCCCAACCACCTGACCCTCAAACCTAGTTTTAACCATTGCTCCCTACTGTCTCCCCTTACTACAGAAATAATGTCTTTTGAAAGTTAACAGTGTTCTGAGCTTCCCTGGTGGCTCAGACAGAAAAGAATCTGCCTGCAATGTAGGAGACCCGGGTTCGACTCCTGGATCTGGAAGATCCCCTGGAGAAGGGAATGGCTACCCACTCCAGTATTCTTGCCTGGATACAAGAGCCTGGAGGGCTATGGTCCACAGGGTCATATAGAGTCAGACACGACCAAGCGTCTAACACCGTCACACTTTCACCAGAAAGAAAATCCGGGCCAATGACAATAAGTGAAGAGTGGTGGGATTTGGGGGCATGGGTGATTTGTCCTCTCTTGATTTCTACTACATTTGTGCAGGAAAAAATAAAAATTGAAGTTAAAAAACAAACCCCCACCCCAGCAATCTAGAATTTGCAGCAGATGGGGAAAAATGAATGGGGAAGTTGAAAGAAAGTGGGGATGATGTGAATAATGCATGTCTTGGCTTAGAACAAGGAGAGAGAATGATTTAGGAGCAAGAAGAGAGCCAGGGAGGGAGCTTTTTGGGAGAGGAAGGGCTTCTGGATGATCCCAGGGAAGGGCTGACTGAGAGGGAGGCCGTTGGGGCAGGGCTCATCTGCCTCCGTCACCCTTCCTCCATCTCTATTACCTGGTATACTTCAGTACATATCTCCTTAGTGTCTGCATTCTTCTCATTTTTTAGACTACAGGAAATGATAAGGGGAAAAAACTCTCTGTTTTCCTTTCTGCCCTGGAGTGCTAGGAGGGGGGTGTCTGCCAAATTCTTCCTCAGATCATCAAGAGGCTTCAGGTTCCCCTCACCTGGGAGCTGGGAAGCACTGCTGAGCCCAACTTCCCGGGCAAATGCAGCAGGTAAGTCACTGTCTAAATATTTTAGAGCAAAAGTAGTCTGGGGGGAAGGTTGCCTTGATTCCCAACACAGACCTTTGGAAGTGGGAGCAAGGTTTTCCTAGTTAATACAGCTTTTAGAAGGAGGGAGGGCCCAGAGGGAGCACAAAGGGGAGAGGGGAGAGGCGGGAACCATTTGTTCAAATACCCGATGGGCACTGAGTGCTCATAGGAGCTGAGCCTGTAACAGAGGAGAGTCAGGATTAACAGTCCAGCCCCGGGGTCATCTAAGACCCCACTCCTTCACGTCCACTGAGAAGCGTGACTTGTGAATCAAAGGCCAGCACCCCCTACCCCTGCAAAGGGCCAGCCCCCAAGTGTGCTCAGAGATCAAAGGCTTGAGTCCTGCTGCTGGTAAGGAGTCAAACTCGTGGTTGCAGGGCTGGGTGCAGAGCCTGCCTGCGCCCTCCTGGGATCCTCCAAGCTCTTTCTGCACTGTTCATGATGGGCTGTATCAAAGCTATTGCAATGGCTTCAAAACAGCAGCTAATTGAGTCAGAATTACTTACTGTGTGACTCAGCTCCAAGAGGTACCCTCTGACTTCAAGAAGCTGTTTGGTACAGGAACATGTGCCGATCACACTTTTCAAAGGGGCAGGGGGCTCCTAATTGACCGCATTGGAATGATTCCCTAAGGATCCTTTCACTCACTTCCCTTTTTCTTTAAACTTTTTCCTCTGTATTGGGGTATAGCCAATTAACAAGTAGTGTTGTGACAGTTTCAGGTGAACAGCGAAGGGACCCAGCCATACATATACATGTATCCATCCTCCCCCAAACCCCTCTCCCATCCGGGCTGCCACATAACATTGAGCAGAGTTCCCTGTGCTGTACAGCAGGGCCTTGGTTGTCGTTGTTCAATCACCAAGTCATGTTCGACTCTTCAAGACCCCACGGACTGCAGCATGCCAGGCTTCCCTGTCCCTCACCACCTCCTGGAGTCTGCTTAAACTGACGTCCACTGAATCGGTGATGTCATCCAACCATCTCATCCTCTATCATCCTTTTCTCCTTCTGCCTTCAATCTTTCGATCACTTTTGTCGGTTATCCATTTTTAATATAGCAGTGTACGTCTCATTAAGTCTTTTATGTTATTTACATGGGAAGAAAGTCTGTTCATACATGTTTAGCGCACCCTGTTCTTTCCCTCTGTGATCCTTGTGTGATCTTCTTTATTTACCTGATGTGATGCCAGGCACCTACTGCCTGTTGGAGCAGAGTCTGTAGCAAAGGCATGCCCTGCAATCAAGTTAGGAAAGAGTTCTGAGCTCAAGGAGATGATGGTGTAGATAGGAGAGACCTTTACAATCCAGCATGGGGGGTGCTGCAGGGGAGTGAGCAGTCAGGAGACTGTAGTGCCTGGTAGGGTCAAGGAAGGTGACCTCTAAGCTTGAAGGAGAAACAGGAGCTGCCCAGGTGAAGGTGGGTGGAGGCTGGTAGGAATAAGGTGAGAAGAGAGGCCTCTAGAGAACAGCATTACAAAGACCTAAAGGTGACTGAGTCCCAGCTTCAGTCATTAGAACTGGAAAATCGTGTAAATCTTAGGTGTGCTTTACTCTGATCGCTACAAGAATCAGATCGAACAGAACTGGCTTATTATCACCCCCTCATTGCTGCCCTCTATGCAGAAGAACCCCTTGAGCCCTTGACTACCTCTCAGATGGGTGCCTGAGAGTTAAGGGCTTTCAGACTCTGAACAACAATGGTGCTGCCCCCTCTTTCCTGGAGGATGGGTCAACGTGGATATGAGCCTGCAGCATTGCCTTGTTCAGGCACTCAGTCGTGTCCAACTCTTTGTGACCCCATGGACTCAGTATGCCAGGCTTCCTGTCCTTCACCGTCTCCCGGAGTTTGCTCAAACTCACGTCCCATTGAGTTGGTGATGCCATCCAACCATCTCATCCTCTGCTGCCTCCTTCTCCTTTTGCCTTCAATCATTCCCCGCATCAGGGTCTTTTCTAAAGAGTTGGCTCTTCGCATCAGGTGGCCAAAGTATTGGAGCTTCAGCTTCTGGCCACTGCATTCTTGTGGCCCTCCCAGGGACATCTATGCCTCTGCCAGGAGGCAGGTAGGCTGAACCCAAGAGTCCTCGCTCATGGGCTCAGGACCTCAGCATCGGGGTGGCCAAGTTTCACTCTCCATATGGCTGGGGAGAATTGGCAGCCTCCATATCAAACCATCAGTGAAGTTTCTGGGATAGAAATACACCCCGAAGTCACTGATATGTAGTTTCTGACATTGTGCCACCTTAAACTAAATTCCAGCAATCATAAAGCAATTTGGTTTTGCATTTCAAGTCAGAGTTTTACTGGAATTTGGAAAATGCTTCCTCAACCATCTCAATTTTCTTTTTCCTTCACTGGTGCTTTGAACTTAGTAAACTCCAGCACCTATATATATATAGTTATACTATATGTTTGTGTATTGTATATAAACCACCAGGCTTTCCTGGTGTTTCAGTGGTAAAGAATCCACCTGCCAATGCAGGAGACATGGGTACAATCCCTGGGTCAGGAAGATCTCCTGGAGAAGGAAATGGCAGCCCACTCCAGTATTCTTGCCTGGAGAATCCCATGGACAGAGGACCCTGGAAGGCTGCAGTCCGTGGGGTTGCAAAGAGTGAAACACAGCTTGGCAACTGAACAGCAACAACAACATGTACACACACACACACACACACACACGCACACCTATTGGGTTCCTGTCTCAGCAGTAGCATACACCAGCTTTATCAATGAACTTTAGGAGGCTCAGTTTCCCTTCCTGAAAATGGGGACTATGATGGTACCTACCTCATAGGTGTTTGGGGTTAAATGAGATCTTGTTTTTAAAGAGCTCAGTGCAGTGCCTGGCACAGTGATAACTGTGATAAATGGTAGCTATTATGTGCATAGAGGAAAAAAAACTGTACTAAAATGTTGGCAGCACTTATCTCTAGTGGGTGGGATTATGGTTACAATGAACATCTATTACTTTTGTAATCAGAGGAAACGAACAATAAATGTTATTATTAATTTAAAAATCTGGCTTTGGCTTTGTCAAAAGGAACCTGCAGTTAATGTCAACGTGCCGGCTCTAAGTAAGAAAAGGCCTCCAGTTCTGTATCAGGACTTGGAAAGACAGATACTCCCACCTCATCCCTCTCCTCAGTCAAACATTAGGGTCTATAATGAAAGGAGATACTTGGTCAAGGATCTAGAGAAAATTTGTCCTCATCTGACCTTGCAGTCCCCCTGACCACTGCTGTCTGTGGGGCAGTCAGAGAGAAAGTGCCTCTCAAATTATGACCAGCTCTCCCATTGGGAGGGTTATCTGGGGTTCTTAGTTAGAAATCCAACTCTATAGGAAACCATTCCAGAAGAGCGACTCGGGACTTCCCTTGTGGTCCAGTGGTTAAGACTCCTCACTGCCACTGCAGGGGATGCAGGTTTGATCCTGGGTCTGGAAACTAGAATCCCCCATGCCTTGTGGCTTGGACAAAAATATAAAAACAAAAACCAGAAGAGTGACAGGCACCCTTTATTGGACCTGCACTGGGACATCTCAGTGAGAAGATAAAACACATGAATTCATTTTCAGTAGGGGGTTGGGAGTGTCCTGGTCTAGCATCCAGGACCATCTGAGGCCCAGGACCTTGGCTCTGCCTCTCTGGAGCTGCACTTCCCCCTCCAGTCGGTTCATCCTGCCCTCCTGTTAAACAGGAAGAGGCAGAGCACCCACCCTCCTGGGATTATCTGCGGGAACCATCGGCCTGCACTGGGCTGGCTCCTGAATTTCTTTGCTCTCTCCTCCTTCCGCACCCTGGAGGGGGAATATTGCTGCTGACTCTGGAATAAAATGCCGCCTCTGTTTGGGAGACAAAGAACAGAGTGGCTCCTCTGGGTCAGCTGGCTCTCCTTGGCTGGCAGGCTCCCTGCCTCCCCCAGGCTGCTTCTGGGACATCCTCTGAGGAAGGCCGTCTGGGCCTACACCAGGAGCTGCTGTCTGCTCCGAGCTGGCATTCTGAATGTGTTTTCACTGGAGATTAAAGGAATATTTTACCTTTAAAAATCCCAAACAGCTTCCCTGCTCTGCAAGACATCTATCTCTTGGGGGGGTACGAGAGGGGAACAGGGCCAGGCAGGAGCAGGGGGCAGCAGGTGGTGCCCTGGCTAGGAAGGCAACCTGGCCTGTGTGCTCCTACTAGAGCTAGTGAGAATGCACGTGTGAAAACGCGTGTGCTGATGTGTGACAGTGCATGCATGTGCACGTGTGCTCACTAAAGCGTGTGTTGTTTAGTTGCTAAGTCAAGTCTGACTCTTTTGCAATCCCATGGAGTGTAAGCCGCCAGGCTCATCTGTCCGCGGGGTTTCCCAGGCAAGAATACTGAAGTGGGTTGCCATCTCCTCCTCCAGGGGCTCTTCCTGGACCTGGGATCGAACCCAAGTCTCTTGCATTGGCAGGTGGATTCTTCACCAGCTGAGCCACCTGGGAAGCCCATGAAAGTCTGTACTGGGGTTAGCAACATAGGAATGTTGCTCTGTGGAATGTGAGGAAGAGTTCAAGAGTACTTGAAGAAGCATGTACAGCATTTGTGGGAAAGCAAGGGGGAAAGTCTGAACTCCGTACAGGAATGTGAGTGCACATTGGAAGTGTGTGAGAATGTGCAAGTGTGCACACATACTAGCTAGTGTGTGTGTGCTAGAAAGTTTTAGAAAAAAGTATACTACAGTTTGTGAGAAACTGTGAAGCGTGGCAAGGGAGCACTTGTGAGAATTGTGTGTTAGTAGTAGTAACTAGTGTGTGCAAAAGTTTTGTACTAGGGTTTGAGGAGGTGTGGATGAGAATGTCAGTTTAAGTGCAAAGCATGCACGTAGGAACGAACGTCGGGATGTGTGTGGGAACTGTGAATGTGTTCATGTGGACTCACTAGAGCATGTGTGCAAACCTGTGAGAGCCGCGTGTATTGTATGTGAGCACGTAGGACGGCTCGTGTGCGTCTGGGGTGAGCGCGCACGTGTGCACGGGCGTGTGCGGAGCGCCGGGAGACCCAGAAGAAAGGTCTGAGCAGAGCCGGCGGCCCCGCGTGAGAGTGTGAGTCTCTGCGTGTGTGCACGCGGGAGCGCGCGCGCGTGCCGCCGCCCCCCGCCAGGGTCTAAGCCGGTTGCCATGGGAACGCGCCGCGGCCCGAGTTAATCATTTCCTGTGGAAAGTGTGCGGGAGGGGCCGGAGCGGGGCGGGAGCGGGGCGGGCCAAGGAGGCGGTGGCGTGGAGCTGCCTCCCGCCGGCGGGCCGGGCCGGGCCGAGCCCCTGGCGCTGCGGCGACGCCGGGATCCTGCCTCCGCCAGGCCGGTGAGTCCGGGGCTTGGGCGGGAAGAGGGAGGGCTGGGCGCTCGGGTTCCGCCCAGCCCGTCGTTCGGGGTGTCGCGTCCGGGATCCCCCTGCCCAATCCCGAGGTGGGGCGCGGGGAGGGCCGGGCCCGGGAGACCCAGCCCTGCGCTATCCCGCCCCCACCCCCGCCCCCCGCGCTGTCCAGCCAGAGCCGATCAGAGCATGGGGGCGACATGTCCCCTGGAATGCGAGCAGCCTCGGGACCCCCTTTCCGATTTCAGTGGCCCGGGAAAGCCGGAGATTGCCAGGGAACCGCGTGCCGGTCAGCGCCGCCCCCTCCCCGGGCCGAAGTCCCCGGGTCCGCAAGGCTCCCTCGAACGCTGCAGTTTCGAGCCCTCCCACCGCGTAGGTCCTCTGGGCAGTTGACTTTCCCCTTCGCAGGGCCGGGATGGGGTGGGTTAGCGGCAGGTTAGGAACGAGGGCCTGGGCCGGCGTCCCCCTGGGCAGTGGGGAAATTGAGCCTTTGACAGCTGCAGCCTGGTGGGGAGGGGTTCCCAGTTGGGAGGGCCAGCCCGAAGCCACCTCTGTCAGCCCCCTGTTGTGAGTTAGAGCGGAACTCTGGCGCAGTGAAGGGCCTGGTCCTGGCAGATTTTAAAGAGGAAGCTGTATTTAAATTCTCAAGTACCATTTGTCATCAGCAACGCCCCCCCCCCCCACCACACACACACACATTTGTCTCAAGGTTGGGGGTCCTGGCCACACCTGCCCTTTCGCCTTCTCTGGCTTTCTGTCCTGAGGCTGAGCCAGCAACTCTGCTGGCCCAGGCTGTTCCCTGTGCCCTTGATAAAAGTAGCCGTCTCCTTGGCCAGAGAGTCATTTGTGAGGAATGCAGTCTGAGAATGGGGCCCTGTATTTGCAGTGACTGGACTTAAGGGATATGGGGGTAATGCGTTCTGCTTTCCTTCTGGGCACCAAGGAACAGAGGCTTTGAAATCTGGGTTGACCTGCAAAACCCAGGATGTGTGACTGCTCAGGGGAGGTCCAGCCCCTGTCCACCCTCCCAGACCTTCTGCCCCCTCCCTCAGGGAGACGAAGACTATGTTTCCCCAGGCAGTGGTCTCTGGGCAGTTGTCAAGTCTATTCCCCAATCATTGCAGCAACTCTGGTCTGGGGGAAGGGGGCTGCACCTCTGCCACCTTGGCCTAAACCTGGAGAGGCTGATGGGGCTCTCCTGCAGCCTGCCCCTGAGTTCACCCACCGCTGGATATAGGTCACTGAAACAAATTTGCGGGGTTGGGGGGGCAGGGTTCTTTGTATATGTCAGTATTGTTCTTAATGTTGTGTATATGTGTTATCCAAACTTTACATCAACCCTATTAAGGTAGAGTTCTCCCATTTCAAAGATGGAGATACTGAGGCTTAGAGACAAAGTCTTTCTCCCAGGGTTGCACATCTACTAAGTGGTGCAGCCAGGCTCTGAACTAGCTTTTGGTCATAACCACGCTGTGCCCCCATCACCCCGTCCTAAGACCTAGGTTTTTGTGTCTCCAGTCTTGGGCTATTTGAAAGTCCTTGATGCTTTTGACTCTCACATCTGACAGACTGCTAATTCAGCTACTTTTTCCTCTTCAGGATCTTGCACACACCCTTCCTCTTTCTTCCTGATATCTTCCTGCCTCCCAACTTCCCTTCCTGAAAGCCAGGAAATAATGTGTCCTTCTGTCCCTGCCCCTCAGGCTTAGCTGATCTCCTTAAAAGTCTTCTCAGGGCTTCCCTGATGGCTCAGCGCATATAGTATCTGCCTGCAATGCAGGAGACACAGGTTCGATCCCTGGGTTGGGATGATCCCCTGGAGAAGGAAATGGTAACCCACTCCAGTATTCTTGCCTGGAGAATTCCCATGGACAGAGGAGCCTGGCGGGCTACAGTCCAAAGGGTCTCAGAGTCCAACACAACTAAGCACAGAGCACATGAAGGTCTCCCTCAACCATGGAATCGACCTTCAGTGCCCTTTGCCATCTCACCTTCCAGCAGCTCGGCATGCAGGTGGAGCCCGTCTCACTCCCTCCTTCTTTACCCACTGGGCAGCTGATCCTCAGGGCAGATTGTGTGCCCAGCTCTGTGCTGAGTAGCCTGGAGAAGGGGACGCCTGGCTACGTCTCCCAGTTCCCTCCACTCCACACTGGTCCATCTCCATTTCCTCAGCGGAGCTGCCCATAGGCAGCATTAACGTCCACTCTGCCCTTTGGCCAGCAGTCCTGACCCCTGCCAGGGAGAGGGCACCCAGGAGATTCCTCCTCCAAGGTGTCTGCCTTAATCAAGGAAGGTAGAGGCCAGGACTCCCTAGCCAAGAGCCGGGCATTCTTCCAGGGCTCAGCTCTGCCAGCCTCAGGCCACCCATCCTTGGGGTCTTCCTTCTCTTGCCTCTCAATGCTTCAGTTGTTCCTGTTCCTCTATTGACCCAGCATGTGCAGATCTCTCCTGTTCTAAATTCCACATCCTCTCCTTCCCATCCTAGCCAACTTCTCCAAAGAGAAGGAAGTGGCAGCTTCCTCTAGCTACCCCTACCCCACCTTAGACTTTCCCAGGTCTGCCCTCTGTTCTGCTCCATTGACCTTTCTTCCAATTGGATCTCTCCGTGGCATGGCTCCCTGGTAATTGACCATCCTCTCCTTCTCACTCCCGGTCACCTCTGAGGACTCTTCACCTGTCTGTTGCTTCAGCCACCTCTGACCTTCCTTCTCCAGCTTTTCTTCCTGCTCAGAGTCACCTCTGTCCTCCCTGGTTGCCTTTCATCTTGCACTACCTTTGACGACAGGATCCTCACCTGTGGCACGGTGACCCCCATCAGCCTCCCAACTCAGTGATTCCATCTCTAATCCTGCTGTCTTCCAAGCTTCAGTTCAGGCTTTCGTGTGCATTCCTATCAAGGCATTCACCCAACAAGCCTTTGCCAGCTGTTTGATGTGGATGTAGCTGCTGCTCCAGGCTGGGTGCCTTGGGACTCACCCTGGGGAACTGTAGCGGGTCAGGGGGGATGGACATTGTTTAAATAGCTTTACTGCCTGGTAGAAAGCCATCAGTGCAGTGCGGGATGGGGAGAGTAGTCTCTAGCCCAGGTGGCATCATTAGGAAATCCTTAAGTGCCTCCAACTCCATTTTAAACCCAAAGCAAACTCCACATAACCTCTCCGAGCTGACTTGGCTTCTTTCAAACATGGCATCACTTATTGTCTGAGTTTGGGACTGTAGCTTGGTTTATCACCTTAAATGCCTTCAGAGTCGCTTTGCATGCAATAGGTGTTCCATAAAGACTTGTAAAGTAAATGAAGTCTGTCCTGTTCATTTGCTCAGTGCATGAGGGCCCTATGGGGCTTTCTACCCAGACTAGTGTTCCCCACCCCCAGCCCCATTCTCCATACCACCTGGAGCCTCCTTACCTCCTGTTCTGATTGTGAAGGTTTGTTGAAGTGTTTACCTCCCTCCTGACAGGGAGCTTTGAGGCCATGTCTCTGCTGATCAAAGAGGACCCCAGGCAGGTGCCTGGCACGCAGCAGGTACCGGGTAAATAATTATTAAATGAAGAATGAATGAATCTTTGTATTTTCAAGTCCTAGCAGGGTGTCTGCCAGTTGTAATACAGCGTGAGGGCTAGTTGAATACATGAATGAGCTGATTTAAAGAGAATTTTGATGTATATAAGCCTGACTTGTCAGAGCCACAGTCAGGGTCCCTTCATAATAGATTCATGGAGATGCTGTTGGAGGCCCTGGTGGTGCCTCCATGTGGGGTTGTGCCCTGTCTGTGTGCTGCCAGGCTCCGAGGGAAGGGCTGAGATGTGGGGTCTCCACACTGTGCTACAGATGCACCTGGTGGGCTCCTTGCCCACCTCTGAGCCTCCCTTCTCCTTAATGAGCACCCTGAAATGGTGCAAGGCCCTGTTTCATTGCCTGAGCCCAGGGGGTCCTTGGGGGACACTGGAATTGGGGCTTTGGGTTAACAGGTGACCCAGTCCCTTGGACCCTTGCAGATGGCAGGCTCTGATCTGCTTGGGGTTCAGGCGGGGGAAGGTGCCGGCCAGTGGGCTTCAACCTCCCTTTTCTTGCTTTCTCCGCAGGCAGCCCGGCGCCCGGAGGAGGCTACTAAGCCCCGCCGGGCCATGGTCCCGTCTCGCAGGACGTGGAACCTGGGAGCCACGCCCTCGCTGCGCGGCCTGTGGCGAGTGGGCCGGGCCGGGGAGCCCGAGCCGGGGATGGCTCGCCCCGCCCCAGCCAGCCCGGCCGCCCGCCCTTTCCCACACACCGGCCCGGGGAGGTTGAGAACTGGTGAGTCCGCATTTTTAAAATGCCTCTTTATTTCCCTTCCTTCCTCCAGATACCAACGATGAGACTGGGGTTTCTCGCAAGTTCCTAGACTCAGTCAGAGCTGTCAGGTAATTACAGGGTACCGGCAGCCCGCGAGCCGGGCGTGGAGTCAGGGCGTCAATTTCTCTGGGCGCTCCTGCCGCGCGCCCGCCGGTCTGTAAAGACCGGCCCGGGACGCCGAGTTAAACGTTAACGCAGACTGTGGCGCAGAGCGGGGAACGCGGCGGACAGCCACGCGCTCCCTGGCCGGCCGGGTCGCTGTGGCTCTGTGATCCGCCCGTCCTCGGCCGAGCACTCGTGGTCTCGCCCCGGTTTCTGCCCGCAGCTGGTAAACAAGGTAGGTGCAGAGCTGCCCGGCGCCCTGCGCGGTGCCGACGCTTGATCCCGCCGGGACTCGCCGGCCGACGGCGCGGAGCGGAGGAAAGGCTGCTCCCGAGCGTGGCCTGGCAGGGGGTGGGTGCCATGCGCTCCTTTTAGGTGCCATCCAAGGTGGCCCCGACAGCAGGTGGGTAGTGAGGGAGTCCCCGAGTCTGGGGCCCTCCCTCCCCCTGGGGGAGCTGTCAACACGGGCTCTCCTTTCTGGGTCATGTCCCCTGGCGCTGCCAACATCAAGAAGTGGGCGGCTTCTGTGATTCCCGGTGCGGGCTCGATCATCAGGCCTGGGGAGCTGCCCCTGGGTGTCTGCCAGCCTTGGCTTGGGCAGGTCGTCCTGAAAGTGTGGGGGCAGAGGGTGTGTCTTCAGGCAGGGGGCCTTCAGGAGTTTGCTGTCTGACTGCTCCTGATCTACTGGGAGAGGGCTATAGAGGGCCAGCCTGTCTGAATTAGCAGAGTTCTTCTGGGACATAAGGCCAAGCCCCTCCATGTACAGAAGGGAAAACCGAGGCCCAGAGAGGGCACATAGCAAGCTCCAGTTCCCTGTCTCCCACCTCACTTGTACCATCGGTGGCAGCCAAAGCGCTGCCCTCCATGGTCTCTTCTTTGGGGACAGTGAGGCTGGGGTTGACCCTGGAGTCCTCCTGGGAAAGCTTGGGCTCTTGAATCAGGTGGCCCCGGTTGTCTGGAAGGAGCTGAAGATGGTCTGTACTCTGCAAGATTGTCCAAAGGATTAAGACTGTAATATGAATGAATAGTATTGCTTTTCTGGCTTAAAAAAGAAAACAAGAATTGAAAAACAAAAACATGTTATCTTGGAAAACCAAAAAAAAAAAAAACAAAACAAACCCAGAAAGGTATAAAAAAGAAGACTCACCTAGAAGCTTGTCACTAAACATTTTATATAGTTCCTTTCAGTCCTGCACGTGCATATTGCTCTCTTAAGTTAGTATTATGAGGCTTATATGACCATACAGACTTTTATCCACTTTTAAAATTTAAGACAAAGGTCTAATGAGATCCTGTGTGTGAAATGCCAAGCATGGTGCCTGCCACCGGGTAGAGTTTCAGCCAGTATGGGTGTCCCTAGGCCCTTCTACCACCTCCTACCCCCAACTTACTGCCACTTTGAGAAGGGAAAGCAAGCAGAAGGTGGGTTAGCACATGGGATTGGAACACTGGCTTCAGGTGACCCTGGGCATATTATTAACCCTTCCGGGCCTCCGGTTCACACCTCTCAGGGCTGTTGTAAGGAGCTGTCGGTCTGCATTGATGACTACCTTCTGTGAGCACTTTACATGCATCACCCCGTTTAATCCTCATTGCATGACTGAAGTTGGTTCTTAATGCCCATGGTATTGACAAGGAAACTGAGGATCAGGAAGGGAAATAAGGCCTGAAAAGCACTTGGTTCAATGCTGGCAGTCAGGATGTGATAGCACCCCAGGGTGGGGACTCTACAGTGTGCCCCTTGAGGCGAGTCCCCTCTCCCATCCCGTCCAGCCCCACAAGCTGCGGTGGAGGGCTGGGGATTAGGGGTGAATGGGGTATTGAAGCCACAGTCAGCTCTTTCCCGCCATCCAGTGAGGGAGGCGACGTGTCAGAGACTCGAAAGGATGTGCTTTAACTGGTCCTGGATGCGCTTTTGAAGGCCATGAGGACCAGGCCACCCAGTGTGGGGTTGGTCTTTATGAAGGCAGGGGAGAAATTGCCACCTAGAGGCGGCCTTGGTAATGAGGTCACGGCCCCGGGGTGCACCTCCTGTGAGGATTAGCACAGCCAGGGTGGCGTCGGCTTCCTTCTGCTGCTCTCTGTAGAGGGTTGCTGGTGGGCACGTGCCAGCCCTAAGGCCACCATGGAGGGAGAGGAAGCCCCCACCTCCGGGGGGAGATCTTGGGCGACCTTCTGCAGAGGATCCCTGGGCAGTTTGTGGTGAAGAAAGAGCGCAGCGCCTGCTCAGCTCCAGGCCTTCCCTCCATGCCGGGCAGGCATGTGAGGGCGTGTGAGTCCCTCCTGGCGGTGCCTGGGCCGCCCTGAGTGTGTGAAAGGGGAGCTAAGCCTCAGCCCTGGCCACTGATCCCTGGCCAGCAGCCTCCAACCAGCGTCCGGCGTCTCACCTGTCTCCTCTTGTCCTGGGACAGGGCGTGGAAAAGATAGCCCGGCCGGTGGTGACGAGGACTCGGGCGCCCGAAGTGCAGCTCGCCCGGCCCTGGCACAGTGCCGAGCCCTCAGCGTGGACTGGGCTGGCCCCGGGAGCCCCCACAGGCTCTACCTGACCCTGCAGGTAAGTCCGGGGGCTGTCAGAAAAGCCAGGTGTCTAGCTGGGCAGGTGTGCCGTGGCCCTTTGAATACCAGCCGCTGGGCTCTTCTGGGGAAGGAGGCCACGAAGGAGACGGGTCTCACGCCTCCTGCCAAGCTCCTCATAGCACACCCACTGGGAGCCTGCCTGCATGGGACGATTTGCTTTATTAGGTTATCTGGCGGGAAATCTCACAGGAGATGACAGGAGCTTCTTAGCTACTCCCTGACTGAAGTGTTAAAGTGGGAAATGTGGGGCCTTCAGTGAGAAGCTGTTAGGAAGAAGGGCAGGTTTTTAGGGGAGCTGTTTATTCCCACTGGGGCATACAAGTCCATGGGGGTAGCGATACTTAAATTTCCTCATTTAAAGTGAGGACTTTACCAAAACTTGATTTCTTTTCTCTTGTAGTCATCACTGCAAGTCAGTTATCATGGGACTTTCAAAACACTGACTTTACGTTTATATGTATAGTATTTGGTTGTAGAATGAAGACATCCTGATAGCAATAATAATATTTACTGAACTCTGACTTTATACCAGGCATTGTGGCATATATTATATGTCTCACATCAGTCCAAGACACAGTTACTGTTTTATGGATGAAGTAAAGGAGGCTCAGAGAGGTTAAGTGACTTGCTACTGGTCACACAGCAGGCTGGGGTCTGAACATGATGAGCTTTAAAAGTGGTGTAAAGAACTCACATATGTGGCGTGTAGTATCTAGAAACTGAATGTCTCCTGTGGTCCTGTGTCTTTGAGAAATCCACTCTTAATTTATTTCTCTTTTCTATGCAACTACTTGATTGCATTTATACAGTTTTTATTCTTTATTTTTGCCTTCTATTCTGTGACTAGCTCTTTCCCTCAACAGTAAGTCTTGGTGATTTCTTCATGCCTATCAATATATAGAGAACTACCTCATTGTTTTAAACTTATTATGCATAATATTCTACTTCAGGGTTTATCTCACTGATCTTCTGTATTGTTTCTGATTGCAAAGAGCTCCTTAAACAAATACTGATGCATTCGTGCATCTAAAACTTTGAGCAATTTCAGGACAGCACAGGCTCTGCAGTTTTATTTTTGCTGCACCACACAACATGTTGGATCTTAGTTCCCTGACCGGGGATTGAACTTGAGGCCTTTGCATTGGAAGTGCAGAGTCTTAACTGCTGGACTGCCAGGGAAGTCCTTGTAATTTTTTAAATGGATGCATCTGTTAACAGATATTTTTGCAAGTGCCTTCTCTGTGTTAGAAGACTGTGCTGGCACACAGTCAAGAAGAGCAATAGACCTGGCAGTCTAGCAGAGAGGGCAGGATGGGCAAACATTGACATAATGGCTGAGGATGAAGGATCAGAGTTATCTGGAGGTGTTGCCAAGGCCCCTCCCCCCAAGAAAGATTGTGCGTGACAAGGGGCCACCTTGAAGGGACCCATGCAGATGGAGGGCAGGGTGGGTGCGGGAGATAGGTGCCCTTTGAACATGTGGCTTCAAGTTCTGATCTGAACATGAACCCCTTGCTTGTTGCTTCAGAGACAGTCTTGGGCTTCCTGGTTTTTCTCATCCCCTCTGGTGTGGTTCATCTGAAGATGGAACCAAATGGTCTGTGTTTTTTTTTTTTTTTTTAACTGTAAGTTCTGCTAGAAATGCAGGTCTGGTGCAGGAATAGTTAAAAAAACTGGAGAACCTTTTTTTTTTTTTTTTTAATCAAACTCAAGCCGTTGGTAGTTAAATCAGGAGGTGGTCAGAAACAGGCAGCCTTGAGTTGGGTGGAGGCTCTGTTCTTGAATTTTGATTATGGGCTGTTGGGTTGTGGTTGCCGCTGAGTCCTGGGGTCAGCAGATCTACTGAGGATGTGAGACGCTGCCGCCAGCCGCCAGTTTCCACATGCGTGTTCTTCTGGGCTGGTGAAGCTTCATTATGTTTATAGGGGCTTTGAGATGGGGGTTGTGAGGCTCAAACAGGGACCCAGACCCAGTGAAGTGACCTGATGGGCTTGGTGACCTCCCCCACCAGCTTCTCAGGCAGTTAAAACCTGAGTCGCTTCCTTTGGAGGCTGCAGAAATTCCCAACCCCCAGGGGCCTGTCTGCCCTTCCTGTGGCTTGGCCAACGGGCCAGAAATAGTGTAACCTTTGCTCTGGACGGCAAATGGAAACTTCCAGCTGCCGCTGTTGCCGCCGCCAATGACAAGGCTGCTCGTGCTGGTGTGGCAGTTGGTCAGAGGGTGGGGATAAAATTAAGTCAGTGGGAATTTTCCTAAATACGAGACATGCTCATGACCGTTCCTTCTGGAGTAGAAAGTGGAGTTTCTGTTCTACGAATGGGACGATGAAGCTTCAGGGAGGGTTAAGTAACTTGCCCATGGTCACACAGCTCACCTGAGTCAGACTTCACACCCAGGCCTGTCTGACTCTAGACTTGGAATATTTTTTAAACATAGCAGTTGCCTTTTTATATTGAATAAGGTTGGCACAAAGACACACCAAAAAGGGCCTGTAATCTCCCATCCTGGATAGCTTCTGTTATCAAAGATAACAAAGCGGAACACCGCAGATGCTTACAACGTTAAAAATGCAAATGCCAGACAGGTTCAGAATGAAACATAAAGCCTTTCCTTTCTCCCCACTTTCTCTTGCAACCAGTTTCTTTGGATTTCCCCAGAGTTTGCACGTGTGCTCAGTGGCTCAGTCGAGTCCAACTCTGCTGCCAGGCTCCTCTCTCCATGGGATTCTTCAGGCAAGAATACTGGAGTGGCTTGCCATTTCCTCCTCCAGGGGATCTTCCCGACTCAGGGACTGAGCCCACATCTCCTGCATTGGCAGGTGGATTCTTTACCCCTGAGCCACCAAGGAAGCCCATCCCCCAAATTTAGATGATGCCCCTGTACCATCACCCAGCCTCCAGAGGAAACCAGCTTTGGAGAGGGAGGGGCAAGCCTCTTTTATTTCCATTATCCTTAAATGGGATTACGCCTTACCTGTGGTTCTGTTCACACCTTTCCTGTCGTCCTGTGTGAGTTGCACGTGGTTTTCTCTGCTTGAAAGGCTCTTTCTGCCTCTCGCCTCATCTCCCCGCCAGTTCACTGGTCTCTTCTCTTCCAGCCTTCTTTGCCTTGATTCCTCCTTCCTGGAGACAAGGTCTCATGGTCCCGGATAGCCATGCCTGCACGTGGACCACGGCCTTGCCCTGCTTGTGTGGACCCATGTGCCCCCTCCTTGGCAGCCCCAGGGTGGGTGCTGTCTGCAGGGGGATGGAGGCAGCTGACGTCACAGGTGGGGGTCGTTGCCCTGAGACTGCCATGTGCCTGGTGGGGCTGGACAGGCCTGTGAATGGTAGGATGAGGGTGCAGCTGAAGCAAGGAGGCCACTGCGCTGGTGACTCAGGGCCCACAGGTCGGCCAACTGAACTTCCCCTGAGGGTTTTTATGTGCCCAAGAACCTTGTTTGCTGGTCCTGAGGGCTGGCTGCCAATGAGGGCCAGGGGAACGCACTGCTCCCTCTCGCTGTGAGATCTGGGTGCGTTTTCTTCCGGACTCCGGGCCTCCTTGTTCCCATCCACCCACACAGTGAGGGGTGGACCGGCTGGGTCTGGGGGCCTCACCAGCTCCAGGAGCATGCGCCATCCTCAGGCTCCACGGGGGTCCCCTCCCCACTGCGATACCCCCTCTTCATGTGAGGATTCTGATTGTGTCTTGGCAGCAGGCCCTGCAGGACAAGGGGTGCGAGAGCAAGAGTCAGGGGACGAAAGAAGAGAAGCCCCTGAAGAGGCAGGCGCCGGCCCCCAGGAGGGACCGGGAGGCCCAGGAAGCTGGTGGCGCCATGAATGTAGAGAAAACAGGTAAAGGAAGTCTGCCCACCCGCCTGGCACAGCCCTGGCTAACACTGGTGCCGGAGGGGAGGCTCTTGTCCCCGGACATTGTCCTTCTCGCCTGGAGTGGCCACCTTGACATGGAACGCGGAGACCCCAGTCTGCCCATCCCGACTCCAGGGACGCCCTCTTCCTGGTGCCGCTGGGTGCCAGCTGGTGATAAGCAGCTTTGGCCAGCACATGCTGGGGTTGAGTTTCCCTGCTTTTTTGTCTTTTCCCCAGTGCCTGTCAAATGCAGGGCGAGGGTGGCAGCCGCGAAGACGCCACTGCCTGCAGAGAGAGGCCTGACCCCCTCCACTTATGTATCTGTGGGTCCATCAGGGACCCAGACGCCCTAGGACGGGGATTCACTCTGCTGTGTCGAGGCTGGGAAAGAGGAGCTGGTGGCTCCAGTCTTTTCCGGTGAGGCTGACAGTTCTGGAGATTCTGTGGGCCCCCTTTGTGGAGTTCCCCGCCAGGAACCCAGAGCCCAGCAGCTGCTGAGGAAGGGCATTCTCAAGAAGCCCAAGGGGAAGGGCATTCTCAAGAAGCCCGAGGGGAAGGCCAAGAGTGAGTGGGGAAAGGAGCTGGCCTTTCTCTTGTTTGGCGCCTCTTGTCACCAGAGATTGATTTGTGTCTGAACTTGCAAGGCGAAAGGAGCCACCCCCTTCTCTGAGGTTGATCCAAGGCCTCCTTCACCTGTCTGGGCCCGGCACTCATTTGGGGCCAGGCTGTGGAAGAGGGGCCATTGTCCAGCCAGTCCAGAGGTCTGACTCTTGTTTGTGGGTCCGGGGCTGAGCTTCCCCGATCCTGGGTGCCCTTGAGGGGCAGTGTCCAGGCAGGGTCTCAGAGAAAGAAACTGTCTTCTGAGAATGCAGATGGACAGCTGACCTACTAGGATGGTGCAGTGGTCCCTCAGCCCCCTTTTAAGTTACCTTTTAATCACATCTCTCCCTCGTCTGCTGTTCTCTGTTAGCTTTCTCAAGATCTTTTCCTCCCCAGTAAATGCTCTCCAGGCCCCTTGCGGCTCCCTTGGCACGTGGGCACCATGCCAAGGTTAGGATGAAGCCCCCCGGCTGTGGGCTGAGGGTGAGATGAGCCGTGTTCCAGCAAGAAGGGCTATTCCAGACCTATTGGGCAACACACCCGCGCACCCCTCATGGGTTCCAGGTGCCTGCCCAAGTTTCCCTCTTTGGACAAGGACCATGGTCCCTGTTTCATAAGGGAAGCCTCAGTGGGATCCTCCCACCTGGCTCTGAAGTGGCAGTGCCAGCTCTTGGACCTAGAGTCGACAGCGTTCCCTGCCACCCCACGGCAGTCTGCAGAGAGCACAGGGCCGTGCTGGTCACATGCTGCCTATGGCAGCTCCGGGTGCTGGCCTGGAAGCATCCATCTGACCTCGCGCTCTCTAGAACAGACAGCAGAAGCCTGGCCAGCTGTGTGTGACATGCATGCTGTGTCACATGCAGGCCGCACGGCCAGAGCGCCCTGGCCAACCAGCGTTGGCCCCCGTTCCGGCTCTCCAGAAGGCCTTGAGTCAGAGCCAACCCTTGGGGTTGGGAGGAAGGGAAAGGGAGTCTGTGTGTGTAGGGCCTGCTCCTTCGAGAGTGGATGTCCACCCCTCCTGAGCCCAGTGCTGAGTTGTCCCGTCCAGCCTGGAACTAGTGCCATCTGCCCCACGTTCCTGCTTAGTCCAAGAGCCAGGCTGCCGTTTCAGCTTCTCTGCTGTCTCATTGAACACACCTGTCACCTTCCCCTGGGCTGTGTGACTTCAGGTGCAGATGGCTTTATTTCTGGAGTCTGGGGTCCCCCCTCTCCCCGCCGTCGTGCCCACACAGGGCTGCAGCTTCTGGGACCTCGTGTTGGGGAGCCCGGATGCCCTGGTGCTCCGCGAGCATGGAGGCTTGCAGCAGCTCTTCACGCCTCACTCTTGGACACTTGGCCAGGACCCGGATTAGGCTGCCCAAGGCGGAAGGCAGATCCATGCCCTTCCAGCCTCTCCTCTGTCCACTGCCCCACCCCCTTGCCAGCTCCCCACCTGCAGAGACGGTGGTCCTTCTAGGTGCCATCAAAGCAGGCTGTGACGGGCATGCCAGGCCCCAGTAGCAGGTTCCAGGCCTTGATTCCGTGGCTCTGTCCTTCTGTCCATCTGTCTGTGTCTCTTCTGCTGGTGACAGGATGGTGGAAGCCGGAGACCCCCTGCCCACCCCAGTGTTTACCCCTCGCTCTTGCCTGTGTGGTCCCTGTACACAGGAGTGTGCCCGGGAGTGTGCCCGGGAGTGTGCCCGGGAGTGTGCTTGGTGATGTTGCTGCTTGTGTGCTGCCGCGATTGTTCCTGTGTCCTGGTGTGTCTGTCCCTGTGCACGCACACCTCTGCCTGCTCTCTCTCTCTGAGCGGTGATCACTCCCTGCGGAGGGCAGGGGCCAGGCTGACGAGCCCTCACCTCTCTTCTCTACTCTGGAGAAGGTTTGGGGTGTAAAGAAATCACTTTCCACCAAGGGTAGTGTTTTCCGGGGAGACAACAGCGGTTGCCAGAGGCGCGTCTTTCTCAACTGCAGGTCCCTGCAGGCTGGCCATGGAGAGGATATTGCCCATCAAACCCAGAACACAGGCTTTGGGGGAGTAATGAGTGGAAGTTGCTTTCCTGACTCCTGGTCCAGGCAGTTCTACCCACCAGAAGCTTCCCGCTAAAGCGGCTTCCTCCAAGGCAGGCCCTGGAGGCCCCCCCACTAACCTACCGGCACCCGCTAACTCCTGCTGCTGCCCCAGCCCTTGCCCAGCTTCTTTGTCTCCTCTGCTTGCATCCGCTCCCCATCCCTGTGGTCCATCCTGCCATGACAGGCTCCCTCTCCTCAACCAGGCTGGGGCCTCTGCTGCCCCGCTGATCGGCCGCTACTTTGCTCATAGGTGGGCGGCCCTTTGGCAGCGGGAGGTGCTCAAGCCTGTCGGGGTCACCCGGTGCTGCCCCCGTGGTACATAGGATGGTGGAGGCCATGTCCCAGCTGCGGGAGGAGAAAGCCCAGCTGCAGGAGGAGCTGGTGGCCCTGCGGGAGAGGCTGGCTGTCCGCGACAGTGAGCAGCAAGCCACGTCCACGCAGCTGCAGAACCAGGTATCTGGGGAGGGTGGGACGGGCTGAGGCCACTGCCCACTGTGGAACAAGTTGGAAGATGTCGCCCAGGGTACCTGGGACCCTCCAGGCCACCCGCATAATGGACAGATGGGGTCTCCTCCCCTGGCTTGGGAACACACGGAGGCCTGGGCCTCCCGTCCTGATCCTCCATGTGCCATTCCTCGTGGTTACCAGGGGGCCAGATCCGCCTCTCCATGAGTGACAGGCAGCATGTGTAGACGTGGGCGGAGCAGGAAGGCATAGGGATGTTCCTGCTCTGAGGCTGGTGCTGAGTCCACTCCATCTTCCGAGGTGCCCTGGCTTGGGCAGCCCACATGGACCAAACTCATTGCAGAGGTCGCCCCATGGAAAACTGGCAGGAGAAGAGAGGCTGGGGTGTGTACCAGGGAGAGAAGGGAGCTCCCAAACCTCTGGGAGCCAGAGAAAGCAAAGGTTCATGCTGGCCAGTGTTGTCTCCTGCATTAGCTGGCCAGAAGGATGCTGGGGACGCCACTGGCTCTTTGGGCTGACCCCTGGCCTTCCCCCGAGTGCCTGGCTAATTCACTCCTTCCCACCATCAAGTGGGCCCCGAGGCCCCTTTCCTGGGGCTCAACTCCCAATTCTAATAGTCAGTGTCTCTCAGGCCTGAGTCTGACATTTCTCACTTCCCCAAGGTCCTCAGCCCTGTCTGCACACCATCTCTGTGTTGGAGCCTGTGCCTGCGCTCCTGGGCCTGGCTCTCTGTAGAACGCCCTGCCTTCAGGTGGAGCAGCTTCTTTCTCTGTGATTGCCCAGCCTGTGGATCTTCTGTTCCTCATTACCGGATGCCGTGACTTGTTCTCAGTTCCGGGGGCAGCAGATTATTTCCATGCACTTTTATTTATTTTTGTGTTTTTGGCTGTGCTGTCTTCGTTGCTGCATGTGGGCTTTCTCTAGTTGCGGCCAATGGGGGCTGTTCTTCGCTGCGGTGCGCAGGCTTCTCATCGTGGTGGCTTTTCTCATGGCGGAGCACAGGCTCTAGGTGCACTGAGGTTCCGTAGTTGTGGCCCACAGGCTTAGTTACCCTGCGGCAGACTCTGCGGCATGTGGGATCTTTCCCAGGCCAGGGATCGAACCCACGTCCCCTGCATTGGCAGGTGGATTCTTACCCACCGCGCCACCAGGGAAGTCCTCACGCACTTCTCAGATGCAGCGTTTTTCCAGCTTACATGTGTGTCCTCAGGCTCTCTCTGTCCTGACCACCCGTCCTTTCCTGAGCTGGGTGGGCCTCCCTGGGGCCTCCCTGGTGCCCAGTCTGTCTCCTTGTACATTGTCCCCAGTGTTTGCTGCCCCTAGGCTGGTCTGCCCCACTCGTGGGAGCTTTCACGGCAGGTGTAACACACCAACTTTGTAACGCTGTCGCCTCCTGCCTTCCTGCCTCAGATGGCTGCTGGGTGCCTGGTCTCTACAGGCACCCAGCTGAGCAGTGGGGGTGCCCAGGTGGACAAGGCATGCTCTGGCCTGTGGCGGCTGCAGTCTAAGGGAGGACAGACGTTTGTCACTTGCATTCATGTAAAGTTGGGAGAGTAACAAAGTCTCTGCTGGCGGGCGCACACAGAGGGCATGAGGGCTGTTACCAGATGCCTTTGTCAGGGAGATCAGGACCTGTGGCAGGGAGAGCTCCTCCTTCCCCGACTTCCTTTGGTTTAGTTTGTCTGGGCACTTCACTTTTGAAACAAGTTTTATTTTTTGAAGAAGTTTACTGAGATAGAATTCACATTCCATAGAACTCCTCCGTTTAAGGTATACAATGTATGGTCTTAAGTATATTAAGGTGATGATGCAGCCAACACCACTGTCTAGTTTCAGAACATTTTTGTTACCCTTCAAAGACTTATTAAATCATTCCTCATGTCCCCTTTCCCCCAACCCCTAGCAACCACTGCCCAGATTTCTGGGTTTTAAAAAAATCTTTTGGCCTCACCGCATGGCATGTGGGATCTTAGTTCTCTGACCAGGGATCAAACTTGTGTCCCCCACATTGGCAACATGGAGTCTTAACCACTGGACTGCCAGAGAAGTCCTGTGCCCTGCTTTCTGTTTATATGGATTGATCTTTTCTGAACATTTCATATCAGTGAAATAATATGTGGCCTATGGTGACTTTAAACAAACGTTTGCATGCGTGCATGCTAAGTCTTTTATGTCGTGTCTGATTATTTGTGACCCCCATGGACTATAACCCATCAGACTCCTCTGTCCTTGGGATTCTCCAGGCAAGAATAGTGGAATGGGTTGCCGTGCTCTTCTCCAGGAGATCTTCCTAACCCAGGGATCGAACCCACATCTCCTGTGGCTCCTGCATTGCAAGCAGATTCTTTACCACTAAGCCACCAGGGAAGCCCCTAAATGAATGTTTAAGAAACATTTTTTTCCCTTTAATTAGCAAAATGGACTTACTTTTTAGACAGGAAGTTGAGGGTCAAGCATCTTGGCCTTTTTGGTGTCTTTGAGCCGCAGCTCTCCAGGCAGTCCTGACCCCTTCCCTTATCCCAACCCCCACTCCTCTGGAAGATCTGGAGAATTCAGAATCGTTCCCGGTCTTGGCTCATGTTTTGTTCCCGCAAGCTCTTATCTGAAAAAGTATCTCAGGAGATGCACCTGAAGGTTCAGGTCTCTGAACCACTCTTGGAAGGATCTGACCCTGTGGAGCTGAGGACCTGGAGTCCCATCCATGTCCTGACTTTGGCACTACTCATCAGCTGTGTGACCTTGGGCTAGTTAATTACTGCTCTGCACCTCAATTTCCTCATCTGTAAAATGGACATAACAACAGTATCTGGTGAGATGACCAGTGTTATTGGTGTCACCACCGTCACCACCCTCATCGTTACTGGGAGGCGTGTTGGATTTGGAATCATGTGTGCAGGGCTTGTGTACTGGCTGTGTAGCTGTAGTAAGCCACTTCCTGTCTGAGCCTTCATTTACCCATCTCTAAACTGGGTCTAATAGATGTTGCTTCATGGTTACTGAGCAGGTCAGTTATGAGACTGGACAGAGACGTGGATCACAAACTGTAAACTGCTGTGCCTTCTCAGGCGTCATGTCTGAGCTCTGGTTTCCTGTCAGCCTCACTGGTTTGTCACAGACTGACTTTCTTGGTGTTTCTATATGTTGCTTCTCTAAGAAAAGCCCACCATGGGGTACCCTCCACCTCCTTCTCGGGATGCCTCCTGGTTCCCATTCTTGTTCAGACTTGTCTTTGAACTCAACTGGCTTTGCCGTGTTGCTCTTCCTGAAAAGCCACATGGTTAAGACTGAGGGCTCTGCAGGGCTCCAATTCTAGTGCCAGCACTTAATAGTCAAGTGACCTTGAGCAAGATTAACCAAGGCTTAATCTCTTGGGACCTCAGTTTCTCCTCCTGTAAAATGGAGATAATGATAGTACGTACCTCAGAGGATTGAGGGGCTCAAAGTAAAGATCTAATCAAGAAATCATTGCCAAATCTAACGTCATGAAGCTTTCTCCTTGTTTTCTTTTAAGAATTTTATATATAGTTTTAGCTTTTGTGTTTAGATCTTTGATCTATTTTGAGTTAATTTTTGTATATGGTGTTAGTAAGTGTCCAACTTCATTCTTTTGCATGTGGATATCATTTTCCCAGCACTACTTGTTGAAAAGACTATCCTTTCCTCATTAGAAATCTTAACACCCTTGTCAAGAATCAGTTGACCAGATACATGAGGGTTTATTTCTAGGCTCTCTATCCTACTCCATTGGTCTATATATCTGTCTTTATGCCAATTCCACACTTTTTGGTTTGCTGGAGCTTTGTTGTAAGTTTTGAAATCAAAGAATGTGGGACCTCCAACTTTATTCTTCAAAATTGTTTTAGCTATTTGGAATCTTCTGAGATTTCATATGAATTTTGGGATGGACTTTTCTATTTCTGCAAAAAAAATGTCATTGGGATCTAAATAGAGATTGCATTGAATCTATAGATTGCTCTGGGTAGTGTTGACGTGTTAGCAATATTGTTTCCAAACTATGAATGCAGGATGTGTTTCCATCACCATTATCATCTTTAATTTCTTCCAGCAACATTTTATAGTTTTTAGTGAACAAGGTTTTGCCTCCATCGTTGCTTTATTTCTACATACTTTATTCTTTCTGATGCTGTTATAGATGAAATTGTTTTCTTTTCTTTTTGTATTGTCCAGTATTAGTGCATAGAAACACAACTGATTTTTAATGTGTTGTATCCCGCAACTTGGCTGAATTTATTAGTGCCAGTTGGCCTGATTTGTTAAATGCTCAAGTTAGTTGCCACCATTTAAATCTTAGTTAAGTTCGTATAAAAACCTCAGCTTCCTTTTTTTGGTAATAAAATATTGGAAGATATGGCACCTCTGGGCTGACATTCCCACATGGCACCCACTGCCTGGAGCCCAGTAGCCACTCCTGCCTTTGGTGGAAGGGAGCATCCTTCAGTGAGCCCCACCTTTGCTGTGCCATGCCCTGCCTTATGGCTCACTCACTCAGGCATTCAACACTCTTTCTATATGTGTTTACTGAGCACCTACTGTATACCAGGTGCCATTCTAGGCACTGGGAGTACAGCGCTGACACAAGAGACAAATATCTCTGCCTATCTGAACTTTCATTCTGTTAATAGAACTCATTACGGTGCTGGGCCCTGTCCTAAGCACTTTGCATATGTTATCTCTTGTAATCTTACCTAATCCTCCAGACCTCCTCGGTAAGGTAGCCTCACTCTACGGCCAAGGATATGGAGAGATGCATGGTGGACTTGAGACATGTCCAAGGTTGTCCAGCACGTTAGGGCAATTTCTGTATTAGAAAGCTGGGCAAGTCCAGCCTGAGAGTCCATGATCCCAGTGACCCTTGGTGCAGAGAACTCACATGTGAAAACCCAGCAGTAGAGGCAGGGTGGGTGGACGTACCCAGACAGGCCTGGTCATTGGTCACATATGTGGGCAGCCAGGAGTCAGGTCTCCTGGAATGGGGAGTGTGTTGGGGGCAAGACAGTGTGCTTCCTGGGGCTGCCCCTCGGGCCTCTGGACTGTGTTTCCTTGGGGCTGTCTGGATCCCAGGCCCTCTCATTTTCCCAGCTCAGGAATCCCTTGGTCTCGCCACTGGGACAGCCCTCCATTCCTCCAAAGACAGCTGATGATGGAGGGCCAGGCTTGGTGGGAGGTCGAGGGTAGGTAATCAGTAGGTTGTCTGCATTGAGAGGAGCAGACACTGGGAAAACGCAGACCAGCTCGAGCAGCCCCACCCTCTGCTGAGCCTGCTTCTGCTGGGAGATGTAACTATGGGTTGGTGTCAGGTCAGCAGACGGCCCCATGTCCCAGGTCTCCCCCGAGGCTGCCCTGCACCAGGCCTGTGACTCAGTTTCTCTGGATGACGAGGAGACTGAGCTCAGGGAGTGTGTGTATGTTAAGTAGCTTCAGTCGTGTTCAACTCTTTGCGACCCATGGACTGTATTTCCTCTGGGACTCTCCAGGCAAGAACACTGGAGTGGGTTGCCATGCCCTCCTCCAGGGGATCTTCCCAACCCAGGGATCCAACCTGTGCTTTTATGTCTCCTGCACTGGCAGGCAGGTTCTTTGCCACTGGTGCCACCTGGGAAGCCCCAGGGAGAGTGTTGCACAAACTCAGCCTGGTCCCTTCTCAGCCCTGGGGTTGACCGCGTGCTGTCCTGGGGCTCGCCACGGCAGCCTCTTAGGAGCCTGCTTGCCCCTCTGGCTGACTCTTTGAACCCTCTTTGTGTACAGATGCAGATATGGTCGCTGATTCAGAGCTGTGCTGGGTGGGCGAAGCAGGTGCCTGTGGGGCCCCCTTCCACAGGAAGCTCTGCCCTCTGGTCAGGTTCACCCTCAGCTCCCCGTCTCTGCTCTGTGCCTGCCTCCTGTCTCTGTCTCCGTTGCCCACTGTTTTCCCTGACCCTGAGGGACTCACCCGTTCCCCCTCCCAGGCTGGGAGAAAGCTGCCATCTTCCCCTCAGCGCCCCCCGAAGCTGAGCCCTCTGTGTGGAGGGCAGGAGTCCCGCGCCTGGGCAGCACGTGTTCTTCATTCCCAGGCCCCTAATGGAGCTGGCCAGCTGGGGTGCAGTCACCGCACGCCATGGGGTGGTTTGTGCCTGACCAGCCATCCTGCGGTGTCGGTGTGTCCCCCACTGCCCGACACAAGCCGGGAGAGGATGAGGGTCTGACATCTCTGACAAGAGGGATCTTTTACAGCCTCTTCCTCATGCCCCACCTCACCCCTAGCCTGGGCCCCCAGGGCAGCCTCTGCCTTTTGGGGGTACCCCTGTGAAATTCCAGACAGAGGGTTGGCGCTCCTAGAGTTCCAATTGTGATGTAAGAAGAGAATAGGAACTGGGCTGCAGGCAGGTGGCAGGTAAGCATCCTGACAACTGCCCCCTCAGGTAAACACTGGAAACCCCCACTTTCACTGCATTGGATCTGAGTGCCAGTGGCCTTGGGGACACACGGGGTCTGAGCACCCCCAGCCTGGTGCCAAGGAAGCAGTCTGTTGGGGCACCGACTCTGTGCAAGTGGATCTTACTGGGTGATTTCTGAGGAAGGGGAGGGAGGTGGGGGACCCCAACCTTTCAAAACGAGGTGGACTCCACCTGTTTCAGGGCGGTAGGAGTGCAAGAGAAATATATATTCTTTGAGACTTAAAAATTACTCCAAAGCGTTAAATGTTTATCAAGCATAATCCTGCTATCCAGCACCCTCTACTTTTTTGTATTGCAAATGCAAGTTTGTTTTTGGATTTTTCTTTGACTTAATACATTGAGGAGCCATTCCCTACATTATTTAAAATTCATGATAAGCATATAAGCAACAGTGACACAGTAGTGTATGAGTGCATTTACCGTGACCCACCTAAGCAATCCCCTAATGCTGGGCATTCAGGTTATTGCCAATTTCATGACTAAGGAATGATTGGCTGCTTTATTCAAACTCCCCTCTAGGGCAAAGGGACTGAATGCTCTGTGTGTCAGGCTAACAGCAGGGGGCGCTGGAGGGGGCAGAGAAGTGGCATAGGCTTTGCTGCCTGCCTTGGTCCATGTCCAGTGCACTGCTGGGAAGGAGTGTGCTGGTGGAGCAGGTGACAGAGGTGACCTTCTCGGGTGCCCTCCCTTAAGCCACCTGCTTGCCCGGTAGCAGGCTTTGGGCAGCCAGGTTGGTCCTCCCAACCCCTCTCTGGGTCTTGTGTCTTGTACCCCACCTCCTCAACTATGAGTGAGCAGCTCGTTGCTTTCACTGGTCTTTTCCTCGGAGGTGGGGTCACGCCTGTTACCCAGTTCCTCCCGCAACCCGCTCAGAGAGGCAGAGACCAACTTGTGGTTCAGCTGCTTTCTCCAGCCCCAGGAGATGGTTGGTTCTGAGCTTGTGCTCAACCGATTGTTGATGACATCTCAGCCGTATGTAGTGGGGAGATTTAATATGCACAACCTGAAAATCCCAGTGTCTGGCCTCGCTTGAAAGGTCAGAAGTTTGGCAACACCGGGCCTGTGTCCCCACCCCCCACCGCACTCCCACCTTCTTCAGCTGGATCTTGGGCGTCTAGTCCTGCACTGCTTTTCACCTGCTTTCCTGGCTGGTGGACCCTGTAGGCAGTAGGCTTTGTCTCCTGGTGTTTAGTAATAGCCAGCCCAAGGCTTTGTGGCCTGCCTGTATAAACTACACCTCCTTATCTCCATGGAGGAAGCCTGACTCTCACGGTACCTTCCCCAAGGTTCCCTGTGGTCATCACAGAATGTTCTACAGGGAAATCCCTGAATATGCTCTGATGAATGCTGGTGCCAAAGTCCTCATCTGCATTTTGGGTCATTTCCGAGGGGAGAGTTCCTGGGGGCGGGCTGATGTGGAACCAGGGTCTAGGCCTGCGGGGAGAGCAGGGAGCCCCCCTGGAATCCTGCTCTCTGGGGGCTGGTTTCTCCTCCTTCGGCTCTGGCTGAACCAGGTTACCCTTGCCTCCTGATGGAGTGCACACCCCACGGCTCTCCGGCAAGGCAGACTGGAAGCTGGGACGCAGATCCTAAAGGTGTGCTGGTCAGTGGCAGGCTGGTGTCTCCACAGACAGACTCCCCAGGAACCACTCAAAGTGGAAAATTCTAGGGGCCGGACAAGGACCAATCCACATTTTGTAGTACCTGGAGTTTATACAATTTGGAGGCATTTTAAGAAAAAAAAGATATAAAGTTACAAATACAAAAGTAGGTACAGGCCTGGCCAGGGGTCTGGACAAGGCAGATGTCTTGAGGGTCAGCCCCTTGAGTCCCCTGTCGAGCTGCCCCTGGAGTGGGCCCAGGGGTCACCTCTCTGTGTTCGCTCCCTGGACTCCTGAGAGCCCGGGCTGGCCGGTCCTGTGATGGGAGAGTGTGCTGAGAGCTGTCAGGACCAGGCCAGGCGCACTGCACCTGGAGTTCAGGTGTGGTCTGATGTATGAACACAGGGAGGGCTGGGGCCATGGGGTCGGGTGAGAGGCCTGGGAGTGAGGAACCAGGCTTACCACCCCCGGCTTTGTGCTGGCAGGTGGAACACCTGAAGGAGAAGCTCATAAGCCAGGCCCAGGAAGTGAGCCGCCTTCGATCTGAGCTGGTGAGCCCAACAATGCCATCCTAATGGGGCTGAGGGGAGGGGAGAAGCTTCCAGGGTACTTATCACCATGAGGTTGCGTGACCCACAACGGGAAGAAGGTTAATTCTTCTTTGCTGATGTAAAGCAGGCGTGTGATCTCTGTGTATATAAATATGACTTTCCTTGTCACTTTCACACTCAGGAAAATAGAATGAGAGGGCTGGGGTGCAGCCAGGAGCTGTTCCTATCTCACTACCCTCCTCCATCTCTTCTCTCCTCTGCCCTCATCTTTGTCTTTATCTTCTCTGGAGCCCCTTCTCTCTTCCTCTGTCCATCACCGGCCTTTCTTTCTCTTTTCTCCTTCTCTCTTCCTCCCCATCGTGGCCCTCTGCCCACCCCACCCCGTACTGTCTCTGCCTCCCTGCTGCCCTGTCCTTCCCCCCACCTGCCCTGGCCACATGCCCCCCCCCCCTCGACTCTGGCTCTCTGCAGGGAGGCACCGACTTGGAGAAGCACCGGGACCTGCTGATGGTGGAGAATGAGCGACTGAGGCAAGAGATGCGGCGCTGCGAGGCGGAGCTGCAGGAGCTGAGGGCCAAGCCGGCGGCCCCTTGCACGGGCTGCGAGCACAGCCAGGTAGGCCCAGGACCAGTGTGGTCGGGGGACAGGGGCCTTGATTCCCAGCAGTCACTCCAGCTCCTCACGCTGACTCTTGCCCGCTGGTCTCACACTTGACCCGTCCCCACCTCCCATGCCTCTGTGGCTGTCCGTCTGCAGGAGAGCACCCAGCTCCGCGACAGGCTGTCCCAGCTACAGCTGGAGGTGGCAGAGAACAAAGGCCTGCTGTCAGAGCTGAACCTGGAGGTGCAGCAGAAGACCGACCGGCTGGCCGAGGTGGAACTGCGGCTCAAAGACTGCCTGGCTGAGAAGGCGCAGGAGGAGGAGAGGCTCAGCCGGCGCCTGCGAGACAGCCACGAGACCATCGCCAGCCTGCGCGCCCAGTCACCGCCCATCAAGGTGAGCCGGGGCTGGGTGGCTGCCTGCTGTATGCACCTGGGCTGTGCCTCGGTACTGGTCTCTGGAGCCCAGGACAGGCCAGACGTAGAACAGGCTTGTCTTGGTGAATAAGTAGGTGCAAGGGGTTGAAGGAATCCTTCCAGGTCTGCACTCAGCCTGGCCCCTTCCCCTTCCTGTTGTCCAGGGCCAGGCCATGTAGGCATCCAGCAACCGAGGCTTGGGGCGCCTGCTGTGAGCCAGGCATGGATGCGATGCTTCACTACGTTCTGTTCTCGTCTTTGCCCTCCTTGTCTGTTCTGTGCCTAGTCTTGGGCCACAGCCAGGCTCCTCTTGGGCTCGTGAAAATGAGAAGATTCCAGGAGGCCCCTGCACCATTCTGGAAAGCCAAGACCTCAGGGCTCCTCTAGTTTTTTTCTGCGGGCTGTTAGTGGGATGCTCTTGAGGGTCCCCTCAGGGTCCCGGGGTGAGGGCAAGGCACTCACACACCTCTGTGTGCCTGCCCATCTGCCCCCGCTCACAGTATGTCATCAAGACAGTGGAGGTAGAGTCGTCCAAGACCAAGCAAGCCCTCAGTGAGTCACAGGCCCGGAACCAGCACCTGCAGGAGCAGGTGGCCATGCAGAGGCAGGTGCTGAAGGAGATGGAGCAGCAGCTGCAGAGCTCGCACCAGCTGACCGCACAGCTCCGGGCGCAGGTGCGTGGGTCATCGCGTGGCTGTTGGGGTGGCATGACACTGGGGTCGCCCTGTGACACAGTGCAGAGGCTGAGCACTTGGGGTTCCACAGACACGTGTTCCAGTCCCCCTCTCCCTGCTGGCCGTTGTGACCAAGGGCAAGTTTCTGCTCATATGTAAAATGGTCTGATCGCAGAACCCAGTTCCCGGTGGGGCTTGACCTCATTGCAAGATTGACTCAGGGCCTGGCACACACGCTCTTGGAAGGGTACCCTGGTCCGTATGATAACTGACAAGAAATCCTCTCCCTTGCTTCCCAGGGCCTGTGGGACCCTGGATGGTGCTGGGTTGATGCTGGGAAGTAGCTGCACGGAGCTGGCAGCCCTTTCGGGGAGAGAGATGGCCATCCTATCTCTTGCTTGTGCATGTGTGTGTGTGAGGGGTGGGGCATCTTGCCTTCCCATGGGGCGTTCCACTGAGCTCCTGACCCTGGCTTCAGATTGCCATGTACGAGTCGGAGCTGGAGAGGGCCCACGGGCAGATGCTGGAAGAGATGCAGTCCCTGGAGGAGGACAAGAACCGGGCCATCGAGGAGGCCTTTGCCAGAGCCCAGGTGGAGATGAAGGCAGTACACGAGAACCTGGCAGGTAAGCCGGCCGGCTGAGCCCTAGCCTGCTCCCCACACCACGGCCCTTCACCCCGTCCACCTCTCACCCCTTTGTGTCCCCGCAGGCGTCCGGACCAACCTGCTGACGCTGCAGCCAGCGCTGCGGACCCTGACCAATGACTACAATGGGCTCAAGCGTCAGGTGCGCGGCTTCCCGCTGCTGCTGCAGGAGGCCCTCAAGAGCGTCAAGGCCGAGGTGAGTGCAGGCCCTGGGTGGCGGGTCTGGGAGAGGCTCTGGAGCCCCTGGGTGGACACAGCATCCCCCACCACGCCTTTCCCAAACTCAAACAAACCCCCAGACGGCAGCTCCCTTCCCTACCACACACATGGCTGTCCTCAGACCATTGGAAAACCAGTTTGATTCAGGGGTAGGTATTTGGATATTTGTCTTGTTATGAGTCTGTAAAGCAAACATGTCACATATATCTTTATATCCCATATGGGCTACGCATATCTTTATATTTCAAACATGCTACACATATCTTTACATCTGTTAGGTTTAATTTAATTTTTTCAAGCTGTACTTGTGCAGTATGAGAATAACCAACGTCTCTAAAGTGCCTCCTACATGCCGAGCCTTTTATAGCCATCAGCTCCTTGAGTCTGTGTGACAGCTCTGCAGGACAGACATATATTTGGGGAATCGAAAATAGTTCTTCTCCTTTAATAAAAAAAATCATGTCAATAATACATGGACATGTTGCAAGTACACACTTCACAGATGGGCGTCGGATGAAAAGGAAAGGCCTCTCTCTGCCACCCAGCCTGCTCCCCAAAAGAAACCTCTCCCAGCATGTCCTCTAAAGGGTATCCTGAGCACACTGAAAACTGTTGACACGCATGTGCATGTACACGCACTTCCCTTTCTCCCAGTAAAGGGGAATAGGTGTGAGTGTGGCCTGCATCTTGTTTCTTTTCCCTATGAATGGAACTTGAAAGCTTTATCACCAGCTCCTATGAATTCCCATTTTACAGATGAGGAAATTGAGGCTTGAAGACATTGAGCCAATTGCTTCTGGTCTCCCAGCTCCTCAGAGTAGAGCTGAGATTTGGGTCCAACTGAATCCTGTGGAGTCAGGGCTGAGTCCCAGCTCTTTGCTCATCAGCAGGGCAACCTTGAGATTGGCTTAGCTTCTTTGGGGCTCAGTTTCTTGCTCTGTAAAATGGGTCTGGTCGCAGTACCTACCCAGAGGGTTACTGGGAAAATCTGACGTGTGACAGCTCAGCTCAGGTGCCCAGTCCAGGGCAGGCAGCGATGAGCAGCTGTCAGTGGGGGGTGGGGGGCAGCAGCTGGGCATGTGAGGTGGGTGGACCTGCCCCCCTGATGGCGCTGCCCTTCCCCCACCAGATTGGCCAGGCCATCGAGGAGGTCAACAGCAACAACCAGGAGCTGCTGCGCAAGTACCGCCGGGAGCTGCAGCTGCGTAAAAAGTGCCACAATGAGCTTGTGCGGCTGAAAGGTGACTGCCGGCTGGGTTGGGGGGTGCCCAGCAGAGGGGGCCCTGACCTGCTTCGGGGGTGCTCCTGCCCTTCCCTTTGGCCTCCAGTGCCAGTCCTTGGAGCTGTGCCCTGTCATTCTGAGGCACTGTTGTGACCCCCTCTTTGTAAATAGGGGTACAGAGGCACAGAAATGTCACAGGGAATTTGCTCAGAACTGCATGGCGAGTAAACAAACGGTCCACCTTGGATCCGTCCAACTCTGAAGCCTTTCCTAGTGCCCATGGTAGCCTACCAGGTGTTGGAGGAGCAGGGCATTGAAGTACTGGGTGGTGGGTGGCTAGAATGTCATTCTGATGTAGGGCTTGGTTCAAGCTTGAGAGAGCACCTGTTCACTGCCCAGCGGTCCAGAGAGCACCTGCCCTGTGCCACATGCTCTTCCAGACACTGGGGATATGTCTGTGGACCCCACAGAACCCGTCCTTGCCCTTATGGTGCTCCCTTCAGTGGCGATGGGGGGGAGCAGATGGTGATCATTAATCACCCTGAGAACCGCATCAGTGCCCCTTTACCTGGACTGGGGAGGGGTTCTCTGAGCTCCTAAATATCTGACAGTTGAGGGTGCTGAGGGGGCTTCTTGAAGGAGGTGGAACCAGGGCTGAGACCTGGACTGTGAGCTGGAGTGGCCAGGTGAAGGGAGGTGGGGCCGTGCTAGATGTGATGGGGAGCTTTCTCTTCATTCAAGCCTCTGGGATCCCCTCTAAGGACTTGAAGCAAGGCGGGTGGCGTGATCGAATCTGTGCCCCAGTCAACCCCTGGGCTGCCTTGTTGCCTGTGCCCATCTTCTGCCTGGTCCCGTCAGCCCATCTCATTCCCAGACTCTGTCCTGGCATTCACAGTGTCCTTCTAGAATAGAGAACAAGCTCCTTGGCTTAGTGGGACCCAAGCCCCTCACTGTGTGTGTGAGGAAACTGAAGTCTAGCTGTGTGATGAGGTGTCCATTCTGGCATCCCACTCAAACTGGGTGCAAGGTGCTAAGTCTCCACTCTGAAAACTGACCTTTCCTCTATGTCCCCAAGGTGAGGCTGCTACCCTCAGTTGGTTTGCTTAGCAAAAAATGTATTGACACATGAATTCATAGTATAGTGTGAATGACTAAGAACAGCTTTGTGGGCCACCTTGCCCTTGGGGGCCTTACTAAGAAGGTAGGGATCTCTTGAGCCACTGGCCTGCTCCAGACACCAGTGGACACCAGTGTGGAGGTAGTCTGGTCTTGACTGGGCCGGTACCCATCTCTCCTGCCCCCATCAAATCTAGGGAACATCCGGGTGATTGCCCGTGTCCGGCCAGTCACCAAAGAGGACGGGGAAGGACCTGAGGCGACCAATGCTGTGACCTTTGATCCCGACGACGACTCCATCATTCACTTGCTGCACAAAGGAAAGCCTGTCTCCTTCGAGCTGGACAAGGTCTTCTCCTCACAGGCCTCACAGCAGGACGTGAGTGTGGCCCCTGCTGGGAGAGGGACAGAGAGACACACCTCACATGAAGGGGGAGAGATGGGTGAGGGCTGGACGAAAATAAACGTAAAGGAGGGGAGACAGGATGGAGAAGCCTAGGGCTACAAGGTCCCTCTCTTTACCGCTGGAGGAGAAAAGAAGGTGGGAAGGCAAAAAGGGCTTTGGAAGGGCAGATGCATGCATAAGCTAGGGCAACCCCCGTGGCTCCGCCCATCACAGCCACACCCACTCTTGGGCCCATCCTACTCAGGTGATCCCTCCTATCCTTATAGCCACACCCACCCTCATAGCCCCTCCCACCCACATGGGCCCCGCCCACAATCAACCACACCCACTCTCAGCCCCTCCTACTCACACGGCCCCGCCCACCCACTGGACCTTGGCTTGTGTGGAGGCAGGCCTCTCCAGCCAGGAGCACCACCTTTATCAGCCCCACGGGCCTTTCTAGGGACTCCCATGCTGCTCGCGCAGACCTCAGGGGAGGAGCCTGCAGCCTGTGTGAGCCAGGTGTTTTCAGCATCTGGTCTTCCCTCATCTCTGCCAGGGCCAACCTGAGAGGCTTGTTTTGCTTGTGCCCAGGCTAGGCTTTATCTTTGCCCCCATCCTTTGTCGCTGGCTGGCAGGCAAGCCAGTGGAGGTGCCAGGCACATGCTGCCTCTCTCTTGAGAGGGGGAAAAGCTGGGGGAGGGCTCCTGATCTCCTGGCCCAGGCTGCCCCTTCCTCATGTGCCAGTGGGCAGTAATTACTACCCTGACTTCCTTTCAGTCTTTTGGCAATGAGGTTGCCCACTGACGCCTAGTGTAAATGACTCATTAGTCACAAATTCCTCCGCAGTGAGCTGGTTGCCCATGATAACATGTGCCATATTGTTGCTGAAGGAGGGGAGTGGTCAGGAGGTGGCTGGGGTTGGGGGTGGCCAGCAGCCTTGGCAGCTCCACATCCTCCATCCTACGTCTTCTCTGCAGGTGTTCCAGGAAGTGCAGGCCCTCATCACCTCCTGCATTGATGGCTTCAATGTCTGCATCTTTGCCTATGGCCAGACGGGTGCTGGCAAGACATACACAATGGAGGTGGGTACCCACTGGATGGAGCAGGGGTTCAGAGTGAAGACTGCCCCCTTGCTGCCATTGATGGAGGTGCCCCTCATTGGTCTCGAGGTTCTATGTGGGGCATGTTTTGCCTCACTTGGGCTTCACAGCCTTAGAGCTGAGCCCATAATTATTTGTGTTAACCCTAAGGCACCAGGCCTAAAGAGGGGGTGCCCTGCCCAAGCACAGCTGCATGGTCCAGTAGGTACGGAGGAGGGGAAGGTGTGCTGACAACAACCTCTGGCCCCAGAGGGGTCTCGGCCTGGGCTAAGAGTCCAGGGCAGATTGCTGTGACGAATCTCAGGATTGCCCTCATTTCAACCACACACATGTATTGGGCTCCTGTTGTATGGCTGCTCACGCTGGGCCCTGGGGGTGTCGAGATGAATGAAGGGGGACCTCGACCCTCAAGGAGATCCTTGGGTGCCCAGCTCTTACCTGCAGCTTGCAGGGCCTCATCTCCCCACCTGGAGCACCCTCCCCCCACCCCACACCCACCTCCATGGGCTGTGGCCTGGAATAGGGGCATTGAGAGGAGGAAGAATTTTGACTGTAGACAAACATGGAAAGCTGGTCCCAGAGTGTGTCTTTGGTTTGTGTCTTTTGTTATTTCTCTGGCTCTTGAGGGTTGCTACGGGATTCTCCAGGTAGAGGAGGAGGAGAGGTGACCTGGTGTCCCAACAAGGGCCCTGAGACGGCCCTGCTGGCCCAGGCTGTTAGACACCCTTTGGGAAGGTTCCTGTGGTGGGCCTTTCTTCCCCAATCTGGACCTTCTTTTCCCTCAAGAAGGGATTGATTAGACTGTTTAGTGCGAGGCAGGCCAAAGGAAGATGGGAAGGGGGAGGGGGTGGTTGGAGGGAGTGAGTGCAACACGCTTAGGCTCCCAGCTCTTTCTGGGTGCCCAGGGTGCCCAGAGTTGAGGTGACACCAGGGGCTCATCCATGCTGAGGCTCCACGTGGATCAAGTACCCAGCCTGGGGCTCAGCTGTGACCAGAGTGCCTGCCCTGTGAAGCTGGCGCACCCACGGGGAGATGGCAGTGCCCACGGCAAGTCACCATGTGTCCTTCGGTCAGGTGCTAGAGAGGAAAATTCAGCCAGGAACGAGGACCCAACAGTGAGAGAGGGATCCGGCATTTGAAGGGAAAGGAAGCTTCCCTGAGGAGGGGACATTGGCATAGACACCGAAGCCAGTCACAGAGAGGACTGTGGGGCAGAGGGGACAGCGGGGCAGAGGCCACGGGGCTGGAGGATGTGGGGAGGATACTGAGGCCCCAGTGGCAGAAGCGGAAGTGGGGGTGGAAGGTGCCATCCAAAGGGAGGCCCAGGTGAGGACTCGAGACTTGTTTCTAGAAAGGCCAGCCAGCCCACCCGGCCCCAGTTCACTCGCCAGCTCTCCCACAGAACCTGGCTCACAGCCCACCTGACATTGAGCCCCCACTCTAGGCAGCAGCAGGGGAGTCACACATTCCCAGTGGCTCCTCCCAGGGGGCCCAGCAGGGCCAGGTGTCCATCAGCAGCCCCTGTGTGCAGGCCCCGGGCCAAGTCCCACCTGATGCTCTGCTTTAAGTCTCAGGCCCAATCTTGGCAGGGTGGGTGAGAAAACAGGCCCAAGGAGGTGAAGCGGCTTGTAGCTGGTGGAGGGTGTTTAGAGGGCAGGCCGGCATGTGACAGCTTAATTCGGGGAGGCCGGCCTGGGAAGGGTAGCCAGAGCAGGTGGGGAGCATCTGCACAGGTCAGCCTTTGTGGGGAGAGGGGAGAGGCCTGGCTCACTGGGACCTTAATTTTACCCCCAGGGGACCCCTGAGAACCCAGGCATCAACCAGCGGGCCCTGCGGCTGCTCTTCTCTGAGGTGCAGGAGAAAGCATCCGACTGGGAATACACCATCACCGTCAGTGCCGCGGAGATCTACAATGAGGCCCTCAGGTGAGGGGCCCTCAGGTGAAGGGCTGTCAGGTGGGCGTCTCAGGTGGGAGTGGAATGTTGTGACGAGGCCCAGAGAATCCACTGGTTCCAGGCCCCTCCCCTGCACTAGCAGGCGGGGCGGAGGGCCCACTGAGCCCACCTGGGACAGGCAGACCAAGGCCCTCCTTTCCCTCTGGAAGTGCCCTCACCTCACCTGCAGGCTGCACTGGGTGGTGAGAAGTTAGAGGGGGTCTTGGGGAACCCTGCCTCCAGGGGTTCAGTGCAGCATGGGAGCTGGAGTTACCACCACCCCAGGACTTGTGGGGAACATTCCTGCCTCTGCCCTTCAGCAAACTGAGTGCCTGAGAGGAGCTGGGGCTGGGGAGGGAAAGGGGCTGAGCCCCTTGGTGTCCAGGAAGGCATCGTGAAGTGTGATGGTTGGGAGAACATTCCAGGCTGGGGGCGGGTGCAAGTGTAAGCAGAAGGCAGACTGGGAGGAGGGCGTGACCGTCCTTCCTGCCCTCAGGGACCTGCTGGGACAGGAGCCCCAGGAGAAACTGGAAATCCGGCTGTGTCCAGACGGCAGCGGGCAGCTATATGTGCCGGGGCTGACCGAGTTCCAGGTGCAGAGCGTGGAGGACATCAACAAGGTGAGGAGCTGGGCGGGCCAAGGCTGGGAGACTTCCACCCACAGCAGAGCGGCTCCGCCCCAAGGGATAGAGCTCCGATTCGGGCCCTGCTGGGTCCGCAGGCCTCTGGGAGCCTGTTTCCTCCCTCGGAGGAGGTAGCGGGTGACGCCCCCTCATAGGGGTGCTCCAGGACTGGGGGATTCCGAAGACCTCACTCCAAAGCCGGTGCGTCGGCTTTCCCTTCTCCAGGTGTTCGAGTTCGGCCACACCAACCGCACCACGGAGTTCACCAACCTGAACGAACACAGCTCGCGCTCGCACGCCCTGCTCATCGTGACGGTGCGCGGCGTGGACTGCAGCACCGGCCTCCGCACCACGGGTGAGCCAGGACCCCCAGCGCCCGGCCCGAGCACCCCCACCCCAGCCTCTGCTGGGGCGGCCCTGACCTGCCCGCGGCCTCCCCGCAGGGAAGCTGAACCTGGTGGACCTGGCCGGCTCGGAGCGCGTGGGCAAGTCGGGGGCGGAGGGCAGCCGCCTGCGGGAGGCGCAGCACATCAACAAGTCGCTGTCGGCCCTGGGCGATGTCATCGCCGCCCTGCGCTCCCGGCAGGGCCACGTGCCCTTCCGCAACTCCAAGCTCACCTACCTGCTGCAGGACTCGCTCAGCGGGGACAGCAAGACCCTCATGGTGGTGCAGGTGAGGGCCTCAGGTGGGCCGGACAGGGAGGCCATCAGCGTGTACGCACTTGGCCAGTTCCAAGAACAGGGGTTCCCACCCCCTTCCTTCCCCTGCAGCCCGGGTACCCGCAGGCTGTGCAGAGAAAAGCCTCTTGTCTTCAGCAGCTTCAGAGTCAGTGACATGTGCCCCCCCAACCCACCCCATAGCCTTCCCAATAGACCTGGCCATAGTCACTCTTTGCTTGCAGCTTCCTCTACTTAAGGGCTTCCCTGGCAGCTGAGAGGTTAACACGTCTGTCCGCAATGCGGGAGACCTGGGTTCGATCCCTGGGTTGGGAAGATCCCCTGGAGAAGGAAATGGCAACCCACTCCAGTATTCTTGCCTGGAGAATCCCATGGACGGAGGAGCCTGGTGGGCTACAGTCCACGAGGTCGCAAAGAGTCGGACACGACTGAGTGACTTCACTTTCACTTTCCTCCACTTCAGCCACCTTGGTGAAGTTGCCCCCACAGCTCCCCTCCCTCTCATCTTCTCCAGGGAGCCTTCTAGAATCCCCTGGTTGTGAGCTCCCTCTGATGCCCCTTCCAGTTCTGTGAGGACAGCTGGCCAGCCAGGTGGAGAGTGAGCTCTCATGTGTCCCCTAGGTGTCCCCGGTGGAGAAGAACACCAGTGAGACGCTCTACTCCCTCAAGTTTGCTGAGAGGGTGCGCTCTGTGGAGCTGGGCCCCGGATCCCGCAGGACAGAGCTTGGGTCATGGTCCAGCCAGGAGCACCTAGAGGTACAGGGACCCCCGCTGGCGCTGGGTCAAAGACTTCCGGTCATGGGCAGGAGGGAGGATGTGGCGGGGAGGACAGCCTGGAGTGGGGAAGAGGGGGACATATCAGAGGGGGTGGAGTCAGAACTTGAACCCAAACCCAGTAGTCTCTTCAGTCCAGGCGTTTTTGTTGACCTCAGAGGTACCTAGGGGTCATCAGCTGGTTGGAGGTGGGGCAGGGAGGTGCAGGCTGGCACACAGATACTCAGTAGTAACTAGTTAACTTCTTTATTAATTCCCACCTTCTTCCCATGGTTATTGTATCATCGTCATGTCCATTTTGCAGATGAGAAAACATTTTTGGGTGGCTGGGGAGGGGAAACACATGGGTGGTGGGGGACCCGCCCACCTGTCCTTCTCTGCCCACAGTGGGAGTCAGCTTGCCAGACGCCACAGCCCTCAGCACGAGCCCATTCGGCCCCTGGCTCTGGGACCACTAGCCGCCCAGGCTCTATCAGGAGGAAGCTACAGCCCTCAGGTGAGTCTTCAGGGAGTGAGCCAGGGTGGGGAGCCTCCCCCATAGGCTGATCACAGCCACTGGGCTGCCCTTATCGGAGTGGGCTTTAAATTTATAAAACTTCTCCAGACCAGTTTCACAACCTTCCTTGGCCCTGGGAGGTAGTCAGGGCAGACAGTGCTGGGTCCATTTTATTGATGGGAAACTGAAGGCTCCATGGAGACGGAGTGTCAGGAGGGGAAGCCAGCCCTCTGGACTCCTAGCTAGACTGCTGATGTGAGGCCCAGGATGCAATTCTCGGAGGCTGGGTTCATGAAAGACATGGCCTCCCAAGTAGGCCGTGGATGGGTGATTAGAATCCGGGGTACCAGCCCCCAGCTTGGCCCACTCACAGAAGGGCCTGCCAAGTGTTTGAGTCTAAAGGGGGTGTGGGCAGCAGAGTCCTGGGGGGTGGGTCCCAGCCCAAGGCAGGCCTACCAGTGAGACACCTGTTGCTTTGATTTCAGCCTGACGGCTGGGGCTGCAGTCTCCAGGTGAGTGTGGGGGCCAGCAGCCCAGGGCTGCCCGCCCACCCGCCTGCCTGGCTGCCTCGGGTTGCAGGGCTGTGCTGGGAAGTTGGCTGGGTCTGGGGCTCGCTGCCTGCTGTCTGTGTGCTTCTGCCCTGCTCTAGGACAGAGGCTGACAGTCCGGGTGCTGACAAAACCTACCTCCTCCCATAGGGAAGTCCAGGACATTGCCTGTATGATGGACGTGCCCACCCTGCCGGACCAGGGACCAGCGACTGGGTCTCCATGCATGGCTGCCCCGCCCCTGCTGCAGTGTCTGGAGCCTGCAAAGCAGAGGCCAGAGTGGAGGCGCCTCTTTGACCCCGTCTCCCCTTAAGAGATGAGAAACATGTTCAGAAGGAAACCATGTCTCTTGGCTGTGGCTCTGGGTGCAAATGGCACAAGCTGGAAGGGCAGGCCCAGGTCATCAGTGTGCGCCCTTGTGGGGAGGGCAAGTGTGTTGTGTGGGAGGGTGGGCCCTCGCCTGGGCTGGCCCAACCCTTCCCAGCCCGCAGGGCCCCTCCAGAAGGCACAGGAACTGTGGGAGCTGGGCGGTTGGTGGGCAGCCCTGTCCTGCTCTTCTCTGGGGGTAGAGCATCTCGCCAGGCGTGTATATAGTGTTCCTACGTGTACACAGGAGACCCGCTCCTGCCGCGGGTCGGGCTTTATTTATGGCCGGCAGGAGGCCAGTGGGTGGGGATCTTGCTGCTCCCCTCTTCTGCCTGGCACCAGGCTGTCTCCCTGCTCACTAGCCTCTTGACATTTTCCTCCCTCTGAAATCCTATTTAAGAACTTTTGGAAGCTTAGCCATTTTTACTTATTAAAATAACCTTTTTACACAAGCACTGTCTGGAAGAGTTGGTCTTGTGAGTCCCTGATCAGACGCAGGGAGCAGGGTGTTGGCATGTTGTGGGTGGTTCCCCAGTGCTGGCTTGTCACCCAAGTCAGGATCCAGTGTCCTCCCCTCCATCCTTATCATGACTGACCCAGACAAGTACTGGCACCTTCACCTAATAAACGGGAAACTCAAGCTCTCCAAAGGCTTGCCAAAAACCTAGCCACAGTGGTCCCTATTCCACTGCCTGCCCTCTGCCCTGGCCTTGCCCCCTTAGGTGAATGGCCATAGGTAAGTGCCACCCCCCTCCTCCCTCTGCCTACAGCTCCCAACCATTGGTGCCATGCCCACCAGGCTCCCCACCATGGAAGTGGTGCTGGTCTGCACCTGGTCCCAGCCTTGGGGAAACATGTGCAGGGCTCTGTGGGGTCCTCGCACCAAATGAGCAGAAGCTGCCTCAGGAGGAGAAGCAGGGTGACTTCTGGGTCAGGGGCGCTGTTCTGGCCAGCCAGCACTGGGGGCTCCTGCAGGGAGGGGCAACTGTTCAGAGCATGGGGTAGCTGCGTTTCCAGTCCCATCCCTGGAGGCCTCTGGGGGTTGGGGGAGGGCGGTGAGCTCTGGATCAGCCACCACATTAAGTGGCCCCACTGCAAGGCTGGGGTCCCAGCCCCCTGCAGGGTACAGCTGCTGACTGGCCTCAGAGGCATCCACTGGACAGGTGGGAGTGTGGCTGAAACAGACGGGCTGGGCTGGAGAGCCTGAGCTCACCCCTCACCGGTTTCGTGGGGAGTTGCTGTGCCCGCCTTCCCCCAGAATAAGTCTGAACTTACCCCTTCCCGCAGGCCCATCACTCTGCTGCCCCCTGCTGGCCACCCAGCGTGGCGCACCACCTCTGGGTCTTGGGAGAAGGAGCGGTCGGTCTCCTCTCTGAAGAAGCCATCAGGGGCCCAGGAGAGCCTTGTGGCTGCCAGAGGATGCACCTCCCAGCAAGGAAAGCAGGGAATAGTTACAAATTTAATAAAATTCACCTTATAAATTACAGCAGCAGCCCCTTACAGCAGCAGCCCCAGGGCTCAGTTCACTGCCCCAGGAAGCAGGAGTTGGGCAAAGCTGGGCAGCTGTTGCTGCAGAGAAGTTGTCAGAGTTCAGGGCTGAGGAGTGGCCAGTGGGCCAGCGCCGCCGCCTCCAGGATGGCCACAGGGCAGCAGTGGGGGCCGGGCAGAGGCTCATGGGCCAGTGGGTGCACAGGGAACAGGAGTGGGGCCGAGGCCAGGCCTGAGGGTACCCCCACTCTCTGGGCCCCTCAGTCCAAGCTGGCCATGAGCAGGTGCAGCTCACGGAAGGCACTGCCGTGGCGGCCACTCAAGCCCGACTTGCTCTTGACGAGGCTGCTGATGCTCTTGAGCTGCTTGTAGCAGAGCCGGCACTTGTGCAGCCTGTGGGCATAAGGTCAGCGCTGGAGGTGGCCAGCCCGCACGGTCCCATGCCCCCCGCCCAACCCCAGGGCCTTTCCTGTACTAACCACACCGGCCCTCCTCCCAGGGGAAGGCTGAGACCCAAAGAGCAGGGCCCAGGCTCTAATAACCCCACCCCATGCCCTGAGCCACTGTCCCAGGCACAGTGACCGCCTCTGTTGGCTGTTTCACCAGGGCCATCGACAAGGCGGCTTGTGTGCTCTTGCCTGACGTGGCATGTGCACACATACACAGACACATAAAAACACAGACACACACACCACACACCCCTCCCCACTGCCGGGGTTCCTCACCTCTCCTCCCGGCTGATGTCCACGCCCACGGAGGGTGGGGCCGCCAGGATGTCTGTGATGAGGGGCAGAAACCGCTGCAGGATCAGCTTTAGGGAGGTGCAGCCCGTCTGGACATAGCTGCAAGGGCAGACGGATGGATAGAACCAAACAGAGCACATGGCTCACGGAGACAAAGTGGGGCAGAGATGGGGCCAGAGGCAGCATGGACTTGTGGTCACTCTGGCCTTCCAACTTTGAAGGGGACAGCAGTGTGGTGCAGCCACCCCACAAGTGCACCAGCCCTGGGGGGTCTTTCCTGTGGTCCACCTCCACCCCGCCCCGCTGTGAGGCAGGTGTGGCTTCCCCACGCGTACCTCTCATACTTGCTCTGCAGAAGCTTCTCGATCTGCGGCAGAACCGTGGTGCACAGATCCAGCTTCCACAGGGAGCTGGGGAGAGGGCCAGGGACACATGCCCTCAGCACCTGGCCCTGCCCACGCCCCCCACCTCCCATCCCCCGTCATGGCCACTCACGCCTTCTGGTTGACAATGTTAAGGAGGTCTACGACCACAGACAGGTCATTGATGGCCACGGCCGAGTCCACCGATGTCTGTGCAAACAGAGCGCCCGTTAGTGGGGACCAGGGACACAGTGGCCCTGCCTGGGTGTGATGTGATCACGGGCTTTATTGAGGGGTGTACATAAAACTGCAAGGTGTGGTGACAGGAGCCGCCTACCACCTCTTCAACCCCACCCCAGAAGCTCTATTCTCAGCTCAGCTGCAAACCCAAGCAGAGATGGCACTTGCCTTGATATCGCCTGTGGTCCACACGCCCCGCACAGTGTCCAGGTTCTTGTGGCGGCTGGTGAGCACGACGCACATGGTGTCATGGCCTTTGCGGATCTGGGACATGGCATCCTCGTCGACCAGCTCTGCCTGCTGGGGGATCTTCACGGCCTGCATGGGACGGGTTGCCCGGATGCTGGCAGCCAAGTTCTGCCCTCGCCCCATGGGCCTCCACCCACTCTCAGCCTGGGCCCCCGACTCACGGGCAGGAAGTCGGAGGCCTTCAGTCCGATGGGTTCGTTGCGGGTGGCAGGAAAGATGGCAGGCTCGGCCTTGGGTGCAGGGGTAGAAGTGATGACCGGGGGCCGGGACAGGACCTCAAGCTGGAAGGGTCTGGAGTTAGCAGACAGCCAGCCCAAGGCCTCCCCCTCTGCCCCTCTCCGGCAAGGGTCACCCCAGCCCTGATTCAGGACACCAGGCCCTCTCTGAGCCTCATACCGTGCCCGCTCCACCTGGACATATGTTTGGCACCGGGAACTGTGCGTCCGTGGCTGGGCTGGGCTTTGCTGCCTCCTTGGCTGTGGCCATGTCTGGAGATAGAAGGGAAAGATCCCTGGGTCAGGTCAGGTCGGGAGAAGGGCCAGGTGGGAAGGCAGGGCTTAGGCTGGGACTCTGGGTGGCGCCTCACCTCTAACAGGGAAGGCCTGGCGGAGAGGGCAGGCCTGTCCCCTCCCTCTCCACCTACTCAACCACAGGTTTGGCAGAAAGCAGGAACCGAGCACCACATGTGGATGGGACCCAGGGAGTGGTGGCCCCGATCCCTCACTAGGAATGGAGTGTGTTTTGCAGGGGGGGTTGGTGCTGAGTGGACGGTGAATAGGAGTGTGGGAGAGAGAGGTGCTTCAGGAACCCAGCTTTAGGGGCTCGGGAAGATGGCCCCTTGAGGAGAAAGCTGGTAGCGGGGGGTGAGAGGGAGGCTGGGCTGGAAGATGAGGGTGCCACGTCCCACCTTCTTCAGTCATAAAACAGATCAGGTTTTTCTCCCTTCTTAAATCCTCCAGCAGCAAAAACCAGCAGCAAAAATCCTCCAGCAGCAAAAACCAACTCCCAGGGCCTGGGGACCTGGCCCCCCAAACCCCCACCCTCCTCTTAGCTCCCTCCCACCTGAGGCTGTTCCCTCCCATCTCCTCACCTGACCCCCAGGCCTGCATGATACACCACCTCTGCAGAGCCTCACAGCCCCCACTGACATGGGCCCTAGTGCCTCTCACCACGCCTGGCTCCTCCTCCCACACGGCTGTCTACCACCCGCCTTCCTCACTGGGTGTGGGCACCTGCCTGCTTTTTCACGCTATTACCAGGGTCTAGTGCAACACCTGGCACACACTAGGTGATTTCTGGGTGAATGGAGGGAAAATACCCAAGGGGAGAGAGGCTGGGAACTGTCCTGTGGGAGGGGCAGCCTGGAAGAAGACTGGGGAGCCCAGGAGGCCAGGCTCTGCCCCATGACTCACCATCTTCTGGGGGTGCAGGGAAGGGCTCACTTCTTCGGGGTGGCGTCCGACCTGCAGAGGTGAAGGGGGCTGGGGACTCACATGGACCAGCCCAGGGCTGCTGTCTGAGCCCTCAGGGCCCAGTTGGCGGGGGCCCAGGGCCCCACAGGATGTGGGAGATGGGTAAGTGGTTCCAGGGCACACACAGCTGTAGCTCGTGATCTGTTCCTAGGGCCTGAACCCTCAGGCTTGCCCCTCCTCAGACCCTGGCCCCTGGCAGGCTGAGCACCGAGGGGCTGCTGGGCTTCTGCTGGGGCCTAGAGGACCTGGGGACAGAGCCGGGCCCAGATGTGGGTGAGAAATTAGGCTAAGGGGAGCGCAGAAACGTGGACATCATCCTGGAAAGGACGATCTGCCTCTGCGTCCCAGAGGGGGATGGTAGAGCTAGGCGGGGATGGCAAGGGAGGAGAGGCCTCACTGATGCTGTTCTTGGGCTGGAAGATCTCATTGTAGTCCTCTGCGTTCTGGATCTCCGCCCGAGACTCCCGCTCATCCCGGTCGTCCTCGCTGCTGGGGCTGCGGCGCTCGCTCTCTGAGTTCTGCTTCACCCTGAGGGGCCGGCCGAGCAAAGGGAGGTGGGGAGGGGGGGCGGTGAGCCCACCTCTTGCACCCCCAAGTGCCCTCCAAGGCCCCGAGCACCCCACCTCTGAGGCTTGCTGCAGGTGGTGCTGGGCCGCTCGTAGATTCGGCGAAGCGGGGCGCTGGGGTGGGGTGGCTGCTGCGCCAAAGGCCGGCTGTCCTGCACGGGGTCCTGGGCCACCGTGCCTGTCCTGGTGACCCGCGTCAGGTCCACGACGTAAGAGGAGACGTTGCTCTGGGAGAAGGCCACGCCTATCTGCAGGAAATGGAGGAGCTGGGGCGGGACCCTTCATGGGGCCCTGAGGGTAGAGTCCCCACAGGGCCAGGAGGGAGTTGGGGACTTGAGCGGGAGGAGGCCGGCGGCCCGGCACAAAGATGCAAGGTGGGCGGTGGCTCTCTCACCAGCTGGTCGTTGCAAATGGCCAGGTCGGCCACCTTGCCCCAATGGACGAGGACCACATCAAAGCAGCGCTCGGGCTCCCAGCCGTAGACGCGCAGCGAGTCCTGGCAGCCACTGTACAGGCAGCAGCCATCGGGGTTGAAGAGGATGCTCCTGGGCCAGCCGAGAGGGGGCCGTGGGTCAAAGGCCTCCGGAGAGGCTCCGGGAAGCCCAGGACCAGAGCGGAAGTGGAGACAGGAAAGGGCCACCGCAGCCACGCCCCACGGCCCAGAGGAGGCCCCGCCCACCGCCCGCCTACCTGACAGGCCCTGGCTCCCCTTCGATACAGCTCACCACCTGGAATTTCTCCAGGTCCCAGAAACGGATGGTCCTGCAGAGAAAGCCAGGCCCCATGCTGGTTTCCACGCAGGCCGGTGGCTGGGAAAACCCGCTTTTCTGCAGACACTTGCCCACCCACCCCCAGGTCAGGGCCACTCTTGAGCATGTGGGAAGTGGACACCGGCCTTGGATCCAGACACCCCAGCAAGGCCCAGGACGCTGGGGCCAGGAAACTGGAGTCAGGAGAGAGATGTGGCCTGGGTCCCAGGCTGGCTTGGTTGGCAGTCAGTTCAGTCTAGGTAGGATGTGACACCCCAGGACCAAAAGTCAGATCGGTACAGAAGCACACGGAGAGGAGAGAGGTGTGGCGGTCACAGGCCACAGGCCCTGCTCCTCCTCCTCACCTGTCAGAGCTGCCAGAAGCCAGGAGGTACTCATTGGGGTGGAACTCCACCACGTTGACAGGCCCCGTGTGGCCGGGGAACTCGGACATCATCTTGCCAGCAGTCAGATCCCAGAGCTGGGGCAGGGTGGGCTGGAGGTCAGGACCACCCTCTCAACCAGCCCGCACCCTTATCCAAGAACCGCCTCCCACTCTGGACAGTCTTGGGGCGGGCAAGCCCAATGGGGAGGGAGGTGAAGACCCAACCTGGGTGTGATCAGCAGACCCCAGTCCCCAGCCCTGGGCCCACGTCTGGCTGGGAGCTACCTTCACCGTGTGGTCATCTGCGGCCGATGCCAACCACTTCCCGTCGGGGCTGAACCGGAGACACCGCACAGCCTGGCTGTGCCCCTGAGGACAGGACAGAGCATGAGCGCTGGAGGGGCTGGGCCCTGTGGGCTTCCCTCCTCACCCTCCTCCCTGCCCTCCACAAGCAAGTGCTTCTTGGGAGCAGGCAGAGAAGTGACAGACGGCCACCTGCGGGAGATGCCACAGAGGAACACCTCTCCACAGGTGGTCATGGACCCCCTCAGTCCTGCAGAACACTCCAGGAGATCAAGACCTCGTGGTCTTACAGGTTGAGGAGCAATGTGTCCTGTGCCTCTTTTTGGAGAGTTAAATGCCTCCTCTTATGTCAAAGGGTCCAACAACTTTGAAAAATAATTATTAAACTCAGTGCTTTGAAACTCATATGAACAGGAACCCCCTTCACTTACTAACACCTGTTGCTGCTGCTGCTGCTAAGTCGCTTCAGTTGTGTCTGACTCTGTGTGACCCCATAGACGGCTGCCCATCGGGCTTCCCCGTCCTTGGGATTCTCCAGGCAAGAATACTGGAGTGGGTTGCCATTTCCTTCTCCAATGTATGAGAGTGAAAAGTGAAAGTGAAGTCGCTCAGTCATGTCCGACTGCTGGTGACCCTATGGGCTGCAGCCTTCCAGGCTCCTCCGCCGTGGGATTTTCCAGGCAAGAGTACTGGAGTGGGTGTCGTTGCCTTCTCCGAATAACACCTGTTACCAGCCTACAAACTGTGGAGCACAGCTTGGTGAACACGGTTCTGTGGGGAGGCAGGGAAAGCTGGGGGTCCAGGTTGGCCACCCAGCACGCCCCTGCTCTGCTCCAGAAGCGCGTCTCTCATCTGGACTTTCTGTTTCTCACGCTCTCACCAGGCGGGATGAGCAGCTCCTCCAGCCCTGCCAGGGTCTGGGCACCGCCCCAGGCTCCATGCCCTCAAGGTGCTTGTGGAATGATGGACAAAGCGGTCTCACTTACCCTGTATCGGAAGACACAGCCTTTCCTCCTGATGTCCCAGAGCTGTGAAGTGGGGAGCAGAGAGGGGCTGGGGTAAGGACAGGTCACAACCAAGGTGGGCTGCGCTGGGGAGGCCTAGCCAAGCTCAGTCCTGGAGCTTGGGTCAGAGGGCAGTAGATGGCCATGAGCAGAGAGGGGCTCTGAGCACCTCCAGGTTATTACACCCCAAAATGACAGGGGTCTCGAAACTACTCAGTAAAGCTGGGCATTCCGAGTACAAATGTCTGGCCAGTGCTCCCACATCTCCCTGCCTGGGTGGGGGTGGTGGACCTGGATGCTGCGGCACACGGGGGAGATGCCCCCGCAGAGCCGAAGCCCACCCCCTGGGGTGGGACTCAAATTCCTGGTTCCACTGCTGGCCCAGTCCTGGGAGAGCCAGGGTGCTGAGTGGTGTCTCACCTTGATGTTTGTGTCCTGGGAACCCGAGGCTACAAACTCGCCATAAGGGTGGAAATCCAGGCTGCAGATGTTGGCTTTGTGTCCCATAAGTGTGCGAAGGACTAACAAGGGAGAGAGCAGAGATAGTGGTATGAGAGGCGAACAGGACAGCGAAGAGAAAGAGCTTCAGTGTTTGTTTGTGTGTGTGCTTTCGTAGTGACAACACAGAAAAATAAACAGTAATACAGACTTTCAAGATGGGGAGGAAGATCAACCAGAGTCCTACCGCTCTAACAGCTAGCTTTTCTTATTTTCCTCCTGAGATGCCAGCCATGTCTGCCATTACATGAGCCCACAGAAAACTCCCTGCAAGCACCATGTGGCTTGTACCACTGGGCTTGTGCCAACGTGTTCTGACAAGAGTGAAGCCCCGAAGTCAGCAGAGTCGAGCAGCTGCTGCACTCGGTTTAGGCCCTGTGGACATGGAGCTTATGACCTGCCAGGCATCCCATCACACCTGAGACAGCATGAGGAGAGGGATGCAGGAGCGGTCCAAGGTGGGGGAGAAGCTGCCAGGTTGAAAAGAGAAATCCAGAGGGGCTTTTTGGAGGAGGTGGTATCTGGGCAGGATGTCATTGGTGGTGGATGAGGGAGGCTTGTGTTTCTGTATCAGTTTTCTCTGGTACCACTCAAATTTGCCTCTTCTCTCTGGCCTCATATGCCTTGCTTTTTAGAAGATTTATAATTCTGCTGTTTGAATGAAACTGATCGTGCCAAGGGTGCTGGCACAAAGTATGGCAGTCCAGTGATCCTCAGGTTTGAGCCAAGGTGAAACAGGCTGCCTTGTGAGGTAGTGAGCTCTCTGTTGGAGCAGGTGTTCAAGCAGACTCCAGACATAATGCTTTAAGGACAAAATTCGAAGACACTAAAATCCGAGCAGCTGCCCTCCCCACACTGTAGCTGTCACATGCCATCGGGGGCTCAGCGCTGCCTTTCTGGCCGAGGGGGCTTCGGGCACATGCAGCCCAGTCCAGGCCCTGGAAGGTGCACACTCCTCTCGCACATGCTCCAGTCCATGCCGCCCCTGCCAGCCCACCTGCTCTGCATCCCAGAGCCAGGCTTCCAAAACCCAGCCCCACCCCAGAGGATGCAGATCCCACCCCTGCGTAGGCCGGCTTCATGAAGCCCAGACCGCCTTCCTGTGGGATCCTGGCCTGACCCGCCCTCGCCCTCTGGCTCTCCATGGAAAGCAGGCAGGACCACATTCTTCTGGTGTGATTTCTGCCCTGCTCTTCGGTCCTGGGAGGGCTCTCGGGGCCTCCTGATGCCCCACTTGGTCACGGGATCCAGGAGCTGCAGAGAGGAGCGGCCTCCAGGGCCTGTCTACCTGACATGGGAACTTCCAAACCCTCCAGCCGAGCAGCTGGACCCTCCAGTGATGGGCAACTGCAGCCACAGTCAGGCAACCCTTTACCAACCCCTTTCTGCATGTGAGGTGCCAGTTGCCTCTGTATCATTCCCACCCACACTGTGGTGGGTGGGGGTGGAGGTGGGCCTGAGGTCTTAGGTCTTCCTGCCGAGAATGCTGAGGGCAAGTTTCTCTTCTGTCACTGAAACCCACCCACCCCTGCCAAATGGCAGGGCAGAGAGCACTGGGATGGGAGTCCTGACACCAGGATTTGCGGTCAGACACCCCAGCCATGGAGTCTTTACCAAGTTCAGGGCCCTCCTTGGGGCTGTTTGCCCATCTGTCAAAAAAGGAGACAGTGCCAACCTGGTGTTGCATCAGAACCAGCTAGAAGCTTATGAAAGCCAGATCCTGGGCCCATCCCTCTCCTGAGTCAGTTTCTCTGGGAGTGGGGTCTGGGATGTGTCACAAGTTGCTTGTAGAACCGCAAGCCCTACGAGCCTAGGGCTCAGGAATCCCAGACGTCTTCAGTCTCCATTCTTTGCCTACCTCAAGAAGTTCCTCACATTCCCTTGTGCATGAAAGTCACGGCTGTGAAATCACAACTCTTGGCTTCTCTTTATGTCTTGCTCCTCTGTGAACGGCGAATGGCTGGTACCCTCCATTGGGATCTGGGTCCAGGCAGAGGCTTCCCAGAGGTGAACCACCTGCTGCCTGAGCCTTTCTGTTTTCTTGGCTGGAGCCCAGCCAGCCTGGGCATGCTCCTCCCTGACCCCTTGTCCAGCAATGCCCCCGCCTTGTGGGTCCTGTATGGGGCCAGGCAGTGGGACTGAGTGCTGAAATGCTAAGCTCGCAGCCCTGTTTATTATCTAAGAGGTCCTGGGGCTCTGTCTTTCTGAAACAGTCCGCCACTGGGTAGGCAAGTATCACCCAAGAGCCTCAAGTGAGGTCCTAACTTGAGGAACACCTCTACGAGAGCAGAATGAACCTAGCCACTGGGCATGCATAGCCACTGGGCATATGTGGCCACTGGCCACCATCCTGCAGCAAAGCATCCTGCAGGCACCAGAGGAGAGGCCAGAATGACCTTTAAGTCTCAGCCAGGGCATCGTTTCTGGGAGAGGCAGACTCGACAAAAAACCATGCAACCCCTTCCTCTCCCATCCTTCAGGGAGCAGATGGCCTCCCACCTGGCATGCTGCAAGGTCCAGACTAGAGGCTGGCAAAAGCAGTGAGCAAGCAGGTTTTACTTGGACCTCTGAGTGTCAGCCTGCACAGTGTTCTGAAAAGTATGTTGAGTTAGCTGTCAAGCTTTAGAAATGGATGGATTCCACATAAATACCCAGATTCCCAGCTTCTCTTAAAAAATCTGTAGAGCTGGCAACACTGTGCCCACATTCTTGTGCGGCAACAGCCAGTGAGGCTGAGAGGCAGTTCCCATTCTAGGGTAAGTGGGACTCCCTACTTGGCCCGGAACTGAGGGCACGAGTCTACAGACCAAGACCTCAGCGAGGACCTGGTACAGGGATGAGAAGATGCCCACCAAGGCCCTTCACTGTGAAACCTGAGGACACTGGGAGGAAGAGAGAGCCTGCAGAGAGAGAGAGAGAGAGAGAGAGAGAGAGAGAGAGAGAGAGAGAGAGAGAGAGAGAGAGAGAGAGAGAGAGAGGGAGAGAGGCAGGGGAGGAGAGAAGCATGTCCCACGTGAGGGATCTGGGATGACCTCCCAAAGCAACCCTGGAACCTAAAACACACCATCTGGTCACTGAACCAGGAGAGAAGCACCCAACCTAGTCAGGAGAGGCTTCCTGGAGAAGGTGGCTGGACGGGAAAGCTGGGGACAAGCACCACCGCAGGCATGCGTGGGGGGAGGCAGGCGTGGACACCTACTTTTGGCAGCTTCCAGGTCCCAGACACGGATGGAGCCCGACTGGGAGCCGGCCACGATGAGCTCCTCGGGGGTGTTGAGACGGACGCTCTCCACAGGGGACGTATGACCCGTTAGGCTCTGAGGAGAGAAGGTAGCAGCTTTGGTGCGCTGTGTCAACAGACCCCCAGCTGCTCCCCCTCAATCCTGGATCCCCGGGAAGCCATCAAGCAGGGATCCTGTGGTGCCCCCAGGTCTCTCGTCTCCCAGGACTGAGAGTGGGCCAGACCCCAGCCAGGCTCCATCATCACCCGCTGTGTTCCCGACAGGAACATCACCTGCAGGAGTGGCCCTGCAGTGGGGCAGCTGACCCTTGAGTCCCAAGTCCAAAGCACTGTCCTCCTGGACTGTGCTCCCATCTCTACTCTGCCTGGCCCAGCCCTCCAGAGGGGAAACCATGGCAGAACTGAGGTCTGACCCATCAGCAGCCTCTGGAGCACCCAGCTCCCCAGGGGCTGACCCCCATCAGAGGACCCAGCCACGCCCTCAGGCAGGGGCTCTGGAAACCAGAGGACCCGGGAGTGATTCTGCTGGAAACACGGACACTCTCCCCAATTCAGACCAGCCTCTGTTGATTCTTTTTCAATTGGGGTATGTTACTCTGGACTTTCAGGGAGCGGGAAACACACCTGAACCCCCCAAAACAATTTCAATTCTCTTCTTAACCCAATCTCAGTTCTGACCTTAACGTTGGCCGCGGTTTGGGTCAGATCTCAGCTGTCCGCTGGATCTCATAAGAAAACTGAGTTGATTACGTTTCTACTAATAAACCTCGCCTCCTTTTTATCTTTACTTGGTCAAGAGTCAAAAGAATACCACCCTGTACAGCAAGATTGTAGGGGGAGAGGGCAAGCTTCAGTGCCATCGATGAGTATGTAAATTGACTTCTGGAGGGCAGTTTGGCACTATGTTTTGAAAGCTTTATAAAAAGTACACACGCACAGATTCAATCTTATGATTGCAGATCTGTTTGAAGATTTAGGGAGACGAGGATGTGCCCCACTGTGGCTGGGCTGAGCCAAAAACCCGGCTGTGACTTCCATGCTGGGAGCCAGGCTCAACTCTACAATGGGATACCACAAAGCTATTAAAAATTGTGTTGTAAAAGGGTATTTGCTGACACAGGAAAACACTCGCACTGTTGCTATGTTTAAAAAAAAAACCAGGCTACAGAAGAGTAAGACAGTGTACTGGAAACATATTGTTACATATTTGTGTGTATGCACGTGGGCATGTTTGCACGTGTACACATAGGCACATGTCTGCAAGTATGTGCATGCCCATGTGTGCAGACATCAGCCCCTAGCAGCCCCTAGCAGCACACAGACCAAAGGACCAGGTGTAATGTCCTTGCATAATCAAACTGCATATAACTCATTTCTGTATTTTTTTCCCTTCTGTGTGATTTCCTGTTTTGGAAAATGGTTTTTGGCACTGAACATAGTTGTGCAACCAAGGGGACAATGCTAATGAAATGCAGCAGAACCCTATAGGGCCTTCCTAGGACAGACGCCACCCACCTCCATGTCCTTTGCCTGCCTTTTATCTGTTGAGAAACTTCTGTCAGAGAACAAATTTAATCAAGAGAAATAAGGAAAATGCAGAAGCAGCAAAGGAAAGCAGTCAAATGAGACCAAATAATAAGAGCTTAGTCATTAAACAAAGTTAAGGAACTTCGGTTCCCTCTCAAGGGCTGTGAATACTGATCTGAACCCTGTCTTGTGAGCTGTCTTGTAGATATCAAAACTCCCACCAGATGGAAGAAGCTGACTACATGACGACCAGACGGTCACCATGGCGTAAGATGCCACAGTTCTGAGAACTGGCCTCAAAGAAACAGGAACAGACAGACCGCGAGGCTGAAGATGCTGCTCGGTGGGCCACCGCACAGCCGACTTCAAGATGACGTCAGAGCTGGCTGTGCTGCTCTGCACGTAGCTCCCTCACGTCAACTACACGCCTCTGAAACTCCCCTTTAAAAGTTCTTGCCCCCTGATCAATAGCAGGGAACTGGCTACTGGACACAAGATCGCCTCCCCACCAGCTGCCAGCCTCCTGAATAAAGCAACCTTTCCTTTCAACCAACACTTGCCTCTCATGTATTGGCTCCCAAGCCAAGCAGAGTTGAGTTCATTAACACTAGTAAAGAACCAGTCCTCTAACCAGCTCCAACCAGGGGCATTCAAATCCCTTTTATGGAATGAGGTGGGTAATGAATCAAAATAACCCTGCATGTAACTGACAGGCAAGCGGAGAGGCCAATGGGCAGGGGAGGCTCAGATTCGGGCCTGTAGGCTTATTTTAGCCTTTTCATACAGGCTCCCCAGAGTTCCTTCCCACACCAGGTGACCGCCCCCGCTCCTCATTCCTGAGGACTGGCCACTGTCCCAGCCATCTGGGTTGTCCTGGACTTCCCTGAGCAGACAAGTGGGGGGGAGCACTGATGTGCTGGGTTTCTGCAGAGCTGCCCACTCCCAGCGCCCATCCCTGGCCTGCCCATCTGCCCCGCCCCGCCCACCGGCCGAACCTCACCATGATGCAGTTGGGCTTGTTGATGGACCACAGGTTGACGCGGCAGTCATCCCCGCCCGTGGCCAGCAGCCGGCCAGAGGCTTTGCCCAGCACGAGCGAGGACACATTGCTGGCGTGGGCCACGATCTCCTCTATACAGGGAAGAGCAGAGGGAGAAGACAGTCAGGGGCCTGACAGACCACGTGGAGGCAGGCTGGGCCTTATCCTGCTCAGCCCCCATCCCTGGCACTGGAAGCCCAGAGGGAGGGCCCTGCTCCCTGCGGCTCCCTTTGGTGCCCAGACACACGCCATGAGCGGTGAGACAGCACAGGGATTGGGCCTGAGACAAAAACAACGATTTCTCAACTTCAGTCACTCCCATCCTACCCTTAAGCCTCATGAATTTTTTCCTTTTTCTGCATATCAATGGGTACTATTATTAAGTTACTATGGTCAGTTTTAAAAACCGACTTGCTATTTTTGTTTAGCTCTGTCGTTTAAGCAATAACACGCATCAAAATTACAAGCTTGATATGTTCACTACATTTTTTCTATGATACAAAAAGAAAAATTAAAACAACGATTGAAATGAAAAATATTGACCCATGTACCACCTAAGGGCCTCTCAACTGCCGCTTGGTGTTCTTGCTTGGGGAAATCCACTTTCAGAACCATACAGGTCAACTGCAGACAAGCTGTCCCCAGGTGAGCTCAGCCAGGGCTTCAGCCCTCAGCTTCAGAATCACGGACTGGGCTCTGGTCTGAGCTCTGCTATTGCAGGCTGTGTGGCCTTGGACAAGTTGCTCACCCTCTCTGAGTGCTGCACTTGTCCTTGGGTAAATGGGAGTAATAATAGTGCGTGGCTCACTGGACTGCTGAGGATTCACTGAGGACATTCCTGTGAGCTTCTGTGAGGGGCTGAATACTCATGGCTGCTAGGCAGGCTACAGATCAGACATCATGGAGAGTGGGCACTGCGGCCCAGGAGAAATCCAGGTAGGCTGCGTGAGGAGGGAGCAGGAGGCAGTTGAACTGAGGGGTCAGGTGTGAGGGCCAAGTGGACAGAGAGGGAGGTAAGGTCACTGTGGGTGGCCCCGAGGGCCCATGGCTTGGACTTGGGGTGGGGGGACAAGGGTGCAGCAGATGTAAGTCTCAGAGGGCATCGCCAGGGAAGGAACAGGCAAGGAACCAAGAGGCAGCTTAGGTCTCCGAGCCAGGGCCTGAGCAGTTTCTCCTAAGAAGGGGCAGGAAAGAAACAGTGTCCCCACACAGACGAGAGAAACATGCTGAGGCAGCTGGGCGGCCGGCCTGGGCGATGCTGAGGGGGAGGGTGGTGCAGCTGCTCCGCAGAGGCCCGTCTGGGGTGCCTGCTCCAGCCTCTGCTCTGCCTGGGGGTCTCTGTAGCGCTGGCCTCAGACCGCAGGGAGGCTGGGCTGGGGAAGGATGCTGGCCACGTGGCATGCCTCACAGGGGCTGCCAGAACTGCCTGGGGGCCTAGGCCCCAGGCTCAAGCTCACAGATGACGTCCCACCTCAAGGGGTGGCGGGGCCAGCCCCAGCCGGGTGAGAGCTCCTGGGAGGCCCAAACATGAGCCGGGGCCTTGGGGACCCTGCCCCTGGAGTTGAGGAAGCTGGGCCTCTCTCTGGTCCACACCTCGGCCAAGGAGCCTTTTGTCCCCTGGACACTGCAGCACAGATGCTTGGGTGCCCTGGGGTTCTGGTCACAGAGAGATATCTGTTCAAGAGCTTCTGTTGGGCCAGACTGACTGCCCAACCCAGCTAGAGGCCAAACCGCCTGAGCACTGTGACCCCCCAGCCTGCGGCCCCTCCCCTTCTCTGAAGACACTCCCTACATGTGACGCCCTCCACGCGTGACCCACCAGGAGGCCTTGCTGCCCACCCTGCCTCTCAGCCTTCCCAGGGGAAGTTCGGGCTGGGCCCCACCGCACTGGGTCTCCTAGGCCCACTGTCACCCCTCTCTGCATCTCAGGACCACTGCCTGAAGAGACGGCCAGTAATACATAGCATGGATGTTTCCTGCGTGTCCGCTAGAGGCCCTGCGCTGAGAGACGGTGTGGAGTGACAGTGATAAGCTTCTCGTCTCTGTGCTCCAGCCTGGGCAGATGGCTCCGGGGACAGGGCATCCAGCCTGAGGAACCACAGATTTTAGGGCAAGCAGATTTTGAAGACTGGGCCCCTCTAGAAGGGCTCAGACTACTCCCCTACAAGCAGCCTGACCAGGGGATTGGCTGGAACCCCTGGAGGGACCAGTGGGTGGAGTGGGGAAAGGGGGGCACTCCTCAGACATCAGGCAGAGAAGGCCTCGGACAGGGCACTGGCCCAAGAGCTCCCAGTCTGGCCTGAAGGATGGTACCCTGCAGTGGCCCGGGCCTGGGTACCGAATTTAAATACAAACAAATAAAAGTCCTCACAGCAGGCCAGGCCGATGGCTGCTGCTCTACTGTGGGGCCCAGGCTCACGCTGGTTTCCCAAGCTCAGGGGGCACACTCTGGACCCCACATCCCAGCCAGAGTTAGGGGGACACTGTGTTCTGGTCAGAAGTGCTAAGCACTGGCCTGCCAACAGAAGGTGCAAAGAACTAGGCTTCAACAAGCACTTTCTGATCCTCCTCAGACTCTAGAACCATAAGGAGCCAGAGGTCATTTGGCCTTTGAGCTCTTTAGACAATTTATACCCATGGAAACTGCTGTGCACATGAAATTGTCAGCAGATGCCCAATATGCCTGATCACGTCACTGCCCACCTGAATGCTCTGATGGCTTGGCCTTGCCTTTCAGATAAAGCCAAAGCCTCAGAAGGGCTGGGTAAGGTCCCAGAAGACCTTACCAGCCTATGTGGCACCACATTCTTCCCACAGCATGCTGCAGCCCATGGCCTCCTCCAAGACCTTGAAACCCACCAAGCTTCCTGCCTCAGGGCCTTTACACATGCTGTTTAGGCAGCCCACCACACTCCTCTACTCCCACCCCCTCTACCATGTAGTGAACTGATTTAAAGCACTAATTCCAGCTTGAAATCAGAGAAGGAGAGACAGGTGAGTGTGATTACCTGATTCCCACGTGCTGTGCTCCCCAGACTCTAAGCCCCACTGTACCAGGACCTTGCCTATTTTGCCCTCCACTGGCTCCCCAGTGCCTGATTCTTTCCTGGTTTCTCAGGAAAAACCAGCTGTTGAAGGTATATATATACATAACCCCAATAAATACAGAGCCATTCTGTCCAAAGTGCACCTCCTTGGGAGCCCATAACATGATTCTCCCTAAACCCTGGGACTGAGGAGCAATTTGAACATGGCCCAATCTTCTCATCTACAAATGAGGACACTGAGACCCAGCAGAGAGTTTTGCTCAGGTTCTCACAGTTAAAAAGCGGAGGAGCCCGGCCCTGCTTCTGAAAACAGCCCAGGCCAGGGACAGCTCATAGCAAAGGACGACCAGTTTGGACACACCAGATCTATGCCAACCAGTTATTACTAGAGGAATATGGCCCACAGAGGCACCAGCTGCAAAGCAACAGGTCTCAAAATATGATCCAGGGAACCCTGGGACCCTCAAGATCCTTTCAGGGGATCCAAGAGAACAAAACTACTTTTTATCATATACTAAGGTGGAGTTTGACTTTGACATGTGATGACATCATCACTAACAGTGTGTTTGTGTGTTGTGTTCAAATGTCTCACTATTCACTTCTGAAGTGGTAAATGTGGGTAGATATGAGTCCCATAAACAAAAACTCTTTGGGATCCTCAATAAGTTTTAAGAATATAAAAGCATCCTAAGATCAAAAGAGTTTAGAGTTGTCAGTTTACAGTATTGGTGGGGGTGGGTGATACCTGGATTCAGATACACTGCAGAGGCTATTAGCAGCCCTCGGCCTACCCTCTCACCTCCGCCCCAGTCCCAAAATGTTCTCATCTGATGAGGGAGCTTGACTGGTGAGACGTCTGAAAACACCAAGGACATCTTCGAGGGGCACCATCCTATCTGCCGGCCTAACTGGAAATCCTGCTAAGTGCTTCATTATGTCCATTTTCTCACTGGAATCTCACAGCAGTTCTGGCATGGAAGTGTGATTATCTCATCGTACAGACAGGAAACTAAACCTCTGAGAGGTTAAGTCACTGAGCCAATGTCACTCAGTGCCAAAGTCATGATTTGCATGTTGGTCTATTTTATGCCAAAGCCTGGGAATCTCCCCTTGTGCCAAGAATGGGAGACAAAGTTGAAGGTCCAGGCCACCCACCAACAAACGGCTACCGGGATAAATGGGGTAAAAAAGCAAGCCACTCACGCAACTTCCAGGCCGTCTTGGTGACCACAGGGGTGGCCATCCTTCAGCTGGCTGGCACCTGAAGCTCCACCCACAACAGACTGTGCTTTCCTTGTGGGGTGGGGGTGGATCCCCCCCAGATCCACCAATCAAGTTGGCAGGGAGTTTCCACACATGCAGGCTGAGGGAATGCCTCCTCTCAGGACCACCTCGTGGTTTTAAATCATCCACAGCAGCAGCCCGTGCGTGCCTTTTGGGATCCTGGGTCATGGAATGTCAGGCTTGAGCCATCTCAGCTCAACACTGGGCTGGAATACAAACAGAGGTGATGGCTTGTTAGCAAACACTCAGGGGGAGCTCAGGAGGCTCCCTGGGTTTACAGAACTGCAGCTGCAGCTCCCAGGATGACCAAAGCCACTTGATAAAAACAGACATCCACCAAAGCCACCAGAGACAAGAGCTCCACTGCAAGCTGGGTTTCAGAATCTGGAGAGGGGGTATCTCAGGCAGGGTGACTGAAGCACAGAGAAAAAGAAGGTTCTCTCAGAGGCCAGGATGATGGGAGGAGGTTCTGTTTCAGGAGGCTGGCTGCCTGAAATGCAGCTGAAATGCTGCAGTGGGGCGGGGAAGAAAGACCACATGTCTGCAGTTCTGATAGATCTCAGAGAGTCAGTTTTGTCTGACGTATGGGAAAGGGGCGGAGTCAGAGACTAAGTTTAGGGGGCCCCGAGAGGCACCCAAGAGATAGAGACTGAAGTTTTCTCTAGGGAGAGTCTTGAAGAGGGCCCTAGGAGTCCAGCATATATCAAGGGAACTACTCCAGGTCCCTGCCATTCCCAAGGACAGCGCTGGGAACTAGGCCTCCAGACTGGACATGAGTCGGTACGACTCTTCAGCATTAAAAGGCGACCTCATGGAGCCTCCTATCCGCTCCTCCAAGCCTCTTTCTCCTGGATTCCCCAGGTCTGCCTCTCTAGTTCTCCATTCTCTCCTCCTTTTCCCTGCCGCCTGTGTGTGCACATCCGGTCTCCAGGGCTCCCTAACTTGGGCCCTGCCTCGCCAGACCCTCTTAAGTCCCCCCTTTTCTCTCTGCTATCAGTATCCCCATTCATTCACTCTCCTGCTTCAAGAGTCCCCATTCATCCCCCTCCTCCTGCAGACCCCCGGCTCTCCTTCCGGCCTCCCAGGATTTTCCCCTCGGGCCTCCACGCCTGTCCCGCCCCTCCCGAAGCTGAAGCTGGTCCCTCGGCCTTGCCTAACCCTCCCACTCCTCTCAGTACTGGCTCCAGCCTCCCTCCGCCCAGAGCCTTCTCCGTCGCATCCCGGCCTGGCCCCGCCTGGCTCGGCCCAGCCCAGGGCTCAACCTCCCCTCGCCGCCTCGCCCCTTCACCCCCTCGCCCACTCCACCTGCAGCTGCGGTTCGGGAGGCCGAGGCTCGGCTCCAGGCGCGACCCCCACTTGCCTCCATCCCCTGGCCTGATTGGCCGCTGCTTGACAACCGACCCTCACAACAAAACCTCCGGCTCAGAGCCCCTCCTTCCTCACTCCCAGCACCAATCAGCCGCCGCGAGCGCGCCACCTCCCTTCTGGTATGACCAATAGAAGCAGGCGCTTCTGCCGCCTCTCCTAAGTGCCCGCCCTCTTTTCCTGAATTGGACTAATCACGAGGAAGGAGAATTCAAGAGCCGCCCCTAGGCCTCTAGTGAACCAATGCGAGCTTCCGTTTTCTTGGTTCCGCCTCCGCCTCAAGCTTTCCCGTTCTTCCCCTTTCCATCTCTTTCACGAAAACTAGTTTGCACTTAAAATTTTTTTTCGAAACGCCCTCTTAGGGCGGCTACACCAATCGCTTTAGCAACCGTCCCAAATTGACCAATCACCAACCGTATTATTGGAAAACCAATTTCAGGATAGCCAATAGGAAGGGGACGTCAAGGAGCAGCGTGAAGCCGCGGACCTTCCATCTTGGATTGGGGTAAAACGGGGGACTAGGCCATAGTCAGCACTTTGCCGAAACTGCTGTTTCTTCTTTTTCCTCGGGTTCGGTGCTGGCGTGCTCTGAGAACTTTGTTCCTCTTCTCTGGCTCGGACCCCGGCTTGAATCCCACCCAGGAGGCTTAGAGGGAAACCCAGTCTGATTCCGGGTCCGAATCAGTCTTGGAGCCCGTGCGTGCTTACCCCACGGCCTCGATGAATGGATGAGTGCGCTGCAGCTTGAGGGGGACCACCAATTTGGATTTGGAACCCGATAAAGGCCGACTTCATTTGGGACTCGGGTAGGGTGGGCTTTGGGAAGAGCCGCTACCCACAGAAGTCAGAGGAGCAGAGGCAGGGGTCACACACATGTCTTGGGAGAAAGCCGCTGGGATCTTGTTTAAAGGGATATAATGCTTATGAAGTCAGACCCGGGGTTAAGGCTGAGACAGCCATGTAGCTCTGGATCCGGTACATTTCAGAGCTTCCAGTTTCTTGTCTGCAAACTGAGGGCCTTGCATCCCCACCATGGCTGGGGTGGCCCAGCTCACAAAGTGGGAATGGCAAGCCTACGGTGTGTGCCCCAGAACTTGGCTTCTTGACGCTAGGCTGCAAGAGACTGAATTCCAGCGCCTCTTCTTATCAGCCACTAATTAGCCATGTGTGAAATGGGGATGCAGTTGCTGTATTAAATAAGATAAGGCTGTAAAGGTGGTCCCAGGCCACAGATAAAGAAGGGAAGGAAAAAAGGGCTGCTGCTGGAGTCTGTGAAACATGAGGTACATGTGGCAAATGGCAAGTGTTTATTTATAGGTAAATTAGGAAAAGCAGGAAAGTAGTGTGCCTGAGTGGATGGTCATTAGCTGGGCGTACGGAACACAAAGGGCCAGGCTTTGGGGGAGGTTTCTTTCTCTGGCAGCTTTGCTGGGGCCTCAGGAGGGACTCAGAGGACCACAGGTGTAGGGGGTGAAGAGCATCAAACAAAGACTTTAAGTAACTCCACCAGGCGTGGGTCCTTGTAGAGCTTTTCCTCCAGAGCCAAGTACTTCAGTGGGGCCAGCTCCTTGTGTCTGAAATCAGAGGGAAGGGTTACAAAGCTGGTACTTTGAGACTTCCCTAGTGGTCCAGTGGTTAAGAATCCTTCTTCCATTGCAGGTGACATGGGTTGGATCTCTGGTTGGGGAACTGAGAGCCCACATGCCGCAGGGCAGTTAAGCCTGCGTGCCACAACCGCTTCTGCCTATGCACCGCAATGAGGACCCAGCACAACCAAAAAAACAAAAGCTGATGCTCCAACATCCTTGTGGGTCCTCTTGGCTCCCGCCACCCCTGCCTCCTCACCGACTGAGCCGCTGCTCCAGGATACGGATGCGGAACATGGCCTGAGAGCAGTAACTCAGGTATAAGTCTTCATCCTCAGGTGTCAGGGTCACCTGATTCTCCTGATACCACTGCTGCTTCTTCTGCAGCTCTTGAGTCTCCTGTGGGCACGGGGAAGGAGAGCAGGAGGGCTGACCCAGACTGCAGGCTGACCCCGCCCCTGCACAGGGCATCAGACAGCCCCACAAGGTCAGCCCCGTCACCCCTTCTCATAGAAGCCAGAGAAGCAGAGGCAGAAAACCTGGGGCCTTGTTTAGAGGGCTGTATGTCCACAAGGACTTCCCAGGTGGCTCAGTGGTAAAGAATCAGCCTGCCAATAGAGGAGACATGGTTCGACCCCTGACTGGGGAAGATTGCCTGGAGAAGGAAATGGGAACCCACTCTAGTATTCTTGCCTGGGAAATCCCATGGACAGAGGACCCTGGTGGGCTGCACAGTCCATGGGGTTAGAAAGAGTCAGACACAACTTAGCGACTAAACAACAACATGTCCACGAGGTTAGAGCAGGAGTCAGGACTGAGAGCCATGTGACTCTGGTCAAAGTACATTTTCAGAGCTTCCAATCTGTCATCTGCAAAATGAGGGTCATTGCACTCACCCCCACCCGCACCACCATAGAGCCGTTTGTGAAGATTAAATAAGATAATGCAGGGGAACTACACAGTGTGTACCTGACCAACAGAAATGGGTCAAAAACTATAGGAGGAGTTATAATGCTCCAGCCAGCCCGCCATCCACCCCTCCATCCCTCTGTTCACTCATCCACCTCTCCATCCACCCTTCAACCCAATAAACAAGGATGAGGAAGGACAGCTTGGTCCTTTGGACACACCAGGCACTGACCTCCTCCCCCTCCACCCGTTAGTCCCTCACAAGTCTATGAGATGGTGAGCCAACAGCCCTGGGCTAGTTTTCCGGTGAAGGATGCCGAGGTCCCCACCCCTGCCAGGGCCCCGGCTGCACCTTTTCAAACCGGGCCTGGATGAGGTTGGCTTTGTCAATGAGCCGCTGCTTGAAGTCATTGAGGCACTCCTCCTTGAGGCGCACTGCCTGCCAGCGCGTGAGCTTCTCCCCAGGCGGGAGCTGGGCCAGGAACGGGGCCAGGTAGTCCAGCTGGGCCTCCACCTGTCGCAGGTGCTCCTCATGTAGCACGCGCTCCTGTAAGGGGACCGAGGGTCGGCTGGACCAGCAGGGGCCGCAGACACCCCCCAGACAGCTCTATGGAGATATGACCACACAGAACCGGGCCCCAAACCCTCTGTGCTTGAGGCCTCAGAGGGCTCTGTGCTGTCTCCTGAGTTCATGGTTATTGGTGACAGCCAACTCTGGTGTCTGTGAGTTCACACGTCTCCACTCGAGCCTCAGTACATACCTATCACTCAGCAGATGCTCACTCGATAAATGGTAATAAAGCGTCGTTGTTAATGATGTTACAAACTGCTGGTGAGTTCCTTCTTTCCCTTCTACCCTCAGGCCTTCTTTATGTCCTGTGTTGACCGCCAGAGCCCAGTGAAGCTGGAGATGTGGGGGCGGACATCCCCACCTCTGGCGGTCTGAGAACCAGACCTCAGGTGCCCAGTCCTGTCTTGGCCAACCTCATCTATTTTTTTTTTTAAAGAAATCTCCACTTGGTTGGTGAAGGGGATTTTGAAGCTGGCCTCAAAAAAACCAAGCTAGGTCTTGCAACCAGAGTGGGTAATGTGAAGGCCCTGTGTGCAGGCACCAGAGAGCTCAGGCCCGTGGCCAGAGCCCACTCGCTGGTGCTACCAGCCCAGGCCACAACCTCCAGGGAAGCCCCCAGCTGGAGGTCTAGGCTTGGCCATAGTTCCTGGAGGTGGTATCCGGGGACCTGGCCTGTATCCTGAGCACGTGTTGGGGCATGATCCAGGGAAATGGTCAGCTCACAGCAGAGGACCACTGCGGTGTCAATAACTTCATCACCTCTAAAGGGCTTCCGCCCAGAATCTCTATCAACCTCAGCACCCTGGGTGGGGGAGGGGTCCGGGGGAAGCCAGGGAGCAGGGCTCACCATGGCCTCCCGGTACTCCTTGCTCTTCTCGTTGCGCTTGGTGTCATAGATGGAGATGGTCAGTGTGTGTGCCTCCTCCTCCTCCTCCCGAAGCTTCAGGATCTCTAGCACCTGAGTTGGGAAGTGGGGGCAGGCATGGTTGAAACACCCCCCACCCCTGCTACCTGCCATCTGGCCCCTCTCCCGCAGAACACCCGACCTCCAGCTCTGACTCCCAGGCTTGATGTCTGGACAGCTTCTCCTCGTTCTTCAGCTTCATCATGGCCTCGTACTGGTAGAGAAGCTTCTTGGTGTGCTCCATTGGCTCCACCTGGAACAACCACCACAGTGACTCGGAGAAGCAGCAGCAACGGCTGGCGTTGTGGGCAGATTCTGGAGCCAGACCTCTTGGGTTCAAATCTTCCCCTGCCATTTTCTAGCTGTGTGACCTCCAGCCAGTTGCTTCGCCTCTCTCGATCTGTTGCATCTCTAAAAGCACAACTAGCAACAGAAGAGAAACCGGAGACTCAGAGGGGCCAAGGAATGTGCCAGCAAAGTCAGGACTGGAACTAGGAAATCCAGCCCCGTGGAGGTGTTGAGATCTGTCACAGCCTTGGTGCAGGATGGAAAAGGAGACGATTTTCAGAGGAGCTCAAAGAGTATTATTCCCAGATGGGAGGTCTTGATTTTCCCAGGGGCGAAGATGAATTTCCAGGCTGGGTACCAGGGCCTTCCACCCCAGTTCTCCTAGGTCCCCAAAACAGCGTGTAGGGCCCCAGGGCTCTCTCCTCACTCCACCCCATCCTGCCCATGCCCGCGAGACTCCCGAGCCCACCTCGAAGCTGATACACATGTCAGGGGTCATGATGATCTTGTTGCCCTTGCTGTCCACCTCCATGCGCCGCAGAAACTCACGCTTGTTGGCCGTGATGTGGTCCGAGCGGCAGTGATAGCGCAGCTGAATGCGCTCCTCCGCGATCAGAAACACTCGCTCGGCCACGTCCTCGTCCGCAGGCTTCGCAGGGTTGCGGAAGAATCGCTCTGTGATTTTCTGGGACACCAGAAGATACGGAGGAGGCGGGGTGGAAAAGGGGAACTTCTGTGCCTGCCCTGAGGACAGGCGCAAAGGACCCTCAGGGACGCTGGGGTCTGGGGTTATTTGGGGGGCGGGGTTCATGTAGAACAGCCCCTCCCAGCTAGACAGTGGCTCTCAAGGCCCCAGGGGTTCTCAGTGCCCAGCGCTCCAGCCCTGTGTGGTGCGCCATTTCTTCTCTAGCTCCTTCTGCCAGACTCTGGTTGCCCACCTCCAGAGACGGGGAGCTCACCACCTCTCCAGGCAGCCTGCTCTATCACTTGACAATGCTTACTGCTAAAAAGAGCTTCTTTGGTGTGCAGACGTTAAATAAAGGTGTAAAATAACTTGTGATGATATGGAGGAAAAAGCCGCACAATTTAAGTGAAGAGGGTGATATAGGAATTCTGCACGCGTGCACACACACACACATACACATCTTTGAAAAGACTCTCAAAATCCAGTCTATTAATATGTGATAATAGCTGAGAGATGGCATTCTGAGATATTTTTTACTTTTTATAATTTTACATATTTTCTAAGTGTTTAGTCAAGAGTGCGTATACACACACACAAGGACATAATATCTCGGTGGCCCAGTGGCTGATGTCTGGCATCAGACAGACCCGAGATGGTGTGTTTAGTAAAACAGGAAAGGTCACTCAGTAAAGAAGCCTCCCTGGAGTCGGGGCTCCTCCCCTTCAGGGTAACCTTGGCCCACCAGTGTAGGCAGGCATCCCATCCCCATGCCCAGCAGGTACTTACCACCATGGGCCGGGGGTTTGACTCCGCGCTGTTCAAAGCCAGCTTCTTCATCCGGGGCCCGAAATTGACATGGCGGTAGGAGAGGAAGTCCGGCCGTCCGTGGTAGTACTCTGTCATCGTCTTGGGCGTCTCCTCCCGCTTGATCAGGCCGTCCACGCGGGCCGTTTCGTAAAACTCCATGACACGGTCCATCTCAGGTTGCATGGACTTGTACGAGTGCACTGCGGGGAGGGGGTGGCCGGGGGAGAGGGGGGAGGCCCGGGCGGGGCGACGCCTAGGTGAGCACCTGGAGCCCCTGGCTTCATAACCCGACCCCAGGCCCTGGGGAGAAGCCTCATGTATGACGTCACCAATGCCCTAGAGCTAGGTGTTTAGGCTGCTTCCAGCTTTTTTGTTATTATAATCAACACCATGATGAACATCTGTTTGATGTATGTTTCCTTCTTGCCTGCTATTTGTGCAACAGAACTGCTGGTCAAAAAACACATAATTGAAAGGTATCATTGATTATTTTGCCCAACTGCTCCCCAGAAAAGTTGTGCCAACTTGCTGTCCTACCGGGAATGAAGGGGAGTTTCTTGCTTACAGGTGGTAGGGCCATTTTTTCATTTTTGCCAACTGAAGGGTTGTAGGTTGGTCCCTTATTGATTTTCTTTCTTTCTTTCCCCTTCCCTTCCCGTCCCTCCCCTCCCCTTCCTGTCTCAACCAAGTGAGATTGGACATGTTTTTAGATGTATATTGACCCTATGTTTTTCTTTTGTGAATTCTTGGATTGGGTTGTTAATTCCCTCCCAGGATATGTCCTTCCCTGCTTCCCAGCCTCCTGGGCTCGCCACCACATCTGCACTGCCACACTTCTGCCCCCTGCATTGCCCTTCTGGGAGTGCTTGTTGGTTTTCTTGTAGGCATCCTAACCCCTGTAAACGTGGCCACAATGGGTACCTGATCCCAACCACAGCATGGGCAGCAGCCCTGCTTTACCTTTCCTGGAGGAACACTTGTCACATTTCCTTAGATTTTCTGTGCTTCCTCTGACCTCCCACACATCTGCTTTGCTTGGGGAGGCAGGGGCTATTTCGGTTGCTTGCCACGCAAGAACCCTGGCAATAAGGATGCTGGTTCCTCCCACCATGCATCAGCTGCTGTGGAGGCTGCTCTAAGGAGCACATGAGGCCCCCACCCTGGGCTCTTAGCTGGCCTAGTGATGGGGTCCACTCACTGCGCAGTGCCTGGGGGTGGCCTGGCTTGAAATAGTCGACATTCAAGCCCGTGATCTTGTTTATGTGCTTCAGCTCCAACATGTCCTCCCTGTTCTGGTACCACTCCTTCACCTCCAAAGTCTTGGTACCTGTGGGGCCCGATCAGTGTCTGAAGCAGCCAGGCCAGATCCCCCAGCTGGTGTCCCACCACTCCCAGCACACAGAGCACAACAGCATGGCCCACACTCACACGGATAGGGGTGGTGACATGACCGAGGTCACATAACATGTCGGGGAACCCAGCTCTTCAGCCCCCTCCCCCCCGCCCCCCCCCCGCCCCCCGCAGCTAGAGCTGCCTACTTACACTCCAGGTCCTCGTAGGTGGTGAGGCGGCACACGAGGCCGTTGTTGTTGAGGTACGGGGCCCACTTCTCCAGCTTCGCCCTCTTGTACTGTATCACCTTCTTCCCGTTTGGGCAGCGGGTCTCGAATGCTGAGGACACAGAGTGGGCTGGGGTCTTTCCTCCCCAGACTGGGGGAAGGGAAAGCCAGCCTCACCAGCCACACTTCAGCCTCTGTCCACTGTGCTGTTTGCTCAACTCCTCCAGCCCCCAAGCTCACTCCAAGGAGGCAGAGGGGACAAGTCACGAGGGCAGCTCCTGCCCTGGAGGACATCTCAGCTTGAGCCTGACCACACCGCACTCTTCCAGACCTCGGCTGGAAACACCATCCCCTCCTGCCCTTACTGTGCTGACTTCTTCCGATTCCTTAAAACTTAGCTTAGATGAGCCTTCCTCCCAGAAGCCCTTTCTGCCCACCCACTCCCAGCCTCCAACCCCCAGTTCCCATGACACCCTCTCCAGCCCTTCCCGCCCTGCTGAGACAGCCTAGGTCCTCCCCGTGGGTCCAGGCACTCCCAGATGGAAATCTCAGCAATCAGCAGAGGCTGGCACGGGGCACAAGCATGCTCTGCCCCCCCGCTTTCCCTGCCCCCGCCGGGTACTGTGCATAGTCTCCTCCTGGCAGAGTGGGCTGAGGGAGGGGAACAGCACCTGCCACACTCCATCACCCTGGGTCTGGTAACTGAGCCCTGTCCTGTGTGCCAGACTAGGGTCAGGCTCCCGGCCGCAGAGCTGAGCGTGTATGTGGGAAGGAAGAGATGAAGAGGGTGCAGCAGGAAACATGGGGCCGGGGTTTGGAAATGAGGGGCGGAGGCAGCCTCTGCAGGCATTCCGCCTCCACAGATGCCCCCAAAGGCCCAGAGATGCTGTACCTTCCGGGGAGATCTCAATCTGCTCCACCCACGAGGGCGGCATGTCGAAGCTCTTATCCTCATCCTCCTTGCCCTGTTGGGAGAGGTGGGGGTGGGGTGGGTAGTTCTGATTAGGACTGGGCCTTCTGATCAGGGCTGACTTATGGGCAGGTCAGAGCTGCTCCCTCATCCCCCAGGGCCAAGCCCCCCAAGGTGGCTTGTCAGCTCCCTCAGGGGTGCTAGAGATCTGACCTGGTATGACCTGAGATGGGGGGAGGAGGAGGAGCAGCTCCACCCCTCTACCCACCTGGCACCTGGCGAGGACAGCCACACCCTGTCCTGTGTAACCCCCCCCCGCCCCACCCCACCCCCAACTTCCCGCAGAGGCAGGAGACAAAGCCACAGGCCTTTCATTAGAAGAGGGGCTTCTGGAGTCGGGTGGGCCCAAGCCCCACCCTCCATCCAACACCAGCTCAGGCAAAGTCCCTTAGTGGCTCTGAGTCTCAGTTTTCTAACTGCTTGGGAGGATTGGCTGATAAATGCACATAAGGGTTTGGGACACTGCTGGCCGAGGGGTCTAAGGTACTGCGTTCAGGTCGTAGTCTCCCCTGGAGGCGTGGGTTCGAATCCCACTTCTGACAGTATTCTAGCTTTCCTCCCCTGGTGGCTCAGACAGTAAAGCGTCTGTCTACAATGTGGAAGACCCGGGTTCGTGTCCTGGGTCGGGAAGATCCCCTGGAGAAGGAAATGGCAATCCCCTCCAGTACTATTGCCTGGAAAATCTCACGGACAGAGGAGCCTGGTAGGCTACAGTCTATGGGGTCGCAAAGAGTCGGACACGACTGAACGACTTCACTTTCACTTTCTGGTTGACCTTACTGTTTTTCTTTCTCTTTGAGCCTAGTTTCCCCATCTGGCAAATAAGGCCTAGTCTAGGCAAATGAACTCTGATGATACCGAAGGCCACAGCTAGCAGGAAGAGATTTCCCACGTTCACTGCACTCATGAGGCCTTTTTCTGCTGTGAACTCTCTGATGACGAAGAAGGCTCGAACTGCTAATAAAACATTTTCTACAGTCACTGCACTTATAAGGTCTTTCTTCAGTGTGAACTCTCTGATGATTGAGAAGGCTCATCCTAGCAATAAAAGATTTCCCACGTTCACTGCACTCATAAAGCCTTTCTCCACTGTGAATTCTCTGATGATACCGAAGGCCAGAGTTAGCAGTAAAAGATTTCCCACATTCACTGCACTCATAAGACTTTTCTCCAGTGTGGATTTTCCTACCGGAACTGAGGAGGTGCATTTGATTAAAGGAGGTCCCATAGTTACTGCCCTTATATGGCACTTCCCCTCTGTGAACTTTCTGATGATAACGGATGCCAGCCAGAGTTATAAAAGATTTTCCATATACATTACAGGCATAAGGGCTTTCTCCCGTGTGAATTCTCTGATGTCTATGGAAATTGGAGTTGTTGATGAAAGATTTCCCACATTCATTGCAGGTAGAAGGCCTTTCTCCAGGGTGAATTCTTTCATGTACATAGAAAGAGGATTTATGGGTGAAACATTTTTCACATTGAATGCATTCACTTATAAGGCCTTTCTCCAGTATGACTTCTCTGATGTTCAATTTAAAAACAGAAACAAACTCAGGTTTAAGGGCTTCACTGGGGGCTCACTGATAAAGAACCTGCCTGCAATGCAGGAGATGTGGGCTCGCTCCTGGGTCAGGAAGATCCCCTGGAGGAGGAAATGGCAACCCAGTCCAGTATTCTTGCCTGGAGAATCCCATGGACAGAGGAGCCTGGCAGGCTACAGTCCATGGGGTCGCAAAGAGTCGGACACGACTTAGCAACTGCATTGGACAAGTGATCTTCAGGTTAGGTAATCACAGAAACTTGGCATAAGATTTTCTCAGTTTGAAACTTCTCCATGAATGGATACATGTAAAGGCATGGCTGAGTCCCTTTGCTGTTCACCTGAAACTATCACAACATTGTTAATCGGCTATACTCCAATATAAAATAAAAAATTAAAAAAAACAAAAACAAAACTCTTCTTGCCAAATTGCTCAGGCTTCTGACACCCACTTGGCCTGTCTGTTCTCATTTTGACGCCTGCAGGGGGTGCCAGTGGTCCAGGATTTACTGCTCAGGAGAGGAGGCTCTCTGGTCTCCAGGGAGAAGACGCTGAGAACACTCAACACCACTTCCAGCTGGGTCTACACGTCTGTCCAAGCACTTCACACCGGTGGTCTCACTTGTCCTCAAACAGCCCCAGGAGGCCGAAAAGAACTGCCTTTGAGAACCCAGACTTGGGAGCCGGACTGTCAAATCCCAAGTCAAATCCCAGCTCTGTCACTTATTGGCTGTGTAACTTTGGGTCAGTTATTTCACCCTCTGTGCGTAAGCCTTCCTGTCAGTAAAATGGGGCAATAATAATCACTAGTACCCATCACACCAGGTAGCTGTGAAGATATTGGCAAGTTAAACACCTACTGGCACTTAGAAGGGCTTCCCTGGTGGCTTAGATGGTAAAGAATCTGCCTGCAATGCAAGAGACCCGGGTTCAATCTCTGGGTCGGGAAGATCCCAACCCGCTCCAGTATTCTTGCCTGGAAAATCCCATGGACAGAGAAGTCTGGCGGGCTACAGCCCACGGGGTGGCAGAGTCAGACACAACTGAGACTAACACTGTCGCTCTCACAGCACTTAGAAAGGGCCATATGAGTGTTACCTATGGGCTGACTTGTATCCCCCCAAAACTCATATGTCCTAGTACCCAGAACCCCAGAATGTGACTATATTTGGAGACAAGATCTTTAAAGAGGTATCAAAGTTAAACTGAGGTCCTTTGGTTGAGCCCTAACCCAATACTACTGGTGACCTTATAGGAAGAGATTAGGACACAGACGCACACAGAGGAAAGAGTGTGAGCACCTGGGGGTGGGCACCCCTACAAGCTGAGGGGAATCCAACCCTGCTGACAGCTCGACTTCCAGTCTCTAGGGCTGTGGGAAAAGAAATTTCTACTGTTTAAGCCGCCCAGTCTGTGTTATGGCAGCTTTGGCAAACGAATACCCCTGTTACTACTACCACGATGTAACTGACCCCATGCCCCCATTTTTCATGCAGAAGGTGAAACTGAAGCTTCCACCAGTTCGGAAGTTTGCCCAAGATGTCAGAGCCAGGAGTGAAGGCTTCTGGGCCTCTGGCTTCCACTCACAGGGCCTCATGCAGACCTGCCTGGATTGCCCCTGAGTAGGAGCTCAGAGATGACCAGGTCAGTGACCTTCAGAAGGGCTGATAGGTGGGACAAGAAAGGTCTGGAAGTGCGTGTGGAGGATCATGGTGACCACGCAGGAGAGGCCTGGATGTGAGGGATGGGTTCTGGGGCTCCCCAGGTTTGTGGAGAGGGTCTTATCGCCCTACTCCAAAGGGCAGGGCAACCGCTGAACAGGGTGTGGGCTGTGAGTGTGGGGGCTGGGCAGGAGGCCTGAATGCAAGTCCCAGCCTTTCCCTGCACCATTTGGGGGTCCCGGGCAGGTCGCTGGACCTGTCTGGGCCTCAGTCTGCCCATCTGTAAAATGAGGGCATGGTCCAGGCCCTTCTGCTTCAAGGAATCTATAAGTGATCTATCTGAACTGCTCCCCCCGCCCTAGACACATACCTGTGGGGGGAAGTGCGCCAGGCTGGCCTGAAGCAAGACAGGGTGTCAAGTCCCCCCACTCCACAGAGGCTCACCAGGTTTTCCACGTCATCATCATCATTCATCCCCTCGTCCTCCTCCTCGGTCAGGGACAGGAAAGGCTTGTCAGTCCCCAAGAGCAGGTACTCCCACCTCACGGGGTCTCCCAGGTCGAAGACCAACTCCTGATGGAGAAAGGGGTCGCTGAGCACACCCCACAGCCAGTGCACCCCCCTCCTGCTCCACAGGGGCAGGGAGCGGGCGGGGAACAGCCAAGCCCAGGGTGAGAAGACACCCCGCTGGGTCTCAGAGGGGCCAGAATGTGGCTCCAGGCTGCCTCTGAGAGTCCTCGCCTGCCCTCCTCATCCCCACAGGGGGATGGAGGCCCTGGGGGCGCTGACTGCCTTCCCGTGTTGGTCTCAGGGTGAGAGACTCGAAAACTCTCTGGCCTGGGATAGGCCTGGATGTGGAGCTCATTCGGCATTGTCCTTACAGGAAGAGATGAGGTGTCGCTGTATAGCAAAGACCGGTTCAAGAAATAGAACATTATCCACACTCCCAGAAAGTCCCGTGGTATCCAGTTACCACCTCCCTCCAAACATGTGCACATATTTTTTAACTTCTGTAAATGGCACTGAGGTTTTGGGTTTTGTTTTGGCTGCACTGGGTCTTCATTGCCCCAGGGCAATGAAGGGATCTTCATTGCAGTGAAGTGATCCCAGGGCATATGGGATCTTAGTTCCCCATCAGAGATCAACCCCGCATCCCCTGCATTTGAAAGGGATTCTCAACCACAGGACCACCAGGGAAATCCTGGCACTGAGTTTTTATACATAAATATGTATGGAAGTTCACTGAGCAGGACGTGTAGGATAAGAGCATTTTTCTGCATGTATATTGCACTTCAATACAATGTTTTTTAAAAATCAATTGAACTAACAACCCACATTTTATAAGGATACAGAAACTAAGAGAGTGACAATAATTATACTGGAATGATTATGTATGGGCAAAGCAGTAGCCCTGGGTACTCCAGGAAAAGTCCAAAGCCCCCTTGGCTGGTGGCCAGCTCTCCCCACTGACCACACCCACCCTCCCCCACTGTGCCTGCCACACCCGCCCAGGCCCGCCGAGCACCTTGCAGCAGTTCCAACAATCCTGCATGTTGACCCAGTAGTTCTTGTGGTTCCAAAGGCTCTCAATTCCCAGGAAGTGATCGTCCTGGGTGCTGTAGCTACGTGCAGTGAATGGGTCAATGAAAAAGCTCTCAGGCACCTCGCGTTTCCCCGACAACACCAGGACCCAGGAATGCACACGAAGGCCGTGCAGGGGGTCGGTCTTTGCATTTTCCTGTTCCTGCACGGGAAAGGTGGGTGACCTCGCGGCAAATGGATGGGAAGGGGATCATCAGGGGTCCAAACATCTCCCTGAGGCTGAGGAACTGGCAAAATAACCAAATTTTGATCCACACTGCATCTCTGGTTGACTTTGTGACCTTGAGGACATCACCCCACCTCTGAACCTGTTTTCTTATAGATAAAATGGGAGGATCTAGCTCGATCTGTGGTTTATAACTTGACCTTTTGGAGCTCTGGGATATCTGGGATTTTTGGCTTTCTGTGTTGTGATTCTGGGTGAGAAAGATAGAGGGACACCATATGGCTTCCCTATCTGCATCCCTCTGGGAAAAGGGTCACTGTGCCAAGTTCATTATTGCATCCCCAGGGTCTACTGCACCCCACAGTAGACCCTGAATAAATACTGTATGGAAGGAAAGACAAGAAGGGAGGGAAGTAAAGTAGATGAGAGGATGATGAAAGTGTGGGTGGATAGGAGGAGAGATGGAAGGATGGGAGAGAGGAAGGTGGGAGGATGGATGGGAGAGTGGATGGGAGGGTAGGTGGGAGGGTGGGAGGGAGGGTAGGTGGGAGGGTGGGAGGAAGGATGGATGGGAGGATGGTGGGAAGATGGTGGGAGGTTGGTGGGAGGGTGGATGGGATGGTGGATGGGAGGATGGATGGGAGGGTGGTGGGAGGGTGGATGGGAGGGTGGTGAGAGGGTGGATGGGAGGGTGGATGGGAGGGTGGTGGGAGGATGGATGGGAGGGTGAATTGGAAAATGGATGAGAGGATGGTGGGAGGATGGATGGGAGGGTGGTGGGAGGGTGGGTGGGAGGATGGTTGGGAGGATGGATGGGAGGATGGTGGGAAGATGGTGGGAGGATGGTGGGAGGATGGATGGGAGGATGGTGGGAAGATGGTGGGAGGTTGGTGGGAGGGTGGATGGGATGGTGGATGGGAGGATGGATGGGAGGGTGGTGGGAGGGTGGATGGGAGGATGGTGGGAGGATGGATGGGAGGATGGTGGGAAGATGGTGGGAGGTTGGTGGGAGGGTGGATGGGACTGTGGATGGGAGGATGGATGGGAGGGTGGTGGGAGGGTGGATGGGAGGGTGGATGGGAGGGTGGTGGGAGAGTCGATGGGAGGGTGGATGGGAGGGTGGATGGGAAGGTGGTGGGAGGGTGGATGGGAGGGTGGATGGGAGGGTGGTGGGAGGATGGTTGGGAGGATGGATGGGAGGATGGATGGGAGGATGATGGGAGGATGGATGGGAGGGTGAATTGGAGAATGGATGGGAGGCTGGTGGGCGGATGGATGGGAGGATGGATGGGAGAGTGGATGGGAGGATGGATGGGAGAGTGGATGGGAGAGTGGATGGGAGGGTGTGTGGGAGGGTGGATGGGAGGGTGGTGGGAGGGTGGATGGGAGGGTGGATGGGAGGGTGGTGGGAGGATGGTTGGGAGGATGGATGGGAGGATGGTGGGAAGATGGTGGGAGGATGGATGGGAGGGTGAACTGGAGAATGGATGGGAGGACGGATGGGAGGGTGGTGGGAGGATTGTGGGAGGATGGTGGGAGGAAGGTGGGAAGGTGAATGGGAGGATGGATGTAGAGTGTATGCAGGTATATGTTCAGTGAGCTTCTGGTCTGGAACAAGGAGGACACCAGAACTGCACACCACACAATGAATTGGCCCAGGCAGCACAGCTCTGTAGTATTAGCATCTGGCTGACCACCACTGGGATTCCCACATGGCTGGGCGGAAGTGGGGTTGTTTGGAAGAGGGAGGAGGGGATTTGAACCTGGGGGCCCATAAACACATCCCTTCATGACCTTGGTCTGTTTCCCCGTTCCTAGCAGCCCCTTCTCTCGAGCGGAGTTCATGGCTTGAGGGCTGAGGATGGTGGACCCACCAAGAGGCGTGCCTCCTCCTGCTTCCGCCGATTCTCCTCCTCAGCCTTTATTGCCTCCTGCCTCTTCATCTCCTGTTCCTGCTCAAACCTGCTGGTCAGGTCCCTGGGCGGTTTGATGGCGTACTTCTTAGGGGGTGCCTTTTCCTCCTCCTTGACTGTCTGTCACGAGACAAGAGGGAAAGGATCGGCAGCCATGCACACTGTTGCTCCTGGGGTCTGCAGGCTCTCTGACCCCAAACACAGAAAGAGCCTCAGCTCCAGACCTGCGACTGTGGGCATGTCCTCCCATTTCCCTAGCCGCAGCCTCTTCTGCAAAATTCAGTGAGAACCTTTTCCCCAGGCTTGATCTGCCAAATGGAGACGGGACAATGCCTGTATGAGTTGCCCATCCAGGCCAGAGCTCAGGAGGTGTGACTTCTGTTCTTCATCCTCCACGGCCTAGACTAGCTACGATCTGGATCTGATTTAGAAAAAGGGGCAAATTGTCGAGAATCAGATTTTCCAGGTTTTACCACTGCAGGGCTTCATATGTTGACTCAAAGTGAGAGTTTCCTGGGCTCGGAAAAAGAACAAAGCCTCTGTGTGTGTGTGCGCGCGCACGTGTGTGCATGAGCGTGTGTACAGAAATGTGTGCTAGGAGGACAGAAAATGTCCAGGAAAAGACAGCACGGAAGCTGCAGAATGGGGACCTGATATAAGGGAGAAATGGCGAATCTCCACCATTCATGATCAGACAGACTGGGCCTCAGCCCCCAGGGACCCATTTACCGGGTGTGTGACTTTGGTCACAAAAACTATTTCATCTCAACACACTCACATGTAAAACACAAGAGCAATCATTCCTACCATACAGTGCTCTTGAGAGGAGCAACCAAGTCAAGAAACGTGTAAGTGGTTTATAGACTGGAATGTTCTCAGCACCATTAGCTATTGATATCAATTTCATAATTAAATTTTTGGCTGAGCTAAGAGGCCTGTTTGTGAGTTCATGGGCCTTTGGAGCCAAAAGCAGTGATGGAGCTTTTTTTGTTCCATCTTTCCTGGGGAGCCGGGGCTGGGAGAGCAGGCTGGGCTCTCACCAGGTGCCTCCCTCTCCTTCTCCACCAGGAACAGCCCCGGGGGCCCCAGTGGCTCACAAAGGTATAACACAGGTGCGTCATGCTGGTTGCCTCAGGTCCCTGGATCCCCTGCCCCAAGCTGCAGATACCCACGGGGCCTTGACCCTGGGTAAGGCCAGGGTCATGAATCAATCCAGTTCACGAAAAGCATTATCTGCCTGTGCATGCAGGCTAAATCGCTTCAGTCATGTCTGACTCTTTGCGACCCTATGGACCGTAGCCTGCCAGGCTCCTCTGTCCATGGGATTCTCCAGGCAAGAATACGGAGTGGGTTGCCATGCCCTCCTCCAGGGGATAGTTCCAACCCAAGGACTGAGCCCACATCTCTTACGTCTCCTGCATTGGCAGGTGGGTTCTTACTAGAGCTGCCTGAGAAGTCCTTTCTGCCTGTAGTGCGGCTATTTTCGAAATGCACAGAGATGCTTTAATGATTCCTACAATTAAATTCACTTGAAAGTGTTCTGAGTGTTCACAGCTGCCTCGAGCCATTATGGTGTGTGCTCAGTCCGCATGTATAAAAGTACCACCACTGCCTGCTGTGGTTTGCTGGAGGTTTGGTGAAATTTTGTGCTGTTAAAAAAGGGATCTTTTTACATGAAGGGGTGGGGGGGAAGACAGAACTACATGTCTGTTCATTTGTCTGCTTTTTCCTTATATGAAAATGACTGGGTGGATTTTTATCATGTGCACAGGCTAAATTTGGAAGAATTTGGCTGAAGATAGCCGCCATGTGGCATTCACTAATGTGGGGAACACAGTAGCTGAAGCTGAGTGACAACAAGTGGAGAGGAGCAGCCAGTTTGGAGGAGTGGGCTGTGTGCATGAAGATGCCAAGGGGACAGAAATCATCAGTGGTTTGATTTCAGTGAGCGCAGGTGTCCCAGTTGTAAAGCTCAGCGGCAGGGACGGGCTGCTATAAGGATAGCGTGTCTCATGTGATGCTGAGGGGAGCAGGGGCCCGGCTGTACCTCCTTGGGCTTCATGGTGAGTGGGCACACCTCCCGAGTTAGGTCCATGTAGCACAGGTCCTGCGAGCCGTAGCCGTTGACACAGTAGGCATCGTAGCCGGCGCCGATGAGCATGGAGCAGAGCAGCGTGCTGAAGTCGAAGCAGTTCCCCTTCTGGTACTTGAGCACAGTGGTCGAGGAGTACAGGTACAAGGGCTGGGCACAGCAGGCTGGTCAGTACAGCTGCCCCCTGCCCCTCGCCAGTCTCCCCAGGGCTGGGCACCAGGGCCAGTGTGCAGGCTCAACACCAGTGGGGCTCCTCCCCTTTGCTGGGTTAGGGAGCCTGCTAAGAATGGGGTGAAAACCACAGCCCCCGTGTCCAGAAAGTGCAATCCACATTTGCCTGTAATTCCAAAGGGCCATGGACTCCTTCCTGATGGGAAAGACCGTCTGGATGTTGAGGCTTCTGGCCTGAGGATCTTTGATTGGATGGTCTATGGTTTTATTCCAAAGTTACCCTTACCTCCTACCTCTGTCTCCCTCTTCTCTTTCTCCACTGTGTACATATCCCCTTCTCTCTCCCTCCTTCCCACCCTCCATTCTTAAAGAGATTAAGCTGGTCAGAACCCAAAAAATGTGGCCTTGAAACGTGGGTAGCTGGTCCCCCTCTCTCCTTTTCCACCTCCTAAAGTCCTAAAAAGAAGACTCTGAAAGCCGAAGGAGGCAAAGGAGTCAAAGAGGTGGGATTTCAGAGATCAAGCATGCTGTGTGACCTCAGGCAAGTGGCTGTCTCTTTCTGGGCCTGTTCCTAGCCTCACTCCCAGCCAGGGGGTCGGTGAGGGGTTCGGCCCCGACAGACTCATAGACTGTGGCCCGAGGCTGGCCAAGCCTCCTTCTCCTGACCTTCCTGGTTTCCCATCTCTGGCTTCGTGGCCTAAGGATGCAGCCTCAGGTGGTACTTACAGGTTTGAGGGGGTCGGGCAAAGGCACCATGGACAGGAAGTCGGAGATGAACTGGGCGCAGGTGTCCCAGTTGTAGAGCTCAGGGTAGGGCATCAGTGTGGGCCGGATGGTTGTGCTCACGAACTTCTGCAAAGGGAGAGACCACAGGCCCTGGGGCAATGTGCCACTTGGGAGGAAACCACGGTGCTCCGAGGAAGCTGGAGACCTCAGGATGGGGTTGGGGGTGGCTCTCTAGGCCTCTCTGGGCCTCAGGTTCCTACTCAGGACCTTGGGAGGTGGAGGAAGGGATTCCCTCAAGGCCCTTCTTGCCCAGATCTAGCATAATCCTGTGCTAGTGATGTGATCACTACTGCGTCATTACCACAACCCCACTCAGCGCCGCTCAGTCCTGCATCACCTCCCTGACCCCAGCAACTCTGTGAGGCAGGTCCCGCTGACGGGTGAGGAAGCCGAGGCTCTGAGAGGTGAGCTGACTTGTTCAGGTTCACAGTCAGTAGCACAGTCGGGTCTGTCTGGCTCTAGATCGCTGCCCAGCGTGGGGGAGCTAGTGCTTCCACAGCCTTTGAGGGGCAGCTCTGCTGCCCTGGGGCCAGGAGCCAGGCCTCTGGGGTCTCCTTCTCTGTGAATTCGAGGAAGGTTTCACCAGCACCAGATCACACATGGCCCCACCTAAGGGGCAGCCCCCGCTGATAGCTATAGCAGAAATGCAGGTCCGGGGTTACCAGATCCAGGAAAGAGGAGACTAGAGATCTGGTTGGGAACAGTTGAGTTCCAAGTGCTGGCAGCTAACACAAGGGTTACATCACCAGGTGGGCCAGATCAAACGGTCTGCAAGCCCGTCAGCCTATGTAGGGGCTGCCACATTGTAACTTCTCATTCATCTTCTACCGTTCCCTCTACAGGTGGGGAAACTGAGGCCCAGTGAGGATCAGGGACGTGCCCTGGGTCCCAGGGTGAGAAGGAGGGAGGCCAGCACTCGGGTCCTGGCCCGTTTTGTCTTATATCTCTGCCTTTCTCTGCACAGGGCTGGCCTCGTGGGCATGGGGGCTCCAAGCCACCGCAGGGATGACGCACACTGGGCCTGCTGGGACCTGTGGGCATTTGAGTTTATATGCTGCCCGCCCCCACCCTCCAGGAGAGGGCTGTGCTTGGCCCGTCTCCCTCCCTCTGTGCTCCGGCCCCGGCCCTGCCCTCTACCACCCAGTCTTACAGGCACTTCGCATTCGTTCAGCGGATGCAGGAAGAGGGGCACCCGGTCCGGGCACAGGTGGCTGTACTGGCGGGAGAAGTTGTCAGCCACCTGCAGCAGGTGCTCCTCCTTGAGCGTGTTGCTTTGGTAGGAAAGGGGCAGCTTGGAGGTGTCGATAGTGTCCTTGGTGAAGGTCCTGTGTCCACAAGAGGGTGGTATCAGCCTGCGTAGGGTTGGGCCTGGCACACAGGGAGCCCTCCGTCTACCTTAGCTGCCACCGGCTCTACTCTGTCCTCATTTAATCCTCGTAACTACTTAGGAGGGAAATGTCTTTTTATCAGCTGCTCTTTTATTTTTTTAATCTATTCTTAATTGGAGGATAATCGCTTTACTATGTTGTGTTGATTTCTGCTGTACAACAACCATAAGGATACATAGGTCCCCTCCCTCTTGAACCTCCCTCCCCTCTCCATCATCCCACCCCTCTAGGCTGTCACCGAGCACTGGGTTGATCAGCTGCCCGTTTAAACAGATGAGGGAAATGATGCAGAGAGGCTGAGCGGCTTGCCCAAGGTCGCACAGTTAGGGAGGGGCAGAGTGGAGACTTGGCCCAGACAGCCTGAAAGCCTGGTCCTCACTCTGACCGCCTCCTGTAGGTCCCCGTGCTGCCTCCCAGCCCCGGCATTACCATTCGGACCTGCTCTCTCTCTCTGCCCAGCCCTGGTCTGACCCCCGCCAGGGTGGCTGGGCCAAAGCCCCCTCCCTCCCCATCCCTGACACTCACAAGAGCTTCTCCGGGACAGAGACCTCGATCTCTGACAGCTTCCTCTCCAGGTCTCTGAGCATCTCCTGCGTCATGGTGGTTTCCCCTCTCCGCACCTCCATCGGCCTCTTTGTTTTCTCTCCCCTCTCGGCCCGCTCGGCTGCTTCTTCTCGCTCCGCCGCCTCTTCCTCCTCCACTTTCTCCTTCAGGACCTCCATTCTGGCGTGTCTCTGACTGTCTAGAGGGGAGGTCGCTGCAGGAGGATTAAATGCACTCAGAATGGCCAGTTTCAGGCCAGAATGGAGTCAATGACACCACCTGCGTCCTTGGGTGGTGCTTTGATGTGCTTTAGAATTTAGGGGTCCTCAGCCTCCAGGATCTAATGTCTGATGATCTGAGGTGGAGCTGACGTCATAATAATAGAAACAAATTACACAATAAATGTAATGTCCTTGAATCATCCTGAAACCACTTCCCTCCACCCCTGGTTCATGAAAAAAATTGTCTTCCATGAAACTGGTCCCTGGTGTCAGAAGGGTTGGGGACTGCTGGTTTAGGTCACAAAGGGAGGAGGCAAGACCCTCTTAAACGTCCTTTCCATCAGAAAGTCTCCACATGGTGTGAGCACACCTGTAACACCTTTCTGACATTTGCAAATTTCCCCTTGAAGCAGAGATGTCGCAGGTCACACGTTGAGACTATTGTCAGGGCAGGAGCAGGTAGCTGAGACTTATTAACCTTGCTTTGCTTTTTGTATATTTATTCCGCCAGCTACTTTCTCCTTCTGGCAGGTGATGTTAATGCTGTATGGATAGTATTATGAAGTTTCCTATTAAATATATTTATGAAGTCCAGTAAGTCTAAATTCAAAGAAACTTATTCATAATTATCTTTTAGACCTCTTAGATATGACACCTACATGCTCAGTCACTAAGTTGCTAACAGGGCTGGTTCCCAGTGCCTCGCGAGACTGGGTGGCACCATGGTTGGCAACACTGGAGACAAACAGTTGTTTCCCAGCCCAGGGGTTGAGCCTATGTCTCCTATGTCTCCTGCATTAGCAGGCGGATTCTTTACCTCTGGCGCCACCTGGGAAGCCCATTCATAACAGCAAGGAAGGAAAAAAAGAGGTAACATCACCAAACTTGGAACACAGAGAGGGCAAGAATGGGGCTGCCTCTAAGGCACCTGAATAAGGGGCAGGCGTCAGTGACACAGCCAGCAGTCTTCTGGCCAAGCCCTTGCGTCATCTCTCAGGATGGAAAACGTTTGGGGGGGGCGGGGTGGATGGACACTGAAATGCTGTATATGCTCATATGCCCTAGGGAAGGCCTTGTCTGCAGCCAGAGAGCCCAGCCTCACTACAGTGGATCAAAGATCCAGTCCCCTTATAATTTCCAAAGTGATAAGAACACCAGGCACATATTTTTTTTTTAATGTTTCAGCAAGGCTGGGTGACCCCCTGGATGACTCCCTGATGGAGAGTCTTTCTGGTCACCGGAAAGACCAAGCTGTGGCTGGAAGCTTGGAATTTCCAGCCCCTCCTCCATTCTCCAGAGATGAGAGAAGAGTAGAAATGGGCTCAATAATTGATCAAGCCTCTGTGAGGAAGCTTCCATAAGACTCTCAACAGTAGGATGTGCAGAGAGCCTCCAGGTTGGAAAGGCAATGTCCTCTTCGGGAATAGAAGCGCCTACACTCAGGACCTTCACAGACCTCCCCAGACCTCGCATTATGTATCTCTTCACCTGCCTGGCCATCTGTGTCCTCTACTGTGTCCTTTAATAAACTGGTAAATGTAATGAGGTGTTTCCCTGAGTTCTCTGTGCCTCTCTAGCAAATAAATAGAACCCGAGGGAGGGGTCATGGGAACCCCCAATCGGTAGCCACATTGAACAGAAGTTGTGGGTAACCCGGGACTGACTACTTGCTTGCTATTGGCATCTGGAGTGAGTGGGAAGAGTCTTGTGGGACTGAGCCTTTAACCTGTGGGATCTGATGCCACTCCAAGGAGGTAGTGTCAGAATTGAGCTGAATTGTAGGACACCCAAGTGGTGTCATGGAGCATCTCTTGGGACTTCCCTGGTGGTCGAGTGGTTAAGAATCCTCCTTGCAATGCAGGGGACGTCGGTTTGATCCCTGGTCAGGGAACTAAGATCCCACATGCAGTGGAGCAACTAAGCCCATTCCTCAAAACTACTGAGCCCACGTGTCACGACTAGGGAGTCCTTGAGCTGCAAAGAAATATCCCACAGGACGCAATGTAGATCTGTGTGCGATGCAACTAAGAACTGAGGCAGTCAAATACATAAATGAATATTTTAAAGAGGAATTACTCAGTGAGGGGAAAACCCGCATATTTGGTAACCAGAAGAGTCAGAAGCAAAGGGTTTTGTCTGAGAAGTAAAGGAGACACACAGAAGGTGGAAGACTGAGTTTTTCCATTACGGAGACCCTATGAGGCAGATACTGTTATGATACCCACTTTTCAGAGGAGAATACTGAGGCCTAGAGAGATTAAGTGCTTGGCCTAAAGTCACAGAACTAGTAAGGAGCAGAAATATACATGAACCTGTATATTTCTGGCTCTGAAATCCATGCATTTAAGGGCCTAATAAAATGTAAAAATACTAGAAGGAATGGATGGTTTAGTGGAGGGGGAGTGAGTAAGGAAAGACATAGGAGGGGAGGAGGCCAAGGTGTCAGTGGGCAGCCACTGAAATTGGCTCTGAGCCAAGGTCACAGAACACGTCATCAGAGGTGCTGAGCCAGGACTCGCAACGCTTGTTCCCTGCATCAGCCTGCCCCGTCAGCTAAAGCACAGTTTGGGGAAGGCAGTCCCGCCTTAAAGTTCCTCCAACTCTGTGCCCAGCAGCGCTCCCCACCACAAGCCCTTCCCTGAGTCTTTCTCCCCAGCAACAACCTCCTCTTCACCATCACATACACACACACACACACACACACACTGAAAACTTCCCCAGAAAGTTTGGGGTTGACAGGCCCCAGGCAGAAGAATCCCCCTTACCACCAGAGCCCGCGCCCTTGCCCTCCTCCCTGCCAGGTGGGGTTCAGCCACCCCACACCCCAGCTCCCATCTCTCACCCTTGAGGACAGCCTGTACCATCTGTTAGCCTGTCTCCATAGTAACAGCTCTCCAGGCCGAGGGCAGGTCCTGGGAGAGGAGGCTTCTGGGAAATGTAGTCTTTTGTCACTAACCAGGTCTGGGTCCAGGAGACCCACTGCAGTACGTCCCTCAGCCAGCGGTGGGCTGGAAGCAGCTCATGTGCCGGTTTGCAAGAACTGATGGTTAAAGCTTTAGGAATGTTTGTGAACCCACTGATGAACACAGTCATTAGTGAAATTTAGATTATAAAAACATACAAGTAAATAGACTATACTAAAAGCAGAGGTAAGAAGTACTCAAAACTCATCACTCCCTAATTATTTTACTGCATTTTATTGTTATCTGAGCTCCAGAGGTTATTTATCCCTATTGTTATCTATACGACGAAAATATTATGTAAGGGTAAGCTGCTCCGCATCTTTTTCCAGCTCTGTTCAGTGATGTCACATAGGTAGCTTAAAATGGTCCATGAGCTTATTTATACCACAGAGACTGGCAAATGCTGCAGAAAAGGACTTTTTCTCTCCTCACGCGTGCTAAGTCGCTTCAGTCGTGTCTGACTCTTGGCGACCCTGTGGACTGTAGCCTGCTAGGCTCCTCTGCCCATGGGATTCTTCAGGCAAGAATACTAGAGATTTCTCTCATCAAGTGTTGTTAAACATTTACCAGGACAGCACTGCTTCTGCTTGCATGTTCAGTATGGCCTTCATCAAACAGATAGAAAGCAGTGTGGGTCCTGGCATGGCCGCCTGTCATTGTGGACACAGTCAGGCTGCCCAAGTCCTGGTTCTAGTCAAGACTGAACCACTGATTTAGTATAAATCTCATGGCACAGGGAAAACTTGCTTGTTAGGTTAGTGGCCCATGAAATTGCTTACTTTAATTTCTTTTAAATTCCAAGGAAAAAATGAATAGACCAATAATGCACATTATGAGTCCACCTGGGATTATGTTTGTCTTCGTACCAATGTAGTCACAAAAGATAACTTCTTTTTTTTTTTTTTGAAGGAAAGGGCCCATAAAACTTGTGATGCTGCCTTGTGGGGATCAGTGGGGTCCAGAGAAATCCTGCAGATGTCTGGACCAGATTGTATAGTTGCTGCTATTGGTGAAAATGTAGGCATCACCTCAATTCTTGATAATAAAGAACAATTTTTTTTCTTCTGGCTGGAACATTATGCAGTCATATAAAATAAAGTGAGAAGGATAAATTAGATGGAGGGAAAATTCCTAAGATGGCATGTGGACTTCAGTCCTGGAGTTCACCATGGAATTACCTCTCTGGGGAATTCACCTGGGAGGCGGCCAGGAAGGGAAGAGGAAAAGGAAAATGTGATATGCGCCACTGGCGGAATGGAACATAGGTCTCCTTTTTCCTTTTGTCTCGTGCAACACCTAATTTCCTCCGCATAGTTGTTTATTCCTCTTTACCCATCCCCAGCCCACATAGGCATCACTGGGACGCTCCCCAACTCCCCACCAAATGAGCATTCTTTTTCATGCTGTCAGCATTTTTCATTGGTGTTAATGACATTGTATTAATATTTTTCTGTTTCTTAGACATTTGCTAAGAACTGTGTTTTTAACATCTACCCACTGGACTTCCTTGGTGGTCCAGTGGCTAAGAGTCTGGGCTCCCAAAACAGGGGGCCTGGGTTTGATCCCTGGTCAGGGAACTAGATCCTGAATGCTCCAACTAAGACCTGGCATAGCCAAATGAATAAAGAAAATAAATAAATATTAAACAAACAAACAAAAGCTGCACCAGAATTTATTAAAAAGAAAAAAGATCCACCCACATTAATTTCCTCTTTACCCTCCCAGCCATGGACACCCCGCTTTGCCATCAACTCCCATTATTCACAGATAATGCCACGCATGTCATTGGTGGAGTCCCTTCTAGACCTGCAAGTGTATCTCTGGGCTAAAGAACCAGGAGCAGGACTGCCGGCTCAGCAGCAACACTGCACTTCTTTTTCAGGTGGTGAAACCTACACTCTCTCCACCTCCCACAGTGCCTGAGGGAGCCTGGTACTTGCCCCCACCAGCAGCTGATATTCACTCCCTTCCTGACGTTTGCCAGTTTCGTAGGGGTACAACAAGATCTTATTGTCATTTGAGCATGTGCCTCTCTGATTACTAAAGATTTAAAATCTGTCTTCATGTGCTAATGTGTTAGCTTCAAGGGTTTCTTCTTCTGAAACTGTCTTTTAAAAACTCAACTCATTCTTCTTTATTGCAGAATTATCTTGTTTGGATTTGCAGGACCTCCAGGTGTTAATCCCTGGTTCCAGATGCTGCAAATGCCTCCCTCCATTCTGTCACAGGTCCACTAACCTTGCCGGTAGTGACCTTCATTGAACAGAAAACTTTAATTTTGATGTATCTGAGTCTATCAAGTTTTGGTCTGACATTTTGCACTTCTGAATTTTTGTTTAAAAAATCCTTTCTTGCACTTAAGTCACAAAAATATTTTCCCCTCTGCGATGACCTAGTTGGGTGGGATGGGCCATGGGAGGGAAACTCAAGAGAGAGGGGATATATGTATACAGATGATTCACCTTGTTGTACAGCAGAAACTAACACAACATTGTAGAGCAATTATACTCCAATAAAAAACATTTTCCTATGTTAACTTTGTAATTTTGCCATGCCATTTAGACCTTTACTCTGCTGGAAGTCCATCTCTGTATGAGCAGTTAAGTAGGGATTTTGTTTTATTTTTCCCCTTACAATGAGTTAATTTTCCAACACCATCATCAGATCATTTGTCCCTTCCTCGTCATGTCACTCTTGTCATACAGTAAGTCCCCGGGTCTACATGTGTCTGCCATGGAGCCCTCTGTTCTATTCCACTGGTCTTCATGTCTATCCCCGCATAGACTCCATGTTAAATTTACCACTATGGCCTTGTACACTCTTTATATCTGCAGGTCAGTTCTTCCTTCTATGCCCTCTTTCATTAAGGATGACTTAGTTATTTGAGGCCTATATGCCTTAATATAAAATTTATTTTATTTAGTTTTTAAAAATTTTACTTATTTGCTTACTTCTGGTTGTGCTGGGTCTTCATTGCTGTGCATGGACTTTTTCTAGTTGCAGTCCGTGGGCTTCTCATTGCAGTGGCTTCTCTTGTTTCAGAGCACGCACTCTAGGGTGCATGGGCTCAGGAGTTGTGGCCCACAGGCTTTGTTGCCCCGCAGCATGTAGACCAAGGGGCAAGGGATCTTCCTGGACCAGGAATCGAACCCACACCTCCTGCATTGCCAGGCAGATTCTTAATCACCAAACCACCAGGGAAACCCTTTCATATAAATTTTAGAATAAGTTTCAGAAAGCCTAAAAAATCACTTAGAATCTTTATTGGAATTACATTGTATTTATAGGTCAATTTGCAAAGAATTTTTATCTTTTGATATTAAATTACTTCTTTGAAAGCATGAAGCAAGTAGGTCTTCTTACTTTCTACCTATTTGTTACATTGTAATGAAAATGTATTAGGAAAGAAGAAGTTGGGACAGAACAGAGAGAACCTGGCAGGGAACCACAATGAGGGGACACCCTTCCTGCCCCACATAGATGACTACTGCTGCCTATGGCCTGATAAGGTGTCAGCCAAAGCCGAGTTCCGGCTTAGTCACGATCACACTGTGTTGGGTCGGCAGCCCTCTTAGCCAGTATCTCATGTAATCATCACCTTTGTCAGGCAGCTGCCGTTATCCCTGCATTACAGATTCAGTAGGTGAGGAACTGGTCCAAGGCAAAGAACTTGGACCAAGCAAGCTGAACTCTGAGTTCATGCTTTTGACCATTAGGCTATCCACCTCCTAGGTTGTCCTTTGGATACATCAGTGACAGGAGAACTTCATCTGTCTAGGTGGACCTTGGGGTGTTTTTTTTGCCATAGCCCTCCTTGGCCTTAGCTTGTGCTCGACTTGGTGCTTGGAGCCACTTTTGCACTGACTTCAAGCAGTGAGGGACCCCAGCCCCTCTGCTGCTGCCTGGCCCTGGGGTGGAGAGCCAGGCAGCAAACGGGACATCTCTGCTGTTACTTATGCACCCCTTCGGCTTTCCCCAACCGCACCTGGAAACCCCACCCATCCAGGGCTTGTGGTTCTATTGGTCCCTCATCCCACTGAGCATGTCTTAAGTGAGAAAGCAAGGAAAAAGCAAGAAAAAAACCACTGCCCAGGATTTCCCTTGAGACTTGGAGGTCAGGGACAAGGTAATATAACTCTAAACCCAGGGAGAACCCAGCTCTAGTGTCGGCCCAGGTTTCAAGGTGGTCTTGGGCGGGGTTGCTGGGCCTCTCTGGGCTCAATTTCCTCCTCCCTACCCAGGGCTGGTCCACTTGGCAGAGCTGTGCAAGGAATCTGGAAGAGAGATTTTTTTTTAAAAAATGTATTTATTTTCAATTGAAGGATAATTGCTTTACAGTATTGGATTGGTTTCTGCCAAACATCAACATGAATCAGCCATAGGTGTACATATGTCCCCTCCCTCTTGATAGAAGGGAGCTTTGAACTTCATACCCTCCTAGTTAACAAACAGGTCGCAGAAGCTCACAATCTGCTTTATACCCAGGTTTTCTTTAGGCTAAGTGGTTTCTCATGGAGCAAACGAAGTCCTGCTGACTTAATGTCGGGGATTCGCTTTGACCACCTCACTTAAGAAGACTCAATGGGCTTCCCAGGTGGCTCAGTGGTAACTAATTCACCTGCCGAAGTAGGAGACCCAGGTACGATCCCTGGGTTGGGAAGATCCCCTGGAGTAGGAAATGGCAACCCACTTCCCTGTTCTTGCCTGGAAAGTCCTATGGACCAAGAAGCCTGGCAGGCTGTGGTCCATGGGGTCACCACGAGGTGGACATGACTGAGCAACTGAGCATGCCCACATAAGACTCAACAAGCCCCATCTTACGCAGGGTGACTCTGAGGTTCAGAGAGGTGTGGTGACAGGCTCAGGGTCCCCCAGCCCCTAAACAGCAGAGCTAGGATTTGAAGCCAGGCCTGTCAGACACTGAAGCAGCCATTCTTCCTGAGGACAGGTTACTAGCTCTGAGACTTTGGGGTAAGGTTGTTGAGAACTTCAGTGTGAGAAATGGATGTCTGTGAAGATAAGCCCCAAAACCCACCAAGTTTGTCCCCCGAAACTGATAACGTGGCTCAACTGTTGCAGTGTCCACACTCTTAAGGTTTCCCTTCCAGGATCACAGTGATCTGCATAAAGCCAGGGTCCCGGGCTTCCTTTCTTTCATCTGTTTGCTGAGTGGGAGGAGGGAGAAGGGGAATCCAAGTCCAGGGCAGTTGTGGGGAGGAGGCAGACTGGCAGCCAGGGGTTGTGTTGAGGCTCTAATAATAACTTCTCACCTGTGGAAGGTGCTAGACTTTCTGCAAAGCACACTGGGGAGGGTGGGGGTTGAAGAGTGAGGCTGAACAGTAAGTTGGGTGAGGTGCAGTGTAGGGCGGAAGAGAGGGGTGGACACCAGCGCCCTGCCCTCCTGGTCGGACCGGCCCAGGGGGCCAGCATGTCCCTGCGTTTGTCTGTCTCTCCTTTTGTTTTCTTTCTTTGGGTCAGTCTATCTGTTCATCTTTCTATCGGTTTATCTTTCTGTCTCTCTCTGTCTCTCTGTCTATCTCTACTGTCTCTGACTCTTTTTTGTTTCCTACTGAGGAAACCAGTGGTTTAAAACCAAGCCCAGCCACCGGAAGAGACAAACCCAGCTGGGTCTGGCCTGAGGCACTCCCCTGGCACTATGGGAGCTTGGATGCCAGAAGAAATGTCCACCCTTTCTCTGTTCACAACCTCTCTCCCCCCACACTGGCTCTCCAGCTCTCAGGTGTGCTGAGCCCTGAACCTTATGCCCTCCACCCCCACCAAGACAGCAGGTCAGAGGTCAGTCCACCTGAGACCAGCTGGGACCTGGGACCCTTTGCTGCAATGCTTGCAACCTAGGCAGACCTCTCCTCCAGCAACAAAATGCAGAGAAGCTGCTGCTAAGTCGCTTCAGTTGTGTCCAAATCTGTGCGACCCCATAAACGGCAGCCCACCAGGCTCCATCCCTGGGATTCTCCAGGCAAGAACACTGGAGTGGGTTGCTATTTCCTCCTCCAATGCATGAAAGTGAAAAGTGAAAGTGAAGTCACTGAGTCATGTCCAACTCTCAGCGACCCCATGGACTGCAGCCTACCAGGCTCCTCCATCCATGGGAGTTTCCAGGCAAGAGTACTGGAGTCGGGTGCCATTGCCTTCTCTGGCAGAGAAGCTATATGGGACTAAACATAACTGCGTGCATGTGCAGTTGGGGCCAATTCCGGACAAAAGAAACAGAACCAAACAAAAAACTAAAAAAGTCCCTAATGCCACTTCTGAAGAGCCAGGAATAAAAACAGGGTGTTGGGGAAAAAAAGCTAGTACTGTGCATGGCCCCTGTGCTCAGCACCACCAGAAGGAAGGGCAAACACCTAAGTCAGGCTTCCAGCCCAGCCCCTGAACATACCCCTACCCTCACCCCATGAAAGGAATTGGCTTCGCCACCCCTGCCCTCAGGGAGCGAGCAAGCAAGGCAACCTGTTGTTAGTTCTCACTTTTCCCTGCTGCAGCAGGGGCCCCAATAAAGCCTTGCCCATCTGGCCTCCCATCAACGTCTGTTGATTGAGAAAGGCCAAGGACCCTGGTCAGTATCAGGGCCACCCGCGAGGCAGTCCAGAGGAGGGACTGGGGACTGCTTGAGGTAGCCCACCTACTGAGTAAGTGGCATTCCTTGATATTCAGGGTCCCCAGCACCTGAGGGGCTCCCAGCGCCCCTGAGCGGCAGGGAGACCTCTGTGAGGATGGGCCTTGGAGAGAGTGGCTGAGCCAGGTGAGACCAGAGGAGGAGCAACCCCCTCACCCCCTCAAAACAAACCTCCAGTCCACAGCAGCCCCCCACGCCTGAGTGGGCTGTGGCCCCTGAGTGTCCCCTCAGGTACAGGCGGCCCAAGGGCGGAGCTGTGGGAGGGCAGTGATGAGGGGAAGGAAGGAAGGGGAGCGGCTGGAGACTCCTTCAGGAGGCAGCCAAGGGCTGACTTCCTTACTGGAACTCAGGCTTTCTGAGACTAGGAGGCCATTTCGCTGAGGGCGGGGGGTTGGTGTGGGGGCAGGGTGAGGGTGTCGCTCTGTGCTGGCAGGGGTCTCAGGATCACAGGGACTTGAGACTCCTGCCGTCCTGGATCTGTGAACTCTCAGACCCATAGGGGTATCTGGATAAGACATTTGAGACAACATGGCCCAACATATTTCCCATCCCCTGGCTCCCAAGTCATATTGTACAGAGAAGGGCGCTGAGGCCCAGGAGGCAGGGACCCCCTTCTCCCCGCCCCCAGGTCACATGGCAAATTAGAGCTGAGTCCAGAGCGCAGGGCAGGCTCGGCCTGGCCACATGGCCTTTCTCTATTCTTGAGACACGGTGTGGGCATGGTCAACCCGGGCAGTGCCAGAAGATGAGGTCACGGTGCTCTGACTTGGGCAGTAGAGGATAATGAACCAGCAGAAGATGAAGACACCTGTCAGGGAGGAGAAAGCCTCAGTGAGCCTGGGGCAGGGCTGGGGCTGGCGGCTGCCCAGAGGCAAAACCGTTCCACTGTGAGAGTTCAAGAATGCACAGAAACGTCAGCCCCCAAGGTGAAATCTACTCCTGAAAAAGGACCTGATCAGTATCTTGGGAATGAAAACCAGTCCTTGAAGTAAAATCTATATACATATCTATCACATAAAACAAAGGCTGAAATGAAGAGATTTTCAACCATACGAAACAACGACCGCAGCCCTTCTTATAAAGAGTTATTCCAGGATGTGCTTCAGCAAGAAGAGGGAAGGTGTGAGGTATGAAAACTGTAGTAAGTACAGACATTGAGGGAGCAGTAAAAATCTTTTTGTGTCTTTAAAAGAAATTTCGAACTAAAACCCTATACAACAGTAGAAGTCTTGAGGGGACTTCCCTGGTGGTCCAGCGGTAAAGAATCTGCTTTCCAATGCAGGGACACAGGTTTCTTGGTCAGGGAACTACGATCCCACCTGCCACCAGGCAACAAAGCCTGTGTGCCACAACTAAAAAACTTCACACACCACAACAAAGAGATTGTGTGCGGCAATGAAGACCCAGCACAGGCAAAAATCTTAAAAAGTACACTTGTTAAAAAAAATATTGAAAAGACTTCAAGGGCAGTTAAAGTGCCGAGGGCTCTGTTTGTGAGAAAGAGAGAAATACTGAGTTACTCAGTGAAAGTGAAAGTGGCTCAGTCCTGTCCGACTCTTTGAGACCCCTCGGACTGTCCGTGGGATTCTCTAGGGCAGAATACTGGAGTGGATAGCCTTTCCCTTCTCCAGGGGATCTTCCCAACCCAGGAACTGAACAGGGGTCTCCTGCGTTGCAGGCGGATTCTTTACCAACTGAGCTATCAGGGAAGCCCTTGAGTTACTCACAGTCAGTCGAAAAACCTCAGGGCATGAAGTGTTCAGGTTTAGCTATAATGGGTAACCTCAGAAAGAATGACAATCCACAGTTTCAAGACATGCCCCCAACCCTTAACCCCTGAGACTTCTCAGATGTGGACTCATGAATCTTCATCTAGGGCCAGTCTCTGATGGCCTAATAATATATGACTTCTGTTGTTAACATTGTTCCCACATATTGAAGACTTACTGCGTCCCACACACACATTATCTCAGTTATTCATCATGAGATCTGGTGAGAAAAGTACTGGGATTATCCCCAGCTGTACAGATGACAAGGATCTGAGGAGCTGAATGAGTTGTTGAGGTGGTGAGTGGAGGCAGGATTTGAACCTAGGTCTGCCTCTCCCCGGGTTTCCCCAGTAGCTCAGTGGTAAAGAATCTGCCTGCCAATGCAGGAGATGCAGGTTTGATCCCTGGGTCAGGAAGATCCCCTGGAGAAGGTAATGGCAACCCACTCCAGTATTCTTGCCTGAGAAATCCCACGGACAGAGGAGCCTGGTGAGTTACTGTCCACAGGGTCAGGAAAGAGTTGGACATGGCTTAGCAGCTAAACAACAAGAACTGCTTGTACCCATCCTGCCAACCATGTTGCCATGCAGTCTTGTGAGGCACTGGGAGCCAGCCCTTCTCCTGTGGACTTGAACCCACTGGATCTAGACCCCCTGCGTCCCTAGTGACTGCTCTGGACAGGATGAGACTGTGAGTCAAAGCCACACTTGCCATTCCTCTCCAGGCTGTTTTCCCTCACAGTCGGGCTGTGATATACTTCTTTAAGTTGTGTGTATGAAACAGGGGTATGAGGAGGAAAGGGGACAGGTGCAGGCAGGGAAACCCTGCCCCACATGCACCCTGAGTACTTGCCCCTTTGCTGGATATGGGAGGAAAAATTCTGTTGGAGCCGGGAGCAGGCTTATCTACCATTTCCTCCACTAATCATTTCCTTCCCACCTCCACAGAACCTCCAAGACTCTGTTCATGTCACATAGCCAGCACATCACAGGATCTTGCTCTCTCGGCCACAGAAGACTGAACCACAGATGGATGTCTGATGGCCCAGTCAGATCCTTGACTCTCCTAAGAACATAGAAAAGACTGAACCAGACCACAGTCAGCGGACTGGGAAGATGACATAAGGATGAGGTGGTCATCGTGGGCAGCCAGTTGGAGGCCATGGGTAAGAACGGGCCCGTGGAGGGGAAAAGTTACCGCAGAGAAAATGTGAGAGACTTGTTGTGACTCCAGAGAAAAAGATGGAACAAGTATCTGCTTTGGTTTTGGTGGTTTTTCCTGACCCTGCTACCAGCTCCCATGAAGTCAGCCAGTCTTCCTACCCTGGGGTGCTTGGGGGAGCCTTGGGTATTTAAAATCAGTACCCTTGAGTACCACCGGACTTCCCTGGTGACTCAGTGGTAAAGAATCCACCTGCCAATGCAGGAAGTGTGGGTTTGATCCCTGGGTCAGGAAGATCCCCTGGAGAAGGAACTGGCAAACCACTCCAGTATTCTTGCCTGGGAAATACCATGGACAGAGGAATCTGGTGGGCAACAATCCATGGGGTCACAAAAGAATCAGACTCAACTTAGCGACTAAACAACAACCCTTGATTTGAGCTAGCCTGAGTAGAATCCTGTTTCTTGCTATCCACACCTTCCCCCAAAGCCCCCCAACACCCTCTGGTGCAGGAAGGCAGCCCGTCTCCTCCCTAGCCCAGGAGCCTCACCTTGCAGAGAGGTGAACAGCGCAAAGACATAGGCCGTGAACGGGCCCAGGGACGTGAGGAGGGCCAGCCCCCATGGCAGGCCCACCAGGCATGAGAGGCCCAGCAGGGTGAGGACCCCCTTCCAGTGCTGCCCCTTCTCCTTGCCCGCTGTGGCACTCGAGAGAGTGAAGATCTTCCAAGATACCAGGCTCAGGATTGCCGCGCTGAAGAGGAAAACGATGAGGCAATAGCCGTGCACGGTGACGTAGAGGGCAATTTTCTCACGGAACCAGCACCTGGAGGAGATGAATGGCCATTGGGACCAGAGGAAGTCCCCTGAGAGCAAGCCCCGGGCAGTCTCCCCAGGCTGTTCTTCTCTGACTAAGAAGATGCACCGCCCACATATCCATCCATCCTTCCCCTGCTCTCCCAGGGGAGAGGATGTCATGAGGCTCCAGGTTGCTATCCCTTTAGACTAGTGGGTACAAAAGGCCAATTTTGTCCCAAAGGGATGTTTTGTTCACCCTACCTTATTTTGGGGAAAAAAAGCTGAATTAAGGAACACCCTTTTAAAAGTTAAAGGTTTGGCATATACATCCAGATTTCACTTGGTTTATGGGATCTTGGGCTTTGCTAGAGCCTCAGACGGTAAAGAATCGGCCTGCAATGCAGGAGACCGGGATTCGATCCTAGATCCCCCTCCAGGGATTGAACCCAGGCACTGGCAGTGAAAGCAGCAAGTCCTAACCACTAGACCACCAGGGAATTCCCTAAATATACCAATTTCTGCTTCTTTTACAAAACCATACAGCTGGCAGCTCTGTGAACACCTTCCTGAGGGACAGTAATCAGCTCCCATTTAGGCTGATGTGTGATTGCCAGTCTGCAGCCACGCCCACTCAGGCCACTGCAAGCATTTATGCTACCGGTCTGGCCCCTGGGACTCTGCATTTGAGGCCCTGGGCACAGCACCAAGGCCCCGCCAACTCTTTAGCATGGAGTCACGGGTCTCAGGCATGAGCCCTGGGAGAGGCTCAAATCGGCTCCACTGTCCCCTGTACTGCAGGGGTGCGAGGCCCCAGAGCAGGTGTGGATCAACCCCCATCATACAGACGTGGCTCTGAGAGGGCACAAGCTTGCCCACGGTCACACAGCAACTCAGAGGCAGAGTCTGCATGGAACCAGAGCTGCTGCAAGCACTGGAGAGTCATGCCCTGCACAAGGGCACCTGGCTGGGGGGCAGGGGGAGGCTGAAATCCAGCTCACCCTGCACTCCCCAGGCTGGGCACCTGGCATGGCAGGTCAGAGGGATAAAGGGGGTACCTTTTAAAATTTTCCCAAAGGTGCTATAGAGGCTGGCGGTACCGCAGGCTGGAGCAGGGCGTCCTGCCTCCTGGTCCAGTCCTCTCTCCTTCTCAGCCCCCTCTCTCCTTGTCCTTCCTCTCTCTGGGCCTCAGTTTATCCCTCCAGGCCATGAGCTAGCTGGATCTGAGGATCCTTGGCCTTGATTTACTCTCTTCTTGGGATTCCCCCCTCTTCCCACCTTCTTCTGGCCCTAGTTTGTGCCCCCAGGACCCTGAGATCACCCCAACTCCCACAGCCACCACTCACAGCTCCAGCGTGGTGACGTTCTTCTCATCACGGATGGAGTAGGGGCCGTAGCTGTTGGCGATCCCAGTACCGATGACTATTAGGGCAGGCAGGACTGGGGGCGAGGAGGGAAGGACGTATGGCGTCGCTGAGGCTCCCTTGGCACGTCCTCTTCCACATCCCCATCCCACCGTCCATCCTTCGAGCTCTGAGCCAATCAGAGTGGGAGCTGCCCCTGCCCATGGCCCTCCCCAAGGCTGGTCCCCTTCTGGCCTCATCCAGACAGAGCCAGCCAAAACCTCTGCCTGGCCAGGAGACACCTACCCCAGCCCACAAGGCTCAGCTTCAGGAAGTAGTGGCTGAAGTAGGTGTTAAAGACCTTGATGACGAGCAGGTAGAGGTGGAAGGCTTCCAGGCTCATCCAGGTGAAGGCGCAGAGCAGGAAGTAGTGGAAGATGGCCCCCCGGGCCCAGCAGGCAGCATCGGACCCCTTCAGGCGTTGCCCCACATTGATGAAGAAGGCCAGATTCAGGAGAAACAAGCTGATGCTCAGGGACACATGGATCTTGGGGGCATCTTCAGACTTGAACCTCTGCCGCGAGAACCTGGGGCAAGAAGGGCCAGTGCAGAAGGGCACCCAGCCCTCTCCATCTGACCACCTCTGTTCCACCACTCTGCCAGTGTGAGCACCCTCTGGTTCAAGTCCAGAGGCTCTCTCATGACCTGCAGGACCCTGTGGGTTTTGGATCTTTCTGGCTTCATTCCTTGACTCCATGCTTGAGCCAGACCGTATAAGTTGCAACTCTCTGAATGCCTTTTGCTTCTCCACAGCTCTCAGACTTTGCCCATGCTCTTCCCTCTGCTCTCAGGTGCCTTTTCCTGCTCCACCTTCAAAGCCCTCCTTGGATGTCTCCTCCTGTGAAGGCTGTCTCTGAAGGCCACTATCCCATGCTTAGGTGGACCTTTCCCAGAAGTGAGTGCAGTGTAACTCTCCTGCCCCTTATTTCCATCTCTCTCCATGCTGTGACCCTGGGCCTAGCACAATAAGCAGGAGGAGGCCCTGCACTGGTTGAGTGGCTGGATGGATGGTGCATGGATGCCTGAGGCCTAGAAACTGTGAGGAGGTGAGGCTCAGAGATGGACAGGGACTCAGAGTCACAGAGCGGACAGGGGCTCCAGGCTCTGAGCCCAGGGCTCCACGCCTGCTCTGTGGAGCTCACTGCACTTTCCTAGCCAGTCAGTTCCTGCAGGACTCTCATTGGAGGGATGGGCCCTTAGGGCTACATGGAGGGGGCATGAGGGATAACGTCCACCTCACCTGAGATGCCAGGCCCCACCCTTGGGAGATACTGACACTTCCTCCTGGCACTCCAAGCACTTCTTTCAGGGTCCAGCAGGGCAACCGGCTGGCAACTCATGCTTAGCTTGTTGGGAATGAAGGTAGTGTTCTGGGCCAGGGCTTGGGGATGGGGACAGGGACCACTTACACTCATCGTTTGGTCTGAGATTGGGGGGTGGAGCTGGTGGGGGCCGCAGCCCCCTGGAGAAACAGCACCAGCATGTGGAGGAGGGCAATGGGAGGGCCCAGATTGGGAGTCAGGAGACCAACGGCTGCTCCAAGTCAGCCATGTGTCAGAAGGCTGGGCATGGGGCTGCTCCCACGGGTTTCTTCAGCAGAAGTTCCTCTGGGTCCCTCAGCCATGGCCGGGGCCCGGAAGAGCCTGGGACCAGCTGCAGCAGCTTCTGCTGTCCCTGCTCCTCCTTCTTCCAGCAACAGCGCTGGGTTTTCCCAAGGAGTACCCTTCCCCACTCTCAGCCATAAACCTCAAACCCAAGAGCAGGCACGTGATCTGGCCTGACCAATCAGTGTCATCCATCCTTTCGCCACAGTGGGCCTGTTTAGTCCTGGGCACATGGTCTAAGTTACACGAGTGAGACTCAGCTCTGCAGTACAGGGACAAAACTGAACACACACACACACACACACACACACACACACGGGGCATGCACGGGCTCAGCTTCTTTGGGGTATGATCTCTGCAGGGCCCTGCACTCAGAGGGACTCTATGCTTGTTTTAATGCTCTGTTGTCACCATCTTGAAATTCTTAATGATTTTTCAACAAGGGACTACATGTTTTCGTTTTGGACTGGGCCCTGCAAATGATTTAGCCAGTCCAGTGTGCATGTGTAAACATGCTCACACACATGCACATACACAATTGAATGCATGTGGAAAATGGTGAAAACTGAATGAGCTCTGTATTCTTGTTAGCAGTGCTGTGTGTGTGTGTGTGTGCGTGTGTGTGTGTGTTAGTTGCTCATTCACAAAGAGTTCTTCTCCAAAGAGCAGTGCTGTACCAATATCAATTTTCTGGTTTTATACTGTACTACAGTTATAGATGGAGAAGGAAATGGCAACCCACTCCAGTAGTCTTGCCTGGAAAACCCCATGGATGGAGAAGCCTGGTCGGCTACAGTCCATGGAGTCACAAAGAGTCAGACACCACTGAGCAACTTCACTTTCACAGTTATAGAAAATGTTGTCACTGAGGAAAGCTGGATGGAGGAACCCTGGAACACTAGGTACTATTTTTGCAACTTCCTGTTAGTCTATAATTATTTCAAAATAAAGTTTTTTTAGAGACTTCAATTCTGAGGCTTAGTTCAGAAGATTAGCTGTTTAGGCAGCTAAGAAGCTATGATGCAAGCCTGGGGCTCTGCAAGGCCCCTGAGTAAGAAGAAGTTGCCTGATGTGACTGACAAAGGAGAAAGCGAAGTGGTGAGAATCAGAGGGACACGGAGTCCCAGGGACATCTTGTGAGCACCTGGATCCAGCATCACCTGAACTGAGATCACCTTGGGTGTTTCAGTCCCGTGAACCATGCATTATCTATTTTAAGTGAATTTGAGTTGAGTTTCTGCCACCTGTAACTGAAATAGCCAGACACTTTTCAGCCTCCAATCCTGTTTTATAGATGAGGAAGCTGAGGTTTGGAGAAAATATGAGTATAACAGAGGATTAACACTACTCTGTTGGTTTCTACCCTGCCCTGCTGCTGTCCTTGAGGGCAGGAAGGAGATGGGTCTCCTTCCTGGAAGGAGTGGGGCTGGGGTGGGGTGACCCACCTCAGGACAGTTTGGAGGACGATGGTGAAGGCCAGGAAGATCATGGAGGTTCCACAGCCAGCCTGGGAAATGTGTATGAGGGCCTTCACGGTGGCCTCATCCAAGGTCGGCCTCTGTGGATGATTCCCCCAAACGAGAATCCTATCAATAGGAGGCTAGGCCCGCACATCCCAAAGGCCTGGCCCCTGCCCGCAGCCACCCTGATCCCTGGCCCAGGAGCCTCAGCATTTCTGTGATTGCTGGGATGGTCGGGGAGGGGGCACTATTACCAGCAGCAGGGCGAAGAAGGTCAGGTGGTCACAGCGGCAGACAGTCCTGCGGACTCCGACCTCAGTGGAGCAGCCCTTGGAAGACCAGTCTCCTGATGGCCCGGGGAGAAGGAGAGGGAGCATAGAAAAGGGGAGGGCAGGAAAAGGGAAGAGAGAGGTCCGGAGAGGAAAGGAAGAGGGGACGGCTCTGCTGTTGAAGTCCTGTCCCCTAAGAATAGGACTTACCCTTACCCTCCCTTCATCTTACCCAGGGAAGGTCCTCCAGGCCCTACCTTTAGTCGCATCCCAGAATTCACAGCTGAGGTTCATGTTCTAAAACCAGAGAGTGGAAGTCAGGGGCGGGCGAGGCAGGGGTGACTGGGAGTGGGGAGAGGAGGGTAGGGGGAGCGGGAGGTGCTCCATGTCTCAGCATGTGCCTGCATTAGGTGGAAGCAAGGCTCAGCCTGTGGTCACACAGGAACCACATTTGAAGCATTTGATGTATCCCAGGTCAGTGTGTGGGGTGCGGATTGGTGTGGGTGGGAGGGGTGTATGTCTGGGGGATCCTTTAGGGGAGCGCACATGTGAGCAGATGTGCAAAGCCATGTGCGTGCGTGTGGGTTTGCCAGGTCTGCCAGGCCCCTCTAGGAGCACGTGAGTGGAGCATGTTGGGAGGACTTGCGTGCATAGGCTGGACATGTGTCCATGGGCACAACTGTGTGTCTGGTCCTAATGGCTTCTCCCAAGTGGATATGGGAGGGTAAGGGGTGCAGAGTCCCCTGCATGTCTGTCTATATGCCTGGGGATGCCCACCTGCCCATGTGCCCCTCGGGAACTGCCAGGCCAGAGTAGGGGACTCACGGGGGGCTGGTACTGGTGGGAGAAGGTGATCTCCAAAGGCTCAGCCAGTTTGGTGACTTTTATGTGACCCAGAGTCAAGCCCACCGTGCGATTGTTCAACACGCTGCTGCCATCCTCCCGGCTGAGCAGGGAGCCCTGTGGAGGGATGTGGGGGAAGCCAGGCTACACAAGGGGCTCCCCCGACCCAACCCTGGTGGGGGCTCCTAGGACCTTCTAGGGCTTGTGCACCTTGCCTGGAAGGAAAAGTTTGGAGCCAGAGGTCCAGGGGATAAGGGGTCATGGGTGACTTTCTTCCTGCTGCTACCTGGAGTCTGCACCTGCTGTGCCAGGACGAGCCCTACACTCTAGGCTGAATGGCCACAACGATGTGTATCTGATAGCTGTCCATTTCTGGTCCCCAGGCCTCCTCTGCCCTCTTAATTGGAACACAGGTTTAGAAGGAAGATCAGATGAGAGATGGAGGACAGTGGATGCCTATAGGTGGGGAGCCCCTGCCCAGCAGCCCTCAGGGAGGCACACCCCCCATGTGAGTGCAGACACACTTCTGGGGACATACCTGGTACACTTTTGCAAGGGAATGCGCATGCTTGCTTGTGTGAACATGGTCACACCAGCACATACATGATTATGTGTGTAATCAGGAATAAGAAAAGAGATGCATGTTTGTTCATGGACAAGGATGCACACAGGAAATGAACTCACTTGGGATACAGATACAAGTCCAAGGACACTGATGGGGGGCAGTGTCTAAATACCAACTGGGAATAACGAGCATGAGCCTGCGGTCCAGACTCTAAGGACATGGGTCTAGATGACCTTGGCTGGAGACGCTCATCACTTCCTTCATCCCCACTGGGTCCCTCAGCAAAGACTCCAGAGGGGGCAAGCATGTCCCGGTGAACCCAGCATTGAATCTCAGCCACCCTGTGCCTCTCCTTACCTTGAAGACATTCCCTGGACCGATGTCCAGGACGACTATGCCCAACCGGACCATCGGCCTGTCGCTCTTCAGGGATCTGAAAAGGCTCTTGGGCAGCCGGACTCTGTCAGGGTGCTGGTGCTCATCCTTGGTCACCTGCTTCGGAATCTGCAACCACAGACCCAGCCACTTCTGTCTTTCCCTGAGGAGCCCAGCCACCAGCACAATTCCTGCCCCTCCCCCAGCTGGAAGGAGAAACTGAGGCATGCTGGGTGGTGGGACAGCACCAGGGTCCGAGGACAGCTCTGAGAGGTGGGACACCTGGGGGCACAGTCCAAGCTCTGCTCTGTTCAGGCTGTGAGCCCCTGGCCAAGTCATAGCCCTTGTGGAGCCTCAGTTTTCCCAATATGGAGAATGGAGTCAGCAAGGTGTCCTCATGGCCACCAGTCAGGCAGGCTGAAAGTGGGTTATGAAGGGGAAACACCTGAACAAGTCAGTTTGCAGGTGTGAGGAAGGGTCAGTAGTAGTGCTTTTGGCCAGGGTCCTGACCCCTGCTGTGCTGACAAGGGCTAGGATGACAGTGTCCGGTTTCTGATTCAGGTATAAAGGAAAAGCATAAGGCCATCGGGAAGGGAGACAGTGAGGACAAAGAGGAAGAACACAAGAGTTCACATTGAATGTAATATCCATCCCACCCAACAACACATTTTGTAACAGCTAAAAATGCAAAATATTAAAATAAATTTTCATGGGTCGTTGCCAAGTGTGTTTCGTCCATTCTGTGACCTCACTGTTTGGGGCTGCAGCCTGGTCCCACCTGATCCTGCCTCAAAAGCACCCATGGGCATGGAAAGAGGGGGAGCTACATGTTATAGCCAAGAGCCTCAACGTTCTGCTTCCTGGCCCAGAACCTTGTCAAAAGGACATGTGGGTGATTTCAGAGGCCGGTGCCTACCCCACTGCTAGGATGAAGTGATAAAGGGCTGAGAGAGGCCCCTCCAACTTCCATCTCTCCTTCTCTGCTGCTGCTACTGCTAAGTCACTTCAGTCATGTCCCTGGGATTCGCCAGGCAAGAACATTGGAGTGGGTTGCCATTTCCTTCTCCAATGCATGAAAGTGAAAAGTGAAAGTGAAGTCGCTCAGTTGTGTCCAACCCTCAGTGACCCCATGGACTGCAGCCTTCCAGGCTCCTCCATCCATGGGATTTTCCAGGCAAGAATACTGGAGTGGGGTGCCATTGCCTTCTCAGCTCTCTTTCTCTAGGCTGACCTAAAAGTCCTTCAGTGACAGACCACTTCCCTGCTGCTCAGACTTCTGCTTTATGCCTGGAGGGAGGCTGTGCCCTCACTGCACCAAATATTCCCTGTATGTTATCACATTTTCTCTGTCTGATAACCTTTACAGTGGGCAATACCATCCCCATTTTACAGATGGAGAAACTGAGGCTCTGAAATGTTCAGTACTTTGCCCAAGATCACAGTAACTAGTTAGGGGCAGAATCCAGAGTCTGCCTGTTAACCCTTTGCAGTGCCTCCATCAGTGCCTCTATCTGGTTTCTAACATGTTCCCTGATAGAAGTTCTCTTGAGAATGTCAGACTTTGGAGGAGCCTTCAAGCTCATTTTATAGATGAAGACTCAGGGGCCCAGAGAGGGGAGGGGATTCCCTTGAGGACACTTTGTCAGGTAGGGGAGAGTCCAGGACTAGAACCCTGACTCTCGATTTGGCGATCTTCTGAAGGCCTCATGCTAGCACCCTGGACAATCTGTTACCAGGATCCACTCATCCAGCTAACTCACCAGCATGCACTAGCTAGGTGGCAGAGAACTACCCAGTGTGACTTGGGAAGGACAATTGTTGATGGACACCAAGCACAGACCATGATTCTCTCAGAAAAATATGCCTGAGGAAAGTAGGGCCAGAACCCACCAAAGGGGACAGGGGAGTCTTCACCTGAGAGGGGTTCAGAGAGAAGTACAGGTCTTCTGAGACGTTGGTGTTGATGCTTTTGACAAGCGCCGTCAAAAAAGACGTATTCAATGTGTCCGTCTGACTCCTCTCCGCCAGATAGGTCTCGAAGTTCAGCCAATATCTATAAGGGAAGATAGGGTCTTGCAGGGTGAGTCACTCACTCACTCACCTGGATGACAGGAGGAGGAATATCATGGACAGCGATCATCAGGCTCTTGGTATAGGAGGGGTGACCCAGGATATCAAAGGGAAGACCATGATGCTGCAGGAGAAGAGGGGTGCACGGGAGTGATTCATGCTAGTTCTGACGGATTCTAGTCAGAGGTCCCCCTGAGTACATGTTTCTCTTTTTTGGTAACAAAATACATTACAATGTAAAGTTTGTCATCTTAACCATTTTAAAGTGTGCAATTCAGTGGCATTAAAGACATGCACAACATTTGAAATCATCTTTGCTATCTAGCTCCAGAAATGTCCATCACCCTAAAAGGAAACCCTGAACCCATAAAGCAGGTACTCTTCCCCCAGGCTCTGGCAACCACTAGTCTATGAGTTTGCCTATTCTGGATATTTCATATAAATGGAATTATGTGCTATCAGGTCTGTTGGCTTCTTCCACTTAGTATGTTTTCAAGGTTTACCTATGTTATAGCATGTGTAAGTATTTCATTCCTTTTAATGGATGAATAATATACCTTCATATGTATATACCACCTTTTGTTTATACATGTTTCCATTGATAGGCATTTGGATTGTCTCAACTTTTTGGCTGTTGTGAGTAGAGCTGCTTGTATTCACGTAAACGCTTTTGTTTGAAGAGGTGTTTTTTTTTTTTAAGTCTTTATTGAATTTGATACAATGTTGTTTCTGTCTTGTGTTATTGTTTCTTGGCCAGGAGACATGTGTGATTAGCTCCCCAACCAGGGATTGAACTCACACCTGCTGCATCGGAAGGTGAAGTCTTAACCACTGGATCACCAGGGAAGTCCCTGAAGACTTGCTTTTAATTCTTTTGGGTGGATACCTGGGAGCAGAATTGCTGGTAATTCTATGTTTAACTTCTTGAGGAACTATTCAACTGTTTTCCATATTAGCTGCATCATTTTATAGTCCCATCACCGATGGATGAGGGTTTTGACTTCTCCAGATTCTTGCCAACACTTAGTATTTTCCACTTTGTTTCATTTTCAAATATAGCCATCCTAGGGGGTGTGAAGCGGTATCTCACTGTGGTTTTAATTTGCATTTCTCTAGTGACTAATGATATTGAGCACATTTTCATGTGTTCATTGGTTTGTGTAAATCTTCTCTGGAGAAATTCTTCTGGGTAGTTGAAACTGTGGGATGATCAGTGTGTGGTGTGAGGGCTGTGCTCGGCTGTGCTGTGCTTAGTCGCTCAGTCATGTCCAACTCTTTGTGACCCCATGGACTGCAGCCTGCCAGGCTCCTCAGTCCATGGGATTCTCCAGACAAGAATACTGGAGTGGGTGCCTTGCCCTCCTCCAGGGGGTCTTCCCAACCCAGGGTTAGAACCCAGGTTCCTCACATTGCAGGTGGATTCTTTACCATCTGAGCCACCAAGGAAGCCCAAGAATGCTGGAGCAGGTAGCCTATCCCTTCTCCAGGGGATCTTCCTGACCCAGGAATCAGACTGGGGTCCCCTGCATTGCAGGCAGTTTCTTTACCAGCTGAACTACCAGGGAAGCCCTGGTGTGAGAGCTCACTCACATTTATTACTAAGTGCTAAGTGAACACAGGGAATTCAGCCTTTGAAGACTTAGCTCTATGGATATTGACTTATCGGAACTGAACTGGCATTGGAAATACATACAATACAAATTTAATTGTCATTTATTTTACTGTAGCCCTCTTGCCATGGGCTACAACAGGGGTCCCCGATCCCTGGAGCCACAGACGGGTATCAGTCTATGGACCGTTAGAAACTGGGTCGCACAGCAGGAGGTGAGGAGTTGTCTTCCACAAAACCAGTCCCTAGTGCCAAAAATGTTGGGGACCACTGGGCTAGAAAGTTGGGGTGAGGCAAGTCCCCCCTCCCAACCCAGTCCCTGTCCTGGTGCTCTCCATGGTGCTGAAACTTCTCTGGCCAGAGTTCCTCTTCCTGAGCAAGGGGTCCTAAGATGTGTTGCCATGTTTTAAAAATAATTTTAAACAGGTGAAGGCTGAAGTAGCAATGAGAGAGAAGTGGAACAAGAATAAATAGAGCCAGATCAAGGCTACTGGAAAGGAGTAGCTATGGAGGGCTTGCAAGGGAGACAAAAGGGAGAATTTTATTTCAACATCATTTTTTGAATAGTCACAGTTACCCAGGTAGTGCTGGTAGTAAAGAACACATCTGCCAATGCAGGAGGCATAAGAGATTCTGGTTTGATCCCTGGGTTGGGAAGATCCCCTGGAGAAGGAAATGACAACCCACTCTAGTATTCTTGCCTAGAGAATCCCATGGGCAGAGGAGTCTGGTGGGCTATGGTCCATAGGGTCACAAAGAGTCAGACATGACTGAAGTGACTTTGCAAAGCACCAAGGAGTAAAACTCCAAGGAAACCACAGGACAAAAATATTGTAAAATATAATCCATGAAAACATGTGCAAATGAGATTGGATGGATCAGGCAACTAGAACATCCAGCCAGGAACAGTGGGGTGAGACTGTCCAAATCCATTGACTGAGATATACCAATTGATGCTACTTTTTATCTTTCAAAAATTTAAACAAAGAAGTTTTGTGATTTTTGTTGTTACCAAATAAAATAGAGAATTTTATTTCACAATACATATAGCTCACCTCATGCACTCCAAACGTTCCTTTCCCTTACAAAACAGACCATGAATTTACTTTCTTGAGGGAAGATTTTCTGATCTGGCTTTCAGAGCACTTTTTAAAAATTGTTTTAGTTGTGAAAGTAACATATATTCAGAAATTCTAAAGCATAAATGAAAATGAAAAGAAAGTGTTAGTCACTCAGTTCTGTCCAACTCTATGTGGTCCCATGGATTGTCTCCTCTGTCCATGGAATTCTCCAGGCATGAATACAGGAGCGGGTTGCCATTCCCTTCTCCATAGATGTATAACTGAATTTTTAATTGTAAAGCTGACACTCATTTAAGGGTCCTCTTCTTTGTCTGATACTAATTTAACTATTGAGATATCTTTTTGTTTGTGTTTGTTTGCATGATACATTTTTTTTTCGTTGTTAGTGGTGTGAAGTTCAAGAACTTGTCTTTTACCTTGGAGGGGACATCTTGATATTCTCTAGTCCTCTGAATGTCCAGGAGATGCACTGAGGTGATGGGACCCTGAATTCTTAGGGAGTTTGTCTCCTATCTTCTGGTTCACACGTGTCTTCCTACAGCATCTTCACTACTTGCTGCTTTCTGCTCATCAGATCTAATCAGCAATGTTGTCAATGTGGTGAACTTTATAGAATGTCAGGATGAGTGAGGTCTCTGTGAATTATCTTATGACAGTGAAAAGACTTCATGTGGCCCTGAGGAAACACTGTAGCTATATAGTGTTAGCTCTGCCAAGTAAAAGCAAACTACTTCAGGGACTTCTCTGGTGGTCCCGTGGTTAAAATCCACCTTCCAATGCAGGGGACTCAGGTTCAACTGCCTTCCCTCATAGCTCAGTTGGTAAAGACTCTTCCTGCAAAGCAGGAGACCCTGGGTTGATTTCTAGGTCAGGAAGATCTGCTGGAGAAGGGATAGGCTACCCACTCCAGTATTCTTGGGCTTTCCTTGTGGCTCAGCTGGTAAAGAATCTGCCTCCAATACGGAGGTCTGGGTTCGATCCCTGGCTTGGGAAGACCCCTTGGAGCAGGGAAAGGCTGCCCACTCCTGTACTCTGGCCTGGAGAATCCCATGGACTGTGTAGCCCACGGGGTCACAAAGAGTCGGACACGACTGAGCAGCTTTCACTTTCACTACTTTCAGGTTCATTTCCTAGTTGAGGAACTAAAATCCCACATGCCTTGGGGCCTCTAAATCCCCCTCACTGCCACTACAGAGTCCACGTGCTGCAACTGCTAAGCCCGAGCACCCTAGACCCCATGCTCCACAACAGAAGAAGTCCACATATCACAATGGGAAGCCCTTGTACCGCAACTAGAGAAAAGTCCGTATGCTGCAATGAAGGCCTAGCACAGCCAAATTTTTTTTCAAAAAATTTTTCAAAAAGCAAACTACTTTTAGAAGTCCTTGAAAAATGGTTTGGAGGAAAAAAAAACATTAGCCATGTAATAGTCGCATAGCAATAGCGAGGGGCTGTGTTGATTTCTTTGTGTAAACATACTCATCAGGGACAGCAGCTGCAATTAGATTCACTACCTGATTAAGTTTATGACAGTCCATGTCATTCTCCAAGACCCACCTGACGGTGTGTTAAATGGAGTTATGGCAGGTGTTATCACTTCTGCTTCTTTCAAGGCTGCATTAACCTTTGTATTTGCCCCATCGATGTTTTGTTTCTGGTTTACTCTCTCAGTGGAAAGAAGACATTCCAGGAGCTAGTATTTAGCCAGTCAATGAAATGCCCTCCCAAATGCAATTCAATAAAGAAAGCATAATCTCTTTAATAAACAGTGCCAAAATTGGAATTCCCTGGTGCTCCAGAGGCTAAGAATCCACCTGCCAGCGCAGGAGACATGGGTTCAGTCGATCCCTGGTCTGGGAAGATTACACATGCCTCGGGGCAACTAGGCCAGTGAGCTGCAACTCCTGAAGCCCGAACACCCAGAGCCCATGCTCCACACAAGAGAAGCCACTATAATGAGAAGCCTGAGCAGTGCAGTGAAGAATAGCCTCCACTCACCTTGCAGCAGCAAAGATCCAGGGCAGCTATAAATTCATTCATTAATTAAAAATTTTTAAAAAGATAGTGCCAAAACCGTTAGCTATCTAAATGCAAAATTACAGCAATAACATAAAGCTAGACATTTACCTCACACTGTGCACAAAAAATGAACCTCAAATGCTAATTGAGCTTAATTATAAAACTTCAAACAATACACTTAGAGCAGAAAACTTAGAAGAAAAATTTTATAGCTTTGCTAGATGAACATTTCTTTGATATGTTTTAAATTTAAGTTAGAATTTATCAAAATTAAATGCTTTTGATCTTCAAAAGGCATTGTTAGGAAAATGAAAAAACAAAACATATACTGGGAGAGAATACATATTTGCAAATCATACATCTGATAAAGGACTTGTATCTAGAATTCTTAAAACTCGGTAGTAAGAAGACAACCCAGTTTTTTAAAAGAGAGGAAGATTTGAATTTCACCAAAAACAATATACAAGTACATGAAAAGTTACTCAACATCATTAGTCATTTGTTAAATGCAAATAAAACCATAGTGAAATACCATCCACACTCAGTGAAATGGCTATAACCCCAAATACCAACAGTATTGCAAAAATGTATTGAAACTACAACCCTTTTATACTGCTTACGGGAGAGCAAATGATATAGCCACTTTGAGAAGCAGTTTGGCAGTTTTTTATAAAGCTAAACATTTGCTTACTATATATTCCAGCAATTCCATTCCCAAAGAAATGAAAACATACGTCTACAAAGAACTTGAATTCAAATGTTTATGGGAGAGGCCCAGATTCCTGCTCCAGCTCAGAGAGCCCTTTACCTCTGCAAGTTTCCCAGATGGCAGAGTTCCTCCTGAGAATGTGTACATTTTGAGAAGCAACCAGCAGTTCTGTTAAGGTCGAAGTCTTCATACGAGTTCATATTGGCGAAGCCCTGGCAGACATTTCTTGGCTTTTCATCTCTGCGTGTGAAATCTCCCTCATCTAATGGAAGGATGCAAAATGTGAATGTTCTGCATAGGGAGGCGCCACAAGAGCAGAGGGTAGAGGAGTTCAGGGTCCAGAGTCTAGTGGTGTGGACTAGAACCCCAACTCCATACATCCACACCAACTGTGTGAGCTTGAGATGGATTCATATCTTCCCTGGACCTCGGTTTCAAGGTGAAGGAGATAATATCCTGCCCCTGCCGCACCACCCCGGCCCCCCACATCTCACAGGGCCAGTGGGCTACTTCAGGGAAAGTGCGTACAAAAGGCTTGGCACATGACTCTATAGATAAAGGTTCATGTTAGTGCAGGTACCCTTTCCTGCCTCCTCCAGGGAGTCTGCCTGGCTTTTTTGCATTTGTTCCACATCAGACTTTTCAAAGCCTTCACAAGTGGGACGCATGGTGTAACTCTTAGACATGATCTGTTTTGGTTTGCCTCATTCTCCCACATTCCCAGCACAACCCTCATGGCTACCTCCTGGTATAGGTGGAAAATAGAGCAGAGTGAGGCTCCCTGAAGCAGAATGACTGAGCAAGGTCAACAGCCAGTTGGAGGCTCCAGGACCAGAGGTCAGCTTTCACCCGGTAGGGGATGAGTGCAAGCTTTAGGTCACTAGCTGTGTGACCTCAGATAAATTACTTAAACTCTCTGATACTCAGTCCCATTGGCCAAATGAAGCTGATGATACTTTCCTTCCTAGTTGTGGGGAGGATTAGAGATCATACGTGTCAAGGACATAGCTCACAGCTCACCGGAGGGGTACAAAGAGTCAGTATTATTTATTCCAGGAGGTGAGAAAGGCATTGTAAAACTATTTGCATATTTATGTATTTACATTGGATGGAAGGATGTGTCTATATATTTACCTATCTCTCAACAAAAATAATATATGAACAGAGTTTTTAAAAACAAACTGTACACAAGGACATAAAATGAAAAGTAAATGTCCCTGAAACTCCCAGGTCACACTCCAGAGTTTACTACCTATAAAAGTTTATTGTACAACTTTCCAGGGAATGACTATGCATATGCAAGTATTTTATGCGAATTTACAAATTTACATGAACGGGATTATTTAGCAATATATCTAAAAGAGCTTTCTGTGTCAGCACATACCGATCCATCTCATTCATCATATATTTGCATACTATTTCAGTATACGGGTATTGCAATGCTTCTTCAGTTGGTCCTCTCTTGGTGAACATTTAGGGGGTTTTGTTTTATTTTTATTTACTATTTTGAATACTTACATCTTTGTCAGTATATGTTATGAATTCATAGAAAACATTCCTATCCTCGGCATTTCTATATCAAAATGTATGCACTTTGGAAAACTGCTAGATATTATTGAATTTCCTTCTTTTTTTAAAAAAGATGTATGCAATTTTATGTACTTATTTGGCTGCACTGGGTCTTTGCTGCTGAGGCAGGCTTTTTCTACTTACAGTGCGCCGGCTCTAGGCACTCAGGCTTCAGTGGTTGTGGCATACAGACCAATTTGCTCTGTGGGCTTAGTTGTCTGGTGGCATGTGGAATCTTCCTGGACCAGGGATTGAACCTATGACCCTTGCACTGGCAAGTGGATTCTTAACCACTGGGCCACCAGGGAAGTCCTCAAAGTCCTCAAATTTCCTTCTCAAAAGGGCTACAGCTCTTTAGACTTGCACCCAAATGGGCAAGAGCGACTGCTTACTCACACGCTCACAGTCCTAGACTTCACCAAACTTTCAAATCTTTGCTAGGCTGGGGGGTTAATTGGATTTCATTTTTATTTTAGAAGGAGTCTAAGCATCTATTTGTATGTCTTTTTCCACGAACTGCTTTATTGTTTCCTTTACAGGGGTGAGCCTGGATCTTGACGATCTGTGCCTTTAAGTTCTAACTGGCCCACCAGGAGCTGAGGGTGAGGTAGGCAGGGAGACATTTACTTTTCATTTTTTCACACCCTTCTCCAGTGTTTGATTTTTTTTTAAAGTATGTACAGTATTACTTTCACATTAAATGAAACCAGTTAAATTTTAAGACAAAAATGAAATACATAGTAAAGACAACAGCACAGCAAAGTCAGGGTAAATGAGGGTAAACAGTAACATTTTTGAGTGGATATAATAATTAGGGCTATGTGTGACAATGTTTTAAGTAGCTTATTAAGGAACTTTAGTTTTCTGTTAGATTGTAAAGATATCCATAATATGTTGTTTAATGGGAAAAAGCACAGGATGGGCGAGAATATACAGAACGAGATCCATGTTTTCTTTCTAAGCAAAGGAGGAAGAGAGGGGCTTCCCCAGTGGCTCAGAGATAAAGAATCCACCTGCCGTTGCAGGAGACATGGGTTCGATCCCTGATCTGGAAAGACCCCCAAGAAGCAGAGCAGCTAAGCCTGGGAGCCACTACGACTGAGCCTGTGCTCTAGGGCCTGGGAGCCACAGGTACTGGAGCCCACGCTCCGAGACAAAAGCAGCCACCGTAATGAGCAGCCTCTGCACCACAGCGAGGGGAAAGCCCAGGCAGCGATGAGACCCGGCAAAGCCAGAAATAAAAGGGAAATAATTTTTTAAAGAGGAGGAAGAGAGAGAAAACAGGGCAGGAGGGAGAAAAAGAAAAGGAAGAAGAGCAGAGGGGAAGAGGAGGGGAGCCCAGGAAAGTGTCATGTCAGCTCCAGGGGAGGGAACATTGTCTTTTAATGGCAGCCCTCTGTGTGCCTGAGGGCTACTCATGGGTGCTGGGTACAGGGGGTACCTCCACAGGTGTGAACAGAGCCTCCCTCCTGGCCCACCATGAGATTTCAGGGCCTTCAGACTTACGAAGCCCTTGGCAAGTACCTGGGGCAGAGAAGATTACAAAACATCTTTTTTTGCAATTAGTTTTGGAAGACATTATCAGAAGCATTTAGCCCAGACGGGGAGAGCCTGACCCAGGCCTTTGTGCCAGAGGTCCCTCCAAACCCACCCTACTCTTCTCCATCCTGCTCTGACCCAGAGGTTGGTCTCCAAGGACCACCTCAATCCGGGTTCATATGGGGAGTGGGGGATGGGCAAAGAGGTCAGAGGGCAGGACAGTACCTGCTCCTCCCTAGCCTCCCCATCACTGGCCTGCTTCTCTCTGCCGACAGCCACAGACTCTTGCTCCTGACCTGTCCTTAGTAAAGTATCCCCCCTCTGCCTTTTTAAAATTTTTTTTTTAATGTGACCATTTTTGAAGTCTTTATTGAATTTGTTGCAGTATTGCTTCTGTTAGGTAGTTAGAAAGGAAAAAGGAGTCCAGAATGGCGGGGGCTAAAAGACAAAGACAAAGAAGGGAAAAGTCCCTGAAAGTAGAACAAAGGAAGATTCGAGGACGGAGTGAGAACCTCAGGTAAAACAAACAGCCCTCCTGGCTAGCCCAATTTACAAAGGGCAGGCTCAAGGGGAGGAGAAAAAACATATAAAAAGAGAAGCCAAAATTGGGCCAGGGGCTTCTCTTCTTTTCATGTCTTTTGGTTTGGCCCACCCTCACACCTTGAGGATGTATTTTCCTTTGCTTTCTAAGTGAAAAATATAAACTAGTACAGCCACTATGGAGAACAGTGTGGAGATTCCTTGAAAAACTGGAAATAGAACTGCTATAAGACCCAGCAATTCCACTCCTGGGCATACACACCAAGGAAACCAGAATTGAAAGAGACACGTGTTACCCCAGTGTTCATCGCAGCACTGTTTACGATAGCCAGGACATGGAGCAACCTAGATGTCCATCCGCAGACGAATGGATAAGAAAGCTGTGGTACATATACACAATGGAGTTATTACTCAGCCATTAAACAGAATACATTTGAATCAGTTCTAATGAGGTGGATGAAACTGGAGCCTATTAAACAAAGTGAAGTAAGTCAGAAAGAAAAACACCAATACAGTATACTAACACATATATATGGAATTTAGAAAGATGGTAATGATGACCCTGTATGTGAGACAGCAAAAGAGACGCAAGATGTAGAGAACAGACTTTTGGACTCTGTGCGAGAAGGCGAGGGTGGGATGATTTTGAGAGAATAGCGTTGAAACATGTATATTATCATATGTGAAATAGATCTCCAGTCCAGGTTCGATGCATGAGACAGGGTGCTCAGGGCTGGTGCACTGGGAAGACCCAGAGGGATGGGATGGGGAGGGAGGTGGGAGAAGGGTTCAGGATGGGGAACACATGTACATCCATAGTGGATTCATGTGAATGTATGGCAAAAACCACGACAACATTGTAAAGTAATTAGCCTCCAATTAAAATAAAGAGGGAAAAAACCCAAAACGAGCTGTAACACAGCTGTAACGCTGGCCCATCCGAGAGCTGTAACACTGGTCTGTCCATCACTTCAAATTTTTGTTGCGACCAGACAGAACCGAGGAAATTGCAAAGTCCCCAACTATTTCTCTTTTATGTTTTTGATTTTTGGACACAAGGCATGTAGGACCTTAGCTCCCTGACCAGGGATTAAACCTGTATCCCCTGCATTGGAAGGTGAAGTCTTAACCACTAGGCCACCAGGGAAGTCCCAGGAAACTAACCCTTTATTAAAGAGACCATCTGCTTCCCTCTAGATACCTCCCAGCGACACAGTGGTAAAGAATCCAATCAACGCAGGAGATGCAAGAGGGTTCGATCCCTGGGTTGGGAAGAAACCCTGGAGTTGGAAATGGCAACCTGCTCCAGTATTTTTGCCTGGAAAATCCCATGGACAGAGGAGTCTGGCAGGCTACAGTCCATGAGGTCTCAAAAGTGTTGGACACGACTGAGCGACTGAACACGCACACGCTTCTGCCTCTGGGTCCCTACTCCTTTGACGCACCCATGTCACTCTGCTAGAATGTCAGTCCCTTGAGAGTAGGGACCACATGGTATATGAGCACAGGGCCTGACATTGTGTCGAGGGCTCCATTCATTCGGGAATGAATGAATGAAAAGAGCAAATGAAGGCATGGCAACTGCCCAAAAACACACACAAAGAAAGGACCTTACCTCAAGACATAAACCTCTCAGGGCTCCTCACACTGCTTAAACAGCTGAGCCAGAGCACCCATCTCACCACAGAGGGAACTGTCACTCCAAGGGGACTCTGAGGCTTGACCAGAAAATTACAGCTTCTGTGAGGGGTCCAGGGTCCTTATGAGGTCAAGCAAGAGCCACTATTGGTTATGAAGTTAATTAATCCTTCAAGTGTTGCTGCCACACCTCTGGCACAATGTTGCCATTTTTCACATTTTTGAGCCATGTCCATGTGTGTTAGTTGCTCAGTCATGTCCGACTCTTTGTGACCCCACAGGCTCCTCAGTCCACAAAATTCTCTAGGCAAGAATACTGGAGTGGGTTGCCATTCCCTTCTCCAGGGAATCTTCCTGACCCAGGGATTGAACCCAGGTCTCCTGCATTGCGGGCAGATTCTTTACCATCTGAGCCACCAGGGAAGCCCTATTTTGTGCCTTAGACTGAATTTTGCATTTCCCTGAATTTCCCAACTTTTGAAGAGAAGAGGATCATTTGAAGCCCTGAGAGATCAATCCAAAGCCATGTGACCCCACGCTGGACACACACCGGGGTGGGGATGAGGCACGGGCACTCAGGCCACTCACTGAATCAAGAGCGAAACAGGAGGAGCAGCCAAGCCTCAGAAAAACAGACAGCCCATGGGGAGGGCGCGTCGTCCTCTGCCCCAGGGGGTCGCTGCAGATGGCAGAGAGCAGCCAGGGAAAGCTGGCCAGGGGGGCCAGGGGTGGGGGCCTGCTTTCCCAGGAAGGAGGACAGCAAGGGCACAGCCTGGCACCCTCAGGCTGCCTCTGAACAACCACCGTGTGGATGTGTGCCAGACCAGGAGTGCGGGCTTCCCTGGTGGACCAGTGGTTAGGACTTCGCCTTCCAGTGTAGGGGGTGTGGGTTCGATCCTTGGTTGGGGAGCTAAGATCCTGCATGTCTTGGGGTCAAAAAAACAGAAGCAATATGGTAACAAACTCAACAAAGACTTTTAAAATGCCCCACATTAAATATATATATATATTTGGGGAAAGAAAGGCCAAGAGTGAAGGAATGGAAAGCCTAATTCTCAGCTTGGGTGACTGGGTACCGTGGAGCCATTGTGGGGTCAGGGAAGGGGAGCCAGTGTGGCCGGGGAAAGGGGTTGGCGGTGGTGGGAGGGCAGTGCAGGCCGTGTCTGGCCTCAGCCTCCAGGGGGTCCCAGACTCCTTTCCAAGGGGCTCAGAGGCAGTGGAGAAGGGCTTGTCCCATCCCTTCACCCCGTGTCCCAGAGCCAAGACTGTCAGGCAGCCGCGGCCTGAGGTGTGGGGGTCGGGGAGCACACTCCATGGCCCCCCGCCGTCTCCAGGGTGCTGCAGGGAAGGCGCGGGGACCCAAGATGAGTGCTGACCCAAGTTTATCAGGACAGTAAAACTGACCCAGAGGTCAGAGGAGGTGAGGCGGCCGTCAGGGTGGGCTCCTCAGAGGACACGCTCCGGACATGCCCCCTCCCCACCCCTCCCCGTCCCCGCCCCCGGCTCTCCCAGGCTTGGCAGGAGGGGGTGAGGAGCCCACTGCTCACCTGGGGCCAGATGCAGGAGTAGCAGGACCCCCAGGGCCCTGGGCGCCACCATCCTGGGCCAGCCTCGTCCACGCCGGCCAGAGCCCTGCAGCTGCGTGTCCTTCTGGCCCCAGGCTCTGCTGAGCCGGCCCTCCCTGGTCCCCACCCCGCGGTGTCACCACTTCCTGTGGCCTCTTTCTCCCTTCCTGTGCCATGGCACCGTCGGTTAAGTTGTGAAAGGTGAGTGTGGGGAACTGAGCAGTGTTCCTAGCCTCACCCTGCCCCGTGACCACCTGCAGAGGGGCCCAGACTCCCTGGGAGCTGCTGAACCCACCCCAGGGACACTGCTCCTGGGGTCTTATCTGGGTGGGTGTGGGGATCCAGCAGCCCCAGAAGCTCTGAGCAGGTTCCTGGGGAGTGATGATGGACCCAGGCTTTGGAACCAACAATTCTTTTTTCAGATCCTCCTTTCACAAGCGAGGGGCCTCTCTGAGCCTCAATTTCCCCCTTTGTAAAACAGACAGCAGGTGGCCCAGTCAATAAAGAATTCGCCTGCATTGTAGGAGACGGCCTGTAGCTCAGGAGACCAGGGTTCGACCCCTGGGTTGGAAAGATCCCCTGGAGGAGGAAATGGCAAACCACTCCAGTATTCTTGCCTGGAAAATCCCACAGACAGAGGCGCCTGGTGGGCTAGAGTCCATGGGGTTGCAAGAGTTGGGCATGACTGAGTGATTAAACCACCAAAACAGACATAGCAATGCAGCAATGCCTCCTAGGGCTATGTCGGGTGTGTGAGGAGACCCGTCACGCGGCAGGCATGCAGCTCAGCTGTAGGGATGAGAATGAAGATGGGGAGAGAGTTGACACTCCCTTCTTCAGGCCTAGGATTTGAACAAGACCAAGGCTCAAGCCCAGGCCTGCTAGGGTCCTGGGAGGAGAGGAGGAGCCAGGCCTGGAGCCCCCCGGGAACACTTCCCTCCCCCACCCAGCAGATGGAAAAATAGGAGAGGTATGAGCGAGGGCCCTGGGGCTTGGTCAGAGCCGGGCTGACGTCTGTCCTGGCCACTTCCCGGCTGCCTGAGCTGGCGTGAGCTAACCTCTGCTCCGAGTTTTTTATGAGGCATGGGGAGGATTCAAAAGACGGGTAGGCCCGCCCAGCCCTGGCTGGCTTCTCTTTCCTCTTCCTCCCACATAGTGTCCAGACAGGACTCAGCCTCTTGCTAGGCCCTCTGGGCCCTGGGAGGGTCGGCGCCACATGGTGGGCAGGTGGGAATCCGACAGGACCCCAGGCACTTTCTCTGCAGGGAAGGCTGGAAGGGTGAATGGGAGCCACTGGCCTGCCCCTCCGCCCACCTCCACCTGACTGGCTGCCTCCTCTCTCCCAGCTGCAGGTCAGGGCAAGGGCTCGGTGAACCATGACTGCTAGGTTCCACCCCTGGAGAACCACCTGGCGCCTGGGGCTCACAGAGGGACTCCTGGATGCCTTCTTGTAAAGAGGAGCCTGAGCCCTGTAGACCGGAACCCAGAGTGTGCAGCCCGCCTGGGGAGACAGGACCGGGGACTGGCAAAGTGGTGGGGAAGGCCCGGCAGGGCCAGAGCAGGGGCCACCTCTCCTAGGCCCAACGGGGGCTGGAGCTGAGCATGGAGCCGCTCAGAGCCCTGGGGATTCCCAGGAACACCTCCCCGCTTCAACCGTCTCCCATCCTCAGCTTGTCCAAACGGCTCCGGGTTTGGAGTCCCCTGGTGCGGGGCCTCCGGTACTCTGGACAGGCCCAGCCAACTCACCTCCTGGCTATTCCAGCCCATTTCCCACACAAAGGGGGAAACAAGCCTGGTGGGACCAGTGGTCTGATTGTCCAAGGTCCCACAGCCCAGAGATGAGTGTGATAAGAACCATCTGGGTTGAGGAGTACTGCAGAGCCATCAGATGGCCCGTTCAGGGCTGTCACGAGAGGATGAGATCCGACCAGAAACCTGGTCCCCGCTACCTGAGCTGGCCCCGGAAACAGACACTAGGTGCTCAAGAGAGTCCTTTGGAGTGGGAGGATTTGTTTGAGGGGAGTGCTACCGGCCTGGGGGAAGGGGCTGGGTCACCCTTCCTGCCCTCCCTGAGGATGGCTGGAGGTGTTTCCTAAGGTCTAGCCAAGTAATGTTGGTCTGAGAGACCCCCAGAGAGGTCCACGAAGGGGAGATGGCCCCGATCTCTGTGCATCCCACCCAGATGTGCAGTCGGGACAACAGAGTGGGGGAGGAGGTCTGTCCTCTGCCTTCAGGGGCTGGGGCACAAGAGGAGCCCACCACTTGGAGAAGGGCAAAGGCAGGGTCTGATGGAAGTGGGTCTGGGCAGGTCCCCAAATATCCCACATTCAAGCCTGCGACATCACTGCCGGCCCATCCCTGGCTGCCAGGGCCCTTCACCCTACTTCCTGTCCACCTCTGGAGACCGTGCCTGTTTCCCAAGCCCATGTTCCTCCTGGAGCAGCCAGGACAGGAGGGAGGAGACTGCGGGGATGGAAAGCTCAGATGCGGGCCAGGACTGGAGCTACACTGGACCTTTAGACACAAAGAGCCGTGATCAAACAAGATTGCTTCCGGAAACTGAAGGGGGGATGAGAAGCTATTTGACCTGCCTCACCTGTGCCGCAGGACAGAGAGGGGAGACTTGACGGGACAAGGTAGAAGGCAGTGATGGGAGAGAATCAGTTTATTCAATTTATTGGATAATTCAGTTTATCCAATCAGTTTATTCCTGCAGCCCACCCACTGCACACCGGTCACTAAACTGGTTACATACATCCCGTGACCAGCTAAGGGTTGAATTCAGCCCTCAAATGTGATTTCTTTGACCGGTGAATATTTTGGATTAGCTAAGGTTTTCTTTTTTCATATTTATTATTTTTATTTAATTATGTGGCTGCACCAAGTCTTAGTTGCTGCACGCGGGTTCTGATCTTTGATCGACGATCTTTGATCGTTGTGGCAAGTGACATCTTTAGTAGCAGCATGGGGGATTTTTTTTAGTTGAGGCACATGGGGTCTAGTTCCCTGACCAGGGATCAAACCTGGGTCCCCTGCACTGGGAGTGCGGAGCCTTAGCCACTGGACCACCAGGGAAGTCCCTAGTCAAGTTTTTTAAATCAGGGGATTTTACACCAGCACAATCTGGATTTCTCCTCATAAAAGGCAGTGTGGCCTGGCTACATGGGCCCTCATTCTTGCAAGGTGGTGATTGGCTCAAGCTAAGTAGCAGCTGCACCCTCAACGTGAGGCTCATAACCTTCAGTTCCCCACTGACCCCACCACTTGCCACTGCCTCCCCAGTGCTGACACCCAGTTGCCATTTCTCCTCCCCCTTGCCCTGATAACATTTCTAGTAGATTTCTTTTACACATGCCGTCTTCTCCTGTTCACGTTTCTCTATTGTGTCCCCTGCCCCACCCCCATCAGTGACTCTTACTAGAAGCACAGAACAAAGTTCAGGAGGAAACGCCCCAAAATGTTTGCATTTGTTGGTTAGGTGACAACAACTGACTTTTATTTCCTTCTGTGCACTCTTCTACAGCTTCGAAATTCTCTACAATGAACACATACTTCTTTTTAATATCAAAAGACAAATGGACTGGTAATTACAAAGGAAATCCTCCCCATCTTTGAGTCTGAGAGCCAGGTCAAATGTTGCTCTCCTGCAGGAAGTCTTCCTGGAATCCCAGGGAGGAGTGATGGCTCCCCCAACCCTGTGCCTGCAGCTCTAAGAGTTCTCGTGTTTGTGCATGGTTCCCACACTAGACTGAGAACTCACAACGGGGAACGAGCTCGTCTGGCCATTCGTGTCCAACAGAATTAACTGTGAGTGGCTGCGGTGTGATCAAAACTGCCTGCAGGGGGCGCTAAGGGGCACATCAGGCTCTACCAGCATCATCAGGGGAGGCGTGTCTCAGTCTTTGGAGGGCTAGGGTGGATTTTTGACTGCGATGTCCCATAGTTCGTGAGGCAAGAGGGCTTCGGGAGAAGCTGTGGGCCCCTGTGAGGTGTGGGCTTGGCAGTGGTGAGCAAGGGTGATGCAGCGTTGGAGAGGCCCAGATGGAAAGATGAACCTAGCCCAGCCCAGAAATGTTTCTACTAAGCCTGAGTCAGGGGCAGGCAAAGGCCCACACAGTAAATAAAGGTTTACAGCAGGCACCAGGCAGCTCTTGGGAACCACTGCCCAAAGTCCAGGGTTGGAATCAGGGCCCCTGGGGCTGTGAGTGGAAGGCTAGGGAGGTCCTAGGAGAGGAAGGGAGGAGCAGGAAGGGAGAGGGAAGGCTGGGGAGGCTGACAAAGGGGGAGGGCCCTGGGCTCAGAGGTAGGGAAGCTGTGCTTTTCTGGGGGTCTGGCTCAAAGCTCTGCCTCGACTCATTTTCCCTGCGTGCCATCCTTAGGTTAAAATGCCTGGGGCTACAGAGTACCCTTGTGGTGATCACCAGAGACAGGGCGAGGGCACAGGACCAAGGGTGCCGCCAGCCTCCCAGGTTCAAGTCCCGCAGACTCCCAACCCCCAGCTACAAGGGCCGGTCCAGTGGTGGTGCATTAAGACCAGCCTTCAGTCCCACTTCTGGGCCCCCTGAGATGGACCCAAGAGGCAAGTAGTCAGAAGGCCCAGCCTGGGAATTTCTGGCTGCCATGGCAACAGCCCCATCCCTCCAAGGTCCTCCGGCCTTCTCAAGTCTTCAGCTGGCCCACCAAGGGCCGGGCCTGGCTGCAGGGGCCGAAGGCAGCAGTGAAGAAAGACAGGTGACTCTGCTTCTTCACAGTGGCGGGGTGCGCTGGCAGCCTAGATGCGGCTGGACGAGGTGCTGCCTGAGCTGATGGGGAGCCTGGCACTGTCCGAGTTGCTCTTCAGAGGGGAGGGCCCACCCTGGGCCTGCAGGCGCATGGACCAGTACCAGAGGAAAATGAGGAAGCCTGTGGGGGTAGCAAGGGGGTACAGGGCTCAGAGGCTGGGGGCAGCCCCCCCAATACCACTCCCTTCCACTCTGACCCATGTCTGCCCACACTCCCCTCACAGACTCAATCCCAGGAGTACCGACTCTGCGCCAGGCACTGGGCAACACTCTGTGTATCATCTCACTTTAGTCTCTCCAGGTCCCTTGAGACCAGGCCTCGTTATTACCATTCTGTTTTACAAACAGGGAGACTGAGGCCCAGGGAGATAAGGGGCTTGGCTGAGCCAGGAGTCCAGCAGCAGTGGTCAGGCTCTTAAGTACCAGGTGATGTTATTTCTCCCCAAATAATACTACTGTGATTAAGCAATAGCTCAGTAAATGCGTGAATTGATCGGCATCCTTACAGAGTCCCCTTCACTTCACAGATAAGAAAACAAAGGCTCACCTCCCTCACACCATTGCACAGGAACTCCATGAAGACTTTGCTTTCCCTGTTTTCCTGCCCAAGCCCTCCTCCCTACCCAACGTAGTGAAAAACAAAGGTGTGTGTGTGTGTGTGATGTTGGGGGGTGAGGGCAGAGGGGTGCAGGCAGAGCAGGAACAGACCCTCATGGCATCAAGCCAGGGCCCCACGATCCAGCCCCCCTGCTCCTCCCCCCTCACCTCCTCCCCATCTGCCCCCAAGCTCACTACCCCTTACGCAGCTCCTCCTCAGGGTTCCTCCAACACACACCCTACTTCTGGCCTCAGGACCTTTGCTCATGCTTCTCCCTCTGCCTGGAGCGCTCCAGCCCTAGAGCAGATCTCCTCAGCCTCTAAGGAGCACCTGGGCATCTATAACAAGGAGCACTCTGACTCAGCAGGCCTGGGGCGGGCCAGAGGCGGCGTCTGCAGTAAGCTCCTGATGCTGCTGCTGCTGCTGCTGGTCCGAGAAACACCCTTGGAGTGATGGGACCCTTGATCTCTCCGTGGGTGGAGAGATCCACCTTTGTTTTTCACCGTGCTGGGTAGGAGGAGGACTAGCGCAGGAAAACAGGGAAGGCGAGGCCTCCATGGGGTCCCCGTGCAATGGGGGTGGGGCGTGAGGGAGGTGAAGTGAAGGCTACCCTGGATCCATGGCTGGATCCTTCTGTTGTCTCCGGATGTCTCCTAAATGGAGGGGCCTCCCCCTCCAAGTGTCCCCCAGCAGGCTCAGACTGTCTATCACCTTGCCCGCTATTACTTCCTTCCTCTCCCAGATGCCGTTTGATGCCTGTGGCCCTCGGTCTTCGGGGCCACACTGGGTCTTCCCCACTAGAGATGAGCTCTGCGGAGCAAGACTCTTGCCTGGCTAGTTCACAGCTGGAGCACCAGGGCTTAAACATAGAGCCTACACAGAGTAGGTACTCATCAGTACCTACTGTACAAACAGAGACTCGTCAACTGTGGCCCAGTGGCCCCCACTTTATGAACGGGAAGGTTGAGGCCCAGAGAAGGGGAGGCTTCAGGTCATCTGGGTCATCTCATCCGTGGCCTGTTCTCTATGTATGGGCACCCTTCCTCGGCCAGGGTCTGGGGTCTTCTCCACACCTACCTTGGAAGGAGGTGATGATGCTGAAGAAGTAGAGGACGACAAGCTGGAAGGTGCCAGAAGCAAAGGAGAAGAAGACCAAGGCCCAGGGCAGGCCAAGGACCAGACTGAGGCCCAGCAGGGTCAGCACGTGGGGCCACTTCTGGGCATGTGGGCGTAGCCGCAGGATCTGCACCACCATGGTGCCCAGCATGGCCGTGTTGAACAGAAACACCAGGCTGAAGAGGCCCAGGTTGGTGACATGGCTGACCAAGGAGTCCCGGATCCAGCACCTATGGGCAAGCGTACAAAGTCTCAGGGCAAGGCTGGGCTCACATGGTGCTTCCTGGGCCGAGGGCAAGCACCATGGTGAGCCCCAGTTACAGGGCAGTTACTTTAGACACGACTCATTCAAGGGCCAAAAAGTCACTCTTCTTCCAACTATCCTATATTCCTTCTCTACAGTCAAGAGAAAGGCTCAGTTTGGAGCTAATGTGTTTTTAACACTTTTAACACTTGCTAGTCTCCCTTTTCAAAAAGAGTCAGAATTAGGATCACCAATTTCATCAAGAATTTAGTTGCAGGGTTATCTTGTTCCTTTCATGACTTTTCACTGTTTATGACAAGTAATGCTTATTTCCCATTTATGTGTAATATGACTTAAAAAATACTTTTAACAAGCCAGAAGATTTAAAGAAAAAAATCAAACAATAATAATACGGATGATACAGGTAAGGCAAAAATCACAAGATTATGATGCAAAAAACTGAAATTTTTAAAACACTGAAGGAATGGAAAGGATTCCTTCCTAGCCTAGGGCTTAGGAGCTCTGGATTCTACTCTAGGTTCCGAGGGACTCACAGGCCAGGCCACCACCAGCCTGGGTGAATTAGCTGAATGTAGGACTGGATTTCAGCCCCATTCATCTCCTGGTTGGGTACCTTTGGGCAGGGTGGTGTGGATCCCTGCCTTCTCTGGGTCTCAGTCTTTCCATCTTTCCATGGGGAGGGAGACAGAAGTGTGCAGCAAAGGAACATGCTAGAGGTTCATCTGCTCCAGCTCAGACAGCACACACAAGCTGGGAAACTGAGGCCCAGAGAGGGGCCAGGACCTGCGCAAAGTTATCTGGCAAGTGAGTGGCAGATCCAGGCCTGTCCTCACCCTCCTGGAGAGAAGCATCACTCTTAGCCCAGAGCTCCAGCCAAGGCCAGGCCAGTACCTCCAGCACCTGTCACCAGAGAGTCTCCTGGTCAGTGCGACCTGGGCCCAGGCTGCTCTGACTTCTGTGCCATGAGGACCACACTCCTGCCCCCACTGTACAGCTACTCACATGGAAGGGTAGATGACGCTCTCAGGGGTCTTGTGCACAGCAAGGATGATGTGACCATAGTTGTTCACGTCCACCAGCGCCACCAGCATCACCAGGAAAGCGGGGAAGCCTGTGGACAGCAACGCAGGGAGCTCCGTCTCCCACCTTCCCAGGTCTGCCCTCCCCTTCCCTCTGGTGAGCCCTCCTCCTCTCACGTGCCCTCCGAGACCTGTGCTCCCAGAGCCCAGCCAGCTCCACCTGGGGCAAGTCCTCCAAGCTTGGACCCTCCTTCTCTATTCCAGTTCTGCTTTCCCAAGTCGTGTCCACCTCTTGTGACCCCACAGACTGTAGCCTGCCAGGCTCTTCTCTCCATGGGATTTCCCAGGCAAGAATACTGGAGTGGGTTGCCATTTCTTTCTCCAGGGGATCTTCCTGACCCAGAGATTGAACCTGGGTCTTTTGCATTGCAGGCAGATTTTTTACCCACTGAGCTATGAAGGGAAGCTCCTGGTTTCCCAGAGGGGGGCCTATCTCCCCTAACCTAACCCCTGCTTCTCGCCATCCTGGAAGGCCTTGAGGGAAAGGGCCAGCAGGTCCCTGCTGGGGGGCTGGATGTCACAGGAGAAAGGGAAGAAGCAGACATTGGTGGGGTGGAGAAGAGCTCAATGGGGGACATCTAGAGTTATGCTCCAGTGGGATGTCTATTCTGGGCCTTGACTCTGTCCATGAGGTAGAGACTGAGAGCTCCCTGGAAGGGGTTGCCCACCACTAAACACCTGGATTTTGACGAACAGCCAACTCTGAAGGAATTTCATATAGATCGATGATGAGAACCAAAAAGGAGCCAAATGAAAAATATGGGAGAAGCAGCAAGCTGGGATCAGGGACATGTGGAGGTCGATGGGCCTGTGCAGTGATCAAAAGGACTTGTGTGTGCCTCTAGGCCTTGGGTCTGACAAAAGAGAGGCCGCGCTGTAGGTGAACTGGGTTGCTATTGGCTAAGAACAAATGCCAGAGCCATTGGGAATCTGTTATCTGAGGTTCATCGGGATGCACAGTCTGGGCCACCACCAGCCTAGACGCATTATGTGGGGCTGGATTACAGCCCCAGTCATCCACAACTGGGAGCCTTTGAGCAGTGCCCAACCTGCACATCCGCACATGGCGGCTCTGTCTGCAAACCCTACCTGTAAAACAGAGATGAAGAGAATATGTAAGCATTTACTGGAGACAGGGCTCATCACCTCATCCTCCTAAAGAGGACCTTGATCCAGCCAAGGTAAAGAACCCCTGAGGATGGGTGATTGAAGGAAGCAGTGAGGGAATAATTGTAGGTGGAGAAGTGGGACAAAGTGCCCACCTTTTGTCAAAGGCCAAGAGGAAGAGGCCAGTCTGGGGGGAACCCACAAACCCCCTCCACTAACTTACCCCAGCCCACGATGCTCAGCTTGAGCAGGTAGCCTGGGACATAGGTGCCGAAGACCTCAACCACAAGTCGGTAGAGGTTGTAGCCCTCGAGGCCCATCCAGGAGAGGCAGGCGAGCAGAGAGAAGTGCAGGAAGATGGCGCTGGCACGGCAGGCAGCCTCGGAGCCTGTCAAGGCCACCGGCTCACTGAGCAGGAAGCTCACGTCCAGCAGGAAGACGGCCAGCAGCAGATTCATGTGCACCTTGATGGTGTAATCCCTAGACTTCCTCCTGCACAGGTTGGGGGGTGGGCAGACAGGCCCACTCTGGTGGTCAGTGTGGGAAGGCAGGGAGGTGGGAGGGCCTGCGCCCACCCCTCCTTCTCCAGGCAGCCTTCCCAGACTACACACACACACACACACACACACACGCCTCCTATCCTACTCTTGTGGCTGCAGCCAGGCTCTTGCCCACCTGTCCCTCTGCACCTACCCTGTATCCAGCACCCACAGGCTCGGGCACTGTGTGTGCATTGAACAGCAGCCTCAGCTAGGCATAGATGATCCAATCAACACAGACACGACCATCAACCAGATGCTCCCAAAGTCAGAAGGGAAAGACCAGAATTTTTGCCCTTTTGGAGAATCCATGCCACCCATGTTCCATGTCTGTCTGCACAACTGTACCTCTCTGAGCACAGGCTGTGTGCGCCTGTGCCCTTGAGTCTGCGTGTGTGCCTGCCCTGCCCCCATCCTGAGATACTATGTGGTCCAGGGCACTGTCAGCCTTTCTGCCCCCAGTGTGCCCTGCCTGGCACCACCCACTGCCTGTCCCAGAGGGTGCAGAAGAACACCTGCCATCCTGGATTTCCACGCCTGCCGTGCCCCTAACACAAGGCACCACAATTGGCTGGCCCCACCCCCTCACCCTCAGTTTACTCATCTGTGAAGTGGGAGGACTGGCACCCCTTAAGGGTGCGATGAGGGTTACACTGAAATAAAGCACCCAGCACAGATAAGATGCTCAGTCCCGAAGGGTTCCCGTCCCTGTGTTCGGGGGCACTTTTGTGATCAGTGGGTAAGTGCTGGGCTGGCCCTCTACTAAGCCTGCCAGCCGTCTCTCTTCAACACCGACTCCAGCCCACAGCGTGCGCATCTGTGACCATGCCTGCCCACGGCTGCACCCTCCCCTCCTCCCCACGAGGACAGTGAGCACACTCCCAGTGCCACTCCAGAACTGAGGCTGTCTCCCCTCTACCGCAATGGCTCCAGGCCCCAACTGCAGACGGACTCCAGTTTAGGCCAAGCCAGCTCTGACAATCCAGACCCCACACACAAGCCTGTCTGAGGGTGGGGGAGGCATTCTTCACTCTGCTAGAGGTGACCTCTTCTCTCCTCAGGCACCCAAACGACTAGGGTGACAGGTTCCTCCATGGAGCCAGGAGGCCGGGCCTCAAAACAGACACCAGGGAATGCGGGCTGGGGAGAACCCTGGAGGCTCTGCCTGTCCACAGAGGCCACTGCCAGACAGCTCAGTAACGGGCCTTGTGGGCCTGGAGCCTGCCAGCTTCGGTTCAAGCCTGCTTTTGCCACTTCCATGCTGTGTGATCTCAGTCAGGTCACTTACCCTCTCTGAGCACTCTTTCATAGGACCCTTGTGAGGATGAACCTAGTTCATGTATATAAAGCACTTAGAACAGGGTGTGCCCATGGCTGATTCATGTCAATGCATGGCAAAAACCACTACAATATTGTAAAGTAATTAGTCTCCAATTAAAAAAAATAAATTTTTTAAAAAAGAAAAAAATTGTACTAAAAAATTTGCAAATCTTTGAGTAGCCTTTAAGCAAATAAAGTATTGAAATGCATTTAAAATAGAGGGAAACAATGGGATTTTTAAAATAAAGGAATGTATTCTATATGCTCAAAAAAAAAAAAAAGAACAGGGTGTGGCATGTGGGAAGCTTGATGTAATTGTTCACCATTATCATCACCAGCATCATCATATCACTGTATGCGCCCAGTGGAATCACATCTGGTCCTTCAAAGACAGGCATCTAGATTCTTACGTCAACTCGCCTGATTTTAAATATTGGCAGCTAACATAAGCTGTCAGTGCGATGTTACCCAAACATCACAGATCTGAGGAGGGAAGGTCAGCTGAACCTCCCAGGGCTCCCACAAACCACACACACACACACACACGTCAGGGTCAGTCAGGCCTGTCTCCAGGGTGGGTCTCCCTGACTGTGTGGTCCCAGCTCGGGGGCTGGGAATGGAGGCCCTCCCGTCTTCCCCTTTCCCTCTCAGCCTCAGGCCCTACCTGGAGCAGAGGTAGGCGGCAATGGTGAGGACGCAGGCCAGGGCGGAGAGGACGCAGCCCACGTAGGAGAGGAGACTCAGGTAGTGCTTGTGCACGGCGTCCACCTCCACGGAGGCGACCTGCGCCACAGGACAGGTCGGGGTTGGCCTCTGTGCTGAGGCTGTGCCCACATGGGGCTAACCCGTGGTCCCTGGAGGACCTTGGGCATCTGTGAGCCACTCTTGCCCCCCCAGCGGAGCAGAGTGGGGTCCCATGAGTGCAGTTTTTCACCACATTCTCATATGGATCCCCGTCCCCACCAAGGTCCAGCGGCCTCCACCAGAGAACCCCTTTTCTGTCCTGGCACTATGTTTCTAGAACACTCAACCCAGAAATAAGTCTCCTGGGAGGGAGTGAGCTCCTGATACCCAGAGAGCACCAGAGGACCACTCTGGTCCCTCGGATGCTGGGTCCTAAAATTCTGGGAGAATGAATGTAGGACACAGAGATCTTGGGGGAGGTACTGAAGTCCACCACAAGGGTCTCTGCATTGGGCCTCAGCATCCCCTGGAAGGTTCTATAGAAACACAGTCCTGCCCCCACCCGAGCCCTTTAGAATCAGAATCCAGGTTAGGACCAGGAACCCGCGTTTGTATCAGGCACCCAAATTGGGGGATAAAGAGCAAGAACTTCAGAGACCTTTTACTTACTACTAGCTGTGTGACCTTGAGTAAACTGCCTAACCTCTCTGAGCCGCAGTTTCCTTATCGATAAAATGGGACAACAACAGGAGTCAGCTTGAGGCTTGTGAGGAATGAATGCCGTATGTGTGAGAAGCGGCAGCAATGGGGCAGGAGGGGGTCATGTACCATCAGTACTGCAAAGTAGGTCAGGTGGTTGCAGCGGCAGGACGTCTGTGTCTCTCTCCTGATGGTCTCACACCCCGCATCGCTCCAGCTCCCCGGGCTGCTCGCTGAGGAAGGGCCAGCATGAGGCTCTGAGACCAAGCTCAGCACCCCCACTGTCATCCCTAGTACCCCACAAATGCATGACTGCATCCCCCTTCTGAGCTTTTGCTTCCCTCAGCAGGTCCCTAACCTGCCATCACTCTTTCTTCAAAGCCACCTTCCTCCAGGAAGCCCTCTTTGATTAACTCCATGTACCTCACCCTCTAGGACCCCCCACTACCTGCCTCCAGGTCCCTGCCCAGCTCAGAGCCCCCTCCACACTCACATGTCAGGTCTTCAACCCAGAATACACACTGCAGAGTCACGTTCTTCTGTAGGGACAAGAAAGAAGCGGGGGGGGTGCCTGTGGCAGTCTGCTCCTTCCCCGCCGGGCTGAGGGAGCCAGTGCCAGGGCTCCACTCTATTTTGACCTGACTGGCCAGGGCCCTCAGCCAGTCAATCAGTTTTCTTTCAGAAAAGAGGAGGGATTTGAGCACATGGGCAAACAGGGACCCTTGTCCCCTGGGTTGCTTGGCTCACACTCACCGGCTGTGGCTGGTGCTGGAAGGTGAGCACCACGGGCTCCGAGAGGTTGGCTACTTTGGTGTTCTGCACAACAATACCCAAGACCTTCTCTCCCAAGACCTGGCTAGAATTCTTGTCCTAGATATATGGGGTATGGAGGAGAGGGGAGGGACAGGGCTCAGGACTGAGAAGAAGAGTACACTCTTGTCTCTGCCCAGTACACTGCTCCCAGATTTTGAGTCTCCCTCAGGAAGCAGTTCTTGCATGGGTAGTCATTTACACCATAGTAAGAATAACACTATTTAGACCTTTCCCAGCATGGCAACCCACTCCAGTACTCTTGCCTAGAGAATCCCAGGGACAGAGGAGCCTGTTGGGCTGCAGTCAATGGGGTTGCACAGAGTCAAACATGACTGACATGACTTAGCAGCAGCAGCAGCTCTAAATGTCATGCACGTTGCCATCTGATTTCTGACTTTACAAAGACTTTTGGAGGAGAGGACTACCTTCCATGCCTACCTTCCATCTCTCTGTCAGACAGAAGCTGCTTTCCCCAAGGGAAGGCACAAGGACAACCACCCCGTACCTGGAACAGAGCTTGGCTGCTGAAGTCCACCAAGAGGAGTCTCTTCTCAGCTTCCTGCCTCTTGCCCTTGGTCTTCTGGAAGAGCACGCCAGGCAGCAGCACTGAGTACTCCAGGATCTCGCTCTGCTCCTCCTGCAGACCAGAGGACCCGCTGGGGCTCAGCCAGAAGTGGACCTCCAGGTCCCCGCCATGTCCCCCCAGCATATGCCTTCCTGCACACTGCCATCTCTAAGCCTACCTCCTTCACGAAGCCAGGCCAGACTCACAACAACCCTGCTCACTCCTCCTTTCCTTGGCACCAGTGCTGGCTAGGGAGTCTTGTGGTTAGAGCCCAGGGGATAAGGGCCTGGGAGAATCATGTTTATTCTGGTGTCTGGGTGTCAGACACTGACCCTGCCTATAGCCCCTTGGTGTGCTGGGCAATATGAAGGGTCAGGGGGTGAGGGGAAGGGTAGGGGGGTGAGGGGAAAGGTGAGGGGGTAGGAGGTGTGGGGAGGGAGCGCTTGCAGCCTCTACATCTGCTTCCTGCCTTGGCTACCAATCCTGACCCCTGACCTCCCGCCGGGAATGGATGTGCAGGTCCTGCGGGCTGAAGGCGGGCTGGAGCTTCCACACTGTGGCGTTGACCCGCTCCTCCTCGAAGGACACAGCATCCCCTGTGAAGTTCACAGAGGCCAGCTTCGACTCTAGGCTCTGCAGCTGCCTGGAAGCACAGGGGAGAGAGGAGATGATTGCTGGGGGTGAGGGGTGGATCCAGGTAGTCCAGCAGGCAGGAAGATGGAGGGAGCAGAGAGGCGACTCAGGCTGATACACAGGAAAGAGTGTGGGGCCCAACAGAATGACCTGCGGGGGTGATGCGGAGGAAACTGGGGCCTCAGCGCAAACAGGAAAGGAGCGGGGTGGGGTCCTATCCTCAGACTCAGCCACCAGGCTCTCGGTCCAGTTCTGCCTGGACCGACCCACTTTGTGCTGCTGGGCAGCCCTACCCAGCAGTCAGCCTCAGTCTGCTGAGCTGTAAAATGGGTCAATCCTTTTTCCTTATTGGTGGAGAGGAGGGCTTGGGTGCTGGTAAGAGAGACTTTTTTTCTGACTCCGGCAGGAGCGGGGGCTTGGCCTGTGGGACCGAATCGAGATGGAGACCAAGGGGAGGTCGCCACGGTCTCCCACTCCAAATCCCTGCCTTGCCCGGGTCTGGAGAAGCCTCCTCCTTACCCCTATATGCTGCAGACCCACACTTACTGGCCCATGGGGGTGAAGGGGGGCCTCCTTGAGGTCCTCTGGGGATGCTTCAGAAACTGGCTGAGCCGCTGGAGGTCCCTTTTCAGCTCACATACGTCCACCGAGGCATTGTGGGAGGCCTTGTTGGGCGGATCTGGGGGAGAGGGACGGACAGACTCACCAAAGGCTGTTGAATGAGGTTCCACACTCAGGCCACACTCATCACACTCTCAGTTACTCCCCCGGTGACTCTGACAGCTTCTGTCCCCATTTTATAGAACAGGAAACTGAGGCTCCAGGTAGCGGGGTAGACTCCCTCAGGTCACTCAGAGATGTAGCCAGCCAGACGGGGCTCTGTCATACGGAGCTCCCAGAAACTCCAGCCCCAGGAGAGTGGGCTAGACCACCCTTACCCCTACCCCAGGCATCCTTCTGACCACACAGAGGGAGCTGGGAGGGCCAGTTCCCCAGGACCAGCCAGGCCTCCTTCAGGAGGAGCTGGGGGGTGGGGGGCTTCTGTGGTGGCTCCAGGGCCTCCACCCGGGCTGCCCTGCATCCAAGGGCTGCAGACTCAGGCATCTCCAGGGGTTAGACGGAACTCTGATGAAGTCGGCAGATGGAAATAGGGACATAGCGGGAGAGGGCAGGCCCTATGCCATCAAATAAGGCAGGCCCTGTGGTCACATCTGAATTTTTAAGGCAGAAAGCCTGATTTTTCAGTCATTTGAAAACTCTGGCTCATGTTTTCCAAAAACTCACTACAGACCAAGTAAGACCAGGCCAGATCTCCTCTGCAGGAGGCCAATTTACAGCTGTTCCTGACTTTGCCCTAAACCCTCCCAGGTTGGGGCAGAATCCCGGCCTGGGGCGGGGACCCCCATCTACCTGCCCCTGCCTGCCCCAGCTCTGGCCCCTCCATCCCTCCCCCCTCCATCCCTCTCCCCACCCCACCCCCCACCACCCCTTAGCATTTCCATAGGCCTGGAGATGCTAACATATTCAAAGCCCTGTGCCCCCTCTCTTGGGAGCCCTGCCCCAAACTGGAGCTGCCTGAAAGGAACCAGAATCAGGGAAGTCCTGGACCCCAGGTAAAGCCTCCAGCTCCTTCTGGTCAGCCCCTCCTCCCTGCCTCCACTCTGCACTGAATAGAAGGCAGTGGCCAGGCCACACCTGTCACATCTCAGCCAGAAGACTCAGCCTGCACACCTCACTGTCGGCCTCTAGCCTTGCCACTTCCTGACCTTTGACCTCTCTTCCTGTCTCCCGGCCCCAAGCCAATCAGCTGCTGGGTTCAAATCTGGCTCCCTCTCTCACTCGTTACTCTTGCAACTTTGTGCCTCTCTGAGCCTCAGTTTCTCTTCTGTGAAATGGGGATAAACAGTCTAGATGAGGCTAACGAAACAGAATTTTTCCTCCGGCTCCTGACCTCTAGTTCCGTCTCTCCGTTCTCTCTGCTCCCACCCTGTTCATCTCTTATCTTCCTTTACCTGGACCTACACTGCAGTCACAGGGTGGGACTTCACCCCTCCTCCCTCACCCCTGTCTTCCCACGAACACACCTTGCATCACAATCTTCCACTCCTCAGACACCTTCCCTGAGTCCCCACTGCCTGTGAACAGAGTCCCCCCATGATAGGCAGCCCAGCCTGCTTTAAGCCCCCTGCCCCCAGCCCCCGTGCACTTTGCTTTTCCAGTTTCCAGGCCTTGGACCAAACCCTTCCTGCTGTCTGGAAGTCGCCTTACTGTGGAAGGAGAAGATGAAGCTGGCCGCACTGGGCAGACTCGTGTTCTGGGGGCTCCACCAGGAGCTGACTGAGGTGGCAAACAGTGGGGGCCCCGGGGCCAGGGTCTCCTCCTGATGCCGGAAGCACAGGAGGTCAAGGGCTTGGTCACTCAGCAGGAAGTCTTTCCTGCCGTAGCGGAGATGCAATCTCCCTGCGTGGCGGTTCCAGTAGAGGCAGAAGTGGTAGAGGCCCATGCGGTGAGGGAATGGCCAAGAAGCCGGGTGGACTCCAGGGAAGGGGGCGTGGATGGTGAGGGCCTCCTCAGAGTTCCTGATGGAGATGTGGAGCTGGGTCGCCTGCTTATAATGAAGGCTGCTGTTCTGCGTCTGGTTCCGCTGGCCGCAGAAGCGGAAGTCTTCCCGGGGGCCCCCGCCACGGGCACCTGAAGGGGCAGAGACTGCAGGTAAGACTCTGGGCTGGAGGCAGGCCCTGGGCCCAGAACGCAGCAACCTGGTGCCTGGGACCCAGACACATTCCAAGGACCTACTTCAAAGGGTCTCCAAAAATATGAATCTACCCTGCTCCAAGATGGTTGGCTTAAAAACAGGAAAAGAACAAACTCAAAATCAGTTAAAAAAAAAAAGAAAGAAAGAAAAGGAAAAATTTTCAAAGGTAAAATAATATTTTAAATAGCAATAAAATATTTCACGAGGCCATACCTGCTACAGATAGCAGCGCAGGCTGTGCACTGCACAAGGGTGCTCTGGCTGCAGGGGTGGGTGGGGCCAAAACCCACCCCAAGCTGTGTACTGGGCGGCGGGGGGCGGGGGGGGGCTGCATTTGACAGGATGAAGGGGAGACTCTATCTTTTTTCCAAGGTACTGTCTACTTGCTATGCTGTATTTGTAGGCGTGTGCCTGCCCAAAAGGGTTAGTGGATGTGCTAGTCCTTAACACAAGGATGGCATTTTAACAGAAGTCCCAAGGCACCTCCAGGAAAACCTACCTGGAACCAGGAAGAGACCCAGCAGGAACAATGGCATCTGCAGCAGCACCTGGGCAGTCATCTTCCTCCCCCAGGGCACCTGAGACATCACTGCCTGAAAGAGGCCAGGAGTGTTAGCCGAGGTCCTGACTCCCAGGGTGATTGCCAGCCCTACAGAGGGACAAACCAGGGTAGTATGGACGTGGGATGCGAGGCAGGGAGGCATGTGTGGAAACAGTCCGTGGACCTCCCCCAGAGCTGCCAGGAGCAGAGTATCAGGAGGCAGTGGCTGAAAGAAGACACACAGATGACCAATAGGCATGTGAAAAGATGCTCCGCATTGCTAATTACTAGAGAAATTAAAGTCAAAACTACAATGAGGTGTCTCACACAGGTCAGAATGGCCATCATTAAAAAGCCTACAAATAGCAAATCCTGGGCAAGGTGTGAAGAAAAGGGAACCCTCCTATACTGTTGGTGGCAATGTAAACTGGTGCAGCCACTATGGAGAACAGTGTGGAGGTTCCTCAGAAAATTAAAAACAGAGTTGTCATATAATCCAGCAATCCCACTCCTGGGCATATACCTGGACAAAACTATAATTCAAAAAGATATATGCACCCCTAGGTTCATAGCAGCACCATTCACAATAGCCAAAACGTGGAAACAACCTATTCTTCCATCAGCAGAAGAATGAGTAAAGATGCGGTACATACATGCAGTGAAAGCCTACTTGGCCGTAAGAAAGAGTGAAATCATGCTCCCTGCAGCAACATGAACGGACTAAAGATGATCACACCAAGCGGAGCCAGTCACAGAAAGTCCAGGACAGTATGACATCAGTTATACGTGAGATCTACACCATGCCACCAGTGAACACATCTACAAGGCAAAACCAGACTCACAGACATAGAGAACAGACTTGTGATTGCCCAGAGTAGGGGGGTGGGGGAGGGATAGACGGGGAGCTTGGGGTGAGCTGATACAAACTATTACATACAGAATGCATGAAAAGCAAGGTCCTACTGTATAGCACAGCGAACTATATTCAATATCCTGTGATCAACCATAATGGAAAAGAATATGAAAAGAATATATAAGTACTGTATAACGGAATCACTTTGCTATAAGAAGAAATTAACACAATGTTGTAAATCAACTATTCTTCAATAAAATAAATTTAAAAATTAAAAGAAAAAAAGGCAGTGACTGAATTCAAGTCCCAGCTCCACCTCTGGCTTGCTGCATAACCCTGTGTAAGTCAGGGAAAACAGGACTAATAATAGTACCTCCCTTCCAAACCCAGCAGTGATGGGGTAATCAGGGTAGCATCACTAGGAACCACCCCACCCTGCCTCCTCCGGGCCTTCAGAAGGCAAGGAAAAGGACGTTCTCAGGGCTCTCCTCCAAGAACCTCACCATAATGACCCCTAAGACCCAGCTCAGAGGACACCTTCTTCAGGAAGTCTTCCTCAACCCCCTCTACAGTCGGTCCTCAACTCCTTTGGTTCCCGCCTCCAGCCAGGGTCTCCTGTTACCAGCTCTGGAAGGTACAGGACAGTGCACCCCTCCTCCACAGGGAGCTCCTGATCCATCTCTGTGCACAGGCCCGTGTTCACAGAGGTTACTGGGCAGCCGGGCCGCAGGGGTATTGGAGTGAAGGACCAGTGCGGTCACAGCGCCTTCTACAGGGGCTGGAGGAGAGAGGCACTTCCTGGTATGGCCACCAGGGGGCGCTCCCAAGGCAGCTGGAAAGGCAGAGGGACGTCCCAGTTTGGCAGGGAGAAATAGTATGGTCCAAGCTGGGGAGGATCCAGGTCCCCTCAGCCCTCTCCTGGTGTAGAATGGGTCACTCCCCCAGCCTCTGTTAGCTGAGTACCCACTATCTGCCAGCCTGTGTTGACCAGGCCTCCTCACCCCTACATCTATGCTAATCCTCATTCCAACCCTGTGAAATAGGCCCTACCATTTGACCCATTTCACAGATAGGGAACCTGAGATCCAAGGAATTAAATGGCTTGCCCATTTAATTGTTCCAGAGGCCAAGGGCTTTCCTGCCTGATCAGGACTGTAGTGCCTGGCAGGGAACCTCCGTTCCTGGTACTCACAGAGAGATGCCGGGTGGCTTGGCCCACCCCACGGCCATCTGGCCCAGTGACTGAGCTGGGTGCAGTCATGAACAGACACCCCAATCCTGTGGGGAGCTGCATATGTCTGTGGTGACAGATGCAGTCATCTGCTACAAGCCAGACAAAAGGAAGCCTGGCATCCATGGGGCATGTGAGGACTTTTGGGGGAACCCAGGAGGGCTTCCAGGAGGAAGTCACTTTTAGATGGACTATTTGAGGGCAGCATTAAATGAAGGGGTGGCCCAGACAGGAATTCACTGAACAGACCTGGCCCCCTCAAGCCAGTCTCCAGTATCCCAACATATGTAACGGAACCCTAATTTCTTGGGTCTGGTCAGTCTAATCGTTGGTCAGCTGGGTTCCTCACCCTGCCCTGGTGACATCGCAAGACCCCAGAGAAGGAAGTGGAAGTCTTTGAGGGAATGGTTGCTATTTCCTAAATCGTGATTTTTAAGGTTTCACTCTGCATCCTCTCTGAGCATTTTGGTTCCTTTTGGGTTTTGGTGTTTTTGTTTTTTATTTTTAGGGGGAGTGAAGGATTTATTACTTGAAGTAAGGAGAACACCGAGGATCTTTCTAAAGCAGTGTCTCCCATTTGGACTCCTTTTGAAACTGTCGCTCTAGAACAGTGGAGGGAAACCCAGCATCTGGGGACAGAAGTATGCCTCTGCTGGACCCCTTCTCTTTCCTCCTCCTTTCTGCCAGTCCCTATCACTGTCTATACCTGATCCCCAATACAAACCACATCTCCTCCAGGCAACTCCCTAACCCCTATTTGACTTTCGTTTTATACCTGCGAACTCAGAGTTCACAGATCACTTTGCAAATATGGCCCCAGTTCTTCATTATGGTATTTGCATTCAAAGCCCAGAGAGGGCCAGTGATTTCCTGACCTTACACAGCAAGCAAGGATGGAGCTGGCTAGAATCCAAGTATCTCTCTGGCCCACTGACTTTAAAAGTGAGTTACCAAAAAAAAAAAAAAGTGAATTACTACTATCAGTAAACAGTGCCTAGGACAGGGCAGAGTCATCTGTTTTCATTTATCTTCCTGGGCTGATCTCTTCGAGAACAAAAAAGCAGAAAAGAGGGAATGAGGTTCCCATCACCAGAGGGATACAAGTGAGGCTGCATTTGTGAAATGCCATGATTCCAACAGACAGGGGTCAAGGCATGCTCTGACACTCCTGGTCATCCCCACTCTACCCTGGTTGCTTGAACAGCCACTCCAGGGTGAACAACTCTAGCCTTAGAGACTTTCTTGGAATTTGAGGGGGAGGGACTGCCTGGTTTCCTTTAACCCATCCTTAGTAGAGTAGACTCTGGAGCCAGACTGGGTTTAAATATCAATTCCTCTACTCAATGGCCATGTGTCTCTGGACTAGTTACTCACCTTCTCTGGGCCTCACTTTTGTCATCTGTAAATAGGTGTAAAAATCAAGACTATCGCGAAGGTCATTGTGAGAATTAGATGAATTGGTATCTATAGAGGATTTAGAGCAGGAACACGCTCAAGGCAGGTGCCATAGGTGTTGGCTCAGTGCCTCTGCATCCTTCCTGACCAGCTCACGCCTGCCCCTCACCCAGCCCCCTGGGCCCGTCACCGGTCCCCACTCCTACATCTTCCCTCTCAGCCTCCACGTCACCCCCTCGTGGGCCCCAGCTCAACTTCCAAAGCACCTCAACCGGAAATTCTTCGAGCATGAAATTTCCTTTCTGGGAAGACTGAAACCCCACCCAGAAAACTTCCCACCTCACAGTACGGACATGAGCCGGTCCCCAGAAGCCTCCGAGGGAAAGGAGGGCTGGACGGGGGCACCATCTACACTCTCATGAGATCCTCAGAGCCACCCTGTGAGGCTGGTCCTGCTGTTTTGCCATTTTACAGATCAGAAAACTGAGACTAGGGCAGTGGATGTTGTAAGCTTCCCCACCGGTGGAGCTAAGACACGGACCTCAGTGTCATTCCAGAGAACTCCTTGGAGAGCTGGAGCCAATAGTTTCTAGAGATTCTTGCTCCTCTGGTTTGGGGAGACCCCCAAACAAAAGGAGAGAGAAATGGTGGGTGGGTGGCAGCCAAGACCACAGGCTGTGCAGATAACTCCAGCCTGGGAGAGAGAATTTAGGGGGCCGAGTCCCCAGTAGAGGCCCCTCCCCCACCAGCCCCTTCTAGAGCAGCTGCCCTTGACCTCGGGCCTTCCGTAAACACACGCAGAGAACAAAACAATCTGGCCCAGTTTGACACAATGGGGGCCACAATCACAGAGTCCCCAGGGATCAAGGCAGAGCAGAGGGGCCAGGGCTCATCTAAGCTAAGACTCCCGGCTGCCCATCTCTCGAGCTGGCTGGGCCCAGGAGGAGATGCCCCAGCTCCAGTGCAGGCCCAGCCCTGCCCATCCTCACGGTGGGGGAGAGGGTAATGGGCAGGGGACTTATGGCTCACTTTCTCCCCTGAGGCCTGACTCACTTCCTCTGCCATCCGTTTAGAGCCACGGGTCACTGCTGGCCCAGTCCAGGCCCCTGGAAAACCCATTTCCTCAGAGGACAGAGGTGGAAGTTGAGTGGACAGGACCTTGGTGGCTCTGGGGTTAACCCTTCCCAGGCAGGCGCCTCCCCAGGAAGATGACCTAGGCCCCCAGGCATTCTCCTGCCAGTAACACACGCGTGGACCGCAGGCTTATCCATCCCCCGACTAGCCTCTTTGCCTGGATCGCCTCCCTCTTTCCATGACCCAACTCATCTTCCTAAACTCAGTGAAGACACGCCCTCCCCTTGAAGCTTTCCCTAACTGCCATCAGAATTAACTTCTGTGTTCTGATGTGGTGGGGAAGGGGGCAGTCCACAGCCTATGCTCAACCCTATATGCCCACCTTTGCCACAAGGAGTTCACATCAGAGGTGCCCAAACCCACGATGGGTCAGAAACACCCCAGGAAGTTCACTGAAATGCATTATCACAGATCCCTCCACACTGACATTCAGTATCTCTGAAAATAGCACAAAAGATTTTTTTCTTCATTCAGCAAATCAGAAGTAGCGGGGAATTTTTACCCAGTAGCTGCTATGAGCTTGATGGGTTTTTTCCCAATTTTTTTTCCTTTTTTTTCTTTTGCCAGGAGAGCAGTAGCATTAGGATGAAAACACGTGCACACATACATACAGGGTACTGTCAGGGATACATAAACGTTTTGTGATAGAATATATGTGAGGGGCTTAGCGGTAAAGAACCCACCTGCCACACAGAAGATGGGGCAGGAGCCTCGGGCTGGATCCCTGAGTTGGGAAGATTCCCTGGAGAAGGAAATGGCAGCCCACTCTAGTATTCTTCCCTGGGAAATCCCAGGGACAGAGGAGCTTGGTGGGCTACAGTCCGTGGGGTCCCAAAAGAGCTGCACTGAGTGACTAAACAATAACGGAGTGTGAGGGGCAGATGCTCCAGGTCTGGTGTGGGGCTTGGGAGTCCAGCTTGACCAGGCAGCCCGTTGACCAACACTCTGCGGGCATAGAACCACTGGCTTACAAGGCTGGGATACCATCAGGGGCCCTGTCTTACAGAGTCAGAGGTGGGTGGGGCCCGGCCCCAGATCACTTGGGTGGTAAATGGTTCGCTCTGGACGGGAGCCAGGGCAGCTTGCCTCCCCCGTGGCGTCTCGTCTCCACCTCAGTGGTGGTGAGGATGAATCACAGTCCTGGGTGGCTCACCTAGCATTTATCAGGGTGCCTGGGACCTTTAAGCACAGCTGGGAGCAGGGGTGTGTGTGGGGAGGGGAGCCCCTGCCCCAGCGGGTCTCCAGGTGTGAGCCTGGTCCTGCCCTCCTGCAGGGAGAGCCAGCAGTGGGAAGACCCAGCCCAGCTTCCCAGCTCCAGCCCTCATCTTCAGCTGCTGGTCAGGGTCGGGGACGGTGGGGACAACAGACGGGGGACAACATGGAGATGCTGGCTCCCCCTCCCCCAGCCCTGGACAGAGGGCCTTAGGAGAGAAGGGTTTGGCCAAGAGAGGGGTGGGTGAGCATGAAGTCCTTGAGGGAAGGACACATGAGGTGTGCGTGCTCTTGTGTGCGGGTGTGTAGGGGAGCGAGGAGGGACGTTAGAGCAGAGCAGAGGGGGTGGGGTGGGGGGCTGAGAGGACCCTCCACCAGCCCTTTCCAAACTCTCATAAACGCAGTCTAACTTAGAAACACCATGTACCCGACAAACAAAGGCAGCGCCCCCACCAGACCCCGGTGGGACCCCTGACCATACCTCACTCTCAGCCAGGCCCCCAGCCCCTCAGCAGAGCCTGGGGCTCCAGGGGGCACTGCTTGCAAACATGGAGCCCGTCTCTCCCCGCCCTCAGTCACAGGCTGGGGGACTGAAGCCCAAGCTAGGTGGCCACACAGAACTCCCCCCAGGAAGGGTGTTCTGGCCTGGCCAGGGAAAACAGAGTGACTTCAGGTTCCAGGAATTTTTCTACAATTAAAAAGAATAAAAATTAAGCTAGCTGCCTGCCTCCCGGAGGCCGGCGGGTGCCAAGGCCTTGCCGGCTCACTGCCCAGGATGAGTCCCACGTTCTGGAGCACTGCCCCACCAGCGTGGGCCCTGCCGCCCCATGGCTTCTGTCCAGCAGGTCCCCGGGCCACGGCTCCCTCCGCATGCCCAGACGAGCCCCGGCCCTGGGGGGAGACCGAGGAAGGGCAGGAGAGGGGCACCTGCGCAGATGAGAGGACGCCGGGTTCCCCCGAGAGCCCGTTATCCAGAGCCACCCACCCTGCCACCTGCTTTATCTGCAATCAGAGTGTTTGCTCAAGAGGCCTCAGAGGCCAGCACACCATCACGAGAGATGAGCCTGGGCTTGAGTGTTCCCTCCTCCAAACCTCTGCACACACCGGTCCTCCCCCCTGGATGCCAACCTTGTGCCATATCTGTAAAGGTCTAACTTAGAAACGCCATGTACTTGACAAACAAAGGAGGTGCCCCCACCAGACCCCAGTGGGGTCCCGGACCATACACTGGCCTTCAGCCTCCACATCCTCCCCCGACTGCCCTGCACTCCAGCCTCGCAGTGCCTGGCAGAACAGCAGACCACGAGTGGGAATAAACAGAGGTCTAGCTGGCACAGCAAAAGGGAGCTGGAATCCAAGAAGGGGAGCAGGAGATGACAGTTCCCATTTAGCGATCACTCACTTGGTGCCCAAAACTGCGCAAGGCACTTTTCACAAATGGTCGTTCAATCCCACCTTAACTCTATAAAGCAAATACTATTATTGCCCCAACGTAAAAAGGAAATGGAAATCCAAAAAGGCTAAGTGATGCCCAGGCAAGTAAGTAGCCAAGCCAGGATTCAGACTTTAGTCCACCAAACCTCAAAGCCCGTGATTTCAGCCATTACGGTCACCAGAGCCCCTTCCTTCCCTTCTCTGGAACTATCTCCCTGACTTTACCATGAGGTAACTTTGCCAAGCACTTCCTAAGAAGCTGTGTGTGTTTAGTCACTTAGTCATGTCTGACTCTTTGCAAGCTCATGGACTGTAGCCCATCAGGCTCCTCTGTCCGTGGGATTCTCCAGGCAAGAACACTGGAGTGGGTTGCCATTCCTTTCTCCAGAGGATGGATCTTCCTGACCCAGGGATCGAACCCAGGTCTCCTGTACTGCAAGCAGATTTTTTACTATATGAGCGACAGGGAAGTTCCTCCCTAAGAAGCACTAGTTCCCAAGCTAGAGAAATACTGCAGGTCCTACTTGGTCATATGAATTAACATATCAAAGGCTCTGATAAGTCCTGCAGAAAGAAAATCCACAGAGCTTGGTTGGGCTTAGTTTCCCAGCCCAGTGTGATGGTGCGAGCTTTTTTTTTTTTTTTTTTTTGCAGAACACCTGTTACCAATGTGAAACGAGGAGCGCTCGGAAATCTTGACACCACGCAGATAAGAAAACTGTCAGCATTCTCCCTCCCAGCCTCCAGCTGCCTCCCCTCCCCTCCCCTCTGAGCTGTCCCAAAGGCCATTAACTAGCAGGAGATGGGCTACAGGAGCCATTTAGGCTGTGATGTTCCCCAGGGCGACTCATCACCATCTTTGACACTTCCAGGCCAGAGGTCCTGGGGGAACCTGGGGTAATGGCAGCCCCATCGCACCTCCCTTTGGCCGGCAGCACCAGCTCTTGGAGAAAGGGGCAGTGCCAGCCGTGTTTCTGGATTGCCATTAAAGTCAACCGCAGTCACCTCAAGCAGTAGACACTTGGAATGCTGAGACTGAAAGGGAATGAGGGAGGAGCAGAGAGAGAAAAAGAAAGAGAGAAAAGTGATGGGGAGGCAAGAGCTTTCAGAAGCTGAGAATCACAACCTTTTTGGAATCGGAGTGAGGATGGAAAAAATCTAGAACCTCAGAGAAGGGGAGGGATTAGGAAGGTCTGGGTCTGGCCCAGTTTAGGGGTGGTGTTCAGACAGCAGGACCTGTCATGAGCAGTCCTGGGACAGTGGCCCCAGCCCTGAACAGCTCCATGCCCCTGGGGCAGCCTGCAACCCACATGCAGGGCTCCCCACAGCCCTCCCCACAAGGAGCAGCTGAAGCTGGGCCTCAGGGCCCTCGCCAGTCAGCACCTGCCCAGGGAATGCACCCTCCCAGAGTGGGGGTGGCAGGAGTTAGACACACGTGTGTGTTAATCGCTCAGTCACATCCCACTCTTTGGAACACCACGGACTGTAGCCTGCCAGGCTCCTCTGTCCATGGGATTTCCTAGGCAAGAATACTAGAGTGGGTTGCCATTCCCTTCTCCAGGGTATCTTCCTAACCCAGGGATTGAACCTGGGTCTCCTGCATTGCAGGCAGATTCTTTACCACCTGAGACATCAGAGAAGCCCATAGGGTCCTGAACTAGCGCCACACCTACCTGGTCCTAGGACCTTTGTAGCACCCAGTCCCCTCTTTGGGCCTCAGCTTCCTCCTCTACTGAGGAGGTGACAAGATCCCTGTCCCCCCGTCTGTCTTCTTCATAGACCAGAGCCCCGGGTTGCTTCTAGGGAAGGGAAGGGCTTACCTCCCGGCTGACAGCGAGCGGACAGGAAAACAGCGCTGGCCATCTCATCCTCCTGCCCAGCCTGTCTTCCCTCTCAAACCACAGACGGACCTCAGCCGTCTGGCTGCAGTTTCCCTTCTGCATCTGTGTTCCCAAACTGGCCAAGGCCAGGCATACAAGGTCAGCCCAGTTACCTCCCTGTTCATTTTTTGGGGGCTGTGTTTCAGTTCTTTGGGGACTTGGCAGAACGCCCACCTTTGGAGCATAGGACCCCTTAGCATTCCCAAGGTCAGCTGCCAGCCCTCCCTTTCTTTTCTCCTCCTCCGGGTCCCAGATCCCTGGCTGAGGGGCAAGCCGGACACACAGCCAGGCATCCTCCCCGACAGGAGCTGGAGGCCAGGGTGAGCCTGAGGTTCCAGCTCCCTCCAGGGAAGGTCGGTGGAGGCACAGACTAGGATCCCATCCCAGCTCACTGAGCACACAGCGCCACCCTACCTGGTCCTCCACTACTGTTTGCATACCCCCACGGGCAGGGTGCTCACCACCTCCAGCCACACAGCTAGCATTAAATGAAGCTCTCTGAAGATGCAAGACTTGATTCTAAGCTCTCCACCCAAAGGAGCACATTTAATCCTCCCCCAAATCTGAGACAAATACCATTCTGCCCATTTAACAAATAAGGAAACAGAGGCCCTGAAGATCAGGTTGGCTGCTGGAGATCACACGGCTTGAGGTCCAGCATCGGGGCCTGGCTCCAGAACGCAGGCTCTCGATTTTGCAGTCCGTTTCTGCTTGACATTACCTGTTAGAAAGGGCTTCTCTTTAAAATTCCCAGTAAAAGATGCTTCCAGAAATGTGTTTCCTTGGGATTAGCTGAAACCCTTCCTCTGAAGACACCCTGGTCCTGGAGGCTGTGAAGACCCCCTCCCAGCAACACACTTGCTCTCTGTCCTCCGCAGGCTCTGGACACCCACTCCCAGCTCTGGCAGAGGCTTGTCTTCGATGACAGGGGTACAGTCCGTAAACTGAAATTGAATTTTTGCTGGAGTGTGGCTGAGGGAAGGAGTGTGGGGTATGAGGCCCTTACCCACAGCCACTTCCTTGTCACTCTGGGCTGCTGTCTGTTTCACTGACCAATTCCCCTCGGAGTCGTATCTGAACCCCTGGTGTCACTGACACCCAGCCCCAACCCCACCCTCCCCATCAGCTAAGCTTTCAGTTTAGGGAGGAAGGGTGTTTGGGGGGATGGGAGGGAGAGGCAGAGGGAGTAGAAGACGATACAGGGGAGAGGGATGGTGGGGAAGGCGGACAAGGAAAAGGGGAGAGATGAGAAGTGGGGGTGGGGTTTGGGGAGCGAGAGTCAGCGGGATGGAGAGAGAGGGCAAGAATCATACCTGGATTTCTCCTTCACGCCGTCAAGTGGATTATCAATACATAAAGCGTGTGAATGAGTGGGCTAAGGGCTTGCCTTGTTTGCAGGCTGCAGCCTGCTGAGGCAGTAGGTCAGCTTCTTCCCAGTCCAAGAGGCCAGAGGGGCACTTTGAAGCTGAACTACCCCAGCTCCAGCTCCCGCCCCTTCACCAGAGCCTCAAACAAAGCAGCGGGAAGATGGGCTGCAAGCCCCAGCCGACAGCCCAGGGAAAGGGGCGCAGGTGACAGCAACCCCTGGCAACCGTTGCCCTGGCAACCGTTGGCAGCTGCAGTGACTACTACGTCACCACCCAACTCCAACCCAGCACAGCGCAGTTCCCCTAACTTGTCCTGTGCCCATATCCCCTTACTCAGATGCTGGCCAGGCATGGAACAGGCAGGAAGAAGGGCGGAGTTTAGTACACTAAGTTATGGGGCACACTGGGGAACACCTAAGTTCATCAACATTTACTTTAAATCTTTTTAGAACACTAGTGAGGTCTACCCTTGTGATCAAAAAATGTCTGCTATCAGCTATATTTGCCCATGAGGCTGCCAGCTTGTGGCCTTGGCTTGATCCCCCTGGATACCCATCTAATCCCCACCACTGGGTTCCAAGAGAACAGAATGTGTACAATACTTCTCTGGAAATGTCTTAGAGGAGTGCCTCCTCCAGGAAGCCTTCCCAGATAGCCATAGCACACCAGGAATCTTTCTCCTGAAATAGCCCTGGAGTCAGAGGTTCCCCCTGGCTTTCCTCCAGTGCACCCTGGGGGCCAAGAGTGGGTCCTTTTTGTGCCTTAGAGTAAGTACCTGTTTGGGGAGGGACGAGAACAGAGGCAAAGCTTCTGAAAGCCTGCATATGTGCCAGGCACTCCACTGGGCATTTTGGAAATTCATTTCCACCACTCTAAAGTTTAGCCCTATTGAACCCATCTTACAGATGGAATGACAGAGGCTCAGGCACATGATGTGACCTGTTCAAGGCCACCTAACTGGTAAGAGAGGTGTATGGAATTCAAACCATGATCTCCTCTGAGGCATGAAGACATCAAACCCAATGTCCATCTGATGCTTGATTAATCCCACCCCCATCCAATGTATATCCAGACTTTATTTGATTGCCTCCATTGACGGGGGCTCACTTCATTTCAAGAGGACACATCTCTTTGACCTCTGAAAAGTCTTTCATAGCCATTGAGTTAAAGGCAAAAGGACATCAAAGCCATGGGATGGCCTCTGTGTGCCATACAGAGCCCAGAAGAGGACCAGGGCCATGGGCGCCCCCACCAGGGCCTTCAGCTCCAGACCAGCAGCTGATTAAGAGACAGGATGGGGCTGCTCAGAGCGCCAAGGAGCCCAGGGTTTCAGAGCCCTTCCCCAGAATAAGCAAGGAACCCCTCAGCACTCACACTCCAGGGGGCTCTGGGCTGGCTTCTGGCCGAGGCCGTGGGAAAGGCAGCAGAGGCTGGGGTCCATGGGACGGTGTGCCCCTGCATTCCCATCGCTGCCCCCCCGCACTGATGGACCAGAGCCAGGGCTATTGTCTCACTGGCGGCGCAGAGCTGTGTCCTATTCAGGCACTATTTTTGGCGCCCAGAGGAAGAGGAAAAGAAAGCAAAGAAAGGAGTTGCTGTTCTCGGTGGAACCTTCGCCCGGAAAGGATTCCAGGGCCTGCTGGGCCAGAGAAGGCTGTCACTGTGGATCAAAAGACCCTAGGCTTGAAAGGAGCTGGTGGGGGGGCTGCGGTTCAGGGGAGCCAGAGTGGGGGCCACAGATGGGGCACCCCTGGCCTTGTACACACGCTTGGTACTCACTAACTGCAGCCACATGCAGAGAAAGAGAGGCCCAGGATTCCTGGTTCCACCCAGAGTCACTAAGCACTTATAACAACAATAAAAAAAAAAAAAAAAACCTACAGTAGCACATAGCTGCCCATAACCAAGTCTCTGCCGGAAAGATTCTCACTTAACACCCACAACACTCCCGACCAGGGCGGAGGTCGGGGACAAAGTGATAAGCCTCATAAATCAGATAATTGATGCTCTGAGAGCAGCATGACCACCAAAATAACAAGCTAGTGACCCCGCTCCATTTCCTCCACCTTGTGCCACCCCACCCTTCCTTGCTTACACCAACTCCAGCGCACTAGCCTTCTTTCTATCCCCAGACACACATCAGGGCCTTTGCACATGCTTTCCCTGCAGCATAGAACATTCTTTCTGGGTTCTTTCCCTGATTGGTTCCATCTCAAGACTTTTTTCTTTTGTTTTCTTTTAATACTTCTTTCTTTGACTGTGCCCAGTCTTAGCTGCGGCTTGTGGGACCTTTAGCTGTGGCATGCACACTCTTAGTTGTAGCATGTGAGATCTAGTTGCCCAGCCAGGGATTGAGCCCAGGCCCCCTGCACTGGGAGCCTGGAGTTTTAGCCCCTGGACTATCAGGAATTCCCCCTTCTCAAGTCTTAATCCAAGTCTCCCCTCTCCTAAAAAGACTTCCACGTCCAGCCAACCAAAATATCCTCGCCATTCATCTCCTCTTCTATGTCATCTTATGTAATAAACTTTAAAGCACTTAACATTGTCTGAAATGACCCTGTGATTTGCTTGTCATCCATTTCTCTGTGTTTGCCCTTTCTTGTCTATCTTGCTCATCACTTGTATCTCCAGTACCTACTGCCACAGAGCCTGGTCCACAGTAGATGCTCAATGACAGCTAGTTAACAAATGGGTGAGTGAATGAGACAGAGCTGACCAGGCCAGGTTGGCTCCAAGCCTTTTTCCAGAAGAGCCAGTTCCTGATGCTTAGGGCAGGGGGATTCCAGCTCTGAGCCGTCCCCGCTTCCCAGCTTCTATCTGAGTTAGAGGCACACACATCGCTGCCAGGTGCTTGGCCAGAGAGGGTCTTCCAAGACTGTGCACAGACTGAGAGCCAGGACAGGACCTGAAACTTCAGCTCCCATCCAGAGCCACCTGATAAAGGCTTTTAAGAAGTCCTGCAGTGCACAACGGCAGTGGCAGACTTTATTTTGGGGGCTCCAAAATCACTGCAGATGGTGACTGCAGCCATGAAATTAAAAGAAGCTTATTCCTTGGAAGGAAAGTTATGACCAACCTAGACAGCATATTGAAAAGCAGAGACATTACTTTGCCAACAAAGTCCGTCTAGTCAAGGCTATGGTTTTTCCATTAGCCATGTATGGATGTGAGAGTTGGACTAAAAGCAAGCTGAGCGCCAAATAATTGATGCTTTTAAACTGTGGTGTTGGACAAGACTCTTGAGAGTCCCTTGGACTGCAAGGAGATCCAACCAGTCCATCCTAAAGATCAGTCCTGAGTGTTCATTGGAAGAACTGATGTTGAAGCTGAAACTCCAATACTTTGGCCACCTGATGCGAAGAACTGACTCATTTGAAAAGATCCTGATGCTGGGAAAGACTGAAGGCGGGAGAAGAAGGGAACAACAGAGGATGAGATGGTTGGATGGCGTCACCGACTCAATGGACATGAGTTTGAGTATGCTCCGGGAGTTGGTGATGGACAGGGAGGCCTGACGTGCTGCAGTCCATGGAGTCGCAAAGAGTTGGACACGACTGAGAGACTGAACTGAACTGAACTGTTGTGCACAAGCCTGGAAGCCCAAGGCTTTCCTAGACCAGTGGGACCACAGACATATTTTCACAGGTGCTGGATTATTTGATGTTTGAGATCCTGTCTGAACTGTGATCCAAATTAGAGTTTTCTCTCTATGTGGAGGCAGAGTACACACTGCTACACCTTCCATCACCTGCTCCCATGGACCCAGGAGAGAGGGGCCCAGGTATGCAATTTACCAACGAAGGCGGGTTGTGCACCCACTGCCGCAAATGCCAGATCTCCCATCTGGACTCCCTGTGGGCTCCCCAGAGTGGAGCAAGGAGGGGAAATGGCATGTGCCTGTGGCCGGGGAGGATCCTGGGGTCTAGGCACCTGGAGGCAGGTGTGTCCCTAGGACCAGCCTGCAGAGACTCATGATGGAGCTGGGGCGGAGATAGGAACCAGGAGGGAGCGTGAGCCACACGATGTGCTCCTGACCTTCTGCAATGCACGCAGCTGCCCTGAGAGGAGTAGGTATTATTAAGTTCATTTTACAGCTGGGAAAACTGAGGCTCAGAGAGGAGAAGTTTCTTTCCTGGGGTCCCATGGCTGCTGAAACTGAACCTATAGGTAGTTCTATGAACCCCTTCACCTGTGATGCCCCCATTGTCCCATCCCCAGCCCTGGAACCTCCAGGACATGGAGAGGAGTTTCCAGCCACTCCAGGGAAGTGGACATGAGGCCCAAGAGGCTGCACGATGGGTCCAAAGTATTCCAGCCCAGAAACCAGACCCTCACCCATAGGCTCATGGGGTTTGCAAGCACTCCCATCCTTCCAGTCATTAGTTACTGCAGCTCCCAACTCTGGTTCCCTAAACCCAGGTGGGGGAGCAGAGGCCAGACTCCCAGATGCACTGACACCCGCTGCAGGGTCTCCTTGGGGAGACACTGGCTGTCCTTTCCGCCACAAATGGCAATGTGCACTACCCCCAGACCCGGCCCGGGCACTGGGACCCAGATATTCTCGGCTTCTAGCCAAGGAGCCGAATAATAGACTGCCTTTTGGTCTGGGTGTGTACCTAGGTGGCAGAGCCCCAGCCGGGTGTGGCAGATGTGGTCATGGACAAAGGATAAGTACAGCTTTGAGGAAACCGCACGAGGATTCCTTCCAGCCTTGCCCACTGCCTGCAGCTCTCGCCAGGTGATGTCACATGCAGGTGTGGGGGAGGGGAAGTGCCACGAGGCCAGGCACACACCTACCAGGCACAGGACTACTGGATGAAGGAGAGCAAGGGGCACCTGATAATTCAGGAGTTGGGTGTCCACGCTTCCCAACTCCTCCATCAGACTTTCCTTCCTCACGCCCATCCCATTCCCCTGATGCCCTCTTGCCCTCTGTGCCTCCCATCCAGCTTACACGCTAAAGAATTGATGCTTTTGAACTGTGGTGTTGGAGAAGACTCTTGAGAGTCCCTTGGATTGCAAGGAGATCCAACCAGTCCATTCTAAAAGAGATCAGTCCTGAGTGTTCATTGAAAGGACTGATGCTGAAACTCCAATACTTTGGCCACCTGATGCGAAGATTTGACTCATTTGAAAAGACCCTGATGCTGGGAATGATTGAAGGCGGGAGGAGAAGGGGATGACAGAGGATGAGATGGTTGCGTGGCATCACTGACTCAATGGACATGAGTTTGAGTAAGCTCCAGGAGTTGGTGCTAGACAGGGAGGGAAGCCTAGCATACTGCAGTCCATGGGGTCTCAAAGAGTTGGACATGACTGAGCAACTGAACTGAACTGAACTGAACGGAGGAGCCTCTGAAGATGTAATGGATGGTTCTAATGGTGGGTGTGCTGGCAAGACTATGGAGAGGGCTTTTATATGGAGGCGCCACCTGCCCACAAACATCGCCTGATGCTAGAATGGGCAGGGTCGGAAAAGCTCAGGACTGGAAAGAGCCGTGAAGAACCCCACATGGTATCTGAGGTCCCCCTACAACTTCCCTGTCAGACTTAAATACCAGCAGGGGCAGGGAACTCACTGCCTCAGTTGGGAACATCATCTGCGGGGCCACGGGCAAAGATCCAGGTTTGGAGTCAGGAGACCTTGGCCTCCTTCCTCATCTGTGAAATGTACGGATTCAAAACTCCAAGGGCAACTGCACCACAACTGAATGAAGGCCTTTGTAGGCGGTGGAGCTGTACGCACCAGGGGTGGGGGGTTGGTTAGGAGGCGCCCGGGGGGGTTGACACCCACTCAACTGGTGACAAAGCAGAGGAGCAGTGGGCAGAGGGTGCCAGGCCACGCATGACTCAGCTGCCCCCCGGGGTCACCCCTCACATTTGTCACCATTAAGGCAGGTGGGTCTGGGCAGTTGTGCCTCTGCCCTAGGGTCAGAAAACAGAATGCTAGCCACAGAGCCACACCCCTGAGGGCCAGATTCAGCCAGGGACCCCCACCCTCACTTCCCAGGGGCCAATGGGACTCAGCTACCCCAGGAGACCAGCTCAAACCCAGGTCTCCCCTGCAGGTCTGGGACAGTGGTCAAGCCAGGGACGCCTTGGGTCTCCAGGCGCAGGAGGGACCCTCATTCTGGGACAGCTCCTGTCCGGTGGGGGGGGGGGGTCCTCTGGGGCCTTTCCCAGTGATGTCATGGGAAGACAGGGCTAATGCTTGCAATAAGCTCACTGCGGCTCCCTCAGAGAAGGGCTTGGTGATGGCCCAGAAGAGTGGCAATGACACCATTAATGGTGTGCCAGGCCCTGTACCCAGTGGTTGAGATTTCTTGGCTCACTTAACCCTCTCAAGGTGCCATTGCTGTTACTTATTGTTGTTGAATCATTAAATGGTGTCCGACTCTTTCGCAACCCTCTGGACTATAGCCCACCAGGCTCCTCTGTCCATGGGATTTCCCAGGCAGAAATACTGCAGTGGGCTGCCATGCCCTTCTCCAGGGGATCTTTCCAACCCAGGGATCAAACCTGCATCTCCTGCATTGGCAGGTGGGTTATTCACCACTGAGTCACCATGGCAGCCCCAAGGTGCCCTTACTATCCTCATTTTGAAGATGACAAAAATAGGCACAGAGAGGCTAATATACCTGTCCACGTTCACACAGGTGGGCCAGAACGGGGCAACCCCAGAGCCACCCATCTTGTGCTGCCTCCCCCAGGGGGACAGCTGAGCTGGGCGATGGGAAAGCAAAGGTCCAGGACAGCTGGGAATGGGGGGGTCTACTGTTCAAGGGCCCCTATAGCCCGGGGCTGACTCAGATGATTCCCACAGGGTCTCACTTAGGGATTCAGGTACCCTTCTGCCCGTCTGATGGCCTAAGGAATGAAGCTTAGAGAAATTAAGCCACCTGCTCAAGGTCACTTTTCAAGGATGTGAACTCAGTTCTAACTGAACTACTGTGTGACCGAACCTGAAGCCCAAACTTTCAGCAGAGGTTTAGGGAAGACCCATCAAAGCTGTACACTGTGCTGAATGCATGCTTTGCAGCCATCTCCCCCAAATTCCAGCAACAACCCTGGGGGGGCTGTCATCTCGATGCACAGGTGTGAACACTGAGGTCTGGGGAGGCTGTGACCTTAGGCAGCAGGATACAAGCCCGAAAGTCCTCTGCTCTCACCCGTGGGCCAGAGAGCTAAGGGCAGGGCTTCTGGAAGGAGGGAGGCAGAGACCCGGGGACCGGAGGGAAGTCAGAGGTGGCTCTGATCTCTCACTGCTGCTCACCTTGGAGGTAGTGTGAGTGGCCCTGAACCCAGGGAGCCAGGCTGGAGCCATTAGCTGTCTAACCGCCAGCCTTTCAGGGGACCAGAGTGGGGCTGGCTCCCGGACAGAGAGGCCCCCACCCCCAGGCCATCTCTCTCTAATGCAGAAGCCTGTCTACTGGTGCCTGGAAGCCTTGCCAGCTCCTCCAGGGCTCAGCTTTTATCTCAGCCTGCCTGAACTGCCAAGTGCACCACAAACTGCCTGAGCCTGAGCCAGCGCCAGCCCAAGAGCCCAACTCCCACCACCCTGGCCTCCCCGCCAAAACACAAGTCAGGCTGTGGTGGGGGGTGGGAGGGGGTTCCTGCTGATGCCCAGGTAGCTCTAGGTCTCTTGGGGGCTGGGAGGCAGGAAGATGGCCCCCCTCAAGCTACTACGTGTGTCTCTGGGCCTCTGTGCACCCATCTGCCCAAGAGGTAGATCGCAATAGTAAAGGCTAACATGTGGGACAAGCGCTGGTGTCAGCAATTCACTGCATTAGTCCTTCAGGCTCAAAACAGCCCCTGAAGTAGATACTGTTATGTTTTATCTACTTTTTCCAGATAAGGAAAATGAGGCGCAGACACCCAAGTTCACACAAACCGAGAGGAACAAAGCTCTCCCCGGATAAGTGGCCTTGCTTTCTCCATGGGTCCTGTTGCCTTAAAAGCACATGGGCTTAACAGTGGCATGGATGGGGTTCAGGACAAGGGCACATATCCTCTGGCCCCCAGCCCAGAGTCCAGCCTGGCTGAGGAGTCCCCTTCCCATGGAGAGGGGCAGAAGAACACAGTGGACGACAGCCCAGATTCTGGAGCCCCCAAGATAAGAGGTCACTCCTGGAGGTGCCTCCTGTGCCTCAGTGCTCTCATCTCTAAAATGGGCACACCAGGAGCTTGTAGCTTGTGGGAATAAAGGTGTGTTCAAAATGCTGAGCCTAGGCCTGGCAGAGTCCGAGGGCAGCAAGGATCCAGGACTGTTCTAGTCCAGTCGAGCCCCCAGGGAACCAAAGAGAGTTTGGGGCTTGAGGGGCCTGCAGGGGGTGGGGATATTTCAGCCCACCTGTGCCAGGGCAGGCACTGGGCAGGGTTCAGAAAATGTATATCTTGTGCTCCTTCCTCCAGCAGCCCCAACGTGACTCCCAAATCTGCAGGGCTCCCCGGGGGCCCCAAGGAACTCCTGATGGGTGAGAGGACCAGACTGACAGAGGGCAAGCCTGGGGAGGCTGGGGTCCAGCCAGGACTCCACCCCACTTGAGAGGCCCCTCAGTGCCAGCCCTGCCCTGCCCCCACTTGCCATCTGCCTGGTCCCTGGGGTCCCAGTCCCCCCAGCTGCTGGGTTTGCTCACGTGATGCCCCAGCTGCTGTGAGTCAGAACACAGAGTCACAGGGCTGCCCCAGGATCAGGCTTGGGGGTGCTGAACCTGCTCTGGTTCTAGGTGGGGTAGCAGCAGTGAGATCTGGGGCTGTGTGGTCATATTTCCCTCATCTCCCACCAGCCCTGCCCCTGACTCTTCACTCCATACCCTGCCACCCACCATCCACACACAGGTCTTGCTGAGGATGCAGTGACCCGGGGCTAGACTCAACTAGAGCACCGTCCACACGGCCTCCTTCATGGCAGACTCTGCCCTGCCCGTCTTGCACTTGTCGTGCTGGACCTTGCTAGGAAGCCCACCCCCACCACATGCGGACCTGGCCACAGCTCTGCCGCCTCTTGTTCCTGTCCTTCTCCTGGACTGGCCGACCACCGCCCCACTCTGTCCCCTCAGCCATGAAACTCCTCCCTCCAAGCAGGAGCCTTGGGCCTGGGGTATCCAGACTCTCCCACCCCAGTCACAATCCTGCCCTTCTCATCCAGCTTGGGTGGCAGCCCACACTTCCAGAAACTTCCCACCATCCCTTCCCCTGCGAGCAGATTGCAACCGGCAGGCCTGGCAATCAGGCTACCGAAATGACACATGCCAGCTCTCCAGTACCATCACCTGCTCCAGCCCCCCCCATCATTCTCAGACCTTGTCCCACTGCAGTTTCTCAGCCAGGAATGTCACCCCTGCCACCCCATCAGCCCTCCCCCTCTCCCCACCAGCCTCCCAGGCCAGCCTCTATGCCCTCTGTGGAGCCTCCCATCCTCCCAGGTCAGGAAATTCTCTCCCCCTCAGTCAGCAAGCTTATCTCCTTCCTTGGTCTCAGATCCTAATTGTCTTGTTTGTTTGTGTCCCTGACAAGTTGGGGGGATCCTGCCCAGTGGCCCAGGGAACCACTGAGGTTAGCAACAACAGAGCAGGCTGTCGAGCAGAGCCTCTGCCTCCCTCAGAGCCATGCCTGCCCGGAGTGGTGTCCTTCACAACCTGACCCTCTCGGAGCCAAGCCCAGGACGGGAGGCGGGGCAGCTACCACCCCCAACCCCAACACATACTTCCACTTATCAGCAGGGCCAACTGCACCCAGAGAGAGAGAGGCAAGGCAAGGTGGCTGCAGTGATGCTAAGACCAAGGTGGGGTGCATCTCAGGCCCCTGGGGTCCCTGCAGCAAAGGGGCTCAGGTCTGGTTCCAAGAGCTAGTCCTGCCCTGGTCATTGGCAGGGAAGACCCCACGGGAACCCTGGCCTGGGATCTGGGGGACTAACTCAGCCCCTGATGGTTCTCACTGACTCCAGACCCTTCTCCCCGACTCAATCCGGAGGAATCAACACTCTGCCCTCAGCATATCCCCAGCGTGGGTGGGGTGGGGTGGGTAGGGCAGGGGCTTGGCTCTGGACCACCCACACCCAATTTGTCTCATTCAAATGAGTCCCCACCCCTAGAACAGTACCAGGCACACAGTAGGCACTCAATTATTATTTATATAATTAACTTCTTGGGCCCTCTACAGCCACAAAGGCTATTCTTCCCTACCCCACCTCACCCAGGCCAGAGCTGCTCCAAGCAGGACAGTAGTGGTGGCAGCATGGTGAGAGGGGCCCCTGCCTCAACTCATGTCCCCCCAACCCTCCTCAGTAAAATAGGCACCAGCCACCTCCGTGGGAGCCATAGGAGACCCCAACTCCCATGAAACGGCACCACAGGAAGGAGGCCAGTTGAGAAGGAGGTGGGGAGAGGAGCCAGACATCCCCCAGGTGGGGAGGCCCTCTCAACTCTGAGCAGACGGGGACCTGGGGCCTGGCGGTTAGCAAGCGGGGAGCACTTCCCCATCGACTGCCGCTGGTTCCCAGGACGCTCTCTCTCATCCCAGGTCCCCCATGTTCAGACCCCACTGCCAGGTTCGTCTCCTCCCAAAGGCAGGGCCTGGGCCATGAAGAGCCACGTTGCCCCTGTCTCAGTGGGCAGCGGGGGGTCCCCGGACACAGTCCCAGGGCAGCGGCAGGCAAGGCTGCCTCCAAAGTGCCTGTGCCCAGCCACCTGGCCCTATCCTCTCCTCCCTGAGGCCAGGGGCTGGCTTTCCCTCCCCACACTTGCTCTGTGATCTTGAGTGAGCCCCCTGCCCTCTCACCAACCTTACATCTCATCTGAACGGTAAGAGGCAGGAGACAACAGTACTTCCCTGGCAACGGAGCAGACCCAGGGACCCTACCACTCCCAGCCTCAGTTTCCCCCGCTAACAAACGGCTCTGAGAGGTTCCACCCTCTCCGGCTCCACCCCCTTCCGCGGCATCTCGCTGCCCATCTGCCCACAACTCTCCAGCCCCGGCACAGCCCTGCTCATGTGTGGGCTAGAGACTTCAGAGCCCCGCTCCACCGCCACCTCACCCTCAGCCGCACACACCCCTGTTCCGCCTCCCTCCTGCTGTCGAGCCCTTGATCCGGTACCTGGTGATGAGCAGAAGGTCCCGAGTGGGACCAGGCAGCGGAACCACCTTTCAAGATCCACCTCTGAGGCTTAACCTGCCAGCCGCAGCGGCCGAGGGAGCTGGTGTGCGTGAAGACTCAGTCTCCTGAGACTGTGCAAGGCAGGCAGCCAGTGTGGAGCCGGGGGAGGCGCAGGGGTGTGTTTGCGGGGGGTGGGGGGGGACACCCCTCTCCTGCCCCAGCTGGGCTCCTCCCTCCTCCAAGCTCGTCCGGGGATGACGGGACCATACGTGAGTCACACGGATTTCTCAGAGGGAGGCTGGGAGGGGGCAGGGCTGAGAGCACCGAGGCGGGGACATTGAGGGATGCCCATGACTCAGCGCTGGGCAAGGGGGCACTTCAGCTTCACCTCCTCCCCACCCCCCATCCAGGTGCCAGGCTTTGTGGATGGATACTAGTCAGAGATAACTGCCTCCTCGCCCTCCATCTGTTACTTCCCCAAGGCTGTTCTCCCCCAAAGTTCTGGCAGAGAGGCCAGGGTTACTATGGCAACAGTCTGCCCAGATGCCCCCCCCTTCCAACCCAGGGCCCGACAACAACTGCCCCTTCCTGAAAGAAAGGCCGGCCTCCTTTGCAGCAGGCAGGAGCCGGTGCTGACCAGCAGAGCGGAAGGGACTCCAGGGAAGGGGTGAGGGGCGGGTGTCAAGCCGCCTGGCATGTGGCCAGCCAGGCCACACACAACTGGCCACTTGACCTTGACTCCTCCCTGAGCCTCAGTTCGTCCTCCCAGCAGAGGGACCCACCTCAGTGTTCCCCAAGCACTCACAACATTCAGCAGACTCAAGTTCTGCACTCTGAGACTCCAGGGGCTTCTTGAAATGGCCTTCTAGTTTGTCTGCTGGGTCAAAGGGGGAAACTGAGGCCCAGGGGAGGAACACTTCCAGAGGGCTCCGAAAGCTCAGAGAGAGAAATTTGAAAATGGGCTGATGCCCCCTTTCCCTTTCTGGCCACTGGCCTCTGTCTGCAGTTTCCTGTCACTGTTAACCTTCACGGCCACCCTGGGAGTCAGGAAACTTCAGATGGCCCACGCTCCCCCACTGTGGAGGGCGGGGAATCCCTCATCTTCCCTCATCCCTCCAATGTGAACCAGTGATTTCCAAGTCACAGATGCTGGAAGGATTTCATAGCCTAATGAGGGCTAGTGATGAGAGCAACAATAACAACAGTAATAATAATAATTAATAATAAGGATTATACGCACTGACCATTTACTGCATTCCAGACTCTTCCCTGGCGCCACAGCCATGGCAGCACGGGGAAACTCGTCGCTCAGACCAGCGCCTGACACTTGATGAGCCCTCAGTCAACGTTCGCCATGAAACAGAAGGGAGAGCCAGGAAGCCCAGAGAAGGGAATTAGCTTGCACAAGATCACACAGCTGGGGAGTGGCAGAGGTGGGACAGGACCCCAGATGGTCTGGCTCCACAGCCAGCTGTCTTAACCGCTCATGAACTTAGACTCCCAGGCCTCTGGAGCGGGCCCTGGATACTACGAATGCCCAGGGCCCTAAGGTCCCTTCTCTCTCACGGGGATCTGCAGAAGGGCCTGGAAAATTCACCTGCTGCAGCATGAATGGAAGTTTTCAGGCAGCCCAGGAGGCCAGGGGCTGCTGCTGGTGAAGTCTATCCCTTACCTGCTCGTATAAATCAAGCTGCAGGGAAGAGGAAGGGCAATAAAGCTACATAGTGGGGTACAAGGAAGCCCCCAGGCCTGAGCTTCTGGAAAGCAGTTCTGTGCTCTCCAAGCAGTCAGCCCACTGACCAGGCTGTGCCCCTGCCTGGGAGAGGTGGGCACTGGGTCTATGTCCAGCCGGCTGCTCCCTCCCAGGGCTACAGTGAGCACTGCCTCATGGCCAGGGCAGGAGGGGCTGGTCCACATTGGAGACCAAGAAACAAGGGGTGAAGATGTTCTTCCTCATCAGAGAAAGGACAGGGAGGAAAGGACCCAGGAAAAGGATCCAGGATTCCTTAAATTCATGTCTTTGGGCAAATCATCACTGCTAAGGTTCAGTTCCTCCAAGGTCTGTCCTTCAGGGCCAGGCCAGATGGTCACTGGAGCAGCCTCAGCTGTTCTCTGGGATCCAGGCCAGCCAGACAGCAACCAGACACACACACATACAGACAAACACACACACACACACACATACATACACGCCACAGAGGGTACTGGCTAGCAGGGAGCAGATGGAGGGTCAGCAGCGCCACTCTGAACTGGCAGGGACTTGCTGAGCTGGATGTCCAAGCAAGGGATTCAGAAGCCTCCAGCTAACTGCCACCCTGGCCACATAGGAAAGGCCCTAGAAGGTGGCCCAGCCGTGCAGGAGCTGCTCACCAGGCTCTGCCCGCTCTCTCACCATCAGCCTGCTCAGAGACCTACTATGTGCTGGGTACTGTGCCAGGCTTCAGGGCTTGGGTGACAAGCCTGGCTCACGTTGTAGCAACACTGGGGAGTCACTTATCAGCACCATAGAGCCCTAGGGAGCTCTGGGAGAAGGAGAAGAGAAACCAAATAAATTATTATTAATCACAACACTACCTGTCACTGGGCTTCCCAGGTGGTGCTAGCAGGAAAGAACCTGCCTGCCAGTGCAGAAGACATAAGAGACACAGGTTCAGTCCCTGGCTAGGGAAGGTCCCCTGGAGGAGGAAAGAGCAGCCCACTCCAGTATTCTAGTCTGGAAAATCCCCATGGACAGAGGAGCCTGGCAGGCTGCAGTCCTCAGGGTCGCAAAGAGTCAGACACAACTAAGGCAACTTAGCGCACATGCCGCCTCTTCCTAGAACTGCTACCAGGACTAATTACCAGGGCTGTGTCCGTAGGCTCTGAGTAAAATGCTCAGCTCTGAGTTCTTGTTTTATCCTCCACCCTGTGGGCTGGTCGTGCTCGTGTTTCAGAGACACAGATGGTCTGTGTCTAGGTCTCCAGACCCATGGGCTTTAACCAAGCACCTGTCAGGCACCAGGCTCCTGCTAGGTTCATTACATTCATGATCTCCCCTGCATCTCAGGACAGTTGTTATCCTGCTCCACTGAAGAGGGACGAGGCTCAGAGAGGGTGAGGGTCACAGCCAGGGTTTGAAACGGGTTTGTCGGTCCTTGAGAGCAGCTGGGTCTTGAAGAATCAGTTTCAATGAACAGAGACCAGCAGGCAGGACTTTCTGGGCAGAGGGGACAGCATCAACAGAGAGGGGAGAAGCGGGGCATGGGAGGCATCCTTGGAAGGAAGTAGGATCTAATTAGTGGGTGAGGGCAGTTTCAGGAAGATCTTGAAAGCAGGGAGTTTGCTTCTGAAGGGGTTTCATCAACGGCGCTGAGAAGCCAGGGAAGGAATTTCTTGTGACCAGCATGCAAAAGGTGGTCCACAGATGTACAGCGTGACCAGAGGAGTTATTAGGGATCCAGCATCTCAGGTGTGCCCCAGACCTACCGAACCAGAATATATATTTAAACACGATCCCAGGTGGCTCCAGCATTTATTCAAGCAGGAGGAACCTTGGTCTGCTCTAGAAGCTGCACCAGCAGTGAGGGGATGGGATATGGAAGGGAGGCCAGAGCCCCGCTGGGGCTTTAGGGATGGAAGTGGGTGGGAGGCTAGGGACTTTGGTCCAAGTAATGAGAAGCAGAGGCTGGGACCCCCACCCCACATGTGAGAGAGGATACGATATCATAGACTGCCCTGAAATGCAGGGGTCATGGGATGGACTACAGATCTGGGTGACAGGGAAGAGGCTGCCCTTGGGCACAGCAGAATGGGGGTATCCTTGTGATATAGTCGGAACCTTCCGAAAGGTCACATAGCTAGGGCTCAGGGGTAAAGGGCTGGAGTCCTCCAGGGCCAGGGAAGGTCATGAACATTACTGGCTGGTGATAGTGGCCAGAGATGGGGTGGAGAGCACAGAAAGTTGCAGAAAAGGGCTTCATTTGAAGGGACGGTGGAGAGGTGGTAATGCCACTGCCGAGAGGCTGGACTCAGACTCTGGGCTCAGGCCAACGGGCTTCTGCTCCTGGCTCTGGCAGCCTAGGGACTCAGGCAGCATCTCTGTAGCCATCCACCATCTGTGCAGATAGTAACAGCACCACCAGTAGTAATAAATGAGGCCACATACGTCAAGCTCCTGGCCCAGCCTGGCACAAATGCGTGCTCTGATGTATTTGCAAGGGCTTTGCTGTTCAGAGAAGCCTGCACAGGAGACAGAGCTGGGGCTGTCAGGGCGGTGGGAGGATGTGTGGTCCCCAGTACAGGAGGGAGGACGGGACATTCGTGGTGGTCACAGTGGCAGAGCCTTGGGCAAGTAGGAGGGTACAGTGGGGCTTCTGCTTGGAGGCCTCACCCTTTCCCGACTCTAATCTTCCAGCCTGGGCAGCCTTGCCAACAGTGAAGCACTGTGCCCACCATCAGGAAGGTCACCACTGCCTGTGTGTGGGTGGGTCCTTATTGGACAAGAACTGTTCAAGTTCGGGCTTCTCCCCCTTGCAAGCTGAGTGTCCCTGGAAATAACTGAGTACCATGCCTGGCACACAGTAGGTGCTCGACAAATGTTGGCCAATGTGATGATTATCACCAAGTCAACGCAAATGCCACAGGCCCACACTCCACCGTTCGCAAAGCTCTTTCATGTCCAGTGTCTCCTCTACAGACAGTGATGACTGTTCCCACTCAACAGAGATGAAGACTGAGGCTCAGAGAGAGAATTTTTCCAAAGCCTCACAGCGCATCTGTATGAGAGATAGGATTCGAACCCTGGTTCTGTGACTCAGACTATGTACTTGGTGGCCAATGCTCCCAGCCACCTCCCTGTTCATTCCCGTGGGAAAGCTTCCTGGCCACAGGCGTGGGGGCAGCCACAGTCCCATGATAACTCCATCACAGCCACCCCAGGGCGCAGGGGCTTGGCACAGGCCATGTGACTCAGCCGCCCTCACAAAGGAAGCTGTGTGCCTGGTGCTTTAAGCCTGCCTCTGCCATCCCCCAGCCAGAGAAGGAGCAGAGAGCCTGACAAATCCAAGACGCAGGAGAGCTAGAGGCACCTTCAGCCAATGGGACAAGTTTAATGGAGATTCAAGTCCAGACTTGGGGTGCAAGAGGCTGGTGCCAGCTCCAGCGGTGGAATGAAGGGCAGGGGTCACCCAGGTCCAAGCTGGCTTTCTGAGGCCTTATTTGGAGGGCCAAGGACAGACTCAACCCCATTGGCTCCTCCTGGGTCACCAGGCAGGTGCCCCACCCACGTTTACCTGCATCAGGTTTCAAAAGCATGGGGCTTGTGGTCTGAGGAAAAAGACACTCCCTGGATACCAGCCGCTGGGCTCCTGTGTCCCCAGCACTGACCTCTCACCACCCCTTTCCCCCTGAAGGCTTCAGGCAAGTCCATGTGGCCCTATTGAGCTCTCACTGTGTACCAAGCAAGGGACTTGTGTTTTCTACCACAATCCTGCCAAGGAAATCTTGCCTGTTTTGCTGAAGGGAGAGACAGAGGCTCAGAGAGGGAGGTCCTGTGTGACCAGCCCAAGGTCACACAGGATCCAACTTCAAGGCCGGCGTCTTCCCTTAACACCCTCTTCCTGTTTCCAGTGGCATCTTGACCACATGCCAACAAGAAGTGTCCTTGGACCTGCCCCAGACAGACAAACAGACAGACACCGCCACCCCCATCTACCACCTGCCACCTCCCACAGTTGCCCTATTCCTGCCTAGACACATTATGCAGGTCCTTAGACAAAGTTCAGGTTGGCTGGGCCTCCCCGGACCACCCTGCTGACCTTCCCCGGAGGCAGGCACGCCTGGGTGACCAGCTACCTAAGACAGAAGGTAGACAGGGCGGCCACCCCCTCTCCCTGAGCATGACGGAATGTCTGACCTCAGCCCAGCCCCCCAAGTACACGTGGCAGGAAGGTTGGATCCAGCCAGAACAGGCCTGGAAGGCCATTCTGACCGCACTCCTGCCTCCAGAAGCCCCTGAACCCAGGGCAAGGGCAGGCCCAGCAAACAGGGGTCGCAAGCCCTCTCCACAATCCCACTCCCCAGGCCGCCAGCCTGAACCACCCTTGCTGCAGGAAGTAGGTGCAGGGCGGGGCATGCAGAGGCCTGGGTTCCACAGGTGAGATCCCATGCTGTCTTTATGTATCAGGCACCCCTTTGCAGCCCAGGGTTTTCGAGCTGGTGAGCTGGGTGCAGCCTTCCTCCGGGGTTGGGGGGCTGACATCTGGGAGAACTGCTGTTCCCAAGGGGACCTCTGGTGCCCTGCTCTGAGGCAGGCTTGCCTGGGGGAGACTTGGTGATTGCTGCTGCTCAATCACTAAGTCGTGTCCGATTCTTTGCAGCCCCACGGACTACAGGATGCCAGGCTCTCCTATCCTCCACTGTCTCCCAGAGTTTGTTCAGATTCGTATCCACTGAGTCAGTCAGTGATGCCATTCAACCGTCTCACCCTCTGCCACCGCTTTCTCCATTTTCCTTCAATCTTCCCCATCATCAGGGTCTTTTCCAATGAGTGGACTCTTTGCCTGGTAATTAGGAGGCTCCCCACTGCCCCTCTCTCACCTGGATTCCTCCCAGCACTGCTCCCAAAGTCCTCCAATCAGCACAGCCCGGGACCTGGCATCCAACTGTCCAGATTCGAGCTTCTGAGCCTCAGTGTTTACAGGTGTAAAATGGGTCTGCGCAGGCTTGTCTGAGGCCAGGGCTTCCAGGGAGTGCAGTCACAGTTACTCTCACTATCCCAAGCTCTCTTTCAAGGCAAATTTGGCCCTTAGGAGGAGCAGAAGAAGCTTCTCCCTCCTCCATAGGAGCTTCCCTTCCTGGACAGGAGACCCAGGCTGGCCACCCCAGCTGTCACTGATGTCTTGGTGGCTGTGCCCCTTTGGTCAGTGCTCACCCCCAGCCCTGGCCTGTGAGGTTTGGGTGGCGGCTACTCAGACACCCAAGACTTGGGCCAGGGGTGAGGCATCGCCACTCCTGAGTCGCAGGAGGGAAATGAGGCCCAGAGAGGTTGAGCCACTACCCGGCAGGTGGCACAGCAGCAGGCAAAGACGTCAGATCTTGCTTCATCGTGGGGTAACAAGATGCCATGTTACTTGACTGCCACAGGCTCCCCAGGGCTCAGGCTCTCAACTTTGACCTTCATGCAGCCAATGCCACACCCCCGGCAAGACACACACACACACACACCCACACACACACACACCCACACACACACACCCACCCACCCACACACACCCACCAGCACAGGCTTCCCAGGTGGTGCTAGTGGTAAAGAATCCGCCTGCCCGTGCAGGAGACACAGGAATCACAGGTTGGATCCCTGGGTCAGGAAGATCCCCTGAGGTAGGAAATGGCAACCCATTCCAGTATTCTTGTCTGGAAAAACCCATGGAGAGAGGAGTCTGGTGGGCTACAGTCAATGGGGTCACAGAGCTGGACATAACCGAGCGTGCACGCCCACACACACACACACACACACACACACACACACACACAGCTGTGCAGAAGGTGTTGGCTGCCGGAGATGCACCTGGGAGCCATACAGAGGGTGCCTCAGCGTCCTTACCTGGAACCTGGGGCTTCCGTTACTCCTCTTTTGATAAATAAAAAGGCGTGTACTTTGTGGAAAGGCCATCCTCACCCCGGGAGATGCCCCCAGTGCCTCCCAAAAGCACCACTTCCCACCTGTGCCTCTGCCCTGGAGCCAGGGCGCCCCCAGGGTCTCCCCATAAGTGCTGGGGCGCAGATGGTTCAGGAGGCGTAATGGGGCGATGATGACAGATACTCAATAGCAGGGGTGGCCTAATTAACTGCGGCAACACGGGGAGCCCTTTCTGCTTCCCACACGCCCCAGGGAGCCAAGCTCATGGGGGCAGAGCTGGCCGGGCGCCGGGCCCCCTCCCGGCTCCAGCCCCCCACCTCCGTCTGGCTGCCATGTGGGGCCAGGAGACTGGGTGTGTGTGGGTGGAGGTGAAGGTGCAGATGTCTGCTCCCGTCTTTGTTTTCAGATCTCTGCTCCTGCCACCTCCCTCGAGGTAGATACGGAATCAGCCCAGAGACGGCAGGCTGCCCTAGTTTCCACTAGTGGCAGTGGCGGGACCAGCCCTTTGCTCCAGGCTGGGATGGGACACGCTGCCAGGTGAGGGGTCTGGGGAGTGGTGGGAAGGACCCTGTGCTGGCCAGAGGGGCAGGGACGCCCCCAGGCCTGCACCCTGTCCCGTCTCACCCAGGGAGACTGCCATCCCCCGCCTTGTCAAAAGTCAGACAACCTGGGCCAACCAGCTCCCAAACCGGTTTCCCATGAGATCCCTGGTGGAAGTAGGTTCTGGGTGCTGGGTGTCTGCCTCCTGCCTCCCCATCCAAGCACCGAGGTTTGCAGCCTCCCCTCTGCCCCCCACCTTCCACAGTCTCCCCAGCTGAGCCCAGGGAGCACACCGCACCTGCCAGCTTCCCTGATGACCAGCACGAGAGACGACCAAACCCCCTTCAGAGCCCCAAGGGGCGACCCTGTGATCGCCAGGACCTTCACGTCAGCCCAGAATCCTGAGTCGTGGGGCCACACACCTGCCTTCAGATGTGGAATTAGACCAGGATCGGCCAAGGTCAAGTGAGCCAGGCTGGGAGCCACGCTCCCCCAACCTCTCCGCCCCAAGCAGCCGCTTCTTACCTCAGGTCTGGGCAGGTCCCTGGCCAGACTCTGCCTGTGCGACTTCCTCCCCGTCCACCTTCTCCCAGGGCTCCCAGGCACCCAGCTGGAGCTTGTCTGGGCAGGCAGGCCCAGGTATGGCTCCGCCCGCGTGCGTGTCTCTTCCCATTTCCGGTGGCCTCACAGCTCCTGCCTCCCTCTCTCATTCCTGGGTTTCCCTGCAGGGGCTGACTTGAACTCTTGGGTGCTGAAGCCTCCCCGGCCCTCACCACAGCCCTTAATGGGCTTTCAGCACCTCTGTTCGGGGCCTCCTGGGCTGTGGCCCTCCAGGGGTCCCTGAATGTCTCTGAGTCTCAGTGCCCCCTTCCCCAGGGCTGGTGGGCGTCACTTCCCCCATCACCGTATGTGATGACCAGCTCTGAAAGCTCCTGCCTCCTCCTGTCTGAGCTCAGACCCCACCTGAAGCCTGGGCCCAGACTCACCTGCTTGCAGTAGGAACAAGCCAACAGCCTGCAGCTGGCTGGAGACAGGAGGCGAGGGTGGGGCTCTGGGGCCTGGGGACTGGGGGCACGGTCCCTGCTGTCAGATATTCAGCCTCGTGTGGGGCACAAAGAGGAGCTGACACAGAGGAAGGATGGGAGCAAGAATGGGAGGGGTTGTGGGCAGCTGCGCCAGCTTTCCAGGGGTACAGTGGGGAGTAGTCCAGGCAGGCTCTGCTCCGTCCATCCTGGAGGTCCCCATAGAGTCCTGGGCCTCTGTGGACCATTCGTGCCCACCCCCACCTCCCCTGCCCAGCTCTACCTGCTTGGCCCCTGCGTCACCCTTGAGGCTTTGCCTGAGGCCAGCAGTTCTCCTGGCCCCACTTCCACAGGTGGCTTGTTTCCCTGCCCACCCCCCACCCCAGTGTCCCTAGTATCGAGAACTGAACCACCACTTTTTCCAAGAAGTCATCCAGGCAGTTGTTGATTCATTTGGCAAAGTCTGTTCCCGGTGCCACTGCGGACTCGGCCCCAGGTGAAGCCCTGAGCCACATAAAGACACCTTGAGCACTTTCCTCACCTCCCCCTGCCACAACACAGGGTTCCCGTGGGTTCCCCTCATCTGGGGCCTATTCCCCAGGGTCAGAGTCATTTCTTTCCTTGTCTGTGAACCCTGCCAGATGACCAAACCCACACCCCAGCACAGGGCCTGGTGCAGAGAAATTCTGGGTGACTGGTGGGTGAAGGAGCAAATATGGGGAGGAGCAGCGGATGATGGATGGACAGATGGATGGACATGTGGACAGACTCAGCCACATACTTAGTGAGTGCTTATTGAGGGCCTACTGTGTACCAGACACTGTTCTAGGCACGGGGGACACAGCAGCAAACAAAATATAAAAGTCTCTGCCTGGACTTCCCTGGTGGTCCAGTGGCTGGGAGTCCACCTACCTGTGCAGGAGGAATGGGTTTGATCCCTGCTCTGGGAAGATTCTGCATACCAGGGGGCAACTAACCCACGCATCACGACTACTGAAGCCGCTGCCCTAGAACCTGTACTCCACAAGAGAAGCCACTGCAATGAGAAGCCCATTCACTGCAACTAGAGAGGAAACCCCTGCTCACTGCAACTAGAGAATACCCACGTGCAGCAACGAAGACCCAGCACAGCCAAAAAACTTCTGCCTTCCTAGAGCTGAGAGAGACAGATAATAACTTGATTAGGAAGTTAATATGAAATATTTTCAGTGATAAGAACCATGGAGCAAAATAAAGCAAGGGAGGCAGAGAAGGATGGAGGAGGGAGCGTTTGTTTTGATTTTCTCTAAGAATATGACACGACACAGACTGAATGTGATGAGGGAGGTAGACTTTGCGATGTCTGGAGCAAGAGCATTCTGGGGGCAGGAAGAGCACGTGCAAAGGCCCTGTGGTGAGTGGCTGCTTGATGCATTTAAGGAATAAGGAGGAGCTGGGCATTGCTGAATAAAGGGGTCGAAGTAGAGATGAGCCCAGGGAGATGAAGGAAGGATGGATGGACAGATGGGAACAAGGGAGGGATGCGGGTCTGGTGAAGTGTGGGAGAGATCCAACTCCCTGAGGGAGGGTCTGCCTCTTGGCCACAGCCCAGCCCCTTTCCTGGAGGCGGTTTGTTGTCCCCAGATCACCTTTCCATCTTCACCCCAGGGAAATTTCTAACTGCTGATACGACTGCTGCTCTGCCCATGAGCTTGGGTGGCTGCTCTGCTCAGCAGCAAGATGTGCCCACAATTGAGCACAGATGGGGCACCAGGAGAGTGGTGGGGTGTCAGGGAGAAATAGGCTTGCAGGAAGACAGCCTGACCCCTAAAACCACGGAGTTTCCCTGGAGCTCTGAGAGCGGAACCCACGGCCCCAGAGACGCCACCCACCCCGATAAGGACACCAGGGGAGTCCCTGTGACTTCCTGTATACCTGCCGGGGACTCCCCTACTCCTGAACCCACATTCCAACCCCCACACTGCCCCACTGTGCCCTCAGGGCCCTGGCTAGTGATGTCATCTCAGGCTCTTCAGGTGAACCGGAGGGGTTGGAGCCCTCATTCGCTGGATGCACCTGGGGGAGGTTGCCTAACGCCTGTGCCTTGGGCCATCTATGGAAGGAAAGCACACACCTTCGCCCTGCTTCTCTTCCAGCAGCAAAAGGAGGAGGGGAGGGGATGGATGGGAAAGTGCCCTGTCAGAGCAGGTGTCTGAGAAGCACTTGTGGGGCTGGGGGCTGGGTCTCTAGGAACCCCCATCCAGGACCTGTGGATTATCTCCTCAACTCCCACTACACCTGCTTTTTCATGTGGGTTTTACAGATACAGGCGGGGTTGGGTGGAGGGATTGTTAAGTAACACATCTGAGGTCATACCCAGACAGTCTGGCTCAGGACTGGGGCCCTTTAGCTGACCCTAGGTGAGCCCTGCCTCCCTCTGCTCAACCCCACCCCCACTCAGAGAGGAGTCTCAGGAAATGCAGACCCCTTCATTGCTGGGGTGAGGGGGACGTGTGAAGGGGTGTAAAGGGTCCCCAGCTCTGACATCTCACACTCTAGCAGGACCTCAGGCTCAGTCTTCAAGCTCCCTCTGAGAGCTAGTGCTACCCACAGTCAGAGAGCGAGCTCCCCACCCCCAGGGAAACCAAGCAGTGCTAAGCTGAAGTGTTGCAGAAAAGAGACTTGCCACATCTGTGAGGAGGACTCAATGGTCTCTACCTTTTTCTTTTTTGGCCATGCCATGTGGCATCTTAGTTCCCCAGCCGGGGATCAAACCTGTGTCACCTATAACGGAAGCACAGAGTCTTAACCACTGGACTGCGAGGGAATTCTCAATGATCTCTAAAATAATTTTCTAATCCCAGGTTAATTCACATGGGTCATTTTTCACTAATTCACTTATTCATTCACTAAACTAATACTTGCAGATTGACTCCTGGGTGCCAGGACCTTCCTCACGTTTTCGAAAGCAAACTGCCACAGGGCAGGCAGCGGCGCTGTGACTGGCCGTGGGGCTCTAGAGCAGACTGCCTGGGTGGGACATCCCAGCTCCTCTTGCCAGTCAGTTTGCCTCCCGTAGCCTTGGTTTGCTTCTCTGCAAAATTAGAGTGATATCAGTATCAATCTATGCGAATTAAATGAGAAAATGCTAAGTGCTTCCAACAGTGGCTGGCATGTGGTAAGGGCTCTGTCAGTGTTTGCCATACCCACATGCAGAGGGGAAATGAAATTATGGACCTTGCAAAGACTGCATAGTCCATGGGGTCGCAAAGAGTCAGACAAGACTGACTTTCACTTTCAAAGCCCGTTATAGTTTTTACTGCTGTCTCTGTATTGAACAGAGTTGGCCTCTTCCTCCTTTTTGGCCACATTTGGAAGAAAGTGACCTCCCTGGCCAGATGTGGGTGTACAAACCCACAGCTCTCACTGTGCTGGGATGGGCAGAGAGATAGCCAAGGGAATTACCCTGCTTCCCACGAGGAGTTCATTCCCCACCTTCTGCAGCCTTGGACACACGTGTTCCAGGTTCTGCTCGCACCTGCTCCTTCATCTGCACCCAGTCTGAGGATCGGGAGAAACTGGTTCCAGTTCTGGGTCTGCCGCTCACTGGCTCTGTGAGGCTGAACAGGTCAGGGCCCTCCCCTGAGCCTCAGTGTTCCCATCTGTGAAATGGGGATAATAAGATGACCCATGCTACAGTGTTTTCAAATGAATCACAGGAGGAGACTTGGGGCAGCGAAGCACTCTGAAACCACTCTGCCAACCAAAAGACTCATTTCGCCATCCCAACAACTCTGTCGAGTGTCTGTCCCCAAGTGTCTGAGACCAAGGGCAACCCAGAGAGAAAACTTTGCTCATAGCCCATGTGTGTGGGTGGCGCCAGGCCACATGCCTGGCATTCCGTGACCCTGCAGAGGCTGTCCTTTTGTAGTCCCGGGGTCCTCTGTCAAGTTGACTAAGTTCTAGGACAACTGAGTCACATTTTCTGCTGGGCCCCCATGTCTTCTTGAAGTCAGCACTCCCCGGGTAGCAACAAACACAGGAAATGGGTTACAAACCAGCTGTGAAGACTGTGGGGGCAGGCGCTGTGGGCCTAGAGCAGGGCAGCTCTTGCCGGGGCTATGTCTCAGAAAAGCTTAAAGAATCTCTTTTCATAGTCCCAGGGTGGCCCTGACCTGCCCACGGGTCTCTTATTGGGACCAAGTGTCCCTCACCTCTCCTGATCACCTATCTCGTGTCTGCTCAGACAAATCCCACCCTCTGTCCTTATAGCCTGATTCAAATGTCCCCTCTTCAGATAGGCCTCTTGGAGTTATCCCATTCTTCCCTAGGGGAATTCAGCCTCTGAACCTCTGTTGGAAAGGGGGGCATCTCAACCCTACTCTGCTTGAGTTCTTGGATGGACTAATAATAAGACTGACACAAGACAGATTAACAGGAGAAAAAGAAACAAATTTTAATTTGTGAGCAGGGAGGTCTCAGAACTGGGACCCAAGGGACTTCCCTGGTCCAGGAGTTAGGACTGCATGCTTCCGCTGCAGGGGGCGCAGGTGCGATCCCTGGTTGGGGAACTAAGATCCCACAAGTTTGCAGTGCAGCCAAGAAAGAAAAGAAGAAAAAAAAAAAAACGAAACCAAGAAGTGGCCAAAGCTGGCAGCTTTTATATATTTTAGACAGAGAAACAATAAATTTTTGAGGAATTAACAGGACAAACTTATCACTTAATTAGTGAAGAACCTAAACAGAGTTTGGGGGCTTCCCTGGTGGCTCTGTGGTCAAGAATCCACCTGCCTATGAAGGAGATGCGGGTTCCACCCCTGGTCCAGAAAGATGTCACAAGTTGTGGAGCGACTGAGAACACGGGCCACGACTACTGAGCCTCTGCTCTGGACCCGCGAACTGCAACTGCCGAAGCCCACGCACCCTAAGGCCTGTGCTCTGTGACAAGAGAAGTCACCTCAATGAGAAGCCGTTGCACCGCAGCTAGAGAGGAGCCCCCACTCACCACAGCTAGAGACAGCCCACACAGCCACGAAGACCCAGCACAGCCAGAAATAAAACAGAGTTTGGACTTGGGGCTGTAAATTAGGAAAGAAGTAACAAGGTTTGTTTATGCAGCTTCTCAGCCCAAACTCCCCCTGTCTGGCGATAAGGGTGTCCTTCCTCCTCCATCCACAGGAAGGGCACCTTTCACATCAGAGAACTGTTTCCTGCTTTTCAAGGAGACAGAGGAGGATCAGAGCTTCCTTCTTGCATCGGCTGATGCTTGAAAAACTTCAATTCAAAATAATCAATACACCAATGTGGCCTACTAGGGGCAGCCTGCCCTGATTCCCACCATCTCAAAAGTCCTCAGCACTTTACCTACAAGAATACTACCATCCAACTCTCCTGAGCATCTCTATGCCAGGCCCTTTCCTTTCTCAAGCTTTAAAGTGTATATTAGTCCCTTGTCATGTCCGACTTTTTGCAATCCCATGGACTGTAGTCCATCAGGCTCCTCTGTCCATGGGATTCTCTAGGCAAGAATACTGCAATAGGTTGCCTTCTCCCACTGGAATGGGTAGCCATTCCCTTCTCCAGGAGATCTTCCCAACCCAGGGATCAAACCTGGGTCTCCTGAATTACAGGAAGTTTCTTTACTATCTGAGCTACCAGAGAAGCCTAAACTCTGCATGGACGGATTCATTTAATCCCCATAACAGTCCTATTGAAAGATCAAAAGTGAAAGTTGCTCAGTCATGTCTGACTCTTTGCGACCCCTTGGGCTATACTGTCCATGGAATTCTCCAGGCCAGAATACTGGAGTGGGTAGTCTTTCCCTTCTCCAGGAGATCTTCCTACCCAGGGGTTGAACCCAGGTCTCCCTCACTACAGGCAGATTCTTTACCAGCTGAGCCTCCAGGGAAGCTATGGAGGGATGCTATTATTATAGGCAAGGAGATGGAACCACAAAGAAATTGAGTCGCCTACCCCAGAACATATTGCCCATGAGTGCCCGAGCTAGCATTTGAACCCATATCTGTGTTGGACCATAACTTGTCTCTTTTACGCAGCTTCTCAGTAAATGTATTTCATTCATTCATTCAGCAAAATTTTTACAAGAGCCACTATAATGCCAGACCTCACCCTTGGGTTCTGTGAACATGAGACAGACATCACATCTGCCCTCATGGAATTTATAGCCAGATGGGGTGAAGGATTAAAAAAAGACTCAGCGAAGTAATTCATGAATCAAGTAATTCAATAAGTATGAAGAAAAATAATTCTACATAATGTAAGGGCAAAGCAGAAGGCAAAAAAAAAAAAAAAAAAACCAACCCACACATAAGGGCAGAGATGACATGCAACAGGGCCAGGTAAGCGTGGAAGGATTCTTGGAGAAGGTGACATTTGTTCTGGTGGACGAGGGAGAGCCAGTCTTGGAAAGAATGAGCCTGAGGCACAGAGTACCAGGCAGAAGGAACAGCTTGTGCACACAGGCTCAGAATGGGCTCAGAGCATTGGGGAAGCAGACAGCTAAATGCGTCTGGAGCACAGAGGCAAGAGAGATGAGGCCGGAGAGGAGGGCCATGGAGACAGGGAGGGAGGTGCAATCTTGATCCCAGAGCAGGAAGAAGCCATGGGTGGACTTAGGCAAGAGGTGAAGGCATCCATTTACATTTTAAGGAGAGCAGCTGAAGAACTCGGAGAAGGTGATGGCACCCCACTTCAGTGCTCTTGCCTGGAAAATCCCATGGACGGAGGAGCCTGGAAGGCTGCAGTCCATGGGGTCGCTAAGAGTTAGGCACGACTGAGCGACTTCACTTTTACTTTTCACTTTTCACTTTCATGCACTGGAGAAGGAAATGGCAACCCACTCCAGTGCTCTTGCCTGGAGAATCCCAGGAACGGGGGAGCCTGGTGGGCTGCCATCTATGGGGTCGCACAGAGTAAGACACGACTGAAGCGACTTAGCAGCAGCAGCAGCAGCAGCAGCAACAGCAGCTGAAGAACTAGTCCCTGCCCTGACTAGGTCAAGGCTGTTGATCAAGGCTGGGTCAAGGATCAAGGGTCCTGCAGGGTCAAACAGGAACTGTGCAGAAGTTCCCTAGGGCAGAGGGCAGGGCAGCTTCCCACCCCATCAAGGAGGGAGACACTGAGGCTGGTCCATCCACAGTAGCTAGTCCCCCCAGAACTGGAAGGCTGGCATCTGTTCATCCATCAGGTAGTCACCTGTCCATCCATCAGGCAGTCTCTCTGTCTATCTGCCCAACAGCCCTCTGCAGTCTTGGGTCCAGGGCTGGCCTCCTCTGCCCCTCACCAACAGTGAGCAGCTAAACAGTAACACCTGGCTCTCTGTGTATTGTTCAGACATAAACAGTGATATTTTCTTTTTTCCTTCTGTCTTTCGTTTTTGCCACACTGCGTGGCATGCAGAATTTTAGTTCCATGACCAGGGATCAAACCTGTGGCCCCTGAAGTGGAAGCTCAGAGTCTTAACCACTGAATTGCCAGGGAAGTCCCAAACACTGAACTTTTCATTTGAATCAACATCTAAGACAAGAGTGAAATGACAAAGACATGTTGGAACTTTTCTTGTTCATCAGTGACATGAGCGATTTTTTTTTTTTTTTACTGAATTGGATCACAGTCCTCAAAGCCTGGAATTCTTGCTGACTCGGATAAGCTTCTGAATACACTGCTGAACGGGAGAACAGTTTTCTGTTGTTTTGTGCGATTCACGACATAACAGCCACAGATGTGACACAAGGCATTGAGTGTGCTCTACCACCATTTTCTCCACCACTTCCTTAAGTCTAGCGAGACGACCAACAAAGCGAGCAATCAAGGCCTGATCTGTATTGCAGCATGCGCAGACTTCTGTGGTATCAATACTCCCACCATGGACCAGTTCAAGGTATTGGACTGACCAAAAAGTTCATCCAGGTGTTTTTCCAGAAGATGTATCACGCCTTGAACGTGGAATCGGAGGAAAGCTGTGCCACGGCTCCCTATTCCACAGCATTTCTGTGGTATCAGTGCGATGGATGTCAAAAACCACAAGCACATAGATGACTCGTTTGCTAAAGCTGCCGTGACTAAGTACCACAGGCTGAACAGCTGAGATGACAGAAACGGGCTGTCTCACAGTTCTGGAAGCTGGGAGTCCAAGATCAAGGTGTCCACAGGGCTGGTCCCTTCTGCTGGCTGTGAGAAAGGGCCCATTCTGAACCTTTCTCCTCGCTTCTGGTGGTTCACTGGCTATCTTTGGCATTTCTTGGTCTGTCGAAGCATCACGCTGATTTCTGCCTTCATCTTTTTATGACATTCTGTGTGTGTGTGTGTCTGCATCCAAATGTCTCCCTTTTATAAAAACACCAGTCATATTGGGTTAGAGCCCACCCTAATGACCTCATATTAACTTGTTTCCCTCCCTAAAGACCCCCATCTATAAATAAGGTCACATTCTGAAGTACTGAAGGTGAGGAATCCCACATATGAATTGAGGGGAAGGATACAGTTCAGCCCATAACCATAGCAAAATGTGGTATAATAATTAGAAAGTAGTGTATTTTGAGCATTTATTACCATTTTGATTATAGTTTAATTGTAAGTTTATGTGATTTAATGCTTAACAAGGACTATTTCATAACCAACAACTGGCTCTTGCAGGCCAGTATGAACAGGCTCCAACACATCGGAGGCCCTTGCCTCCCTCAGCCCTGCCCCAAGTCCCCGACTGACCTCCCTGCAGGCTCAGATGAGGGACAAGTCAGAAAAGCTGGGGGTAAGTCCTGAACGTCTCCTCTGAGGAACCCTGAGAGCCCAGTCTCTTCTTACCAGGAAAGGGTCCTGAGGGAAGGATGTGCCAGTGACAAGCTGTGGTCACAGGGCTTCCTGACCCAGCCAGCCAAGAGCTAGAAACAGTCCAAGTGCTCAGTGTCAGGAAGCGGCTCAGAAAGTGCAGCCCAGCTTGCCCCCACTAGGGTGACAAATCATCTCCAGTGGTGGAGAGTCTGCCTGCTAATCCAGGGGACACAGGTTTGATCCCTGGTCCAGGAGGATCCCGCATGCCGTGGGGCAGCTGGACCCATTCATCACAACTACTGAGCTTGCACCCTAGAGCCCGCGAGCCACAACAAGAGAGGCCCACCACGACAGGAAAATCGTGCATTGCAGCTAGAAGAAAGAAAGAAAGCGAAGTTGCTCAGTCGTGTCCGACTCTTTGTGACCCCATGGACTGTAGCCTACCAGGCTCCTCTGTCCACGGAAATTTCCAGGCAAGAGTACTGGAGTGGGTTGCCATTCTCTTCTCCAGGGGATCATTTCGATCCAGGGATCGAACCCAGGTCTCCAGCATTGCAGGCAGATTCTTGCCCATCTGAGCCGCCAGGGAAGCCCATGCACCACAACTAGAGAGTAGCCCAAGTGCAGCAACAACAGTGCAGCCAAAAGTAAATAATAAAATAAATTAAAAAATTTTTTAAATAAAATAAATTCGGTGAAAATAAGCAGAAAACAAATGTGGCATCTCTACCCATCCCGAGGACCTGTTTGTCTCCTCTGAGGTGAGGCTGGTACCCAGAGCCTACTCAGAAATGCTCTGCAAAGCCGGTGGTATCAAATCTGTGTCTCTGGGTCCAGCTTCCAATAGCAGAGGTGTGGGGAAAGGAGGCCCCACCCTGAGGGGTAGGTAAGTGTGGGACCCTGGAGCCCATCCAATCCCAGCTCTATCACACACTTGCTGGGTGACCCTGGGGAGGTGACCTGACAGCTCTGTCTCTCAGTGTCTCCATCTGTAAATTGCTCCTACCACCTTGGGTGATTGTGCAGCTTCCATGAGATCGATCACAGAAAACATAGTGCCTGCATGCAGCCGGCACTTAAACAATGCTGTATGTATGGTAGCTGCTCAGTCGTGTCCGACTCTTTGCAGTCCCACGGACTGTAGTCCACCAGGCTCCTCTGTCCGTGGGATTCTCCAGGCAAGAATACTGGAGTGGGTTGCCATTCCTTTCTCCAGGGAATCTTCCCAACCCAGGGATCAAACCCTGGTCTCCTGCATTGCAGGTGGATTTCTCTGCAGTCTGAGCCACCAGGGAAGCCCGATGCTACCAGGAAGCAAAGCCAGTTGGAAGGATTGTGGGTGTTTCTTTCCATTTTAGAATTATTTCCATTATGGCTGTTCTAAAATTGTTTTGTGCAACACAATCAAAGTAAAACAAAAACCGGAGGTATCTATGTACCTGGGTGGATATAAATAGAGCCTGAAACCAAATGTTACACTGTGGTGAGGGGGTATGATGGAGGGCTGCACCCCAGACACCGCGGCTGGCCCCAAAGCGTGCCGTTCCGGGAGGTGTATCTTTAGAACAGCTGACAGGAGATGCAGCTGGCTGGTTGCTCTCTGAGGTTATGCCAACCCATGTCAGGACTAAAAACCTGAGCAGACTAAGGAAATCGGAGGCGGGCAGGCGCAGCTCCTGAGTCAGAGAGGGTGTCTGTTCTTGCTGGGGAAGGCCAGCACGGGCGCATCTCAGGCCCACCTCCACAGCTGACACAGATTCCAGTCCCCTCAGCACTCACTGTGCCTTGCAGAGATCGGCCTCAGCAACTTGGGGAGCCGCCCTGGCCCCCACGGCAGGAATGTCTGCCCCCCACCCCTGCTCCGTTCATAGAAGGGGCAGCTATCTCTCCTCCCAATCTTCTTTCTCCCTAGTCTCTGAGCTCCTGTCCTAACATAAGGTTTGCTAGTGCAGGGTGCGGAGAAGGCAATGACACCCCACTCCAGTACTCTTGCCTGGAAAATCCCATGGACGGAGGAGCCTGGTTGGCTGCAGTCCATGGGGTCACGCAGTGTCGGACACTTACTGAGCAACTTCACTTTCACTTTTCACTTCCATGCATTGGAGAAGGAAATGGCAACCCACTTGCCTGGAGAATCCCAGGGACGGGGGAGCCTGGTGGGCTGCCGTCTATGGGGTCACACAGAGTTGGACACGACTGAAGTGACTTAGCAGCAGCAGCAGCAGCAACAGTGCAGGGTGGGGCAGGTGGTAGGGGAAGGGGCAGTTCAGGAACAGAATGTAAGGAGGTGTTCACTGCCAGGAGCCCAGGACTCTCTACTCTCACTCGAATCTGTCTTGGACTCTGCGAGGCAGGCTCTCTTATTATCTCATCTCAAAACCAAAACAAAACAAAAAGCACAAGCCGCAGACAGCACAAGGTGAATCACCCTGGAAAGCAGCAGGGTCAAGATCTGAACCTAGGCTTGTCAGGCTCGTGTCCACTGGCTTAACCACTGAGCCATTCTCCCCGCTCCCTCCACCCCCACCCCAAACCTCCCCTGGCACGTGGACACCTGCCTGCACCTCAGACGTGGCAGAAGCAAGCCCAAGCTAAGTTTGCAGGCTGGAGCTGGGGGCCCAACTCTGTCCAGACCCACCCGGTGACCCTTGATCAAGTCCCTTCGTTTCTCTGTGTCTCGGCTGCGCTGTCTGCGGAAGTTGATGGAGCAGGAGGTACAAACTGCAGTGGCTGCCAAGGGCCGAGCAGGAGGGAGAGGAGAATGGGTGGGGGGCGAACTGGAGAGCAAGGGCCATCTTGGGGAGCGCTGCCCAGCTCCAGCCAAATGTCACTTGAAAGGGTTTGGGCCCCGTATGGCCTGATCCTTCAGTTCTTTTGAGAAAAGCTAGAACTTTTAGTTCGGACTTTGCCTTCCAGTGCAGAGGGTGCAGATTCGATCCCTGGTCAGGGAGATAAGATTCACATGCCTCACAGCCAAAACACCAAAATATAAAAAAACAGAAGCAGCACTGTAGCAAATTCAATAGACTTTAAAACTGGTCCACATTTTAAAACATTCTTTAAAAAGAAAAGGTTGAGATTGATTTCAAATGGATTTAAAGCCCTTTGAGAGTCAAAGCCTGTGTACGGGGCCAGATACCACCATGGGCCTCTCACTGACAGCATTTAGACCCCATGTCAGAGCCTTGGGGTGCTCCCCGATGTCCGTGTGCCCCTTTAGTGGGATGGAACCTCACACTTTCAGCAGGGCTCACAGCTCTCCCGAATAAAGACATTACTTCCAAGTTTCCCTGGCAGTTAAACATGGTCACGTGACCGAGTACACCCATCTGCCCCACCGGGAGATCACAAAGGCTAACACTGATATGGGCCACGTGTGGTTGTCAACACTTTGCTACATTAACCCCTTCATGCTCACAGCAGCCCCGCTACTGCTGCTGCTAAGTCGCTTCAGTCGTGTCCTACTCCGTGCGACCCCATAGACGGCAGCCCACCAGGCTCCCCCTTCCCTGGGATTCTCCAGGCAAGAACACTGGAGTGGGTTGCCATTTCCTTCTCCAATGCAGGAAAGTGAAAAGTGAAAGTGAAGTCGCTCAGTCGTGTCTGATCCTCAGTGACCCCATGGACTGCAACCTACCAGGCTCCTCCGTCCATGGGATTTTCCAGGCAAGAGTACTGGAGTGGGGTGCCATTGCCTTCTCTGCAGCAGCCCCACAGCAGATACTATTTTATCCACTTTTTTCAGGTGCGGAAACTGAGGTGCAGACGCCCAAGTTCACACAACCCAAGAGGAACAAGGCCAGGATTCTCCCCAGACAAGCAGCCTTGCTCTCTCTGTGGGTCTTGTCGCCCCAGAAGGGTGTAGGCATGGCAGAGGCAGGGATGGGGCTCAAGACAAGGGCACATGTCCTCTAGCTCCCAGCACAGAGTCTGGCCTGGCTGAGGAGTCCCATCTCCACAGAGGGGAGCAGAAGAGCGCAGTGGACAAGAGTCCACTTGGAGCCCCCAAGATAAGAGGTCACTCCTGGATAAGCCTCCTGTGTCTCAGTGTCCTCATCTCTAAAATGGGCACATCAGGAGCTTATGAACGGTGGGAACAAAGGTACATGCAAAGCGCTGAGCCCAGGGTCCAGCAGAGTCTGAGAACAGTGAGGATCCAGGACTGTTCTAGTCCAGCCAAGCCCCCAGGGAACCAGAGAGAGTTTGGGGCTTGAGGGGCCTGCAGTGGGTGGGGATATTTCAGCCCACCTGTGCCAGGGCAGCCACCGGGCAGGGGTCAGAAAATGTATATCTCGTGCGCCTTCCTCCAGCAGCCCCAACCTGACCCCCAAATCTGCAGGGCTCCCCAGGGGGCCCCAAGGAACTCCTGATGGGCGAGAGGACCAGACTGGCCGAGGGCAACCCTGGGGAGGCTGGCTCAGCCAGGACCCCACCCCACTTGAGAGGCCCCTTGTTGCCAGCCCTGCCCTGCCCTTCCCTCATTTGCCATCTGCCTGGCCCCTGGGGTTCCGGTGCCTCCAGCTGCTGGGTTTGCTCATGTGATGCCCCAGATGCTGTGAGTCAGAATACAGAGTCATAGGGCCACCCCAGGATCAGGGCTGGGGGTGCTGACCCTACAGTTCAAGAGGAGAAGGAGGCACGAGGGTTTGGGACTGGGGGGGCCACATTTCTCCCATCCCCCAACCTGCACCCCCAAATCCCACTGCCCCCTCCATGTTCTCTCTCAGAGCCCTGCCGTGTAGAGAAGCCCGCTGCACCCACCATCCACACACAGCTCTTGCTGAGGAGGAAGTGACCCGGGGCTTGGTTCGGCTGGACCACCGTCCACGTAGCCCCCTTCATGGCTGTCCCTGCCCTGCCTCTCCCATCTCTGTCATGCTGGACCCGGCTAGGAAGGCCACGCACACGGCACACAGACCCGGCTGTCCTGGCAGTCTGAACAGAGTATCGCAGGAAAGAGTGAATTTATTAAGAACAAAGAGCAAAGATAATGTGGACACCGCGAGCACAGCAGGCCGACACATTGACAATCTAGGGAGAGTCAGCTGGACAGTGTTAGAACAGCAGGCCGACTCAACAGAGAGTCAAGGATTTTCATAGGTTAGTGGCCAATTTTTATGTCCTCAAGGGAAAGAAAATTTCTGCTGGAAGGGTGGCATTAGATGACTGGTTAGGGCGCTATAGGCTGAGCACCAGGATGGGCATTTTTGCCGAATTTGGGGTCAGGGAGCTGGCCTGTAAGGACCAGGGGCTTCCGGCAATGGTTACAAAGGGGCTTCCCAGGTGGCGCTAATGGTAAAGAACTCACTTGCCAATGCAGGAGACACAAGAGATGCAGGTTCGATCCCTGGGTCGGGAAGATCTCCTGGAGAGGGAAATGGCAACCCACTCCAGTATTCTTGCCTGGCGGGACAGAGGAGCCCGGCGGGCTGTAGTCCATAGGGTCACAAAGAGTCGGACAAGACTGAAGCAACTGAGCGCACACCAACGCACAAAGGGAGTCGGTTCCGGAGGTGACCTCGGTTCTGGGACTCCACTTCTACAGCCTTGGGGCAGGACTCCATACTGGCCACAGCCCTGCCCGCTCTTTCACCTGTCCTTCTGGGTGGCCACCTCCTGCTCTGCCCCAGCCCTGCATTTCCTTCAGCTTCTCTCCAGGCTGAAGTGGCCTTCAACACTGGACTCCTATGTACTCGTCCCACGGCAGCTGTGCGGCCTCTGGCCAATCGCTGCCCTCTCTGGGCTCCTCTCCATCCAGACTCAAGGCCTCCTGCCGCAGATTCTGAATTATTTGATTTTGGATAACGCCTCTGCATGCTAAATCACTTCAGTCATGTCCGACTCCTTGCGACCCTATGGACTATAGCCCTCCAGGCCCTTCGGTCCATGGGATTCTCTAGGCAAGAATGCTGGAGTGGGTTGCCATTTCCTCCTATGGGCGATCTTCCTGACCCAGGGATCGAACCTGCGTCTCCTGTGACTCCTGCATTGCAGACAGATTCTTTATAACTGAGCCACTGGGCAAGCCCTGGATAATGCCCAACATTAGTCATTTATTTTCAAGCCCCTCCTACCAAGTGACTTCATGTCAGCTAAGGGGGAGGATGGTGTTTTCTTCCTGAGAGTCTTGGGTATCAGGTTACCATTTCTCACTGGCTCGGCCTTTCCCCAGGAGTTATAGGGTACATGGGGATAAGGATCTGAAAGGTGGAGGCCCCAGAAGGTCAAAGTCTGCGCCCATTAGAAGTAGAGAATGAAACCCTTGCTGGCCAAACACCCAGAGTCTGCACCTGCTGCTCCGCAAACACACCTTTGAGCAGCAGGAGGCCTGAGGCCAGGCTCCCGCGGGCACATAGCCAGGGCCACCCTACCCCAGCCGTGCTGAGCCTCTACCAGAGCAAAAGGGGCTGCTATGGGCCAGGAATATACCATAGTTACCCATGGGGTGGGCCATAGGATGTCATAGAAACAGCCCGGTCCTGGAGATATGCAGACCAGAGGTCCTGTCCCCCCACCATCACTGACTCACACTGACTTTGGGCACGGCCCTTTCAACTCTGAGCCTCAGTGGGCCTAATCCTAGCAACAATACGGTAAATGAAGTGCCCAGCCCAGAATCCAGCCTAGAGTTAGAGCAGAAAACCGCACCATAACAGGAAGAGGGGGGGAAAAAAAAGATAAACTGAATTTTCTTTTTTCCAGTGCTTACGGAAGTCAATAAAAAATGTCCAAGGTTAATAAATCAAAAAATAGCAGTATAAGCATGCTATTTATTCCCCTGGAGTAACCACGACATAAATTAAAACTGCTAAGTGGTGGACTCTGAGGAGGGGGTTGGCAGGAAATCGGGCCTTCTGATAAGTACTATTTACCAGTTCACGTTTTAAAATATCTATCTCTTAAAAGTATTTGTCCAAAAGGGACTCAGCTCTTCCAGTGTCGTTTTGGGAGGTCATAAGTCTTTGACAGGTGGCTCAGTGGTAAAGAATCCCCATGCCAATGCAGGAGACGCAGGAGACCTGGGTTCAGTCCCTGGGTGGGGAAGGGCTCCTGGAGGAGAAAATGGCAACCCACTCCAGTATTCCTGCCTGAAGAATCCCATGGACAGGGGACCCTGGCAGGCTACAGTCCAAGGGGATCGCAAAGAGTTGGACATGACTGAGCAACTGAGTACACACACACACACACACACAACTCTTAACAAAAGTATTTGGGGCCTTTGAAGCCAAAATAATGTCAAGTGCTCAAGTTATAGAATCAGGTTGCTAAGATTCAAATCCTTGCTTTGCAACTGGCTAGCTGTGCCACTTTGGGCAAGTTATTTAACCACTCTGTACCTCAGTTTCCTCATCTATTGAATAAGAATAATAATAACTCCATGCTGCTGGCATATAATTATGAGTCTTTATCATTATTAAAGTAGGCAGAGAGCCAAAGAATTGATGCTTTTGAACTGTGGTGCTGGAGAAGACTCTTGAGAGTCCCTTGGACAGCAAGAAGATCAAATCAGTCAATCTTATAAGAAATCAACCCTGAATACTCATTGGAAGAACTGATGCTGAAGTTGAAGCTCCAATACTTTGGCCACCTGATGCGAAGAGCTGACTTATTAGGAAAAACCCTAAAGCTGGGAAAGATTGAAGGCAGGAGGAGAAGGAGATGACAGAGGATGAGATGGTTGTATGGAATCATCGACTTGATGGACATGAGTTTCAGCAAACTCCGGGGATTGATGATGGACAGGAAAGCCTGCTGTGCTGCAGTCCATGGGGTCGCAAAGAGTTGGACGTGACTTGGTGAATGAACAACAGCATCTATGATTCATAAATGTAATTGGTTTATAAAAATAGGGTTATTATGCTACACATAGTTTTTTGTAACTTGCTTTCTTTTCTCTTGCCAAGATATAATGGACATTATTCCAGACCAGTACCTGAAGTTCTATTTCATTCTTTCATGCAAGAATTCTAGTGCATACAATATAAAATGTATTTAGCCATAACCCCCTCTTGAAGGAAATTTAGGCAGTTTTCGAGTCTTAGTGTACCATGCTTGGCAGCAATGAACATATATTTTGGGCACATGTGTGGCTATTTCTGAAGAATAGATTCCTAAGAGGGGAATCGCTGGGTCAGAGTTTGTGCAGTTAAAATTTTTATAGATACTGCTAAATTGCGCTCCTTAAAAAGTAGTACCAATTTAGATTTCCAGAACTCTGTGAAAGTGTCTGTTTTCCCATGCTCTTACCACTTTTTTATGCCAGTCTGGAGGGGGCTGATGCCATTGGGTTTTGGGGAAGAGGGTTGGTTTGTTTAACTTTATTTATTTTTTGGCTGCACTGGTTCTTCATTGCTGTGAGCAGGCTTTCTCTAGTTGCAGAGCACAGGCTCTAGGGCATGTGGGCTTTGGTAGCTGTGGCACACGAGCTTAGTTGCTCTGTGGCACATAAAATCTTCCTGAGCCAGGGATTGAACTTGTGTCTCCTGCATTGGCAGGGGATTCTTAACCACTGAACCACCAGGGAAGTCCTGATGCCATTGTTTTCATGTGCCTATCTGTAATTGTGAAGGAGTCTGAACATGTTTTCATAACTTTACTTTTCATTTTTATTTCTTCTTGTGTGAAGCAAATGCATATATCCTTCACCCATTTTTAATGGGGCTTTTTGCCACTAATTTATTTTCTTACTAATTTACAGGACCCCTTTTCATGCTAAAATTTTAATTCTTTAATACATATGAGGTAATATTTTCCAGTGGTCTACTGCATGCCTTTTAGCTAAATTCTCAGTATCTTTGGTCACAGGATGTTTTACATTATTATACAGTCAAACATGGGGCTTCCCTGGTTGCTCAGCCGTAAAGAATCTGCCTGCAATGCAGGTGACTCAGGAGATGTGGATTCAATCCCTGGGTCGGGAAGATCCCCTGGAGAAAATGGCAACCCAGTATTCTTGCCTGGAAAATCCCAAGGACAGAGGAGCCTGGTGGGCTGCAGTCCATAGGGCCACAGAGTCAGACATGACTGAAGCAGCTGAACACATAGTCAAACAAAATGTTCTTTCATGAATTTTGACCCTCATGTCTTAGCTCCTACTGGCTGGACCTTATTAAAAACATTCTTCTAGGGCTTCCCAGGTGGTTCAGTGAGTGGTAAAGAATCCACCTGCCAATGCAGAAGACATGGGTTTGTCCCTGATCTGGGAAGATCCCACATGCTGCAGAGCAACTAAGCCTGAAGCACCACAGCTAGAGAGTAGCCCCTGCTCACCACAACTTGAGAAAAGCCCATGGAGCAAGCAACAAAGACTCAGCACAGAGAAAAATAAAAAATTATAAAAAATAATCTTCACATTCTATTGTAATACTTCTATAGTTTTTTATAGAAGAAGAAGTTTTTTATAGTGGCTGGGTCATATGCTTGGATTACTGTGATATTGGATGGTTTGCCCTGGAAACTAACAGAGATCATTCTTTAAATTTTGAGATGGCACCCAAGTACTGCAATTTGGTACTTGGTACTTGCAGAGTTCCAAAGAATAGCAAGGAGAGATAAGAAAACCTTCCTAAGTGATCAATGCAAAGAAATAGAGGAAAACAATACAATGGGAAAGACTAGCACTAAGCGCTGGAGAAGGCAATGGCACCCCACTCCAGTACTCTTGCCTGGAGAATCCCATGGACGGAGGAGCCTGGTCGGCTGCAGTCCATGGGGTCACTAAGGGTCGGACATGACTAAGCGACTTCACTTTCACTTTTCACTTTCCTGCATTGGAGAAGGAAATGGCAACCCACTCCAGTGTTCTTGCCTGGAGAATCCCAGGGAAGGGGGAGCCTGGTGGGCTGCCGTCTATGGGGTCGCACAGTCGGACACGACTGAAGTGACTTAGCAGTATAGTTTTTTATAACATTTAATCCATTCATCTTTAATCTAACTGGAGTGTTTGTATGTGTGCATATGGTATGAGGTAGGGATCTAATTTTATTTCCTTCTAAATGGAGAGCCAATTCTCCCAACAATCAGTTGTGATGTCCCTTTGCCAAATGTAACTCTCTGACTTTCTAAACACCCTTGTTGTGATCAGCACATGGCAGAACTCTGTAAATGCTGATTTGTGGGAGCAACCAAAATAATAGCTCAGTGAGACCAGCATATTCTATCACACAGCAAAGCACAGGTCTCAGAATTTAGAACTAGCAGTGAATACAAGGGGTTCCCAATATAAGTGAATACTTGTGGCTTTGGTTTTTATTGTTTTCAAACCGGCTTTATCTCCCTGCAGAAAATCTCCACACTTTAAGTGTACAAGTCAATTACTTGACAGGCGTGCCCACTTGTGCAGCAAACACCTCAGTCAAGATACAGAGCATTTTCATCTTTCTAGAAACTTCCTTCATGCTCCTTTGCAGGCAACCTCCCCGCCACTTCCACCCCAGGCAACCATGATGCTAAACTGTGAGTGTGTGTAGTACACTGATAACATTTTCAAAGAAATAAATAACCTCGCTGCAGCACGAGTCTGTTGGCTGAGGAAGAAGGCCAACTTCCCCTCCGGGAAAGGACTACTCTCTTGAGACTGACAAATACCTCCCCGGACCTGTTTGGTTAAGAAGGGGGCAAGGGTTACCCAGGCTAGGTATCCCCCACTCAAGAAGGCAAGTTTGTTCTCACAGTTTTTTCCAAGTCCAGAAATTAAATCTGCCAAATTTTTACTTAATATTTTAGATTGATGGATCTTTTTAAACTTAATTCAAATGATTTCTTTTAAAAGAAAACACAGTATCCTGTGTTAAATGACCAGGGTCACATGCCATAATTAATGAAAAGCTATCCATTAGACTAATATTAAACCTGATCTCCCTTGGGACTTTCCTGGTGGTCCAGTTAAGAATTCTCCTGCCAATGCAAGGGACATGGGTTTGATCCCTAGTCTGGGAGGATCCCGTGTGCCATGAGGCAACTGAACCTTGTACTCTAGAACATGCGAGCTACAACTACTGATCCCACACACCACAACTACTAAGCCCTCATGCCCAGAGCCTGTGATCCACAAGAGAAGCCACTGCCGAGAGAAGGCCATGTACTGCAATGAAGAGAAGCCCCCATTCACAACTAGAGAAAGCCCACGTGAAGCAACCAAGACCCAGTGCAGCCAAAGACAAATATAAAAAATAAATTCATTTCCCTGTGCCATCTAAAATTCCATTCCAATTGCCTCTTATGGAGAGCGCTGCAGACAGAGAATAGAGAAGTGAGCTGCAGAGGAAGAATCCAGATCTTGAGAATGGAGGCTGGTGGTTTGGGGGGCAGGAGAGTGGCTGGCAGGGTGGACACGTGGCGGGGGGGACAAGCCAGCCTTTGCGTGTTTCAGGACCTAAGGGCTCCTCTTGCACTGAAACAGTGGAATTGCTTTAGGAAAAGACCTGAGTCCACATACCCACTTCCTGCAAGCCTGCGACAGTTTCTTAGCTCACAGGTTCTGAGACCTTCCATCCATAAAGGGAAACATGTATTTTCGGGACCACTCAAGGAGAAAATACCTTTGGAATCAGACAGGCTGGGATCCATTTGTACTTATTAATAGTTACATGTCCTTGGAGAAGAGAATCATCTTTCAGAGCCTCAATTTTCCCACCTGTAAAATGGGCATAATAATAGTACCTTATTCAGGTGGCTCTAGTTTTAAAGAACCCACCCGCCAATGCAGAACATATGAGACACGGGTTCGATCTTTGAGCCAGGAAGATCCCCTGGAGGAAGGCACAGCAACCCACTTCAGTATTCTTGCCTAGAGAATCCTCAAGACAGAGGAGCCTGGCAGGCCATAGTCCGTGGGGTTGCAAAGAGTCAGATACGACTGAACGACTAACACTTTCATATTGTAAGGACCAAATCTGGTGGGATTTGCAAAGCACACAGCTTGGCACAGAGCAGACTCTCTATCAGTGAGAAGCAGTTATTCTATATCCCCCCCAAGGATCTTGGAGGATTCAAACCACTGATATCATCAGCCTTTGCCTGAGTGATGAAGTGGTTAATGAAATCAGTCCTTCCTGAAAGAAGCGGCTCTGGGAGTCACCAGTTTTATTAATGAATTGCTCGCTAAAGTTCTTCCTGTTTTGCTGACAGGCGCAATTAACTGCCTGCAGGCTGGTGGCCCTAACTAAATGATAACCAATTTGAGGGTTGGCCTGGAGGCAGGATATGAGTGTGTGGGAGCCCAGGCCTCAGGAGTGGGGGTTGTAGCACCTGCTTCAAAATCACCACAGCCAAGGCCTCTTCCCAGGTCTGGCTCCCTCTGAGCGTGGAGGCCTGGGGCCTGCGAGGGCTGGGGAGCTGCCTCTAGCCCCTGAGGCCCAGCAGCAGGGGATGTCGGTGAGTGGGAATTACTTTCTGCACTGACAGCTGCATCAGGCCCCGGGTGATTATCTCAGGGAATCCTCCCAGCCCTGTCGCATTGGTGTTGCCACTCTCCTCGTGCACAGATGAGTAGCCTTGAGGCTCAGAGAGGTCAGACAGTAGGCGGTCAGGGCACTCAGTGCTGCCTTTCCCCCGTGGTGGGGTTGGGTGGAGGCCCTAGAGTCCACACACTAGGAGGGACAGTCACACTTTTGCCTGACGGTCAGGTCATGTGGGGCCTTGGAGACTTATCTGTGCTGTCTCTGGTCCCATTTCACTGATGTGAGACTGAGGCCCAGAGAGGGACAGGGACTGGCTTGAACCAGAGTCAGAAGCCAGGGCCTAGATGTCCTGCCCCAGCTCAGGGAAGACAAGACTGAGTAGGGCCCTGTGCCTGCCTGGGGCCCCCCAGCCAGAGAGCTGATGTGAATTCTCACCCGTCAGTTGTCCGTCCCTTCCCCCACCCCCCAACCCTGACCCATGGGAAGCTATTACCCAAGTCGGTGTCTGGGTAACACCTTCCTAAGTGTTATAAGTGGTAGATGCGGCTGGTTTGAGGCTGCAAGTTCTCAAGCTTCTGGGTTCCTGGAAGGCAGCTCTCATGACCCACTGCACATCCTCCCAGCCCGCTTGGATCCTTGAATCACCTCAGCAATTGCAACCCCCCCAAAATCTCCCAGAACAAACCATGGAGCTTTGTTCGAACACCCTTCGCTCGTCAGATAGAGCTGGAGGCAGAGGGATGACTGGTCTTTCCTCCTGGTTTGCCAATGGGGAAACCAAAGCCCGGAGAGGGAACAGACCAGGCCACAGTCACACAGCCAGTCCGAGGGAGCAGAGGTGTGGCTGGAGGGCTGGGACCCTGAGTGGGCCTCTCCAGGTTAAGGAGATGGTGGCCTGCTGGGCTGCTTTGTGGAATCCCTGCCCTCTCTGGGCCTCAGTTTCTCACCTCTAAACTGAAGGGTGGCAAGAGATTAAAAGAGCAAATGCTACAGTAATATTGTGTTTATTATTAAGTTGACCTGGAGAGGTGCGTGAGACCTCATCCCATTTTGAAAAGATTTTATAGAGCCTCTTATGTTGCAGGCACTCTCTCAAGGGCATTGCAATTATTGGCTAGTCAATTCTCCTATCAACTCTATAAGCTGGTTACTATTATGCCCATCCCATATTGCAGATCTGTTGGCTCAGGCCAGGAGAGGTTTGGCAGCTTCCTGGGTTGCATAACTCGTATGGTAGGGAGCTGCGACTTCTGCCCAGTCAGCCGTGTCATCAGGAACAGCACCAGGCTCATTTCACCAGCCATCCACGGAGGAGGCAGCAGGAGGTCCTTACGGTGGCAGTCTGGGGACAAGTGGGCAGAGGTGAGGTCACTGAGAGACGTGCCAGGAACTGAGGAGTCAGGCTCCGCTTTCCTGCCTCCGTGAGGCATCTGATCTTTTGCTGAGTTCTGCTGGCTGTATCTGACTCACTTCTGCTCACTCTGTCTCAGAGGATGCTAGCACCCTGGCCATGGTACACTACAGTGCAGACAAGAGGTAGGCTGGATGCGTGCAGACACTGACATCCTTATAAAGAGAAGATTTTCTCCGATGCGACCCAACACAAAACGTCCCCTCAGACCCCCCCAACACAGTAGATCTGAAACTGATCTTGAGATTTTTGTTTTCAGCAGTGGCAGACTTCTTTTTACCTCTGAACACAGTTTAAAATGTTGAGTTTAAAAAAAAAATTTAATTGAAGAGCTAGAAAGATTGCGGGGAAGCAGCAGGCTAAATCTGAGGAGAAAATATCACCCCAGAGAAGTAAACAACATGACAGAAGCACCAAAGCCACTTCCGTACGAAAGGTATTGACAGATACCACCCACTTGGGCTTCAGTCTGGGGGCCTTCAGAGGGAGCAGGACAGAAGTAAAGGCCGAAGACCAGTCCAGGGAGGGGAGACATAAAGCAGACCCTTCCCATGTAGGTTGGGACCCCCTCCTCGAGAAAAAGGTAAACCAGAACTGAATCACGCCCCTCCCCTTGGCCCCAGAAAGCAACTTGGGATCGAGAAGAGCAGAAGCAAGGGGAGGGGCCCATTCTGAGAACAAGAGCTGTAGACTGGCGGGCACACACTTGTCGCCCCGGGCACAACAGACAGGGGCAGACCAGGGGCCTCAAGCTGTGAATTCGACTGATGTTTTTCCGTCTGTAAGCGTCCCAACTGCCTATCAGAGACAAATACAAGAAGGGCAAGGTGGCTGGGAAGGGATGGAGTGGGAGGTTGGGGTTGCAGATGTAATCTATTAAATATAGAATGGAAAAATGACAAGGTCCTACTGTATAGTGCAGAGAACTGTATTCAAGACCCTTTGATAAACCATGATGGAGAAGAGTTTTTAGAAAGGGTGTTTACATATGTATAACTGGACCACTTTGCTGTACATCAGAAATTAACACAACGCTGTAAATCAACTATGATAGGGCCCTCATGGGGTCTCACTGATAAGATGGCTCATTACGTCAACCTCGCAAACAAAGAATAAAATCACAGTGATCCTCTTGACTGACCAAACCTCCCAAATGACATGCTGTTTTCTCACTGGCGCCTATCTTCTCAAAGTTGCGAGATCACCAGATTCCAGACATCCGGCTCCGTGACCATCCGTTCAGAGAGTTTTTCATTATTGGCTATAAGAAGGACCCACCCTGTCAGAAAGGGAGGATGCTTGGTCTCCTTAAGAGCCAGTCACCCTCTCTTTTCCCTCTAATAAATTTCCCTTTTCTTGCCTGACTGCCCAGCTAGCTCTGTTTCTCTCTGCACTCACCTTACAAACTAAATTTTTTTTAATATTAATAATTAAAAAAAGAAAGAAATACAAGGCTGGAGGGGAACACATCCATTCCTTGAGGGAAGTTCCACAATAATTTTTCGAAGCCAATGGCCATAACCAGGTCAAAGATGACAAACTACACAAAGACAAGGGGGAGTGTAAGACAGAATCAGCAGCAACAGATCTGTGGTTACTGCAGATATTTTAATGATCAGAAAAGAGGATTAGAGAACTATTTTTACTATATTCTACAAAAATGATCAACAAGCTGAAAATAGCTTCAGGGAATAGTAAACTATAGAAAGTGGCATAGCACATTTTTTAAAGAGCCAAAGGAAACTTCTAGAAACTTGAAGATGGATCAGAAGAAATTATTGAGAATGTACTCCATAAAGACAAAAAGATGGAGGATACTGATAAGATGGTAAGAAACACAGAGGATATAGTGAGAGAAAAATCTAATGTCATCAGAATCCCAAGGAGAGAGGAGAAAATATTTAAAGAGATGGTGGATGAATATCTTGAGTATTTTTTCAGAATTGATGCAAGGCACAAGTGGCCCAGCCACAGATACAAGTGGCTCAGAAAATCTCAAACAGAACAAATACAAAAAATTGATATTTAATAGAAATAGAAAAATAAGGAGAAAATATTAAAACCTAGCCCAAGAGAAAAGACCATTTACTTTCAAAGCAATGGTGATTAGACTTACAAATCATTCTCAACAGCAATGATGGAAACCATAGAAAAGTGGAATGAATGAAATCCTTAATGTAATGAAGCAGAATAACTGCCAACCTAGACTCTATACTCAGCTAAAATATCTTTCAAGAATGAAGGCCAAATAAAGACATTTTCTTTCAAACAAAAACTGGGAGTTTATCACCAGCAAACCCTCTCTAAAGAAAAATTTAAAACATGTACTTGAGGCAGAAGGAAAATTATCTAGATGGGAGGGTAGAGGGTATAAAAAAAGAGTAGGGACTAAAGAAAGAGGCTAAAAGAATACAGACAAAGGACATCCCTGGTGGTCCAGTGATTGAGAGGCTGGCTGCCAATGCTAGGATCATGGGTTCGACCCCTGGTCCAGGAAGATCCCACATGCTGCAGGGCAACTAAGCCCATTCAGCACAACTACTGAAGCCCGTGTGCCCTAGAGCCTGTGCTCCGCAGCAAGAGACGCCGCTGCAATGAGAATCCCGCACACCACAGCTAGAGAGGAGCCCCCCTTGCCTCACCAGAGAAAGCCCACAGCTACGAAGACCTAGTGCAGCCATAAGTAAATAAATAAAATACGGACAAATGTATAAAACATCGTATGGAACAGTAATCATAAAGTCTAATGGAATCTAAAATGAAATGAAAATACCAGACAGTCTAACATAAATTGGGAGTGGGAAACAAACAGTATCAAAATGTTATAGTATCAATGGGGTATTCGGGTGAATGATAAAGGTTTGATTAATGTCAGGCTTTAATAAATTAAGTTCGCATGTTACAATATCTAGGGTAAACACTAAAACAAGAATCAGGACACTGTTCCATGGATCAGATCCAGCCTGCTTTTGGTATGGCCTGCCAAATAAGAATGGTTTCCACATATGAAAAGGGCTATAAAAATCTAATCAGAGAAGAATCTATGGCAGACTATCATCAGTGGCACGCAAAGCCTGAAATGTTTACCATCAGGCTTTTTACAGAAAAAAGTTACCAGCTCCTGCACTAAAGGAATAGAAAAAAAGTGTATCATTTCAGACTTAACAACAGAGTAAATTATATGAGTTAAATCATAAAACGTATACAGACAATTCTTTCAAGGCGAGAAAGAAAAGAAAAAAATAGGATGAGTGAGATAAGTACCACAAAGTAAGATAGTAGATTTAATTCTGAATGTTTACAGTAGATGTACATTACATTTAATTTACCTATACACAGTCAAATTTGCTGGCTTATTGAGTGCAGCACTTTCACAGCATCATCTTTCAGGATCTGAAACAGCTCAACTTGAATTCCGAAGATCATGGCATCTAGTCCCATCACTTCATGGGAAATAGATGGGGAAACGGTGGAAACAGTGTCAGACTTTATTTTGGGGGGCTCCAAAATTACTGCAGATGGTGACTGCAGCCATGAAATTAAAAGACGCTTACTCCTTGGAAGAAAAGTTATGACCAACCAAGATAGTATATTGAAAAGCAGAGACATTACTTTGCCGACTAAGGTCCATCTAGTCAAGGCTATAGTTTTTCCTGTGGTCATGTATGGATGTGAAAGTTGGACTGTGAAGAAGGCTGAGCGCCGAAGAATTGATGCTTTTGAACTATGGTGTTGGAGAAGACTCTTGAGAGTCCCTTGGACTGCAAGGAGATCCAACCAGTCCATTCTGAAGGAGATCAACCCTGGGTATTCTTTGGAAGGAATGATGCTAAAGCTGAAGCTCCAGTACTTTGGCCACCTCATGTGAAGAGTTGACTCATTGGAAAAGACTCTGACGCTGGGAGGGATTGGGGGCAGGAGGAGAAGGGGACGACAGAGGATGAGATGGCTGGATGGCATCACAGACTCGATGGACGTGAGTCTGATTGAACTCCGGGAGATGGTGATGGACAGGGAGGCCTGGTGTGCTGCGATTCATGAGGTCGCAAAGAGTCAGACACAACTGAGCGACTGAACTGAACTGATACACAGTCATTAATTATAAATGGACTAAATGCTCCAGTTAAAAGGCAAAGATTTCAGACTGGATGGGGAGAAATTTATGTTGTTTAAAAATGAACGAACACATCTAAAACATAAGAATAGAGAATATTTTAAGGCAATAAAATTAAAACACTAGTTTTCAAAAAGCTAGTATAACTTTATTTGTAAATGACAAAGTAGACTTTAAGGCAAAAATACATTACTAGAGGTGAGGATAATAACAAAACTTAATTTCACTGACTCAATGAACATGAGTTTGAGCAAAGCCCAGGAAATAGTGAAGGACAGGGAAGCTTGGCATGCTGCAGGACATGACTTGAGTTCAGTTCAGTCACTCAGTCGTGTCCGACTCTTTGTGACCCCATGAACTGCAGCACGCCAAGGCTCCCTGTCCATCACCAACTCCTGGAGTTCACTCAAACTCATGTCCATCAAGTAGGTGATGCCATCCAGCCATCTCATCCTCTGTCGTCCGCTTTTCCTCCTGCCCCCAATCCCTCCCAGCATCACAGTCTTTCCAATGAGTCAACTCTTCCCATGAGGTGGCCAAAGTACTGGAGTTTCAGCTTTAGCATCATTCCTTCCAAAGAATACCCAGGGTTGATCTCCTTCAGAATGGACTGGTTGGATCTCCTTGCAGTCCAAGGGACTCTCACGAGTCTTCTCCAGCACCACAGTTCAAAAGCATCAATTCTTCAGCGCTCAGTGTTCTTCACAGTCTAACTCTCACATCCATACATGACCACTGGAAAAACCATTGCCTTGGCTAGACGGACCTTTGTTGGCAAAGTAATGTCTGCTTTTAAATATACTATCTAGGTTGGTCATAACTTTTCTTCCAAGGAGTAAGCGTCTTTTAATTTCATGGCTGCAGTCACCATCTGCAGTGATTTTAGAGACCCCCAAAAATAAAGTCTGACACTGTTTCCACCGTTTCCCCATCTATTTCCCAAGAAGAGATGGGACCAGATGCCGTGATCTTTGTTTTCTGAATGTTGAGCTTTAAGCCAACTTTTTCACTCTCCTCTTTCACTTTCATCAAGAGGCTTTTTAGTTCCTCTTCACTTTCTTCCATAAGGGTGGTGTCATCTGCATATCTGAGGTTATTGATATTTCTCCCGGCAATCTTGATTCCAGCTTGTGCTTCTTCCAGCCCAGCGTTTCTCATGATGTACTCTGCATATAAGTTAAATAAGCAGGGTGACAATATACAGCTTTGATGTACTCCTTTTCCTATTTGGAACCAGTGTGTTGTTCCATGTCCAGTTCTAACTGCTGCTTCCTGACCTGCATACAGATTTCTCAAGAGGCAGGTCAGGTGGTCTGGTATTCCCATCTCTTTCAGAATTTTCCACAGTTTATTGTGATCCACGCAGGACATGCCTTAGCAACTGAATAACAACAAAAGTTCTAATGATCATTGCAAAGTATGAAAAAGAGATGTTTGACAAAATTCAATATCCATTCATGGTTTTTTAAAAAAACCTTAGGAACCTAGAAATATAAGGAACTTCCTAAATCTGATAAAGGGTACATATTGAAAAAAAAACTTAAAGCAAATATTATACTTCAGGGTGAAACTATCAAAAAGTTTCCCTTTGAGTTTGGTAGCAAGATAAGGAAGCTTGCTATTACTATGCCAGTTCTATATTGTTCTGTCAAGACCTAGCCTGTGCAATAAGAAAAGGAAGTGAGATAAGACAGACAAGCATCAAAAAAAAAAAAAATAAAAAACCTCACCATTCATAGATGTGATGATGAGTATATTATTAAAAATTGAAAAACTATTAAAAAAATTGACAATCTATTAGAATTAACAAGAGAGTTCACTAAGTTTGCAGGATACAAAACACAATGTTAAAACATCATTGTGTAATACTATATGCTGCTAAGTCGCTTCAGTCATGTCTGACTCTGTGCGACCCCATAGACGGCAGCCCACCAGACTCCCCCGTCCCTGGGATTCTCCAGGCAAGAACACTGGAGTGGGTTGCCATTTCCTTCTCCAATGCAGGAAAGTGAAAAGTGAAAACTGAAAGTGAAGTCGCTTAGCCGTGTCTGACCCTCAGCAACCTCACAGACTGCAGCCTTCCAGGCTCCTCTGTCCATGGGATTTTCCAGGCAAGAGTACTGGAGTGGGGTGCCATTGCCTTCTCTGGTAATACTATATAGTAGCCACAATTAGAAAATAAAATTTTAAAAAGTCACAGTAACAGGTTCTGTTCATTATATGATGGTCCAAAATGATTCTGGCTTCCTGCTATCATGCCTTTATGAAATCCCCTTCTCTTGTGTGGGCTGCACTTAGTAACTTCAGTTCAGTCGCTCAGTCGTGTCCAACTCTTGGTGACCCCATGGACTACAGCATTCCAGGCTCTCCTGTCCTTCACCATCTCCTGGAATTTGCTCAGAATATGTCCATTGAGTCAGTGTGCCATCCAACCATCTCATCTCTGTCATCCCCTTCTCCTCCTGCCTTCAATTTTCCCCAACATCAGGGTCTTTTCAAATGAGTCAGCTCTTCGCATCAGGTGGCCAAAGTATTGGAGCTTCAGCTTCAGCATCAGTCCTTCCACTGAGTATTCAGGGTTAATTTTTTTTTTTAAGATTGACTGGTTTGATCTCCTTGCTGTCCAAGGGACTCTCGAGGGTTTTCTCTGACACCACAGTTCAAAAGCATGAATTCCTCGGTGCTCACGTTTCTTTATGATCTATATTCTAATGAATAGAACATGGCAGAAATCATGGCATGTCGTTTCTGACATTAGGTTATTAAAAGGCTGCGGCTCCCATCTTGGCTGTTCTCTCTGCCTCTCAAATTACTTCCCTCACAGGGAAGCCAGCTGTCATGTCATGAGGCAGCCCTACTGGTCCCCTTCACAAGTCAAGCCGAGGCAGGAGGAAGATTGGCCCCAGGCTGGGCAGCTGCAGTTGGTCTCCTGCTGACATTTCAAAATGGGATACCAGTGGGAGGACTGGGTCTTGAATTGGAGGCATTCTTGTGGATTTCCCAGCCTGACGCATGCACAGAAAAGGCCTTCAGTCTAGGGGAAGGATGAAAGGATGAAGAAGACACCTGCTGGAATCCATCTGGCTGAGAGATGCATGGCCACACCAGGACCAAATATGGAGACGATTGACTAGGAAAACAAAACAAATGGAAACTGCCTCCATATAAGCCACCTAAGCTGCCTCTATTGGGCTACTCACCTTGAGGCTGCCTCTGTGCCTTTGCACACCTGTATTGTTACTTCTTCCACACAAACAATGCTTTTCACTTTTTCACAATATTGGTCTCTTTGCTGAATTCTTTCTTCAAAGAAGACAAGAACTGAGCCTCTTCCATCAGCTTTTCATCATGGGAATCAAAGCCTTTAGATAAGACCACAGCCCTAGTACATGGACTTGTAATATGACTTTGCAATTTCAATCCTAGGTATACACTCAAAAGAACTGAAAATGTATATTCACACAAAAACTTTGAGTACCCATAGCAGCATTGTTAATAATGCAAAATATTTACCAACAGATTAAAAAATAAAAGTGTGGCATGTCCACGCAATGATATATTATTCATCAATGAAAAGGAACACATGCTACAACATGGAAAAACCTTGAAAATGTACTACGTGAAAGAAACCAGTTATAAAGGCCACTTATTGCATAAGTCCATTCTATGAAATGTGCTGAATAGGCAAAGTTATACAGACAGAAAGTAGATCAATGGTTGCTTGATCCTGGAAGCTTGGGTGAAACGGAAATGAGGTGATGGGTATGAGGTTTCTTTCTTGGGGTAATGAACATATTCTAAAATTGACTGTGGTGATGGCTGCACAGTTCTGCACAACCAGATCTTATGGGAAAAACCCAAATGAACTTTTGGGCCCACCCAATACTAGAAACTATTGAAATTGTACACTAAAAAAAGTAAGTCCACAGCCCTAGCCATCAACTCGACTGCAACCTCATAAAAGACCTTAGGGCAGAGCCGCCAGCTAGGTGTATAATCCACAAAAACTGGAGATGATTAATGTTTGAGGTTTTGCCACCGAGTTTGGGGATAATTTGTTACATGTTAATAGATAACTAATATAACCACCACCATTTGCAACACTTCAAAAATAGATCATGTGGCTAGAAATAAATCTAACCAGAAATGCACACAGTTCAGATACAGTTCTAAAATTTAATTGGGACATGCAGAAATAGACCAGAGCACTCACCAACAGTTCCACACATACGCGGCTGCCTAATTTACAACAGAGCTGGTGTTCCTGAGCATCAGGGAAAGGCTGGAGTTTATATGAATGGTGTTCAGACAGCTGGGTTTCCACAGGTGGAAAAAACAAAAACAAAATTCAGCCCTAACACATACAAGCCACGAAAATCAAGTGCAGGTAAGTTTAAAGACCCGACAGTGAAAAGCTGCAAGCTTCTTGGCAATGATTTAGAAAGATACCTTCCTGACTTTGAGCCAGGGAAGAATTTAACACAAAAAGCACTGGCCGTCAAATAAATATTTAATCACCTAGAACATAATAAGCTGAAGAATCTCTGTTCATAAAAAGACGATGGGTGGGGTGGGGGGTTGGGGCTTCCCTGCTGGCTTAGTGATAAGGAATCCACCTGCCAATGCAGGAGACGCAGGTTTGATCCCTGATCCCATATGCCTGGAGCAACTAAGCCCATGTGCCACAACTACGGAGTCCGAGCTCTAGAGCCCAGGAACCGTAACAAGGTCACCGCCATGAGAGCCCTCTGCACCACAACTAGAGTGCGCCCCCACTCTCTGCAGCTAGAGGAAAGCCCGTGCAGCAGTGGAGACCAGCACGGCCAAAAATAACTATTTTTTTTTAAAAGACTATAGGGGAAAAAAGTGAATAAGATCACCGAGTGGGAGAATATAATGGCAATCATTTAACCGACAAAGAAGTCATATCCAGAATATATAAATATCCCCTAAAAATCAATAAGAACAACAGGAGAAGGGAGACTGAGACAAGGGCTTGGGTGTCCAGAAGATGATGCTCAAGGCAGGAGTGAGGGGTAGAGAGAGTGAGACAGGGCAGGTGGACATCCCAGTACCAGGATGTTATCAAGGTCACTGCTGTAGGCGGTGGGACCTCCGGGACTCCTGAGACAGTCGAGAGCGGTCTCTGTGAAGGTCAGGAGCTGGGGCGCCCGTCCATCAGCTATCATGCCCCCATTCCAGTCTTTTCCACAGTGTTGGAAAAGACCCTGGATAGAAGATTAACAGACTGGCTCTCTAGCAGTGGGAGCTTCGTACCCTGCACAATGGCCAAAATTAGAGGGATGCTGGCACCAGGGCCATATGTTACAAGCAACCCAATAGAAAATAGGCAAAAGATTTAAACAGATGCTTTTAAAAGGGGAGAGACGAATCCAACCAGCCAATAAATATATGAAGAGATGCTCTACCTCATTAAATTGCCTTGGAAATGCAACTTACAGTAACAATGAGATACCACTACACACCCAGCAGATTAAGCAAGGGCTTCCCAAGTGGTGCCAGTGCTAAAAAAACCACCTGCCAGTGCAAGAGACTTAAGAGACGCAGGTTCAATCCCTGGATCAGGAAGATCCCCTGGAAGAGGGCATGGCAACCCACTCCAGGTTTCATGCCTAGAGAATCTCATGGACAGAGGAGCCTAGGGGGCTAGAATCCATAGATAGAATCACAAAGAGTCGGACACAACTGAAGTGACTTAGCAGGCACGCACGTGTGGCACCGGAGAGCCACGGGGATACTCATCCGAGCAGAGTGGAACTGAAAATTTGCTCAACCACTTCAGAAAAATGGCATAGTCTAGTAAAGCTGAAGACACAGATGACCTGTAGCCCTGGAATTCCACTCCTAGATACATAGCTTGGAGCAACACAAACATTAATATGCACCTCTATCTACATACAAGAACACTCATCGCTTACAATACCTCAGCCTGCAAACATCCCAAACATCCGTCCACAGGAGAAAGGGTTCAGAGCTGTAGTGTTGCCCCGTGCTGGAATAGCATACAGCAATGAACTTGAATAAAATGTGTTTACATCCAACAACACAGATGAATCCCACAAATTTAATGGTAAGGTGAAGAAACGTGGATTTTGTTTATATAAACTTCCAAAATAAGAAAAAGCAAAACTATGTTGTTCAGAGATGCAGATACAGGTGGTAAAACTGTCAGTACTAGTAAGGAACTGATGCCTCTAGACATCAAGATGTTTTCCTGCCCTGTGCAGGAAGGTGTGGGGTGGAGAAAGGAGGATGGAGGTTTCAGGGGGCGGAGATGGGGAGTTACGTGGCGATTTGCTCTATAATTTTGGCTAAATTGTGTATATCCTGTGAACTTCAATAGTTTACAATTTATTAATGTTCACCAATAAAGGATTACATCAACAAAACTGACGCACACACACCACCTGTTCTCCCTCTGTGAGTTCCCCGCCGCAGTTACAGACAGGCCACCCCACCATTCAGGACTCACCATCAGACTTGATGACTCCCACCCACCTGGTGGCCAGGCAAGCTTTCCATCCTATGGTTCCCCCTCCCGGCGCCCCTCTGAACCTCGCCCCTCCCTCACTCCTGCTGTCAGCACAACTCTGGATGCATTTCAGGCCCACCCATGGACAATCAGAGACAGCTATGCCTCCCTGGATGACCCTCCAACCTGCCTCCACCCACTGCCAGTGGCCCTTTGGAAACACCACTCAGATGGAGGGCTCACCTGGTCAAAGAGCTTCAATGCCTCCCTACTGCCCAAGCTCCACGATGGGGCCCTTACCCCTCTGGTTTCTCTCTTGCCTCCCCTATCTTCCCCCCCAAGCCCACGTGTCTGCACTCTCTCTCTCTCTTCCTTTTACCCCCAAACCTCCCCCCTTCCCCTCTGCTACTCTATTCAGCTAGAAGCCATCTCTCATAAGAAACCTTCCTGCTGGATTTCTCTGGTGCCTCCGTGGTTAAAACCCACCTGCCAATGCAGGGGACACGGGTTCGGTTCCTGCTCTGGGAAGATTCCACACGCCACAGAGCAACTAAGCCCATGGGCCACAACTACTGAAGCCTGTGCTCTGCAGCAAAGAATAGTCCCTGCTCACTGCAACCAAAGAAAGCCCACATGCAGCAACAAAGACCCAGGGTGACCAAAAGTAAAAATAAATGATAAAAAGAAGACTTCCTGCCACCCTGGGTTACACTCCTCACCCTCCTCTAACAGCGCACCGAAAGAAGCAGCCCAGCCCACAGGCTCCAGGCTCTGGGTTGGTTTGTGCTTCTGCAGCCTGGGTTCCTGGGGTGACAGAGCGAAGCCAGGACCCGCCTGAGATGAGAAGCTCCCATTGCTGGAGAGGAAGGTCTGAGATGTCTTTTAACAGGTAACTTCTCATCAAAGCATCCCAGCAAACCCTGGGGAGGAGCAGAGAGCCAGCTGACTATGAGACCCCATGGGCTCCAATGCAAGGTCATCAAAGTAGTGACTACGAGGCTGAAGTTGAACCAGAGGCCCTTTCCCCATTTTCCTTCCAGGAGCAACAAAGCCTCTCATTTTTGTTTAATTCATAGGCCTTCTCCACCAATGTCAATCCCCATGCAGAAGGTGGGAAAATCTTGGAGTCTAATGTGATATAAAAATTAATAATGAAATGTGACATTTTTGCTACCCCAATTTTGTCCGCACACATCATCTTTTTACCATTGCCTGGTATATCCCTGGTCCCACCAGATGGTGAGCCTGGGGGAGAAGGGTGGTGCCAGTGGCAGCTGGGCCTCCTCCCTGCATGGAGAGCCCCAGGCTGAGCAAACCTGCCCCAGCATAGTCTCTGCACATGTGGGACAGATAGAGGACAGGGAGACAGAGACTGGGTACGGGGGGTATGGGAGGATGAACGGACGGATGGCCAGGTGGTGGCTGGATAAAAGGACAGATAAGTGTATTCATGAACAAATTTAAGGAAAATAAAGGAATAATGGGCAGATGGACAGGTAGAAAGATGAATGGATGGACAGACGCGTGAATGAACAGAGACAGATGGGTGGATAAAAGAACAGCAGACATTCCCACAGAAGGATGGGAAAATCTACCAGTTTTCTTCTTTAACAGATCTGGGAAAGCCAGGTCAGGGCCTCAGATGCACTCTTGCTGGAAATGTTCCCATCTTGCTGTTGGCAGGAATGTCGGGATCCCCCAAGCACTCTGCAGGCTGCCTCTGGGCTCTGGGACCAGGGAGAAAGGCAGGAGTGGTCAACCGCGACCCCTGGTGGTCAGGATAGGAATGACCGCCCCCTGGCCTGGTTTGGCAGCTCTGGCCATCCTGGCCCTGCTAAGGAGCCTACACTCACCCTAATTCCAGGCGCTGACCTTCTGGCCCATAGGCTGAGGTTCCCATCTAAATGTCCTCGGACAGCTCACAGCACGAATGGTGTGCGAGGCAGCAGGCCAGGCGTTCACTCACACTCTGAAGGGCCTCAGTTCAGTTCAGTTCAGTTCAGTTCAGTCACTCAGTCGAGTCCGACTCTTTGCAACCCCATGAATTGCAGCACGCCAGGCCTCCCTGTCCATCACCAACTCCCTGAGTTCACACAAACTCATGCCCATCGAGTCAGTGATGCCATCCAGCCATCTCATTCTCTGTCGTCCCCTTTTCCTCCTGCCCCCAATCCCTCCCAGCATCACAGTCTTTTCCAATGAGTTAACTCTTCGCATGAGGTGACCAAAGTATTGGAGTTTCAGCTTTAGCATCATTCCTTCCAAAGAACACCCAGGACTGATCTCCTTTAGAATGGACAGGTTGGATCTCCTTGCAGTCCAAGGGACTCTCAAGAGTCTTCTCCAACACCACAGTTCAAAAGCATCAATTCTTCGGCGCTCAGCCTTCTTCACAGTCTAACTCACGTCCATACATGACCACTGGAAAAACCATAGCCTTGACTAGACAGCCTTTGTTGGCAAAGTAATGTCTGCTTTTGAATATGCTATCTAGGTTGGTCATAACTTTTCTTCCAAGGAGTAAGCGTCTTTTAATTTCATGGCTGCAGTCACCATCTGCAGTGATTTGGGAGCCCAGAAAAATAAAGTCTGACACTGTTTCCACTGTTTCCCCATCTATTTCCCATGAAATGACGGGACCAGATGCCATGATCTTCGTTTTCTGAATGTTGAGCTTTAAGCCAACTTTTTCATTCTCCTCTTTCACTTTCATCAAGAGGCTTTTTAGTTCCTCTTCATTTTCTGCCATAAGGGTGGTGTCATCTGCATATCTGAGGTTATTGATATTTCTCCCGGCAATCTTGATTCCAGCTTGTGTTTCTTCCAGCCCATCGTTTCTCATGATGTATTCTGCGTAGAAGTTAAATAAGCAGGGTGACAATATACAGCCTTGACATACTCCTTTTCCTATTTGGAACCAGTGTGTTGTTCCATGTCCAGTTCTAACTGCTGCTTCCTGACCTGCATATAGGTTTCTCAAGAGGCAGGTCAAGTGGTCTGGTGTTCCCATCTCTTTTAGAATTTGCCACAGTTTATTGTGATTCACACAGTCAAAAGCTCTGGAATAGTCAATAAAGCAGAAATTAATGTTTTTCTGGAACTCTCTTGCTTTTTTGATGGTCCAGCGGATGTTGGCAATTTGATCTCTGGTTCCTCTGCCTTTCTGAAGGGCCTACTCCTAACCAAGTCACACTCACCTCTCCCCGGCCCCTCAGAGCAGCCTTGGAAATAGCTACTAGGCCTCCATTTTACAGGTGAGAAACCTAAGTCTCAGAGGGGCCTTGAGAGGCTTGCCAAGGTCTGTGGTGAGTGAGTTGCAGAGCCAGGATTTGAACTCAGACTATCTCAGATTTCCTCCTAAGCTAGCTCCCTGCCTCCCTGACAGATCCTGCTGGGACAATTGTGGCTGACTTTCTGAGCATCCCTGGTGGGTCCACAGCACAAATACACACAGCCCCTGGCGGTGCAGAACTCACCGTTCCCACCCCTTCATGATTCTGATAAGGAGTCAGAGGCTGACTTGAATCTCAGCTCCAGCACTGAGTACTGTGCTACCTTGGGCAAGTCACTTAACCTTTCTGTGCTTCAGTTTCCTCATGGGTGGAAAGAACCTGATAATAATCAAAATTACATCACAGGCTTGTTGTGAAAATTAAGTGAGCTAACATACGTAGGAAGTATCAGGTACATAGTAAGGGCTCCTTCTCACCAGTATTCCGGTGAGCGGCATCGGGCTCAGAGGAAGAAAAGCCTGAAAACTCACAAGTGTAGCAATGCCATGCTTACTTCCATTGTTTTTCAGGAGCAAGAAGGAGACGAGGCTGGGCAGCAAAATGGGGAAGATGGTGGCTGTGGGCTCTGTGGCGATGGCGGCAGTGGAGGACGTCTTCTAGAAGCTTTTCTACTTCTACCTACAGAGCCACCCCGGGGACCGCAGACCTGGGAGGGGACATCGACTTCCCGCCAGCTCACAGCCACAGCACAGGGTCTGGTGCCCACAAGGTGGTCAAATCTCAGCTAAATGTGTCCCTAGTCAGTGACCACGAGGCATACGGAGCAAGACTTCAGCTGGTCAGCAAGTGGCGAGCCTTTGGACTGCAAGGCTGTCTTGGATCTCTTTTTATCCCACACTCCTTCTTCCCAGGTTACCAGTGGCACTGCATAAAGCACTCCCTCTAAGTCAACGGTCTCCAGCCTATTTGGCACCAGGGACTGGTTTCATGGAGGACAAATTTTCCACAGACCCGGGTGGGGAGGTATGGTTTGGAGATGATTCAACCAGTGAAAAAGTGAAAGTGTTAGTCAGTCAGTCGTGTCCAACTCTTTGTGACCCCATGGGCTATAGCCCACGAGGCTCCTCTGTCCATGGATTTCTCCAAGCCAGAATACTGGAGTATTCCCTTCTCCAGGGTATCATCCCAACCCAGGGGTCGAAGCCAGGTCTCCTGCATTGCAGGCGGATTCTTTACCACTGAGCCACCAGGGTACGTTACATTTATTGCGCACATTACTTCAATTATTATTACATCAGCAGCCCCCTGGCCCTGAGATCATCACATGTTAGATCCCAGAGGTTGAGGACCCCTGCTTAAGTTATATTCCCAGAACCTAACGTATGTAACCTGGACAAACATATGACTAAGGAAGAGCCCCAAGATTTGTGGGAACATAGCAAAGAGTTTCTAAGGTATAAAGAAGTGAGTAAATGGAAATCTCAGAGTTTATTAGAGAAAATGCGTTACGTGACCCTAGGATACCATTACTTTAATGACCTGACTTCGACCTGACTTTCCTTTCAGAGCATGTGGCCGCTGATTATGTATTTCAGGGTTTGTAAGCTGAAGCCATGGCATGTTATCTGGCCAGAGCTTTTTCAGTTTTTTGGAAATGCCTGACCATGGGTTTTGCTCATTTTTTTCCTAAGTTGTTTATCTTTTCTTACTGATCCATAGGGGATCTTGAGACCAACTCTGTGCTTACATATTTTCCCAAATATGGCTTGTCTTCTTACTTCCTTTAAGGTGTATTTTGGGAAATAGAATTTTTTATTGGAGTATAGTTGAATTAAAATGTTGTGCTAATTTCTGCTGTACAGTAAAGTGATCGGTTGTACATATACATACATGAGTGTGCTTAGCTACTTCATTCAGTCATGCTACTCAAAGAGCATGCCCGACTCTTTGAGACCCCATGGACTGTAGCCCACCAGGCTCCTCTGTCCATAGGGATTCTCCAGGCAAGAATGCTGCCATGCCCTCCTCCAGGGGATCTTCCCAACCCAGGGATCGAACCCAGGTTTCTTGTGGCTCCTGCATTGGCAGGTGGATTCTTTAGCACTATCTGGGAAGCCCACATAACATATAGCCACTCCTTTTTTTAGATTCTTTCCCCATATAGGTCATTACAGAATATTGAGGGGAGTTCCCTGTGTTTTGCAGTAGATTCTTCTCAGTTCTCTTGAATCTATGTAGTAGTGTGTGTATGTCAATCCAGTCTCCCATTTATCCCTCCCCTGCCTTTCCCCCTGGTAACCATGTTTGTTTTCTACATCACAGATATAGATAAGAAGGCCCATGGCTTCTGTCTCAAACACAAATTAGCATGTGGTCAATTGTATCTGGCTTTTCATCATGGTTAACACTTTTTTGATGTTTTCTTTAAAGATTCTTGCCCCATCTTGAAGTCAGAAAGATGTTAATCTATATTTTCTTCAAATAGTATTAAAGGTGTGCTTTTGACATGTAAACCCTTAATTCATCTAGAGCTGATTCTTGTTTTTTGGGGTTTTGTTTTTATTTTTGGTTTTGGGTGGATTTTTTTTTGTTTGTTTTGTTTTGTTTTTCAGATTTTTGGCCATTCGGCAAGGCATGTGGGATCTTAGTTCCCCAACCAGAGATTGAACCTGCGTCCCCTGCAGTGGAACCCCGAGTTTTAACCACTGGACCACCAGGGAAGTCCCTAGAGCTGATTCTTGAGTCCAGTGTCAGGCTGAGATTTGAGAGGACTTCTTCCCCACACGTGTCACGCGCTCCGCATGGTCCCCCCTTCCCTGGTCTGCCAGCTTCCACTGTCATATACCAGAGTCCCACATATGCCTTCTCCTGCTTCCAGGCTCTCCTTTCCATGCCTTTGGTCAATTTGTTTATCCCAGTGACAAATTTCCAAACACATGGGGATTTTTAAATTACATTTTTGTTATTACTAGCTCCACTTCATCGAGTTCAAAGAATGTGGTCTAATAGCAATTCTTTGCAGTTTTTTTTTTTTTTTGAAGCTTGCTTTCTAATCTAGTCGACTGTCAGGTTTTAAAGATAGCCCTTAAGGGCTTAAGGAGAATCTGATCACGGGAGACAAAATTCAATTAATGTCCATTACATCAAATCTGTTTCTTATGTCATTCCGATCTTCTGTATCTTGGCTAGTTTGTTCAGCTTTGCCATCCGTAATTAAGAGAAGCATCTGAGGAACCTCCCTGATGGTCCAGCGACTAAAACTCCGTGTTCCCTGGTTAGGTAATTAGATCCCACGTGCTCCAACTAAGAGCCAGCAAAGCCAAATAAAATAATATATATTTTTTTGAATAAAAGAGAGAAGCATTTGAAACATCCCATGTTGCTGGAGGATTTGTCAGCTTCTCCCTAGTCTATCAATTTTTAAGTCAGATTGGTCAAAGTAAACTGACAGATGATAACATTTACTTTTTAAATGATATGGATATCCGTAACTACTGTCATGAGGGAAGGGTAAAGGCTGTGGAGCCAAAAGAAGCCACCCTAGCTTTTGAGGTAGGAGATAGATAGGGCCCCTGGGCTGGACAGCTGGTGTTTGTCAAGTGGAGTAAAACTGAAGCTTTGTTCTCACCCAGGCACTCCAAGGGCAAAGCTAGTTGCAAAAGCTGAGCTCTGCTAAAGTAAAGAGATAAGGTGCCTGCTCCTGAGGTCAGAAACACTTTCCTATCTGCACACGTGCATGTGTGTAATGTCCAGGAAGGACACTGGGGAGCAGGAAGGAGCAGGAAGGCTCCCTGGGGGTCAAAAAGGAAGGGGGCACCCTCCATAAGAAGCATGGAATGCCCCCACAGGCCTCTGCTGTGGGATCCATCTTAGCAAACAGTTGCACAGGCGTCTTGGGGAGGGTGCTAGGACCAGTCAGGTATAAAGAAAAAAATGAAACAACTGGCCAAATGTAAACAAAGACCCGGAAGGACTGTCCTATAGAAGTGATCTGAATCGCCTCTTTACCACGCCCCTCATTCAGGACGCCAGCACTCCTCTGCAGGTGTGTGTCTCTGCCTTGTTTCTGTCTTAAATAAACAAACTGCTTCTGTGTGCACTCTCACACCTTATGCTGTGTCTCTATTAATAAACTTTGTACCTGTTTTTACAGTTTTTGTCTTCTTGAAACATTCTTGCTTTCAAATGGGAAGAAAGAGCCAGGGTCACTTTGCATCTCACCTCCACCCCTGGGAACTAGGATTCCTGGTTTTCATCCAGGCTTACCCAGGTTCGATTCCTGGGCAGAGAACTAAGATCTCTCTTCGGGACTGCTCACTGCTATCTCTCCAAAATCAGCTTTACCGGTCAAGGGCAGCTTCCTGGTCCAGACAGAAATCAGGACAGGCTGCCAGACTGAGACCATTAGGGTGTGTTGTCATATTTCTGCAAATGAAGGACCCGAGGGACAGTGTTCCGGGAAGCTTGTACAAGGCCTGGAGGTGAGAAAGACCTGTTCAGAGAACGTGAAGTAGTTGAGTATGGCAGGAACAAGGAGGACAAGGAAGGAATGGTGGGAGACGTGAGCACAGGTAGGACCCCCAGGGCCTTTCGAGCTCCAGTGGGAAGTTTGACTATGAGGAGGGGGAGGGTATGGAAGGGTGTCAGCAGAGAAAAACATGTCAGCTTACAGGATGAAAAAATTCCCTCTGGTGTCTGAGTAAAGCTCAGACTGGGAGTGGGAAGCTAGGGAGGGCTGTGGAGAGGAGGATGGAGGCCGGGTCTGGATCACGGTCGATGGGAGGAGCACCAGAAGGCAGAGCCCTCGAGCATCCTGGTGGTAGCCTTGACTGGCAAGGGGAGCCCGGGAAGAGAAGCCCTGAGTGGGGCTCAGGACTCACCCCGGGGGTCAGAGGGTTCCCCAGTTGGCACACGGTGGTTAGATTGAAGGGTAAAGACTGCACGCCCCAGACCCTCGAGCCAGTGCTCCTTCCTAAGCAGCATAAACTAAGCCTGTGCGCCACCACTGCTGAGCCCCGGCGCTACAACTACTGAAGCCCAAGAGCTCTAGAGCCCGTGCCCCACAGCAAAAGTCTCCAGCGAGAAGCCCGTGCACAGCTGGCCCTAGTGCTCCACAACGAGTGTGCACAGTAACGGAGACCCAGAGCGGCCAAAAATTATACTTTAAAAAAGCATGTTGCCAGGCTTAGCAAAAGAACTAAAGGAAAAATAAGCAGATGGAGATCTATAGGATGAAGTTTGAATTTCAGATAAACAGTGAACTTTTTTTGTATCTGTCCCCCAAATCGAGCATCTTGTGCTTTATTGGGCAACCCTCATTCAACACTCCTCCCCCCGTACACACGCTATGCCTTTCTGAAAACACAGCAGCAAAGCAACACAGAAATTGCTAGTCTGCGGCCCTTCTGGCATCGACTTGTCATCCCTCACCAGGTGCCTCCTCGGAGTCTCTGGCCCTGAGCAGCGGCCCTGCCCAGACATGACCCCCGCCATCTTCCTGCTAAGTCTGGAAGCCCCTGAGCGCTGCGCCTGATGTGGAGTCCGGGCAAGGCCAGGACCCTGCTGGGAGTGAGAGGAGGACACGGAGGCCCCGCAAGGGTTCCCTCATCCCTGCCCCCACACCCAGCTGGGGCATTTCTGGGAAGTGGTCCCTGCCCAGAGCATGAACCCCAACCGGGCTCAGGCCACATGCCTGGGGCTGTCTCCTAGATTTACTAGCCCCATTCCATGCCACTGTGGCCAAATCCTCCATTGGCAGCCCAGGCTTGGTAGGATCTAATGGGCCAGGTCTGCGCTGAGGTGGGGATGAGGGAGGGAGCTCCCAGGCAAGGCCCTGCTTTACTGGGCTGTGGAGTCAGCCTGGGACACCACTCCCTGGAGCTGCCCAAGAGAGGGGCTGGAGATTCCCATGATCCTTGGGACCCTCATTGGAATGGGGACTCATCCCAAGGCCTGGGGAGCCGGGTACAAGCCAGAGCTGGCCAAACCAGGGGAGCTTGGATGGGGGCTCACAGCACCCTGATAGAGGCAGGGGGACACTCTGCCTGGAGTAAGGTGGGAGAGAGACCTTCTCTGTGGGAAAATTGGAGAGATTTCATGGGAGACACGATAACTGAGCCCCTGAGAATATCACTAGATCAGAGAATTGGGGAACAGAGGGGTAGGGTGATCAGTGGCAATGGCCTGGAGGCTGTACCACGTGGAGAATGTTCCTAAAATGACCAAAGGCCAGCAAGGCTGGGGCAGAGGCAGCTCTGGGGAAAGTGGCAAAGCCAAGGGACACAAGATGTGCCCAGAGAGGAGCTGGACCTCAGATGGATCAGCCTCCGAAACTCAGGTGGCACTGCTAACAATAATAACAAATATGAATGATAGCGGTAACCATGCACTGAGCACTTACTTACCCTCTGCTGAGCCTCTTTATAACCAGTCCATTCTAAAGGAGATCAGTCCTGGGTGTTCACTGGAAGGACTGATGCTAAAGCTGAAACTCCAGTACTTTGGCCACCTCATGCGAAGAGTTGACTTATTGGAAAAGACTCTGATGCTGGGAGGGATTGGGGGCAGGAGGAGAAGGGGACGACAGAGGATGAGATGGCTGGATGGCATCACCGACTCTATGGACGTGAGTTTGAGTGAACTCCGGGAGTTGGTGATGGACAGGGAGGTCTGGTACGCTGCGATTCATGGGGTTGGAAAGAGTCAGACACGACTGAGCGACTGAACAGAACTGAAGCCTCTTTATATGGGTTATTTTATTTACCCTCCTAAACAGGTATTACTATTGCCCCTGTCTTACAGAGGGAAAACTCAGGCGCAGACAGGTGGAATGGTTTGTCCGTGGTCACACAGCTGTCAAGTGGCAGGGCTGGCATTTGAGCTCCGGCCGTCCAGCTCTGGAATTGAACCATTATTTGTGTAAGAAATGAACAGAGGGCAGAGGCCCTCCCTGGAAGAAAAGGGATCTGGCTCCAGTTCCCGCCCTGTGATGTTCAAAGTCACCAAAATCTGTCTGATGGCCCGGAGCCAGTCACTGAGACCCCGTCCCAGCCCACTGCTCCAGCGCCAGATATGCCCAGAGCACAAGACGCCGAGAGCCAGAGCGGGCGCTGTGTTGGGAAGGAGAAGTGGCTATGTAGGCAGGACCGGCATTCCTCCTGCTGGTCACTCAGCACGCACAGTCCTGGAGGCAGGGCCTCTCCATCTGGTGTGTCATCTCCACGGACAGGCGACCGCAGCATCTCCATTGGTTTTGGACTCACCAGCTTCTGATGTGGGCCAACATCGCCCCCTGGTGGGAAGCCTGGGAAATGCGCTGGCTTCAGGAGTGGTCTCCTCCGTCTATCAGGGCAATGGCGATTCTCTACAACAGTGACAGCTAACATGGCAAATAAGGAGAAAACAAGGATATGCAGCATGACAAGAGACTTGCATAATTTATACCAATTTATAAATACTGTAGGCGCCTCCCAGCTCCAAGAGTATAGACCAACAAATGTGAGATTTAGAACACACATCCTCACACCTACCAGGGGAAATTCAAACCTGCCCAGTCCTCAAAATGCCTGGCCACTGGAGCTCAGGTGGAGGGGAACGAGGCACTCCCTTCCCACCTCCAGGAAGTCCTATGGACCCAGTCACTAGTCTAAATGGCCTATAGGGGCCTAGGGAGCACTGGAGGAGGAGCCTCTGGGCAAGACAGGATCTTCTGATCTTTGGGAAAGGTGGGCTTGGAGTTAGTCCACATAATCTGGGAGCAAATGGAAAAGAAACTTCGGACACAGGCTGATGAGGTCTCAAGCACTAGGTGGGTCTCTAAGCACTGGGCTGGGGACTCCCGGCCTGGGATGACCCTCTCCCCAAGGAAGGAAGCAGAGCCTTTCCAGCTGGTCAAGACCCTGCCCCCAGCTGCCCTAGGCCAGCTGCCCCACCCTACTATGACCTCTTCCTCCCTGGTCTCATTCAATCTGCATAGAGCTCTGGGACAGGGCAAGACCAGAGCCATCTGTCCCCAGGTCACAGATGTACAAACCGAGGGTCAGTGAGAAATGACAGGTCCAAGGTCAGATAGTGAGACTCAGAGCCAGCCACTGAAACATGACCTTTTGACTCCGTGACCAGTGCTCTGGTCACAGGCCTGGCCAGCTGGGCCGAGGCACCAGCGGCGAGCTGGCTGCCCCCACGTGGGGCTGACCTGCCTCAGAGCAGAATGCCAGAGGAGGCAGAGCAACATCCTGCCCTCTGGGCCTGGGGAAGCCGCGGAGGTGGAAAAGGCCCCCAAGAGGCGACAGTGGCCTCTGGCCTCCAGCAGCGGGCCTGCCATCTTCTCTTCTGCAGGCAGCCAGAGAGGCTGGGAGCTCCGGGCCAGAAGTCCAGGTCGTCCAGGCTACTGCACCATCTGGGAGGAGGTGAACACCTCCATCTCTGCCTCGGCCTCTGCCTCTGAGCGGTACCTCTGAGAGCAGAACCACAGGAAGAGGAAGAAACCTGCAAGAAAAGACCGGTCAGCGGGAGCACAGAGCTGCCTGGGGCCTCCCTTCAAACCCAGGCACCTTCTCGGTCGGGGTGAGCCGGGCCTCCCTGAGGCCCAGGAGTCATGTTCAGAAGCCCTCACTCTAGGAAGTCAAAAGGGATGGAGCGCAGGAGCTGGAGGACCAGCTGCAAGCCCGTAGGTTGCCTTTGTGCAAATCACAAGGTGGTGCCCCCTCTCTGTGGGCTGGCGTAGCCCCAAACTAGCCTGTTTGGGGCCAAACTTCAGCCCCTGACTTGCCCCCTTGACCTGGAGCCCTTCAGCAGTAGACCAGTACCTGCTGTCCACCACCCAGCCCCCAGGGGTTTCCTCCTCGCCGTCCACAGGCCCTACCGTAGAGCGAGTTGAAGATGGTGAAGAGGAAGAGCTGGGGCAGCAGGAAGACACTGAAGGAGAAGAAGGCCAAGGCCCAGGTGGTGCCCAGCAGCACGGTGAGGCCCAGCACGGTGACGGCGTCCCGGCAGGCCCGGGTGCCCGGTGCCTTCTCCTGTGCCCGCAGTTTGTTCAGGACCCTCAGCGCCCAGGCCAGCACCACCAGGTTGAAAAGGGACGTGAGGCCACCATAGCCCATGACCAGGACACCGTGCACCCAGGGGCTCTGCACCCAGCATCTGCAGGGGAGGGGTAAGTGCCGGGGTGTGTATGGCTCCCAAGGCCCGAGGCGGGGAAGCCATGGTCTCCTAGGCCTCTGGACTGTCTCCTGAATCCTGTCCCCATCATTTCTTGCCTGACTGCACACATGGCAAAATCCTGAACCTGGCTTTCCAGCCAGGCCACAGGGCGTGGGGGTGGGTAAAAAATGGTTGAAGTGGGTCAAAGGTACAAACTTCCAGTTATAAAATAAGTAAGTCTTGGGGATCTAATGTACTATATGATGACTATCATTAGTAATACTGCATTGCAGGGGCATTCCCTGGCAGTCCAGCCATTAAGGGTCTTTCTTGGAAAAGACCCTGATGCTGGGAAAGATTGAGGGCAGAAGGAGAAGCGGGTGACAGAGGATGACATGGTCGGATGGCATCATTGACTCAATGGACACGAGTCTGAGCAAACTCCCAAAGACAGTGAAGGACAGGGAAGCCTGGCATGCCACAGTCCATGGGGGTGCAAAGAGTTGGACATGACTGGGCCACTGAACAACAACCACCACCAGCTGTTAAGACTCCATGCTTCCACTGCAGGGGGGCACAGGTTCAATCCCTGGTCCATGAACTAAGATCCCACGTGCTGTGAAGTGTGGACAAAAAGTTAAAAATAAAATAAAAATAAATAATACTGCATTGCATATTTGAAAGTTGCTAAGAGAGTAGTGTTCTTACCACAGAAAAATAAATTCTATAACTACATATGGTGACGGATGTTAACTTATGCTGTGTACCTGTAATTAATATAGCGTTATATGTCAAGTGTTATATGGGCTTCCCTGATAGCTCAGTTGGTAAAGAATCTGCCTGCAATGCAGGAGACCCCGATTCAATTCGGTGGGTTAGGAAGATCCACCGGAGAAGGGATAGGCTACCCACTCCAGTATTCTTGGGCTTCCCTGTGGCTCAGCTGGTAAAGAATCCACCTGCAATGTGGGAGACCTGGGTGTGATCCCTAGGTTGGGAAGATCCCCTGGAGAAGGGAAAGACTACCCACTCCAGTATTCTGGCCTGGAGAAGTCCATGGACTTTAGAGTCCATGGTTATAGCAGAGTCGGGCACGACTGAGCGACTTTCACTTTCACTATATGTCGATCATACTTCGACTTTAAAAGTAAAACATGTAAAAAATTTTTGTAAGAATACATACATATGTAGTAAGGGTGTTTTAAATGCAAGTGAATGAAAGTTGCAAAATCCAGGGTAAGAGGAGTGGGGGAGAGGTGAGGAAGACTCAGGAGAAGCCAGTTCTTAGTTGGGGGGGCTCACTAACACCTCTGCATTGACCCACCTCCTGTCCTACGGAAGTGTCACTTCAGTTATTTTGCCCATGTCAGCAAATCATATAATAAAACACACATTCAAAGAGTCCTAAGTCACACTTCCTCAGAGAAACCACCCGACCCTCACAGTGAGAGGAATTAACCTCACCTCAGCCTCACTCTCAAAAGTCCTCTCCAACACCACAGTTCAAAAGCATCAATTCTTTGGCATTCAGCTTTCTTTTTTTTGAACTGTGGTGTTGGAGAAGACTCTTGAGAGTCCCCTGGACTGCAAAGAGATCCAACCAGTCCATCCTAAAGGAGATCAGTCCTGGGTGTTCATTGGAAGGTCTGATGCTGACGTTCCAATACTTTGGCCACCTGATGTGAAGAACTGACTCTTTGGAAAAGACCTCGATGCTGGGAAGAAATGAAGGCAGGAGGAGAAGGGACAACAGAGGATGAGATGGCTGGATGGCATCACCGACTCGATGGACATGAGCCTGAGTGAACTCCGGGAGTTGGTGATGGACAGGGAGACCTGGCGTGCTGCAGTTCATGGGGTCGCAAAGAGTCAGACACGACTGAGCGACTGAACTGAATTAAAAAGCCCCGCACTGTGCCCAGAACCCTCACTTCCTGGAGGCTGGGGTGGGCAGAGGTTGGGGAGCAGGGAGTCAGGCTGCCTGTGACCAAGTCCCACCTCTGCCTGCCCCCACTGGGTCTCCCTGGGCAGGGCTCCTCAGCTGCCTGTGCCTCGATTTCCCTGACAGTAAACAAGGGCTGACAATGCCACCTGCTCCCGCTGTGAGGATCAGTCAGCCCTGAGCAGGCCTGAGCTGATCTCAGTCAGGAGAGGAGAAAGGCCACATGGCCATCTGCTGGTGATGGGTCTACAGGGGGTTATTAAGCTGTTCCTTCCATGTCGCCTGTTAGAAACATTCCATCACAAGGAAAAGATTAATGTCCTAGGGCACAGGAAGGAGGGGCAGAGTCTGTTCCTCAGAGCCCCCCAGAGACCCCCCTCCCCCACACACATACGCTGTGCCCGGTCCCTGGGTTGTTCCCGGCCCTCACAACACTCTCTTCTCCGACCAGGAGGGTTTGAGGACTGGCGGTGCCATCCTACGCCCAGGTCGGGGGTGGGGAGGAGCCAAGAGAGTGAGTGAAGCAAGGTGATGAGGAGAAAGGAGAGTCGGGTACAAGCTGAGCTCCACCGCAGAGCCTGAGAGCCACCGGAGCATGTCTGGCCGACAGCTGCCAGGAGGCAGATGCTTCCTAAAGTTAGCTGGCGGCGATGTAATATCTCATCCAGCCAGAGACCTTGAGGATCCTGCAGAAGGGGCGAGGCAAAGCCCCCTGGAAACCACGCCCTCTGGAAGCCGCAGCCCCCTCCCGGCCCCCGCAGCCAGCGCCCCGCCCACAGGACGCCCCATCTAGAGCCCAAGGACCTAGTCACCCTGCTGCCAGAGCCTGGGAGCCTGCCGCAGCCTTGAGCGCACTCACATTGACATGGTCTTGAAGCCCGTGCTGTTTCCCTGGCTGTCGGAGAGCTGGATCCTGCAGGGTCCGTAAACTGAGCTCTTGACGGCAAGAAGGAGCAGCACTAGGAAGGCCGGGACCCCTGAGGAGTGGGACAGAGGCTCAGAGTCCTGTCAGGAGATCTCAGAGATGCGCTGCTATAACAGTTCTACTGGGCAAGTAGTGGGGAAGGAAGGAGACTCCTCTGAGCCCCCAGCCGCTGTCAGTGTGGTCCAGACTCAGAGGAATTAGCCCGCCTAGTGGCCTTAGAGAAGGCGATCTTCCCAGGGAGTGCAATGGTAAAGAATCTGTCTGCCAATGCAGGAGACGTGGGTTCGATCCCCGGGTCAGGAAGATCCCCTGGATAAGGAAATGGCAACCCACTCTAGTATCCTTGCCTGGAAAACCCCATGGACAGAGGAGCCTGGTGGGCTACAGTCCATGGAGTCACAAAAGAGTCGGACACAACTGAGCGCCCATGCTCGCACACACGCTTAGAGAAGGCTGATATGAGCGAGGGCTCTAGGGTGGGATTGCAGCTGTAGCAGCAGTGGTCCTGCTGGGAGGGTGTGGCTGGGAGGTAATTGGAGAGAGGATTTGGGAACTGGTGAGGAAACAGAGAGGCTAGGGATGCTGATGACGGTGGTACGAGATGGTGGTGAACACAAGGATGAGGATGGTGGTGGTGATGGAGGTGGAGACGACGGTGGAGGTGATTGATGATGGTACGGAAGATGGTAAGGAGAGTCCTTCTGGAGGTGGAAGTGGTGATAATAGTCATGTAGGAAGTGGTGGTGGGTGTTGGCAGGGATGGTGACCGTGGTCATGGCAATGGAGGAGAAAGAAAAGGACAGAGGGGACAGACACCCTAGACCTGCGGGAAGCCTCAGGAAGCAAGAGGGCAGGGAGACGGTGCTCACCCCAGCCCACCGCACAGAGCTTGAGCACGTATCGGCGGATGTAGATGTTGTAGACGCGCCCGAGTAGGAGGTAGAGGTTGAAGCCTTCAATGGCCATCCAGGTGAGGCAGCTGAGCAGCGCGTAGTGCAGGGTGGCGGCCAGCGCCACGCACGCTGCCCCGGGCACTGGGGGCGTGGCCAGCACAGGGCTCAGCAGGAAGGCGATGTTGAGGAGCAGCACGGAGGCATGCAGGTTCATGTGGATGCGTGTTACCGAGTCACTCTGCTTCCTGCGGCAGGGAGCATGGCCTTCCGCGACCTGGATGTCACCAGGCAGCGCCGCTCCCTGGGCTCACAGACACTTAATGACCGGGACACAGGTCAAGAGGGGCAGGGACCCAACAGCAGCCACACACAATGAGGCTGGTCTCCTGCCTCCACTCCACCCCCATCCCGCCTTCTGCCTTCCGGGAAAGCCCACCTGACTCTCGCGGGGCCAAGTAGAAAAGAAGGAGGCATTCTGGGCAGCCGTGGGTGGGCAGGCCCAGCATGAGGGCAGGGGAATACCTGGCCTGGACGTGCAGCAAGACAGTGAGCAGCGAGGCCACGATGGAGATGCTGCAACCCACCAGGGAGATGTAGGTGAGAGGCGCCAGCAGCTCTGCAGGGATAGGGGCCTGGGAGATTTGCTGTGGGGGAAAAGGCAGGGGCAGAAGCATGGAAATGCCCTCCCCTGCCTGAATCAAAGACCTGCCAAGACTTCAGCTCCAAGCCTCCATCCCCTACAATCCCATCCGTGATCCTGATTTGAAAACAGTCGTAGCAGACACAGCGGATTTTCTGTCTCTCAACTCCCACCTCTCCTTCCTCCCCACCTTCCCTCTCTTAGGCACTGGGGTGGACCCTCCCCTGCTCCTGCTCTGTGCAGTCAGGGCACCAGGCCTGGCCTATCAGAGCCCTCCCAGAGCCCACAGTGATTGGTTAAGGGATGGGCATGTGACACACTCTAGGCCTATGGGACTCAGTCCCAAGATTTTGGCTGGCAGAATTGGTAAGAAACCTGAACCCTAGTAGGACCTACAACAGGAAACACTAGCAGCCGTATTATTATTCCATGGGGCGAGCCTGTCTGAGAACTAAGCTAGCACAAAGCAAGCGCAGTGGAGAGACTGAGGTAGAGTCCTGTCTTGGTGATATTGAGTCCCTGGATCAAGCCATGCCTGAAGCCTAACCCAGCCTTTTAGGGAACATGAACTCATAAGTTTCCTCCCCCCCTCCCCAATTAAGTCCCTTTGAGTTGGATTTCTGTCCCTTGCACCAGCTTTTACCTCTCTGCTCTGTCCTAGATGTGGGGCCCTCTGCACCTCTGACCACCCTCGTCCAGACTGGATGCACACATACCATAAGAACGGCAAAGTAGGTGAGGTGGTTGCAGCGGCAGAGCACCTGGGAAGGTGTGGGCCGCTCCGTGCGACAGCCCTCGGGGCTCCAGGCCCCCCAGTGGTGCTTGCTGGCTCTCTCCTTCCAGAAGACACAGGTCACTGTGTAGCCTTCCTAAGGGGAAATGCTGGAGTTGGGTGCATCCAAGGGGTGGTGGGGAAGGGCATGGATCAGGGTCTGGAAATTGTGGGGCCAAACATGACTCAGCTGCACCCTTGTCAACATTTTACCAGGCACCAGCTGTGCTTTAGCATCAGACAGACCCAGATTCCAGCCCCACCTCCACCCTGGACTCTGAGAGAGACCTGGGAAAGTCACAGAGGTTCTCTGAACCTCAGTTTATTCATCTGCAAAATGGGATCATTTATACTCAAGATACAGGCTTCCCGGGTGGTGTTAGTGGCTAATGCAGGAGACATAAAAGATGCAGGTTCAATCCTTGGGTCAGGAAGATCCCCTAGAGGTGGGCATGGCAACCCACTCCAATATTCTTGCCTGGAAAATCCCATGGACAGAGGAACCTGGCAGGCTATAGTTCATAGAGTCGCAAAGAGTCGGACATGACTGAAGCAATTTAGCACGCATACTCAAGTCACACGGATGGTGGGGTCATCAAAGACAATAAGGAATCTTGAGTACCCAGCTCTGGCCAATACAGCAGGTGCTCTATGATCAACTCTCCCATTTCCCCTCCTCCCCATGGGGAACAATGATGGTCCAGACCCGTCCCAGTGAGGGAGAGAGTCGTTTACAGACAACCCTGATGCCAAGCCGTGTGGTTGGAGAGGTGAGGGAAGTGAAACAGGCATGCCATGGAGACCCGCAGAGGAAGAGGTGGAGGGGTCCTGAGAAGGGAAGGGACAATGAGGACTGAGGCCTTAAAGGACATATCAGATTTTCTCTAAGTGGAGCAAGGACATACCAGGTGGAGGGAACTGAAGGGGCAAAATCTCAGAAGAATGAAATGAAATGATGATGGAGAAATTGGGAGTGCAGAGCAGTTCTGATGAGACGGAGTGAAGATAGGGCCAAAGTGTAGGAGCTCTGGGCTTTGCAGGAATGCCATCAGGGCTTGTGCCCACCCAGCAGCCCTTCTTCCTTCTTTTGGCATCAACATCTGTACTTTCCTTGAGGACCCACCCCTCTCCCAGTGACAGGTCATATAAATCCAGCCCAGGCCCTGGGCCATGTGAACACAGCCTGGCTAGTCCACCCCATCCCCCTGGGAACAGTGATGGTTCAGGGATGGACACATGATGTGACTGGACCTTTTGGATCTGTTATGGGATCCTGATTTGCACTGGCAAGAAAGAGCCCCCTGAGAAGAGGGGAAGGAGGTCCAGGACTTCAGCTACCATCTTGCCACAGAATGGAAAGCCAAGGCAGGAAACCACTGCCGAGAAATGGACACTGAGCCATTATGGCATCGTATCCGCTCCTGGATCCAGCTGTACCTGAAGCAGTCATGGACATTTCATGTACAGGAGGCAATAAATTCCCTTTTGTGTTCAACCTGGCTTGAGCTGGTTTTCTATCATTTGTGATTCAAAGAATCCTGACCAATGAGTGACTAAAAGCTTCTCTCTCATTTCTTTGGCAGGAATTTTCAAAACATTTCAAAATTTAAAGCAGTTTGTTTCTAAGATAGTTCCACAGGGCTGGGTTTGCTCAAACCAACATTCAACGGGATAGCTACAAGAGGGTAGGGATGGGCTGGAAATGGGGGTGTCCCCCAACAATACCAGGCTTTGGTTGTGCCAGAAGCTGATGTTCACTGGTTCGCTGAGGTTGCTCACGTATCCATGGCTCAGCTGGGCCCCCAGAACATAGTTGCTGAGCAGAGATGAGTTGATGTCTTTCTGGAAGGGCAAGAGAAGGAGGGCTGACTGGAGGGAACAGAAGGATATCCTGGATGAGGTCCGAGAGCCCCCTTCCCCAGCCCCTCCTCCCTGGATGAGAACAAGCAGCATGGCATTCATGTGCGCAGGTGTGCCCACCTGCTAGACTTTGCACGTGCTGCCCCTTTCTCGTGGAGCCCCGTCTCTCATCACCTCCACCCTCACTTCCCATTTGTTAAATGGATTCCAGCCTTGTACCCTCCACCTCACCCTACCCCAACTCACTTTCAAAGCCAAGCTTAAAAGGCATCTCCTCTGGATGCCCTCCTGGATTGCTAATTGGGAACCATCCTGACCCCACCCTGACTCATTCATCCCATTGAATCTATGATTATACTTAACCTTGAGCTAAAATTAAGTCTCTAAGGTCCTGGTCTAATTGTTGAGATAGAGAGTTCTCTGAGGACAAAGATTTTGTGACCTACTTGTCTGCCTCCCGTTTAGGGACAGGCGCACACACAGAAGATTTCTTAAGTCTCATTTGCATATTATAAGAGTGACTTCCTACTATTCTGCTCAAACAGAGGCCCAGAGAGGGGCGCTGACTGGCTGAGGTTGCAGATGGCCAGGAGGAGACATGGATGCCTGCACTGCCCCCAGGAAGGGGCCAGTACCCACCCTGCATGGCCCACCAGCCGGGGCTGACCTGGAAAAAGCGGGTGCTGGAGAAGTAGATACAGATGAGACGAAGATCCCCAGAGCGTGTCCTGCAGGCATTCTGGGTCAGCTCGGCCGGGAACTGCATGGCGTGCTGGGGCTGGGCCTGCAGAGGGCCAGAGACAGGCTGGGCCCCATGTCCACAGTCCTCCAGACCCACAACACCTTCACTGTTCCCCACTCTCCGGGGAGCCCTCCCGGCCTTGCCCCCAAGCACTTCCTATCTTGGAGCCTCCATGCACAGAACCCTCTCCTGCCAGGCTGCACCTCCACCCAAACTTCCCGAGAGCCTAGGCCTTCCCTTCAGGCTGTTCTGGTCTTGAGCTGGGGTCTTTTCTCCCACTTAGGTGGGGCCCTGAGGATGGAACATCAGCACCCAACACCCAGGCATTCTGCAGGAATCACACCAGGGCCCTCACAGGGGGCTACCTCACCCCAGGAACCTGCAAAAGCAGGAAATCAACCCTGAATATTCATTGGAAGGACTGATGCTGAAGCTGAAGCTCCAGTACTTTGGCCACATGGTGTGAAGAACTGGTTCATTGGAAAAGATCCTGATGCTGGGAAAGATTGAGGGCAGGAGGAGAAGGGGATGAGAGGACAAGATGGTTGGATGGCATCACTGACTCAAGGGACATGAGTTTGAGCAAACTCAGGGGGACAGTGAAGGACAGAGAAGCCTGGCGTGCTGCAGTCCATGGGGTCACAAAGAGCTGGACACGACTGGGTGACTGAACAACAGCTCACAGCTATTAAGGCAGAGTCCAGAGCCCGGGCTGTTGGGAAGGCGGGTGATGGGCCCTAGGGAAAGTCTAGACCTTCAACCCCTGGAGCATTTCTGGGGTAGAGGCTCTGAATACCCTCAATCCCTGGGCATCTCTGACCTGGGGGACCTTCTCCACAGTGGCACTGCTCAGAGAGAGGCCAGTGAAGTTGCAGTTCAGCTTGAAGGCCAGTGCCTGGATGATGTGCGTCTGCAAGGTGAGGTTGTAGCCCCCGAAGCTGGCATTGAGCAGCCTCAACTCTAGGCCATGAATGAGCCTGAGGGTGAGAGAGACAGCCAGAGCTCCAGGTAAGGATGGAAGCAAGAGGGACCCTCCACAGCCTCCCCGAATCCCACACCCCTGTCACTCCCACCTCCAAATATCTGCACACACAGTATTCCTGGCACACCCTTACCTCTCCACCCCGCCCATCTCCTTCTCCCATTAACTCTTGCTTGGGTCCCATTTTATCGCCACCTCCTCCAAGAAGCCTTCCCTGGCTGCTCCCCACTGGCTGAAATGCCCCACAGTCCCTACACTTCCCTGTTAGGTTATCAGCATTGGCCTGTCACCCTGAGCACCTAGGGTTTTGAGTCAGAGACCTCAGAGAGCCCAGTCCATTCTTGGAGCCCCTTCCCAGAAAAATGCACAGAGACCCACGATTCTGCACTGGTCTCATGGCGCCCACGGCTAAGGGCCCCCAGCCAGACAGTAAACTCAGTGAGAATAGGGGCGCATCCATCCCACAGCTCCAGAGCTTGGTGCCTGGCACACAGCAGGTACTCAGTAAATGAGTGTTGAATAAACGAATAAGCAGTCTACACTGGAGTGCCCCTGGGCCACCGAGTCAAGATACAGGCTGGGGGTGGAGGCAGAGGGGACTCTGAGCAGGCGAGGAGGGATGCCCAACTCACTCAGCAAAAGACGTGTTGCTCCTCCTCTTAGCTGCCGCCTCCATTCTCTTCATCCAGTCCAGGGTCTCCTGGGATGCCTCTGCGAGGAACGAGTCCAACAACCGCCTCAGCCTCTGTCCAGAGTGTCCCCCCAGCATCCCCCACCCCTGGCCATCCCATGGCCTCTGGCTCTTCTGCCCCAGGGCAGAAGTGCCCTCTTTTCAGTCTCCATGGTTTGAGGCCACCCCAGCTTCACATCAAAGTCAGGGGTCCCGGCTAGGATGGTTCTTGCACCTGAGGGAAGCCCTCTTACCTGCCGTCCTGCTCTGAGACGCCAAGAGGCACAGGTAGAGGAAAGGGGCCCAGCAGCAATCCATGTCGTGTATCAAATCTCCTCCAGGAACTGGCTCCCACTCTGGAAAACATGCATGTCTCTGTGACCACAGTACATGAGCCTCCTCTCACCCTAGGCATCTGGCCTGTCCCTAGATTAGTAGGGCAGCATCTTACCTGATCCTCACACTCCTGCATTCCACAGATGCGGAAACCGTAGCTCACAGAGCAAGGGGCTTGCTTCGAGTGAGGCTGCCTGAAGCCAGATCTCCTTGAAACCTGAATCCTGGACCATTTTTACCAAACCATGCCATTTGCGACTCTGTCTGAGTCACTCCCTCCTCCCCGAGAAAGGTCTCTCTGGGGGCCTCCCCAGGACTCTGACCTCACCCATGGGAAGGTTGGGAGTTGCTTGTCATTAACCCTGTCCAGCCCTGTCATTCACCCACCATGTGACTTTGGGCAAGAATCTGTCCCTCTCTGATGAAACTGCCAGCAGCAGCCACTGTGGGGAATTGGAACGTTAGAAGGGAAAAAACAAGAACGAAGAGTCTGGGGAGAAGGATTGCTTTGATGATAATCATGGATGGTCAGAGGCCACCAAGAATCATGACAGCTGGAGGACAACAGGAGAACCACTGCTTTTGTCCACAAAGAATTCCTCCAATGCCCATTTTAAAGTAGAATGTGATTCGAACATATTGTTAAGTACTCTATTCAACATTTGCTTTGAAACCTCATCTTCCTTTTCACCTATTTTTGTGACTGCCCGAAACCACAGCAGCTGCTAGTTATGAATTAAGATGTCAAGCTCAAATTTTTGAAAATAAATCCAATGATTTGGTTTTTTTTTAAAAAAGGATCCTGTCCCTTTCTGCCATAATTCCCTCAGTTTTAAAATGAATGGACCAATTTCTGCTTAAACATAGCAAATTTATGTCTGCCCCTGAAGCTCCACTAAAATGAGACTGAATGGGACATCCCTGCTGGTGCAGTGGTTGAGGCTCTGTGCTTCCAATGCAGGGGACATGAGTTCAATCCCTGGTTGGGAACTAAGATCCCACATGTTGTATAGTGAGGCCAAATATTTGTTTTAATTAAGAAAAAAAAGAAAACAAATTTCTAAAAACTAAAAAAAAAAAAAGAGAGAATGAATAAAACAGACACAAAGCCACGAAACACAGGACAATGGGAAAGAAGACAGCAGCAGATGAGAGATCTCAGTAAGACTTTGGCAGTCACGAAGCAGGTGGCTGTCTGGTTTTAAAAGAACAAAAGCAGGCCATGAAATGTTGAACCCAAGTGCTTGCGTCAGGGAGAAGTGAGTATAGGCAGTGTGGGATCAGTGAGGGACAGGGAGAAGGCAGCGAAGTCAGCTACGGGGGAACTTAGGAACTAGAGGCTTTGGAATCTCTGAAGGTGGGATGGAGGGTGAGGCTAACAGGGGTGGGAGGGGGTGTGGGGTGGGGGTTGTTGGTTGCGAATCTTTAAAATGACCAGCTGGGTCTCCATATCTCCTCTGTCACCTGGAACATCCTCACCACCTTCCCCTCCCCAACCCTGTCCCAACTCAAAGTACATTCCCTGGAGACAATGCACCAGAGAGAATTGGAAGGGTCCCATTCTGTGGAGTGCCATCCTGGTACAGGAAAATGAAGCCATATGCCCTCTCCACCGCCTCCTCCAATCAGCTTCCGGAAGACTGCAGCAGCCAGGTAATGATGCTCCAAGGCAGGAGAAAATTTTTCTCTGAAGAACCAGTCATGCCAAGAAAATTATCCTCTAGTTACTGACATTTTGGCGCTCCTTAATATAACAGCCTAGACCAAACTTAAGGTGAAGCTTCACCAGTCACCAAGCCCTACCAGGAAATTAAGTTCTTAGTGCTCAACCAAGGATCCCTCAGTTCAGTTAAGTACAGTTCAGTCAAGTTCAGTTCAGTCACTCAGTCATGTCGGACTTTTTGCAACCCCATGAATTGCAGCACACCAGGCCTCCCTGTCCATCACCAACTCCCGAAGTTTACTCAAATTCATGTCCATCAAGTCGGTGATGCCATCCAGCCATCTCATCCTCTGTTGTCCCCTTCTCCTCCTGCCCCCAATCCCTCCCAGCATCAGAGTCTTTTCCAATGAGTCAACTCTTCGCATGAGGTGGCCAAAGTACTGGAATTTCAGCTTTAGCATCATTCCTTCCAATGAACACCCAGGACTGATCTCCTTTAGGATGAATTGGTTGGATCTCCTTGCAGCCCAAGGGATTCTCAAGAGTCTTCTCCAGCACCACAGTTCAAAAGCATCAATTCTTCGGCGCTCAGCTTTCTTCACAGTCCAACTCTCACATCCATACATGACCACTGGAAAAACCATAGCCTTGACTATATGGACCTCTGTTGGCAAAGTAATGTCTCTGCTTTTGAATATGCTATCTAGGTTGGTCATAACTTTCCTTCCAAGGAGTAAGCGTCTTTTAATTTCATGGCTGCAATCACCATCTGCAGTGATTTTGGAGACCAAAAAAATAAAGTCAGCCACGGTTTCCACTGTTTCCGCATCTATTTGCCATGAAGTGATGGGAACCAGATGCCGTGATTTTAGTTTTCTGAATGTTGAGCTTTAAGCCAACTTTTTCACTCTCCTCTTTCACTTTCAACAAGAGGTTTTTTAGTTCCTCTTCACTTTCTGCCATAAGAGTGGTGTCATCTGCATATCTGAGGTTATTGATATTTCTCCAGGATTTTTAAACATACACCTTTCTCAGGAAGCTGCTGGAGGATGTGTTCCACAAAATGAGAGAGTAAATCATGAAAGAACACATAGGGTACAGGAAAACCTGCCAGAAGAGACATGAAGCTACTCCCCAGAAAATGCATGACGAGAAGGCCCAGGCTGATGGCTGGACAGCAGGCCTAGGGCGCATGCCGTCCAGATGGAAGCAGAAGACAGAAAGTTTCCAGGAGGGAGGTCTCAATGGGTAAAAGAAAGAGGCGAATATACAGATTGTCTGACAGGTCTGAAGACATAGGAAAATTATTTTGAGAAATATCTTACAGAAAGCTTGCAAATGAAAAGTAAAAAAGAAGCAATTAACTTCAGGAAAACCAAGTTGTACAGGAGAGAAAACGTAATCTTGCTACACAAATTGACATAAAGTATAAGATGTTTATAGCATTATAAAAACTTTTCTTTTATTTGGCTGTGTCACTCTGCATGCCAGATCTTAGTGCCTTGACCAGGGACTGAACCTCAGGCCCTAGCAGGGAAAGTGCAAAGTCTTAAGCCCTGAACTGCCAGGGAATTCACTATATTTTTAAAATTGTATAAAAACCATATAAAAATGATTTTGACTTCCATTGATGATGTAGAGAGCCACAAGAGAACGTCACTCCCATCTTGACCATGGAAAAAGCCAAATGATGTACAAAACTGGTTTTTTGAGTCTGTTCGAGAACTGAAGTCACAAAATAATCAGATAAACTGGTTTCCAATGGTTGATAAGCCCTTCAAGGATGAGGTGTTTCACTTCAGTGGTTGCCAAAAAAGCAGATGAGAACAACTGATAACATAATGGATTCTTTTTTTAGCTTTTCATTTTATATTGGAGTATCGCCAATTAACAGTGTTGTGATACATTCAGGTGGACAGCAAAGGGACTCGGCTATACGTATACATGTATCCATTCTCCCCTAAACTTCTCTCCCATCCAGGCTGCCACATAACACTGAGCAGAGTTCCCTGTGCTATATCTGCTGAGCTAAGTCACTTCAGTCGTGTTTGACTCTGTGCGACCCCATAGACAGCAGCCCACTAGGCTCCTCTGTCCCTGGGATTCTCCAGGCAAGAATGCTGGAGTGGGTTGCCGTTTCCTTCTCCAATGCATGAAAGTGAAAAGTGAAAGTGAAGTCACTCAGTCGTGTCTGACTCTTAGCGACCCCATGGACTGCAGCCTACCAGGCTCCTCTGTCCATGGGATTTTCCAGGCAAGAATATTGGAGTAGGGTGCCATTGCCTTCTCCCCTGTGCTCTATGGGAGGTCCATATTGGTTATCCATTTTATTTTTTCAATCATTCAGAAACATTGTTTAATAATATTCTTATCAAAATAAAGCTTACAGAAAAGTTCACAAATCATGCATCTTGGTGAATTATCACTTGGGTTTCGTGGTGGCTCAGGCAGTAAAGGATCTGTCTGCAATGCAGGAAACCTAGGCTCAATCTTTGGGTCAGGAAGATCCCCTGGAAAAGGGAATGGCAACCCACTCCAATATTCTCGCCTAGAGAATTCCATGGACAGAGGAGCCTGGTGGGCTACAGTCCATGGGGTCGCAAAGAGTTGGACACGACTGAGCAGTTAACACACTTTATCCATTTCAAATATAGCAGTGTGCACGTGTCCATCTCAAACTCCCTAACTAGCCCTTCTCCCCTTCCTTCCCCTCTGGTAACCACAAGTTCGTTCCCTAACCTGTGAGTCTCTTTCTGGTTTTCAAGTAAGTTCATTTGTATAATTTCTTTTTAGATTCTGAATATGAGGGGTGGCATATGATCTTAGTGAATTCTTAAAGGCTGAGTATGCATGAGAATGCCAGTTTAAAACCACTGAGAGCCCCAGACACAAGGGGAGTCTATATCCGCTTGACCATTTCTTCCCACAGTCCTCTGCTGGTGCTCATGAGAATGACTGGGGGTGGGGCAGGGACCTGAGAGAGCCCCTGTGGTGACATGGGCGTGCTGAGGTTTGAGGGTGAAGCCTATACGAGCCCCAGGCCATGCGTGAGTATGTGATGGTGACTGGCTGCTGCGACAGATAGACATCTGTGCCCTGGCCTTGCCGTGATGAGACCCTCATCCATAGGTCCTGACTTGTTATAAGGAGAAGGTCTGCTGCCTCACGGAGAAGTGAAAAAAACCCAACAAGAGTTTTCTCTGGCGGTCCAGTGGTTAAGACTCCACACTTCCAATGCAGGGGGCACAAGTGTGATCCCTGGTCAGGAAACTAAGATTCTACATGCAGCACAGTGCAGCCAAATAAAAACCACCTACCCCAGACCCTGCACAGACACTAAGCAAAAGCTGCCACTGGTACGGAGTAGCCAAACCCACCAGTGCCCAGGATTCTGCACTGTTATAAAACAAGGGGCTGCTCCTGCTATGAGAAAGGCAGGACCTTCATTCACACCTAGGACGCCTCCACCAATACATGGCACGGTTTGGGCTCCATGAGGGTGAAGGAGAAGAAGTCAGCCAGCACTGAAGAAGAGGCAGAAGTAGCCAGTCACTGAATGAGAAACAGGAAAGCTAAGAAAGCCCCGGTCGTGGGGCTCAGGCACAAGGCTATCTAAGACTGAAACTTAGAGCAAGAGAACCAGAAATCTACTGCTTCCATCAAAAATTTTGCACCAAGTAATAAGCAACAGCTGTCTACCACTGGCAAAGGGGCCAGAACACAAGGAAAGATTCCCTCTGTGTTGCATGCATGCAAGGATGAAAGTGGAGTAGGATTACCGAGAAAATCCATGTGGGACTCAAGGGCTCACACTAAGCACAGAGTAATGGAGAAATATGATGCTTATGCTGCAGAGAGGTACCTGTAACAACAAAACTGTAACCCAGATCGACCACAGACTGGACTGACTCAGTGACTGCCTCTACTTAAGCCATGACATAGGAAACACGCCCACTTCTAGGCATAATTATCATTTTCCTCACTACTGTGCTTTCACACAATGCCTTGGTATTCAGTCAAAGCTTATAAATCAAGAAGAAAGAAAATACTCTTTGTCAAAAGATAAAAGAGACAAGAGAAGCAGAGCCAGAGATGACCAAAATGTTGAAACTATCAGATAGGGACTTAGATACGTGAGTATGAGAAAGCAGGGGGTGGAAAGGTATGCTCCTGAGGACAGATGGGAAATTTCAGGAGAGCAATGGAAACTATTAAGGAGAGTCAGGTAGAAATGAAATACTCAATATCATTGATAAAGAATTTCTTCAATTGTGAAGTGAAAAAAAGTAAAAGTGTTAGTTGCTCAGTTGTGTCCAACTCTTTGAGACCTCATGGACTGTAGCCTGCCAGGCTCTTCTGTCCGTGGAATTCTCCAGGCAAGAATTCTTGAGTGGATTGCCGTTCCCTTTTGCAGGGGATCTTCCCAACCCAGGGATGAAACCCAGGTCTCCTGCATTGCAGGAAGATTCTTTGCCATCTGAGCCATTGAAGGCCTATTAATCAGCAAACCAGACACAGCAAAGTAATCAGTGAATTTGAAGATAGAACAATATAAATAATCTGAATTGAAACACAAAGAGTAAGAAGAGTCAAAATAAAACTCAAAACAGTATGACAAGAGCAGATGGTCTAATAAACATGTAATTTGAGTCCCAAAAGGAAGAGAAAGAACATAGAAGAAATATTTGAAGAGATAATAGCTGAAATTTTTTCCAAAATTAGTGAAAGACAACATACTACAGACTTAAGAAGCTCTACAAAACTCAGCAGAATAAATATAAAGAAGCCATACCTAGACACATCATAGTCAAGCTGATGCAAAACCAAAGATTAAAAAAATCTTGAAGGCAGAGAGAAAATGAAACAATAGATACAGAAGATAAGAAATAAGAACTACAAGAGAGTTCTCAAGAAACTATACAAACCAGAAGATAACACAACTACATATTTCAAGAAAAACGTGTCAGCCTAGAATTTGATGTCCAGTGGAAATATGTTTCAAAAATGAAAACCAAATAAGGACTATTTCAGATGACCAATGGCTTAAAAAATTCATTTCCAGCAGCTGTGCTGTGCTTAGTTGCTCAGTCATGTCTGACTCTTTGCAACCCCATGCACTGTAGCCCACCAGCCTCCTCTGTCCATGGGGATTCTCCAGGCAAGAGTACTGGACTGGAATGCCATACCCTCCTCCAGGAGATCTTCCCGACCCAGGGATCAAATTCAGGTCTCCTGCATTGCCGGTGGATTCTTTACCATCTGAGCCACCAGGGAAGCTTAAGAATACTGGAGTTGGTAGCCTCTCCCTTCTCCAGGGGACCTTCCCAACCCAGAAACTGAACCAGGGTCTCCTGCATTGCAGGCGGATTCTTAACCAGGTGAGCTATCAAAAAGCCCCATTTCCAGCAGACCTGCACTAAAAGAAATATTGGCAGAAGAAAATTTATACCAAATGAAAACGTGGACCTACACAGAGAAATGGAGTGTTGAAACTGACAAAAATATGTCAAATACAGAATGAATTTTCTCAATTTTAACATCTGTCTAATGTAAAAATGGTGACACTATATTGTGAGGGCTCATAATACATGCAGAAATTTTAATGCACCACAAAAAAATAGCACTATGGGCAGAAACAACACCAAAAAAATCATCTATATAAGGAAAAAGTGGATAGCTTGAATTTCATCAAAAATTAAAACTTCTAATCTTTGAAGATCATTGCTAAGAGAGTGAGAATACAAATTATAGACTGAGAAGAAATATTTGAAAACACAAACTTGAAAAAAAAAAGTGCATCTGGACTATATTGAGAATTCATAAAACTAAACAAGAAGACAAATAACCCAATAAAAAATGGCCAAAGATTTAAACAGTCACTCAGCCAAAGAAGATACATAGATGGCAAACAAGCACGTGAAAAGATATTCAGTATCACTAGTCATTGCCGCTGCTGCTGCTAAGTCGCTTCAGTCGTGTCCAACTCTGTGCGACCCCATAGACGGCAGCCCACCAGGCTCCCCCATCCCTGGGATTCTCCAGGCAAGAACACTGGAATGGGTTGCCATTTCCTTCTCCAATGCATGAAAGTGAAAAGTGAAAGTGAAGTCGCTCAGTCGTGTCTGACTCTTAGCGACCCCATGGACTGCAGCCTACCAGGCTCCTCCATCCATGGGATTTTCCAGGCAAGAGTACCGGCGTGGGGTGCCATTGCCTTCTCCACGGAAAGGGAAATAAAACCACAAAGAGAAGTCACTACACACCTTCTGGTGTAGCTAAAATCAAAACGACCGGTAATATCTTGTGTTACCGAGAATATACAACAGCTGAATTCTCATGCATTGATGGAAGGAATGTAGAATGGGACAGCTACTTTGAAAAGGGGCTTTCCTGGTGGCTCAGCAGTAAAGAATCTGCCTGCAATGTAGGAGTCTCAGGAGACATGGGTTCAGACCCTGGTTTGGAAAGATCCCCTGGAGGAGGGCATGGCAACCCACTCCAATATTCTTGCTAGAAAATCCTATGGACAGAGGAGCTTGGTGGGCTACAATCCATGGGGTCACAAAGGGTTGCACATGACTGAAGCAACTTAGCATGCACGCAGGCAGGCAGTTTGAAAAATCTGAAAACAATACCAACTTCTATCAAGAGAATTCCCTGGTGGTCCAGTGGTTAGGACTCGGTGCTTTCACTGTCAAGGGCATGGGTTCAATCCTGGTTGGGAAACTAAGATCCTACAAGCTGCACAGCACAGCCAAAAAAATTGCATCCAATGGTGAAAGTTAAACAAACTGTGGTATATCCATGCTGTGGAATATTAACCAACAATAGAAAAGAATGAGCTGCTGACACAGGCAACAAATGGCTGAGTCTCAAAATCATTATGATAAGTGAAAGAAGCCAGACAAAAAGGATTATGTATTTTATGATTTCACTTATATGATCTTCCAGAAAAGTAAAAACTTCCTGTTAGAGAACACATCCATAGTTTCCATGGGGTGGGAAAAAGGTAACTGACTATAAAAGAAGCCAAAGCAACTTTTCAGGGGGATGTGCTCCACTCAATGGCTCAGTCGTGTCCAGCTCTTTGTGACCCCATGGACTAAAATTCACCAGGCTCTTCTGTCTCTGGAATTCTCTAGGCAAGAATACTGGAGTGGGCAGCCATTCCCTTCTCCAGAGGATATTCCCGACGCAGGGATTGAACCCGAGTCTCCTGAGTCTCCTGCCTTGGCAAGCAGGTTCTTTACCACTGAGCTACCTGGAGAGTGGAGATGGAAATCCTCTATATCTGGATTGGGATAGACATGTATGTAGGACTCTATGTATTTGTCAAAACTCATCAAACTACTCTCCAAAAGTGTGAGTTTAATAAATAAAATAAATCAACTAGACAAACAGAAAACTAGTAGATGAAACATCCATAAACCACATTTTTGAGAGTCAAGCCAAAAATATAGTGAGAATATAGGGGAGAGGAAGTGGAAAGGTGTGGAGAGGGTAAGAAAGCTAACCTTCCTCCTTCACGGAGGGAGAAAGTCACCAGAAAGGCCCCACAGAGTTCCAGGAAGGGAGAACCACAGAACTCAAACACAGAACTTCTAGACCTGTTTGATGGTAACGGCAGAGAGAAGTAGTGAAGAGCATGACCTTTAATTTTGTTTTCTTTCTTTTTTTTAATCTTTTGGCCATACCACTTGGCCTGTGGGATCCTAGTTCCCCAGGGATCAAACTTGTGCACCCTGATGGAAGTGCAGTCTCAACCACGGGACCACCAGGGACATCCCCATGACCTTTAATTTTTCCACCATTGGATTTGCAAATACCGTATTACCCAGTGAGAGACAAGCACGCCCCACTCCCCATGAGAGTGTCAAGAGTTCAGCCTTTTCAAGAGAATCATTTGACAACACATACTTTTCATTCTGAATAGCCTCTGACCCAGGAAACTCATTTTTGTGAATTTATCCCATGTAAATAAGAGGGCAAGCCAGGTAAAATACATAGAAAAGTATTTATGATACCATTGTTAATCATAAAAAAGCAAAAACTATGTAAATGTTATTCCTCAATAGAGGAATAGTTACAAAAATTACAATCCAATGCCACTCTGGAAAAGTTTGGTAATATCTTATAAAACTAAACGTGTACCATATGACCCAGCGATCACACTTTTGGGCATTTAACCCAGAGAAATCAAAACTCATGTTCGCACCGAAACTTGCATAGGAGGGCTTATTTGCCATAGCCTCAAACTGGAAGCAACCCCAATGTGCCTTCAATGAGTGAATGGTTAAAAAAGCTCAGGTACATTTGTACCATGAACAACAACTCAGCAATTAGAAAAATATATTGACACACAACTTGGATGGGTCTCTAAGGAATCATGCTGGGGTGCGGGGGACAGGGGCAGGAAGCCAGTCTAAAAATGCTGCATAGTCTATAATTTGATTTATTTGACATCCTTGAAATAAAAAAATTACAGAGATGGAGAACAGATCAGTAGTTGCCAGTGGTTTAGGGACTGGCGATGTTTCTGTAAAGAGGGAGCACTAAGAAGCCTTGTGGTGACGGGAAGTTTTGTATCTTCGTTGTTATACAAGAATCTACACTTCATAAAACTGCATAGAATTAAACACACACACACGTCAGTGTATAAAAACTGATGAAATCTGAATAAAGGTTGTGAATTGTACCAAAATCTATTTCCTGCCTCTGATGTTGTACCTTAGGTATGAACGATGTTACCATTGAAGAAGATTGAAAAATTTTTGTGTACATTTTTTTGCAACTTCTTGCTAATTTATCATTTTTTCAAAATTAAAAGTTAAATATAGTACAGTGGATTGCCATTTCATACTCAGAATTGTGATGTAAACAGCCACATAGACGAGGAGCACAGAATATCATTGAGTGGGATGCCATGCCTGCTGCTCAGCTGTATTGGACTCATTTGCAATCCCATGGACTGTAGCCCACCAGGCTCCTCTGTTCATGGAATTCCCCAGGCAAGAATACTGGAGGGGGTTGCCATTTCCCTCTCCTGGGGATCTTCCCAACCCAAGGATTGAACCTGCAACTCCTGTGTCTCCAGCACTGGCAGGCGGATTCTTTACCACTGTGCCACCTGGAGAGCCCATCGAATGGAAAGGGCAAGTTAGAAATAGCTCGTGTAACATAATCACTGTGGTATTTGAACTTCTTCACTGAGGTGTTTGAACTGTGGTGTTGGAGAAGACGCTTGAGAGTCCCTTGGACAGCAAGGAGATCCAACCAGTCCATCCTAAAGGAAATCAGTCCTGAATATTCATTGGAAGGACTGATGCTGATGCTGAAACTCCAATACCTCCAGATGTTATTAACACCTGCCTTACTTGCTGCATGTGCAACTTCATTATCCGCCCATTTTTGTATAGGGTTAGACTCTTCCTTATCAACCTCTAGAAACTCTTTATATAATAGGAAAATTAGCTCTTTGTCTATTATATGAGTTGCAAATATCTTTCCTCGTTCATCATTTGCCTTTTGACATTATATATGGTCTCTTTTTTTTTTTTGCCAGGTATCTTTCTTTATTTAATATAAAAATTTTCTATAATAAAAATTACCAGTGTTTTCTCCTTGGGCTTCTGGATTTTGAGTTTTAGGTAGAAAGACCTTCCTCATTCCAACACCATAACGGAATTCGCCTAAGATTCTTCTAATACTTTTAAGGTTTCATTTTTTTATACTGGAATCCCCAGTCCATTTGTGTTGATCCTAGAGTATGCAATATAGATTCAAATTTTTTCCTGGTGGTTACCCATTTGTCTTAACACTATTTTTTTTGCTGCATCATGTGGCTTGACTTGTATGATCTTAATTCCCCAACCTATGCCCCTGCAGTGGAAGCACAGAGTCCTAACCACTGGACCCCTGGGGAATTCCCTTAATGCTATATATTAATATGTATGTTTATTTTTGTTTTAAAAGAGAATAAAGACTATGGAGTCAGAGCGTTGGGTTCTTATTTGTTTGGCTATTAGGTTAATATTTGAGTTTTAGGTAGAAAGACCTTCCCCATTCCAACATTATAAAGGAATTCTCCTAAGTTCCTGCTAATACTAATACTTTTAATGTTTCATTTTTTTATTTTCTTTTGGGCAATTCACTTACCCTCGCAGAACCTCAGAGATTGAAAGAAATGATTTAGGGGGACAAAGGAAACCACTGAATAAGATCATCTGGAATATTTCTGGTGAGAAAACTGAGAACCCAAGAATGCAAAAAAGATTCCCTTGGGGTACAGATGGGGAAACAGGCTCAGCCAGTGATGTGGACTTGACCTCCAGGGTCTGGACCCTAAGACTGGGTCCCCAGGCCCTTGGTCATGCTGCTGCCAGACAGACAGAGGGAAGAGGAGTTTAAGGAAATTAAGGCCAAAGCAGAAGCGATCCCTCCCCCAAGCACCCAAACAGCAGCTGTGGTTTCCATCCCCTTTCCCAGGAGCAAACCACAATCTTCACTTCTGCTTGCAACCTCCAGCATTCCCCTCCCCATCCTTTCAGAGAGACCACCACTCACCATTACCTCACACCTTCAGCCATCTCATTCTCATTCAGCCATCTCAAATTGCACAATTCACCATTTAAGGCCTTATAGGAAATAAGAGGGGGCTTCCCATATGGTGCCAGAGGTAAAGAACACACCTGCCAATGCAGGAGTCTCAGGTTTGATCCCTGGGAGGGGAAGATACCCTAGAGGAAGGCATGGCAACCCACTCCAGTATCCTTGCCTGGAGAACCCCATGGACAGAGGAGCCTGCTGGGCTACAGTCGATAAGTTTGCACAGAGTTAAACACGACTGAAGCGACTTAGCACACAGCACAGGAAATAGGACTCCCTTACCTGAGTCCCAGGAAAGTTCCACTTGACAGTGGCAAAACTGAATACCACACAAGCATTTGCCTGGCGTTCTTCTGCGGCCAGTGGGCAAGCTGAAACACAAACCCAGACTCCAAGTCAAGTGCTCTCCCCTGAGATATGATGCAGCTTCCAAAAGCTGGCTGGGGGGCTGAGTTGCTACCAGGAAGAACAAAACCCTAATCAGGTCAACAGAACATGAGGGGACAAGTGGTGCGCAGAACAGAGCCTTTGGGAGATGTAAATTCTATAACTAGTTCCGGTATTCAGCACCTGAGCTGTGAGGTTAGGCAAGGAACTTGACCTTTCTGTGCTGCACGTTTTCTCAACTGTAAAAGGAGGCCAAGGTCATCTATTTCCTAGGGCACGCGTGCTAAGTTGCTTCAGTCGTGTCTGACTCTTTGAGACCCTGTGGACTGTAGCCTACCAGGTTTCTCTGTCCATGGGATTCTCCAGGCAAGAATATTGGATTGCCTATGCCCTCCTCCAGGGGATCTTCCCGACCCAGGGGTTGAATCCACATCTCTTATGTCTCTTGCATTGGGAGGCAAGTTCTTTACTTCTGGCACCACCTGAGAAGCACGTTTCCCAGGGAGAGAGACTCAAACGACCATATCCATGATCCACACTCCTGGGAATCTGAGGCTCTGACCCAGATTCCCAGCCAGAAATACACTTAGCAAGAGAACCCCTGCCTTCCTCTCCCTCTCCAGAGCTGGCTGTGTACCCCAAAGCCCACCCTCTCCCCAACAGTACCAGAGCCCACTGAGCCAGTGTGCTCCTGGGTAGGGCCCCACGTGCTCCTCCCAACAGCTGCTCCTGCCAACCACAGACTGGAATTCCCACCTCCGCATCCCCCACGGCCTGGGTGAAAGTGAACCTGTGGTGTCTGCAGGGAAGTCCTGACAGCTGCTATTATTTCCCAACAGGAGGTCCCACAAGGGCCCAACAGGGGGGTCTATGACCCAATCAGATCCAGAGCCTTTGCCTGAGACACACTGTCCCCAGGCTCCAGTCCAGGTCACTCAGAGGAACTGCGCCTGCTCTGATCTGCCCAACATCAACTCTGTGCCAGCCCCTCACCCCTGTCACCTGAGATGCAGTCTACTGGACTAGCCCCATTTTACAGATGAGGAAACTGAGGTCGAGAAGAGCAAAGTTCAGTGACTTGCCCCAGGCCACAAAGCGGGTAAGGGGAGTAAAGGTTTGAACCCAGAGCCTAACTTCTCCTTAATTGAATCATCTATTTTTTCAAAAACATAGATCTCAACAACAGATACTCATTTATAACACAGGGAACTATATTCAAAATCCTATGATAAACCATCTTGGGAACTTCCCTGATGTCTGCTGGTTAACAATCTGCCTGCCAATGTAGGGGACACAGGTTTGATTCCTGGCCCAGGAGGATCCCGCATGCCTGGGGGTCAACTAAGCTGGTGTACCGCAACTATTGAGGCTCATGAGTCCCAGAGCCCATGCTCTCCAACAAGGGAAGCCACCGCAATGAGAAACTCGCGTACCACAACCAGAGTAGCCCCTGCTCACTTCAACTAGAGAAAGCCCACGCGCAGCCAAAAATGAACTGATTAATTAATTAACTTTAAAAAACCATAATGGAAAAGAATACTTGAAAAAGAATGCATATATAGCTGTAACAGAATCACTTTGCTGTATAACAAAAGTTAACATGACATTGTAAATCAAATATACTTCAAGTTAAAAAAAAAAAAAAGAAATATGTCCCCACCACCACTGGAAAACAAAAGAAAGCCAAAAACATAGATGGCTACAGTCCTGAGATTAGGAGTTGCCATCAGAGGCCCAGGAACCGGTGAAGGGAAGGCAGGTGAGCCCCACCTTGCTGCTCCGGCGATGTCACCAGCCCAACAACCACCCAGGCAGGGGTGCGCCCAGTGCCCGCTGGGGACCCAAGGGTCAGGACAGAGTCTAGGAAGAGCGGGTCACGGAGAGACACAGACAGAGGGGCTGACCTGTGTGGCTGCTGCCGTCTCAATGCAACGCCCGCGGCCTTCTGCAGGAAGAAGGGGAAGTTGGGAACCTTTGCGCTGCGGGCAGGCGGCCTCTGCTCGTTCACCCGACTCCAGCACAGCACATGCTCCCTGCACTTCTTCTTTCACTAGAAGAGGCCCGTTTGTTTCATCCGAGCTGACAGCCACGCCCAGCTCACCCTTTGATAGCAAACCCCCCCAGAACCTGCAGCACTTCCCGGAGGCAGCGGCACATTTGCAGAGATACTGGGCGTCAGTGGAGAAAGAGGGAGGAGGCGAATGTCAGGGGCACCTGTCAGGGTTCAAGACTCACTCAGCTCTGTACCCTTGGGCCAGAGATGAGGGCTCTCTGGGTCTCAGTTTCCCCAGGAGTAGGAAAAGGAGAATGATCCCTGCCTGAGCCAAGGATCGATGAGGTGGATGATGGTAAAGACCTCAGGCAGGCACAGGGTCACACTGCCTGGGTTCCAACCCTGGGCCCACCATTTCCTGGCTGAGTAACTTGGCGCAAGTGATGGAAACTCTCTGAGCGTCAGTTTCCCCTCTGCACAATGGAGACAGCGACAGTACCACTTCATGGGGTCGTGTGGGGCTTATCAAGGGTAGTGCTGCAGAGTCCCTGGAAGTGTTTGTGAAGCCCTCTGGTTTCATAGAGGAGGGGTGCCTGGGGCCTGGGGGTGTGGGGGGAGGACAAAGGCCTGACCCAGAATTACCCAGTCCAGAGCCCTCTGGAGAAAGGCCTCACTGAGAGTACAGATCAGAAGATGTGGCCAGCTGCTCCTTGAGCCAGGGGTCTGGACAAGCCTATCTGACATCTGCCGCTTCCTCCGCAGAACCCTGAGCAACAGGAAGGAGTGTCAGTGTGTGTCGGAGAGAAGACAGGGTGCTCTCTCTTGCCATGGGCCCAGCCGGACTCCCTGGGAAAATTCTGACTCAGGAACAAGCTTTTCTACCCCCAGGGATGAGACAGGGATGCAGCAACAGAGAGAAACAGGCAGGTCCCAACACGGTCTCCCTCCTCCCTGCCCCCACGCTGGGGCCCCTGCGGCCTCCACCAAGCACAGCTCATAGGGAGTTCAGGTGGCCTTGGTGAGAGGAAGGAAGGGAGCTGCTCCTTGCAGGACAGGGAGACTTCAAGGAGGCGCAGGCCATCATGCAGGCTCCCACCCCAGCTGCAGTGCAGTGACTTTGCAGGGACACCTGTATGCTTGACCCCTTGCCCGCATTCCTGCTGGGTGACTTGGACAAATTCTCACCCTCCTCTGCACTTTGGTTTTCTGTGCCCATAACCCAGCCCTTGACCTCTAGGCTCTTCCTTCCTTTCTGAGTTCTCCTGGCCACCTCTAGGGTTGCATCACCAGCAGCTGCTCTCAGGGCCTAGGAGGAAGCTCTGTTCACCCCAAAAGCCCATTTTTCATTTTGGATCTGGGCCTGCCTCACTACGCCCTGCCTTTTGGGGGTGCTGGTTACATAGCCCTGCACTCCAGATTCTGGAACTCACTGCCAAGACACAACCCCAGCTCAAGGAGCCAGCAGTGGCTCCCATTACCTTTGTTGTCTAGCCCCATCCAGTCACTACTTCCACCCAGTTCAGGATGTGTTTGCCATTGTTGTTTAATCGCTCAGTCGTGTCTGACTCTTTTCAACCCCATGGACTACAGCACACCAGGTTTCCCCGTCCTTGCCATCTCCCGGAGTTTGCTCGAACCCGTGTCCAATGAGTCGGTGATGACATCCAACCATCTCATCCTCTGCTGCCGGCTTCTCCTGCTCTCTATCCTTCCCAGCATCAGGGTCTTTTCCAGTGAGTTGGCTCCTCGTATCAGGTGGCCAAAGTATTGGAGCTTCAGCTTATTCATCCCAGTCTCCCTGCTCTTATCCTGCTATGATACACACATACCTGGGCACACCAGCTCCTCTCCTTCCATTAGGGCCCATCTCAAGTCTTGCCTACTCTAGGAAGCCTTCCCTGCTTCCGGTTCCCCTATGGAACATTCCAGATGCTTCTACTTTGGGAAGCATGCCTGGCCCTTGTTCAGTCTCCCAGGCAGGGAGGAAGGCAAGCCACCTCTCACTCCCCACCCTGAGAGAGCCATCCCCAACCCTAGTGATGCCTCTCACTATGGGGGCTGCTCCCCCTGGTGATCTGCAGGAGGGCAGTAAGTGGCACCCCTGACAGGACATTAGATAAACTGAGTCACACCAGGAAAAAGTAATTTACTTTCAGTCTCTCTCAATCCCAGTGACATCCAGGAGAAGTGTCTATTTAGAACTAAATTATCTCTAACCCCTTTCTACCACTGCCTTTGGTCCTTTCGATTTTCATTCTTCAAACTTATATTGGACATAGAAAACAGGATATCTGATTTTTAGTGATTCTTTTATTGTGGCAAAAATATACATGAAGTTTACCATATTAGCCATTTTTAAGAGTACAGTTCAGTGGCATTCAGTACCTTTATAATTACCATCACCACCCTCAAAGCTTTTCAGTCTCTGGAAACTGAAACTTTGCACCCATTAAACACTAATTCCCCATTCCCCACCCCCTACAGCCCCGAGTAACCACCGGTCTACTCTCAGTCTCTGTTTGACTACTCCAGGAACCTCCTCTCAGTGGAATCATACGATGTTTCCTTTTGTGTGTAGCTTGTTAACTTAACATGATGTCTTTATGGTCAAGCTATGCTGTTAAACATATGTCAGAATTTCCTTTAGCCTCCTCTCAAGGCTGAATAATATTCTTTTGAATGTATAGACCACATTGTTTATCCATTCATCCACCAACAGACACTTAGGTTGCTTCTATCTTTTGGGTACTGTGAATATGCTGCTACGAACATGGGTGTACAAGTTGTATTCCTTTCTTAACAAAGTGAGGGTTTCTAGCTTGATTGAGGATGTTGCTTATTTCCATGACATTTATTTTTATGACTTTCTTCTATTTACAGCAACTGATAACATTTCCTATTTAGCCTAAAATATACATCTGTTCTTAAAAAAAGAAAAAAAGTGAAATGGTTTAAGGAAAAATGCCAAGTAAATAATAGCACAAGAGTTATGTGTTGATGGCAAAAAGTGGTGGCAGAGACAGAGGACAGAGAACTGCTGATGTGTGGGAAATACTAACACAAGCCTCAATGGAAAACCCTAAATCGGGGAAAGAAACCCTTAGCCGGGGCACTGGGAAACTAAACCAGATTAGTGCTGCATCCAGTAGGCTGCCAGGAGGTGCGGTTTTAGCAACAGGAATGAAATGGTAAAGTTGCAAGTCAGATCTGGGCTTTAAGACCTCCCAGCGTGTGACTGGAGTCTGTCGCTTGGCTTCTAATCCCCACTTTTCTCACGATGAGATGATGGTAACACCACCAGCTCACAGGATGGCTACGTGTGCACGCTCGCTCAGTCAGTCCTGTCCTACTCTTTGCAACCCCATGGACTGTAGCCTACCAGGCTCCCTTGTCCATGGAATTTTCCAGGCAAGAATACTGGAGTGGGTTGTCCCTTCCCACTCTAGGCAACCTTCCCGACCTAGGGATCAAACCCACATCTCTTGCCTCCCCTGCTTTGGCAGGTGGATTCTTTACCACTAGCACCACCTGGGAAGCCCTGGCTATAACACTGAGCTAATTCATGTGAACTCCCAAGCCTATGGTCAGGACACAGCTTGGTTCTATGAGTGGGTAGCTCTCCCTCCCTCAACCCCTGCAACAGACATGCCTGGGACAATATTTTTGGTTCTTCTCTTTGAGACAGATAGCTCTATCATGATGATTTTATAACTGGGACTTCGCTGGTGGTCCAGTGGTTAAGACTCTGGGCTCCCAAATGCAGGGGGCATGGCTTCAATCCCTTGTCAGTGTACTAAGATCCCCTATATCACATGATGTGGCCAATAATAATAATAAAATAAGCTGAAAAATAACAATTGGAGGTTAGGTTCACCATCAACTCAGCCTCCTCCGTCTTCTTAATGCATATCCCCACCTTTAGAAACTCTAGGAAAGAACTCTGGGATCTTGGTCCACAGCTGTCCTTACTGGTTGTGAAACTCTGGGTAAGTCTCAGCCAACAGCCTCAGTGAGCATTTCCCCAAGTTTAAAATTGGGGTGTTCCAGCTGTCTGAGTACTCAATATCTGAATCTCACAGGTCCAAAGTACACAGTAAGCAAAAGTCAGCCACTACAATATTCACAGGTCAGTTCCCTCTCAAACCCCACCTAGTGCCAGCAAAATCTGTCCCGAGTTGATTGTCAGATGCTATCAACATTCAACCGTGCCAAGACAAAGCACATGGTTATGAGCGAAACTACAAATCCTGCAAAAAAGCGTGGGATTTCGTGAAGTGGGTGTTAAGTGATGCTGTGGAAAAGGAGCAGCCACCGACCACAGAGGAAGAGAGCTTCTGTAAAAGAACGGACCAAGAACTTGCAGAGAGAACTGTTCGACTGTCACAGGATTGAGTGAACCCAGGTGTGAAACTCTCAAATATGTTTGCAAAAATGATCCTCTTGCTGCAAAGAGCCAATTCTTCATTGATGCTACTGCATGCATGATAGTAACCATAATCTAAATACAGGTTCTTTACCATCTTTACCATCTGAGCCACCAGGGAAGCCCCCAAATACAGGCATACCTCGGAGATATTTCCAGTTCAGTTCGAAGCCACCACAGTAAATCAAAGCTCACGATGTATTGAGTTACATGAATTTTTTTGGTTTCCCAGTGCAGGTAAAGGTTACGTTTACACTATATTAGTATAGTAAGTGTGCCAACAGCATATGTCTTTTAAGAAGTACATAAACCTTAACTTAAAAATCTTTATGGCTAAAAAGGGCCTTCCCAGGTAGTGCTAGAGGTAAAGAACCTGCCTGTCAATGCAGGAGACAGAAGAGACGGGGTTTGATCCCTGGGTGGGGAAGATCCCCTGGAAGAGGGCATGGCAACCCACTTCAGTATCCTTGCCTGGAGAATCCCATGGACAGAGGAGTCTGGCAGGCTACAGTCCATTGGGTTCCAAAGAGTTGGACATGACTGAAGTGACTTAACACGCATGCACATTGCTAAAATAATGTTATCATTTGCACCTTCAGCAACTGGTAATCTTTTTGCCAGTGAAATATTTTTAGGGTTATCAGAATGTGACACTGAGACACAAAGTGAACAAATGCTGTTGGTGCCAACAGACTCGCTTTCCACATGAGAGCTGTACAAACCTTCAATTTGTACAAAACAAAAACAGAAACACAGCATCTTGCGAAGGGCAATAGACAGACATATGCCTCTATTGTTAATTATCAATTCAAACTAATTTATCTTCTTTATTTTTAGTTTCTTCCACGTAAAGACTCAATACAGCAAGGTTCCCTCCACCACAACTCTGAACTTCTGGTCCTCCTTTAACACGAATTCACCTCATCGGCCTTCCAGGGGACAGGATGTGGTAAGAAGAGGGCTGTAAGGCGACCGCTTCCCCCTTTCTCGAAGTAACCACAGACACTCACTCTCAAGGGAGGAAGCCCCAAAGTGGCAGGGCGCACGCAAGTACCCCTCAAGGTGACTGCGTGGGACCGGCCCACCCCTCCCCTAGCCAGTCGAGGCCGGCTCTGCGCAGGAAGCACCCTGGCACATCCGAGAAAACCTCCACCCGGCTCCACCACGCTTCTCAACATGCGCGAGGCTACTGTGGTCCATCCTTCTGCTGCACAAAGGGGAAACTGAGGCCCGATGGGGTGCAGGGACTTGCTGCTCCGCATCCACTCGGTGGCAGAGCTAGCACTGGGAAGAATGTAGGTAACAAAAGTATATAAGCTTGGTATACAAGCTGCACGTGCTGAGCCCGGGACAGACGGTGCCCACTTCGGCTGCTGGGCGCCTAGTACGTCATTGCCGCTCAGGGAAACATGAGGCAGGAAAGCCGACCCCACGGGGCCCCCAGACCCGGCCTTCCTTCCCCCTTCTCTAGGCCCAACGCCGCGGTGGGGCCTCCGTCGGGGTCCGGCCCGTTCGGTGGCGATCCCACCAACTCAGCCCGCGCCCCTCTCCCCAAAGTTAGGCGCGGGTCCCCCACCCAACCAACTCTGCGGGCCAGGGTCAGAGTGGGGCCGCATCCCGCCCGGGCCCCACCGCCCCCGCCCCGCCGATTCCTCTCTCTCCCCTCCCCCCGGGAGGGAGGAGGAGACTCCGCGGCCCTCCCTCGGCCCTCCCGGCGGCGGCCGCAGCAAGCCCCGTGCCCGCTCCGCCCAGCCGCGGCGGATCGGACGTCCGGAGCCCGCTGGTCGCCGGCCGAGGTGAGCGGGGGCGGTAGTGCAGGGGGCCGAAAGCCACGGCGTCCCGGGAACTCCCTCCAGGCCAGGAACCTTCAGCGGGAGGGAAGGGGTTAAGTTGCGGGGCGTGCTGGAAGAGGAGCAGCGGGAGCTCCCGCGTCCGCAGCAACCCCCAAACTCCGAGCAGAACTTCCTAGCCCCCTCCGCAGGCTCCCCTACCTCCGGAGCCCCAGCCTCAGGAGTGGAAGGGGCTTCAGGAGTTGGGGGTGGGGGGAGAGCAGGGCCGCCCTTGAAAAGCAGCGGGCTGGGGCCAGACCCCAGGGGGGCGGCGGCGGCGGCGGGCGGGGGCGGAATTTGGACCTCTCCCGGGGGACCCGACGTGGTCACCATGGCGAATGCGGGACGGACGGGCGGCGCGGGCCAATCGGAGCACGGCGCCCCTGGTGGCTGCCAATGGGGGGCCGCGCGGCGGGGTGGGCGGGACCGCGTCTCGCTGGGCCGGGAGACCCTCCTCCCTCATCCCACCGAGGCTGTGCTGGGGAGGGGGAGAGGAAGTGAGGATTTAGGCGACTCGTGGTCGTGGGAGGGCAGAAAGGGAATGTCTGGAAGGAGTTGGGACAGGTGGAGCGACGGCTTAGTGTTAGGAGAAGGGAGTGGGCCTCCGTTGTCCCACTATTAACGATTGTGAGAACTGGTGATGTCCTGCAAGCCTCCTTCCCCACCGCGGCTTCAGTTTCTCTGTCTTAAGTGTGGGTTATGTAGGGCTGTTGAGGAGGTAGGATTACTTCGTGTCGGCACAGATTCTGCCCACTGGTTGGACAAAGCTTTTAGGTATCTTGTTAGTGCCTCTCTCCATCTTACAAGTAAGAAAACAGCATCAGTGAGGGCGTGGCCTTGCAGGTATCAAACAGCGTCACAGAGGTACAGATGGGGCTCCTGAGAAGTCCACTGTACTAGAGTGTATAGTTCAAGAAGTTGCTCAGAGCCCCGGGGCTGGGGTCCACCCCATGAAAACCTCCCATCCTCTCCCAGCTGTGCTTGGCCTGATGACTGAGGACCCCATGGTGTAGGTGGTCCCAGGGGCACCTTGCCCCTCAGGTAATCAGAATCCAGGAGAGGAGGCATCCAATCCCAGCAATCCAGCGCCCCCCCCCTCACCCCCCGCCAAAACACACCCAATTTTGCTGCTGGTCCTTGATGGGGACCAATAGCTGTACCTCTGGATCTCAGGTGGCCCATTTGTAAAAAAACGAGTTATGATTAGTGGTCCAGGATATCTTTGGCTTCTCTGAGATGGAGGTACCTGGGAACGGATTAGGGGTGCCTACCCCCCAGGGCTCAGGTTCAGCCTACAGGCTCAGCTTGCCTCCCTCTCCTCTCCTGGAGGTCCAGTGACGGGAACACGGGTGACAGGTCAGAGGGACAAGTGCCCAGTTTGTGGGCAGACCAGCCTTGGGCCCTGCACTTATCCAATCAGGCTGTCCTCTGTGGTTTCCTGCTGGGCTCTGCTCCCTGCCCACAGCCAGGCCTGTGGCCACAGGCCAGCCCCACAGCCCCACCTGAAAGGTTCTGGGAGGTTATAGAGGGTTTCTGAGCTGGAGGGAGGAGTTGGGCCATCCCATCCCATCCCACACCCACCCCAGCCCCCTAAGCTGGGCCCCATCTAGGCCTCAGCACTGCTTATTCTTTTCACTAGATATGAGCCATCAAAACACAGTAAGGACAAAATAAACTTGTCCCCCTGCGAGTCAGACCCCCTCAGGTAAGAGGCCTGATCCTTGACCTGGCCATGAGATGACCTCTGACTTTGACCTTGGCCACAGGCTCTGACACCCCTGTCTCAGAGCCTGACCCTAAAGTGACTCCTGATCCTTAGAATGGTGCAACCCTCCCTGATTACGGGGAACCCCTAGCTGTCCATCTTCCACCCATCAGCCTGGGAAGCATTAATGCAGCATCTGCTGTATGGTGGGCCCTGTGCTGACAGCCAGTGAGTCCAGGATGCCCTTGTGGTTTCTCAGTGTGGCCACTGCTGAAGAACAGGAGGTGCCATTTTGGGAGCATACTCTGTGTATGAGGTTGGGGAAGGCTACCCAGGGGATCGTTACCCAGGGGTAGGTCCTAAAGGATGTGTAGGAGGTACTGCTAGAGAAAGGAGAAAGAACATTCCAAACAGGTCCACTAGAAGCAAGAGCCACCAGTCACTTTGCCTAGACAAGGCTGATAAAGGCCTTGCCTGAGGCAAATATCCAGTCAAAACATTCTCCTGTCCTGGCCAGCAGCTGCCTGGAGCAGTGAGGATGACTGTGGGGCTGGGGTTCAGGAGCTCTTGAGTCCCATGCGGACCTGTGCATGCTTGCTAAGTCACTTCAGTGGTGTTCTACTCTTTGCAACGCTATGGGCCGTACAAAGCCCACTGTGCTCCTCTGTCCATGGGATTCTCCAGGCATGAATACTGGAGTGGGTTGCCATTCCCTCCTCCAGGGGATCTTCCCAACCCAGAGATCAAACCCACATCTTTTACATCTCCTGCACTGGCAGGTGGGTTCTTTACCACTAGTGCCACATGGGAAGCCTTCCCAGGTGGCTCTGCTACCCAGTTAGGGGGATGTGAAGCCATGGTTCTGCTTTCTGCTCTCCACCCCACCAGCCAACTTTGAGCACCTCCTGTGTGCAGGGCCTGTGCTAGTGGCTCCGGGTGGCACAGGTGTCCTGCCTGGGTTGGGGGAGGACTGAACTGCAAGAGGAGAGAGGGCAGCTGGCCAGGTCTGGTTCTGGAAGGCTGTGGGGATATACTCCCCTGGCAGAGTGGGGCTGGGGAGACCAAGGCATTTCCGGGAGGTGGTGGAACTGAGCCTGAAAGATGGGTGGGGTTTCGGAGTCTGAGCTGGGCATCCTGAGTAGGGGATCAGGCTGAGCAGAGATCTTGAGGGTTTGAGCAGGAATAGACCCGTCTGGCTGGTGCTGGGGGTGGGGGGTGGGCACAGGAGAGGGGAGGGTGAGTGGGAAGGACTTTCTGGGCCTGTGGAGGCTGGTACCTCCTCCACCTGCTCCATGGGGAGTGGTGACACACTGCAGGAATCGGGAGGCCACCCCACACACATACGCACACCCCAGGGGAGGAAGACACTGAGCCTGGCGATGAAGGGCAGGCAGGGTAGGCAGCGGGAGGCAGTCTCTACAACTGCCAGCTGAACCTCCATGCTGCATCTCTCTTGGTGAGTGTGTATGTTACCAGGGCTTGGTGTGTGTATGTCTGCCCCTAAAGCTGTGTTATGTCAGTGGGGTGGGGGTAGAGGTGAGGGGAAGCATTGCTAGGCTGCCTTTGAGTGTGAGGCAGGGTTCCTGGTGTGTCCAAGGGTGGGCTTCTCCAGAAAACCAACCTTGGGACACCCCACCCCCATCCATTTACACATGTGTGCACACACACCCTTCAGGGGACCTGGGCCTGCAGGAAGAAAGGCAGGAGGCCTGTCCAGAGCCTCTCTGACCCCCCTCCTCCCCCAGTCCCCCCCACCCCTCCCTTAAGCGTGGGTGCCTGGAAGCCATTAGGGGCCTGGGTGGCGCCTGCCCTGGCCCTGCACGACAGGCTTGGGATTCCTGGAAGGAGCGGGCCACCCCTCCCCAAGCCCCATTCACGCCTGGCAGCTCCCAGAGGCGGAGAAGATGTGGCAGCAGCCCCCTCCCTGCCGCCCTCTCGGTTTAGGGGCTGCAGGAAGGGCCCAGGAGACAGGGGCCTGGCCCCAGGGACCCCCGCCTCACCACCCCCCATTCCCAGCACAGCTCTGGCCTCTAGCGAGGCCGCCGGACTGGCACTCAGATTTCCTGCCTCCTTCCCCTCCCCCGCAGGCTCTCACATTGTTTTTCTTTTCCAAGAGCTTCTCCATGTGGAGCTGGGCCAGGAAACTAGGGCGAAGAGGACTGCGAGTGTCTGTATATGCGTTCGTGTGTTTGTGTATATGCGTGTGTGCATTTGCCTGTCTCAGGGATGAGTATGTATTTTTGCGTGTCTCTGTGTGTATCCGTGTGGGCATATGTATGTCTTCAGGTGTGTCTGTGACTCTGTATCTACAAGGAAGCATCTCTCTGAACATATACATAGTTGTTGTGTGTGCCTATGGGGCCACCTCCGTGTATGTGTGTGCCTGCCCATGACTTTATATTTACGTGTATGGGATTGCTTATGTGTCTGAGTGTGCACATGTCTGTGAATGCACGTGGGATCTAGGCCAGTCACCTCATTGCACAGGTGGAAAGATAGTCACAGTGGGTACTCAGCCTTCCAGGGATCCCTTGGGGAGTTGGGTGTACAGGGAACTGAAACCTAAGCCCAGAGGGCTGTGTCTGGGGGCGTAACCTAGTCTGTGCAGGTGTTGGGGTGGAGATAGACATGTTTGTACATATGGAACTATGGGTGGTGACACAGCATCACCAGTTACTCAAAATATCCCACGCTTGGATGGTTAAAATGCAAATCCCTACTGAACATGATTCTCTGAGGAGTGAGGTCCAGGAACTGCATTTTAAGCTAATGTCCAGGTGAATCTGAAGGACTTCTTGCTCTAGAAGCCCTGGCCTCCCTCACCCCTCACTGCAGTTCTACCAGGGGGGAAACTGAGGCCCCATATGGGGCAGTGGTTTACATGAGACTGATGACAGAGCAGAGACTAGAGCTGGTGCCTGGTGAAGGAAGACAGACGGTAAACTAAGGGCAAACGCACTGGAGAAATATATTGGAATGGCCACAAGTTTCGTTCTGGTTTTTCCATAACATCTTAGGGGAAAAAACTGAAGTAAACTTTTTGGCCAGGCCAATAGTAGGATCACTGAACCATGCTAAGGAACTGTGACTGCAATAGTCATTAATTTAAATGAACACTGGTCCACAGTGGTGGAAAACCTGTGATGCTTGGTTATACTGGTGAAGGCAAGAGCAGGCAGAGCATTGGAAGCAACCAGAGACGGCTCTGCCTGGAGAGACAAGAACGAGTGAGGTAGCTGGAACACTGAGGGCGTTTGGGTGGGTGTAGCAAGGAGAGAAGGGACAGGGTGGGCAGTGGGGACAGTGAACAAGTGGGGGAATCAATGCGTTTTTGGTGTTGGAGCCTTTGAGAGAGTGAGTTTGGAATTGACTGTAGGGAGGGGAGGGGTCACAGCTACTGGTAATGACAAAGGTGGTGGCCACTGGCACGATCCGGTTTGTGTTTTTAAAACCTCACTCTGGCTGCTGCTCTTGAGGATGGATTTGAAGGAGGGAAAAGGGGACAGGGGGATGGGACAGGGAGAGTGGTGGCTGCCGTCTCCCCAGTGGGAAGTGATGGTGGCCTTGACAGGTTAGCGGTTGAGGAGGAAGAAGGTAGGTGGATCCCTGTGATGTGTGGCAGACAGACTGGCAGGACTTGGAGGTGGAGAGAAAGCCAATTCTAGGATATTCCCCACAAGGTGAAGTAGTAAAGAAGCACCCTTCTCCCAGAGAGGGCATCCAGAAGGAGGCTCCAGTTGTGGGGGAATGGAGACAGGGAGTCCCATTCGACCAAGCTGAGTCTGAGTTGTCTGAGGGACATGTGAGTGGTTCTGGAGAGCAGCCCAGGCTGGGAGAGAGACTGGGGGTTACTGCGGATGTGGAGAGATGGCTTAGGCAGGGGCAGCCAGAAAGGAGAAGGCGGCCAGGACTGGGGTGATGCCAGCACTGCAGGGATGAGCCCAGGTTGCCAACTAGGGAGGCTAATGGGGGACCGCTGGAGAACAGGAGGAAAACCCAGAGAACATCCCGGGAAGGAGAGGTGCAAGAAAGGAGGGCTGGAAGGTGCCCAGAGCTCGAGAGGGCATACATGCAAGAGTTGAGACATGCCCAGAGGGTAGGGCAGGGGGGCTGGAGGCCAGGCTGGTAAGGCTTGATGAGAGAGGGTGAAGGAGGTGCACGGAGGGGGAGACAGCAAGTGTGGCCCACTCTGGATGGGCCTGGAAAGGGAGGAGACAGAGAAGGGAGGTGAAAGTGCCAGGAGAGACTTCAGCAGGGAGCAGGCTCCTTGGAGGGGGATCATTGGTTGGGGTGGGAGAAGCTGGATGGGGGGGCCTTTGACCCAAGGAGGGGAGAGCCCCCCATCCTCTTCAGGGCAGAGAGGAGGGGGCTGTGGGGCTAAAGGCAGGACAAGGAGGGAGTTCCAGCCTGACAGCTCCTCTTTTTACCATAAACTGTGACATCAGATGTGCTGCCAAGTGGGGGGCTTAGAGGCTGGAAAAGACTGATGAAGGGACACAGCCAGACAGTACTGGGACACTCTTCCAGGATGCTGAGAGTCCCACCAGCAGTGCCCTGATGGGTCACCCAGAAAAGGAAGGAATAACGATCAGGGCAGGTCTTAGGGGCTGCAGTGAGGCTCTGAGGGTCAGGCCCAGCTGAATGGGGAAGGAAGTATGAGATAGCCCAAGGAGCTGTCGGTGGTCAGCATGAAGCCACTCTGAGGGAGAGCGTGGCAGGCTGGGGACAGAGCGGGGCATGTGTCTCACTTATTTTAAAAGAGATGTGGCCAATGAACAGCAGAGCTCAGTGGTCGGCATGGGGGGACACCTCACCACACTGCACGGCTCCCCCATCTAGACCCCAGCTTACTTCCATCATACCACCAGTGCGTGCATGTATTCACCAGACCCACGCCAGTGTTTGGACTTCTGGATGGTGTATCTGGATCAACTCCAGGGCTTACTTTTGCTGAGTCTCCCTTTCCTCTTCAGTAAATGTCTATAGCTGCCCTCGAGTCTGTTGAGAGGATAGCTCACATAGGCATGGCCTGTAGTTGGCCCTCCATAAATGTCATTATTATTGTCATCATGTGCTGGGACAAAGACCAAGAGCCAGCCATCCCCTGCCCTCAGCAAACTCACAGCCTGGGGTGAAGATGGGCTGCTCACAGGGACACAGAAAAATAGTACAGTGAGGCTGGCTGGTGGAGACCTGGGCAGGGGCTGACCACCTGGCCTGAAGGGTCCCGGAAAACCTCTTGGAGAAGACGCTATTTCACCTAAGTTTTAAGGATGGGAAGAGTCAGCCCAGCACAGGAAGAGGCTGGGAGGGGACTCCTGGCAGCAGGGCATTCTGGGTGGAGAGCAGTATAAGCCATTCAATGCGAGAGATGGGACCTGAAGGTCAGGGACAGCAGATTAAGGTTTCAGATCAGCGGTGGCTGCTCCAGGGGGAAGGGACTCAAGGGGGTTATCTGGAGGCCAGTGAGGAAGCAGCTGCAGGCCCTGGCTCACCATTCCAGCCTCCCTGGGGCTCCTGGAGGCGCCAGTTGCACTCCTTCCACCTTTGCCATGCTGTTCCTTCTACCGGTGATGCCGTTCCCTTTGCTTCCCGTGGCTGAGCTTAAGGACATGGGCGGTTGGTGGCCACCTCCAAATAATGGTTGTGTTCTCCCACAGGTCGGAGGGAGCGTCCCCCTCCCCGTAGCCCGGAGAGCACCCAGTAGCAGTGGCCATCATGCACAGTGATATCGCGTCTGCCACGTGTCCGCCGCGCCGCCTCTGAGTCCGGAACTTCCAGCCCAGCGCCCACGAGCCTGCCAGCCCCCCGCGGCCACGCCATGAGCCACGGGCCAAGCCCCCGGCTGGCCGAGTCCCCGCAGCTGTCCAAGGGCAGCCTCCTGACCATCCTGGGCAGCCCGTCGCCCGAGCGCATGGGGCCAGCAGACTCGCTTCCTCCCACGCCTCCCAGCGGCACGCCCTCGCCAGGGCCGCCGCCTGCGCTGCCCATGCCGCCGGCGCCCGCGCTGCTGGCCGACGGGGACTGGGAGAGCCGCGAGGAGCTGCGGCTGCGGGAGCTGGAGGAGGCGCGCGCGCGGGCGGCGCAAATGGAGAAGACCATGCGCTGGTGGTCGGACTGCACCGCCAACTGGCGCGAGAAGTGGAGCAAGGTGCGCGCCGAGCGCAACCGGGCGCGCGAGGAGGTGCGCCAGCTGCGCCAGCGCCTCGACGCGCTCACCAAGGAGCTGGCGGGCGCTCGGCGCGAGCGCCAAGAAGCGCAGGGCGAGTGCGAGGCGCGGGGTCGCGAGCTGGCGCGGCTGCGGGGCGCCCGGGGGACCGCGGACAGGACTCCCGATGGGCCCGAGACGGAGCCAGAAAGGGAACAGGAGCCAGTGCCGGTGCGCGACGTCGGATCCGGATGCGAGAGACCGCAGAGCAGCCAGGTGCGCGGCGAGGGGCGGGGCTTCTGGGCGGGGCCTTCGCGCTGGGGTCCGGAAGTGGGAGGGGCTGATTAACCCGGGCAGGAGCTGTAGCTGTAGGGCTCAGAAAGGGAAGTGAGGGCCTGGCACGTGGGTAGGTATCACACCTTCTGGGATTCAGGCTCTGCCCTGCAGGGCCCCAGGTTACCTTCCTCCCACAGACCCCAAGGGCAGAGTGTCCCTGATTATGGTGGTCCCGCCGCTCCCATACCTGCCGCTGCTGCTAAGTCACTTCAGTCGTGTCCGATTCTGTGCGACCCCATAGACGGCAGCCCACCAAGCTCCCCCGTCCCTGGGATTCTCCAGGCAAGAACACTGGAGTGGGTTGCCATTTCCTTTTCCAATGCATGAAAGTGAAAAGTGAAAGGGAAGTCACTCAGTCGTGTCCGACTTCTAGCGACCCCATGGACTGCAGCCTACCAGGCTCCTCCATCCATGGGATTTCCCAGGCAAGAGTACTGGAGTGGGGTGCCGTTGCCTTCTCCGTCCCATACCTGAGTAATCAACAAAACCAACAAATCATCCTCTCTGAGCAGGAGCAGGTTGTAAGAACTTACCTCAAAGGCATCCATTAGTCCCAGAGCTGAATCCGTTCATTTAGTCAATTTAGAGAAAGGAGTAAACATTTTAACAGATGTCTATCAAAGCTGAGGGAGGGGCGGGTGTCAGGGCAATGGGAGCACAGAAGGAGGTCCCTGAGCCAGGCTCTGAAGAGGGAGCTTCACCGCAGCTTTTCTAGAAGCGGTCCTATTTGAGCTGAGATAGGAGAACTTGATGGTGAAAGTGCAGGAATGCATTACAGGTGATGGAAATTCTGTGCAAATAGCGAGAGGCTGGGAGTGCTTGGTAAATCTGGGCAAAGCCTCCATCGTTCCATGGGCACCCTTACAAAATGCTAGGCTCTGCATACACACTACCTAGTTAATTCTCAGGGCAACCCAGGAAATACTGGCTTTACAAATGAAAACACTGAGGCGCTGAGACGTCAATTACCAGTGGCTCCCAGCCGGTGACTGGAGTCGCTGGGAGTTGACCCCAGATGAGCTTCTCAGCCCATGGTGATAATAATTAGGCTATCTGGAACATTAATCATATGTGAGGAGGGCAGCCTCCTCCGAACAAGCAAGACTCACCTGAAGGCCGTCTAGGGACCGAATCTAGGCTCAGGTTGCTCCCAGCTCCATCCCCAGTCATGCCAGCTCCTAAGAGTCTTCAATGCCCCCTCCCCTCTCCTACCTGTGGGCTAGAGTGGGCACTGCTGCCTCCTGGTGGCTGAAGCCCTCTTCCCCAGGGCCTGACTGGTGCTTGCAGGTGACATTTCTTGCTCTTCTTTGGGGAAGAGGATGAGCCTCTGTATATCAGCCAGCCTCAGACACTTCCTGTCCTCTCCGTGTTCGGTTATGAGGCACCCCAGGAGGTGGCAGGTACCACAGCAGGAGCTCGGAGGATGCAGCCTGAGTTTGTTCTCCAGCCCAGCCATGTCTGTGCTCTGTGACCCTCCAGCAATCCCCTTCTTCCCTCCCTGGTTCCTCAGTTGGGAATTGGAGCTTTGGACCAGATGGCCTCAGAGGCCCCCACCCAGACAGTCTGAGATATAAGAGGAGTAGAATTTCACTCCTCAGGCCCACTGTCCTAGTCTGGATAGGGAAACTGAAGGTCAGTCGAGGAAGGGACCAGTCCAAACTCATCTGGAATGACTGTGGGAGAAGCCGGGCTGGGACAGAGGCCATGGGTATCTTGGGTCTGTGGTCAGAGGCAGGCCGGGGGTAGACAAGGGCAGCGGGGAAGAGGAGGCTGGCAGGGAGGAAGAGGGCTCAGGGCTGAGCTAACCGACCCTCACCGCTTTCTGTCTGGGAGCTGGTTCTGCGCCAGAGGCCGCCTTCCTGTGTATCTTTCACTGTTGTGGCATAGTCGCTCAGTGGTGTCTGACTCTTTCGTGACCCCATGGCCTGTAGCCCGCCAGGCTCCTTGTCCATGGGATTTCCTAGGCAAGAATACTGGAGTCGGTTGCCATTGCCTTTTCCAGGGGATCTTCCCAGTCCAGGGATTGAACCTGAGTCTCCTACACTGGCAGGCAAATTCTTTACCACTGAGCCACCAGGGAAGTCCATGCATCTTTTACCACGTCACTTATCATGTTTCAGGTAATCCCATTGAAAAGTGGGATCTTTGAGCAGGAATCCCTTTTGAGGGATCTAGTCCTTATTCCTTGTAGGAATCCCTGCTTCTGCATTCATCAGTGTCCCACCAAATATTTGCATACTTCCAGCAGCAGAGAGCTTACCACCTCTTCTGGGGGATCTTCCAGGATTCAGGGAATCTGAGTGGCTGACTCTGTGCAGTTCTAAGCAGCGAAGGGGGAGGGTGCGGCCCTCCCTCTCCAGGGGTGGAGAGGCAGGCAGCAGAAGAGGAAACGGGGGTCCAGAGGACTGTGTGACTTGCCCACAGTTACCCACCAAGCTGATGCCAGACCCTGGACCTGGGAGAGGCTATGATGAAGGCCAAGAGGGTGAGGGCTCAGCGATCATTAGTCCAACCTCTGCCTGGGTCCCCACAGGAGCTGGAGCTGGTGGAGAGCCTGCTGAAGAGCAGACCAGAGGAGCCTGAGGGCTGCTGGGAGGTGCGCAGTGCAGGGGCTGGGGCCCCACGGGGCAGCTCAGGCCGCCAGGAGCGCAGCCGCCTGCCCTGGGAGGACACCACCGTCGAGGAAGATGCCTCCAAGCTGACCGCCCTGCGGCTACGGCTGGATGAGTCCCAGAAGGTGCTGCTCAAGGAACGAGAGTGAGTCCCGGGAGGCAGGCAGGGGCTAGGGGGTGGGCCAGGCCATACCAGGGCCTCCTCGGAATCACAGAATCAAAGTCCGTGTCACAGAAGTTGAGACTCAATGAAAGGGAATGGGACTTCCCCTTTGAGTCCCATTGATTCTCGGGACTTGAGAACAGTGGTACTGTACCCAAGGACCCAACATGAGGGCTTTTTAAAATTAATGCAATTAATATGTGTCAGGGATCTGGGTCAGGCACTGTGCTTGGTGAGGATACAGTTATCCATGAGACCAGCAATCCCTGCCTTCGTGCAGGGAGAGTGCCATGGGCAAAAAATCTTAGCAGGGAAGGAGGGATACAGGGACTGAGAGGTGGAAGCTGGGAGTTTGGTTTTGGACATGTTGAGCTTGATTCAGCAGGAAGGCATTTGGGGACGTGAATGAGTCTATAGAGTTCACAAGACAGGTCTGGGCTGGAAGTAGAAATTCAGGAGTCATCAGCGAATAGATGATGCTGAAAACCATGAGCTGGGGTGAGAGTGGATAGGGCAGAGGTCAAAGGATGGGGCCCTGGAGCCCACCAGCTATAGAATCAGAGGAAGAGGGAGGCAGCAAAGGATACAGGAGAAGGGAGCCAGTGAAGGGGAAGAGGAAGCAGGAGGAGCCGTTTCGTGGATGAGGGAGCAGTCAGCTGGTCAAGTCGGAAGAGGACTGAGCTCTGACCAGTGGGTTTAGGACTCGGAGGTCACCAGTGACCTTGATTGGTCATTTTTGCCTGATCATGGAGAGTATTTAGTAACACCCCCTTTTCCACCCAGAAATTAAACACAAAGATGGCATAAGATAACTACACACAGAAATCTTTTAAAAATCAACACAGTGCCCTTGTGAAGGTAGAAGCAGAGATCACGGCCATGCTCCTGCAAGCCAAGGAGCGCCAGATATTGCCACCAGAAGCCAGGGAAGAGGTATAGAACAGATGCCCTCTCACAGCCCTCCCGTGGAACCAACACCTCGGTCTTGGACTTGGAGCCTCCAGAACTGAGATGCTGCATTTCTGTTTAAGCACAGTGAACAAAAATCAACCTGTTGTACTAACTGAAATGTAAAGGAATGCTAAACTCTCAGAATGGGAGGCCAGCGCGGTGTGGGGGTTGGTCATGAAACACTGCATGTGGCCAAATAGCCATGGCGCCTCCTGCACATTCAGGGCAGAGTGAAGGGTGAGGGGCGTGAGAGCAGTTTATGGGGCTCCCACCCAGTGATGGTGACAAGAAGGGACTCCTCCTTCAGAGAGTCCCGGAAAGTGCTTTCCAGCTTTTCCAACTGCAGAGCTGTGTGTTCACACCAAGTCAGCATAAAACAGATAGAGGGGAGTGGTGGTATTATTTGATGGATGAGCCCAGGGCCCGGTGCCCTGGAGAACCAGACACTCTCCACAGCAGGGGCTGGACTCCCACAGTTGTGTGGAGGGTGCAGCTCCAGGAGATTGCACAACCAGGTTGCCTGCCACAGAGAGGGGTGCCAAGGCCTGGGGTATGCAGCAAACCACCGGAAGCCAGGGGAGCGGCATAGAACAGATTACCTCTCACGACACCTTGGTCTTGGACTTGGAAGGGACTGGAGGACTCAGCAGAGGGCCCCAGTGGGCTCACCCCCACGTCTCCCCTCCCCAGGGATAAAATGGCACTGAGCAGGAACATCGAGAAGCTGGAGGGAGAGCTCAGCCAGTGGAAGATCAAGTACGAGGAACTGAGCAAGACCAAGCAGGAGATGCTCAAGCAAGTGAGTCTCAGAGACCAGGGTGGGCTTCCTGGAGAAAGCAGTACTGTTGTCATTGAATTTCAGCAGTGGGAATGGGAGAAAGAGGGGAATTCAATCATTCACTGTCAAGCACCAGCCCTATGCCATGTGGTGATCTGTGGACTGGGGCAGGAGGTGGAGGAGGGGTTGTGGGGAGAACACCAACAGTAACCAGGTAGATAAATTCAGAAACTGTGAAATTCAAAACACAATCAGAGAGATGAGGTGGTGGGTCATAGAAAGGTCTCTCTAAGAGGGTTACATTCAAGGCAAGACCTAAAGTGATTAGAAGAAGCCACCGTTGAGAAGAGATGGAGGCAAAGTTCCTGGCAGAGGGCACAGCAAATGCAAAGGTCCTGAGGCCAGGACAAGCCTAGTGGGTTCAAGAAATAGAGGCCAGTGTGGCTGGAGGGTAGTTAGTGAGAGATGAGATTGCAAGGGGATCCCACCAGCCTTGTAGACCAAGACAAAGGGAAGGAGTCTGGATGTTCACTGGGCACATAGTGGGTACGAGATCTTGCTAGAGCCTCACAGCAGTCAAGGAAACATACTTGGTGTCCCCATCTTACAGATGAGGAAACTGAGACTCTAGGTGGCAGAGAGGAAATTCCACCCCTGCAGTTTGGAAACTCCTGCATGCTGGGGTCCGGAGAAGGCAATGGCACCCCACTCCAGTACTCTTGCCTGGAAAATCCCATGGATGGAGGAGCCTGGTGGGCTATACAGTCCATGGGGTCGCTGAGTCAGACACGACTGAGAGACTTCACTTTGACTTTTTACTTTCATGCATTGGAGAAGGAAATGGCAACCCACTCCAGTGTTCTTGCCTGGAGAATCCCAGGGCCGGAGAAGCCTGGTGGGCTGCCGTCTATGGGGTCCCACAGAGTCGGACACGACTGAAGCGACTTAGCAGCAGCAGCAGCAGCAGCAGCAGCAGCATGCTGGGGTCAGACTGGGCTTCCTTTACTGCTTCCCTGTGCAGACCCTGATGGCCACCAGGGGGCGCAGCCACCCTGCTTTTCCAAAAGATGGGCAGCTCACAGACCCGAGCCTGAAACTGCCCTGAAAGATTGGTCTTTAAGTAGAATCTCTTTAAGGAGTCTCCTAAAAAAAAGCTTCCCAGACCCTGCCCTCACTCTCCTGAATCAGCACCTTTGGGGCTTAGGTCCAGGAATCTTTTTAATCTTTTCAAATCGTGTAATCATTTGAAGAAATGTGAGACCCAACTGTGCAATTTTACAGATACATAACTATAAAGATTCTCATTGGTATCTGGGTTTTTCTTTTCCATCAACATTGCATATTTAAGGTTCATTCATGCCATTGCAATGAGCATTCCTCTGACAATTTTCTCTGCTCTACAACAGGGACTCTGTACTATTTCAGATCACCCCAGGCAATTCTGATGTGACCAGCCCCACACCCACAGGCAGACCTGCATTCAGATCCCCTGGGTGTGTTCAGCCAGTGTTTGCTGAGGGTGCCCAGGCCATACACAGAAACGAAGGCGGGCAGACAGACATGCTGTCTCCCAGGCTCACGTTCTTGGGGAGGTGGGGGGATGGAGAAGCACCCCTTCTAGGCAGGGAGGACAGGAGAGGCCTCCCTGAGGAGAGGGCATTTAGGCCAAGGCCTGAGAGTGAGAAAAGTCAGCCCTTCACCTCGGAAAGAGGGCAGCGAGCAGAGGGAAGCACAAGTGTGAAGCCTGCAATGGACAGGAGCTTGCGAATTTGAGGACTAGAGAGGAGGCTCAGAGAGCTCTGGGGAGGGGGGATGGGCGATGCGGTTGAGCGGAGATGGCTTTGTGGGACCATAGGGAAAGGTCGGTTCTTAGGGAACCTGGGATTGGGATATGATTGGCTGTGTCTTTTTTTAATTAATCAGTTTATTTTTTGGCCACACAGAGTGGCTTACTTATAGGATCTTAGTTCCCCAACCAGGGATGGAACGTGTGTCCCCTGCAGTGGAAGCTCAGAGTCCTAACCACTGCACCACCAGGGAATTCCCCTGGGTTTATCTTTTTTTTTTTTTTTTAAGATAAAAGGGCTACTGTTGCAGAAAATGGGTTGACGAGAGAAAGTCAGAGGGCAGGAGGAGGGCACCCAAGAATAGACACTGGGAGGCTGGATGATAATCAGGGAGAAGGTGAGAGATGTCGGAGGAGGCAGATGCGTTCAGATTCAGGGTCTGTTCTGAATACCCTGTGGCCCATTTGGGCACCACGTGAGGCTCCTTGCTGAGCCCTCCGGCACCAGCGCCCACCCCTCCCTGGAGCTGGTGGTCCTCACCTAACCAGCCTGTGCTGTATCACACAGCTCAGCATACTGAAGGAGGCCCACCAGGACGAGCTGGGCCGCATGTCCGAAGACTTGGAGGATGAGCTGGGTGCGCGTTCCAGCATGGACAGGAAGATGGCGGAGCTGAGGGGTGAGGTGAGGCCACCGGCAGGGCCCAGGGTCTGGGGGCACCCGGGGGGCCCTGCCTCCATCAGTCACTCACTCACAGAAGGACAGGAACCAGCCACAGCCCTGGGTGCTCCAGTCTGCAAGGGGTGGGCCTCTGTGGCTCACACCCTGTGCGTGTCAAATAAGCCCGGGTTAATTATAGCTGCTGCAGCTGGACTTGCTTCCTGGAGCCAAAACAACTGCTGGAGGAGGTGGTGAGGGGGAACCTCCCGCTCGGCCGTGCCGGTCCCCTCCCTGTGGACCCCTCCCGCTGTCCTGCCCTGTTGCAGATGGAGCGGCTGCAGGCGGAGAACGCCGCTGAGTGGGGTCGCCGGGAGCGGCTGGAGACGGAGAAACTGGGCCTGGAGCGGGAGAACAAGAAGCTGCGGGCGCAGGTCGGGGACCTGGAGGAGGCGCTGGCCCGGCGACGGCGGCAGACGGCCAGCGCGCTAGACTGCGACCTGCGGGCCAGCCAGGCTGCGCTCTTCGAGAAGAACAAGGTGGGGTAGTGAGGGGGGCTGCAGCGAGGGCTGGGGCAGACCACCTCCTGGGCATCCAGCTCCAGACCGCAGGGGGCCAGAGATCCTTGAAGTAACGACTACAGACCAAGGAGGTGATTGCCTGCAGCAGCTCCTCCTGGGCACCCGCCGTGGGCCAGGCTCAGTGATACCACCATTATAGCTGGGTTTGTGGGGTACCACTGTAGGCCAGGCTCTGGGCTGGTGCTTTTTGCCCGTGTTATGGAGAATACTTGGCGACGTAGTGGTAAAGAATCCACCTGCCAACCAGGAGATGCAGGTTCGATCCTAGGGTCAGGAAGATCCCCTGGAAAAAGGAAAGGCAACCCACTCCTGTATTCTTGCCTAGGAAATCCCATGGACAGAGGAGCTTGGCAGGGTACAGTCCATGGGATCACAAAGAGTCAGACACAACTGAGCAACTAAACACAACAACAGCAGTTAATCCTTTCAACAGCCGTTTCATTGGTCCAACAAATGTTTATTGAGCTCCAGCTGCGTGTAGGCCTTGCTCTAGGTGGTGGGGACACAGCCGTGAACAGACAGGAGGGACATGGCCTCCCCTCGTAGAGCTGATAGCTGAGGGGGATATAGACTCCGTCACACGCTTATGCTGGTCACACAGCTCCGTGGCTCTGGCAGGGAGAGAGAAACAGGGGATGCCCGGTGACCTGGCTGAGGCCCAGGTCCTGGGGAGGCTTTCCTGAGGCAGTGGCGTTTAAGCCCAGGTCTCCAGGGAGAGCAGACATTGACAGTGGGCTGATTCCAGGAGGAGATTTGGAAAATGATGTGAATGAATGTCCCATGGTGACAGGGACCTGGAGCTTTGGAGGAACAAGGGAGGCTGGTGTGGCTGGAGGAGAGCAGGCAAGAGGGATATGGTAGGTGAGGCAGGAGGCCTGAGCCACCTTTGAAAAGTGAGAGGTAGGTGCGATCAAGTTGTGGCTCTGAGTGCTCACTGGCTGCCGGGTAGAAGACGGATGAGAAGGCAAGCGAATGGGGAGTCTGGGCCATTTCCTGGGGGCAGCAGGAAATGATGGAGGCCAGGACCAGGCTGAGGTTGGTGGAAATGGAACAGAGAATGGATTCAAGAGGCCATTTCACAGATGTGAAGACTGAGGGCTCAGAGAGCTCCCAGAGCTCAGGTGTGGACAGCTCCTCTCCTGGCTGCTCATCTTCCCAGCCACTCTGGCTTCAGATCTCTTTGCTTCCGAAACGCACTCCTCAGCTGACCCAGAGCTTTAATGCCATTTATACATCAAAGAGCCCTGACTTTGTCCCTCCCCAGAAAACGAGACTCAGCTCAAGTAGCCTACTGCACACCTCACGTCGTCTCCAGCAGGCACCCCAGAGTTCCATGTCCAGAACGGAGCCAGCACTCCACCCACCTCCCCCTCATCACCCCCAGGCCTTCTCACCTCACTAGATGGCACCTCTAGCCTCCAGCTCCTCCCCCAACTCTAGTGCTGGCATTTCAGAGAGGTTCCAGGGAGAAGGGACCCCAGTACCCCCAGAACCACTTGACCTCGTGGACTTCCCAGCATAAGCCCTCCTCCATCTCCGCTCTCCTGCAGGAGCTGGCCGACCTGAAGCACGTGCACGGCAAACTGAAGAAGCAGTTCCAGGAGAAGGTGGCGGAGCTGGCTCATGCCAACCGGCGGGTAGAGCAGCACGAGGCCGAGGTGAAGAAGCTTCGGCTGCGGGTGGAAGAGCTCAAGAAGGAGCTGGCCCAGGCTGAGGACGAGGTGAGCACCTGCAGGGCCCAGCGTGCAGCCTGCAGACCTCGGCTGGGCTCAGTGGGGGTGGAGCTGCAGGGCCCTCCTGTATTGCTCCGTGCTGGGTCCCCAGTGCCTGGTACAGGCCTGACTCTCGGGAGGCACTCAGGAGAGAGTGGGTGGGTGACAGGTGGTGTGTGGGTAGGAAGATGGGAAGAGAAATGGACAGATAACGTAGATGAGTGGTTGAGTAGATTAATGAATGGATGAGTGGGTGGATGTGGAGTTGGTTAAACGGACAGGATAACTCCATGGATGGATGAATAGATGGATGAGGGGATAGATGGACAGATGGTTGGGAGAGAGGAGAGATGGATGGGATGTAACAACAGATGTCTGATGGGTGGTTGGATGGATGGATGGAGGAAGGGGTAGGTAGATAGATGGGTGGATGAATGGATATGTGGAAAGGTGGATGACTGAGTGGATAGTGGAAAGGTGGACAGCTGACTGTCAGTGGGTGGAGGAGTGAATGGACCGAAGGAAAGAAGGGCAGAAGGATGGGTAGATGGGGAGACGGGTTTGGAAGAGTGGAAGGAGACAAGGGTAGTATGAATGGGTGGCTGAATAGATCAATGGATGGTAAGTGGGTTGGTGGATGTCTCCATAGGCAGATGAATATTTCCATGGATGAATGGTCAGATGGACAGATTCATGGGAATATACGGGTAGGTGGGTTGATGGGTGGATCAGTAGCTTGGGGCATTGGAGGATGGGTAGATTTGGAAGGGAGAGGCAACAGGATGCCTCTTCTTTTGCCACAAGAAGAGGCAAAAAAAGGATGTTCTCCTGGAGGAGCTGGGCCTCCAGATGATAGCATTTGAAAGGCCTCGAAGGAGAGACAGGAATTGCTTTCGAGGAGGATCATTCTCACAGAGGAACAGCAGGAGTGGCTGGTCCACAGCAGACGGCAGGGCAGGCTGGCCCAACCCAAGGTGACTCCTATGCTCTCGGCCCCGTTCACCCCCGCAGTTGGACGAGGCCCATAACCAGGCGCGGAAGCTGCAGCGGTCGCTGGACGAGCAGACGGAGCAGAGTGAGAACCTGCAAGTGCAGCTGGAACATGTGCAGTCCAGGTGGGCCCAGCGTGCCGCCCCCGGGGCGAGGACTCCCAGCTGGGACGCACAAACAGGGCAGGGGCGCTTCTAGCCCAGGGAGGCCCAGGGTCGGGGTCGGGGCTCCAGCCGAATGGGCCTAGAGGGGAAGACAGGGAAGGAGGAGATCCGGATGTCCTGGGGCCAGAATCCTGTCCCCTTCAAGCAGGAAGGGCCAGGGCTCGGAAACCAGGGAAGGGAGTGCAGGAAGTAAGACCAGCTGGGAGCCTTGGAGTTGTGTCCTGCAGCCAGCGGATATAGAGAGAGCAGCCAAAGAGGTCAGGCCCAACGTGGGGCAGCAGGGAGGGCGGGTGGATCTGGGCAGTCTCTGATGAAGAAGGACAAGCAGCCCGCAAGGTCCTCCGGCTTGGGTGACTCTGGACCAGCTGGGGTCTGTGGGATCTCGGCCCTGATGGCAGCCCGGACCCCTCAGCTGCAGACAGGACCCATCCGCCTCAGTGAGGGAGGACCAGGAGGTCTGGGGGCCCACCCAGCACGCTCTGCCTCCCACTCCATCTCAACACCCCGAGAGTGGCTCTCTCCCCCGGACTCCCCTTAGAGCTGGGGTATGTCAGAGAATGTCTAGTCTAAGCCCCGCCCCATTTCACAAGCTTCCACCTGAGACTGATTTCCTGTGCCAGGCCAGGCCCTTACTTCCATCCTCTTATTTCATGGAATAGACAGCGCCCAGTCTCTGCTGCTAAGATTGGGTGGTGGGAACTCTGGCTCGACACTAAGTAGCTGTGTTATTTTGGGCCACTTACTTAACCTCTTTTTTTTTTTTTTTTTTTTTCAGAGTTTCCTCATCTGTAAAATGGGGTTGATAACAGTTTTTATTACTTCTTGATTGTGGGAATTAAATGAGCTGATCTGTGCTTATAAAAGGACCAGGCCCGTGATAAATGCCAAATAGTAGTAGAGCTTTAGTATTGGGGTCAGATATTGTGCCATGGTTGGATAGCATCACCAACTCAATGGACATGAGTTTGAGCAAACTCTGATAGAGAGTGAAGGACTGGGAAGGCTGGCGTGCTGCAGTCCATGGGGTCGCAGAGTCAGAAATGACTTAGCGACTGGTCAACAACATTGTGCTTTAAGAACCACGCTCCTAGGAGAGACAGGAAGGAAAATTTTTTTCTACCCCCAGGGGGCTGGCAAACGAGGAAACTAAGGCACAAGAGGGTTAAGTCCTTTCACCACCGCACAGGTGGTGGGTGGTCAGGTCAGATTGCCTCCCTGGCCATCTGCCACCTGAGCCCTTATTTACAGAGCATGTATTGTTATATATGTGCTGAGTGTCTGTGGCTAAGAGCACAGACTGTGGAGCCAGACCTGATAGCTGTGTGACCTGGGGAGCCAAGGCTCAGTTTCCCCAGATGCTTGGGATGTTGCCTATGAAGTGTCGTCAAGGAGCCCAGTCATGAGTGCAAGTCAAGCTCAGTGTCTGGCCAGCTCTGCCCACTCCACCCAGCCCCCGCCCCGTCTCCCCCCCGCGCCCCCCCACTCCAGCACATGGGCCCCTCACAAGGCCGCCTAGCCTCAGGGCCTTCCCGCAGTCTTGGCCACATTCTTTGGGAGCCATAAACTCCCAAAATGGGCAGGCAAGCTGGCTCTGCCCAGGCTCTCAAGTGCTTCCATGGGAAGGGCTGGGCTGCCCAGGACCGCTGCCTCATCTTATTTCCCAACTTTTTGTGCTTTAATGTTCCGGGGACAGCTCACTAAATCACCATGCAGTAATGGAGGCCCCCGCCCGCGCCCCTCCCTGCCGTGTTAATAATTCATGCCTTCCAGTAAGATGCAGCCAGGCGGCTACTCTGCTGGGGGTGGGCGCGGGGAGCCAGGGAGGAGGGGGGATGGGCATTTCCTCCACTGGCTCTTCTTAGAGGCAAGTCTGCCTCGTAAATTTTGGCTTTAGGAATTTTAATGTGGGGAAGAACAAGGGTGGAGGGCTTTCTCACTGACAGGGATGTAGGGGACTCAGAACCCCCACCCCTGGACTCTCTTCCTATGGGCTTTGGAGCCTGGCTTGGGTTCAAATCCCAGCCGCTTTACCTTGAACCGGCTGCTTCACCTCTTCAAGCCATCCCCCCTACCCCCCTACCTACTCCAGAGCCAGCCATCCAGTTCAGAGCCCAGCCCCTGCTCGCTGCTGTCTGTGGGACTTAGTGCCTCAGTTTCCCTATCTGTAAAATGGGAGTGACAGGAGCACCTCCCTCACTTCGGGGGCTTCTGGAAGGATGAAGTGAGACAAGGTAATGTTTGTGGAAGGCTCAGTCTGGTGCCTGGCAGCGGGAAGCTCTAGGGGAAGCTTAGCTGCTGTCAGCACCAGCGGATCAGGCTTGTCTCTGACCCGCCTGTCACCCCACCCCACAGGCTCCGCCGACAGCAGCAGAATGCCCCCCTCTTTGGGAAGATCCGCAGCGCTCGCTTTGGTGCCGAGGAGGCGGGGGACGGAGCCAGTGACCTGGACGAGGACGAGGACCTGCAGATCCAGGTGGCTTAGAGCTGCCAGGGCTAGGCAGGACTGGGCGCCACCCCCCAACCCTGGGTGCCCAGGCTGACCAGCCACTCGAACTGATACAGCTGTGTGTGCTGACTCTGGGAGCAGACCCCAGTCCCTGCCACAGACAACTTCCTTCTCTCCCACCGTGGGCGTTGGTGGTCCCACCTTAGCGACACTCCATGGAAGGGAAGCCGTGGCCTACATTTTATATATATATATATTTATATATATATATATGTCATATATATATTAGTATATATGCCTGGGGTCCTTGGACTTATTTGGTTTTATAGACACAGGACCACTCCAAGGCCCAGTCAGGTGCCCCCACCCACCCAGGACTTTGTTGCTGGGGGAGGGTGTGTCAAAGGAGAGCTGTTAGGGGCCTCCATCCAGGCTGCCTCTCTGGACCTTGGAGGTCTGGCAGGGGCTGTGGCTGTTCATAGTACAATGTGATAACCCTATCTTTTGTAATAAATGGAGTTCATGTTCTCAGGTGGAGTCCTGAGTGTGTGGCAGATGCAGGCACGCGTGTGGGGGACAGATAGGATCAGCTTGCCCTGCACCAAACCTGAGCTCGGGAATATCAATATGAAGTCACTTGAGTGACTTAATAAATGAATGAACGTGAGAAAGAATGAATGAATGAGCAGTGGGACTGATGAATGGTCTGGAATCCAGCTGCTGTGAGGGGAACGAGAAGAGATGGTGCATGTTTAATCTTCAAGAGACTTCAGTTCTGACTCCAGATGAATTCAGATATCTGCTCCGGCCCTTACTGGCTGTACAACCTTGGGGAAGTTACTTGTCCTCTCTGAGCCTCAGTTTCTCCATCTGTAAACTGTCTCATAGAGTCATCAGGAGAATTAGATGAGTTCACCTGGAGCTCAGTAAAGGTGAATTATAATTGAAATACTTGAAGGTATGCCCTGGAGAGGAGGGATTTGCCAGCTGGGTTCGGCCGTAAGGGATGACATTCAGGCAACTGACTGGTGGGCGTTTACCCAGAGCTGGATATGAACACAACCTATAACCCTTTCATCATTCTCCTAGCCCTGCTCTAGGTAGTGACATTATAGATTTTATCTTTTGATTCTTAATTCCTAAACCTATAACCAGCCAGTGTATATTAAATCTGGTAGGAAAGGTTATTCAAAGCATGGTAGCATACGTTGTTGAATCTTCGCAAGTTGAGGTGGCGTTTGAGTCACCTGCCCTTGATGAGAGTTTGACATGAACTCCTGGCATCAGGGCCTGCTTTCTGCAGGAGCAGGCACTCAGAACTGTCCTAGCCCAGAGGCCATGGCGAGTTCCCTGTGTTCAGAGGTGAGCACGGAGAGGCTGGGCTCAGAGCAAGGGCCTGGCACCTAAGAGAAGTTAGATTCAATTGATCGATCTGGTGGGGCTCCCTGCCTTGGGGTGGGCAGCTGCAGTTAAGGACTTCTCTCTTGTTGTGGCCCAGTCTAGAGGACCCTTGGGGCTATGGTGCTAGAACCCACGGCTGCCACAGGCCCTGGGGGCTGATAGGAGGCGCCAAGCAGGCCAGGAATCCCGCAGGGGATAATAAATAGGTCCCCTGTTGCCAAGACAGAACTGACCATGCTGGCAAGGTGGGGTTTGCTGTCATGCCCCAGGTCCCCTCCTGGGCTCCAAGGGGGAGAGAGAGGAGTGTGAGAAACCCCACATGGATCCCCCTACATGGGCCTTTCCCCACAAGCCAGAGCCAGCAGAAATGAGAAAAGGATCTGCGGGAAGAGGAACATTTCTTGTGGGGGGTCTTGCTGTTTTCTCTCCCAAACAGGAAGTGGGCCCCAGAAAAGGCTGAAAGCGCTGCCTTTTGACCCCCGAGAGCCAGGAGCTAGGCGCTCACAGACAGCAGCCCTGAGAGCCGCCCCCACAGGCACCCAGGCGGACCTGCCATTCCCAGACACAGAGCAGACCATCCAGCCCGACGGGCTCCCCCAGACTCCCTGGCACCTCTGGAGAGATAGCGTGGAGCAGGGGCCCCATTACAGCCCCTGTCTGCAGGCGGGGCCACTCCTGAGAACCTTAGAAAGGAGAGGGTCTGGCCTCCCACCTCCCATGTACAAGGGAGCCGGGAAGTCTTGGGAGGGAAGCGCAGCCACAGACACAGGACTGGAAGGTTCTCTGGCCCTGGAACTCGTGCTGCCTCTAAGCAAGGGGTTGCTCAGAGCCCTTGCATCCTAGAGGTCGTGGCAGCAACATCTGCCAAACAGAAGCATCAACTTGTCTCACATCGTGCTTGAAAAATGATTTTTAATGCATTGCTGATATTAATAATGGGAAGTTTCCTAGTAAATAGTGGGTTTCCCCATCTTGAGACCTCAGCACATCAGACCACACTGGGCTCACACTACTGCATGGCTGCAGCTGTGGAGGTGAGAGGTAGGTGCTCCCTGGAGGGGCGCACAGGCACCCGTGAACCACAGTCCCCACCACTCCTTGCAGCCTCACCTGCACCCTCCTTGCCTCTATCACCGCCTGGTCCCCAGAAGCAGGCACGTGTCCCGCCCCTGGCCTAGTCTAGTCTTTCTTTGAACAAGTGAGGAAAGTGAGTGACCGAGCGGGGATGGTGGCTGAAGACTGTGAGGCACAGCCAGGCCACGTTCACATGTCACTCTCCCTCTCAGAACTCCTGCAGGCTCCTTGTCACCATGGCAGGAGTGCCAAGAGCAGTTAACGTGTATTGAGCCACACCGTGTGATTCACGACCCTGTGAGGCAGGGCGTCCCAGTGTCATCTCACTTTACACCAAGGATGCAGGGACTCAGAGGGAGCAAGTAACAATCACAAAGCCGGGGGCTTCCCTAGTGCCTCAGTGGTAAAGCATCCACCTGGCAATGCAGTAGACACAAGTTCGATCCCTGGTCTGGGAAGATTCCATATGCCGCTGAGCAACTAAACCCATGCACCACAACCATGAGCCCACACTGCAGAGCCCAGGAACTGCAACTACTGCACCCACATGTCGCAACTACTGAAGCTCGTGTGCCCTGGAGCCCGTGCTCTGCAACAAGAGAAGCCCCAGCAATGAGAAGCCTGTGCAGCAACAAAGAGCAGCCCTCGCTCGCTGCAGCCAGAGAAAACCTCATGCAGCAATGAAGACCCAGGACAGCCAAAAAACAAAAAATTTTAGAAACTATTTTTAAAAAAGAAATAGGAATTATCCCAAAGCCATACAGCTACTTAGTGGTGACCCTGGCATTCCAGGTCAGGCAGTCTGAGGCAAGAGCCCACACTCCTGATGATGACCCCCTTCCCCCACCCCTCCAAGGCCAGGCCCCACGTGGTACAGGCCCTGCTCTCTGCAGCCCCACCCCACTCCACAGACCCTGCAGCTCAAGCCATGTTGAACCCCCTTCCCCATCAAAGTCCCTCCAGCCTTTCAAAGCTCAGTCTACTTGGTTCATTTGGGCCGTGTATTTGTCTGCTTCCGCCCCACCAGATGCTCGTGGAGGGCAGAGAAACCTTCCAGCAGTGAGCACAGTGCCCTGGGCCTAGTGAGCATCTTTAAAAGAGGGAAAGAAGGAAGGATTGATGGCTGGATGAATGAGATGGTGGAAGGTTGAAGCCAGAGCCACCACCACCACTCCCCACCCTCGACTCTGACTCCAGCTTCATTGCGATACTTGCAGGACCGGTCCTAGATGACTTTCTACTGGTCAGCTGAGAAGTCTCCCCGTCACTGAAAGCTGCAGCAACCTGGGAGCAGCAGTGCCAGGGCCTCTTCTCACAGACCTGGAGTGCCCGGACAGGCTGCAGAACCTGATGGGCCAGACAGTCCCGCCCGGCCTCTCCTCCCCCTGCAGCGTAAGGCTGAGGGCCCTGGCATCTGTCCTCCCCTTGCTCTCCAGTCAAGTTCGTGTTGCTCCAACCAGGCAGCCTTTAGGGGTCCCTGCCTTGAGATTTATGCCCAGGAGTGAGTCCCCACATCCCGGCCCTCCAGGTGAGCTTGAGTTCTGGACCAGCTGCTTTCTGTTTGGCTGTGTGTCTTCTGGCCAGCTCCTGCCCCTCTGGGCTTTCGTTTCCTTTTCTGTGAAAGGCAGACAGTAGCAGCTGGATTCTCCCAACAGAAGATGGCTTCACTGTTGGTGTTATTTTTCTGGCTTTCCTTATGCTCTCCATCCCCTCCCGAGACCCTAGCTCCCGGTCAGCCTGGGGGCCCACCAGCCACCCTGGGCACCCCTCTGGGACAGTGGGTGCTGAACCGGAGACAGAGGCAGAGCCCAGGAACCAGCTGCAGCTCTCAGCCCGCTCCCCACCTCCCCCACCACCACTCAGCTCCTCTGTCTACTAATTGTAGGGTTGCAAGCAGCCAGCTGCCTCCCAGGCCCCAGGCGGGTGCCTCCCAATGGATCAAGGGCTCCCTGGAAAACCTCCCAGCTCTCCACCAGCCCCACAGACCCAGCTGCGCAGGGGTGGTCTCCATGGTGCTCAGACTTCCCTCTCCTGCTCCGGGAGGGGGCCAGGAGAGGTGTAAATGTGAAGCCTTTCTCAGCCTTTCTCATTTCCCAGGCTCCCCCCATGTCAGAGAGGCACATCCTGGGCCCCCTGTCCCCCCCCACTCAAGAACTAGCCATGGGGTTCAGTGAGTGGGAGGGAATTTGCCTGCCAATGCAGGAGGCGGGGGTTCAATCCCTGACCTGGGAAGATCCCACACGCCGCGGAGCAACTACGCCCCTGCTCCACAACTGCTGAGCCTGTGCTCCAGAGCCCAGGAGCCACAACTTCTAAGCCCACAACTAGAGCAAAGCCAGAGCAGCAATGAAGACCCAGCACAGCCAAAAATAAATAAATAAAATTATTTTTTTAAAAAAAGAACTAGCCATGGCTCTCCACTGCTGGACAGATAAAGTCTCCCTCCACATCCTGACCCATGGGTCAGGGAGGTTCAGACATGCCCTTAAGCACATTCCCCAGCAGCCTTGGTCTCACGGCCCTGTTGCTCCAGGATAAAGTCCTGACAGGCCCCTCTTTTCTGCCCCCACTGGCTTCCACAGTATCCCCTCCATATCTGCCCCACGGCTGGAGTGCCGATGGCGCAGTCAGACAGGTTGACAGCTCCTCAGTGACTGCAGAGGCCTGCTTGCACTGGGACCTCAAGCTCTGAAGGCTGGGGCCCTGCCCGTGGAAATCTGCATCTCCCACCCGCTTCCCCCAGGAAAGGAGGGTGAGTATCATTCAAAGCACAAGCATCACCCCCAGAAGTGGATAATGGCAAGATGAGGAAACCGACGCCCAGAGAAGGAAGGAACCAGCCAGTAAATCACAGAGCCAGGATTCGAATCCAGACAGCTCCAAAGACCAGATATTCTTGGCTAACAGCCCTCAGCCCAGATCTGGGCCCAGTTCAAAGCAGAGGCTCTGTGCGTGTTCAGGGGACAGAGGGCAGGGGGGAGTGTAAGATAATAATGGTGTGACCACTGTCACCAAGCCCTCTTCCCTTTCCATCACTCAAGACTCTTTCTCCTCCAGCACCTGATTTGATGACTTGATGCTCTAACTTAGGCCAGTCAGATTTGGGGACCTCTTTACACAGTTGGAGAAGGAAATGGCAACCCACTCCAGTATTCTTGCCTGGAGAATCCCATGGACGGAGGAGCTTGGTGGGCTATAGTCCACGGGTCACAAAGAGTCAGACACGACTGAGCGACTTCAGTTCACTTTACACAGATGAGTTAAACTGAGGTCCAGAGAGCCAAGTGGTGTATGCAAGGGCACCCAGCAACTGTGTCCTGGGAATCTCCAGGTTATTGTGATAGGGTCATAATCCTTCCCTGGTGGCTCAGCTGGTAAAGAATCCGCCTGCAATGTCGGAGACCTCAGTTCGATCCCTGAGTTGGGAAGATCCCCTGGAGAAGGGAAAGGCTACCCACTCCAGGATGCTGGCCTGGAGAATTCCATGGACTATACAGTCCACAGGGTTGCAAAGAGTCTGACGTGGCTGAGTGACTTGCACACATTAACCTCCGTTGTAATAAGAAAGCAGTCAAGGGGCTTCCTTGGTGGCTCAGTGGTAAAGAGTCCACCTGCTAATGTAGAAGACACGGGTTCAGTCCCTGGTCTGGGAAGATCCCACACGTGGGGCGACTAAGCCCGTGGATCGCAACTACTGAGCCCTAGCATCTAGAACCTGTGTTCCACAAGAGAAGCCACCACAGTGAGAAACCTGAGCACCACAATAAAGAGTCACCCTTACTCCCAGCACATACAGAAGAGGCTGCGCAGCAACGAAGACCCAGCACAGCAAAAGTGAACAAATAAAATGATTTTTTTAAAAAAGAAAGCAGTCAGTGAGATGTGGATTCACCTACACCACTAACCAAGCACCACCTACCTGAGCCTCAGTTTCCACGTATGTCATACGAGGTGCTGTAGGGGTTGGAAAGGACACTTGTCAAGCCCCAGCATGGGCTTTGGGATCCAGTGGTATTGCTGTTTGTCCACCTTTGTCCAAGGACTCCCACCACCGTATCTGTGTGGGAGACCAGTTGTCCGGGCAGGAAGAGTGAGCGCACACTGGGGTGGGAATCTTTGCCCAAGACCCATCCCTGCCTTTCTGCACCACCCCACCCGGCCACACTCGGTTGTCTCTGCTCTTCATCGCGTCTCAGAAAGCTCCACCTGCTCACCCACCCAGTTGCCCTGTTGCCCAAGGTATCTTTAATTCCAGGATGGAATGGCTTTTGAGCAGTAGCGCTGAGAGAACAAAGGCACCTTTGTCTGTTCTTGGACCACCACCCACTCCCCACCAACCCACTCCCTGGGTCGATAAGCTGGAGTTGGGAATGTAACAAAATTCCTTGGGAATTTGGTGGGAGTCCCTTATCAGATAAAATTAATCTGATCACCCAATCCCCAAGGGGTAAACTGAGGAAGCTATCAAGCTAAGGGGAAGAGTTAGAAAAAAGAGAAGCCACACCAGGCATCCTGCCTCTATTACTTCTTTTGATGCTCATGACAGCCCAGTGAGGGGACCACAAGTATCATCCCACCTTACAGGTGAGAAAACCGAGGTTGAGACCCCTGGCAGCTTCCTGAATCCAGGCCACCGCTGCCTAGCAAGGATGCCACTTACACTGTGCCAGCGGCTCCTGGTGTACTTTAAATATAGCTCAGGCCCCTTCCCTGGCTTCCAGGGCCTCTGCAAGTCAGGATGGTATCTGTCTGCCCAGCTTCCTCTACCACCCTCTCCCCCTCACTCACCATCTGAGCCCACACCAGCCTCCTTTCTACCCCTCCAAAACTCCAAGTTCGTGCCTGCCCCGGGGTCTCCAGGCGTGCTCTTCCTTCCACCTTCACATTCTCCCCTGGCTTCACCAGCTCCACAGATAGTCCCTCTCCTGTGCCCATTGACCTCCTTCTCAGTCCCATGACATTGATTTTTCCAGATGGCTTCTCCTTCTGTAATTACCGATTTACTTACCTGGCTGGTGCTGACTTGCTAGCCTGTGAGTTCCCTAAGGGCTAGGATCTGGTTCTTATGACTCACTTTGGTTCCCCCTAGCACCTATGCCTGCCACAGAGCAGGAGCTCACTGAGCCTTTGGTGAATGAATGGAGTGAATGGGTGAACAAATGAATGAATGACCATCCATGCTACCTCCCAGGCCCCTGCTCTGGGCTCCCCAAGGCCAGTCCCAGAGGCTCAGGTCAGTCAAAAGCAGCAAAGAGATGAAGTTATAAGCCAGGGCTGGCAAATGAGCTGTGCAAAGTTTTTTTAGAGGAAACTCAGAGATGCAGTGCTATTAAAAATTGATATTTCAATGAGATAATCCCTCTCTTAGGCTTTTAATTGATTGTCTAAAAAGCCTTCCTCTGTTGTTGTGCTTCTTTATTTGCAGGGACCATTAATTTTTTTATGGACGATCAAACCCGGATACAGTGGAAGGGCCACCACATGGCTGATTCAGAAACAGTAACCAAGGTACCAGGGACACACATCTGGAGGTCAACCAGGAGAGGCGACGTGGCCATGGAGCTGGCCTTGGTTCTGGATTTGTGGCAGGGGTAAGGGGGAGAGGAAACTCCTGCATGTCTAGGACACAGAAACACACACACACACACCTGCCCAGGTCCCCAGACCCAGTAGACAGGCTAAGTGGAGGGAGGTGGAACTGGAGGTGAGGACCCCAAGGGCAGAGGCAATGGCTATGAGGGGAAGCCTTGCTCTGGGAGTTGGGACCCTTAGTGGGTGGCCAGTTCCCTACCATTCCAGGCCTCTGTTCCCCCATCTGTCCCTTGCAGGACAAGTAAGAGCCAGTGAGTGGAAGCTGGAACCTCTCACTTGTGCTACTTAATGTCTCTGGGCCTCTGTTTCCTCATCTGTCCAGTACAGGTGTTGCTGGCACCCAGTTTGAGGTAGGGACACTGAGGAAGGGCCACTGGTGCTCACATTATTGCTAATATCGCTCTCTTAAAAAAACTTTTTTTTAATGATTTTTATTATGCCAGGTCTTAGTTGCTGCACACAGAGTCTTTAGTTGCAGCATGTGGGACTGAGTTCCCTCACCAGGGATCAAACCTGGGATCCCTGCACTGGGAGCACAGAGTCTTAGCCGCTGGACCACCAGGGAAGTCCCTGTTGTTAATCTCAGCATCCTTCTCCTGGCCCTCAAATCCGTGCCCTTCATCCCTGAGGGTGACCTTGCCCACCTCCTTCCTCCTCCCCCGGGATGGCTTTGAATCAGCCTCCCCGCTCTGCTGCGAGGCTTGAGGCTGCAGAGGTGTTCTGTGCATACCTGTCTACCAGGCCTCTGGCTGCATCTGCTTCTCTCCGGACCCCATCCATCCACTCCCTCAGCCTGACAGGCAGCCTCAGTGAGGTCCCAGGGCATCCCCGGCTGGAGCGGCCACAAGCCAAGGCTGGGCGGGGCTGGGCTGACCCCTGGCCCTTTCTTTACTGCCCTGCCCACAAGACGGCCTCCCTCACTTCCTCTCTGCTGCTCCATTCCCCTGGCACCTCTTCTGGAAAAGAGAGGCTGGCCACGTAGGGTCAGATTCCTGGGCGTGTGGCCTGTGCAGTCACACAGGGCTCTGCACTCTGAAGGACCCTGTGCTTGGTTTAATGCTTTGTTGTCACTGTCTTGAAATTACTCATAATCTTGCAAGGAGTCCCACATTTTCATTTTGCATCAGGCCCCAAAGTTATGTAGCCAGCGTTGCTGTCAAGGCTCAGATCTGCTTCAGGAAATAGCCAGAGGGTGTGTCCTCAGGGACCCTAGAGCCCCTGCCTCTAGCCATCCCCAGCACCCCCACATCTTCCTCTCCCCACCTTCCCTGGATCCTCCAGCTCAGCGGCTCCCATCTCCTCACCGCAGGGGTTCTGAGTAGGGAATGACTTCTCCAGCCATCTCTCTGGGTGAGGACTCTTGGGAGGGGTCTTGGCAGAAAGCAAAGTCTTCCTCAAATCCTTATGTCTCCCCCGCCCCCCCCCCCCAGCCAGACAGGTACCACTTTTAAGTGGAAACGCAGAGGCCACAGGACAGATGAGATACAAATTCATTTCAACGATCTGTGGAATTCATAATAGCCTTCACTCGATATGGTCTTCTTTTCTTCCCCAGGCAGCGGATATTAAAGGTACAACTGCTTTGACCTTCTAGGCGTCGGTGAGGTTTCCTCTGGCAATGTGCATCCTCAGATGGTCAAAGGGTAGAAATCCCCGCAGAGCAAATGCTGGCCAAATGCTGCTAAAACAAAGACAGGTCATTTTTTAGAAACCTCGCCTAAGGAAGGCTGTAAGTATGTGTCATATAGAGAAGCATGGGTACAAATTTTAGCCACAGAGCACTCATTGTGGCATTGTTTACAAAAGCAAAAAGAAAGACAACTGAACAGCCGGATGGTCAGGGGCTGGGGAAGTAACTGATAGTCCTTTTCTCCAGGGGCATGCTAGACAGTCAGCCAGGTGAAGCTTGTTAAAAGAAGAGGGCGTGAGTAAAAAATCAGATTTAAAGACCCTGATGCTGGGAAAGATTGAGGGCAGGAGGAGAAGAGGACGACAGAGGTTGAGCTGGTTAGGTAGCATCATGGACTCAGTGGGCATGAATCTGAGCAGACTCTGGGAGATGATGAAGGACAGGAAAGCCTGGCGTGCTGCAGTGCATGGGGTCGAAAAGGGTCAGACACGACTGAGAGACTGAACAACAACAAGAGCAAAATACACTGCGGTCTTGATTTCCTCTCTGTTTGTGCAGAAGAATCAAACCCACAACGTTAGTGCTGTTGATTCTCCTGGCTCCTGGTGGCCAGTCACCAAGGAACCAGATTATCCCGACTTTCTGAGGATGTCTTGGGTTGGTCCCTTGCCACCCTTCCCTTACTACCCAAGCTAGACCGCCTTTCTCCTGCACAACTTGCCTTCGCTTTCTGTCCTGCTCCCCACAATTCCTTTGACTCGCCTCCATGGCTTCTCCATAGGGCAATCAGGACTTTTCCAAAATGCAAATTGGATCCTTTCCTGTTCTGTGTTTAACACTTTTGACTGTCTCCTCATTACTGTTATTTTTGAGGAATCTCAATACTGTTTTCCAGATGTGTGTGTACTAAGTCACTTCAGTGTGTCTGACTCTTTTTGACCCCATGGACTATATAGCCTGCCAGGCGCCTCTGTCCATGGAATTTTCCAGGCAAGAGTACTGGAGAGGGTTACCATGCCCTCCTTCAGGGGATCTTCCCAACCCAGGGATCAAACCCAGGTCTCCTGCACTGCAGGCAGATTCTCTACCACTAGAGCCACCTGGGAAGCCCCATTTTCCATAGTAACTATATCATCTTACACTCCCGCCAATCACGTACACGGGTTTTTTTTTTTTCTTCACATTCTTGCCGACACTTGTTTTATTTTGACTTTTAATAACGGTTGTTCTTTTTTTTAAATTAATTTTTGATCGCACCCTATAGCGTGTGGGACCTTAGTTCTCCCACCAGGGATCGAACCCACACCTCTGGCACTGAAAGGCAGAGTCTTAACCACTGGACCATCAGGGAAGTCTTTCCCCACTACTCTTAAAATGGAGACCAAACCCTTGAACTGGCTATCAAGACTCTGCACATAGCCAGCCTCATTGAGCAGCATGTGTCCCCATCTCCCTGGGCATTCCAGCCACCCGGGCATCCTCCCATGCACCTAGACAGGGCAGGCTGTCTTCTGCCACAGGGCCTTTGCACATGCTATTCCCCCAGCTCAGAACACACTGCCATCCCTCTCCACCTAGAGAACTCACCCTTTTGCTTTCACCTTAAGAATCGCTTCATCTGTTAAAAGCCTCCCCAGGCAGGTCAGGAGCTCACCATAGATTTTCCAGCACCCTATAGTCCCTTTCTCTCCCACTCTCTCCTCATAACTTGCACCTGCAACTGTGGAATTCTTAGATCAATGCCTACCACTTTAAAAAAAAAGATCAATTCATTTGGTTGCACCTGGTCTCGGTTGTGACATGTGGGATTCTTTAGTTGCAGCACATAACTCTTAGTTGCAGAGTGCAAGCTCTAGTTCTCCAAGCAGGGATTGCACTCAGGCCCCTTGCATTGTGAGTGCAGAGTCTTAGCCACTGGACCACCAAGGAAGTCCCAGCTCCTGTCACTTTTCCTAGACTATGAACTCCTCAGAGGCAGGCTGTTCTTGTTGACCACGGTGTCCCCGTTGCCCAGCGCCTGGCACAGAGTTAAGTGCTCAGATGGTTGTTGAATGAATCAGTGAATCAGTGAGGGAGGGGAAGCTGGGCTGAACCCGCAGCCTCCTTTTACTGCTGGCTGGCATGCCTGTCCGGGGTATAGCATGTCAGTCCTGATAGCAGCATATGACCTGTGTGCTCAGGAAGGCAGCCCAGAGAGAGAGCTGTCTTGGAGACGGCCTTGCATTGGGAGGTGGGGCTGGAATGTCATCTTCCTAAAAGCGGCTCTCCGCATCCATCGGAAATGGCCCCTGGCGCAGTCTCCTTGGGAGGAAGCAGAGGGAGCAGGGGGGTCCCATCTCCTTCCTCTCCACCCCTCCTGGCTTGTCCCCTTTGATGTGAGGTTCCTGAGGAGGCTGGTTTGTGTCACTGACCAGCGAGGGGAGGGAGACTATTCAGGGAGACCATTCAGGGCCTTGTCTTGAGTGGCAAACTGGCCAGACCTCAGTGTTTCAGCCAGTGGAGGGGCCCGGGACTCTTACAAGCGCCAGCCACTCACCAACAACATCTGAAAAGAACTCACCAATCTGATGGCTGCCGTGAGGTTGCCTGAGGTTCTGGGGCCTCCTCCCAGCTCCAGATTCCTTCTCCTCTGGCTCTGCCTTTGGCTCTGTCAAACCTGCCCTTTTCCCAGGAGCAGAACTGGGGGTGTGGGAGGAGTGAAGATTTTGCTAGAGGTTCCCTGGGAAACCAGCATGGACAAGGATCCCCATCCTTCTAGGTTATGTCAAGGCCCCAAGACACAGAGATTACATGGTCTCTCGTTCAAGTCCTTCCATGGCCGTGTCATCTTAGACAAATTCATTTGGGTCTCAGTTTTTCTACCTGTGAAATGGGGACTGCGATATATACTCAGGATTATTGCAGTGAGGTTCAACAAGCTCCTGGTGTGGACTCACACCACCATGGCAGGTAGAATGATGGCAATGACACCCCACAAAACACCCCTAATCACCCTGGGATCATGCTACACAGAAACGATTCTCAGTTCTTTTTTGTTTTTATCCTCTGCCAGTTTCAAGAAGGAGGTCTCAGACAGGTGGTAGCATGGGTTAGCACTTCTCTCACACTTGCTAAACTCCTTTAACAAAAGCCTTGGAGCTAGCTTTCCAGGCAGGTGAGGTTAGCCAGCACACGTTGAATGCATTTGTTTTATTTTCCAGCTATTTCATTTATGTACTTTGCTCTTGAAGCAAAGAGAAAATTGTGAGGTAATTGAAAGAAATGCATTGAGCAAATAATAGCACAGGAGACACTTGAATCTGGGAAAAATCACAAAGTGGCTGGAGTGGCTGGGGTTTGGGAAATACTGTTCTAGCAGGGTGAGAGCACTTTAGGTGAAAACGCTTCAAACACTCTCAAGTGATATACAAACAAGGGGTGTGGGCGAGGGACCAGAGGAGTCAACACCGGAGAAGGGCTTTGAGTTTCCTGGGAGTAAATCTCAGGCCTGAGTATATTATTACTGATTCAGAAACAGGAGTGTATGGCCCTCCTCCACTCTGTACACCAAGCACTGAGGAAGATGTTTCCACTGATGTGATTTTATCTAGCTCTCATTATTCACATTTCTGGGGGAGGAAATTGAGGCTCCAAATCATGAAGGGTCTTGCAGCACAGCTAGGAGCTCCCATGCTTCCCAGTCTCTGTCCTGAGTGAGGATTTTCAAGTACCGGCTCCCAGCGGCAGGCTTGGGTGAGGTCCTGAAGTCTGGGCTGCACCCAGGAAGCAATATATACCTGGTGTGTGTTTAGTTATATCCCACTCTTTTGCAGGTCCATGGACTGTAGCCCACCAGACTCCTCTGACCATGGGGTTCTCCAGGCAAGAATACTGGAATGGGTTTCCATTTCCTCCTCCAGGGGATCTTCCCAACCCGGGGATCTAGCTGCATCTCCTGTGTGGTTGTCCTGAGGCAGCGTGAGGGTGCCAGGCCATGCCCTTGCTGTCTTCTTTCCTGGGGAGGTGGGCCCCCGCCCCTGGCCCCCCTGGCCAGCTCTCCCTGGCTGCTCTCCTCCAGCTACAGCGACCCCCTGGGGCAGAGGAAGGTGCGCCCTCCCCGTGCACTGTCTCTGTTTCTGAGCCTCACCTGCTCCTCCTGCTTCACTCTTGATTCAGTAAGTGGCCTGCATGCCTGGCTCTCATTCCCACCCCTGTGTGTGTCCAGCGTGGGGTCACATGGCTTTGGATCAACCTCTTGGGGCTTCAAATAACCCTCTTCTCTTCAAATGTTGGGAGATTCAGGGAAATGCAAAATTCAGTCCATGGCTCAAAATCGGGCTTTCTTGTGGCCAAAAATTTGGGCCCTATAGAAAATTTAGGAAAAAATTTCTACCCCTGTAGAAAATTTAGGAAACAGGCAAAAAGAAAGAAAGAAATGCTGTGGATTACTAACCAGCCCGTTTGGGGTACACCCCACAGGCAGGGTCCTCTTCCAGGAACTCCGAATATATTTTCTCACAGCTTATCGCCCCCACTTTACAGATGATAAAACAGAGGCACAGAGAGGCTAGGTAAGTTGCCCAACTGGTGAAACCAGGGCTTGAACCAGGTGGTTTGGTTCTAGAGCCTACGTGCTTGAGACACTGCCCTTGTCTGCCTGGAGCGCTCCTGTCATTAGGAAGACAGCTTCTCGGATGGGCCAGAGGGAAGTGGAGGAACAAAGCTGAATTCACACAGCCGACTCCTTGTCCCTTATTCATGGTCTCAGTTCGTCCAGACACCACATCCTCACTTGAGGTACTGACTGCTGGTCTCCATCACTCACTCATTCCCTCCCAGCTGAGACGTCTGGGAGGGAGCTGGGGCAGGGGTGTGGGGGTAGGGTGTGTTAAGGAAGGCAACAGGAATGCTGGTGCCTGTGCTTGGACCCTGGGCACACAGGCGTTGCTATCACAACTCTTGGACTTAACCATTTGCTGCCCAGAGAATGCCCAGCTTTTACCCCATCACACTCCATTGCTACTGTTTGGGATCACATCCCTCCCCCTAGACAAATCAGTCATGAGCCTGTGCCCAGAGCAACTGAAAGCCTGGAGTGTGCTCAAGTGAGAAGCAAAGCCAGTCTACCCACCTACAAAGTGTGTTGGCTACAGAAAGAAAATGTAAGAAAATAAAATCGGCCTGCCCAGTGGGGCTGAGTGGTGCCACTGCTCAGCAGGCTTGAGCCTCAAGGACTTGATAAAGCAAATACAGCCGGAGACCAGGAGACTCCCCTAACCCCGTCTTGGGCCTCTCGGGCCCGGCATCAATGCTGGACTAAAACTGGGGGAACCCCGGCCATGAGCTGGAGAGCCAAACCCACTTGGCACCATCCTCATTTAACCTCCAGTGGCACCCCACTCCAGTACTCTTGTCTGGAAAATCCCATGGACGGAGGAGCCTGGAAGGCTGCAGTCCGTGGTGTCGCTGAGGGTCGGACACGACTGAGCGACTTTACTTTCACTTTTCACTTTCCTGCATTGGAGAAGGAAATGGCAACCCACTCCAGTATTCTTGCCTGGAGAATCCCAAGGACGGGGGAGGCTGGTGGGCTGCCATCTATGGGGTCGCACAGAGTTGGACATGACTGAAGCGACTTAACAGCAGCAGCCAGGGCTGGAAGATGGAGGGGCCATTCACCTATAAATTGGGGGGCATTCCTTGTCCCACCCTTGATTTGAAAAGGAGAGTGGTGGGATTTCTCTGGTAGGTCCAGTGGCTAAGACTCTGTGCTCCCAATGCAGGGGGCCCAGGTTCAATCCCCCATAGGGGAACTAGATCCCACATGCTGCAACTAAGACCTGGTGCAGCCAAACAGATAAATAAAATGAGGGTGCTGAGGTTCTGGGAGGGGAAATAATTTGCCGGTGGCCTCACCTGCAGGCATCTGCAGTCCCCACTGAAGGCTTTCCTGGTCACCCTCAGCACCGTAACTTCCCCTGTGCTGTGCTGTTCTCAGTCGCTCAGTCGTGTCTGACTCTATGCGACCCCGTGGACTGTAGCCCACCAGGCTCCTCTGTCCATGGGAGTCTCCAGGCAAGAATCCTGGAGTGGGTTGCCCTGCCCTCCTCCAGGGGATCTTCCCAACCCAGGGATCAAGCCCAGGTCTCCCGAATTGCAAGTAGATTCTTTCCCATCTGAGCCACAAGGGAAGCCCAAGAATACTAGAGTAGGTAGCCTACCCCTTCTCCAGAGGAGCTTCCAGACCCAGGAATTGAACCAGGGTCTCCTGCATTGCAGGTGAATTCTTTGCCAGCTAAGCTACCAGGAAAGCCCCAACTTTCCCTATCCCCAGTTATACCCGGGAGTTGAATGAAGACATACTGCGGGCAACCTCTGAGTTCAAACTTGGAAACTGGCTCTTAGGAAGACTTTTCAGAGTAGTGTTTTATGCATACTTGATTTTCAGTAGCATATGAGTGAAATAGTTCCATGCTTTAAGATATAGTATATATGTATGTATAAAATATGTTATATTGTGGGGGGAGTGTATGTGTATGAAATCACATAATATGTACTCCTTAATTCTGGTTTCATTTATTTTCACTCAGTGTAATTATTTTGTGATTCATCCATGTTGTTGCATATAGAATATTTCTTTGTTTTAATTGTTGTTGTATTTCACTGTATGTATTTATCTGGTACAATTAGTAAAAAAATCAAACTAATATATAGTAAAATAAATCAAAGCAATGATTGTCCATGGACTGACATGGTCGGTAAAGGAGACATGAGAGGGAAGGAGGAAACTATGGAAGGATGAGGATGTTCACTATCAGAGTTGTACTGATAGGTGTAGCTACATAAACCCTGTCACACTACATTTGTAAACTAATGGCATAATTTATTTATTTTGGGCTGTGCTGGGTCTTCTTTGCTGCACGGGCTTTTTCCTCCTTGTGGCAAACAGGCCTACTATCCAGTTGTCATGCGTGGGCTTTTTACCGTGGTGGCTTCTCTTGTTGCAGAGCATGGGCTCTAGGGCACAGGCTCAGTAGTTGTGGCACAGGGCTTAGTTGCTCCGTGTGGCATGTGGGATCTTCCCCAACCAGGAATCTAAGCTGTGTCTCCTGCATTGGGAGGCAGACTCCTATCCACTGAACCACCAAGGAAGCTCCACACTCTACATTTTAAACATGGATTGGAAGACCCAACATAGTAAAAATGTCAGTTCTCCCCAAACTGATCAAGTTTGAAGGCAATTTCTAAAATCTAGCAAGATTTTCTGTAGCTATAGACAAGACTGAGCTTCCCTGGTGGCTCATATAGTAAAGAATCTGCCTGCTAGTGCAGGAGACCCAGGTTCAATCTCTGGGTTGGGAAGATTCCCTGGAGAAGGGAATAACTACCCACTCCGGTATTCTTGCCTGGGAAATCCCATGAACAGAGGAGCCCACGGGGCTACAGTCCATGGGGTCATAAAGAGTCGGACATGACTGAGCAATTAACGCGCTCACTTTCATAGATAAGATTATTCTAAAATGTATATATGTAAAGGCAAAGGAGATAAAATAGCTAAAACAGTTTTCAAAAAGAATAAAGTGAGAGGACTCAGTTTACCTGATTCTCAAGACTTATTGTGTAGCTTCAGTAATCAAGCCTGTGTGCTATCAGCCAAGAAATAGAGACATAAATCAACAAAACAGAACAGAGAACTCACAATGGATCCAACTGATTTTTTATAAAGTTGTAAAAAGAATTCAATGGCATAAAGAGAAGGCGACTTTTCAACAAATGGTACTGGAACAACTGGACATCCATGGGTCAAAGGGGGTGGGGAAACACCACATCAACCCAAGTCTCATATGTTCTACAAAATTTAACTCAAAATGGGTCACAGACTTAAAGGTAAAACATAAAATGATCTAACTTTTAGAGTAAAACATAGGAAAACGTCTATATGATCAAGGGCTAAGTGAAAAGTTCTTAGATTTGGCACTGAAAGCACAATTTATAAAAGGAAAAACTGATAATTTGGACATCATTGAAATTAAATCTTACTTTGTGAAAGACCGTTTTAAGTGGATGAAAAGACAAGCTACAGACTGGGAGAAAATGCTTGTAGACATATGTGGACAAGGACTAGTATCTAGAATATATAAAGAACTCTCAGAACTCAACATTAAAAAAGCAAATCTTCAAATTAGAACTTGGGCGAAAGACATGAAGGAAGATTTCACTGAAGAAGATACACAGATGGCAAATAAGCACATAAAAATATTTCCAACATTAGTCAGTAGAGAAACGCACATTAAAACTACGAGATATCCCTATACACTTATCAGGATGACTTGAAGAGAAAAAAAGTGATAACAACAAATGTTGGCAAGGATGTGAAGAGATGAGGTCATCAAATTATACATTGCCAGTGGGGATGCAAAATGGTACAGCCGCTCTGGAAAACAGCGCAGCAAAAACTAAACATTCAATTGCCATAAGACCCAGAAGTTGCGCTCCTAGGCATTTGTCCCAGAGCAGTAAAGATTTATATTCACACAAAAACCTATACACGAATGATTATAGCAGCTTTATTCATCACAGTCAAAAACTGGACCAGACATCCTTCAATGGGTGTTCAAACAAACGAACTGCAACACATCCATGCCATGGAATATTATTTGGCAATGAAAAAGACAAAGCATTAATACAGGAAACAGCTGGGATGGTTCCCCGAAGAATTACACTGAGTTAAAAAAAAAAAAAAGCCAGTCCCCAAAGATGACATACTTACAATTCTGATTTTACAACATTCTGGAAAGGACCAAAGTATAGAAACAGAGAACAGATTAGTGGTTGCCAGGGTTAAAGGAGGTAAGGTGGGAAGGGAAGTGGGTTTGGCTATAAAAGCCCAACAGAGGGGGGATCTTGTGTGATGGAAATGTTCTGTACCTTGAACATGCTAGTTGTGATACTGTTCTTAGTTTTGCAAGATATCATGAAACTCTCCATAACTTATAACTGCATGTGAATCTTCAAATATCTCAAAATAAAAAAGTTGAATTAAAAAAAAAATTAGGTGACAGTACTGCAGACAGAGAGTGCATTGGGGAAAAATTAAGAGAATGAGAGAAGGAAGAAGTTTGAGAATACCCTACTCTAGAAAAGATGCTTTTTTATTATGAAAACTCTCTTGGTGGTTATTGTTGGCCAAAACTCCTCCAAAGGTTTTTTGTTGTTTAGTTGCTCAGTTGTGTTTGACTCTTGTGACCCCATGGACTCCTCCAGTCTCCTCTATCCATGGGATTTCCCAGGCAAGAATACTGGAGTGGGTTGCCATTTCCTTCTCCAGGGGATCTTCCCAACCCAGGGGTCAAACCCACATCTCTTGCATTGGCAGGTTCTTAACCACTGAGCCGCCAGGGAAGGCCCCTTCAAAGGTTGCTGCTGCTGCTGCTGCTGCTAAGTCGCTTCAGTCGTGCCCGACTCTGTGCGTTACTGGTGGTAAAAAGAGTTTGCTGTGACGAATCAAGTGCTGGAAGCTTTACGAGCTGTGGTTTGAAGCAAAGCAGGTGCGGTCAAGTTTGAAAGATGCATAGGGAGGTCAGGAGGTTGAGACCCAGGCCCCGCTTAGCCGGCAAGGACAAGATGAGCGTGGTCCCCTCCTCCCCTGGCAGCGTGGGACTNNTGCAACAAGAGTTTAATAGCTTTCCCAAGTTTCGCAGCGATAGTAAGTGAAAACAGTTTCTGAGTCCCAGTCCACAGACTCCTGAGCCCATGCGCGTCACCAACGCACGGAAAAGAATGGAACTAAATAGCCCGTGGGAGCCAGAGAGGTGGCCAGAGTGGGCCTGGGCCAAGGGCAAAGGGCCCGATCAAGTCTCCAGCACGACTGTCCTCTTAGCGCTCCCAATCCCTCGCCCAAACCAAGGCTCGGGGCAGGAGCTGCAAGGCAAGGGGAGGAGTGGGGTGGGGGGAGAGAGGCCCGGTAGCCCTGGCAACGAGACTGGGGTCGCTTACCTATTATGGGCACCTCAGCGATGAAGACCCTCCGGATAGAATTTGCCACCCTGAGGAATGAAAACCAAGCGGCGTGTGGGCACCGCAGCCTCGACAGGCCAGGCTCGCGCCCCACCGCGCCCAAAGCGGAAGCCAGTTTTGAAAAGACACGACGTCCCGCAGGCTGGGACCCCGGCTCTCCAGAACCGCCAACCTCTTCCCCCAGCAGTCTTACGCCAGGTCCGTGTTCTCGATGATGAACTTGACATTCTCGTCGGTGAGCTCCGTGATCCGCACTGTGGGCTGGTTGGCGTACGGCATCGCGCCCCACCGCTCGCTCGACCTCTGTTGTCAGCTCTGCCGGGCCTGCGCCAACTCCTCCAGCGGAAGTCCGTGAGCTGGGCCTCGCCACTGGCGCGGACGGGCGCTCACAGCGCCGCCTGCTGCTCGGAGGCCTGAAGTTTTCCACCCACCACTCCCACCTTTTTGAAGAAGCACCAGGTTCAACCATTCAGAGGGCGATTTGGCAAAGCATGCACACGCCCTTGATTCCACAGTAACACTTCTAAGAATCCATACTGCAGAAACATTTGCAGGTGTAAGCAAACATACATGTACAGGGACGTTCACTGCAGCAGCTGCTGCTGCTAAGTCGCTTCAGCCGTGTCCGACTCTGTGCGACTCCATAGACGGCAGCCCCCCAGGCTCCGCCGTCCCTGGGATTCTCAGGCAAGAACACTGGAGTGGGTTGCCATTTCCTTCTCCAGTTCACTGCAGCAGTCTGGCAAAAGATAAATAAAAGTTGCCCATTGACAGAGACCTGGTTATATATACAAACACAGGAATACTGTAACATTTTTTGAAAGAATGAAGTGTGTAAATCTATGGAAGAAAAGTACAGTTGGTCCTCCATATGCAAGGGTTTTTGAATCCAACCGAGGATAAAATTCCATAAAGTTCCAAAAATAAAACAAATTTCCTGCACTATTTATATAGCATTTACAACTACTTACCATAGCATTAAACATTGTGTTAGGTACTATAAGAAATCTACAGATAATTTAAATTCTATGGGAAGGGCACATGTAGGTTACGTGCACATAGTAGGCAGTGTCGTAAACAGCCTGCAAAGAGGTCTGATGGGTCTTTTTTTGCTTTTGGTTGTGCCACATCCATGTCCCCTGAAATGAAGTAAAGTCCTAACCATTGGACTGCCAGGGAATTCCCAGGTGGCAGCAGATTACACAGAGAACTCCTAAAATAGAACTTGGCAGGGGACAACATGTAGCGGGAAGAGAAAGAATAATCAGAGGGGACAGAGGCGTTTGCTTTAGCAAGGAGTGACATCTGAGACAGAGAAGAGCATTAAGGGGGCCCTTGCACTGAAGCCTGTATCATCTCAGTAAATTAAGAATTAAGGTTATCTGTTGAGTGTGAGATGGATGCTATAAAGGATAAAAGAGGGAATGGAACAAAATATGATAGCTACTGCAGGCAACTTGACAGGATGTCAAGATGAAAGAATCAGGTGCAGAAAGGGCCCAGAGGAACGTGCGTGAGACAGGAAATTCCCACTAGCCGTTACTCCCATCGTCATTCAGTCCACTTGGGCAGGAGACCGAAGCGCAGAAGACAGATGGCTGTTGGATGCTGCGTGCACCAAAATGGTGAAGCCGCAACTCCTCACGTGAGGATACTTGGAAAGGGGGTCTTCATGAGGTCCTGAGGACAGAACTCTCAGATCAGTGCTCTAACAAAAGCAGGGAGAGGCGGCAGACCACACTGGCATGCTCTCTGCCGTGTGAGAATGTAGGGAGAAGGGGGCCATGTGCGCCAGCAAGAAAGCGCCAAGGACCAAGCTAGCTGGCACCTTGATCTTGGACTTCCCGCTTCTAGAACTGTGAGACGTTTCACCACAGCAGCCTGAACAGACTTACACAACAGAGTTAACCGGACTTAAATAGGGGGCTCGGCCAGCACAGAGGCTGAGAGAATTTGTAAAGCTAAATACTGTGTCAAGGAAATAGTCAGCGATGGGCAGGAGGAGCCGAAGCAGCTAACCGGGAGGGGGAAAGACCCCGTCACCCCCATTTTACTGAAGGGAGGCCTGGGCCCACAGGTGCAGAGCTGTCACAGCTGCCCAGCAACGTCACACAGCACCGGGGCCCTAACTCAGGTCTCCTGGCTGCCAGTTGCAAGCCTTCTCCAAAACCCTGCTCTCTGCTTCTGGGGTCTTGGACAGCTGCCATGGTCTGTATGGAAATTCCCTACACAACAGGAAACTGCTTCAAAGATATTTATTATAATATTTTACAGACTAAGTTCACTAATAATCCTGCAATGAGTGCTGTTTTAACATGACACAGGGCCTGGGACCACACCTCTGGCCAGGCTGAGCACCAGCAGGCACCTGTCTCAGGTGAGGCAGCCTGCCCAGGGGGTTTCCAGGTGCAACGACTCAGGACACTGGAGCATGAAAGGGCAGCATGGAACCCACAGGCCTGTGCTGTGCTGTGGGGGAGCTGACACCTGGGGTGGCCTCAGATCCGGACTCTGACTTGGGAGCCCCAGAGGCAGGTTAAGACATGGTCAAAGTGCCTGAGAGACCACAAGAGGGATGTGTTGGGTTTCCATGATTTGAATGCTTGAGTGTTGCGTTTTTCAGTCCCATAGCTATGGTGCCAAAAGGCATCAGGAGGCCTGGCCTGGCATTAGGAACTGAAGAAGTGGCCCAACCCTGGGCTACACCTGTGTTGCCCAGTGCCCTGTGGTTCCCAGGTGGCTGTGGTAGTGTTGCAGAGTCCTTTGGCGCTTTCTCGTTGACACCCTGTTCCATAGATGGCACCTTGTACGTTTCAAAGCCCTTTAAATATATCCATGGGTTTTCTTCCGGGTACTCTAGTTACAGCCCTTCTTGCTCACCGGCGCTGGTTTAGACCTGTCAGGTTCTTGAGCTGACAAGAGGATGGAAACAGAGAGTGATGAGACCTGGCCCTGCCCCCAGGACTCCAATGGCGAAGACAGATTTCCGAGGCAGCCTGTGTGGCTATGATGCGGAGATCTGATGTACCAGGGTCCCAGGCATAAGTTTTGTCTTCACGCCAGTAACAAACAGAGGTGAGATATTTGGAATCTAGAGATTGGGACTGAACCACTGCCAGTCCTAAGATTAGCTTCCCCAGTTTAAGGCTACAAAACTACTTGGGGTGAGTGACATGCGTGAGGATCATGGGACTGGAGCCAACTGGGCAGGGACGAGCTGGGAGGCACTCACCGTCACTGCTGCGCCCATGAGTCCTTGCACCAAGGCCTCTCCGGTGGACTTGACCTAGAAGGAGTCAGAGTCAGGTTCTCTCAGGCCCCACCACTGCTCAGACGTGAGACAGGGAGGTCTGACCTGTAGGCTCACTAGCCCCTACAGGTCGAATCAAGAGGGCCCTGTGTCCTGGAAGAAGAGTCTACAGATAACACAGTAACAAAGGGACCACATGTGGCTCTTAGGGAAGGGCTGGGGTGAGGAAGAACCAGTCAGGCTCCCTGTGAAGGCCCCTAGGACTGTTAGCTGAGGCCCAAGGGGACCAAGAGAGCAGACAGGTGACAAGTTTGGCCCAAAAGGACAGAGCGCTTAGTGAGAAAGCTTCCCAGATGCTGAGCCCCGAGCTACCTGCTTGGCAGTGTGGCCCATGTTCATTGCATCGCTGATTCGGTTTTCCAGAAAGCGCCAGGTATCCTCGAAGTCTGGGGAGGAGTCCTGCATCATCACCAGCTCAGTGGTGTTGTAGATGCCAGCCAACACCGCTCGGCGGGTATACCAGTTAAACTGCAAAGGAACCCATCCAGGGGGATAGGTCACCACTGTTGCTGCAGGCTGGGGGAAGTCTGAGTGATTCCTACCCAAAGCCCCTGGCACTCCTGGGCTCCTTCCTAATTTCCTCTTTCCCTCACAGATACACGTGGCCCTCTGGACAATGTAGTTGTTCCCAAACTAGGCTGGGTGTCAGAATCACCTGGGAGATTGAAAATCCAGGCTCCTGGGCCCAACCTCTTAGAGCTCAGAGTCAGCAGGTCTGAAGTTAAGTGCCAGGATCTAGATGTTTATTAAGCATCCCATGTGATTTTGCTACGTCCACTCAGCTTTGAACCCACCAGTGAAAAGCCCAAGTCTCCGGACATCTAGGTATTTCCCTGGTGGCTCAGATAGTAAAGAACCTGCCTGCAGTACAGGAGACCCAGGTTCAATTCTTAGGTTGGGAAGATCCCCTGGAGAAGGGTATGGCTACCCACTTCAGTATTCTTGCCTGGAGAATTCTGTGGACACAGGGAGCCTGGAGGGCTACAGTCCACGGGCTTACAAAGATCTCATGTAATTTTCAGGCTTCCCTGGTGGCTCAGATGGTAAAGAATCTGCCTGCAATGCTGGAGACCCAGATTTGATCCCTGGTTAGGGAAGATTCCCTGCAGAAAGGAATGGCTATCCACTCCAGAATTCTTGCCTAGAGAACTCCATGGACAGAGGACCCTGGCCTGCTACAGTCCTTGGGGTCTAAGTTCCAGAGAGGCTCTGTGATCAGGCAGTTGTGACCAAACCTTGTGTCATCCATCAGTGATGTGAGGGCTTGAGGCAGCGTCAGGGACAGACTGGAACACCTGGGAGGAGCTGAGAGTTCAGGTCCTTCAGCAACTTCTGGCTGTGGCTATCCTGGCCAATCGCTCTTCAGAGCACTAGCTTGGCTGCTTCCTGTTTTACCTCCCTGATTTCTGGGCTTTCTAATTTCATTTTCCAACCATCTCTGTTGGTGGTATATTCCCGTATGAGAGAAGTTTATTAAAGCACTTTGTTAGAACTGTGGTGGAAGCATCTCTCTGCCTCCCATCCTGGATCTCACCAAGTACCATCGCATATTAACTTCTCTTAGGAAGGTGTAGATATATACATGTGTATATACATTTTTAATTTTCTACCAGAAATATGATAGTATTAACAAGTCAGATTCTTTCCGGCTGCGTGTTTAGAGGCTTATTGATCTCTGAGCAAAGCAGGCCAAGATGGGGTGTAGGGAGGGAGTTTCTTTTTAAAGCAATGTCTTTAAAAAAAAAAATGTCTTAGAGAACGTCTCTACAGCATCCTTTTTTAAAAAAAAAAAAATCAGTCTCATAAAAGACATACACTGAGGAAGTCTGCCACAGAATCTAAATTTTAGGAGACTGAGGGGGAAATAATTATAAAACGGCAGCCCAATCAGCCCTCTGATGCCGTGTGTCACACTCTGGGGGGAAGGAGCACTGATGTGTGGATATGGCACTGGTCCCTGAATGAAGATGACCTAGAGGCTACTGTGGCTTGTTGAGGGACCCTCCTCATACATTAAACTCTCCTTCCTAAGATGAGAATGACTCTGGAGTCCCCCTGAAGGGATGTGTGATCAAAGAAATTTCACAAACTTCTGGAGGAAATGCTTAACGCAGCCGTCCCCACCCTCTGTGGGCCTAAGGAGAGCACTCACGTCAGTGGACTGGTCCCCAGCGTAATGCCACATGTCATCCACCATGCTGGTCAGCAGGTTCAGGCTGGGTGGGATGTTGTGAGGGAGCATGAGGATGCTGAGGGCCTGGGGAGAGATGACACACGAAGGGGCACTTGCACACCGGTAATGACAGCACCTCACTGTTCGGTAGAGATAGTAAGGGGCCCGCGCAGCCCTCCTTCTGAGACACTCCATCTCCAACCACAGCTGTGAGCTCCTGGCATCTAAGGCTCCCTCCCAACTACAGCTTATGGGAGCCGGGGCAGAGTACCCTCTGCTGCCCAGTCAGATCCTCAATCCCTGGCATGTGAACTTGGGAATGCAGCCAGCCAGGTCTAGCCTGGTATCTTTGAGTAAGCATGGAGGAGGGCACCCCCATTCTGTAACATGGAGAAAGAGGCAAGGCTAGGAGTGGAGTCTGGGGGAGGTTGCTAAGCCCCGATTCTAGGCCATCCTAGAGCCCAGCAGCATTCCTGCCCTTCATGCCCTGCTCATGATAAACTCCTTCCAGTTTTTTTTTCCCCTAACTCAAACTGATTTCTGTTACCTGAGACCTCAAAATCCTTTCATATAAGCAGTGGCACAGCCCAGAGATGCCTTCATTAGCAGATATCAACACCGGACAGTCCAAGGGTTGTCACTTTACCAACTCTGAAACCCACTGGCTGTGGCCTTGAGAGATGTCCCCGATTGGCTGGAAAGTTATCTTGAAATAGCCCAGGAGGAAACATGCTTAATAAGAAGGCAACCAGGGCCTACTTCATGCACTTGTGCGGCTTCAAATGCAAGGTGGAATGAGTCAGTCCAGGAAATCGAGCATGCGAGCACGGGCACGGGGCAGGCCTTGACTCTGGGCTGAACTCCCTCACACCCGGCCCACAGCTGAAATTAAGTGCCCAACCATCTCCCAGCTGGGCAGCGGATACCAGTTGATCTGTGGGTTCTCTCAGTTCTGATATATATTGACTTTCTTAACCGAGAATGGCCCACATTGTGACACGCTTTGAAAAGAGGAGGAGGAAAAATGGAGCTTTAGAAAACTTGGGGAAAGCCCTTGGAATGAACATTCCAATTCTCTAAGTGTCACACTGACAAACTGAAAAGAAGTCCCACTCCCCTGAGATCTAGAATGCCAAAGGCCTGCTGATGATGACGGTCAGTAAAATCTCCTGACTTTTCTAATCTCCTTCATGGAGCCCTCCTCACCAAAAACCCAGTGACACACTTGGGCCACTAGCAGCCTACCAGGACGTGATCTAGGACCAGGCCACTCACATCTCCAGGAACTGAGACACAGGCGGCTCAGAAGGCCCTCTCTTTGGCTCTCCTCAATCTGACACCTAGTGTACCAGTACACTGCGCATCCCTGGGTCTGCGGAGACTAGCAAGCTAACTTCTGAACATCGTGCCAGACCTTCCATGTGAAGGTGCTTAGAATCATATACATGAACACACTGTCACCCTGGGGCCTGGATGTGGGTGGACCGTGTACCCGGGGCCAATGCTGAATGTACGGGATCAACATTCTCAGTCTGGTTTCCACAGCATCCCTCAGGAACTTGTCTGTCTTCTTCTTCCTGGAAGAGAGAAAAGAAAACAGAGTATCTCCGGGTCGAAGGCATGGGCTCAGTGCTACCCCATCTACTCAGTTCTAGCAGGGATGGTTCCACCAGCTAGAACGAGACAGGCAGCTCCATTTCTGTCCCATCGGAGCAGCTGGGGTGCTCAGCGCTACTCTGCAGGCTCTGCTTGGACTGGCCTCCTGGGGACAGCTGGTGGGGCCTGAGTCCTCCCATCCTTAGCTGCTACCCCGAGCAATGATGCTGAGGGACTTACTCTGCCTGGCCCAGCTGTACCAGCTTCTGCTCCTCCTCCAGGACACGGGTGAGCCGAGCATTGCACTGGGTCACGAAATGCAGGATCAGCTCACTGCCGTCATTCCCAAACATGCTGGCGGCTGCACTGGAGAGACCCAGGGACTACAGAGGGGGAGAGGGAAAACAGGGAAGTGGCAGGCTGGTGCAGTGGCCACTGGCTGCCTGTCCATCACTAGCACCTCTTCTCCTGGCACCAGCAGCTTGGCTTTCAGTGGGACACCCTCACTCCTCATTCTTGGTCCATGTGATCTGGGAGAAGCTGAGCACTCGTCCCTCCACACTCCATCAGGCCCCCAGGTGTGATGCAAAGCAGGGGATCCAGGCCTGCACGTGTGGAGTTCACAGCACCTAGTTCTAGGATATGCACATGACCAAATCTAGTCCTACAAGGCTGCCTCTGGAATTCCGCTGGTACCGACAGGGAAAAGGGACTCTCTCTCCTCTGGGGTTGCTGACTCTCTCAACTCAAGGGAAGCCCCTGCTGAGAATGAAGCTCACGGAGGGGAAAGCAAAGCAGATACACCATGGAGACAGCTCCCAGCAGCACAAGATAAGAACGCTGAGCCAGAGCCACTTTCAGACTTTTCTGTTATTAAATGAGCTGAAACACTCTACATCTTGCTTGAGCCAGTTCAGAGTTGAGTTCTAACACTTGTAACCTAGAATTGTAACTGCTGTGAAAAGGGCCTTGGAAAAAGTGCTGTCTTTCTAGCTCACTTAACCTAAATCTCTTGGAAAGTAGGTCTCTCAGTTATTAAAAAAAAAAAAAAAAAAACCCACAAACTTTTATTACTGAGTTGTTAAGGAGTTATTTAACAAAGTCACAGAGACCTTTTATTACTCCTGATAAACAACAGTCACTGAGAAGCTACGGTCGGAAGAACCCTGATGACAGCAGGGACAGAGGACAGAAAGAAACAAAGAGACTTAAAAAATCCCCACCGTTGGGAGTCGGGAAGGAATTCTCTCCTGGCGGAAGTGCCTAGACTTTCTGGGCTTCCTTGGCAGCACAATGGTAAAGAACCTGCCTGCTAGTGCAGGAGAACAGGGTGAGAGCTATGCTCTGCAGGTGCCACCTTGAGGATACTTAATGCTCTCTTTATCCTTCCGGCTACCTGGTTACCAACGTCACATCTAGTTAACAATGCTTTGTGTTAAATTCTCTCTATTCGAGTGATTTCTTCTGACTGACACACTCCCTGAAAGACCAACTCCGCTTCTCAGAATCTGTCCTGAAGAAACCAACCAGAAATATACTTAATTATGTCATACACATAGGTTTATAATACTAAAAAAAAAAATAGAAACAACCCAAATGTTTATCAATTGAGTTCAAGTAAATACAACAGGTATTATGCAGCCGTATGAACAGAGATATGCAGAGTGGGTGGGGTGGGGGGGAAGCCAGGTAACCATAGAATAATCAGTTGAATCAGATTTTCCCAAACAATCCTGTTACATTTCCGTTCTCTACAGGTGCTACATCTTTCTCTAATGATTCTCTCAAACTTCCCCTGCCACCTCCAAATCTTTGTCTCTTACCACTTTTTCCTAACGTCAGGTTCATGAGACAACCACGCCTACTTCAGAGAAAACAGAAGCCATTCTCTGGGAACCCAAAAGATTCTTCTAGAAATGAAATCTGCAGCTGTCTTCTCCAGCTTTGCCTCTAACACATCGAAGGCCAGTCTTTCCACCTGTTTCCTGGACTTCATAAGTCTTGCCTTCAAGGAACCTCACATTTTTAATTTTGCCATGTCTCCTGTATCTTCACCATCACCCGTGTTTCTGCATCCTCCAGCTCTACCTTCCATCCCACGTTCCCTGCTCGTACACCAGCTCCCCTCTACCCCTCCCAGCCACACGCCTCTCCATTTCCTTACCCTCCGCTCACTCCTCAACCCACCCCGTTACTGCTGACCTGCACTCCCCTCCAACGGCTGCTACTGCAGTCACCGACACCTAGTAGCTCCGTCCACATGTTGCTGCTTGGCCTCCAGAGCCAGGCTCCTCCACCTCAGTCTCCTTTGCCACTCCACCCCGCTAGTCAAGGCTATGGTTTTTCCAGTGGTCATGTATGGATGTGAAAGTTGGACTGTGAACAAAGCTGAGCACCAAAGAATTGATGCTTTTGAACTGTGGTGTTGGAGAAGACTCTTGAAAGTCCCTTGGACTGCAAGGAGATCCAACCAGTCCATTCTGAAGGAGATCAGCCCTGGGATTTCTTTGGAAGGAATGATGCTAAAGCTGAAACTCCAGTCCTTTGGCCACCTCATGTGAAGAGTTGACTCATTGGAAAAGACTCTGATGCTGGGAGGGATTGGGGGCAGGAGGAGAAGGGGACGACAGAGGATGAGATGGCTGGATGGCATCACTGACTCGATGGATGTGAGTCTGAGTGAACTCCAGGAGTTGGTGATGGACAGGGAGGCCTGGCGTGCTGCGATTCATGGGGTCGCAAAGAGTTGGACACGACTGAGTGACTGAACTGAACTGAACTGCTTCACCCACCCTTCAATGTCAGTGGTCCCCGAGAACCTAGACTCCTCTCTCTTTTCACATGACACTCCTGGCACACTCACACTCGTGCCACCCGAGGCAATCTCACTCACGTTCCCGGTTTACCGATCACATCCATATACTCTAGTCCAGGCAGCTCCTCCAGTTTCAGGCCTGTATGCTTGAGGTTTCCCACTGGCTGACCCAAAGATCCCTCAGACACAACAAAGCTCAGGACTGTACCCACGATCCTTCCCTAAACTTGGGCCTCTTCAGGGGCCCTAATCTTAGAAAATGGCACGGCCACATACCCACACATGCAAACCGACAGGCAACTCCGTCACTCCCTCCTATGTCATTCTACCACCCATCTCCGTGTTTACTGCACTGCTCTAGGTCAGAAAGCCCTCCTCTCTCCCGCATGACTAGCAGCAGGCCCCAGTGACTTGCTCTGCCTCTTTCTTTCATCCAGCAGCCAAAATGATGATTTTTGAAATGTTAAATTTAATCCCATATCTTCTGTATCTCCAGGTGGGGCTAGTGGAAAATAATCCACCTGCCAATGCAGGAGATGCAGGTTTGATCTCTGTGTTGGGAAGAGCCCCTGGAGCAGGAAATGGCAACCCATTCCAGAATTCTTGCCTAGAAAATTCCAGGGACAGAAAATCCTGGTGGCTACAGTCCATGGGGTCGCAAACAGTCAGACATGACTGAGCACATATCTCCAATTGTTCTTAGGACAAAAGACATTGTAACTCTTCAACGTGACCTTTGGATCTTGTCTGATTTGGCCTCAACTGACCCTTCCCCAGCCTCACTCAGCTCAGATTTCTTCCATCACACTACCTATGATCTGCCTTTAGAACCTAACTCCCAAGATCCAAATACATGGTATATTCTTTTTATATTAAAAAATAATCTAAAAATAAAGCCATTTCTACTCTACAGAGGAAAAGCAAGCAAAACCAGAATATCTGATAGCAGTGAGGGGTTCCTGGACTCTGAGCTGGGCTGGAAGAGTGTGAGGCCCTCTGCTCTGGCCAGTATGACTCCCTCCGGCTGATCCTGGCCAGGCTGCCCTGCCCACACCCACACACACCTGGGCTCCTTCTGCAATGGCCTCTGCCGTCCAGCCGTGGGCGGGCACGAACTCCAGGGCTGCGGTCAGGATGCGGTGCTGCAGCTGCTCCTCACTCTCGTAGTCCTCCTCCTCCTCCCCGCCCTGGTCGGTGTACCTGAGACAGACAGGAGGACAGAGTCCTCACTCCTCCTCTCACCGCCTCCTGCCGAGCGATGCAAAATGTGCCTGGCCAGAAACCACAGGCGCCGTGCCTCCTCTCAGCGCGTGTCGGGAGGACATTTACTTTCGTGTCATTATCAGTGTGTGAGTGCCAACAGAGCAAAACTCACATCATCCCTCACCTCCCAAAGAGTCACCGAGAGAAAGGAACCAGCGAGCAAGGAGGTCACGCGATAGGAAGGGACACGCTCTCGCAGAACCCTGGATATCCCAGTCTATAGCCTCACAGCACCGTTTCTTTATCTAGATTTGCACCAAACTGTAACCCACGAGGACAGGGGCAATGGTGACATTATTCACAGGGGCCTGGCACAAAGACGACCCTCTGAACTGAAGTGAAGAGGACATTCACTGAGAAACCAGAAAACCGACTGGGAACACTCTCATTTCAGAGCTAGAGGAGCTTCTCAGGGGCAGGATTAAGTAAACAGAACATATCTAATGGAGACGGAAATTATTATCTCCTTTCTGCCAGGCAATTTGGCCCCACAAATGTGAACAAAATTCATAAGGTGCATAACTTTGACTCAATGCTCCCACTGCTGATAAAATCACACACTTGATCACACCATTTTTCGTGATGTAAATGAAATCTAAATATCCATCAATAAAAGGTTAAATAAATTTTGGTACTGCCATTTGGTGGAATATTAGACAACCATTAAAATCATACAATCTGTGAAAAGACATTTAAGATGTCCTGCTGAGTGAAAAAACAGGCTCTGGAACAACAGGTATAGTATACAGTGTAATTAATCATTTATAATATACACAGTGCTATATGTGAAACCTGCTTAGAGAAACATCTAAAAGGATAATCACAAAAACGTTAGCAGAGTTATTCCTTGGTTTGTGATTTGTGGTAATTTTTTGTTTTATTTTTGTGAACGTCTCTGTATTATTCAGAACATTTTAGAATGTATGGGCACCATTTTCATAAAATAAACAAACACGTTCTTTCCAAAGATAGTTCTCAAAATGATGAAAGGTGTGAAGAGGGTGGAGAAGGGAAAGGAAGGAGAAGCAGATTCACCCAGGCACTTAAAGTGGACAAAATGGGTGGACAGGTGTTCTGATGCCTACCTGGGGGGTGAACGCAGAGCCTCTGGATTGGGTTCCTCTGCGCCCTGCGCCTCAGACTGTTGCTGAGAAGAGGGAGGGGGTTGATTCTTCTGCTGATCCGAAGATCTTAGCTGCATAGCTGAAGCATGGAAGGCAGGTGGTGCCAGGGCTGGTCGGCAGCGGGACACTGAAACAGAAACTGAGCTGATCAGTCAAGGACTCTTTGACTCAAAAGCAGACCCTTTGAGACCCAGAGTGGTAGGAGGGATGGAAGAAAAGCAGAGGAAAGCCAGAACCAAGTGCTGGATCCTAGACAAAAATCTTAGGCAAACTGGGAACCTTCTGACATGATGTGGTGGCAAAAGCATAAACCAGGAGAACACCTCTCTTCTAGGCATGTTTCCATCATTTGTTAGGTTAATGGACAAACAGCACGACTTTAAAATATGCAAATTAAGAGAAATAATCTCTATTTACTCAATGAGAATGCTGTGAGGCTCAAACAAAAAATGAAAGTGACTTAAAAATGTTACATATTTATATATCATAGCAAGAGCACTGGACTAGAAATTAGGTCTGAGTACCGATTCCCTAGTGTTTATGGGGTGTCTGTTTTCTCATCTGCAATACTGCAACAGTCCCATTTACTTTACTTTTAAAAGGTACAGTACTCTGTTCACTAAGGAAAGGCTAATACTACTTTTTTCTTTCCCAGCATTTATCCAAAAAAGTTCAAACACACAGACAAGTGGAAAGAACTGTGGCATGAATGCCTGTATATCCACTACCTAAGTTCTACACAGCTATCCACCACACTCATCCTACATTAATCTATTTCTTGATGCATTTGTCGCAGACTTCAGCATTCTTTATTTCTAAACATTTCAGCACACACATCCTTAACTAGAGTTAAAATTTTTTACTTTTCTTTTATTGAGGTGACATTTATATTCACCTGTTTCAAAATTTTCACTCTAGTCTTGTCTGTCCGAGAATTTCATCTATATAGAATCATACCGTAGGTTCCGTGTATGTATGACTTTTTTTTTGCCCAGAGTATCTTTTAGATTGATTCATATTTTTGTGTAGGTCAGTAGGTTGTTACTTTTTTACTGCTCAGTAGTATTCCATTAAGAAATACTATTCTGTTGGGCTGTTTCCGTGTTGGCTATTATAAATAAAGGTGCTATGAACATACTTGTTCAAATCTTGTTGCGGACATATGCCTTCATTTCTGTTGGGTAAATATCTAGGAGATTTTCTGGGTCACAGGCATTATTTGTTCTTCTACTGAATATAGTTTGGAGTTATGTATAAAACAGCACTCACTAAAGAAAAAAAAATCTATGGACCAACTCAGAAAACAATGATTTTTAAAAGAAACACAGCATGGGATGGGTGAAAATATCAATTATTTTAGTATATGCACAGAAAAAAATGGAGCAAATATTCATAAAACTTTGAAAAGGGTCTGGGAGATCCCAAAGCAATATTGCAGAACCACTGCAGTCCAGGAGATTTCAGGTGGACTACAGGAGAATACCGGAGAAGACAATGGCACCCCACTCCAGTACTCTTGCCTGGAAAATCCCATGGATGGAGGAGCCTGGTAGGCTGCAGTCCATGGGGTCGCTAGGAGTTGGACACAACTGAGGGACTTCATTTTCACTTTTCACTTTCATGCATTGGAGAAGGAAATGGCAACCCACTCCAGTGTTCTTGCCTGGAGAATCCCAGGGACGGGGGAGCCTGGTGAGCTGCCATCTGTGGGGTCGCACAGAGTCGGACACGACTGAAGTGAGTTAGCAACAGGAGAATACAAAATAACATTATTTCATCAGTTATATACTTATATATGTTAATACATAATTTACTTATGGGAGGTGACATTTGTTTTCCATTTATGGTAGAGATATAAAGGTCAATATTTTTATAAAATCAGATGTATATAAACAAAACTACTGACTATATGGCGGCAAAGGTGATAAGCAGGTATTGAAGAATTACTGAAGTGGTGGGGAAATGACTGACTTAGGAAAAAGTATTAATAGACGAGGGGCTCTCTGTGGCTGTTTCCTGTGATCAGGGCCCAGGGATTTGACAACGGAGTCAAGAAACTTGGGCGAGTGTGCCAGTCTGCAACGGACGAGCTGTGTGATCTTGGGCACCCACAGCCCTCTCCGTCAACTCCGTGAAATGGGAATGACAGGTCCTTCCCTGATGCTCTTGCTCCTCACAGGTCGAGAACGTGGTCAGAAGCCAGCCAGGCGACCACTTCAAGCCCGAGGCGCCCGCGCAAGCCGTTATGCCCTTCACCTCACCTTGCTCTCGAGCCGCCCCGAGGCTTCTTCAGCCCCTCACCCAGACCAGGTCGGTTCCCACCACCCCACCCCTTCCCTCCCCTCTCCCGGGCTCGGCCGCCCCCTCACCGGGCAGGCACCGCAGCTGAAGGAGCCTCCAGCCCGCCCGGCGTAGGGCGCCAGAAAACGCCGCCGTCGCCGCCATCTTGGAAGCGGGCACGCCGCCTACGGCAACGCGATGGCAGCGCTGAGTGGCCACTTCCGCCCGCCCCAGCGCAGCGGGAGTTTCCGCCTCTCGCGAGAGGCGCGAGGTGTGGAGCCGGCGGATGCGGAGAAGCCGGGAGCGAACTCAGGGCGGCAGGTGAGCGCTCTTCTGGTGGTCCGTGAGCTCGATCTTCCCCAACAGTCCCCTCCCGACCCATTCTCTCCTCTACATCGGCTCTTTTCCCATTTCCAGCCCCGTCCTTCGGCGGAAACGTGGCCGTGGCCACCTCCCTGAGGACCACAGCTGGGTTTCGCCCGGAGGAAGCCAGTGTCAGGGGCCGGGCTGGCCCTGTCTCCCCCGGGGCCCCTGAAGTGGTGGCTTCGGCCCTTTCCGGGCTGCCTTATCTCCCGCGCAGCCGGACCCAGCCTGAGGCCCGGGGGACAGCGCTGCGCGCGGAGTCTGAGACCCACTTCTGCTAGTAGCAAGCTGTTATGACCTTGAGTCTCCGTCCCTCTCTACAAACATCGGGGAAGCTAAAGTTTCAGTCTTGGAGGTTCCCTGGAGCCCCAGGTTGTAAATTTGAACCTGTGTCTTCCCCGAACCTCCAAGGTATTGAGTTGGTATAATTGAGTATTCCTAAACTTGCCAGGTTGGAAAAGCCATCAGGATGCTTGTTAGTAAATTGGATCCGGAGATCTTTCTCCTGGAGAATCGATTCAATACCGCTGAATGTACCCCTGGAATCTTATTTTAACGTGCCTCCGGGTGGTTTCGATGATCTGCAAGTTTGGGAAAGGCTGGTATTCTCACATTGAGTGCCAAGCTCTGCATGACTCAGGGAGGTCATGGACTAGTCACTGAACAGAAATGTAAATACGGAGGGCCTCACTGGGAAATTAATCAACAAGGAAGGCTTCATAATAGTCGAAAGAAGTAAATGATTTTGGGGGCTAGAGATAACGGAGGGCAGGAGCTAAGCATGCCATTCTGTAAATTTTGTGCAGTTAGACCCTTTTCTCTTTTGCACCTTTGCAACTTTAATCGTTTCAGTTAGCTTATCAACTCTAGTCTTTTCAATTGCCTCTTCTCCCCTGTGTGAGTATGGGGGAAGCCTCCCTTTAAGCCAGAACTACTCCCCAGATGTTAAAATTTCAGATCCATATTTCCAGATTTTGGTAAAGCCCTACTGATCTCTCCATGAGGTTTTGTTTTCTGTCCACTCATCTTCGAGTGAATCTCTCTTGTGGAAAATCTAACATTTGCTTGGAGACAAAGTTATCCATTTCTTTTCCTTTGCGTTTACTACTTCCTTAGAGATTATCACCTTTTTTCTGTGTGTGTGTTTCAGTTTATTTGAATTAAAAATTTCCTGATAACTGTCAGTATTCTCAGAATTTTTTTAATACATATGACTTGAAAGGATTTGATCCTTGATTTGAACTGAAATCCACACTTCAATCTTTTTTTTTTCCAATTCTTCCCCTCCCCCATCCTTAAAGGAAGCCAAATGCCTCAAGATTTGATGTTTACAGGTGTCTTAAAAATAAGTGAATCTCCAGAAGTTGTTCTCAGATAAATCCATTGACGCGACAGTGACTTCTGCTCTACCATTTTAATGAAACTGGGGCTCTGAGTCACACTTCCAGGTATGTTGACTTAGGTGCCAGACATTTTTTCCTTATGTCTTTTTAGAAAAAACATTGACAACAACATAAATCTCTGATGATGAATAACATCACACTTTCGCTTTTAGATATTTAAAAGAACACTGTGTCCCATTTTATTCGGAAAATGCTGACCACAAATGGTGGCGGTGTCTTGTTTTTTGAGGGTTAATGTTTAATAAATGTATTTTATGAGCTCCTTGTTGCCATAGAAGATTAGTTTCGGGGGATATGGAACACAGAGCACTTTCCAGTCTTCTAATTTACAGACACAATCCCGCTGGAGTACTGTATAAGATGTCATAAAGTATGGCTCTCATATTGTGTAATTTTAACAATGAAAAAGCAGCTTCACATCTCTCCTTGGGGAGTCCTCCCAGCTGGCAAGGCTGAGGAGGAACAAGATTTTATAGGACTGTTTGAAGCAAAGGCAAATAAACTGACCCCGGAGAAGTGGAGGCTCAGAGTTCTCTGAGAACATTATTTTATTGAGCTTTATGTGCCAGGCCCTGCTGAGTGCTTTGCATATTTTTATCTTCTTATTTACCTCTTGCCACCGCCCTGCAAAATTTAAGATCATTATTCCTACTTTATTAATGAGAAAAGAGAGAGGCTAATCACAGATCCATGGTTATGTAGCCAATGAATAGAAGATCTAGTGCTAGACAGAACCCCAGTTCATCTCTTGGAAACCTGTGCTCTATAAAATTCTGCCTCCATTAAGGTTGCTGAAAAGGTCTAGAGATCTGGCCTTCTGCGTTTCTCTTGCTAATGAGCAGCCTTTGGCCCCTCGGTTCTTGCGTGAGGGTTTTTCTGTGAGTACAGTGCAAGGTTGTATAGTGGGAAGGGATCTTTTTCCATGGCCCCAAGGGAGAACTTGTTTCAGCATCATTCTAGAAACAGGTCGTTTATTTCTTATAACTTCATGCCCAGTAGTCCATATTCCTGTCTTTCGCAGTCAGTTGTTAAATGTGAGATCCCAAGTTGCTCACTTGAAAGACTTGTAGGGTTCTTCCTCAACATCATGTTACAGTTGAGAGCGTAAAGTTTCAGTTCTTGATTGTGTGCTTTTTAGGGATTAAAAAAAACACAGTGTAGTGAATAAGGAATCCTGTTTGTCTGATAACACTTGGCATCCTTTTACTGCACCTCGAAGGCAGGTTAGGATAATAAAGGTATTCCACAAGGAAAGAATCACATAAAAGGCATGATGGAGTGAAAAATGCCAGGATTTTCCATTGAACAAGGGGAGGCAGGAGATACAGGTAGAGCGCCTGGAGATTACAGAGCACCTGGATCCAGGAGACTGAGGAGATTTGACTTTGCTCGAGAAAATAAAAGCCTTAGTAACTCCTTTAGAAGATGAACGACAAAATCAAAAGTACTACCATATTTAAGGATGCCTGGCTAACCTCAGCATGTTTTAATAGGCTGAAAGGCAAATCATTTGAAGGGAACATTTTGAAAGAAGGAAGAGTGTGTGTGCCTGGCTTAAGTTCGGTCCCGGAATGTTTGTGCTGACATAATTGTTACTGGGTTAGCCACCTCTCAGAAGACAGAAGTGTTCCGCTTAAGACTGATCCACACATGACCTGTCTCCTACAGCTTCTGTCTTCATGTCATTTGATAGAGCTGTCTGCAGGCAGGGACTCAGCGTCATTAATGTTTAAGAAAGAAAAAGGGAACTAAGTAGACTGCTCTCTTGCTGGCCTGAGTGCATCGTGAGGACACTGTATACTCGTCTGAGTATCAAGTCAAAGAAAAAGTTGACTCTGATGGGAGGAAATTTCCATAGGTTGAAAGCATGGGTTTTACAGTCATACAGACTGGGATTCAAATCCCAGCTCTTTTTTTATCCACACAACAGTTAACCAGTTATGTGACCTGGGCAAAATCAACAGCTTGTGTCCTGACTAAAATGGGAGTATTACCTAGTTTAAGGTTATGCTTGGGTTCAGTTGAGATAACGTATATTAAATGCTTTGAAGAGTTTGGCTAATATTAATTGTTAAGGAAAGACATGGTAGATACCATTGATCACTGCAGAGTCAGTGGAATTGAATTTTCATATCTTGATGAATGGGGAAATATCATTATTCAATTTGCTAAATTTACATATGTTGTCTCTTTTTTAAAACATCTCAGCTTGTGGTTAGGATATGGCAGCCAACTTATTTGCCTCCCTTGCTGAGTCATACTTCTGCTTAATTAATGTCCTGTGTGTTTTATATTCTGTTCAAGCTGAGTTTTCATATCAAAGAGAAAATAATCGTTGTGCCTTCAACCTCCTTACTTGACTCCCCAGTCAGAATTCTCACCGAGGAAGCCACCTGCCATGTTTGGGAATGTTGGGGTTATGAAACCTTGGGTAATGGGTTTGTTATCACACTCTGCTGTCTACAGTGAGATTTTCTAATGGGAGGTCAAAATTAGGTATAATTCTAATCATTCCATGTTTGTCTCTGCTCAGTCTTGACTCTTTTTTGGCCCATACCTTTTAGGTCCACAGCACTGCAGAAATGGCAGATTTTGGGATCTCGGCTGGCCAGTTTGTGGCAGTGATCTGGGATAAGTCATCCCCGGCGGAGGCTCTGAAAGATCTGGTGGATAAGCTTCAAGCCTTAACTGGCGATGAGGGCCGAGTGTCTGTGGAAAATATCAACCAGCTGCTGCAGTGTAAGTACCTGCGCAGGTTGTCTTTCAGGGCAGACAGTTATGGTGGGGGTGATGCTTTCCTGTCGTTCCTTGATGGCTGGGTTTTTGTTTCAGGTGGCACATGCTAATAGTTGTTTCAGTTGAGGTATAGTGGACTTAGATACAGCTGATGATCTGTATAAGCAAGGTCTTATTTCTTATGACTTCATGCTTAGCCGTTCAGTTGTGTCCAACTCTTTGTGACCCTTTGGACTGTAGCCTACCAGGCTCCTCTGTCCATGGAATTCTCCAGGCAAGAATACTGGAGTGGGTTGCCCTTTCCTTGATCTTTGCCATTTCCAAGATTTCCAGAGGATCTTCCCAACCCAGGGATTGAACCCACGTCTCCTGCATTGCAGGCAGATTCTTTACTCATTGAACCTGTTTCACATCTTTTTCTTTTAAAGCTTGTTTTTCATCCACCTTCTTTTTTTACTTTTTCTCCTGAGCATGTAAAAGAAGTTAGTATGACTGAGGGAGAGCAAGCGTCCTTGCCCCACTTGCTAGTAACGGTGGTATAATAGCATTTGCAGAACAGGTAGGTGTTTATTTTATGGGGCCACACATGTAGCTTTTGTGGGGGCTTGGTCAATGGCTTCTGGGGCCCAAGTGACCACTAATTAGAGTCTTCCTTCTTTTCAGCTGCCCACAAAGAATCTAGCTTTGACATTGTTTTGTCGGGTGTAATTCCTGGAAGCACCACTCTGCACAGTGCTGAGATTTTGGCCGAGATGGCCCGGATTCTTCGGCCTGGTGGATGTCTTTTTCTGAAGGAACCAGTAGAGACAGCTGTAGGTAAGGAGATCTTCACTTAAAAGACCAGATCTTCACTTGAAAGACGCACTTAAACCCTATCTTAGGTATGTTCTCTGCATCTCTCTGAGTAGCAGGTATCATTTGGAGATCAATATTCCTATACAAGACCGTATCCTTAGGGATAAGTTATTGTAAAACTCTGAACCACACATCTGAATAAATTGTGATCTTTGACCCGTTAGTTGTAAAATAGAAGGAACTGCTCATCTGAAAACGGCTGGATCCTTCAACAGGCGAATGGTTTAACCGGTACATCACACAGTGGAAAACTATGCAGCGTGAAAAGGAACAAACGCTTGCCACATGCAGCAGTTTGGATGAGTCTCACGGGAATCGTGCTGCGTGAAAGAAATCCAGTCTCCAAAGCTTACGTGCTGTATGATTCCATTCACAGAACATTCTTGAAATAACAAAGTTATAGTGACAGGGAACAGGGTGGCCATTGTCAGAAGTTAGGATCAGGAGGGAAGGGTGTTCATGAGGCTATAAAGGGGGTAGTATGAGGGTTCCTTGTGGTGATGAAGACTATACACACACACACAAGTGTATGTAAAAGTGGTGAAATTGGGATAAGCTCTGTGGACTATATTATTACACAAGTGACAGTTTCCCAGCCTTCATACTATATAATAACTGTATAAGATACTACCATGGGGAGGTGAGGGGAAGGGTCCTCTGAACCTCCCTGAACTTTTTTAAAATTTACTATACATCTATAGTATTTCAAACTCAAAAATTAAAATATAGTCCAAGAGTGATGAGGTAAGTATTGATTCATGTGAAACTAAAGATAGAATCCAAGAAATAAAAACCTTAAAAAATTGTTTTTGCTTAGTAGTAAAGCTGTCAGAATCATTCTAGAGTTTCAGCATTTTAGACTTTCTATCAAAATGTGATGCATTATTTCATCAAATATGATAATAGAAATGAAAGTATTTTGAAGCATACAGAGGTGTTTATGTGGAAACACAAACTTGTGATGTTAGGAGCAGATATAGCTTTCTTTGTCAGGAGGTAAACCCTGAGTGATTAAAAACAGTGTCTTACCAGAACCATACAAAGATACTTGTATACAGTTTCTAATCCTCTTTCTCAGTCATTATCCAGCAGCCTCTGTAAGGTTAAGTATTTCTCAGAAACAGAGAGTGATAATAATAAAGGATTTATTGTATAGGAGCACTTTGAACAACCAAAAGGATTTCTCTAGTTAAAATATTATCATTAAAATATATATATATATATTTATATTATATATAAATATATTTATATTCTATTGAACAGAATAGGTTATTATTTTAATGCCCTGTTGACTAGGATAGAGCCTTTATAATTTTTCTTGCATTGGTCTATAAAGCTACTAATTGGGGTTTTCCTCTTAGCAGTTAACAATAGCAAAGTGAGGACGGCATCTAAGCTGTGTTCAGCTCTGACTCTTTCTGGTCTTGTGGAAATAAAAGAGGTATGTTTATAGATGACCTTCTTCACTGGGAATTTAAGCCTTGGGTGACTAAACCCAGTATATCTTTGTCAGATGATACACAGAGAATCTGGGAGAAATAACAACCCTGAAGGTGAGGTGAGCAGTGTCAGTTAGACTAGCAAACAAGTTGAGAAGATACCTGATGCCTTGAAGGACAAGACCTCTAAAATCAGCCTCTTCTGGAGAGACTCAGCTTGGGCCCATGTGGGTTGGGCCATTTTCTGGTCTTAGTACTGGTGGTGACACCTGAGGCAGAAAGGGAGCAACACATCTGTTAGTGGACGCAAGTCTTAGGCCCACGTGGAAGGCAGTCGCCTGTAATTATCACACAATTATTACACAAATCTTACACAGTTATTTTCCTCAGCTTTTTGGTGGGAAGCTGGAATAGGTTGGAGGGGAAATCCTTTTCTGACAATTCAGTAGAAATATTAACATTAAATAGAGGTATTCATGGTTCTGCATTCTTCTCCCATGCCGAAATGTTCTTGTGTGAGAGGTAGGTGTTATATCACAATAGTTGTTATGCTTGGATCTGTACATGGCCGCCGGCCTCAGTTTCTTTATACTTTCCCTTTTTTATTTTCCTTTTTAGTTAAAGTTCTTCCATTCTTTTACTCTAAATTACGTGATGTTCATAAAACTTCAATTAAGACCAAAGAATTTAAAGTGACATCTCAGACCTTGCTTACACTTCCCTCCCTAGAGGAAGCCACCAATACATTTTTTGGTGTGGCTGTTCAGGCATTTTATGTATTTACAAGAGTGTTGTGTGTGTGTGTGTCTACACATTGTTAATGTAAATCAAGTCACATTACACATTGTTCAGTCACTAGCTCTTTTCCCCACCTTCAGATACGCTCTACATTTATCCATATCAGTGTGTTCCCCACTTGCTTATTAATGATGGAACAACATTCAGTGGTATAAATGGACTATGAGTTTGGTGGTCATTCATTCCTTAATTGTTGGACACAGAGGTGGTACCCCCTTCTGTTTTTCCTACCTTTACTGCCTGCTGCTTCGTCTCAAGGAACATAAAAAGCATTTCCCCCTTGGTTCACTTTCTCTACTACATATTTCACTTCTAGCCTCTTTATCGTGGGCATGCTTACGCACTGTAGGCTTTGATCCTATTCAACACACCCAGTTCATCTTGATAATTATAATTATTATAGTCCCCACAAGGCCTTGCACAGCGCCTGTACCCAGTAGACAGCTACCTGATAAATACTTTCAAACTCTCCATGGAATGGGCTAACTGTAAACATGTAGACTAGTTATGCTCTGGAGCACGTGAGGCATGAGCCCTTGTCTGTGATTTCCCACTGTCGTGTGCTTCCTCCAGATGCGAGCATTTGACATCCGTGGGGGGACGTGGTACCGTGTCACACTGTGGAAGGACTGTGATGTGCCCTGATCCTCTGATGTCTTGAATTCCAGCTACAGCGCGAGTCCTTGAGCCCTGAGGAGATTCAGTCTGTCCGAGAGCACCTGGGTTACCACAGCGACAGTCTGCTCTCTGTGCAGATCACAGGCAAAAAGCCCAACTTTGAAGTGGGCTCTTCTAGTCAACTTAAGCTTTCTACTGCCAAGAAGTCTTCCGGTGAGATGGCCTAGGGACATGTCTATCTGAGTGGCTTAGGAGGTCCTATTAGAAACCGAGCCAGAGATCTGAGTGAGGTGGTGAGAACTTTATAGAATCAGCTCCTTCCTTAGTTTCTGTCATTTCCAAATAGAAGGATGCTTCATGTACTGCTGTCCTGGGCATATTCATAATCTGAAACTGAAGTGGCACGTAGATATTACTTAGTTCAGCCCCTCCTCCTGCACCAGAGGATGCTGAGGCCTCCAGGTTCCAGAGTTCTGAGTCCCGTAGCTTCATTAGCTAATGAAGTCTTTCCAGACCCCAGAATCATGACACTTACCCTCTGAAGACCTCCCAGGGGCAGTCATGGCAGATAAGTGCACTGTTCCTCTTCCTGTGTGTCCTTTTCTCGGTGCCACTGAAGTCAGCTTTTCTTTCTTTGAGGATTTTAAGACACTTATAAAAATAGCTCTTCTGTTTAGAAAACTACACCCAGTCCTTTGTCATCATTCTCACCCTCCCTATCACTTTCTTTTAATGCCCAGGTTGAGAAAAATTGTCCAAGCTGTGAGGTAGACAGAAATGTACAAGTACATTCACACTGCTGTGTTTTGGCTGTCCAGCCTGAATCTTCAAGAAATTCTTTGGCATCCTAACCTTTGGATTCACAGTTCCAGAGCAGCTAGGATCTGCTTAGATGGCCTGCCCTGTGGGGGTCTGAGCATCTAGTTGTGACAGTGATCACAGGGAGCACACTTTGCCCCCCAAGCCCCCTTCATGAGCCAGCCCACACTGAAGCCCCCAGAAAGGGAATCAGGAGGTGTAATTGTCACTGATTTGTTCTTAAACTACCACCGTCAACTCCAGAGCCCGTTTTCTTGTCTATAACAGGTTTACATGAGACCAAAGCTTTGCTATTCGTAATGCTTTTTGGCACACTTTCTCATTTAATCTGCAAATCTCCTGCTGTGGGTATAGGGAATACTATTAAGCCCCATGCTCTAGGGATTGAAACTAAGAGGAGGAGGAGAAAGCAAGCTGGAGTGGAAGTTTAAAGCGTTAGGCAGACTGTGTCTGTATTTGTGTGTATTTGTGGCTGTATGGAACTGGCCCAAGTATGTAAATCTGTTTCCTCATAAGATTAGGATGACAGATAACTTTCCTCATGAGGTGGTTAACAAGACTAAACCAGATAACATATGTAAAGTGTTTAATATGTAGTATTAATATCTGGCACAAAGCAAGTGCTTAACAAAGGATGACTTTTCTTACCATAAAGTGATGGGTCCTTTGTAAGTGGTTGAGCCGGGCTCCGAGCCCAAGTCTTTTGACTCCCAGTCCAGTGTGTTCCCTGCACAGCCTTAAAGGAAAGCACTTAATATGTGTGTGGACCTTGTTTCCGGCTGCTTTTCTGGAGCTCGTTTTCTTTTCTTGGTTGAACTCAGGGAAGCCTGCTGTGGACCCTGCAGCTGCCAAGCTCTGGACCCTCTCGGCCAATGATATGGAGGATGAGAGCGTGGTGAGTCAGCTCTGTGGTCACCTGATGGCTTTCTTTTAGGCTTCCCTCAGCTCAGTTGGTAAAGAATCTGCCTGCAATGCAAGAGACCCCAGTTTGACTCCTGGGTCGGGAAGATCTGCTAGAGAAGGGATAGGCTACCCACTCCAGTATTCTTGGGCTTCCCTTGTGGCTCAGCTGGTAAAGAATCTGACTGCAATGCAGGAGACCTGGGTTTGATCCCTGGGTTGGGAAGATCCCCTGGAGAAGGGAAAGGCTACACATTCCACTATTCCGTCCTGGAGAATTGCATGAACTGTGTAGCCCATGGGGTTGCAAATAGTCGGACACGACTGAGCGACATTCATGTTGGGTAGGAGTGGTCATAGTTTGGAATGGACTCCCTGAATTCGTAAGTGTGAAAGCATTTAAAGCCCAGCCTTGTGGTGGTGCCTGACACTGGTGTTTTTTTTGACTCGGAAACTCCACATTGATGGCCTATTACATTTCCTTTTCAGCATCTTTCCCCACAGATTTTCTTGTTCTCACTTCATGTGATATACTAAAGACTCTTGTAGGCATGTGTAAACCTAAAAAGAGTTTGTCAGCTAAAATATTTTTTGGCTTCTCCATCTGGACAAGATACCAAATGCTCACTGTCTTAAAATCTCAGATCTGTGCTCTCTATAATAAAATGCTTCATTTCTGCAGCTATAGAGGTCAGTGGTAAGCAAAATAGATGATGGTTTGTGTCCTCATAGAACTTGCAGATTAATTGTCCTCACAAATTATCCAAGTGTATATATTATTATTGCCTTTGCCCTGAAATTATTTGGAAAATAGTCCATCCCCTTTTCTCGTGTGACAGCCCTTATATTCCCTGTTCTTCCTGCTCCCTCCTTCCCACCCTCCACACACATACTCTCTTCGTATCATAAATGAGTTCCCAGGCCCCTCACAACCCAGTACAGCTTCCATGCCCGCAGTTTACTTGCTGTGTGGGCGGCTTGGGTATGGTGATCAACCCTGGGTAGGACGGTGGACGCCTTCTGACACACAGGGGTGAACTGCTGCTGTGGCCCGTGACCACATCAGCTGTTCATCAGCAGAGACCACGACTGTGTCATTCATGGCCTCCAACATTCTCCAGGATCTTATCGACTCAGATGAACTGCTGGATGCGGAAGATCTGAAGAAGCCAGACCCAGCTTCCTTGCGGGCCCCTTCCTGTGGGGAAGGGAAAAAGAGGAAAGCCTGCAAGAACTGGTAAGCCTTGGGGTGCGCCGGGGCCACCTCGCTGCTGCCAGCCGCTTCTGACTCTCAAAGAATCACTGTATTTTACAATTACTAAAACATATCTTATTGGAAAGTGTCAGATGTATAGAAGAGTGTACTAAACAGGTACGTTTTAAAGAATACTAAAAACGAACACCCAGGTACTGACCACCCAGGTTAAGAATTGGGAACCTTAGACCTTGCCTTCGCTGGCTTCCTCAGCCGCATCTCTCATCTCCTCCCAAGAGGCTACATTCTCCCAAGTTTGGGCTCCTCCTTCCTGACTTTTTTCATAGATTACTGTCTGTGTGAAATCTCCAAACAATACCTTATTGAATTGTGGAGCCCAAATCTGACTAGGCCAGGAAAGGTCCATGTTTGGATCCGTAAAGGCTCAAGGGGAAGGGAGGTCTGTCAAGGATTTGGGTGGCAGGAAATCTCACTCATCAGCTCCTGACTTCCCCCAGCACCTGTGGCCTCGCAGAAGAACTGGAAAAAGAGAAGTCAAGGGACCAGATAAGCTCCCAGCCCAAGTCGGCTTGTGGAAACGTGAGTATCTGGATGGTTACTCAGTATTCACAAAGGACTAAAGCATACACAGGCCAACTCCAGCTTTATAGAAGCTACTGCCCAAGTATTGTAACAATAGGGGGACATGCGAGACTGTCTCCAGGGAGTAGTGGGAAGACGGGTGATCGCCTGAGAGTGTGTAGCACGCTCAGGCCCATAGGGAGGCAGGCGCCTGTCATTTCTTTTATCTGGCCCCTTTCTTTCTGCTTCACACGGGGCCTGAAGCTACCTAACCGTTTGGTATGTGTGGCTATCATTTGAACTGCTGAGAATCCAGAAGTATGTCCAGCTAAGGAACTTTCTCTAGACCTTTGTCTTTCATGAAATCAGAGCTCTTAAAGACTCTCAGTCTGTGGGTCTCAGCTGGACGTACAGATACTCCCGCTCATTCTCTTCAGGCTGCTGTGGCCATATTATGGTATTATCTTCCAGCCCATATCTCCGGGAGAGCTGACACTCAGCTTCTCACTAATGGGGCTCTTCTTTCAACAGTGCTACCTGGGCGATGCTTTCCGCTGTGCCAGCTGCCCCTACCTCGGGATGCCAGCCTTCAAACCTGGGGAGAAGGTGCTCCTGAGTGACAGCAACCTCCATGACGCCTAGGAGGGCCTGGCCTGGGGCACACCTGCTCCTCCGCCAGCTCTTGCCCCTCACATCCCACCACATGGTTCCCCCCATCTCCTCTGACTTAGGTCCCTGGCGGGGAGGGTGATCAGGGGACAGAGTGGAGCTGGCCGGGGCGCAGTGGTGTGGAGTGCTGCCACAGGTCAAGACCAAGTTATCCTGGGGCCCTGCCACCTGAGTGGGGACCGCCTTCACCCAGTGTTAGGCGAACGGTGCTCATCTCCAGTAGGCCCCTCTCCCTCCGTCAGAGTGCTGACTGACACTCTCGGATCCCACCACCCTTGAGTATTGACACTGACAGGGAGGGCCCTGTCTCATTCTGAGCTCTGCAGTGGCGCCCACAGCTTATCTCCCAGAGTTGGTGGTTTATTCACTACGCAGTTTTTGGTGACGTGAGGTGAGGGTCTTGTGACCTCAGAGCACCGAGGGAATCACTCATGGGTTGCCGTGATCATGTCCAGTGTCCTGCTTCCTCCACTCCTCTCCCCCCACCCATGTGTTAATGTGTTACATCTGTGTCCTATTTCATTTCTGTTCATCAGCAGGTATTAAAATTTATGTACTTACGCATATTTGCTATGAAGAGGGTCTATGTCTGTGTATCTGTGATGTCTGACAGCCACCTAACCTCACCTGGGACCACAACCATTTCTGGAGAGACTTGAGTCACCCCACAGGGAGCCATTCCTGCACTTAGAGATCAGGACCGACCTCCATCGCCTTTAGAAGAGTCCGTGCTGGTGAGCATCTAGAGAGAAGCAGGACAGAAGCAGAACCAACAGTAAATCTCTGAGCAGGAGCTCCTCTGTTCTTGTTCCCCGCCTACACAAACATGAAATTGATCTTGCCAGATAGCAAGAGAGATGGTGTGGATATAAGAGACCCAGGTTTTTCTGTTTCAGCAATAAAGAAAAGTGCCCGTTGGTATTTGTCCATTCTGATGGATTTTAGTTATGGGTATGGCTTGACTCTGAAGCCCCGGTGGTAGACTGATCAGGACCTGTGAGTATGACAGGGCATCCCTGCTGTGATTAGGTTATGTTGTGTGGTGGATGTGAGGATTTGCGGATAAAGTCCCTCACGGAACCCTCATACGCCGCTGGTGGGAATGTACAACATTGGTGCAGCCACTGTGAAAAACAGTATGGAGGTTTCTCAAAAACTAAAACTAGAACTGCCATGCGACCCAGCAAATCTACTCCTGGATTTATATCCAAAAAAACCAAAAGCTAATTTGAAAAGATATATGCACCCCAGTGTTCATAGCAGTACTATTTACAGTTGCCAAGAATGGAAGCAACCTAATGTCCATCAACAGATGAATAATAAACAACATTGAAGATGGTATATACATAAAATGGAATGCTACTCGGCCATAAAAAATGAAATTTTGCCTTTTGCAACAACATGGATGGACTTGGGCATTAGGCTAAATGACATGAGAAATGATATCAGTTATATATGAAATCTAAAAAATACAACAGACTAGTAAATATAACAAAAAAGCAGAAGTCAGAGATACAGAGAACAAGCTAGTTATGAGTTCAGCAGGTGCGGGCCAATATAGGAGTAGGGGAGTAAGTGGTGTAAGCTATTAGGTATAAAATAACTGCATAGATATGCTGTTGTACAACATGGGGACTGTAACCAAAATTTTATAATAACTAAATGGAGTATAACCTTGAAAAATCATGAATCACTATACTGTACACCTATAACATATACAGCAACTATACTTCAATAAAAATAATAATAATCGGGAGAAAACGTCCTCCATGGACCTTCAGGCTTTTAAGAGGGTGACTATCCTTCATGGGCCTGACCTAGTCAGTTGATGCTTTATAAGAACTGGAGAGCAAGTTTCTCTTGCTGGCATTGAGTTGCTGTGTTATGAAGGATCCACAGGCAAGGGACCACAAGCCACTTCTGGGACCAGGGAGCAGGACCGAATGACTATCAAAGAGAAAACAGGCCCTCAGCCCTGCGATCACGCCTGAGAACAGAAATCTGAACTGAATAATCAGGAGAGTTCAGAAGAGGACCCGGGTTTCAGGTGAGACCCAGCTGGTGGGACTCATGGGAGCCCAGCCTCGTGGTGCCTGGACTTCCAAGCCACAGGACCTAAGATGACGAATGTGTGTGGTGTTAAGCCATTGGATTTGGGGTGGTTCATTATACACCCATGGTAGCCACTCCAGCCCCCAACTAGGCTTAAAGTGGACAGATATTTATCAAGTCAAGCCCCAGGACGGGATGCTGTTGGTGGCTCCCACTACGGCTGCCAAAGTGAAGGAGGAAAATCTCTACCTGCAGGTTGAAGAGAGAAGATCCTGAGCCAAAGAGCTGGGGTGGGTTTAGCAGAACTCCAGGCAAGTGCCACCAGTTCTTGCTGACTTGATTCTTGTTCTGTGTCCCCGCCACTGCTGGCAAAGTGGGTGATGCCTTCTCCTGTTTGGCAGTTAAAGAGTTGCAGGCCAGCACTGCTGGGTCGCTCCACATGAGGGCTCAGAGTTGGGGCCAACATGCTGCTGAGCGGCCTGGCTGGCCAGCAGTGCACATGTGGCCTCAGTGCCCAGCTGCCACTCAGCTCAGTGAGTCCACGGAAGGTACACGGGTCCTCACACCTGCGGACTTTAGAAGACAGCAGCTCTGAGGGGAGGTTTTGGAGCCAAAACAGTCTCAGATATCATTGAAAACCACAATTTACATTTGGAGACTGGGTGAGACCCAGAGAATGAGCTATGACCATCACCTGATGACCTTCAAAGGCACAGGTGACCCAGGTCCTTGGACATTTTGTCAGTGGGCCTGGGTGGGGCTGAGGAATCATTTTTCAGTGAACTCTTTCTAAGGTCATCTCCAAAATCTGACAGCAAACAGTTGGGACGTTCCCCTTTTCTTTGAAGTCACTGTAAAGCACCTAGTGGTATGGGTAGCCGAGCAAACCACACCTTCCCTGGGGTTAAGACACAGCCGAAACAGAACCACAAGAGGAACCACAAGAGAGCTGGAAGGGCGCTGAAAGCAGGGCCTTTGGAGCTGGAGAGTGGGAGGAAGAAAGCAAGTGAGAGCCCACACCTGCTCCAAACAGAGCGGGCCCTTGAGTTACAACATCAAGCAGGGGGTTCCGTGTGCAGGCAAGCATCCCACAGAGCAACCCTGGCCAGCTCATTGTTGGCAGGAGATCAGAGAGCTAGCTTTGCGATCCACCCACAGCCACCCGCTTCCTGTGGGGGGGAGGGGAAGCTACACATGGATCCGCTACCAAGTATGGGTGAGGGCTCGGCCAGGTGGGAACTTCTCACCAAGGGTGCTGGGGTTGGTTTAGGCCGTTACCCCTAGAGTGTCAGTTTCAAGGTGTGTGCTCAGTTGCTCAGTCGTGTCCAACTCGTTGCGACCCCATGAACTATAGCCCTCCAGCCTCCTATTTCCTATTCCAGGGGATCTTCCTGACCCAGGGATTGAACCAGAGTCTCTTATGTCTCCTGCAGTGGCAGGTGGATTCTTTACCACCTGCGCCACCTGGGAAGCCCTATTAGTTTTAATAATGGCCATATATTAGAATAACCTGGATAGCTTTCCACCTCCAAAAAACGACAAAAACACCATTGCCTGGAATCCTCCCTTTCCAAAGACTAATTAAGTCAGTTTTTCGGAATAGGACTGCAGGCGCTCCATTTTGGCCAAGCTTTCCCAGGTAAGTGTCCCCCAGAACCACTGCCCTAGAGAAATTCTCTGATACCTGTACCAGAAGACAGGCCAAAAAATGTTTAAAGCAGTACTATTTGTAATAGCAAGAACCTGGAAATAATCCAACTGTTTACCAAGCGGATGGGTGAAGGGTTGGTCATCATGTGGGAGAAAAAGATGAGTCACAGCTGTCCATGCAGATTAGCGGGAAAAGGACATGGAGCCACAGAAGCTCCATGAGCAAGTCACAGAGGAGCCCGTGTATGAGACGCGTTACATTCACATCAAGTGCAGAAGCTGAGAAACATACATGATACATCAATATATCATTAGGAATACACACACGTGCACGGGTATTATGTATACACACACATGTGACGAAACAAAATCAAGAACAATAAACACTAAACTCAGGAACAAACATGTCTCTGGAGGCTGATAGGAGGATGGGCATATACCTGGTTAAAACTAAAAATTCAAAAAGATACATGCACCCCTACGTTTATAGCAGCATTATTCACAAGAGCCAAGACATGGAAGGAACCTAAATGTCCATCAACAGAGGAATGAACAAAGATTATAAATGTACAGTGGAATGTTACTCAGCCATAAAAAAGAACAAAACAATGCCATTTGCAGCAACATGGATGCAATTAGCGATGATCACACTAAGTGAAGTCAGAAAGAGAAAGACAAAGACCATATGATATCAGTTACATGCGGACTCTAAAATAGGACAAAAATAAATCTATCTGTGAAGCAGAAACGCACAGAGAACAGACTTGTGGTTGCCAAGGAGAAGAAGAGGTAGGAAAGGGCTGGGCTGGGAGTTTGGGGTTCAGTTCAGCTCAGTCACTCAGTCGTGTCCGACTCTGCAACCCCATGAATAGCAGCACGCTAGGCCTCCCTGTCCATCACCAACTCCCGGAGTTCACTCAGATTAGGAGATGCAAATTGTTACAAATGAAATAGATGGATAACAGGGTCCTTCTGTGCAGCACAGGAAGCTATATTCATTGTCCTGGAATAAACCATAATGGAAAAGAATAGAATAAAAAAGAATGTATGTGTATATAATTGTATATACAAATGTATAAATAACTGAGTCACTTTACTGAACAATGGAAATCAACTCAACATTATAAATCAACTATACTTCAATAAAAATAAATTAATAAAATGTACTCATGGGATTTAAATGTATGTAGGTGACTCAATGCCATTATTACTTACCTTTCCCAAGAGGAGGGGCCATGCCAGCCCACACAGGGCAGAAGGAGGAGCCTGGGGAATGCCAAGGCCACAACCCTTATTGGGTTTCCATGGAAAAGGCAGGGCGGGTGGGGCAACGATTGAGGGCCGGCCGGTGGGAGTCATGATAGCGGGTTTTGGAGCGCAGGGCGCTGTCCCTCATTGTCTGGTACCCAGCGCTTGGTGATTTGGGGAAATACTGGTTTGGGAAGTGAGTTATATAAAGGAGATGGCTGGCGGGGAGGACTCAGGATTGGTTGAAGAGTTTGCAGTATGATTTTTGCGTCCCTTCGAGAGCCAGATCACAGGGGAGGTGTAACTTGTGACAAATGTATGCCAAATAGACAAATTCAGAATCTAAAAAACACGGTGAAAAAGCCCCTAGCTCAGTGCTCTCAGTGCTGCCTGCGCTGCATCTGGACTCAGTGGCCCTGCAATTCCTAGCAGTGGTTTTCCTTCTTCCTCTTCTCCTGTTAACCCCTCGCAGTGTTTCCCTGCCCAGCTCCCTCAGGAGAAGAGCTGGCCAGCCACAGACACGCTGACCCGAGGCCTTGAGCAGCTATAATCCGACGTGGGTGACTTCAGCCCCTGGGGACTCCGCTGAGGCCAAGGCCCCGGTGGTCAGGCGCATCCATCTTGATTGAGAGCTGGAGCGCCCTCTGATGGGCAACTGGAGGGCAGCGCAATTCTGAATTCCACATCAATGCCGAGACTGAAGCGCAGTTACTTATTGGGGCACCGCTCCTCCGGGAGCTTCTTTCTTGACGTGCTCCTCACGGGATTCACACGGGAGCTTGTTGATGAAAATATATATCTCAAATGTTCACTATGCACAAAGGACTTCCCCTTTCTCATAAATGAATCCGGAAGTACCGGGTTGCCTGTCAGAAATACCTGCCCCAAGGAGCTCCTCCGGGAGTCAAACTTGCAAGTAACTGTGTTTACAGGGGACAATGTGGTAAAGCGAAGGTGCAAGCAGGCAGCTGGAGGAGGGCACAGAGTGGGCATCACTGCAACCAAGGAGATCAGGGAGGGCTTCCTGAGGGAGGCAGCGTTTGAGCTGAGCTCAGAAGGGGGCTGGATGTGAGATGCGGAAGAGAGGAAGCCCCGTCCAGGTGGAAGGAGCAATGAGAGGCCAGTGCGCCTCCTTGCTGGTCTGTGTCCTCTGGTCCCTGCCCTGTCCTCTCGCTTCCTGCCTCCCTACTTTTGGGCGAGTCTCCCTGTCATGATTCCTTAAAATGGCTTCTTCCCAGGGGAACATGGTGGCTGGTTGCATCTCCTGCCTCTTCCCCCGAGCCACCTGCAACTGACCCTGCTAGGAAGCACTTGGATTCCGAATCCTGCATGTTGTTGCCAGTCCTGGCTCCACCTGTCCTCCACTGAGGGACCTTTAGCCACCCACCCCCTTGCTCTGTGACCCTCAGGCCCCCCTTACCTGTTCATAGTCCTCTACTTATCCAAGTTCACAATAAGGGCCTCTAGGAAGATTCACTCGGAAAAAAGTTCTTATTCTTTTAAGGTGAGTTTGCAAGGCACTGGGATTACATGCATGATCTCTGAGTGTCTCTCTTCTTCTTCTTCTTCTTTTTGGCTGTGCTGCATGGCTTAGCAAGACCTTAGCTCCCTGACCAGGGGTTGAACCCAGGGCCACAGCAGCAAATGCGCCAAGAGCTAACCACTGACCATCAGGGGATTTCCTGAGTGTCTTTATTGCAGGGTGAGGAGGTCTAGGCTCCACCCTTGTTCTCCCTTGCTGTCGCAGGGGCTCCTCCTTGCCTGCCCTCATTTTGAGATCATCTTTGCCCCACTCCTTACACCGTGGATCCAGACAACATTTTCCCACAAAGGACTCAGACTGGGCTGCTCCCAAAGACTCTGGATCAGAGGTGGTTGTTCGAGGGATACTCCTTGAGACCAGGGGCAGAGAAAGAGCCCACCGGTGGCTGAGAAGACCCTGGGGTCACGGATAAGATAATTCACCACCATCATCGACCTTAGTATTATCACCGCTTTTATTCGTTGGCTTGGCTCTGATGTCTGCCCGTCAATAAGACAATTGACCACAAGGCGGCAGCAGAGGGCATAAACTTTGCCTGAAAAGAACTCTGATTTGCAGCCCAGCCAAATAACACCGAATTCCATGAGAGAAGGACGCACTGCCCCTGTCCCTAGACTTCGCCCCAGAGAGAGAAGCCACAGGCCCACGGCTGGTGAGGAGAGTGAGACAGATCTAGAATCTGAAGATCCCAACTTCTGTCCATTCCCCATGACTCCAGTCCTCAGCTGGGCCTGGACAGAGGGGTTTAGGGATGGGTCCTTCTCCATCCTTCTGAGCACTTGGGCTGTGGATTCTCTAGGGAGGCTCACGGAGCTCCCAATATGATGGAGGAATCAGGACTACAGACCCTCACAGAAGTCAACAGGAAAACAACCCCCATGGCTGCCCTACCGTCCCCCATCCCTAAGAGCAGGAGAGGCGGGAGGGTTGGCAGCCAGGATGGCTTCCCGCAGGCTGGCTTGGGCTGAGGCTGGGTGTGATGTCACCTGGTAGGGCGGGGCTCGCACTTCAGGTCAGTAGGGATCATGGGACCATGTGGGAAGCAGCCTGATGGGAGTGGGAGATGAGGGCTGTGGGCCATGGGGACGAGTGGGTGCAGGGGTGAGGCTGGGCCGGGGCACTCAGGACAAGGGGGAGTAACTCCAGCCTTAGGAGCGGGCCTGGAGTTGGAGCCAGGAGACGGGGGTGCAGCTGGGCTTACAAAGACCCTCTGGGGCTGGCTGGGCTGCAGTGTGTGGTTGGGGGGCTGAGAGGTAGGCAAGATGGAGAAGGGGCTGCAGGAGTCCCTGGCATCAGGGAGCTCCCCAGTACTTGGCAGAACCCCAAGAAAGAATCCTGGAAACATTCGTGGAACTGGGATCAGGTTTGAGGACGCCAGGAGCAGATTAGATGGGAGGCAAGCTGGAAGCCCCTTCCTGGGGCTTCTTCCTGCTCTCATGCAGCAGAGCAGGGGTGGGGGCTACCAGCTTCTTGTCACCCCTGCGCTGCTCATCCCACATCCCTCAGCCCCACCCCTGCCCCCATTTCTCTCCCGGGGCCCCCTCTCCCTGAGGGTGGTCTGCACCCGAATCTTCAGCTTCTCTCTCTAATGTGAACAGGGAGAGACTAGATGTTCTCTGAGGGCCCTTCCAGGGCGACAGGCCAGGGAGGACAGAATACGCAGAACCCAGATGGAGGAGAAAGACTTTAATCAGAAAAGGGGACAAGGGACCTCTTTATCCTTGCAGGGCCTCCTCTGGCTCCAGGAGCTGGGGATTGGGGTAATGAACATGGAGGCGGGAGGTATACAAGAGGTCCAGGAGGGGTCAAGACTCCTGCAAGGCCAGATTAGGTGACTTCATGTGTTTCTGCAAGTACCTCACTGCCTTCTTCACCTTTTTGTCCTTGGGGTTTGCACAAATGGATCTGCCAGAGCGAGTCACCAGCCTACATGGAAAGAGAACACCATGGTGGGGGGTCAGGGCAGAGAGGCCTTCTGGAGTCCTGGCACAGCCTCACCCTGTGATGACCAGGACCCAAGCCCCCAAGAGGGGCTGGAACTCGCCTGGAGTCATCCAGGGTGGCAGCAGCAGTTCTGGGACCCCAGGCTCTGTCCTCAGTGATCCCTGACCCTTCCAGGAAGCCAGGGCTGCACGGCTTTGCTCCCCACCTCAGACCATCTGCATCCACGTAACCCTGGGGATGAGGGGTGCGCCGGAGGGGCTCAGGGCTCAGGCCCAGGCTGCAGAGGCGACCATGTGGGGCACTGACTGCCCCTGTGCATGGGGCTGTCCCATGTCTCTCAGGCCCTCCCTTTCCTCATAAATGTATCAAGAGCTTAGACCTCACAGCCTGAGGTCCTTTGGGGGTTCACAGAGTGTGGAGTGGGAGCTGCCCTGAGGAGCAAGACCAGGCGACAAGAGATGAAGGCCCCGGTCTGTCCTCTCCCCTCCACAGTGGCCCTTCCGGGAGCTCCGGGGTCCACCTTCTCCCACATTCAGCTCCCGGGGTAAGAAGGGGGTCAGAGGGGAGCAGCAGGGGCAGACTTACACAATGGCATTGTTGGGACAATCGCCCGAGGTCGGGTACCAATCCATGAGCGCCTTTTTGGGAATGGATCCTTTGTAGAACTGTAGGCAGCACTCCCGGCCCACGCTGCCTGCTCGAGCTGTGGGGAAGGCCAAGCAGGAACAGGTATGTGTGCGCATGTCTGCTTGGGGAGGGTCTGTGAGGGCCAGCACGTGTGTGTGTGTCTCTGTGGTGAGGCGTCTGTGTGTGTGTGGTATCGTGTGGGTCCTTGCGTGTGCATTTCTGCATGTGTGTGTCTGTGTGGTTGGGAGGGGTCTCCTCGGGGGGCTCCGTGATCGTGTTTCTGTGTGGGGGAGTATGTGAGGGGTCTGCACCTGTGTCTTTGTGTGTGAGCCTGTCAGAGTGTGCACGTTTGTGTGCGTGAGGCCGCGTGCGTGCTCTGAGGGGCCCTGCGGCGTTTGTGTGTCTGTCTGTGCCCATGTCTGCATGTGCTTGAGAGGATTTGTGCACACATGCCTGTGCGTGCGTCTTTGTGCGTGTGCACACTTGTGTGTGGAGATCTGTGTGCAGGTGTGGATCTGTATGTGCTTGGGAAGTCTGCGCATATATGTGTGTGTCTGCATGTGTGTGCATCCATGTGTGCTCACACTCAGACCAGCCCCGAATCACCAAACGTTGACTCTGGACCAGGCTCTGGGCTGACCCTTTGCTGCAGCCGCTCCTTCAGTCCTCAAGCACACCTGGAGACAGGTGCTGTCACTACCCCATTCTACAGATGAGAAAGTGGAGGCCCGGGTGTGAACACACTTTCCCGGGGCTTGGTGTCCTCATCTTAGCGTGAGAAAAAATTATCCAGCATCTGCAAACTGGCAAACAGATGATCTGTGGCTTCAATTCAGACCATAGCAAGGTGCTTTCCGAGAAGCCTCGGAGTGTCCTCTCACCATCTTGGGGGTGGAGCTTGGCTTGACTGACACGGAGCTGGCCAGGCCCAGGCTTTTACAAAAGTGAGACGTGTGGCTAACTGTGAAGGTCACCCCATTAAGCTAGCCCCGAAGACTGCGACCCTGTCACTGTGTCACCACACGGGCCGCTGACCAGCTTTGTTTCTCTAAAATAGCAATCTTAGCTCAGCCTTCCTTTCCCACCTGAGTATAAGAACCGCTCTTTTTCCACCTGCTCCTGGCCCGTGAGCTCCTGCCTGGATGCCAGCCCTCTCACTGTATATGCTGTGCTGTGCTTAGGTGCCTAGTTGTGTCCGACTCTTTGACACCGCATGGACTGTAGCCCCGCCAGGCTCCTCTGTCCGTGGGGCTTCTTCTACCGGCAGGAATACTAGAGGGGGTTGCCATATCCTCCTCCAAGGGACCTTCCAAACTCAGGTCTCCCTCATTGCAGGAGGATCTTTACCGTCTGGGCCACCAGGAAAGCCCATGAAAACTGGAGTCTTCCTATTCCTTCTCCAGGGAATCTTCCCAACCCAGGAACTGAACCGGGGTCTCTTGCATTGCAGGTGGATTCTTTACCAGCTGAGCTACCAGGGAAGCCCCTCATTGTATATAAAAACCCATTAAATAAACGGACTCTTAACAAATACTTGTGAGAATTGCTCCTTGTCCACTGTCAAATCACAATCACAGCCACTGCCTCATGACATTTGCAGGGGGAGATGTGCAAGCAATTTTTTCCCCAGAAGCTGAGCCCCAAGTCCTAGGACATTCATCTTCCTCCTCCGCCTCGTCATCATCATCATTTCCCTTTGAACGCCTCCCTCTAAATCCTACTGCTGCCAGCCTCTCACACCTTTGCAGGAGTAAGTGGGGTGCGGGAATATGTGCCTGTGCAGCTGCTGAGGTCTTAGCGGCCCCATCCCTCCCTGCCCAGTGTCCCTTCCTCCTGTGTCTCTCCTCTGCTCTCACCTGCGTGGGCATCCTGCAGGAGAGCCCCCAGGAGGAGGCTGACCAGGAGCAGCGTCTTCAGGGGGGCCATGGTGCCAGGAGCCGGGAGAAGGTCTCTGCGTGCGGGTCCCTCTGCTCAGGGGAGACCAGGGTGAACTCCCAGGGTGGAGGTGACCTATTTAACCCCTTTGGGGCTCTTGCCCCGCCTCTGATCACCTCACCCACATCCTTCCCTAGACCCGTGGAATTCAAAGAATTCGGGATGATTCAGCAGAAGTCCTGTCTTGGAATGTTTGCGGCTTTCCAGAGAAGGGCACTCCGTTGGGGACAGAGGTGGGGTATGTGTATCCGGGGACCATGACACACTTCTCCTTTCACAGGGGACATTTCTTGGTTCCTCAAATAGAACTGAGATGCCTCCATCCTCAGCTGGCTGCATCCCTGCTCAGGCTGGGCAACGTCCTTCATGTTTGGTGCGCCCTGAGCAAGGGGTAGGCCAGCCAGGCTGGGGCCAAGAGGGATTGCCCACCTGGAGGAGCTTTTGGGTGCTGGGAAGGCCTCCTCGGAGGGTCAGCAGGCTGCACGGGCATCTTTCTGCAGGGGTAGCTCCATTGCAACCTGAGAAAGGCCTGGGGCCCAGACAGCCTGGGTGTGGGTCCTTTACCAGGCTGGGCTTTTTTTTTTTGGACCACAGCAGGCCAGCCCTACAGGTTTCTGTTTTTATAGTTTCATTTATTGATTACTTTTTGGCGGGGCTTTGTCGCTAGGTGGGCTCTTCTCTAGCTGAAGTGAGCGGGGGCTACTCTCTAGGTGCCTCTCACGGCAGTGGCCGCTCTTGTTGGGGAGTACAGGCTCAACAGTGTTGGGACCAGCCCTACAACAAACTGACCTGAGGGAGTGGTGCCGCAGAAGAATAAAGGAAAATAAGACTCAGAAATAAAGTGGGAATCAGGGGGCTGAAGCCATTCACAGGCAAAAGCCCAGACCCTAATCCTTGTGTGCTTTTGTCGCTAAATTCTACTTCCTTGTACGTGCTCTAGAGATATCTGCTTTTTGCAATCTCAGATTGGGGATAAGGATATACAATGCACAGTCCTCAATGTCAAAGCTTCAGGCCTTTCATGACTCTGTTTAGCCCATCAGCTAGTGACAACTTTTCTCAGCAACTCGCTCAAGGCTCTGGTCACGAGAACAGTCACTAATGCTTTTCCGTCAGTCACATCAGTACTTCAGCATCTTGTTTTCAAGATGTTTTTCCACACTGTACTTTTTACTGCTCCCAGCCCTTCGCCTGGGAATGATGAGAAAGTCATTCTTATGTTTCAAAGAAGCCCTGCTAATTATAGTATGGGCCTGTGCAGAGCATATTCCTTATGTATCCCCCTTTTTTATTTTTGGAAGCTTATTTTTGATGATTGTTGTTGATCATAGAAGCCAAAGCGATAGTCGCTAATTGCTGTTGTTGTCTGTTGACTTTCTTGGTGATTTGTTGCCAGACTATGTAGAAACAGAAAAAAAGGCACATAAAAATTAACATAAAACCAACCATTGACCCTCTGATAGTTTCCAAGGGAGGAGTGGGATTTAATTGAGAAATCCCACCTGCTGCTGCTTCCTGCAGGTTCAGCTCAGTTCAGTTCAGTCGCTCAGTCGTGTCCGACTCTTCGCAACCCCATGAATCGCAGCTCGCCAGGCCTCCCTGTCCTTCACCATCTCCTAGAATTCACTCAGACTCACGTCCATTGAGTCCGTGATGCCATCCAGCCATCTCATTCATCCTCTGTCGTCTCCTTCTCCTCCTGCCCCCAATCCCTCCCAGCATCAGAGTCCTTTCCAATGAGTTAGCTCTTCGCATGAGGAAGTACTGGGGTTGATGCAAATTGTTACAAATGAAATAGATGGATAACAGGGTCCTACTGCACAGCACGGGGAGCTATATTCATTGTCCTGGAATAAACCATAATGAAAAGAATAGAATAAAAAAGAATGTATGTGTATATAATTATATATACAAATGTATAAATAACTGAGTCATTTTACTGAGCAATGGAAATTAACATTATAAATCAACTATACTTCAATAAAAATGAATAAATAAAATGTACTCATTGGGATTTAAATGTATGTAGGTGACTCAATGCCATTATTACTTACCTTTCCCAAAAGGAGGGGCCATGCCAGCCCACACAGGGCAGAAGGAGGAGCCTGGGGAATGCCAAGGCCACAACCCTTATTGGGTTTCCATGGAAAAGGCAGGGCGGGTGGGGCAACGATTGAGGGCCGGCCGGTGGGAGTCATGATAGCGGGTTTTGGAGCGCAGGGCGCTGTCCCTCATTGTCTGGTACCCAGCGCTTGGTGATTTGGGGAAATACTGGTTTGGGAAGTGAGTTATATAAAGGAGATGGCTGGCGGGGAGGACTCAGGATTGGTTGAAGAGTTTGCAGTATGATTTTTGCGTCCCTTCGAGAGCCAGATCACAGGGGAGGTGTAACTTGTGACAAATGTATGCCAAATAGACAAATTCAGAATCTAAAAAACACGGTGAAAAAGCCCCTAGCTCAGTGCTCTCAGTGCTGCCTGCGCTGCATCTGGACTCAGTGGCCCTGCAATTCCTAGCAGTGGTTTTCCTTCTTCCTCTTCTCCTGTTAACCCCTCGCAGTGTTTCCCTGCCCAGCTCCCTCAGGAGAAGAGCTGGCCAGCCACAGACACGCTGACCCGAGGCCTTGAGCAGCTATAATTCGACGTGGGTGACTTCAGCCCCTGGGGACTCCGCTGAGGCCAGGGCCCCGGTGGTCAGGCGCATCCATCTTGATTGAGAGCTGGAGCGCCCTCTGATGGGCAACTGGAGGGCAGCGCAATTCTGAATTCCACATCAATGCCGAGACTGAAGCGCAGTTACTTATTGGGGCACCGCTCCTCCGGGAGCTTCTTTCTTGACGTGCTCCTCACGGGATTCACACGGGAGCTTGTTGATGAAAATATATATCTCAAATGTTCACTATGCACAAAGGACTTCCCCTTTCTCATAAATGAATCCGGAAGTACCGGGTTGCCTGTCAGAAATACCTGCCCCAAGGAGCTCCTCCGGGAGTCAAACTTGCAAGTAACTGTGTTTACAGGGGACAATGTGGTAAAGCGAAGGTGCAAGCAGGCAGCTGGAGGAGGGCACAGAGTGGGCATCACTGCAACCAAGGAGATCAGGGAGGGCTTCCTGAGGGAGGCAGCGTTTGAGCTGAGCTCAGAAGGGGGCTGGATGTGAGATGCGGAAGAGAGGAAGCCCCGTCCAGGTGGAAGGAGCAATGAGAGGCCAGTGCGCCTCCTTGCTGGTCTGTGTCCTCTGGTCCCTGCCCTGTCCTCTCGCTTCCTGCCTCCCTACTTTTGGGCGAGTCTCCCTGTCATGATTCCTTAAAATGGCTTCTTCCCAGGGGAACATGGTGGCTGGTTGCATCTCCTGCCTCTTCCCCCGAGCCACCTGCAACTGACCCTGCTAGGAAGCACTTGGATTCCGAATCCTGCATGTTGTTGCCAGTCCTGGCTCCACCTGTCCTCCACTGAGGGACCTTTAGCCACCCACCCCCTTGCTCTGTGACCCTCAGGCCCCCCTTACCTGTTCATAGTCCTCTACTTATCCAAGTTCACAATAAGGGCCTCTAGGAAGATTCACTCGGAAAAAAGTTCTTATTCTTTTAAGGCGAGTTTGCAAGGCACTGGGATTACATGCATGATCTCTGAGTGTCTCTCTTCTTCTTCTTCTTCTTCTTTTTGGCTGTGCTGCATGGCTTAGCAAGACCTTAGCTCCCTGACCAAGGGTTGAACCCAGGGCCACAGCAGCAAACGCGCCAAGAGCTAACCACTGACCATCAGGGGATTTCCTGAGTGTCTTTATTACAGGGTGAGGAGGTCTAGGCTCCACCCTTGTTCTCCCTTGCTGTCGCAGGGGCTCCTCCTTGCCTGCCCTCATTTTGAGATCATCTTTGCCCCACTCCTTACACCGTGGATCCAGACAACATTTTCCCACAAAGGACTCAGACTGGGCTGCTCCCAAAGACTCTGGATCAGAGGTGGTTGTTCGAGGGATACTCCTTGAGACCAGGGGCAGAGAAAGAGCCCACCGGTGGCTGAGAAGACCCTGGGGTCACGGATAAGATAATTCACCACCATCATCGACCTTAGTATTATCACCGCTTTTATTCGTTGGCTTGGCTCTGATGTCTGCCCGTCAATAAGACAATTGACCACAAGGCGGCAGCAGAGGGCATAAACTTTGCCTGAAAAGAACTCTGATTTGCAGCCCAGCCAAATAACACCGAATTCCATGAGAGAAGGACGCACTGCCCCTGTCCCTAGACTTCGCCCCAGAGAGAGAAGCCACAGGCCCACGGCTGGTGAGGAGAGTGAGACAGATCTAGAATCTGAAGATCCCAACTTCTGTCCATTCCCCATGACTCCAGTCCTCAGCTGGGCCTGGACAGAGGGGTTTAGGGATGGGTCCTTCTCCATCCTTCTGAGCACTTGGGCTGTGGATTCTCTAGGGAGGCTCACGGAGCTCCCAATATGATGGAGGAATCAGGACTACAGACCCTCACAGAAGTCAACAGGAAAACAACCCCCATGGCTGCCCTACCGTCCCCCATCCCTAAGAGCAGGAGAGGCGGGAGGGTTGGCAGCCAGGATGGCTTCCCGCAGGCTGGCTTGGGCTGAGGCTGGGTGTGATGTCACCTGGTAGGGCGGGGCTCGCACTTCAGGTCAGTAGGGATCATGGGACCATGTGGGAAGCAGCCTGATGGGAGTGGGAGATGAGGGCTGTGGGCCATGGGGACGAGTGGGTGCAGGGGTGAGGCTGGGCCGGGGCACTCAGGACAAGGGGGAGTAACTCCAGCCTTAGGAGCGGGCCTGGAGTTGGAGCCAGGAGACGGGGGTGCAGCTGGGCTTACAAAGACCCTCTGGGGCTGGCTGGGCTGCAGTGTGTGGTTGGGGGGCTGAGAGGTAGGCAAGATGGAGAAGGGGCTGCAGGAGTCCCTGGCATCAGGGAGCTCCCCAGTACTTGGCAGAACCCCAGCCTGCCTGGAAAGAATCCTGGAAACATTCGTGGAATTGGGATCAGGTGTGAGGATGCCAGGAGCAGATTAGATGGGAGGCAAGCTGGAAGCCCCTTCCTGGGGCTTCTTCCTGCTCTCATGCAGCAGAGCCGGGGCGGGGGCAACTGGCCTCTTGTCACCCCTGCCCTGCTCATCCCACATCCCTCAGCCCCACCCCTGCCCCCGTCTCTGTCCCGGGGCCCCGTCTCCCTGAGCGTGGTCTGCACCCGAATCTTCAGCTTCTCTCTCTAACGTGAACAGGGAGAGACTAGATGTTCTCTGAGGGCCCTTCCAGGGCGACAGGCCAGGGAGAACAGAATACGCAGAACCCAGATGGAGGAGAAAGACTTTAATCAGAAAAGGGGACAAGGGACCTCTTTATCCTTGCAGGGCCTCCTCTGGCTCTAGGAGCTGGTGACTGGGGTAATGAACATGGAGGCGGGAGGTATACAAGAGGTCCAGGAGGGGTCAAGACTCCTGGAAGCCCAGATTACGTGACTTCATGTGTTTCTGCAAGTACCCCACTGCCGTCTTCACCTTTCTGTCCTTGGGGTTTGCACAAAGGGTTCTGCCAGAGCGAGTCACCAGACTACATGGAAAGAGAACACCATGGTGGGGGGTCAGGGCAGGGAGGCCTTCCGGAGTCCTGGCACAGCCTCACCCTGTGATGACCAGGACCCAAGCCCCCAAGAGGGGCTGGAACTCGCTAGGAGTCACCTAGGGTGGCAGCAGCAGTTCTGGGACCCCAGGCTCTGTCCTCAGTGATCCCTGACCCTTCCAGGAAGCCAGGGCTGCACGGCCTTGCTCCCCACCTCAGACCATCTGCATCCATGTAACCCTGGGGATGAGGGGTGCGCGGGAGGGGCTCAGGGCTCAGGCCCAGGCTGCAGAGGCGACCATGTGGGGCACTGACTGCCCCTGTGCATGGGGCTGTCCCATGTCTCTCAGGGCCTCCCTTTCCTCATAAATGTATCAAGAGCTTAGACCTCACAGCCTGAGGTCCTTTGGGGGTTCACAGAGTGTGGAGTGGGAGCTGCCCTGAGGAGCAAGACCAGGCGACAAGAGATGAAGGCCCTGGTCTGTCCTCTCCCCTCCACAGTGGCCCTTCCGGGAGCTCCGGGGTCCACCTTCTCCCACATTCAGCTCCCGGGGTAAGAAGGGGGTCAGAGGGGAGCAGCAGGGGCAGACTTACACAATGGCATTGTTGGGACAATTGCCCGAGGTCCGGTACCAATCCACCAGCTCGTATTGGGAAATGGATCCTTTGTAGAACTGTAGGCAGCACTCCCGGCCCACACTGCCTGCTCGAGCTGTGGGGAAGGCCAAGCAGGAACAGGTATGTGTGCGCATGTCTGCTTGGGGAGGGTCTGTGAGGGCCAGCACGTGTGTGTGTGTCTCTGTGGTGAGGCGTCTGTGTGTGTGTGGTATCGTGTGGGTCCTTGCGTGTGCATTTCTGCATGTGTGTGTCTGTGTGGTTGGGAGGGGTCTCCTCGGGGGGCTCCGTGATCGTGTTTCTGTGTGGGGGAGTATGTGAGGGGTCTGCACCTGTGTCTTTGTGTGTGAGCCTGTCAGAGTGTGCACGTTTGTGTGCGTGAGGCCGCGTGCGTGCTCTGAGGGGCCCTGAGGCGTTTGTGTGTCTGTCTGTGCCCATGTCTGTATGTGCTTGAGAGGATTTGTGCACACATGCCTGTGCGTGCGTCTTTGTGCGTGTGCACACTTGTGTGTGGAGATCTGTGTGCAGGTGTGGATCTGTATGTGCTTGGGAAGTCTGCGCATATATGTGTGTGTCTGCATGTGTGTGCATCCATGTGTGCTCACACTCAGACCAGCCCCGAATCACCAAACGTTGACTCTGGACCAGGCTCTGGGCTGACCCTTTCCTGCAGCCGCTCCTTCAGTCCTCAAGCACACCTGGAGACAGGTGCTGTCACTACCCCATTCTACAGATGAGAAAGTGGAGGCCCGGGTGTGAACACACTTTCCCGGGGCTTGGTGTCCTCATCTTAGCGTGAGAAAAAATTATCCAGCATCTGCAAACTGGCAAACAGATGATCTGTGGCTTCAATTCAGACCATAGCAAGGTGCTTTCCGAGAAGCCTCGGAGTGTCCTCTCACCATCTTGGGGGTGGAGCTTGGCTTGACTGACACGGAGCTGGCCAGGCCCAGGCTTTTACAAAAGTGAGACGTGTGGCTAACTGTGAAGGTCACCCCATTAAGTTAGCCCCGAAGACTGCGACCCTGTCACTGTGTCACCACACGGGCCGCTGACCAGCTTTGTTTCTCTAAAATAGCAATCTTAACTCAGCCTTCCTTTCCCACCTGAGTATAAGAACCGCTCTTTTTCCACCTGCTCCTGGCCCGTGAGCTCCTGCCTGGATGCCAGCCCTCTCACTGTATATGCTGTGCTGTGCTTAGGTGCCTAGTCGTGTCCGACTCTTTGACACCGCATGGACTGTAGCCCCGCCAGGCTCCTCTGTCCGTGGGGCTTCTTCTCCCGGCAGGAATACTAGAGGGGGTTGCCATATCCTCCTCCAAGGGACCTTCCAAACCCAGGTCTCCCTCATTGCAGGAGGATCTTTACCGTCTGGGCCACCAGGAAAGCCCATGAAAACTGGAGTCTTCCTATTCCTTCTCCAGGGAATCTTCCCAACCCAGGAACTGAACCGGGGTCTCCTGCATTGCAGGTGGATTCTTTACTAGCTGAGCTACCAGGAAAGCCCCTCATTGTATATAAAAACCCATTAAATAAACGGACTCTTAACAAATACTTGTGAGAATTGCTCCTTGTCCACTGTCAAATCACAATCACAGCCACTGCCTCATGACATTTGCAGGGGGAGATGTGCAAGCAATTTTTTCCCCAGAAGCTGAGCCCCAAGTCCTAGGACATTCATCTTCCTCCTCCGCCTCGTCATCATCATCATTTCCCTTTGAACGCCTCCCTCTAAATCCTACTGCTGCCAGCCTCTCACACCTTTGCAGGAGTAAGTGGGGTGCGGGAATATGTGCCTGTGCAGCTGCTGAGGTCTTAGCGGCCCCATCCCTCCCTGCCCAGTGTCCCTTCCTCCTGTGTCTCTCCTCTGCTCTCACCTGCATGGGCGTCCTGCAGGAGAGCCCCCAGGAGGAGGCTGACCAGGAGCAGCGTCTTCAGGGGGGCCATGGTGCCAGGAGCCGGGAGAAGGTCTCTGCGTGCGGGTCCCTCTGCTCAGGGGAGACCAGGGTGAACTCCCAGGGTGGAGGTGACCTATTTAACCCCTTTGGGGCTCTTGCCCCGCCTCTGATCACCTCACCCACATCCTTCCCTAGACCCGTGGAATTCAAAGAATTCGGGATGATTCAGCAGAAGTCCTGTCTTGGAATGTTTGCGGCTTTCCAGAGAAGGGCACTCCGTTGGGGACAGAGGTGGGGTATGGGTATCTGGGAGCCATGACACACTTCTCCTTTCACTGGGGACATTTATTGGTTCCTCAGATTAAACAGACGCCTCCATCCTCAGCTGGCTGCATCCCTGCTCAGGCTGGGCAACGTCCTTCATGTTTGGTGCGCCCTGAGCAAGGGGTAGGCCAGCCAGGCTGGGGCCAAGAGGGATTGCCCACCTGGAGGAGCTTTTGGGTGCTGGGAAGGCCTCCTCGGAGGGTCAGCAGGCTGCACGGACATCTTTCTGCAGGGGTAGCTCCATTGCAACCTGAGAAAGGCCTGGGGCCCAGACAGCCTGGGTGTGGGTCCTTTACCAGGCTGGGCTTTTTTTTTTTGGACCACAGCAGGCCAGCCCTACAGGTTTCTGTTTTTATAGTTTCATTTATTGATTACTTTTTGGCGGGGCTTTGTCGCTAGGTGGGCTCTTCTCTAGCTGAAGTGAGCGGGGGCTACTCTCTAGGTGCCTCTCACGGCAGTGGCCGCTCTTGTTGGGGAGTACAGGCTCAACAGTGTTGGGACCAGCCCTACAACAAACTGACCTGAGGGAGTGGTGCCGCAGAAGAATAAAGGAAAATAAGACTCAGAAATAAAGTGGGAATCAGGGGGCTGAAGCCATTCACAGGCCAAAGCCCAGACCCTAATCCTTGTGTGCTTTTGTCGCTAAATTCTTCTTCCTTGTACGTGCTCTAGAGATATCTGCTTTTTGCAATCTCAGATTGGGGATAAGGATATACAATGCACAGTCCTCAATGTCAAAGCTTCAGGCCTTTCATGACTCTGTTTAGCCCATCAGCTAGTGACAACTTTTCTCAGCAACTCGCTCAAGGCTCTGGTCACGAGAACAGTCACTAATGCTTTTCCGTCAGTCACATCAGTACTTCAGCATCTTGTTTTCAAGATGTTTTTCCACATTGTACTTTTTACTGCTCCCAGCCCTTCGCCTGGGAATGATGAGAAAGTCATTCTTATGTTTCAAAGAAGCCCTGCTAATTATAGTACAGGCCTGTACAGACCATATTCCTTATGTATCCCCCTTTTTTATTTTTGGAAGCTTATTTTTGATGATTGTTGTTGATCATAGAAGCCAAAGCGATAGTCGCTAATTGTTGTTGTTGTCTGTTGACTTTCTTGGTGATTTGTTGCCAGACTATGTAGAAACAGAAAAAATGGCACATAAAAATTAACATAAAACCAACCATTGATCCTCTGATAGTTTCCAAGGGAGGAGTGGGATTTAAGTGAGAAATCCCATCTGCTGCTGCTTCCTGCAGGTTCGATCTTTGCACAAGGTGTAGTTTCTGAGATAAAGTTTCCATGATCTTTTGCTGTAAACTATTACTACCCCGAGACAGTTTACCTTGATTTAGGAGGTGTTGTTTAACTTTGTCCCAATGAAACGAAGATTCATTATATTTGTGAGGAGTGACACGAAAAGAAGAAATATTCCAATCATACTTAAGATGAGTCTGTTTTTGCAGACTGTTCACTTGATCACCTAGTAGAATAAAAACCTGTTGTAAATCAGCCATTGGTGCAGCTGATTTTCCATCTATTTGTCTTTGGATAGACCAAAGGCCATCAGAATCTTTCTGCCATTCCTGCACAAACTGCGCAGTCTGGACACTCTGATGTAATGCTGCTCCTGCTGCAGCTGCTATAGTAGCTACAGCAATAATTCCTAAAACGGTAGCAATTAACAGTCCAATTAACCATTTAGTGCGTTTTGACACTTTCTTAAGGATTTCTTCTACAGTACAGACTGTGGGGCTATCCTGCCATGGTCTATTCACTTTAACAGGAAGCCATACTCCACATCTGGTTTTTAGACTATATAGAGAATAGTCATTCTGAAATTGGAGATAAGAATTGATACAAGTGTAAAAGGAACAATTTTGACAAGTAAGTAACCCAGAAGAGGCAATATAAAAAGTAGGTCCTATCAAGAATATGAAAGGTAAACAAATGCTTTAATCCAATGGGTTGAATTTTTATCAAAATGTAAGAAATGACTGGATATTGTTGAATTAAATTGCCCCTTCTATGCCGTTATGGCTTGGAAGACAGATGATATTTTCCACAATTCTGATTGTAAAGGCATATAAGGTAATTGAGGCAAGGGAGGGGAGAAACTCCCTCCATGCCACTATATAGAGCTATTAACAATGTTATTCATGGAGTCATAAGTATTGTTTAACAATATAGACAAATCCAAATTATTATTTTTATCCAAAGGATCTCCTTTGGGACTCCAATCAATAATTTCTCCATCAGAAGTATTGGCCATAAAATGTCCAGTATTCAGTTCATCAGTCGCTCAGTCGTGTCCGACTCTTTGCAACCCCATGAACCACAGCACGCCAGGCCTCCCTGTCCATCACCAACTCCTGGAGTTCCCTCAGACTCACATCCATCAAGTCGGTGATGCCATCCAGCCATCTCATCCTCTGTTGTCCCCTTCTCCTCCTGCCCCCAATCCCTCCCAGCATCAGAGTCTTTTCCAATGAGTCAAGTCTTCGCATGAGGTGGCCAGAGTACTGGAGTTTCAGCTTTAACATCAGTTCTTCCAAAGAACACCCAGGACTGATCTCCTTTAGAATGGACTGATTGGATCTCCTTGAAGTCCAAGGGACTCTCAAGAGTCTTCTCCAACACCACAGTTCAAAAGCATTGATTCTTTGGCACTCAGCTTTCTTCACAGTCCAACTTTCACATCCATACATGACCACTGGAAAAACCATAGCCTTGACTAGATGGACCTTAGTTGGCAAAGTAATGTCTCTGCTTTTGAATATACTATCTAGGTTGGTCATAACTTTCCTGCCAAGGAGTAAGCGTCTTTTAATTTTATGGCTGCTATCACCATCTGCAGTGATTTTGGACCCCCCCAAAAATAAAGTCTGACACTGTTTCCACTGTTTCCCCATCTATTTCCCATAAAGTGATGGGACAAGATGCCATGATCTTAGTTTTCTGAATGTTGAACTTTAGGCCAACTTTTTCACTCTCCACTTTCACTTGCATCAAGAGGCTTTTTAGTTACTCTTCACTTTCTGCCATAAGGGTGGTGTCATCTGCATATCTGAGGTTATTGATATTTCTCCCGGCAATCTTGATTCCAGCTTGCGCTTCTTCCAGCCCAACGTTTCTCATGATGTACTCTGCATATAAGTTAAATAAGCAGGGTGACAATATACAGCCTTGACGTACTCCTTTTCCTATTTGGAACCAGTAAATGGCAACCCACTCCAGTTTTCTTGCCTAGAGAATCCCAGGGACAGGGGAGCCTGGTGGGCTGCCGTCTATGGGGTTGCACAGAGTCGGACATGACTGAAGTGACTTAGCAGTAGTAGCACTTAGCAGTGTTGTTCCATGTCCAGTTCTAACTGTTGCTTCCTGACCTGCATATAGGTTTCTCAAGAGGCAGGTCAGGTGGTCTGGTATTCCCATCTCTTTCAGAATTTTCCACAGTTTATTGTGATCCACACAGTCAAAGGCTTTGGCATAGTCAATAAAGCAGAAATAGATGTTTTTCTGGAACTCTCTTGCTTTTTCCATGATCCAGCGGATGTTGGCAACTTGATCTCTGGTTCCTCTGGCTTTGCTAAAACCAGCTTGAATATCTGGAAGTTCATGGTTCACGTATTGCTGAAGCTTGGCTTAGAGAATTTTGAGCATTACCTTACTAGTGTGTGAGATGAATGCAATTGTGTGGTAGTTTGAGCATTCTTTGGCATTGCCTTTCTTTGGGATTGGAATGAAAACTGACCTTTTCCAGTCATGTGGCCACTGCTGAGTTTTCCAAATTTGCTGGCATATTGAGTGCAGCATGTTCAGTATTAGCATTACATAATTTCCATTGTACCCAATGTCCTAGTCCAGATTTTATAGAAATAACATAGTTAGGTAGATGGCGCAGAAACATAGTAGTATTTTCTCCTGTGATATTAAAGGAAAATGCCTCTAATAAGAAAGAATTAATTTTTTTCCCTTGAGATTCTTTAACTATAAATAGCCAACTTTGTAATCCTCTTTTAAGACAATGAGTTTCTGCTCCCATACATATAGGGGTTAGATCTGTTCCCACAGTATAATTAACACTAACATTTGAAAGTTGTCGGCCCTCTTCTTCTGGTTTTAAAGGAAGGCGCGGGTCAAAAGGTCCGGGTAACCAAGAAGAATCATTTATGAAAACTGGAACAGAAGAATCCTCCCACATAATTGGTCTTAATAGAGAAGGATTGGGCACATATGCCCAATAAGTATGATTGGCACCTACAGTGGCAATTACCACAGATAACAGCCAAGAACAAGGCAGCTGAGGTCAAAGGCTGTCCCTGTTCTTTGGCCAATTTTTCCCTTTCAGTGGTCAGTTTCTTCAATTGACCCCAAGTAAGCGGTTTGGCTTTGTTGGTCCTTGGAGCCGGTTGGGAGTAATTGCTGGTTGTCAGTCTTGTTATCCCCATCACTGGCAGCTCTCCGGGAGAATAGATGTCGAAACATCTCCTCTTCTTTCCTTACTTTGACATGCCTTCCTGGTATCCAGTGGTGTTGTCCGTCGTCTGAAATGACAAGAGCATAACCTTGTCCTTTCTTAAGTCTAAGGCCCTTACACCAGTTGTTCATAGCATTCTCCCACCCTACCGGAGCATTATCTGCAATCATTTGACCAGGAGTATAATTTTCACTAAGAACAATGTTCTGAAAAATGCAACATTGCTCCTGGCATTTTATGATCCAATCGTAAATCCAAAAAATCTAAAATAAGTAAAGCTTGGGCTAATTCCTCTTTTGGTGTTATCTATATGCCATACTTTTCTCCCCCTTTCTGTTTAAATAACTTATTTTTAAGAGTACAATGAGCGTGTTTAATAATAGCCTGGCCTTAAGAATTATATGGAATGCCTATAGAATGAGAAATATTTCAATCAGATAAAAATGTTGCAAAACCATGACTCACATATGTAGGGCCATTATTGGTTTTTAACATGTTTTGGTAGGGCCACGTAAGAAAAGGCTTCCAAAAAATGTGAGATAACATGAGCAGATGTTTCTCCAGAATGAGCAGAAGCAGAAATCATGCCCGAATAAGTATCCATGGAAACCTGAACAGCTCCCAAATGTCCAAAAGAAGGGACATGAGTAACATCAGTCTGTCAAATATCGTTGGGATAACGGCCTCTGGGATTAACCCCTGTAGTTGTAGGAACGTGGTGAGTAAGAGTCCATGTAGGGCAGGCAGAAACAGTACTTCAAGCTCCTTGTCTGCATAACTGAAATTTATTCATCAAGCCAGTGTATTTGAATGTGTGAGTTGATGAAATTTATAAGGAGTAAGAAATGCAATTAGCAAAGAGTCCGTGGGATCATTGCTCTTTGCCAATGGTCTAGGCAAATTAGAATGAGATCTGATATGTGTAATGTAAAAAGGGGCAGAACGAAGCCTTACTATATTTTGTAATTGAGATAATATGGTAATAATAGATGATTTAGAAGAAGCCTTTGGTAGAGATATGGTTTCAATAATTTGTGTTATTCGTACAGCATATTGAAAATCTGATATAATATTTAATACTCTAGAAACATCCTGTAATAAGATAGCAATAGCCTCTAATTCTGCTTGTTGAACAGAGGCTAGGCTAGATTGCCAAACCTTTGTTGTGGGTCCAGTATAACCAGCTTTGAGAGTTTTATTTGTGTCAATAAAATACATGGGGGCGTTAGTAAGAGGAATTGTTTTACTAGTAATAGGAATTATCCATTTGTGCTTAGCAGCAATAGTACTCAAAAGTGACTTTGGAAAATGGTTATGAACCTCAGCTATGAAATCAGCAATAGCAATTTGCCAATCCATACTGGTAACAAATAATCTACAGATTTGATCATTAGTGAAAGGAAGAACAATTTCATACTGATAATAACCAGAAAAGTTGTATACATCTGGATCTCATTTTTGAAATAAGAAAAGGAATAAGCATTATGTAAGTAGTCATTATTTTCTTAGGAGTGTGGGATAAAAATCCCCATTCAAGGATACCCTGTGGTTGCCATAATATTCCTGTAGGGGAATCTAAAGTAGGAAGAATAAGTAAAGAAATTGGCACAGTCAGGTTTACTTGTTTGTCTTTGCTGGATAGCTTGATTTACAAGATCCAATTCCTGTTTAGCCTGTTCTGTTAGTACCAGGGGATTATTTAAATCAGAGTCTCCTTGTAGGATCTGAAATAGATGTGTTAAGGAATGATTGGGAATTCCTAAAGATGGTCACAACCAATTTATATTTCCTAAATGGCAACCCACCCCAGTAGTCTTGCCTAAAGAATCCCATAGACAGAAGAGCCTGGCAGACTACAGTCAATGGGGCCACAAGAGTTGGACACGACTTAGTGACTAAACCACCACCAGTAATTTCTGAAAACCATTTAAAGTTTTCAAGGAATCAGTTCAAATTTGTATTTTTTATGGTTTAGTAATATTTCTTTGGAATATATATCCTAAATAGGTAAAAGCTTCCTGCTCTTGTAATTTATCAACAGCAATATGTAAGCCATATTCTTTAATCTCTGTATTTAAGAAAATACATTGATGTTTCTCAGCAGAAGGAGAAGCTAAAAGAATATCATCCATATAGTGGATAATAAAAGCATGAGGGAATTATTTTCTAATAAATTCAAGTGGTTGGGAGACAAATAACTGACATAAAGTAGGACTATTAAGCATTCCTTGTGGCAATGCCTTCTAGTAATATCGAGGCACTGGTTTTTTATTATTAATTGATGGTACAGGAAAAGCAAAACAGAGAGCATCAGATTCTTGTAGAGGAATAGTATAAAAACAATCTTTAAGATCAATGATTTTTATTTTCCAATTTTGTGGTATCATAGAAGGTGATGGAATGGCTGGTTACAAAGCACCCATAGGTTTGATTATAGCATTCAGTTCAGTTCAGTCGCTCAGTCATGTCCGACTCTTTGTGACCCCGTGAACTGCAGCACACCAGGTCTCCCTGTTCATCACCAACTCCCAGAGTTCACTCAAACTCATGTCCATCGAGTTGGTGATGCCATCCAGCCATCTCATCCTCTGTTGTCCCCTTCTCCTGCCCTCAATCCCTCCCAGCATCAGTCTTTTCCAATGAGTCAACTCTTCGCATGAGGTGGCCAAAGTATTGGAGTTTCAGCCTTAGCATCAGTCCTTCCAAAGAACACCCAGGACTGATCTCTTTTAGAATGGACTGGTTGGATCTCCTTGAAGTCCAAGGGACTCTCAAGAGTCTTCTCCAACACCACAGTTCAAAAGCATCAATTCTTGGGTGCTCAGCTTTCCATACATGACCACTGGAAAAACCATAGCCTTGACTAGACAGACCTTTGTTGGCAAAGTAATGTCTCTGCTTTTGAATATGCTATCTAGGTTGGTCATAACTTTCCTGCCAAGGAGTAAACATCTTTTAATTTCATGGCTGCTATCACCATCTGCAGTGATTTTGGACCCCCCCAAAAATAAAGTCTGACACTGTTTCCCCATCTATTTCCCATAAAGTGGTGGGACCAGATGCCATGATCTTTGTTTTCTGAATGTTGAGCTTTAGGCCAACTTTTTCACTCTCCACTTTCACTTTCATCAAGAGGCTTTTTAGTTTCTCTTCACTTTCTGCCATAAGGGTGGTGTCATCTGCATATCTGAGGTTACTGATATTTCTCCCGGCAATCTTGATTCCAGCTTGTGCTTTTTCCAGCCCAGCGTTTCTCATGATGTACTCTGCATATAAGTTAAATAAGCAGGGTGACAATATACAGCCTTGACGTACTCCTTTTCCTATTTGGAACCAGTGTGTTGTTCCATGTCCAGTTCTAACTGCTGCTTCCTGACCTGCATATAGGTTTCTCAAGAGGCAGATCAGGTGGTCTGGTATTCCCATCTCTTTCAGAATTTTCCACAGTTTATTGTGATCCACACAGTCAAAGGCTTTGGCATAGTCAATAAAACAGAAAAAGATGTTTTTCTGGAACTCTCTTGCTTTTTCCATGATCCAGCGGATGTTGGCAATTTGATCTCTGGTTCCTCTGGCTTTTCTAAAACCAGCTTGAACATCTGGAAGTTCATGGTTCACATATGGTTGAAGCCTGGCTTGGAGAATTTTGAGCATTACCTTACTAGTGGGTGAGATGAGTGCAATTGTGCAGTAGTTTGAGCATTCTTTGGCAATGCCTTTCTTTGGGATAGCATCAATTTTTCTTAAATCAGTCAACATTCTCCATTTCCCAGATTTCTTCTTAATAACAAAGACAGGAGAATTCCAAGGACTAGTAGTTGAGGCAAGATGATTAAGAGATAATCGCTCCTCTACTAGCTGATCAAGAGCCTGTAACTCTCATGTGACAGGGGCCACTGCTCTGTCCAAATAGGCTTGTCAGATTTCCATGTCAATTTAAGTGCTGTTTTTTGTTGTTTGGCAGTGGGCCCCACAACCTGTTTATTTTGAACAGGATTGTATCCCATATTTGCCATAATTTGTTTAGCTTGAGAAGATATAGTAGGAATTGTTACATAAGCTCCCCATTGTATCAATAGATCTTGTCCCCATAAATTAATAGGGATATCTGCAACTAAAGGTTGTAAAGTTGCAGGTTGTTGTTCGGGGCCTGAACAGGTCAAAATATTAGTACTTTTTTGAATATTTTGCATAGTTCCAATTCCAGTTAACATAATAGGGATATCTGTTAAAGGCCAAGAAACTGGCCAATGCTTTTTAGATATTATAGAAACATCAGCTCCAGTATCTACAAGTCCTGAATATTGCTTATTATTAATATATACAGATAATGTGGGTCTAGAATCAGATACAAAAGTTTGCCAATATACCTGTTTTCCTGTACTTCCAAATCCTCCAGTTTTTTAAATGAGATTTACTAGTAGTGATATAAGGTAATAATAACAACTGAGCTATACGATCTCCTTTTATTATTTGATAAGGATACTCTGTTTTCATCATAATAGAAAATTTGCCCTCATAATCTTCATCTATAACCCCCATTAGGACTTGAACTCCGTTACTTGTTAAACTACTGTGTCCTAAAAATATCCCCATACTTCTTTTAGGTATTGGACCTTTAATTCCTATAGGGATTTCATAAATTACCATAGCTGGCATAAGAAGTAAATTATCAATGGCAGGGATATCTAATGTTGCACTTCCGGATGTTGCAGAAAGGAGGTTGGCAACCCAGGTGTATGGTTTGAAAGGGCTGGATGAGGTTGCTGTTCGCTGGCTGGGTACACAAAAGGAACAGCTTTCCAGGTTTGTTGAGAGCTCATATTGTTTGATGGGCCCTGAGCAGAGCCATTCTTCCAGTTTCCTGACAAAGGGGATCCATTTTTATGAATTCAGATCTACACTGATTAGCCCAATGAGTGTCTTTATTACAGCGAAGGCATGATCCAGGTGTCTTTTCATTGTGGGAGCAGGCTTATTAGGTGTGTTTTTCTTAGTCTTGAAATTTTTCTGCGCATGTCCTCTCTTACCACAACTTAGACATTTAATCTCCTGATTCATTTATTGTTTCAAGCCCGTAATGGCTTGAGCCAACAATTGCATCTTATAGGGTTCTGATCCAATATCATGACAAGCCTTAATGTAACCCTCTAGAGGCTTTCCTTGTGTTTTGAGAGGCTGTAAGCCCTTTTGACATTCTGAATTTGCATTACCATAGGCAAGCATCGGTAGTAACATATCCCTTAATTCAATTTGAGCAACAGTTCTCACCAGATTTTGTCTTAATTGGGTGATAACATCAGTATAAGTTTCTTCATTAGATTGTTTTACATTAACAAAAGAAGGATGAGACAGTCCTGGGGGGCTAAACTTTTCCCATGCCCTAAGACAAATAAATCTTATTTGACTTATAAGTTGATCATCGAATTGTAGTTGTCTCTGAACCCCTTGATATGCTCCTGACCCATTAATTGTTCCACAGTAATATCAAGAGGAGGATTAGCAGCTGCATTTCTTTGAGCCTGTTGAGAGACCTCATCTTGCCACCATGTTCAGAACTGTAAAAATTCCGAAGTGGATAAGCAAGTTCTAGGAATCGTTTCTCAATCACATGGAATGAGCTGTTCAGACTGAGCCAACCCCTGAATAAGACCTGTAGCGTAAGGAGACGTAGTTCTGTACTGCGTGCATGCCTGTTTAATCTCCTTAATAGTTTTAAAACAGAGAGGAGTATGTTCAAATTGTACCCCGCCGTGTGAAAGTTCAGCATTAGGGGACACCTCAGTCACGATAACAGGCAAAACCAAAGTATCAAGGTCACCTTGTCGCCTCACTGCTCGTACAGCTTGTTGAAAAGATGAGAGAGCAGACACAGAAGTCTTTGGTATTGTGACTGCGGCTCTAAGTACCCCATCATCCCATGGTGTATCAGGATCTAGTGGAGGGGGTTCCTGAGCTATAGGGGGCTCTGGCCAAGGAGCCGAAGGCTGTGAGGCTGGTGATAAAGGGAAAGCTTCAGGATGTTGTCCCATACCAGAGTTAACGTGGGATTTAGGACTCAAAAATTGAGCCTCTCTCTCCCCTTCCAAAGGATTATATTTCCTGTTATCAAGATTTTCATAAATATGAGGCAGCCGGACAAGCAACTCCTGAGATGCAGGAAAAGCAGGAGCATCAGATTCTGAATCAGAAGAGTCAGACCGTTCAGATTGTATAGGAGCCAAAGTAGTATATAAGGTTACAAGGAGACCACACGCTTATAGGAATGGGTTCCCCAGATCGATAGGCTCTACGCAAACAACGCATCACTTCTTCCCACTTATTAAGATGCAAAGTCCCTTTTTCTGGGTTCAACCAGTAACAGTGCTTATGAATTGCCTGAAATGATTCCCGAAAATTCTCTTCTTTCACTTGCACTCCAGAGCTATGTAGTAAGGTTTTTAGAAGCATAATCTAGTCAGCATGCTTAGAGAGAGATTGCCCCCATTGTGTCCCTGATTGACAAATCCACAGGGGTGTCCTCACCAAGTACTTTCACTGTCCTCCGATCTCTCGGCTAGAATTCTTTGCGTCTTTTGGCACTGTCAAAAAGCCTTGAAAGCAACCTGCACCCTCAGGTCCCTGTTTGGGGGCCAAATGTTGGGACAAGCCCAACAACTAACTGACCTGAGGGAGCAGTGTCGCAGAAGAATAAAGAAAAACGCACAGGCAAAGGCCCAGATCCTAATCCTTGCATGCTTTTTATTGCTAACATCTACTTTCTTGTACGTGCTCTAGAGATATCTGTTTTTTACAATCTCAGATTGGGGATAAGGATATACAATGCACGGTCCTCAATGTCAAAGCTTCAGGCCTTTCATGACTCTGTTTAGCCCATCAGCTAGTGACAACTTTTCTCAGCAACTCCCTCAAGGCTCTGGTCATGAGAACAGTCACTAATGCTTTTCCGTCAGTCATATCAGTACTTCAGCATCTTGTTTTCAAGATGTTTTTCCACGTTGCACTTTTTACCGCTTCCAGCCCTTTGCCTGGGGGTGATGAGAAAGTTATTCTTATTTTTCAAAGAAGCTCTGTTAATTATAGTACAGGCCTGTGCATAGCATATTCCCTACAAATAGTCGTGGCGCACAGGCTTAGTCACTCTGCGGCATGTGGGATCTTCCTGGATCAAGGATCAAACCCTTGTCTCCTGCATTGGCAGGCAGATTCTTTACCCCTGAGCCACCAGGGAAACCTCGCAATAGGTTTGAATCTCCATTTAGTCCTAATCTGTAGACACTGGGAAGCCAAGTTCCCCCAAATGGGGCATCTCACTCTAGGCTGCAGAATGGAAGGGAAGGATCCTTGGGATAGAATGCCTCTGGCTCCTAGGAGAGTCAAGTCAGCTTGGAACACGTGATCAGGGTCTGTCCTCAGCTAGGCCCTGAGCAGACATTCCATGAACCATGTGGGCTGTGGGTGGGTCTCTTGGCCACCAAAGAAAATGGCCAACGGTCTGCTCAGTGCTCCCCAGGCCAGATTATGGGAGTCCCTTTCCTAGAAGGAGAGTCCCATGTCGCCCCTCCTCAACCTGCATCTCATAGGGCCACCCTGGACTTTGATTCTGACATGCAGGATCTAAGCCTGGCTCCACCCTGTCCCTGAGCAACCAGCGGCAGCTCAGAATGACACACACCCACGTCTGCAATGGGATGCAAGGTGCATCTGACTCCCTCACAGCCAGCTCTGTGTTACTCACTGAGCTGTTAGCATCATTTCATTACCAGTGATGAAAACAACAGCAGGCACTATTGTTTTTGTTTTTGCTTCTAACTGAAGATTGAAAGTGAAAGTGAAGTCGCTCAGTTGTGCCCGATTCTTTGCCACCCCATGGACAGTGGCCTGCACCAAGCTCCTCCGTTCATGGGATTTTCCAGGCAAGAGTACTGGAGTGGGTTGCCAT